>NC_058061.1:13645116-14860949 GCF_020085105.1 Siniperca chuatsi
TGCAAGTTGTCCAGTGGGTTCAGTGAACCCTTTCTGTCACTTCGGGACAAATGTGTTCAGCGACAGCGCGTTAGTAGTCGTCTTCAGTAAATGGCAAGCGAAAGTATGATAAGTTCACTCATGCACACATTGACATATTGATACTGTATTTTTGAATATATTTAGTGTGTATTAGTAGCTAATGTTAGCTAACGTTAGCTCTGTTGTTAGCTGCATGCTTCCCAGCAGTCAGTGCCAGTCACAACTCACTGTGTGTCATGTTGGATCCTTAAATAAGGTGTGAAAATAGCGAAAGGGTTTCAGGGTGTCAAGTTTGGAAAATTGAACCAACGAACCAGTCCATTTTCACAAGTTGGTGTCTGTTGTTGTTTGAGCAGTGATGAATAGCTTTTTGGATTGATTGGCAGACGATTGATGAATTAGTTTGCACCAATAGGGGCATCCTGTCAGGCGGCAGTCTGTCCTCCCGTAAGGAATATGTTCCCCTTTCATTATTTAATAATCTGTTACAGATTTTTTTTATGAATGTTTCCTCTGTAAAAAGTAAAGAAAACAGTGAAAAAGTTTCTTAAGACCTCAATATGATGTCTTAAAATTGCTTGTTTTGTCCGGCGAAAAGTCCTAAAACCAAAGGTATTCAATAATGATATAAAACAGAAAACCTCCCATGCAAATCCTCACATTTTAGAAACTGGAATCAGTGAATGTTTGGCATTTTGCTTGATAAATGACTCAAACTGCAAATTACCAGAACTGTCTGCAATTATATTTCTGTAGTAGTACGCTTGTCCTGCTCTTAGTTATTAAGGTAGGACTTCATTAGTGATTCTTTTTCTTGTGTCCACACAGGTCTCGACTGATGTTGACTGGATATAGAAACCTTTCTCTGACATTTTCACTCATCTATAGAAGAGTTTGTACCAGGAAGAGCTTGACCTCACGGGCTGCTCTCTACTCTGCCTCAACAGTTGTATCCATCCCTCTGTCTCTCCCGTCACCGACTCGCAGTCACAGCTTCTTGACAAGCCAACCGACCTCAGTCCCCCTACACTTATCTTCTACCCACTGCCTCTCTCATTCTGCTCACTGTTCAGCCCTGATGGAGCTAAAAGAAGTCCTGCAGGTGTTGGAGCAGCTTGCTCCTCTGTCTCTGGCTGAGTCGTGGGACAATGTTGGTCTGCTGGTCGAGCCCAGCAAATCTCGGCCTGTTAAAACCATCCTGCTAACCATCGACCTTACAGATGATGTCATGGAGGAGGCAGAGGCCATGAGCTGTGACCTCATTATCTCATATCACCCTCCATTGTTTCGGCCAATCAAGCGTCTGGTTCAGAAAGATTGGAAGCAGCGATTGGCCATCCGGGCTTTGGAGGCCAGGATAGCGATCTTCTCCCCTCACACTTCTTGGGATAGTGTGAAAGGAGGAGTAAACGACTGGCTGGTCGGGGGACTTGGTAAGAGGTCATTCTGAATGGAAAATGTGTCACACTTACCTACAGTACTTGCATATTTAATGAAGGTATAGGCTAAAATGTTGTGATACATGACACTGGCCCACAGGTCAACTATTCTGACCTCCATCTTTCCCCATCTCTGGTGTCTGTCTCTGACTCTCAGGTAGCGGTCAGGTATCTGTGCTGAGTCAGGTCCTCGGTGGTGCCTCCCACAGTCACAAACTGGAATTCACGGTCAAAAGCACAGAGGAACTCAACGCTGTTGTGGAGGAACTGAAGGCTTGTGACAGAGGAACAACACTACAACATTCAGTCAGCAGGTCCTGTACATGTTTGCATAGACCAATACATGTATTCAAAGATGTGTGTATGAATTAGCACTTAATATCTTGACTTTAATTAAAGGACCATTTTGGTGTTTTTGCACGTGTTAGCCTTTTAACTATAAATTCTGTAAACTTTGCAGAACTGCTGACAATTTCCACAACATAGAACAAGTTTTACATAGATTTCCTTTCATTCAAGCACCTTTTACTGTAATTTCCCTCATTTCACTATAAAATCAACTTATAGACCCCTGAAACTTTCACAGTGAATCCAACACAGTTATCTTTTAGTCTGCTTTTTCTCAAAGTTGTGAAAGCTGTTGTGAAAACTGTGTTTGTGCAAGATTTGAGTGTCAGTTTCAATGAAGAAACAGCCACTTAGCTTGTGAATGCAATGCATTTTGGGAGGTGACTTTTACACCTTTGATATCAAAGCTTCCAGCAAGCTCCTGACACACAGACCCTGCTCTCAACTTCATCACCCCAAGCTGGTAACATAACTTTGACAACAAAGTAAAGGCTAAACATCATGCACTCTGATTGATTACCTATTTTCAGCAAGTTTCAAGTCTGAATGCTGACTTTGACAAAATACTGAAAAGAACAGAAACTGATCATTTATGTTAATTGGGACATGGTCAGTAGTGATGTAAGGTGTACATAATTTGTAGGTAGTAGGTTTAAACATGCAAAACCTACTAGTCACCACTAAGGTCATTTGCACTGGTGAATAATAGTTTATTTGCATAACAGACCAGACAGTAGTGGGATCCATGTCAGCGTAACCTGCAGCGACTCAGCGCTGACCCCCAGTGTCCAGACCCTGTCCAGACACAATGCTCCTAGCCTGTCCCTCACCATCCTAAAGTTAGAAAAGGTACAGCTCAAACACATCACTGTTCTGAATCGAAGAACATCAAGAAATGCCATGTTGTTTAGATTAACATCCATATATTTAAGAAACAACACAGTTTTCATTCACTGGAAACCAATTATGATACTTCAGAAACACAATAAGGAACCGAAAAAACTTATTTCTTTAAGATGGAAACAAAGCTTATATTGATATTTTTAAAAGCTACCCTTTACATTCCACAAAACAGTTGTGGATAGTTGTGATATACTGATATCCTGTTTTATGCATAGTAGTAACTTTTTTTTTAACTAACTCTCCACCTTTCACTCCCTGCAGCCCCCTCTCCCGGGCTATGGCCAAGGGCGACTTAGTGTTTTGGACCAGCCAGTAACCATGGCAACAGCCATTCAGAAAATGAAGTCCCACTTGGGTTTGAGTCACCTGCGTTTGGCTCTGGGATTGGGGCAGACGCTAGGTAATGAACTCTTATACAAACAGCAGGCTATTGTACTGGTATTATAAGTTAAATAAATGTGTAAACAATGTGCAGGATATGAACACTTATCAATTAACCCAGTAGATGTCCTGAATGGTCTGCAATTTTTATACCAAGCAGACAACAAATCAACTGGTTTCACAAATGGCATGAATTAAATCAGAGAGGGAGAAAATCATTGGTATATTTCGCTGCTGTAGAGTTTGGTTGAAATGAAAACATGCAGACTTTTGGGTCAAAATGTAACATAGTTTAGATTTAGAGATAAAATTTAAGGAAAGTTACACTGTAGTTCAGCATACCTTCATTCAAACCAAACCACTATATTAACAATACATACCATGACAACATGTGTTCTACAAAAGGGTAAACACACAGCTTAATTATAACAAATTACACAAATACAGACCATATTTCAAGCAAACGTGACCCTAACAAATAGCTTTAAAAAAGATCTGGCCAAGCATGTCATGAAGGCCATGGCCAGAAACTTAAAACCTCTTAAAAGTCTTCAGCCTGAAGAATGATTGTTGTGAAATTCATATCATGCATTGATGTCAAACTTTCATGTTTGTTGAAATGGTATTTTTCAGAGTCCTCTGTGTCTACTGTGGCTGTGTGTGCTGGATCTGGCGCCTCAGTACTGAATGGAGTCAAGGCCGACCTCTACATCACAGGTAAGACATTTTGAGTAAAAATCCAATTTCAACAAATTCAAAATAATCGTATATACCTGATAGTATTTGTTTTATTGTTACTTGACATTGTTATGCCTGTAGATGTAATTATTATATCTGCTGTTCAGGTGAGATGTCCCACCATGAAGTGCTGGACGCCGCGGCAAAGGGAACTAGCGTCATCCTCAGTGACCATAGCAACAGTGAACGGGGTTTTCTGGCTGTGTTCAGGGAGAAGCTGGCTGTGCGTCTTCCTGACAGTGTAACAGTGGTGGTGTCGAAGGCTGACAGAGACCCTCTGGAGGTGGTCTGACCGACTTTGAGCTACAATTGCACTAGATAGTCTGTTGGATACATTTTCACTGTTTTGATTGGATAAAATTGACGACATTACAAAAGCACTGACTGCTTTTTCTAATGGAGCGATTGAAATGGATGTGCGTGACATGATTGCATAAAAAACCCTATTTTCCATGCAGGCCCTTTATGTAAAGCTATCTAGTGACCGTAAAACAGTAGCACAATATTTCAGTGTATCTGCGCCTCATGTAATGATGAAAAGTGCTTCCTTGGTTCGTGTTGTACTCTTTATCATGTATTTCTGGCAGGGGCTAAATAAAATGGGTTCTGGCTGATCAAAAAAAGTGGACTGTCGGCATGTTGGATAAGACAAAACATCCTCAGCCCACAAATGCACAGTGAGAGCCAAAGATAAAGCATGCAATCTAAATGCAGGTGTCTTTTGCATGCAGAGGATTTATTTACAGAAAACACAGAGTGTGTTGTAATCCTAATAATCAGTGACATCAAGTGTGGAAGATTGTTTGCATTGTGCACACAGGAACAACAAAAAAAACAAAACAAACAACCAGTAATCCTCATCAGATTAAAAGGCTTGTTGTTCCATCATAAATATGCTGGAGGAAATCAGACAAGCTTCTTTTACGTAGGAAGTGTTCAAACAGCAGGAACATGTGCACCAATCTGAGTCAACAATGAAAATGCAAAGACAAATACTTCTTATGATGTCTTATACATAAATGTTCCCATCAAAGAATAAATCAAGTGTTTTTTTTAAATAACCTGACCTTTAGACCTCAAGAGCAAACAAAGGTGGATATCAATCCACTTAGCACATACATGACAAAGAGCAGGCCTAAGGTATTACTTAATGCACTGTAAACAGCACACACTACCTGCCCCCACTCCTGTAATGGTAAAATAACAAAACAAGTAACAATCCTCATCATCGGCTGTTACAGATTCTGGTGGCTGCAGCGCCTTCAACACACCTGTCTGCTCGTAAAAACATTAAGAGACGTCCCACACACCTCGCTGCCCCCATCAAGGTAATGGCGTTTCTCTCAGTGTGGTGTTCACACCTCCACTTCCTCTCAGTCCCCACTTGCTTTTATCCCCCCCCAACACACACACGTATACATACACACACAAATGGAGAAGGAAAACAACAACTAGAACAACATTTATACTTCGCTCCTGTAAAGTGACTCCAGCTGTCACTCTTTATACTGACAGAAATGTCTATGAGCAGGTAGATTTTGGCCCTGTTTGTCATTAAAAAAGGTATTGATCCTCACATGATGATGCTCACATGAAATCTCTCACACCTGTTCGATCAGTTAAGTTGCACAGGCTCTACTCATGATGTAACAGTAATCCTCTGCTAAAGAGTTCCCCAAAAAACATCAGATTACCAGTTCTTGCATATTAAAGTCTCTTATGAGGATTTGTTGTGACCATTGTAAACTTCAAGGAATTCAAGTTTAAGTAACAAATGCTTTGCTTAACAAAAGCAAAATGGGGACAAAGGCCAGTAAATAACTGCCACAAAATTTAAAAAAAGGAAGACCAATGCTTTTGTCCTGCTCACGGTCTGTTGGATTTTTCTCAAACCCTGTTCCAACTGGTTTGCATACATGAGATTGTGTTTTCTCTTAAGCTGCTTCACATTTTGCTCTGATTAGACACTTGCGGTGGAATGTAACTAAGTGCATTTACTTAAGTATTGCACTGAAGTACAAGCTTAAGGTATTTCCATTTAAGCTATTTTATTCTTCTACTGCACTATATTTCAGTGGGAAATTATGCACTTTTTACCCTTTTACATACAAAACATATGAGCAGTTTATGAAATATAACATTGATATAGGTTCAATTTCCAAAAACGTATTAGAATTAGCTCCCTCTGGACCAGCTACAGCATTAAAATGCTGCTGAAATATTAATCAGTAAAAATTATCTACTAATAAATATTAATATAACACCAAAAGGAGAGACTCTGCTGCATAATGAGTATGTTTTCTCTTTCATTTAGCTAATAATACTTCAGTACTTTTGCTTAACATTTGATAGCTACTACTTGGAGTCGTGTATTCTCACATTGTGGTGCATTTACTTAAAAGGTCAGTTCACCCCAAAATCAAAAATACATATTTTTCCTCTTACCTGTTACCTGTTACCGCTATTTATCCATCTAGATTGTTTTGGTGCAAGTTGCAGAGTTTGGGAGATATCGGCCATAGAGATGTCTGCATTTTTTTAATATAATGGAACTATATGGCACTCGGCTTGTGCCAAAAAAATACATTTGAAAAACTCAACAGCAACGTCTTTTTCCAGAAATCATGACCCGGTTACTCAAGATAATCCACAGACCTTGTTGTGAGCAGTTTCATATAGGAACGATTGGTAGAAAGAAAATTATTCCTACATGAAACTGCTCACAACAACTCTCTGGATTATCTTGAGTTTCATTATAGTTTCATTATATTCAAAAAATGCAGGCGTCTCTATGGCTGATATCTCCAAAACTCTGCAACTCACTCCAAAACAATCCAGATGGATAAATAGCACTACAGGTAAGAGGAAAAATGTGTATTTTTGATTTTGGGGTGAACTGTCCCTTTAAGTGAAGGATCTGACTATGCACCACAACTCATACTAACTAACTTACTGTATGGTACCACCAACAGAGGTTAGTCTGTGTGGTCTACATTGTGTGTTTTATTGTGTATTAGAGAGCAGAATTAAGAGAGCAGAATTTGCGTTGAATCGATTCATTCAGCGTTTCTCCAATCCTAAATATTCCAGGAAATGCTCGCCCAGAATCAGCTGTAATACTGAGCTCACACCAGAATTCAAACTTGTCCTATAAACTTCTAGACACTCGTGTTTGTGTTGTGGCCAAATTGAAGCCGTTGGCCAAACTGTCTTCCTCTTCCACCTTCATTCAAGGCCTGACTCCCTGCTGAGAGGAAGAAACATGTCATCAAGTCGTCAAACAGCCACAGGGGACCTGCCAGTAAACTACTAGATTTATATATATGTGTAAGAGGCATTTGAAATCTGAGTAGCATTTCCCAGAATTATTAAATTAATCACAGAAAATCTGGAAAGTGAGATTACAAACGGCAGTTGTCTGTTTTGCATCCACACACACACACACACACACACACACACACACACACACACACACACACACACACACACACACACACACCTTATTATCAACCACAATGTAAAAATTCTCAGTTAAAAAGTCCTATAAAAGTACAGAAGTATTGCAACAAAATGTACTTAAAGTATTGAAAATAAAAGTACTATACATAGTATATTATTTAACTGTTGATGCATTCATGTGTAAGTAACATATTAATGTTGGTTGAGGTGGAGCAAATTTTAACTACTTTATATAGTTAAACTTAGAGTTAAACTTAGAGCAATACATCATATTCTATAAGCTGTCTATATTTTGTATGTTTAATGCTTATCTGTAAAGTATCTAGTAACTAGAGCTGTAAAATAATTGTAGTGAAGTAAATGAACACAATATTTGCCTCTGAAATGTAGTGAAAAAGAATGATTAAGCACCATAAAATGAAAAGTTAAATTCAAATAACTCAAATCAGTACTTGAGGAAAGGTACTTATTCTACCTCTACTGACATGAAATAACATGAACCACATTAGTGTCCTACCAGACACTAAAGTAAGCTCTAGATTTTTCGAATCACCTCTCGATATTAGTGTTGTTTGTGTTTGTAGAGTAGGGACAGAAGGGAAGATGAAGGCATAGTGTGGAGAGACTGGGAGAGAAATAAAGAGCTGTGTCAAAGAAGGGGCCATTTGGCCTTATGTGTGAAGCTCCACACACCTATTTAACAGAGCGAGTCACCACTGTGGGCACATGTAGCAAAGGACAGCGGAGAGATAGGAACAGAAATAGAGGCAAGAACAGAACATTTTAAGAAGAGGTCTCTTGTACAGAAGATCAATATCACGTAGTTAGCAAATCTGTACAGAGGAGACAGAGTTGAAGTGTGAAATGTTACCTTGCAGCACGTGAAGAGGACGAGCAAAGGAACAAACACAGACGAGGATAATGCTGAGCATGGAGATGTACCCCAATTTGACTCTGGGACCACAAAGGATCGGAGACTGCTTTTACAGAGGTGAGAGGGAGTGCGTGTGCATATGTGTGTGTGAGAAAGAAAGAGACATGAAAATATTTGATTAAATGCTTTTAAACTGTTTGCTTTTAAAATCTTGAATGTTTATTCAGTATTTTAATGGTGAACTTTAGAAATACTAAGCTAACTCAGGTGTGTGTCAGGTCCCTCCTATGGGTGTGGCTGTAACCATCTCCAATATGTATAGTACCATGCAAACCAGCACTGTGTACATAATGTATCACAAAAGTACAAATATACTGAGAATATTATCAGGAAATATAAAGATATGCATAAAATCACTGAAAAATAATGAAATTATATAGCAGCAGAAGGCACGTAAGTAAAGGCAATCTTGGAAAAATGGGATTCAAATCTGAATATAAAGATCAAAATGAAACTGGTCTGAGTGAGTTACATTTTTGAAAACCATGTGATTTAAATCACCCTCAAAAAACAAGGGAGGGAGGGTTAATAATCATAGCAAATCATCAAAATACTAATAAATATATATTAAACAATTAATTAATTGATAAAAAATTATCAAAAGAGGAAACAATCCACTGTTGCAGAAGAAAGAAATAGAGAAAATGCGACTATCAAAACCATCTTACTTATAAATAGAGAATTCGTCATTCAGTCCCAGGGGGACAAATCCAGTATAGTCCTCTTTGGAGGATATGTTTCTCAGTGTCACCTTTTCGATTCCTAGATATCTCAGAGTGGCCACAGAATGTTTTGCTCCCACAAAATGTCTAGCTACAGGGCTTGACAGATTAGGCATCATCAAAGGCATTAAAATGTGTTTTTCTAGCAAGAGAAATTGGATTCAGATGTTTACTTATTTTGTTTATTAGCAGCCAAAACGATTTTTTAAGTGAATGAGCACTGATTGGTCCTTTGGTTTGTACAACTGGTACGACTTACACAACCAAAATATGCACCTGTATTTGCTTTATTTCAACCATTTTATCTTGCATTTGTGTGTTCCCACAGACCGGCAGGCTCAAGCCCACATGCCGTTGTTCCCTCCGGCCTGTGACGGGGCGGCCAAAGCCCTGCCCCCGAGGCTGCTGGCCCCTCCCCCTGTCCCCAACGAGCCTGCCACTAAAACCCCAAAAGATGAGGTGAGGATGGAGCTGGAGAACGCGTCTTTATGGAAACAGTTCAGCTCGGTGGGCACAGAGATGATCATCACAAAGAAGGGCAGGTGAGAGAATATAGTGCACCAACCTTTGACCCCACTCTCTCTTCTCTTCAGTCTTCATCTGAACTTTTCATCCTCCTATACTTAACCATTCAGTTAATGTCTTCTTGAGTTTCTCTATCTCTATCCCTTATCTGCTACTGTGTAGTTTACAAGCCAGAGCATGGCACTAAATCTGCCCACTAAAAATTGTTAGTACTGGATAAAATGCAACCTTAAATAGCACACGAATGAATACATGGGATGAGTACGCTGCCAATGAG
Organism: Siniperca chuatsi; assembly: GCF_020085105.1. Classification (NCBI taxonomy): domain Eukaryota; kingdom Metazoa; phylum Chordata; class Actinopteri; order Centrarchiformes; family Sinipercidae; genus Siniperca; species Siniperca chuatsi. Next base: position 13,654,864 of record NC_058061.1, read on the forward strand.
AGAACCTACTAAAAGGTGAGCTAACTTTTGTCCACTGTCCCTCCCCTTTTTTTAGACGGATGTTCCCAGGGCTGAGGTTAAAGCTCTCAGGCCTGAACCCATCTCTCCGTTACATCCTCCTCCTGGACATCATCCCGGCGGACAACTCCCGCTATCGTTTCCAGGGTGGTGGCTGGCAGGCTGTTGGCGGGGCAGAGGCGAGGCTACCAGACCGGGTTTTCATCCACCCAGACTCACCTGCCACGGGCGCTCACTGGCAGAGCCGCACCATCTCGTTTCACTATGCCAAGCTCACGAACAACACACTGGACACACAGGGACATGTAAGTACTGCAGACTGGCCGACCCAGCACAAATACAGCACAAAACCTTCACTAGTTGATTTTATCTTTATGGTGCATTTCGAGTCAATCTGTTTTCTTTTCTCTCCAGATAATCCTGCACTCGCTGCATCGCTACCAGCCCAGAGTTCATGTAATTGAAGCCAGAGACGTGCTGAGGTGGGGCGGAGGGCAACACTCCTTCGTTTTCCCTGAGACCCAGTTTATCACAGTCACTGCCTACCAGAACAACAGGGTACCATAATACTACATTTATACATTAATAAAGGGCTAATGATTCTGTCAAAAATGACTTGCAGTGAGTTTAAGATTAAGAAAACATTTCTAAATTTCTACGCACCAATATCTATCTGAACAATACTAGATTTTAAGAGATTCAATGCAAAGTTAAGAAAATGAGAGCCAAGAACAGAAGCAGAGAGCATGTAAACTGACTGTAAAAAATATTTTTTTTGTTGTCAGATCACTGAGCTGAAGATCAACTCCAACCCCTTTGCTAAAGGCTTCCGAGAGGACGGCATGAACAGCAAAAAGTAATTCAGAACAAATGCCCACACAGAAACACACACACATACAGGTGCATACACTTCACATTGTTGCATGCATATTGTGGAGGATTTAAACTCTTTTTTTTCCTTCTCTGCAGACAAAGAGATGCAAGACAGAAGCGCAAAATATCTGACTTGACAGAACCTTTGGATATCGGTAAGTGGGATAACCTGACTTGCGGCACTTTAAGTCATTACATTATTTTGATATAACTGTTGCTTCCTACATTGCCTTGATTGCCTTATCCTGTCTCTCTCAGTGAACTGTGATCCATGCGACTCTACTGAGCTTCTGCCGCAGCCCATGACCACCCCCACCAGCACAGACCTGCAGGCCCTCACTCTGGCCTCTCTGTCCCCACTGCCCAACCCCTCCTGTGGGTTCAGACCAGAGGAGGCCTCCTATCAGGACACGCTGGTCCCGCAGCAGGCGCTAGACCTCGGCCAGGCATTCATGGCATCCCGGATGTCTGATATCAGCATCTCCATGGCCAATGGGATGCAGGATACACTGGGAAGTGAGGTGGAAGATAGTATGACTGAAAGGTAAGTGTGCAGAAAGAGAGGAATTTACTCTTGTGTGCATGTTCTTAAATATATCTGCTTATTACTGTTGATATATGGATGTGTGGATAGAGAACAAGTTTAAATGCTCTAACTCACGCATGCATCCACTTGCACAGGTACGACATACTAATATTTTCATGACATTCAGTCTAATTTCTCCATTATTTTTGTATAAATTAAACACCTTATTGCACTTTGTATTGTAATATTTTTATCATATAATCGCTGCACATCTATTACAATTACTGTAAATGTTAAAAGAATAGTTTGACATTTTGGGAAATAAGTTACAATGTGTGGTGGATTATACTAAGTCTGTTACTAACAATTACTGTCCCTATGGATTAATCTGTTGATTCTTTTTCTGATTAATTATTTTTATTTTTTCTGATCATTTAATCAATTAATCTATAAAGACCAAGGGATCATCTTCAAATAGTCACATTTGAGAGGCAGAACCCAGTGAATGTTTGTCATTTTTGCTTAAAATGATTAATTGATATATCTCTGTTTTTTTTCTCCTCCACAGATCAGACACTATAGCTTACACCTCCACCTTCACTGCTGCTCAGGCCAACTCCTCCTCTTTCCCCTCAGTTCCTCTTCCTCAGTCATCCTCCTCCTTCTCCTCCCTCCCCGTCCCCGACTCTTCAGAAACATCCGAACCTCAGCCCTCCATCCCTCCTATCGACTATCCCTCCATTCTGTCCTCCTCCCCCACACTCTCCTCCTCCTCCACCACTCCCTCCCTGCAGCAGACCTCCTTCACCTTCCCCACTCCGCCTCCTTCTAACTCCTCCTCGCCACAGCCACTCCTGTCCTCCTCCTCCTCCTCTGTCAACACCTATCACACCATCCCAGAGACAATCAGCCCCCATACACCTACAGATGCTTCTTTTCCTGCCACATTTCAGTCAGGTCTGCAGGACCAAATATCAGCTCATTCTCTGCTCACCCAACCTAGTCAGCCGCTGCAGGGTGAAACTATTATCAGTGGAAATAATGCACCCAGCAATCAAAGCTCAGCAGCATTTGTCTATCCAAATATCCTTCCTGCAAATACTGATCCTGCTTCAGTTACCGCTCAGCCTCTCCCCAACCAAAACCACCCACCAGCTCCCAGTCTGCCATACTCCCTACCCACTCATGGTGCCCCCACATCTTTTGCCTTCCCCTCTGTCCCTCCACACATGCAAAATCTGTCATTTCCAAATGTGTCTCCTAGCTCTGCCCATCCTGCCCTGCACCTCCAAAATCTGAGCCACCAATCCCAAGCTCCTTCCTATGCTGCTGGCTTCCCTCCCTCCTCTTTCACTCATCCATCATCCTCCCTTTCTCACCCTCCTTTCCAACCCTCCTCTTGCTTGGCTGTCTCCTCTTCTTTCCAGCAGTCTATCAACTCTGTTCCATTGCCACAAACAGTCCATCCTCAAAACCTGCCCAATCCCTCTACTTCCTCCTCCACCTCCTCATACCCTCCAGTTGAAATAAGTGCCATCCCACAGTTCAATCATGCTGCCGCCTACCGACCAGAGATGGTACTGCACCACCCGTCTCTTCGCCCTCAGCTGGATCCATCACTTCCTTCCAGTCTTCCCTCCTCCACCCCTCCCCCAGCCCTCTACCCCGCCTTTCCGTCCTACTCTCTCCGGCTTTGTCAGGACCCTCACTCATCCCTCTCCATCCCATTCAGGCATCTGTACAGACAACACCAGCATGGCCACGCCCACCCCCAGGGGTCCTACCTGGATATGAGCACAAGAGCTGTGTTTTAAAATATTGGAACGTTATTGTTGACTAAATATTTTGGCTTGATAGCGCTTTTAGGGGTTTTATCAATGTGTAGCATTATTTCAAGTAGCCCAATGTACTGTGAGAGTGTGTGAGTGTGTGTGTCTTCCCAAGAATTCAGCTGATAAACAGATTAATGAAATTGAACCAAATTTGTAAATAGCTGTTGAAGATTTTCTTTTTAAATATCCATTCCAGTGTGAAAAATAAAAAATATGTCTCATGTTCCAGGCTTTTGTGTTTCAATTCTTTTCAACTGAAACATTGAATATCCTAAAAGTGACTGTATAGAATAAAAATGGGGTTCCCTGTCTTTGCTAGCATGTATATTGTTGGTTTACCTGTCAAACAAATCACTGGAAAAAGTCTTCTGTTAAAGGAACAGTTTGACATTTTAAGAAATATGCTAATTGGCTTTCCTGCCAAGAGTTAGCTGAGAAGATTGACACCGCTCTCATGTTTATATGCTAAATATAAAGCTAGTTCCAGGGGACCCTTAGCTTAGCTTAGCATAAAGACTGGAAACAGCTAGCCTGGCTCTGTCCAAAGGTAACAAACAGCCTATCAGCATCTAAATATCACTAATTAGCATGTTATATCTCGTTTGCTTAATTTAAAAACGACAAGCGGTTATTCAGGGGGTTATATGTACCGGACTATTTCTTGGCCGGTGTTGCACCAAATTCTGTGACCTATTAGATTCTGTGACTAGCTATATTGCCATTCCAAATGCTTTTGTCTTACTTTATTACATATTTTATTTTGATAAGCAACATCTACCAAACCTGGTGCCTCTAGTATTTAGATAGGGTCACAAATCTTGCAAGCTGTGACTTTGGTGTACTGAAATGTACGACGTGTCAGATTCTGTGATGCAGCGTCCTCTATAGAAGATTAACTACATGAACCAAAGGGTTGGCCAGATATTGATAAGGGAAGTGTTAGCGCTCTACAGACAGACCTTTACACAACAGTTTCTGCTACTGTATCACAGCTAGCAAATGTTTTGACGCTCTAAATACTAAAGAGGCTCCATATTGGTAACAGCTGCTATAAAAAGTGTAGTTGCGGTGGTCATATAGCTGAAATTTCCATCTGGTTCGCAGAATTAATCACTGGGCACAGTGACTTGCCAGGCGACTAGCGGAGCCAGACTAGCTTGTGTCCCTCCTTTTTAGTCTTTATGCTCATCTAAGCTAACTGGCTGCTAGCCCTAGCTTCAAATTGAAAGGACAGACATGAGAGTGGTATCGGGTCTCGGCAAGAAAGTGAATATTGGTATTTCCCAAAATGTCGAACTTTTTCTTTACTTTAGTCAGTTACCACTTTTACCTGCAAGAAGAGTGTGCGTTGGTTTACCAAACTGCTTCAGATGGACAGTAGTTTTTAACTTCAAATCATGACAAGCCAAATGAAATAAAGGCTTTTTAACAGATTGCTATGATTGATTGCCTTGGACTGCTTTTCATTTCTGCATGGTTACTTGAATATCTCAAGAGCCCCCAACCCTTTAGTGTTGAGAATGAAAGCATAACTATTAACATTTTCATGCCTGGTTGGTCAGCAGTGCCAGCATACTAAAGATTTGAGTGTGTGTGTGAAGTTCGAGGACTTTCAGTCTGTCAGGTCAGAGATACATGACAAAGATGGCAGCAGGCAGCAGGCAGCAGTTAATCATTTCCTCTCCTGGCTGCTTTGCTTGGTCTTTTGGGGAAAACCGAGGGAACACTTGTGGGTCGATGCTAAGGGTCATCTCGATGTTTACTCAAATTTCCAAGTAGTCACTTATTAACCAGTGAGTAAGCCAAAAGATGATGAATTTTGCTGTTCCACTCGCAAAAACCCTCAGATCACACATGCTTAGCTTTTCATTATTTAGGTCTTTAGTGTCACTTTTAGGAAGGAGGGTAAGGTGTTTCTACTGACTTCTTTCTTTTGCAATTTTATTGTCAATTTCAGTTGCGTTTGTTGCTTTTAGAGTAGCCTAACAGACACTCTGGATCATTGTATTTCGGTTTAACACACACGTCAGATACAGCTTCCTCAGCGAGCAGATGGTACACACTTTTCAAAATTATAACAAAGGAGGACTTATACAAACACTTTTCCAAGGATGATGATGTGCTCTCGTTTGAGTCCCTTGCTCCCTCACCTCTTGTCGTTGAGGCTGCTGGGTACTGCGGCCTCCAGGACGGTGCCGGTCAAGCAGCCCAACCTTCTCTCAGCGACTCTGGCCTTTGAGGATCCCAGTGCCTTCAGGGTGAAGAGTTTGGTTGAGCTAATCCGTGCTCTGGGCGTCTTCCGACTCTGCTCCTTCCCTCTGCTGGTTAACAACTGTGGGAAGGTAAGACTTGTGTTTTGCCACTCATGATCATTATTTGGAGGAAAATTAGATGAATAAGACTGAGGAGTGAATTGGAGAAAGACTAAGAGAAGCATGGACAAAGAGATCTTATTCTTTTCTTGGTCAATCTTTGACACTCGTTTGACAGAATGTTGTCAAGGCACTGACTGTGTTGTCTTGTTATGACTGATTATTCCTTATTTTTATAGTCTGAATATATGACAAACATTTACAAAACAAGGCAGGATTGTAGGTGAGAAGACCTTGTGACACACTGCTTCTGTGTCACCTCATGAATCTCTATCCTCTTTTGCTTCACCTTCTTCTTCTCGTCTTCTTTCAGCTGATGTCGGTAGCACGCACCCTCTTGGGGAGGAGGGGGTTTTCCTTGCTGCTGCGACCCACTGTGTATGCCCAGTTTGTGGCCGGAGAGAACGAGAGTGAGATCTCTCAGTCCATGGAGAAGTTGAGCTTGCTGGGACTGAGGCCCATGCTGGCAGTACCCATTGAGGAGGATCTGGGAGAAAGCACTGGGTTGGCCTATGACACATTTTTAATAACTCAGTGCGCTCAGACTTTATCAGGTGGATTAGTTTTAAATGAAGGGGAGGAATACATATTTGTTTAATTTCAGTTTGAATTACATCTGATCTTGACTTTTACTTGTAATTTATGCACCTGTTGACCAAAATAACAGGTGAATGCACAATGGCATTGCACAAAACAAATGAACATTTCAGAAAACAAATAAACAAACTAAAAATAAAAAATAAAATAAAAATAAAAAAATCATCAAAATATCACAAATTCAAGTGGACGTTGTGATTAGAAGCTGATGATTTTGCTCAAAGAGACCTAGAGGATGGAGGAAATACATGAGGTGCACAGGTTTTTCTCCAGTATGCTCCTCTTACGGACAGTCACACTGACTTAGCTCACATTAATGTGGTCACACACGCCCTCCCGGGATCTATTTTGCATGTACCACGCTGTGGTTTTGAAATAAAGACAGGCACAGAACTGGGTGTAAAATGATCACATACTGCCTAATAAATTTGGTGGATAACGTGAAAACCTGTTGATAGCCTGTTGTGAACGTGATTTCCACAATGCTGTTGTCTTCACTTTGTGGTGACAAAGTCTGGTCACGGCGCGGTGGTTGTCTGTTTGTCGCTGATATTAGAGGTTATCAAAGAAATCGATTATTATTGCAAATTAGGTGCTGATTTAGGAAGTCTCTCTCTTTAAAGGGCTTGAATTATGGATGTTACATCAATGCAGATTAATGATGCAAAGATAGATAATTTTAATAAGTAGTTATGTAGGTTTTTATTCTTTGCATAGATTGATTATTAGTTTCAGCTACCACAAAGCAGCCTATGTAAGACTTGATGTCTGGCTCTGTATCTGAAGTAAAGCACATAAGGCCAAAAGTTAAAGGACCTCTCTCCCAGTTTGAAATATTGTACCTCAGCTCCACTGGAAACACACATCTCTATGCTGCTCTTTTATAGTGAGATGCTCTTGCATGTTGAAAAGTGACATACTTTATAGCCTTATGTTGCTTTTTGTTATCTCCAGAGAGAAGAGATATGACGACAACATGGAGGCCATGTTGGAATGTGTACGAATGTCCTACAGCAACGCTTGGAGCAAAGACCCGATGATGCAGCTGAAGATCACAGCCCTGCTCAGCCCGGAGCTGTGTGTAAGGCAACGTTTTCCATCTCAGAGTCACCATTCATAATGTTTTTAGGAAATTACTCTCCAGACCATTTTCAATTGAACTGCTACTAACATATTTACTGTAAATTAGATGTCATTATGCAATACATTTTTAATTAACTTTCAAATGCTAATTCTTTTCAATTTTCAGAGCGGGGGGGCCTTTAACATTTGATTTTTTTGGAACATTTACCAGGATATTTTAATAATTTTCAGAGCATTTTGGTTTCAAGGAAAAACATATGTGAAATGTACAAGTTTTTGAGGTTTTTGAGAATCCTGACATGCTGTGTGGTGGATCTGGGCCAAGCAGTAGCTGAATGTAGTTCAAATATGTGGGGGAAAAAGATAAGAGTACACATTTTAGTGTTTGATGTGTCCACAGCTGTTCCAGGTTGTTCTTGAATGTCCAACCCAGTGTCTACTCTCTCTTTTGATTCAGCATAGACATTGTTTCTTTCTTCTCACTGATGAGTCTGTGCTGCTTGTATCAAGGTGAAACTCACAACCCTCATCGCACAACAACCATACGACCTGAATCTCCTTGTCAGAGCTATGGATGGAGAGGTACATCCACAGTAAATAACCTAGTTTGTCAGATGTGTTCCATTTCCCCAGTTCATACTTACATTTACAGTGTTGGTGAAGGTGATTCTGTTAAATGAAATGTTAAATAACCTCTGACCTTTGCCTCTTTCAGCCAATCAGCTTTCCTGGTCTAGATGAAAGTGAAGTTACCCATTTCCTCTGTGGCCTGCACAGACTCAACAAAATAGGAGAGGTACAGATGTGAAGGACGATGGGAAATATATATTACATAGATGAGAGCAGGCGTACCTCCCTTTCCTGTCTTCAGAACGACCACGCCTCCTTTTGGGTGCAAACAAGCGCTGTAAAAGTGTCAGCACCGAATTGAAAAAACTAGTGGCACCATGCCATTTTGCACTTCAAACAAAACACACAAAAAAAACCCAATTTACAATGTCTTTTTCCTCCAAAGAGCGAAGGACAGTAAAAGAAGAGATCTGTGGCTTCAGGCCATCCACAGAGAGGATGAAAATGGTAAACTGTGGGACCCCCATTCAATACGTGTACCTCTGTGGCAAACAAAGAATCACAGGTTAGTTAATAATGTTACTGAGTAAATAGCATGTGCGCCGATTGTGCCTGTAGATCGAAGCGAATCAGAAAAGAGTTTTAGTGATGGTGTGACTAAAGTTTTTACTGTAAAATAATATAGCCCTACCATAAAACACATGCTTTTAGAATGGAGTTTGGTTCAACAGTCTGTCCACTCAAAAGACCAGTGAGCAGAGGGTATTTTAACGTTAATAGTTAACATAAAATGAGCTGACCTATGTTAACCTAACCTTGAGGAAGTGGGGCTAAAACCAACCTGTTTTCTACTTCTCGGCTCGTAGTAAAATGTCGCGTAATAAAAACAAACGGCTATCAAAATAGAGACAGCGGTCGCTTCACCACAGCAATATAATTAGTTTACAGTAACTTCACATTGGATAGACTACCAAAATAGCAAAAAAAAAGTGTCTTAACGACATAAAAAGTGACAAATGTCAAAAAATACATTACCTGGAGATTCAATACGGTAGCTGTGTATGTCAGGTTAGTCCACTTGGTTTGTTCCACTGAAAGGACACTCATCAACCCCTATTTTCTTCTCTATAAATACACCAATCATTGATCAGCAACAACATAACATAATTGTTTGCCTGACTGGCCATATGATTTGGGCTCCTAATAGCTAAAAATCAATAGAGTATTATTATTTTATGCTATTTAATTGCTATTAAAGACCTCTGAATTTGCATTTACCGCCAGTCAAATTAGCGGTACTGCTTTCACCCAAAAGGGGGCGGGGGCTTGACGCAGGGACAAAGTACCCAGATGGAAGTCTGAATTACTACTTTGCATCTTAAACACTGGAATTCCAGCAGCTAACTGGAATTATTGTGACACTGTGTTTAACTTCAATGCAGTAAAGATCGCCTGCCTTATTTGAGCTGGATTTAGTCTCTTCCTTGTGTGTTTGGTATTTGCATTCCCTGTATGTTGTGTTTTATGTCTATTTAAACTGTAGCTGGTGTGCTGTGTTGGCCAGGTCTCTCTTGAAAAGAGATTTCAATCTCAAGGGACTACCCGGTTAAAGAAAGCAGGGGGGAAAAAAGCAAAGATTGATTTTGTTTTTTTTAGGCAAGTGTGAACAAAGTCCGAGTCCTGGTTGATGCAGAGTACACCTACATGAACCCTGCCCTCTCTCTTGTCACCATGGCAATGATGAAGAAGTTTAACAAAGATGGAGCCTGGATTTGGAATACATATCAGTGTTACCTGAAGGCAAATATCTTTAATCCTGTTTTCATTTTTACAAATATCAAAACATTTATTTTAATTGCACTGAATACCATAGTTAATAAGACTAAGTAGGTATTTTTTTTAAAGGAGACATTATCAAATACTCCCCTCTCCGTCTGTGTCTTTCAGGAGTCTAGGTCTCTCCTGTTAGAAGCTCTGCGTCTGTCCAAGGATGAGGGTTTCTGTCTGGGAGTCAAGCTGGTACGAGGAGCCTACATGGACAAAGAGAGGAAGCTGGCAGAGAAAGAGGGTCGTCTGGACCCCATCCACAAGAGCTGGGAGGACACCAATGACAGGTGGATAGGAGACAGCCATCATTAATCCCAACCAGGCAAATACAACAACAAAACATAAACTATATGAAACTGAATCTAGCGCTTGGGTCTGGGTCTGGTCAATTTTACCAGTGCACCTGGATTCATGCTAAAAACCTTTTAATCTGGATTAAAATCAACTCAAGTACATTAGTTTCATTACGGGATGAAGGCTGTTGCACGTAGTAACTTCGTGAAAACACACAGATAATTTCTGACAGTGAACTTGACTCCAAGACATTTAATCTGTTTATTTGTGTTTGTGCAGTTACAACGGCTCACTGGATGTGATGCTGGAAGTCATATCCCAGAGACCGGAGCGCTACAGGATCATAGTTGCCTCTCACAACGAGGAGTCAGTGAGACGAGCCGCCAAACGGTTAGAGCACGTATAGTGAAAATCAAATGGAACTTGGTGTCATTTACTCTTAACTATTATATCTGAGACTGTACATACAGCTCCAAACAACTTAATGCCAAAATAACACAAACCACCAGATGAATAAGCAGGCAAACCTTGTTTATGGCCAAATTGTTGTAAAACAAATATTTTTGTTTTTTGTTTTTTAAAATCTTATGGAGATTTTTAATCCAGGGCCACTATCATCAATCCTTAGTCTGATTTTACCGTCACTTGAATGTTACTTGATACTGTTTATCAGTGGTTCCCAACCTTTTTGGCTTGTGACCCCTTCAAACAACTGATGTTTTCCTTGTTTTTTTAGAATAATCTAGAGTCCCGAAACTGAAATTATTCAGTAATTTTAAAATAAGCGAAAGATTAGTCTAAAGAAACTTTTTGTAGCATAAATGTGTTTTTCTGCTTCCTTCTTCTGTTAAAGGGGAACTCTAAACCCCTGTTTACAGGTCTTGGTCTTACTACTGCTTATGTGAGAAGAGTTGTATAAGAGTTGCATAAAGCCTTTGTATCTCCAGAGGGAGCTGTGCAAAATCTGATGAACTGCCTCAAGTGATGTCACTCGAGTCAGCATCGGTTTGGGTTAAAAAGAAGTGAGCTTACCAGACCTCTGTAGCCTGCTCCTCATCTCTGCTTGAGGCTAGCGGCTCGAGGCTTCATTAGCTGCTACTAGTATAAAAGCCTGGACACACCAGGATATAAAACGGCCGCTCAGGGGAGGCGAAATTATGTTCTGCAGAGAGTTAAACTTTGATGAACTTTGACATGCGAATTTGTGCTATTGACCACTGCTATTAACTGACTTTTGAGTTTGCTAATTAACCGTTAGCAAGCTTGTTAGCTTGTAGAGCTATATTTTCCCTCTTCAATAACATTTTATTCAACGAAATGGTGTGCAATGAACAAAATGCCAGAGAAAGTAAACAGAACAGTAGAGAGAAAATAGACAGAAGCTCCGGGAGATATTGTGACTGAGCTGTTAGCCCACCAGCTACAGCAGTTCACCACTAACCCTGCAAGTAGTCACTATCACCAAGCTTATAGCCCCCAACTATTTTGTGTGAGTGAGCAAATGTCACTTTGTGGTGTGAGCGCTACATAACACACCCGAATCTCTGACTGAACTGTCGGCGGTCAAGTTGCATTGTGGGTAATGTAGGTGTCAGGCTTTGACAGGAAGAAGAATGTGTGGAATAAAAAGCCGTTATCACTGGTTCTGCTGCATCGATTTTTATTCTATTTTCTTAAACTGTCCATCGTGAGTGTAAGGTTCAAGATACCTAGAACATTTAAATCATATACAAGGAAAGAAAGACAAAGGCATTAACTTAAGTTTTACTCGAGGAGAGTAAGCATAGATGCATTCAGTTACATCTCCTACTCACTCTGAAGTGCATCCATGCAGCCTCCTCTTTTTTATTCAGTTTAGGAGATTCCCTGTTACATAGTTTTCTAAAGGGTGGGGGAAGTATATACTACTACAATAAGAAAAGAAACAAAGTGGTGTTGTCAGGTCTATCTCGTGAGAGCGGCCTTGGGGCCAGCCACAACTCTTGAGACCATCTGGTGCGGTGTCAGCCTGCCCTGTCGGTCATAGGATGGCAGGGTGCATTCCTGTTATTCTCACAGACACAAGTTTAATAACACACATACACACACAGCATTGCTGTGTACTTTAAAGGCTACTAAGAACAAAACATAAATGGGATAACTTATGTACATTTTTATTCTAACAGTGAGTCATCACAGGAGTGCAATGCTAAATCGGAGTACTCTCATGACCCCTAAAATTTATCTTACGATCAATGGTTGGGTACTACTGCCGTATGATGTAGCTACTGTGCATATCATTATCAGGATTGAAGAGTTGGGGATAGACAAAGATGGAGGCTCAGTGTGTTTCGGCCAGCTGCTGGGCATGTGTGATCACGTCTCCCTTACACTAGGTGAGCTTTCCCTCTACTGGCATTCTTTACATTTACATTTTCTGCAAGAGGTCCTGTGTCTTTTATTCAACGACAGCTTGACATGACTGTTGCATGGACTGAACCTGCAAACCTTTAGTTGTAGGACAGCAGCTCTGTCCACCCAAGCTCTCTTTATTAAAACTACTGGGGCAAGATTTAAATGCCAAAATACACCCACCTTCTCACCCAAAATCATAAAGTGGAGCTGTACTGAAGGAAAGCACTGCATTTACCTTAATTTTCCCAAAACTAATTCTGGTGTTATGGGTGTATGTGGGTGGGAAATATTCTCCACACGTGGGTAGTGACAAAAGTAGGCATTAAATTACTGTACATGCTGTCTCTTATTAAACAGTAGTGAGTGTGCACAAAGCTGGATTTAGCAACTTAAATCTTTGGTAACATTTGACTTAAATCTCACACTGACCTGGACTGGTTGATAAACATGAGTGTGTTACTGAACACTGCAACATTTCTGCATTAAATTCAACATTATTCATTACCTACAGTATATTTGCCTTTGGAGTTATTTATATGCAGTCTTGCATGATTAATATGTTCATATTTTGTCGTTTTTGTCTTTCATTTGCCCTCTAACATGTCATCTCTCCATGTCTTTCTCCTCTTCCCTCCAGCTAAGGAGGGTTATGCCATTTACAAGTCAGTGCCGTACGGCTCAGTGGAAGACACGCTCCCCTACCTGGTGCGTCGGGCTCAGGAAAATCGCACCGTGTTGCAGGGAATCCGCAAAGAGAGGGACCTACTAAGGCAAGAGCTCTACAGGAGACTGAGCCTGAGGAGATGCAGCTAGCAGTCCACCAGCACAGAGGGAAAACAGAGAAGAGGCATTGGTGTGGTTATATTAAGGTTCTCAATCAGGAAATGGTGTAGAATAAGGAAGCCACATGGGAACACGGTTGGCCAGTTGAACAAAAGAAAAGTTCATATCCATGTACACTTAAGCTACATACTGTATCTCTGGGGTTGTTAAGATTGTAATACCCAAAGAGCTCATTTGAAAACCATAACCTACTGTATACTGATGAAGAATTTAAGTGAATGTAAATTAACTTGCAATAGATAAAGTAGTTTTGATCTAAATTACTGTGTGTATCGTAAACTGAACAATGATCTGATGACAACTAAGAACAATAAGTGCAACTATGTTTTTTTAGTTTTATGGACAAGTTGTTAAAAATACGCATTTCAAATAGGCCTACATGTAATATTGCTGCTGCACATTAAAAACAGTCAATATCTTTTGTTTTATAGTATTAAACTACATAAATGTATGAAATACTTATTTTCACTTTTGCCTGCTGGTCTAGTGAAGCAACATTTGGATGCACAAACTGAAGTCAAAGTGAGGTACTTATCCAGTTATCCATGTGATAAGAAACACATTGCCAAACAACAAAACTGGTATTGACTGTTGAAAAGGTTCAGTGTGGATATTTATTCTAAAATGCAATTTTAATAAACAGATTTCCATCAGTTCTTGAAAGATTAAACTTCTCTATGACCTGGTCAAGGTGCTCTGAAGCAACTACTAATTAACAGGAGAATGTGACTGTGGTGGTCTGGTTTGTGGCTGTTTGATGAATATCAGTAAATACATCTCTAGAAAATAAAAACCAGTAAAAATAAGAGGAAAAAATCCCAGGCACTCTATAGTAGGTGTCTGTGTTTACATTTTACTTCAGCACCCTGACAAAGGCTTTCAGCCAAAATGCCTTGATGTCAGCCATGTGATATTATAGAGTATATACTCTTTAATATACTCAGGACGCAGTGTCTTGGATTTTTTCCTCATTTGCAATTGTCATGGCCCTTGAGTCCAACAAAAGCAAATACTTGCTCCAGTTTTTTTTTTCTTTCAAGTTGCCTCAAAACCAGTTCCTTTAGTCTTTATCTTCATTAGTTCTGAGAAAACATTACTCTTGATTCTGTACTGTCCCCTACATAGATAATGGAGATTTGATCCCCATGAGCAGTTCCTGAGTTTCTAATGTGTAGAAAACTAGAGGTTTTATGGTTATGTAAGACCTATCTCAGGATGATACCCTTCATGTGTTTCCTGCATCTTCAATAGTGTTTTAATTTTTTTATACTTTCAGTCGTATCTTTTCTTTTGGATTGAAAGAGCATGCATTTTTGCTTCTGCACTTCATCAATTCAGTCTGTTAAGTATGCATGCCTGAAAATGATGTCATTACTATGCTATAGAAGCTGTGAAAATACAAACCTCTTTAGACTACCCACAACCCCATTATCCAGAACAAGATCAAGCTCTATTGAGTTTAGTGTGGAGGGGTAGGGGGGTGTCACATATCTATTTGTTTTTGTTTCATTCTTTGGTTTTGTCTTTGTATAAAATGTATATTAAAACAAAGCTGTCAAAAAGAAAACTCAAACACAGTTTATTATATTTTATTTGATAAGTATAGGTCAACAATACTTGACGTGTCTGTTGCCCAACTGTACTGCCACAAGCCAACCACACTGCAATGCCTTTATTAGCAATAAAAACCTTCAAAACTTCACGTTTATCCAAAGAAGTTGGCCGTATTGAAATACCACACTATGCCGTTGCAGTGTGAAGGGCTTGGGTACTGCGATAATTGTCAGCTGTTTCATGATCAGCGAAAGAAACAACACAGCCAAGTGCTGAACACAGAAACCCAGGTTGTTGTTGTTATTATGGAATGAAGACTAGTTCGGGTGGCAAGACTGAAATCCACACGTTTGAAGCTCAGTAGTTGCTTTGGTTTTGATTTCTGTAGCCGCCTCGCTGGTAGCCCCCCTGGTAGCCTCCCTGGTAGCCTCCCTGGTAGCCTCCCTGGTAGCCTCCCTGGTAGCCCCCCTGGTAGCCTCCCTGGTAGCCTCCCTGGTAGCCTCCCTGTTTCTGCTGGTAACCACCTTTCTGATCTGTGAACATGCAAAGAGGAAAACAATTATCTACGGGTATCCACATGGCAACATTTAAACAGATGACAGAGCAAAACAATTAGAAATACTTTTGATTTCTGACGTGGTTGTACAACACAACGTACAAACTAGTTCTGTTCAAGCATACCCTTATTGACCCGTATCCTCCTTAATGCATTACAAGTTAGTTACTGATTAAATGCTAAACAAACTCAGTCAGCAACATAGTTAAAAGCACCAATGAATAAACAGCAAACAGCCTCTGCAGAAGATCAGAGGCATGTTGGCTTGGGAAGGTCACCATGTGGTCAAACATTTTTGTATCCAAACTGCAGCCTCAGTATGGCTTAACATACCTCTTTGGTACGACTGCTTCTGTTGGTAGCCACCTTTCTGATCTGTAAGGCAAAGAACAACCAGTTATTATTGTTTCTAAGAAAGCAATATTCAACCTTTAATAGCAAAGGGAGCATTAGAGAGATACAGTATTCATAGCCTTGGAGAAGTGCTTTAATGCAAACATATATGGTATATATGGCATACATTGAAGCGTGTTGTCTAAACTCACCTCTGTTGAAGTAGCCTCCATAGACGCCCTGTTTGAGGTCGAAGACGCGCTCGTTATTCTCCACCAAGCTGCCCAGTTTCTCAGCCAACTGCAGGGCCATGTTCTGCAGGGAGGTGGGCTCTGTGCGGTGCATCACCACAGTCTGTGTGGGCTGGTCAAGTGATGCCTGTTGGGAAGAGGACGGAAAACATTTATAAAACACTTTAAGTGGGGGGAAAAAAATAAAAAATAAAAATTCACAAGATTTGTATATGTAAAGATCCAGTGGAAATCCCATCAGGCATTGTGTTGCATCTACCCAAAATTCATTCCAACAGAACAGAGAAGCCATGAAACTTACCATCAGCTCCTCGTTGATGATCATCTTGCTGATGATGCTGTGAACTGTGGGTATCTCCAACTCAAACATCTCAGATAGTGTCTGCATGCTGGAGGACAGATGCAAACATTGTAACACTATATTTTTCCCCCAGTACAAATTCTCAGAGATAAAACTGTGGTTAAGTATTTGCTTGATCTTTGTGGTTTGCATTAACACTAGTAGGTAGAGCTACACGTGAGATCAGAGGTATTTCTGGTCTAAGTGGATCAAAAACGGAGTCTTCAGTTCAAAGCACACTGGTCTACACAAACCACTGCTTCAGTAGTGACTGATGCTAGCACTGTTAAAAATGTTGCATCTTGTGCTTACCTGATGGAGTCGTATACACTGCTGTATGTGAACAGATAAGTCCTCAGTGACTCCTCTTGGATCTTCCTATAAAAAAGAAGCAATCATTGAAAATTCATAAAAATTACATAGGTTAATAAGTAAATGTAAATTTTAGACTAAATCATCCTGGCATGATCTGAAATAAATTTATCGTAATGTTCACTGTCGTATAAATTGATATAAAGCAAACTAAGCTTTTTGATTACTTAATGATTCCTCAAATCATTAAAAGGTCCAGTATGTAGGATTTAGTGGAATCTAGTGGTAAAACTGCAGGTTGCAACCATTTGAATACCGCTCGCCTCACCCTCCCCTTCCAAGCATGTAGGAGAAACTATAGTGGCCGCAAAACTCTAGAAAACACACGAAAGGCCCTATCTAGAGCCAGTGATTGGTTTGTCCGTTCTGGGCTACTGTTGAAACATGGCGGTGCAACATGGCGACCTCCACAGAAGGGGACCCGCTCCCTCTGTAGATATAAACGGCTCCTTCTCAGGTAATGAAAACACGATTCTTATTTTCAGGTGATTGTACACTAATGAAAACATACTTATGAAACATTATATTGCATTTCTGGACCTTTAAGACATAATATATCACAAAATCTAAATCACAACAGCTATTTGATAAGATTGAATGATGAACATTTGGAAATAAATTAACTGATCGGTGATAATAATGGTGTATGCTAACCTGACAAGCATCTCGCGTACTCGCTGCGTCTCGGGGAACAGGTCCCAGACCTTACTGTTCATCTTCTCATTGATGATGAATGAGTGGCAGGTACGCCAGTCTCCCATCTTCATGGCCTTGCTGGCTGCCACCACGTGCTCCCTCATGCTCTCTGGGGGTCCTGGAGAACAAATGGAGAGATACAGTTATCCCCTCTGGTTTCTCTATGGATTAAACATCCTGGTGTAAAGAGCTATTAGAAGACATGTTGCATACCCAGCAGTGGCTGTCTCTCTCCCACCCTGAGCTGGTGATGGAACTGCTTGCTGATCATCCTGCGACGGGCATCAAACTCATGGGCGGCCATGTAGGGGATTTCCAGCAGCATGGCTGACACCAGGTACACACACTCCAGCAGCTCCAGGTTGATGTGCATGTGGAATGGCACCTGTGAGGGAAGTCAAAGCAATGTTATGATAGTGTCGTCAGGTTATGTA
Source organism: Siniperca chuatsi (assembly GCF_020085105.1). Classification (NCBI taxonomy): domain Eukaryota; kingdom Metazoa; phylum Chordata; class Actinopteri; order Centrarchiformes; family Sinipercidae; genus Siniperca; species Siniperca chuatsi. The sequence continues at coordinate 13,672,629 of NC_058061.1, forward strand.
CAACATCAAGTCTGTTCCTTTGAGTATTGCAATCTTGCAATTTGTGTTACCTTAAGTGGCCTTTTTAACTGCTGCATCACAAACATAACTGAACAAGTGTAAGAGTCTACAACCCTGCTAGCAGCTCTGTGAGGCTGTACTTGAGCACAGTTGAGGCTGATGGGAATGTCATTAGTTTTACAGGTATTTAGTCATAAACCAAAGTATTGGACACATTTAAATTTTCACCTGATGATGGCGCTAGATGAAGGAGGATTCATCCTTTGGGAATCATAAATGTCTGTACAAAATTTCATGGAAATCCATCCAGCAGTTGTTGAGATATTTCAGTCTGGACCAAAGTGGCAGACAGACAGGTCGACATTGCCAGCCCTTGAACCACGCTGCTAGTATGGCTAAAATTCAGTGATTCAGCCAAAAAAACAAAACAAAAAAACAAACAAACAACAACAACAAAAAAACTGCTCCTATGCTTCTGTGTATATCGTGATAGAGGAGCCCTACCAAAATGGTTCTTAGAGAGGTCCTCCGTCATATCAAATTTAAGTTTCTCATTTACTTGGCAAAGCTAGATTACACCCAGCAGGTTCAACAAGAAAAACTAAACATCTTGGACATAAGTTTACTGCTTAAGTAGGGCTTACTTGTCTTCTCTTTTCAATCTTCTCCTGCTCTGCATTCCTCTCCTGCATGTTCCTCATGAGCAAACCCTGACCTAGGAGCTCCTTAGCGCGGCCAGAGGACTGGATGTCCAACAGGGCATTGTGGGCATCTTTAATCATGCCCTGCCTGAATGCGCAAATACCAAGTTGGACCATGGTTCTGTTGTACAGGATCTAGACAAGAGAAAGAAAATACTTAGTAATCATTTAGTATTCATTGTTGTGCTCTTGTGTAGCTTTGTGTCTGTCTGCCTACCTGTACGGGTGGGTCAGCATGCTGGATGTTGTCTTGCAGGTGGCTCATCAGCATCAGGTCGCGGGCCTGGTACCAGCGTGAATGCAGAGCGTGGTGGTAGATGTGGCAGAGGATAGCGCAGGTACGGATGCGGTCGGTGCGATCCTTGGCGTAGATGAACTTGCAGAGACGGTCCATGATCACAGCGCTGTCCTCCCCCTCGCTCTCCTCCTGGTCCTGCTCAGACTAAACAGCAGAAAGAGAAACAACTCAGCACATCACACTCACTAATAAATTCACAGACTGCTGCTCAGCTCATGAAAAGTCACTGTATACATATAAATGCACATCCAGACACTCTTCCACTTTATACCCTACTACTGATTTTTCTTTATTTAGGTCATTTTAGTTCCATGTCATTTAAAAAATGTTGCCATTGTCATAATGGAGATCTGCTGATGTCGGTCAGGAAAAGAAACTCTGTTCTCTTTCTTGCTAATATAATGAATTCTCTCTCTCTCTCTCTCACACACACACAGGCTGTACCACTCCTGTGCTTCTCACCTTGGACTCTCCCTGGAGGCCCAGGCTGCGCCGGTGGGCCTTGTAGTCAAACTTGTAGTAGGTGTGCATGATTCTGCGAAGGTAGATGCGGCAAATCTCCTCTGTGCTGCCCTTGTTCTCCATGTAGGTGAGCAGCCGGTCAATGATGCCACAAACCCGTCCCTCGTCTTTCAGATTGTCAACATATTCTGGAGGAAGAGTGGAGAAGAAGAGCTAGGAAGAGCTTGAAATGATGCAGCAATATGCTTCAGGGATTCTTGCATTAACATCTTTTTCAAATAATCTATGATTTACTTTCACATCTAAAATTTTACTCAAAATTACAGTCTGTTTTCTGGTATAGCTCACCTTGCGAGTGGGGATCAGTGTTCTGCATGATCTTAGTAAACTCTTCATCCATCCTCTCTACCAGCGTTAAGATGCATCCACGCACCCTGAATGGCTGAAAACACACACAATATTTATTTTCTATTGGAATGCCATCCTCTATCTGGACTTCTAAGACACAACCACAACTGCAGTTGGTGCAGAAGGTAAACTATTTCCGTGTAATCTGAAGACATACAAATGATGATGCTTCCATAAATTAAAATAATGCACACAACCCCATAATATAAAAACACATGTGATGCAGATACAGACGCAAAGACAGGGTTGCAGGGATTCAGTTTTGGGATGGTTTTCCCCATCAACCAGGACAAGCTGCCACCAAAAAACACCAGAAATGTAAACAAAAACAGAAAAGAGAAGATGGGATACCTGGTCCAAGACGGCCAGATTCTCACTGTCCTCTGCAATGTTCTCCCCAATGAAGATGTTGTTGTGTTCAAAGAGGATGTCCAGCAGCTCGTCTATACATTCCAGGCACTTCTTCCACATATCGGGCTAAAGGGAAACAAAGTCAGAATGATTCAGATCGGAGTCCTGGTTTTTCCAATCCAAATTCTTTAACCGACAGTTAAACATATTTTTTAGCATTTAAGCATGGGTTTCTGCTGATTCAGAATCTGGAACAATTTCAATAGGTCTATTACAGTATATCAATTAGGGCTGGAACAGAATATTCGACTATTAGGATATTCGTTGCTGCTGTGTTGACTTTCTTTGTCAGCAGTATGTTTTATAAAGTCACCCAAAAAGACTAGGGATGCCCATATTGATCTGACGCCAATCTTTATTGGCCGATCAATAAAAATACGCGATCAGGATTAAGGCTTTCTAGTAGACGTTTGCGAAAACCAATCGAGGACGCACATTGTATGTGTTTATCAGCAGATCTTGACCTCTCCAACATGGCGACCGCGGAGACGCATAGCTACATACAGCAGGCTCCTTTCCAGTCAAGATGGTGGCAAAGCTAACAAAAATGGCAATTTATTAATCTCGTATCGTGTCTAACTGTAGTGGATCATAACATATTGGGTATGGAATTAATCTGCAGATGCTCTGGTTCAAGTTGAGACCAAACGTTTCTATGGATGTCCGTTTTTGAGCCATGACAAAAGCCAAAATGTGTGGAGGACCGGAAATGCCAAAATCAAAAATCAATAAATAAATTAATATGCCATTAAATGTACCAAAAATATTCAAATTAATGTAGGCATTAATTTATCAAATGTGACCAATTGATATTTCTGTTTAATTTGCTTCTGTATTTACATTTGTATTAATTCCCCTATTTACTTTCCCCATTTAATTTTTTTAATAATGTATTTATGTGTGTGTTATTTTCCCTTTCCATTTGTCCCCTATTTATTTCCCCAAACGTATTTATTTCTGTCTTTTTGTTTTACATTTCTTTATGCATTTCTGCTTCATTATGCAAATAAGGTGGCTGTGAATCATGGGGTCAACCTTTCACCTATTGGTTGATCGACATCAAAGTGTCTAGATCAACTATACATGCCTTGCTGCCACACTGGTGGCCTCTGGCCACTGAGGGACAGTCGGCTCGCAACTATCATACAGAGGAGATTTACGGCTGGCTCTGAACCAGGACTCTTCTATGGATTATATTTTATGGAAAAAATATTTTCCCTCTGATGTCCTCCGGCTGCTCTGCCCCAACTCTTGGTGATTTACGGAGTTAAGTGATGAACAGATAGCTTCACTTGTCGCTAAAGGAGCTAACAGCTAACTGCAACAGACTAGGTAAGCCTTGTTGTTTTTAGCCTAGCAGTTGTTAAACCCTCGTGGCCAGGTAGGAGGAGCGAGGAGTCAGCAATTGGTATAAAAGTCAAAAGCCAAACACTATAAAGATCAATTTCCAGCCTGGATTAAATCTACACTTCCCTAGCATATTTAATGTTCGGTAATGGGTAACAGCTGCTATAAAAGAAAAAGCGATCGTATCTGTGAAAAAAAAAATGTGATCGAGGCATCTCTAAAAAAAAAAAAAACCCCATAACTTTTGGAGTTTTTCACCCGCGATTCCATTTTCACAACAACAGGGGAGCCGCGTGTGAAGGAGGCTTGTTGTTAATGATGCATGCTCAGCGCACCCCCCAGGTACAATTCCAGGTACAAACCCTGAATTTAACAGAAATTTTAACATTTAAGTAAAAATTGTGGCCCCTACCTTCATGAAGGCCGCCAAGTTGGGGTTGTAGTCATACAGGGAGGCAATGATGTTGAACTTAATCTTTACCAGGATACCCTGGCCCAAATTATTTTCAGCAGCGATGGCTGCCAGAGCATGGAACAGTTCAATCTGGGCAGCTCTGTCAGAGGGGGAAAAAAGGAAGGTGTGGGGATTAGATCAGAGAAATTACTATAATTTCTATAAATTTTTTATTAAAATATTTTCTGCAATGATTAACATTATCATAAGTGTTACAAGTGCAAAGCCTTTTCAACATAATTTCTTGCAATTTACAACACTTACAAGGCAGAAATTAGACATCTGATGGTAAATAACAGGTTCCTACATTTCTCTATGCAACTTGTTTATTGGGTGTAATTTTACATGGAACATGCATTACTGATTTAAAGAGGAGTATTATTGTAAATAGTATGTCATATTTTCTATTAAGTGGAGCTTTAGTGTATGATGCAGGGTTACCTGTCTGTGCCCTTTTTGCCTCTTGCTTGCAGGATCTCATTCAGCTTCTTCACCACCACTGTTGTGTTGATCTCTGTGCCTTTGGCAAACATCTTGGGCTTTTCCTGATAGATTGAATACACCATATAACAACATACATATTTACATAATTTACTGATTCATATTATGTGGTTGTTTCTTTTGAGGCAAGCTGTTCTTTATAAGCTCACCTACACAAATGACTTTGGTTTATCATGATGCTCATTACCTTAATTGAACATATCTGTCCTTTGACAAAAAAACCCTATTTTCTGAGCTTGAAGTGATACTGTGATAAAAATACATTATATGGCATTGTGGCAAAGACAAATATGGATGAGTTCTATCTTGTTGCAGTAAATCTAAAAAGGCTTTAGTCACAATCTCTTCTTTACCTTGACCATAGGGGCGCCTCCCTTCACTTTCTCCCAGCCTCCCTCAACCTCCTCTCCTCCCTCCTCCTCAGCTTCCTCCTCTAGCCGCTCTTTCTTTTTGGGCTTCTTCTTCTTCCCGAGCTTCTTTTCACCAGACTTCTCACTCTCCTGGGTCCTGAGGACAGACAGAGTGTGTGGTGGTGAGTGTACATGATACTTTAAGAGGGAAAGCAACTGCTTGACCTTCTTTGACTTACTTGCTGCTAGGGCTGAAACTTACCCTTATTTTCATTATTAATTCATCTATCAATTGCCATTAAAATGTTTGGTCTACAAATCACCACTGTACACGTTTCTTCACATCAATTATAAAAATTGATACATTTTCTTTTTGAAAGCCAAACAACACTCAGCACTACATACTTTACAAAAGGAAATCATTGAAAAGTATCCATGACGTTTTGCTTTGTGCTGCTGTGTCATTTTTGTTCATATTTTTAAAATTAAAATATTTTCTGTTGTAAACCCAAGACAAAGATGTGGAGAGGGAGACTCACTTCTTGAGGAAGACCATGGCCAGGGAAGAGCTCTTTCCCTCCCCATCATCTGAGCTCTCACTGCCACTGTCTACAGTGTCTGAGCCCCAGTCTTCATCATCATCATCACTAGAAGAGGACTCATCCTGTCAGAGGGAGAAAAACTCCAGCACATTAGCTCAGGTATCCCCTCATGAGTACAAGAATTAGGTCTTTTGAACAAGGTTTCTTGTTGTTCTCTCTGTAGCACTTTCTTATATGGCACGCTGGCCTCTTACCCCGGATCCCTTGGCAGACTTGAGGAACTTGCTGGCCTCTGAGGAAGGCTCAGGCTTTTTCTTTAAGAAGGACTTGGCCGACACTCCCTCATCGCCTTCCTCTGCGTCGCTGTCAGAAGATGAGCCTTGTGGAACAAAAATTAGAATGAATTTTAGAGATGATGCTTGCACTTATATCCAATAGAACCATTATTATGTCTTAATATTGTCACCTGTGATCTTGATACAAGCATAAAGAAAATGAAAATGTTAGCCATTTAGCACAGATATACTATTAACATTTTTCATTGGGGTTAAATAAAGACCTTCTATCAGTGACTTTGAGGTGATAAAACTAAATGCTTTTACTGTCCTTATACATGTAAGTGTTTTCACAATGTGTAAATTAAATTTTACTCCCGTTTGTGATCGAATACGATCTTGATTCACAAAATTGTGCCCCTTTTACACAAAATGGCACTGAAAACAGGTAGGGTGATATACTTGTATGATTAATGTTTGTAGTTTATGCAATGACATATGTTTGACCACGAAAGGCATCAAATCTCTTCTATATGTAAACATATTTCATTCGTCTACTCTGATGTTAGAATGAACACTTTGCAGCTTGTTTATTTTCTTGTACATCTTATAAAGTTCTTGTGATTTAACATAAAAACAAGTGACAGCAAGCTTACCAGAATCCCCAGGCTCCTTCTCCTCCTCCTCATCTGCAGACTCCTGTGGGTTCTAGCAGAGCAACAGATTTTATTTTTTCCTTTGTCTATCCAGGCTGCTCTCTTGCAGAACTTTTACGATCTACATTCACAGTTACACACATGGAAGCTGCCCAGTACAACCACAGTCTGATCTGGTGACCACTGCCACTTATGTAGTGGTAATGCAAAATACATTAAAACAGCCTTCCACCACTGATTTCAATCTAGAAGTGTAGTTAATATCTCTAAACCAGCAACTTTTCAGTTTTGAAGCACAGGACCACTGAGAGAAAGTTTCCTAATTTACCTCCTTGTACGCAGCTATTTCCGTTTCGTAATCTCTGTTGTACTTGCGGATCTTCTGACGTAGTGTACTGAGGGCTTTTGCGTTATTTTTGTTCATCTTCTTCTTGCCCTCTTTGTCCTCCCAAAGCTGGAAAGAAATAAAAAAAAAATATTTCTACTGAAGTGGAAAAGTGGGGACAGGGACATTAAGCATGTCAGACCGCATTGACAAAAGTTAATATACTTTGTTTGCTGCAGGCAAAGAAAAAAACATATCGGTAAATTACATAGTTGATATATTTAGAGTTGAGGTATAACTCTAATGCTACGGGCTCCTGACCTGGTTTAGGTAGTCTTCCAGGTCGGCCAGAAGACGGATATAAAAAGGGGGAACACCCTCTTTGTCCACTATATTCTTGCTTTTGAGGAAGGCTCGACATAACTGCTCAAACTCCTCCAGACATTTGGCCATGTCACGAATCTTCATAGCATTGCGGATAGTCTTGATGAGGTTGGTCAACTCCTCAAACCTAAGATTGAAGAATGAATACATTCAAAATAAAAACTGATAAGACAATCTGTACAGTTTTTAAAAAAATATGCTACTTAAAAAAAAGAAGGTGACATCAACCTTTTGTCTTTGGCACTGCGCACCACTCTCTTAGTGTCCTCCTCATCATCACTAAGAAGCAAAGACCTGTGAAAACAATATGGATGTGTGAGACTACTACAAAAAGTGGAATTTGAGTCCTGATGATGGGATTTATTGTATGTTGCACTGACTGCTTGAAATTTGTCCCAGGTGCTTTAGGGGTGATCTCATCAGCGGATGTGGACTCCTCTGACTCGCTGTCAGACCCGGTGGCAAAGAAACGAGACATTGCTGAAGGATGCTTGTCTGTAAAGACAAAATAACATATGTGAAATGACAAAAAGACAGAAATATATACTAATATATATATATATATATATATATATATATATATATATATATATATCACCTATTATTAATATAATGCAAACAAAAACTAAATTTTCTAAAAATGTAATCAATTCGTTATGCTCACGATGGTATGGCTCAGTTAAAAGGAGCTTCCAGTTGTGCAGGTGGAATATCACTTTTCCATTAAAGTTGTCAACACCCAATTGGAAAAATAACGTTCCCCAGACGGTTAATGGAATAAGAATGTAGTATATGTAAATAATCACAATACAATTTGTTGGTAATACGATACTTATACCGGGGAAGATTACGGTGTTTTGTCAAGCTAACGTTATTTAGCTAGCTAACGTTAGCAATGCTGTCACTGTGCAACAACTAGCCAATAAGAAACTGATGCTTGCTTAGGTTGCCTCAATATTCGACGGTAGTTCACACTTTAAAGACTTTGAGAGGTAACGCACGCATTGTTTAAATGTTAATTTAGCATAGCATATGTCATGTTTTCGGTGACAGTTTTCCAGACAAACGTCAATGGGGCTGCGTACAGACGCCGGTAAAGTTAGCAACCTGCGTCTGTAACTTACGTGCTATGCAACGACAGCCTTCACTTAGCCAGCGATGTCTAGCTTTGACCACTTACTGTATGGATTACATGTACCGTTAGCCACTGAAACAGAACACCAACCTGCAGTTTAACACAGAATATTTTTACAAAATCAACATAATGTAAACACATACCGTAGTCTTTCAGTGAGAAAGCTAACGCTGATGTATATCTGATAATACAACGCGAACACTAACGTGGCGCGGGGTCGTTGCTAAGCTAACGCTAGCACCAACCGAGAGACAGCATCGGGCCTCCCCGCATGTGTAACCACTAAATACACTTCGCTAATGAATAATCACATAGTTTGGTAAAATATTGAGACAGACTCACCTACGTCCGTGTAAAAGTTATCCTGTGGTTTGTCTGTCTACTTTGAATGGTTATAAAATCCAGTTTTGCTGTACAGCGGCCACAAATAAAGGCGTGCGAAAAGGCTTGCCGGGCACTTGCGTCAGGAAAGGAAGTGAAGAGTAGATCGACAAAACACAAGGATGGTCTACAGCAGCTCCACATACGCACAGTGGCGAGAGGCTCCCGGGTTATGCTATGTTGCCACCTAGCGGATGGAAATGTAAGTTCATCTGTTATGAGGGCAGACAGATTTGTAACACAGAAGATGATAATTAAAGCTTCAGATAATTCACAGCATGTTTATTTCAAATATCTCAGATGCATGAATAATAATAACAACAACAATACATTTTATTTATAAAGCGCTTTTCAAGGTACTCCAAGACACTTTACATACAAGTTAAAAGATCATATAGACAACACACTAGAAATATATAACACAACATTAACCACACATTTAAAAAGTTCTGAAAAGGTGAGTTTTGATAAGTGACTTGAACAGGGACAGATCGCTGCAGTCTCTGATATGTTTGGTTACAGAGGGAGGGGGCAGCTATGGAGGAGGCTCTGTCGGGTCCGGTGCTTGTCCTTCAGTGGTGGAGACAGGAGGTTGGCATCAGAGGAGCGGAGGCTACGGGAAGGAGTGTGGTGGTGAAGCACGTCGGTGAGATAGGGGGCCTGGTTATGGAGGGCTTTGTAAGTGAGGAGGACTTTGAATTGGATTCGTTGTGGGACAGGGAGCCAGTGGAGGTTCTGGAGGACGGGGGTGATGTGGTCAGGGGAGCGGGTGAGCAGGCGAGCAGCGGATTTCTGGATACTGCAGTTTTTTTTTTAGGACATTGCGAAAATCAGGCTAACCTTGGTGCTACACTGAGTGACTAGCTAACGTTGCTGAACGGTTATCTAAGACACTGAGGTGATTATCAAAATGATCAAAAACACTATATACAAAAACGAACGTTAAATACTATTAACAATATGTACAAAGCTAACGGTGAAACGTGAAGTAACTAACTTCAGGATAAAAAAGCACTGTAATATCAGGTTGGAGGCAAAGATAACGTTACTGTAGACTTGACAGGAAGTAAACAGACGTGTAGTGCAAAACGGATATACGTCATACTACATTGTGCAATTAGAAAATTCCAACCAATCACAGCTGAAAGCTTCTTCTTCATGTGTTTAGATGACTGATGTCCATACATGGGGCAATACTGCCATCTACTATCTAGCTAAAACTAGATTTAAAAATAAAATCCATTCCTATCATTTCTGTCCTCTGCAAGGTTTAAAATACTCACAATTATAATAATTCCACTTCCTTTATCAATTTAGTAATTTTAGCTTGATGCTAATATTAATAACATTTATCAATTTTGTCTTTTACCAAGTGGAAAAAAAGTGTTAGAGATAAGCCTGTTCTTGTTGTGTAGCAAAGCACATTTGCAAATATTTCAGAAAACTTCAACTCAGTATTGATTTATCATAATATTATGGGTAGCAAATTCAAGGAAAGACTTGTGTAATTGAGTTAAAAAGCATAAGTGGGTATATATATTATACCAAGTGGGTATAAGTATAAAATTAAAATAAAATGTACTTTACACTTATTTTAATTTTATACTTATACCCACTTGGTACTTAATTTATCTTACCTGTATTATAGTGTATTATATTTTTTGCTTAGTACTTCTATTCCTGTGTGCACTGACTTGATACTGAGCAGCTGTAACAAGAGTTTCCCCTCGGGGATCAATAAAGTATTTCTGATTGTGATAACAAATCAAAACACTTTATGTTGGTGTTTTCTTTAATTTGTCATCCATTTGTAGGACAAATGTTAAACTGAGACTTTAAAGAAAATCTTACTTGTCATAAGTCCAATTTTCATCACCTGTAGGCCCAAGATTGTAGAAATCCCTTCACACTCAGATTTAGCAGCATCTGTCACCATCTTTCTTCACTAATATTTCAATTTTCAGTATTTCAATATGTCAGTTTCTTTTTGTGTTTGGTGCTCCCTAAGCAGATGTGTTTCTCTTTTGTGTTAGTCTCTTGTTTATTGTTTTGCTAATGGAGAGTTAAGGCTATGATTGTTTGTGCTAAGGACCCAGCAAAGCCAGTTATAAACACTTTTTGTATAACAAAATACCATTCCTTTTTCGGTTAAGCTTTATTATAAAAGTTAAAACATAGGGCAGGTAATTGACACAATGGACATCACTGTATTTAGTTTGATAAATACACCAAAAGTAAACCATTTGTATATTATATTAAAATATTCACACAAAGCATTTTCATTGATCTTCTTTTCACTCTTTTGTGGTTTTCTTCAGTTTGGTCTTCAGCTCAGACATAAGTGGATTTCCAAATCTAAAGGAGACATGAGAGAACTAAGAATCAGAAAATTATTCACAAGAACACAAGATTCTGAATATAATAATATAAATACTCCCGGACTTTACCCTGGGTGTCTTGGTGGCATCCATTTAGGTTTGTGTTGTGCCTCATCTTTCTTCGCTATTTTCATCTCTCACCACCTGTTGTGTCTTTTTTAAAACAGGAAAACCTGCACCAAGCCCTAAAAAACAAAAATGTGTGACATTATTTACAGATTGTGAAAAATCTACTGGACATTTTTTGTCTTCGGTGGTCATAGGGTTGGTGTGATTTACCAAAAAGTTCTAATTTTGTTTCATCTGTCCAAAGCACATTCTTTCAGAAGGAACATGCATTTTGGCTAAGTCCAGTCTGGCTTTTTTGTGTCTCCCTCTTAGAAGTGGGGCCTTCCTGGGCCTTCTACCATGGAAAGATCTTTACATTTCAACACTGTTCAGGGTGAATGGTGAATTATTTTAATAAAATGCAAGGGTACCAATATTTTCGGCCACATCTGTTCAGTAACTATTTGATGGGTGGTATGGATAATGAAAACTCACCCATTAAAGCACAGACATTTCTTTCATTCCAAAACATTGCAGCATGTTTTCTAAATTGTTTGCAATAAATTTATTAAGATCAAACTACAGTGACGACATACCTGCTTTCAGTCTCCTTATTTCTTCAGACTGAATTTTGAGTTGCTGTTCAAGCACGACACATTTGGCACACCCTGCAAAACAATTTGAATCCTTACATTACAAGGTCTCTGTTAAATAATTCTTTATCTTCCTCTTTTTATTTTCTGTATATCAGACTTGGATTAGTGAGAACTTCCCTATATTACTTCTGCTTCCTCCAGCCAACGCTATGTGGTCATGGTGGTGCTAGTGCAGGAGTTATTAGCCAGAGACACCAGTTTGAGCTTAAATTCTCAAACTGGCTTCTTTCTATTTTAGTTACTTTTCATCGGTGTTTTCATTAATGCAAGACCTAATGCAAGAAGTGGAACACAGTTTGACTCGATAGATGTGCTCATCTTATCATGACTGAACATATAAGCTTGTGTCACTTCAATATGGACAAGCATTACTGACATAAACAAAACTTTTGCAGCATCAGAAAACATTAGACCTTCATTAGTTGTTGTCTAATGTTAGCAGTTGCATCAAAAGTGATAACGGGCCCATCTTTTGTTTAGGTTTGGATCAAGGATTGTATACCAGGACTATTATGATTGCTGGTAAGAGCTACATAAAACATGATTGAGTAATTTGCCTTCAAACAACATAAAGATGGACACATAACTACAAGATCTTATTATGCAGATGGTCAGCTTGTACATGGAGCCAACCAAAAAGTCCTATTAGTTCCACTTTGTTGTCTTTGTTCATAGCTGTTATGTCTATTTCTATGTAAGTACATTGAGAGCAATGACATAAATTCCAATTCCTTGTATGTGTACACATACTTGGCCAATGAAGCCAATTCTGATTCTGATTAAGCTAGTCCCATAAGACCTCCAGTGGCCTAAGCTGTCTATGCATCTCAGCACTCCCAACTTACCATGGCCTTGGGGTTTAGGTAGCAGAGCTCTGTGGTTGCTCACAGGCTGTTTCAGGGCTCTGGCTCTGCTAACAGCATTGCAAGATGTTGATGTTTCAACAGTACTGGCTGGCACTGCAGCATCTGAAAGCATATGATAAAGAGCAGGTACCAGAGCATGTAAGTAATTCACAGAATTGAGTGAGAAAGAGTCCAGGTTACTGCGCCCACTAGTCCATAAAACTCTCCAGCAACACAAATTACACAGTCTGGCTCAATTGTTCTACATACCAGAACAGTATGATACAATCCCAACCTACCATCTCTTTGGGTTTTAGCGGGCAACGATCTCTGACTGGTTGTGGGCTGTTTTAGGTTTTTGACTCTGTTTGCAGCATCACAGGACGATGTTGAGGCTTCAGCACTACCTGATGGCAAGGGAACATCTAAAAGGATGAGATACAAGTGTGAGGCAAGTAAGTTATTTATTGAGTTTTGAAAACTCCAGATTTTGAACACCATTACAATGACTGTTGTACTGTTTTAGTTATATGTGTTGTCTTAAAAATGCTATAAAAAACAACAACAACTGTATGATTAGAGCATTCCTTTGCAGCAACTCAGTATTGGTATTTACCCATTTTCTTCTTCTTTGCTGTTGGCAAAGCTTCACCTCTGTTTAAGAGGTGCTTCTTTGCTTGTGAAATCTTCATCACAGGGTTAGTAGCTGTTTGTGTATAAAGAGAGAGAAAAAAAACATAATTACATTAAAATGAATGACATGAAAGATAAATTGCTGATTTATTTCCCAGTGCAGATAATACTTCACACAGGCACTCCTTATTAATTGCAATATTAAAAAAACAAAACAAAAAATAAACATATGTTGGCTCACCACAACATCACATTTGTTAACATTAACAAAAATCAAACCTTACTCTCATTGAGGCTTATCTTTCTGTTCCTTTTTGTTTAATTTAAATTTAAACTCTGTACTGTCAAATTTATGTACATATATTTTTCATATTTGTAACTGTAAAGCAGAATAAACAGTCAAAGCATACAGTCTGACCACTGTATGAGTACCTGTAGGTCCACAGAGTTGTTCAGTGTTTGAAGAAGATGGTGCATTGCATCTTGCTGATGGTGGCCTTAGACCTGGTGCAGCTCTCTGGATGCCTGATGACGGTATTCCACTCAACTTCGGTTTCCACAAGCCAGAATTGGGCTGCTTGGATCCTAATGTCGGCACAGAGGGAAGACAGTGTAGATAGTGGACACTGCACACGCACGCACGCACACCCCTCCCATTCAGAGGGCATTATACTGTACATAGCTAAAAGTAAGACTGAAGTTAAGAATGGAAAAAAAAAACTATGTAAAATGAAACAAAACAAAAAACCTTTGAAATTCTTACATGAAACAAATTTTAACGTTAGTTCATAGAGTGCACTAATGCTTACAATTCTTATCCCTTATTATTAATGATTTACCCTAATAATTTATGGAGAATAACATTGCAATCTACCAAGCCCATTCTACAAACAGAATACACACTGCCTACCTGTTGTTGAAGCCCGCAAGTTGTAGGAGTTTGATATTCCTGTGGTCTAAAATACACAAGAACAGAGGATGTCATCAACAAACTGTCATCAATATATGTAGTGAATGCTTGTGTCCAGTTGTCTGGTCTCACTCATTAAAAAAAGAAAAGAAAAAAAAGAAAGAAAAAAAAAGTAGATTTAACAGATGAAACTGAGTTCATTTGATCTATTTCATTAAACAGAAGGTGCTGTCAACATTTTGTACACTTAGTGGATTACAAAAAGATTTTCAACATTAAAATCGTACCATCTGGGGTGCATCAGAAGCAGCAGTATTTCTCAAAGCTTCAGCTTGGGTTCTTTGTCTTGTCATGGGCAGGCCTGATGTCAACGCCTCAAACCGTCCTGGAAGTGTGGAGGCTGGCTTGTATTTCAACAGCTGGGATGCAGCTTTCAAAGGAGGCAAAAGGGATTTAACAGCGGGTTGCGTCAGGAATGTTTTTCGATCGCAGACGATGTTTGATGGAACGTCTGATGGCTGCTGACCATCTTGCTTACTGGGACCATCCCCATACAGTTTTTTCTGTGCCCCTATGGTTTTGCCATCGTCTCGTTCAGTGTTGAAGTTGAACATTTTACAGCTAGTCATTGGTGTTGAAGTAATCAAAGAGTCCGCCCTTAAATCTAGGGTATCATCCAAATTGAATGTGTCGGCTTTGTTGTTCTCTGTATCCATGCTTTGATGGCCCAAATTGTCGGAAAGACCATCCGTCATAGGCAGACCTGACAGTGAATGATCCTTAGTCTCATGTCGACCAGCTCCAGAAGCTACCACTACATCTGGATTAGCTTCAAACGTGCTCTCAGGGGTGTCAGCCATCTTGGCATCAGGGTCTGTACTAGCTGTTGTCCCATTATGTTTCGACAGGTCAGTAGGGTGGACTTCAGAATTGCTGTCTTTAGGGCTACTCGTTGCTTTACAGACCTTAGGAGGAGAAGGCTGGTCCAAAGTGTTCTGGTGACTGTCACTTGAGCTTGTTTCTGACAAAGTTATTGTGCCATTCTGTTTAGAAGGAGGTTTAGTATCGAAAGTGTTGTTCTCGAGGCAAAAGGTTGTAGCACCAGCGTCCATTAATATACTATTGTTGCTGGATTTTTGAAGAGAATGCCTATCAAAAGTGGCGTTCTTCACATCACATGATCCACTTGCCTTTACAGCTGAGCAATTTTGAACTGTAACGGAGGAAGTTTCGGTGGTGTTATCAGAGACTGAAGTAGCCTGATCTGTAGCGTCACTCTCCACTGTGGGAGTATTTACATTAGATGAGGGAAGATCCAGTGTCTTATTCTGAGGACAGGATATTTGAGCGTTAGTGTTTAAATTGGTAGAGGCACTCAGATTGGAGAGTTGGGCAATGGTAAATGTGCTGTTCACAGACTCAGCTGTTTTTGGGATTGGTTGTGGCACCTTGCTGGGCAACTCAGCATCATGGCTGGTGAGTAGCTCCTCATTGTTTGCTTCCACGGTATTAGAGGTCACCACAGGTTCACCATGAAGCTCAGAGGTGACATTCTTTGAACCAGTGTTACACTGCATATCAGAAGTAGAGAATTGTGGCGCAGCACACTGAACAGTCATGTCACTAGAGGAGTTTATGTCGTGAGTAACGTTAACAGGATGGGTTCCAAGTGAGTCCTCAGCTGATGTTTGAATCTTCACCATGTTTTGTCCACTGGACTCCAATGAAGACCTACTGTTTTCCAAAACACTGCCCATAGAAATATCCCGAGTTACTTCCAAGGGAGCTTTCATTATGTTTTCCCCCACAAGCATATCAGATTGTTCACTAAGGGAGCTTATGGTGTGGGTGACATTGCCATCAACAGTACTTGACAATTCTTCACTCTGAATTATGTCCAATTTGCCAGGCTCTGCCACAATTTGTCCACTGAGCTCTGAGGAAGGCATGTTGTTTTGCAAACTATCCACTGGTGAAATATCCTGCGTGACCTCCATGGAGGTTAATTTCCCTACTGGTGATAGGTCTGAATCATGTGTAACATCAAGGAGAGTAATTTCTGGGAAGTATTTGTCATCCAGCCAGCACACAGGAGCATCCTTGCTCTCACGTGGGTCAACCATCTTGGCATTAGGGTCTGTACTAGCTGTTGACCCATTATGTTTTGACAGTTCAGGAGGGTGGGCTTCACATGAACCACCTGCCTTACCAGCTGAACTAGTCTGATTCCTAACAAGGGAAGTTTCCGTGGAGTTCAAAGAGACTATACTAGCCTGATCTGTAGCTTCACTTTCCGCTTTGGGGCTGCTAACATTAGATTGGACAAGATCCAGTGTCTTATTCTGAGAGCAGGACATTTGAACAGCAGTGTTAAAATCGGTGGAGGAACTCAACCTGGAGGGCTGGAGAGTGGTAAATGTGCCATTCACAGATCCAGCTGTTACAGGTGTAGCAGGCACTCTGTCAGGAAGAGGTGAATCATTTCTTGTCAGTTGCATTGTGGAATCACATGTATCATCAAGGAGAGTAATTTCAGGCAAGTACTCGTCATTCAGCCAGGGCACAGGAGCATTCGTGTCACCTAATGATCGGAAAGAATGGCTACTGGAGAAATCAGAGTTGGGATGTGGGCTAGAACCTCCAGTTGATTTTTTACCATTTGCTGTGGTACAACTAAAGGGAAAAAAGGGAACAGTCAGATGAGGATTGTTTCCATGTTTTAAAGGCTCTGGAGATGGACATGCCTTGCCAATATTTAAGTATTTTAAGATTGGTGTTAGAGCAGACTGGAGACCAGAGATCCGTGACTTTGCCTTGACTCCACCATTGCTGCATGTTGGAGCTGGGGTTGAAAAGGTGCAGGTGTCAGAGAGAGGCTTATTTTCTCCACTTGGCTGTGTAGAGGAATATCCAACCACATCTCCTACTTGGACCTTGAGCTTTGAAGTCCCAGCTGCAGTAGTGACTCCGGGTGGAATATTTTCACGGCATTCATCAGCCTCGTGATTTTCCTGAATACACAAGGTTTGCACGGTTTTCTCATTGGCCATGCTAGATGGTTTCTCCCTTGTTTCCACAGGAAGAAAATAGGGTTTTTATTGATTTTTTTTGAGACAGGGCACACTACTCAGACTCCTTGACACTTATTTTTTCAGGTGTCTTCTCAGATTCTCCGTCTGCAGCCTGTGTATTAAACAATTAAATTGTATTAAACGATTAAATTAATGCAAAACATTTTTACTTTTACATTACTAGATTATGTAAACTTAGATTGTGCCAGTATGCCACATTTATTGCCAGCTCTGACATCGAAATGGCTTTACAACTGGATTATGTTTGCGGCATTTGAAGCACAAACTAACGGTAGTAAAAATAGCAAGTGGGTACAAAAAAACAAGTGAAAAGACAAAAAACTGTTTATCAAAGCCAAATGATGACCACTGGGCAGTGTCATCCACTTCCGTCATGTAACGTTAATTCAGGACTGACAGGACATGATGATCATATGACGTTGCGTACTGTGGCTGTTTGACTAAGGATAACTTTAATGGACATCAATTTACTTTCAGTTTAGCTCGGCCGAAAACAAATTAGCTAGACGTTAGCTAGATACAATAACATTGCAATTTCAGCCAGCAGAGCAGGATCACAGATGGCGCATATAAAAAAACGTTAGGTTGCACAACATGGCAGTTTCAGAAATAAACACTGACCGATGTTGTTTTAAGATAATGTTAGCTTGATAACGTTAGTTGGTAGAAAGGAAACAGCTTTGGCTTACCTATCTCAACGGGCACTTCTTGATGGGGGTATATGTCTGTGAAAATACTTAAAATTGTTGATGAAACTCTTATCCACTAACGTCAACTGAGAGTCACGTAACATCGAAATGTTCATAAGATCACAACAGGCTCACAACCACTGGAGCGCCACTTTGGTTCAAATATCAGTTTTCCATTGGATAATTCCAACCAATCACAGCTGAAAGCTTCTTCTTCATGTATTTTAGAGTGAGTGACGTCCATACATTTGACAATACTGCCATCTACTGTCTAGACATAACTAGATTTAAAAAAGAAACGCATTCCTGTCATTTCTGTCCTCTGCAAGGTTTAAAATACTCACAATTATAATAATTCCACTTCCTTTATCAATTTCCCGGATCAATTTAGAAATTTTAGCTTTGCTTTTTGTTCAGTGTAATCACACTGATGCTAATATTAATAACATTTATCAAAATATTAAGACCAATACCAACTTAAAAATGTTTATCAATTTGATCTTTTACCAAGTGAAAAAAGTGCTAGAGTTAAGCGTGTTTATGTTGTGTAGCAAAGCACTTTGCAAATACTTCAGAAAACTTCAACTCCGTATTGATTTATTGATTCAAGGAAAGACGTGTGCAATTGAGTTAAAAAGCTTAACAAATTCACTTGCTTCCATACAGACAACAAGGGCTCACTGAATAAGTGTGAAAATTATGTCAGTCATATGTTACTGCTTTCACAGTCACCAGATCTCAGCCCAAATGTTAAACGGCGCTCTCCACCAGCATCATCAAAACACAAGCTGAGGGATATCTTGTTGAAGAACAGTGTTCATCCCTCCTGTAGAGTCCCAGAGACGTTCAAGAGCATTGAAGCTGTTCTGGAGGCTCAATGTGGCCCAACACTTTATGTTGGTGTTTTCTTTAATTTGTCATCCATTTGTAGGACAAATGTTAAACTGAGACTTTAAAGAAAATCTTACTTGTCATAAGTCCAATTTTCATCACCTGTAGGCCCAAGATTGTAGAAATCCCTTCACACTCAGATTTAGCAGCATCTGTCACCATCTTTCTTCACTAATATTTCAATTTTCAGTATTTCAATATGTCAGTTTCTTTTTGTGTTTGGTGCTCCCTAAGCAGATGTGTTTCTCTTTTGTGTTAGTCTCTTGTTTATTGTTTTGCTAATGGAGAGTTAAGGCTATGATTGTGTGTGCTAAGGACCCAGCAAAGCCAGTTATAAACACTTTTTGTATAACAAAATACCATTCCTTTTTCGGTTAAGCTTTATTATAAAAGTTAAACATAGGGCAGGTAATTGACACAATGGACATCACTGTATTTAGTTTGATAAATACACCAAAAATAAAACCATTTGTATATTATATAAAAATATCCACACAAAGCATTTTCATTGATCTTCTTTTCACTCTTTTGTGGTTTTCTTCAGTTTGGTCTTCAGCTCAGACATAAGTGGATTTCCAAATCTAAAGGAGACATGAGAGAACTAAGAATCAGAAAATTATTCACAAGAACACAAGATTCTGAATATAATAAATATAAATACTCTAAGACTTTACCCTGGGTGTCTTGGTGGCATCCATTTAGGTTTGTGTTGTGCCTCATCTTGCTTGGGAGTGTCACTCTTCTCCTCTGGCTTTGTCTCAGGTTCCTGTTGATATTGTGACATTATAATAATGTATATATCTCAACATAAGAGAAAAGAGCAAAGAGCATTAATAGTACCTGAGAGGGGCTATTTTCATCTCTCACCACCCGTTGTGTCTTTTTTAAAACAGGAAAACCTGCACCAAGCCCTAAAAAACAAATGTTTGGCATTATTTACAGATTATGAAAAATATGAAAAATAACTGGACATAAAAGACACAAAGTAGTGACTTTCCATGTGTAGTAGGTGACCTACCAGGCAATTTTATTCCAATGCCCAAGCCTCCCAAAGGCACACCTGCAGGGAGTTTGACTGGCAGATGTGAAGCAGGTGTGGGATCCATTGAGGGCATATGTAGAAGGGAACGAGGATCTTTGGGTGGCCTTACACGAGGGTTTTTAATAGCAATTCTTGATCTTTGTGCAGTAAAGTCCAGCATGGAGGCATCCACCTGCAATGACCAAAAGAGCTGAATTCACACCATCTCTGTAGATTATGACTACTGTTTGAATTTATTTATGATTTAATACATTTTTATGGTTACATATGTATATTTTAGAAACAATACCTCCATCTGATCTTCAGACTCTGTCGTCGGCACCTCAGCCCTGTTCAGCCCAGGTAATGAATCAGCAACATCTTCTGACCATGCGGGCTGTGGTTTGTCCAGTGAGGGTAACTTCAATAACTTCTTCTCAGACTCAGTGCAGGTGTCGCTTTGTGAACCAGATTCTGTCGACACCTTTCCCTCCTCTGACAAAGCCTCAAAGCCACTTCTAGATCGTCCTGATTCTGTGTGTTTGGCTCCATCTGGAGAGTCACACAGTGTTATCTCGAGAAGCTTATCTTCAACTTTTGTTTCCTCGACTCTGAAAAGAGCGCTCATTCCTGTCAGTGACTTAACATCTGCTTCTTCAGTGTCTTTCCAGGCAGTTTTCAATTCTAGGTCTGTTACCTCAGCATCAATCTCTTTCTGTGATCCTGTTTCAGTCTCCACTGATTCAACTCTTTCTTCCGTTTTTTCTTGTGATTTATCCAATTCCTCTGATGATGTAACTCCTGAATCAGGGTGAAATCCTGTCTCAGTGATCGATTCCTCCTCTTTCAGATACGATTGCCCTGTCTCAGCGGTTTCCTCCATCAATGTATCATGAGATCCAGAGTTAAGTTGTTGTGTAGATAATTCAGAGACGTCTGCTGATTCTGACATATTAGCCAACATGTCATATATGCCTTGAAATGATCCAGTGCTAGTTGATTTCAGTAGCTGAGTTTCATTGTTTTGTGTGCCCCATTCACAGAGAGACTGGTCCAAAAATCCAGACTCTACTGTTAAAGAAGACATTTCTGTGTCACTCACTAATTCAGATTCCCCCGAATTTGACTCCACAAGTTGCTCTTTATCCTTCTCTGTCTGCACTGATGAGATTTCATGTTGTTCCTCATTTGACGGCTCTATTTCTGTGTCCATTTGTTGTCCAGGCTCAGGCTCTTGTCGCCGTTTTATGCCATCAGTGTCCTCTGACAATGCCGTCTGTATCCACAAATCAAGGATCTCTTCATCAATCACATCTTGACGTCCACTGATTGAGCGAACTGTTCCTTCAGCATAACTCCCCTCTGACTCCGTCACATTTGCCATTTCGTCTGTTGATATTTTAGTTAAATTTTTTGGTTTGGACTCGGTTGTCATCGATTCATCAGCTACTTCAGTATCTGTTAACATCTCTTCGTTGCTTATCTCAAGTGCTTCGTCTGATAGTTGATTTTTTGTCTCCACTGACTCCACTGCTCTAAACAACTCAGATTCTGCAATCAAAGCATCTTCTTTTTCGTTCCTTTCTGTGGTTAGCTCAGCTGTCATTCCCGCTACCTGCAGATTTAACATTTCCATCTCATTTTTGTTCTGTATTTCATCTGCCGCTGCCTCCTCCTCAACTCCATAACCTGTTTCTTGCATGTCTATCCCTGCATCTTGCATTTCTGTAGCCCTATCTTCAAGTAATTTAGGCTCAGTCTCATTTGACAGTTTCAGGAATCCAGATTCAGTAATGTCGTCTAGTAAACTAAGTGTCCTGTTGCTGTTTTGCTCTAAATTAATGGCATCTACCGACTCCTGAAAGAAGTTCGTCTCTGTCATCTTCTGTACCTTAGCTTCAAGGAATGTTAAAGTTTCATCAGCGAATCCGACCACAACTGCTGCAGCTCCTGTCTTCTCACGGCCGTCTCCAGCAGCATCAGCTTCTTTGGAATTACATAACCATTCATCTATCTCAAATTCAACCAAAAACTCTTCAGTCCCATCTTGTAGCTCTTTTGTTGTCTTATCAGTCTCATCTGTTGAACCAACTTCTGTCCCAAAATCCTTCTCTGATTGTTCGAACCCTGTCTTAATGGAGTCAACCGATAATTTTCCTTCCTCATATAAAAGTCCAGACTCTTGAATTACTGGTTCAACAAGTGGTTTCTCTGTTTCTTGTGGCAGTCCAGCAACAGTAAGCCGCAGCATTCCCGCATGCTCCTCCACAACCAAATGAAAGCCATTCTTCTTAATATCTTTCGTGCCTTCTTGGTCCTCCTCCATATGCTCCCTCACCAGTAAATAGTCAGCTCCAGCGCTACAGCCACTGTTTTGAAGGCTCTCCGGCTCTTTGCTCTCCACCTCTTCTGGTAATTGGGTGGTCTGGGTTTCCTCGTAATCTCCTACTTTCAGGAACCTGTGTGTTGTATTATTTTCATCTGGCCCAGACTCATTGTTGTATTCAGGAACTCGCTCTTGTGTTTCCTCACATGTTGGAGAATTTAGCTCCTGCGACACAACAAGCCGGCCTTCACATATCCCCAGGGGAATGTTTTTAAAATCTCCACTTATTTCCTGTCCAGTCTCGCCTTCAGGTTTTACTGTAACTGAAGTGGCTGTACATGCTATTTCCATGTAACTTTCTCTGTTTCCTACTTCACCTTCCTGCCTTTCCCCTTCTACTTGATCTTTATCAAAAAATCTCTCATCTGCTGAAATGTCTGTTGTCGAGCTTTCATCGATCACTGCGCCACGGCTTTCTGTTTTAACATCATCTGTCTCTCTTGTTATGGTTTGGACTTCAGTGTCCTTGGCCAAATCCTCATCATCTCCAAAATGAGCTGTGTGCAGCTCTGTTTCAGCATTCTGCACGATATCTTCGCTGCATGTAACATCTCTAATTAAAATGTCTTCTTCTTGACTGTCTTCTGTAACTGTTCTGATGTTGTCTTCCCGCTCCGGCACGTCATCTGTTGTCTGGTTGTTTTCAGCCTCATTCACATTTTCTTCCTCAATGACAGCGCCCTGCTCCCACTCATCTTCCTCCTCAACTTTATCACTTGCACTTCTATGAGCCATCACATGCTCTTGTCCAACAACAATTAGCTCATCCTCAGGCACAATGCCACTTTTGTCGTAGGCTATTTGTAACTCAGCATGCAGTGAATTAAAGCCCGGGTCTCCCTTGAAATCTCTGTCATCTGACAACTCTTCACAGACTGATAGCTGATTTTCAACTTGTCTTGCTCCCTCAGACTTGTTTTCATTTTCAGAGGCCAGCTGTAACACACCATCACTGTTTTCTACTTCCTCATGCGTCACCGCTGTATCTGCCTCGTCCCTCTGCACCCTTGCCTCTTCTATGTCATCCACCTCTTCTAGACTCACATCTATGATCGTGCACAGTTTTACTTCAATGTCTTCTGCCTCCAAATCTTGTTCATCTTCATGGCGCATTTTATCATCTTCTTCCTTTACTTGGATATTTCTCATGTTTTCATTCATTTTTTGATGATCATCAGGTGTCATTGCCCTCTCAGTCTCCTCCTCAGCATCAGCTTTGCTTCCACTTTCCTCCAAGTCTTCACTCATTGCATCATCTGTAAGTCTTAGTACTCTGGTGTTCACATGTTCTTCATACTCATCATTCTCCGGCATCTCATCTCGCTCACGCGTGTACAATCTCCAATCTCCGTTTTCTTCTTGTTCGTCTTCTTTTGCATCTTTAGCGACGAGCAGCCCTGCATCATCACTTCCAGTTTGGCATAACTGTTCCTCTCTTGTGCCCTCACCTTCCTCAGATGCTTTGCTCTCACTGCCTCTGCTCAGCTGGGTTTTGTACTGCACGCTGTCTTCATCAGGCCCTAAGTCGATGTCTGTGGTGCAAAATTCCCAGGCAACAAATGGCCGAGATGGGTTAAGCAGAGAGGCTGTCGCAAGAGGCCGTTCCTCATCGACTTCCCTTCCGCTAGCATCACCCTCTGCGTGATTAGCAGGCTCACTATCTACTGTAGATTCCTGAAAGGAGTTCGGGTCATTGCTAACGATGTTAGTGGGCTCTGGCCTGAGGAATCTGTTCACAGCTTCGGTTATGTAGCACTGAGAACGAGATGGAGAGAAAGAAAGGGAGACGTTTTGACTTATGTTATTGATTAATCAACATTTGTTCCATATATGTTGTCATTTCTTATATAATTTGTCTTGTGCATCTTTTTCCTTATTATGCATACCATGTGCATTTGTTGTGTTTGTTTTAAGAATATTCTAAATTATTATACTTTAACTATATGGCCAAAAGTATTTTGAAACCCCTGTTCATATACCTTCCTATACTTTGGTCTGAGGCTGTTTTTTATGGTTTGGGATAGGTCCCTTAGTCCCGGTTAAGGAAAATCCTAATGTTACAGCATGCAAGGGTATTTACGCAATAGTGTCTTTCCAGCTTTGCTGCAACAATTTGGGGAAGGCCCTTTCCTGTTTCAACACGACAGTGCCCCCATACACAAAGCGAGGTCCATAAATAGTTTTCTGAGTTTGGTGTGGAGTATCTTGACTGGCGTGCACAAAGGCCTGACCTCATCCCCATCCAACAGACCTGAATAGACCTTTTTCACAGCAGGTGTAACTAATAACATTAATTATGGTTCCATTTAAATCTGCAAATTTTTTTTTTTGTCATCTGGGGACAGTGAAATAAGCTGTAAACAGAACACTGACATTAGCATTTATTTTTCATGTTTCAGGCAACCTGATGAATGTAAGTTCAATATTTACTTACCTTTTAGCTCTGTTTTGCTCCTCTATATCTGCCTCTTTAGTTGCTAAATGCTGCACTATGTTCACCAGCTAGTTGCTAACTTTGTCTGCCATTTGGTGCTCCGCAGGTAGAGTACAGTTAGCCTGGTTTCAAACCTCTGAAACTACTTAGCAATTCATATCAATGAATTAAGTGAAATAAAATGACAATTCAGTCTGATTATCAAGCTTGCAAACAATGCTTTTATCAGACCATTTTTGCTGAAAACAGCTGCGGTTGGAAACAAGGTTGATGACAGCAGTGAAAGTAAAGCTCAACAGTAAAGTTGCGGCTGTAAAACCAAAACAGTTAGCTGAAAGACACTAAAAACGCCCCGTAGAGCTGATGAGAACTGCAGTGGGTAGAAGTGGGTAATAATTATTTATATGTTCATCACTACAAGCAACACCTTTCACATTAAACATAATCATTTGATCCATTGCTAATATAAAACATTGATTAGAGCAGCTTTAAGAATCCCAGTAAGCCTTCCAAGTGAGCTAGCCATCATTAATGTTCTTAGTTACACCTGTGCTTTTCCTATTAAGACAAGTTAAAGTTTCTACCGAAACACTGTCTGTGAGCCAAGCCTTATTGCCAAAAGTCACTAATGCTCTTGTGGCTGAATGAGGAAAAAAATAATTTGTAATGTTTACAGGTCCATAAATTCCTAATCCTTTCCTAGGAAGGTTCCTAGACAGAACTGTGTAATTTGGCACCATAGGCAAAATACAGATAGTGTTCAATTGGTAAACCACCAAATAATAAATTCCAAATAAATGCTATAAGCTAGACTCATTAAAATCAGTGTACAGTAGATCAGGTAAACATGCAAAAATGTGCAATTTGTTTAGGCAAGTTTGCAAACATGTGAAAAATAAAGTTTCCAATAATAAGTGAAGGATGAATAAATGTTTTCATGGGTTAAAAGGAAATAAACTAAAAGTAGTCTGAACTTTGTCTCTAAAATTAGTACCAAATTACATAATTCTTTCTAGGAAAGTTTTGTGAAAATTATGGAGGAAATAACAGACCTGTAAAATATAGCATAAACAACATATCCCTTACAAATTCAAAAACCTTGTGGAAACCCAGTCACATAGTGATGTAATGTTTAGGTGTTCACATACTTTTGGCACTATAGTGTACATTTTAAAACCTTGAACAAACTGCTGTTCTTCATTATTTAAATTTGAGAGACATCAATATACAGACAGTAGTGTGTGTATGTATGAGCAAGGTACAGGAACACGAGAGAGAGAGAGAGAGAGAGAGAGAGAGAGAGAGAGAGAGAGAGAGAGAGAGAGAGAGAGAGAGAGAGCAGACACAGGAAGAGAGAGACTTTATCCAAATTTCACTGCCTCTAACATTAAAATTAAAGCAATTATCTCTTTAAACGTTTGTTTTTTAGATGATGCAGCGGCTCACCCAAACTGTCCACAGAGTCCTCTCCACCCTGGATACGGGACTTTCGGGGTCCATCTTCAAAACTTCCTCGTCCTTGACTCTCTGACATCTGACTTAATTTCCTCTGGATGTGACTGTTTCGCCAAATCAAACCAGCCTGCCTGTTTAATTTTCCTACTCAAGGTTGATCAGAAAGTCGACATCAAGCTCCAGCCAAACGCGACCAAGTTTGGACACCTCCGCTGATAGTCACGGTTCAGTTCCTTATACTGACATATGTCCGGTGTATCATTATGAGGAAGAGGGTGATTTAACACAGCTGAGTCGCCGGTGCATCGAGCCTAAGTGTTGCAGAGTTTGCGGATGTGTCAGGCCACAACAGTGTGTGTGATGGTTTCTGAGTCGATATTTGACACTAGCGTTTCAAAACAGGTGTGCTTACACACAGCATATTCCACACGTTAGTAACAATCATCGTGTCTGACTATCTGACATGTCTTCATGACTGATTTTGCAATGTGGACTGTCTTTAGGGCCATGAGCAGTATATAGGGCTTGCATTTGGTTTACTGATGATCAAATTAGAGATATTCCACCCACACAGCACTTTAATCTTAAGGATGTACTTTAAACCAGCGTTTCCTAACCTCTCCTGGAGTACCCCTTGTCATGCATGTTTTAGATCTCTCCCTGCTCCAACACAGCTGATTTAAATGATCAGCTTGTTATCAAGCAGCTTCAGGAGTTCATACTGAGTTGATCAGCTGGGAGAGATCTAAAACATGCAGGAGGGGGTACTCTGGGGGTGGTTTGGGAAACACTGGCTTAATAAATAATAAATAACTAAAACTTTATTTATAGAGCACTTATCAAAACAAAGTACAAAGTGCTTCACAACAAGAGAAATAAAATAACACAGTGAATGATGAAATATTAAGAAATAAAATACACAAAAGCAATAAAGTAAACAGTAAAATAAACAGCCAGTTCAGGTAAAATCAGGATATGCTTTCAGATAAAAATGTGTTTTGAGACGAGACTTAAACGAAGATACTGACTCAGACAACCTAACTTCTTCGGGCAAGTTGTTCCAGAGCCTCGGGGCCCTGATAGCAAAAGCTCTGTCCCCCTTAGTTTTCATCCTGGACTCAGGAACAGTCAGGAGACCCCTGCCCGAAGATCTCAAACTACGTGAAGGTTCATAAGGGATTACAAGGTCTAAAATATAATCTAGAGCCAGGTCATGAAGAGCCTTAAAAGTAATCAAGACTAATTAAAGCAAGACTATGACATTTCTGAATGTATAAATAATACATTCTTCATTTTACAAATGAGAAGTTGAATGCATAAGAAATAAAACACAACCTGTTTCAGTTCAATAGGGGTTTTGCTGCTACAGCCTGACTTGGTCTGCTATGACCAGTAGGCTAGCTCATGGTGGCTAATGTTAGCTTACATTAGCAAACTTAAGATAGATATTGCTGTGCATCTGACAATACTGAGTCAGTTTGTTTACTTTATGACTATCTTCTACTTGTGTTACTGTTGTCCACTCCACCGACTTTACACATCCAAGTCTGTTAACAGGTGTTGGGGAGTACTACTGCCAGTAGGTGATTTGAGGGGGGATGACATCCCCCTTGTTAACCTGCCACCCCCCCTCTCCATCCCCTAGAAGAGAGAGTGCAGGGGCTGAGGGGTTGTTTAGTTGAAAATATTAGTCTAGTCTGCCTGACTCATTGCTCCTTAATCTGACTGATGTTTGTGCAAGTTAGAATCCATGGCCCCGACCACGGCTCTGAAATATCAGTAGCCGAACTTTGGGGGATGTGGAGTTAGAAAGAAGGGAGCTTACCAGACCCCTGTAGCTCGCTCCTCATCTCTGCTTGAGGTTAGGGGCTCGAGGCAACATTAGCTGCAACTAGCATAACATACCCAAATCTATACAGTTGAGTGAATCAACGAGAGTTGCATTCTGGGTAATGTAGGCACCAGGTTTTGACAGGAAGAAGAATGGTTGGTTGGAATAAAAAAAAATGTTATTTTTTAAACTGTCCATCGTAAGTCTGACAGTATGAAACCCCCTAAAGGTCATGGTGAGAATTTTTTTGAGGACTACTTTTGCATTCCCTCGCAATATGTTTTCCGTTACCTCACAATACATTTTGCGTTCTCTCGCAATACTTTTCTTTTTCTTCCTTTTGATCTAAGAATTTGTTTAATTTTACTTTTACTAATTACATAACCATGCACGCCTACTGAGCAGTTGTACTATATCAGCACACTTAATGCTCAGTTCTAAGTAAAGTTCAATGAGCTGATATACTGTTGTGTTGCACTCGGAGCATCTGAGCTGAAATAGACATATGGCTCTGAAGGAATGGAAGAAGAAAAGTATTGCGAGGTAACGCAAAAGTATTGGGAGAGAACACAAAATTTATTGTGAGAGAACCCAAAACATTTTGCGAGGGAATGCAAAAGTAGTCCTCAAAAAAATTCTCGCCATGACCTTTAGGGGGATCTGTACTACAATGTTATGGGAGTGCAATGCTAAATCGGGATACTCGTTTCACAAGTAGTTTTAGCATTTACCATTATTGTACACAAAGGCTCACTTTAAGGTTTACAATTAAGAGATTTTGTCTCATTGAATATTTAGATATGTTTTTATTTTAATTCATTATTTATTAAATATTTTTATTCACCCCTCCCATTCACATCAAATATAGAATCCTAATTATTGAGTTTTTATTTGGCCTATAATTTTGTTTCAAATGATATGGGTTACTTATTGTGTACAGTGTTATACAGTATATACAAACTGTATGCTCATGATAGCGGAGTAGCTGTATATGTTTTTTATTGTCATGTAGCCTACAATATAAAATTTACAAAACATATAGAGCAAGTGTGTGAAGGTAAAAAGTGTGCTGTATGCAATATTTATGAAAGTAGCTAGAATTTTTTAGAACACAAAATACACAAACCTAATTTTATATACAAGGACTAAAAACTGTATTTTACAACATGTATGTTTGCAGTTGTCGACATTGCACAGCCATGGTAGACGAGCTTGCTGTGTTATTGGAGAGGAGGAAGTTCTAAACTAAACATCTTAATTACTCAGTTCAACCATGCAGCACCTCCTCTGCTCAGCACAGTTAAGTCACATTCCTGTGGTCAGCGTGCAAAAAACCCCGCAAAAAAACGGAAGTTTATTTTGAAATGAGAACTTATTTCAGCGGTTGACCAACAACAGATGTCAGAACACTAAACAGAAGAGAACCACATTAACTTTGCCTGTTGACTCACTTTCATGGACACAAACAAAATCCAAAGAAACATCTCAACAAAAAATTTATTTAGATTTGTAAAAATCATGGAGTTGGAAAAAAAAGTATTAGATGACAGATTAAGAATATAAAGTAATAAATAAAGACCAAAAATGTTGGAAGCAAAACCACACTTGTTGACAGTTGGATATCCTAAAAAACACGACTACTACTCTTTATTTACTATAAAGATATATACATTAGATATATTATATGGGATGTATGAAATAGAGAGGCACACTTGAACATATCAAGGCTTTCATGCAGAAGACGAAATTTCCTCATTGGGCTCTGAAAGAGTGGACACAAGATCAAGTTGAAAAACAAACCATGAACAAACTTCCTGTTGAGTGTCAGATTCACTTTTTTTCCTGTGCAACGAAATGAAAGTTCCCCAGTTGGTAATTTTTTACTCAACCAATAAGATTTCATGGCGTGGTTTTCATCATGTAGACGGTGTAATGTGCATGTATGTTTAAAAATGACATTCAAGTAACAGATTGGATGTTATGCATACTGTATGCTTACCGGTCCAGGTTCGATAAACAGGAAGCTTGAGTGCAGGGTGTGTGATCTCCACGCAGACTCTCAAACGTGCTCTCTCATTTTCTCTGGGACCCGTCCTCAGGTTGACTCTGTTGATGTGCAGTGCGCCTGGGTCTTCCTCTCCTTCTTTGTCACTGTCATCATCCACTTCTGACTTTGTTTCCTCATCACTGTCAATGTTGTTATTCTCTCCATCCACTTTTTCATCGATGTATTCTATTCCTTCTGCGTCGGGGTCTGTGACAGCAGCTTTTGTTTCTGTAAAGTAACAACAGTAAAAAATTAAGCACCAACACACATACAGTGTTGTATACAGAAACAAAATCTAAAAACTTTATTTACGTTCTATGTCAGAGAAAACAGGAAAACTGTATTGGCCAGTTTGCACAAGGTAATTTGATTTGTCTTTCTGCATAACATACCCCTCCTCCAAGGTGCAGCAGAGTGGCCACAGTGTGGAGTATGCAACACCAACTAATTTGCAAAAAGGTACTTCAGAAGTAAGGGCAAAGACTTAAGAGGATGTGAGTTGAGTTTCCACTTATAATGCAAATTATATTTTAGATCTCATTGTAAATTTGGTCTGCACACATGACAAGTATAAGTACTGAATAAAACAAATCCCCTACCTTTTTGAAAAATTTTAAAGGAGTATTCCAGCGATTTAGTATTGCACGTTAATAAAATTAGGAATCTTGCAAGAGACAGATCGACAAAATAATGGTAAAATTCAATACAGCAGAGGTCAGGATATTCTGACTTTTAGTCCCTAATATGGTTCTCTATGAGAAAATACATTGTCATTCTTAGGCTAGTGGAACAGAGGGTACCTAAGTAAATGTCTTCTGAGCTCTCTGCCATTCTTTAAAACAAGACGTATGTATATATATTAATGATAAGTACTTATTGCATGTCCATTCTTCTGTCTCTCCAGCTGTTTGCTTGTCTGACTTGGCAGGCTTGTGGACCTCTCCAGGGCGCACACACTTTTCAGCTCCCGCTGTCCGTCGTCTCCTATCTCCTCTGTCTCATTGGACACCAATGGTGAAAGAGTGGATCCTCCCACTGCCCAGAGTAATTTGACCTTAGGGTGACCTCCCTTCAACAGGAGAGAGAACACGCCAACCCCTTCACTGCTCCAACAGACAGAGATCGATGGAGGAATGGAGGGAGCAACTAAGAGAATACAAACAGAAAGTGAAAGTGAATGAAAACGCATAAAACAGATGACTTTGTATGTTTTTTCTGTTGGTTCATGTATTGTAGGAATATCCTTCATATCTATGTATAACATCCATAAGAGCAAGTTGTTGACTGTAAAAGTGCCTATAATGATTCATACCAATGTCAACATTTCTCCAGTGTCTCTCAATAGGCTCGAGTAGGCAACAGTGCTCCACTCTACAAATAATCCCTCCTCCTCTCTCCTTTTTCTCCTGATTTGTTGCCCTTCTTTTCAGAATGGCTGTGGCCCTGTAGAGTCTGGGATCTGGGGCCTGTATGGGGCCCCACAGCTCGCCTCCCTCTATCACCTCCTCCTCTCTGTCATCTTGCTCTCCCGCTCTGAGCTTCAGCCAGGTGACTGATATGTTCGGAGGGTGGAAATCTGTGATTTCACATCCCAGGGTCAAAGTCTGATCTGGGAAAGAAGTTGAGCTGACGATTTCTGACACACACGGCCTCTTGATGAAGCCTGTTTGGGATAAAGTGGAGATTTAAGCTTTCATTTTTTAACATGTATCGTTCAATTTTATGCCTTTTCTTCCCCTCTTTCTTACCTCTGGTCTCACGGGTGACCGGCTGCTTCAGAGCGATGTGGTGGACACTGACCCACACTTTAGTGCCTCCCTTTTCCAGTTCACTCCGGGGCAGTTTACACTGGCTGAAGGCTGAAAAGAAGCCTTCAGAATTGGGTCGAGGGGAGGACGAGGCCTGGGAGGCCACAGGGCTCAGCTCACTCCCCTGGCAGAACCAGCGGAAGGTAATGACATCCGGATGGAAATGTGATGCCCGTACTGTCAGGCTGATGACATCTGAAAGACATAGCTTGCAGGGATGTAGCCTCTCACAACCTGGAATGTTTTACATGTATTGAACTACAACAGAAGGATAAGCTGTTTGCCTTACCAGAGTCATTTGGTGTCTCTTCCAGCTGGATTTCCGATACTTCTGGAGCAGCTAAATGACAAAATTTACAAACCTTTTCCATTATATAAATTCTGAAAATCAAAGAAAAGTAGAGGCAAAGCGTATATGAGAAAATATTTTCTTACACAGAATTGTAAACCTCTCCGACACCCTCTCCACAACAATCTTATCTTTGCCCACGTAGGACACCTGACACTTAAAGACCGCGCCCTTGTGGACTGATATCTGGGGGATGAAGGTGAGCGAGGAGATCAGCTGTTGAGTGCCACTTCCAGATGAGTGCAAAGGCCCCTGGGTGTGCAGCTTGTAGTATCCCATCTCGCCTCTGGAGGGCAGCAGAGGACCTTTCTCTGACACTGGGGAGGTGAGCGTTAGACCGTAGGGCAGATGGATGGTGGTTAGGGGGTTATAGAGGCAGTTAAAGTTAGCTTTGGAGGTTCCTATGTGTGTAAGGTTGGAAATTGTTAGCAGAATTAAGTGTAAAAGAGAAAACATGGTATATTTTAGGAGCAGGTTACAATACAAATAAAAGATATTTCATGTGCCATTCACTAATGTATTATTATGACATCAGTCCACATTTCATTTCCTATTTTTTTTTCTATTTATTAACCCTTTAACATCCAGTTATTTCCCCTTAAGTAGCTTTAAAGGAATAGTTGGACATTTTGGGAAATATGCTTATTCGCTTTCTTCCTGGAGAGATAGATTAGAAGATCAATACCACTCTCATGTCTTTCTGTTCAATATCAAGGTACTGTCAGGAACCAGTTAGCGTAGCTTAGCTTAGCACAAAGACCGGAAACAAGGGGAAATAGCTAGCCAGGATCTCTCCAAAGGTAACAAACTCACCTACAAGCACCTCTAGAGGTCACTAATTAACAGGTTATATGTGGTTTGTTTAAACTGTATAATAATTGTATACATGTTCCCCCAAAATTCAGCCTGACACATCTGGTAACTTTGTAAATGTTGTGATCTCTGCTAGAATTCAAAATTATGTTCTGTGAGTTTGTACGATGTTTGGCAGCACAGCTTGAGTTTTTGATTACTGACCCAGGTCAGTGGGGTCAAAGAATTATTCACCAGTAACCGCTGGTTATGTGGATGTGTATAAGCTCTCCTACCTGTGGGTGAAGTGTCAGAGATAGGGGTGTCATTGAGGAACCATGCAGTCTGGACTTGGTCCACCCTCCTGCCCTCAATACTCACGGTCACCCTGCCCTTATGACCAACAATCACGCGTGGAGGGAGGATGATCCCTGACACACTCAGAGACTTCTGTTTCTCTGAGTAAGGGGAGAAAGAATGGAGATAAAGGAGTCAGTGAGAGAAAAAGGGACCTGGGCTGGCAGCTGTTGTGTAGTAATTACAGGGTTGGCTGTCAACATTGTTTTGAGTTCAGTTGAAAAAAGTACATTTCAATCCAAAGCATGTATTCCTCACAACTTGCTGGACAAAGTGTTCCTGAATCACACTGTTTATAACTCTGTGTGCTTACAGTTTAGAAACATGATATTTTATAGAAATGTAGGAGTAGAGTTACTACTTAGGACAGAGGCATTGTTGCAGTTTCCAGCTTTCGGTTTTACTTTGATGATGATGGTTTTAAAGTAAAACTGGAAGCTTGAAACTGCAACAATGTGTCTGTCCTTTTTGGAGTAACTTTACTCTCATGTGTGGTTCTCAGCATGGGGTTCAAGAGCCCACATGGGATCCAAATATTAGTCTGAAGGATCACAAGACGATTAAAAGGATCAAAAAGAACATTAATTAATTTATTTATTTATTTGGAGAAAAGTGTCAGGTGTGTTGTGTGATAAAAGAGTATCAGCAAGAATGAAAGGAAAGGTGTTCAAGACGGTGGTGAGACCAGATGCAGAGGACAGGGTTAGATGGAGGCACATGATTCACTATATATATATATATATATATATATATATATATATATATATATAAAGCCAAATAAAACAATCTTAAAAGGAAAAAGTTTAACTCACAAACTAGTGTGTACTCTAAGGTCATTCTCTGTGATGAGGGTAACTGCAAGGGAGATTCTGACTCACCATCCCTTCTCCTCCAAGAGAAGCCAAAGCAGAGCAGGAAGACCAGCACCAGAGAAATACACATCAAAGCAACAGATGCTTTGGCTGATTTAGTCAACACCGGAGGCTCATCTGAGACAGGGTGACACGCAAACATATTTACCATAAAAGATAGCAATGACAAAGCATCAAGAACAAGATGAACACGTTGCAAACAATTGTGTAACTGCCTCCAAAAACAAAAACAAAAACAACAAAAACAAGCCTGGCTGCTTAATAAGCATAGATTGTTTTATGCTTATTAAGCAGCCAGGCTTGTTTTTGTTGTTTTTGTTTTTGTAGTTCTCAGACTTTGCTCCAAAATAGCATCTGATTTCAGGGGCTTTTCTGTCAAATCGTCATTCAAAGTGAAAAAAAAAACCCAATTCATTGCATTTCTTAAATGGGTGTGATCTTGTTAATTCTCTCTTATGTTGTCATGTGTCATGTCAACTATTCAAATTCAAATCTTACCTTGGGGATCCACTTTCTCTAGGTACGCTGAGCCACTGACCAGGTGCACTACCCCAGGTTGATTTACTGCACACTCCACCTTCCCACCTTGCTCCCTCTGCTCGGGGCTCAAAGTATAATAGCGTCTGGTTGTGTAGGTCCCATCTGGGTTCTGCTCAGTGGTGGGGGGCTCAGGGACGACTGTGCCATTTTGAAGCCAGGACACAGACACTTCCTCTGGGTAGAAACTCTCCACATCACAGTAAAGAGTGAGAGGAATGTCATTGGAGCTCGAGGGCATGACAGAAAGTCTAACAGAAGGCAGATCTGAGGAGAGACAAAGAAAATAGTATTGAAATCGTTTGGCTGCATTGTCGGGGTTCCTCATGGTTCGGTGTTTGGCCCGATTCTGTTCACCATTTACATGCTGCCTTTCCATTTTTATACAGTCGATATCCAGGTTTACCTCATCTATGACCCTGATAACTTCAATGACATTTAAACTGTCTTGAGGACATTCATAAATGGATCGCTCAAAATTTCCATCAACTCAACTAAAAAATGACTGAGATACTTCTGCTCTGCACTCTACAATTAATCCAAAATGCAGCCGCCAGGATTTTTACAGGTACCAGAAAACGAGAGCACAATACACCTGTCCTTTCTTCTTTGCACTAGCTGCATGTTAGTTTTAGAGTTAATGTTAAAATTTTACTTCACTTTTAAAGCCCGGAATGGTTTGGCCCCAAGCTATATTTCTGACTTTTTAACTCCCCATTGGTGCTATATAAATAAAACTGAATTGAATTGAATTTGTTTTTATTATGTTTCATTACTGTGTTTATGTTTTATTGCTTTATTTTATTTTTTGTTTTGTTGATAGTGCTATTGTTCTTATTGTTTTTATGATTAACACTTTCATGATTCCTGTTGTTTGTTGTTTTAAAGCACCTTGTAAACCTTATTTTGGAAAGGTGCTATACAAATAAAGTTTGTTGTTATTATTTGTGTCACTCACAGGTGATGTTGAGTTGGAAATCCAGCTCTTGATAGTTGCCATTGTGTGACACTTTGCAGCCAAAGGTCACATTCTTGTCCTCACGGGAAGCGTAGAAGGTCAGGTTGCCCACAGCCATGTAGGAGCCATCTGGAGTCTGTTCACCTTCAACGTGGTAGGGAGGTTGAATCACTTGCCCATCTCTGGTCCAGGAGAAAGAGACAGGAGGAGGGTAGAAACCATCGGCATGGCATTTAAGCTGGCTCTCTGTTTCTAACACCACCCACTGCTGAGGGATTGAGAGAGTGGGGGAAGCTAGAAAGGGGAGAAGTAGAAGAAATTAGAGAAAAAGAGGGGATAAAAAAAGCCAGAGTTCAGCTTTGCACCTGCTTTTAGGTTTAAATATGCACTTAAAGCCCAAATCAAATCTCAACAACTGAACAACGACATACCCAGGATACTAAATGTAACATTACTGGAGTGCAGCATTGTGGAGTTGTAGCTGACTGTGCATTCGTACACCCCCTGGAGGTCGAGATCGGCTCTGAGGATGGTCAGTGAAAAGTCCCCATTGTTGAAATCTCTGGTGTCCCAACCGAAGCCGTCCTTTATTTGCATCGCTGCATTGCTGAATGAGGCAAAGTCAGAGCCGTTACTTATCCAGCTGACTTTGATGAGAGACTTGTCTATTTTGACCCCCTTCACAAACAGAGGGGAAGTCACATTGCAGGGGAGGGTTGCATTTGTGTTTGGGCTGGCCTGTATTTCAGTTGGAGACACTGTAAGCAGAGAAAGAAAGTTTAGATGGAGAGAAAATGAAGAGCCTTTACTGAACAGCACTCATTGATGCTCCTTACTGCAACACAGGAGTCTGTAGGATTATTGATGAGATTGTGTGAACTTCTGGTGAAATGTGCCTTTAATATTTGGTTAATGAGTCTGATCTTCAACTGTAGTTTTAATTGAAAATACATTCCTATCAAATCAAAGGACGGCTAAATGTTTTTGTTTGAGTTCAGTACACTTTGTAATAAACAGTTTTTTTCAAGCTAAGTCAAGCTAACACTACTAATCTACAGCTTTCATTGTGTTACGTTGTGTTATTCCATCTTTCAAAAGAATAAATAACACAGTCTTCCTCTTACAAATGAAAGTTTGAATCCATAAGCAATAAAACCCACCTTTGTTCAGTTAAATACCCTCAGGAGTTTTGCTTCCACGGTCTTACTTGGTCTGGTGTGACCAGTAGGCTAGCTAATGGTGGCTAATGTTAGCTAATGTTAGCAAATTTGGATTTTGCTGTATAACTGACTTTACTGAGTCAGGTAGATGAGTTTATGACTCTGCTTTTGCTATTGAACATTATGTTTAAATTGATCACAAAAGTAAAACAAAGATGTTAACACATGGTGCCAATTTGTAATATAATTGCCACATGTAGTCACAAGGCTAGCTCCCTTTAATACTTTGTATTACTTTTTAAATACTAAATTGTACTTGTTCAGTTTGTTTTTTTAAAATTGGCACATGTCAAAAACCTGAATGAACAGTGATAAGGAATTTTGCACCAGTGATTTGAGTGTCATGAAATTTTCCACCTCACATTCTTTCTTTTCACGCTTAATCGTGAATCAATAATGTCAGTATACCTTCTTGAATCAGTGAAATATAAAGCCTTTCATTCAGGTCTGGTCACCAAAGAGCTTAATTAGTAACAAGTACAATAAAAAGGCCTACTTCTCGGCAGATATAGAGCCAAGCAGTGGTAAACTATCTTTAGTGTGAAGTGTTTATGTTGCACTTCTTGTTAAGTGTGACAGATGGACCAATCATAGCTGGTAGACAGAAAGGAAAAGAACAAGAGTATAAAAAGACATGACTGATGCTCTACTTTCATGGGTGTCTATTTTTTCTACAAAAGTACAAAAAGTCTAAACCAGTTAACCTCAAACATCATCCACAAATGAAGCAACACTTGGTCATGCTGTGGTCCAAATAGATCAACATTTTATTTAATAAAAGTTCTGAACATCAAACATTCAGGTCAAAGCATTTGATTCTAGATTATTTCATTATTTATTTCATCCCTTAGACATGATAACAGGTAATGTATACAGAGAAGTGTGCCACCTTGTACATGTACAGTGATTTGACTTCTAAATAGTTACTGGAAGTGCAACTCTGAACAACAGTTAATGTTATTATTCTCTTAGTTCATGTGAATTTTATTAGACTGTTAGGGCTGGACGAAGTGGACAAAATCTATCACTGCATATGAGATTTCACACTGCAAAATCATGTGTCATTTGTCATCACATTTATCATAATATTTTACATGTTATACAAATTCAATCAAGAGACGTTTTGTATTATAACCAGACTGAAATTTTGGCTGAATCAAATCCCTGAGAAATCACAGCACTTCATTACATTAGTGCTGAAATCTTGTAAATCCAATATTGTTATAAAGCAGGCCTATTCATTGATTTAAACATTGCTCACAATGTGGCCTAATACAACTATGCAGTGGTCCTGACATGCATTCTTAAGTTTACCATAAATCAACACAAAATAAAGATCAGGTGCATGTTGACACTGACATGTCGGAATGTGACCAACATGCACCATCTTCACTTTTACACTTATTCTAACTCCCACCCTGTAAACCACTGTAACATCTACACAAGCATTGAGACTATGTACTGTAAAACATCCCTGTTACAAGCCTTGAAATTCAGGATCCATTTGAGATAGCTCAGAATCAATATTTCCGATCTCACCTGGTAAGCTCAAACTTGTGCGAACCTGGTCATTAGGTTAAAAAATAATGCAGCCTTTGTAACCAGCTTGTGAGTGCAATGACACAATACTCACCATGTTTATGAGTCAGGAGGATGACATAGATGAGGACTTTACACCGCATGGCCAGGCTTGTCTTGAGACCAAGTTCTTATCATCAGGCCCTTTTGCTGTCTTATATAGAGCTATGAGGTGACAGTGGGTGGGTTTGTCCAG
This sequence comes from Siniperca chuatsi, assembly GCF_020085105.1. Taxonomy (NCBI): domain Eukaryota; kingdom Metazoa; phylum Chordata; class Actinopteri; order Centrarchiformes; family Sinipercidae; genus Siniperca; species Siniperca chuatsi. The sequence goes on from NC_058061.1 coordinate 13,711,242, forward strand.
CCAGATGGGAAATAAGAAATATTGTCCCTGGGCCTCAGAGGAGTGAAAGGAGGCCCTTGATATGTGTATGTCCTCCTAAATAAGCGAGCCCTAGAGGACAGATAGAGTGAGAAGGAGGGAGATCTGCAGGGATACACAAGTGGGCAAACAGGTCACTTAAAATTCAGACGGGCCTCTCGCCAAGATTTTGGGGCTAATTTACATTGGTGCAGTGTTGCCATGAACAAATGGAGAGGGTGATCCTGCTGAGCTTATGTGGACAAACGCTCAGGCGAAACTACGGCTCTTTTCTGTCTGGGGAAAAGTTAGTGTGGTGTTGAATTTGGAGAAAAAGAGGATAAAAGCAGTCGAATGGTTATTTTTCTCCCTCTGCACAGGCCATCTATCTTTCTAGTTAGCTCCTATTATGATCGCTCCCTCTGATTGAAGTTAATCATTAGCCAGAACAAGTGCTTGATGTTTGAAGTAAAAAGCGTTGTCTGTTTCACCCACCTCTGAATATTCATTAACTTGATTAGCTGTTTAACCTGTTTGACTTTGCACTTTAATTGGTCTGAACACTCCTCCGTCAGTGAACATGTGTTAATGTCTTATTTGGAGATCTGTGTCACTAAGTTGAAGTGTTGTCTCTGACAGTTTTCCTTTCTCTCTGTCCCTCTCTGCTTTACTTTAGGTTGAGACAAAAGTGAGACTTAAAGTGATTAAAAGAGGTGATTAATGTGTTCCCTTTTGCTGTTTGTGTTTGGTACTTTGTGCTCAAACGTGACTCTTTCTTGCATTTAAGCTCTGGTTAAACAGACAGATATTGTTCCCTGATTACTTCCTTACTGGGAAATTCCCCTCCACTTGCATCTTTCTGTCATAAAAGACTAAAAACAAAGACTTACAGGGTGGCACCACAAGTGATGAATTTATTGTGCCACTACTTAAAAAACAAAGCTTATATACAGGTATTTTATACACTTAAATCTTAAAGAAAGAGTTTGGCATTGTGGGAAATACGATTTTTCGCTACTGTCAAGCGTTAGATGAGAAGGACAATACCACTCTCATAAGTGTTTGGTGAATATGATACCTACCGCTTGCAGCCAGTTAGCTTAGTACGATGAACTTAGTATGATTGGAAAAAAGGGGAAACAGCTAGCCTGGCTCTGTCCAACGTAAACAAAATCCTTCCTGAAGTCTCTGCTGGTTGCTGCTCCTGGCCAAGAAATAGTCCAGCACAAACAATAAGCCTCTGTTAGACCACAACGTGTCATTTTTACACCTTGGTTTTTTTTTGTACAGATTCAACAAACAACATAACATGTTAATTAGTCAACTTTAGAGGTGGATTTTATTACTTGTAATTTCATTTTATGATACTTTATACTTCTACTCCACTACATTACAGTGGAGTAGAATATTGTAGGCCTACTTTTTACTTTATTTATTTAATTTATTTGACAGCTTAAGTTACTTTGCAGATTTAGATAATTAATGCAAAATATAATCAACAAATACACTAGGATGTAGTTTTATGCTACCCAACAGTATATAAAGTAGTTCAAATTACCCCCACCAGCTGCACCATCAAAATGATGCTTACACAATGATGAACTATAATCCATTAATGCAACACCAGCGTGAAAACCAAATACCTTCAGTGGCTTTCAAGAAACCACATACACTTGTGTCATACTGTAGCTCAAATACCACCACTGCACACAGTCAGGACTTGTATGGCAGCATACTAAGAAGAATAAAGGCTGGTTATGTTATGATTCACGATCTAAAAGACCCAAAAGTAGGACACAGCGAGGAGGAGAACTGGATCGATAGTTCAAATTGTCTTTTTTGTAAATGTGCCAAAAGATCACTGGTGGCGAGGCAGGTGTAGTCCGTTGGAGCCAGTGGGGAAACTTCCCAACGTGGCCTGTGGAGGACCGGCAAGGCTCAGAGGGCAGAGGCGGTGAGAGAATGTTCTGGAGTTGGCTCGGGTACTGTGGCAGGCAGAGCAGGAAGGCAGCTGGACAGGAGACTGCAGAGATCAGGAAAACCACGATGGCTGGGATCACCGGCAGGAAGTAAATCTGTAGCAGCGACAGACAAGGTCACACAGGAGCCAAAAACAAGCAACAAGAAGTCAAGTTTTAGGCTGTAGCAAAGGTATAGATATACTGTGAGGCTTGATTGGGTGATGAACATCAGGTGTGCCGGTGATCAGCAGCAGTAGGGAAAACCAGAGCCCCCCACCCAGGCCAGTATACACACACACACACACACACACACACACACACACACACACACACACCAAGAGACAAACAGTGGACTGACAAGGATCACAGGGAGGGGAGAGCAACGCTAGAGTACACAAGGATAGGAGGAGAGATGTGGCTAACTATGACAGGTTATTAGTTATGTAAGACAGAGAAGAATTGCCCTGTTTTAAAAAAAATAATAATCAAATATCCGTATGTTGTGGAGTCATACAATAATAAATTCAACACATAGAAATCTGTACATTGGTATCCAGAAAGAATGGAGTTGATTAATGTGTAACTTAGGTATTAAGAAAAAACGGTTTGAGTAGGGAGTGGCCACTGTACTAAACAGTGCATGTGATGAATGCCAAAGCAAGAAACTCAATAAAAAAGACTCTATGCTTACTAAAGGCAAAAAGTTAGTGACAGTACAGTATGGCAGCCTGGATTGTATGGATACTCTTGATGTGCACAGTCCTCACTGGGCAAGGTGAGCTTTTACACTGAGATACCAGTTTATTATTATTATTATTTCAAACCAATAAATCCTCTTTTTGTTAACAGTGTTAGAGAGCTTTTGATCCAACTTTATGGTAATTTTTGAGGATGTTGTACTGGATTGTAATATGTTAAAATGTGTGTCTAAAGTTTTTATTTTCTTTTACACACAGCAGAGAATATTAAAAACACCTATAAATGTGATGTGAATATAAGCTTCATAAAGACAGGGTTTATTGCAGGGCTATTGCATTGTAGAGAGCTATCAATTAATGATTTTGTAATTGTGGTAATTATCAATAATGAAACCATTGGGAGAACGTGGCATTTATAACACAAGTCAGTCTTTTTAAGTGATAACTTGATAATGACGTAGTTAAAACTTTAAAATCTACTAGAATGAGATCTGGAAAGAGGTCACAGACTCTTTATTGCAGGAACATATTTATACAGTTTGAAGTTACACTGTTTAAAAACAAAATGAGCAATATCTATCCATCATTATCACCATTACTGTATGTAACAGGGGTTAAACCAGCCAGAAGATCATCATTTATTTTGGTTATCTCCTGTTCTATGTGCCTATTGGCTATAAGTACTTACACAGTTTTCTAAGGTATTCAAGGAAGAGATTCTGACAAGACAAGAAGTTTTCCGTATAACTACCAACAAACATCAATATTGGGCGCAGTCACAGCCAAAAAAAAAAACCCCATAATCATCAGATTCTCAATGATTATTTTTTTAAATTGGTAAATGGACATTTTGGGGACCTTTCATTCACTAGCTAGGAATATTGAGATATATATATACTAATTCACATCCATCTCCCATTTATTAATCTGCAAAATTTCTTTAGAAAAATGGGGACAGCCCTTATGAATGAGGCGTCCTGAAGAGGTGCAGATGCAACATATCCACCTGTGCCGGTACAATATACTGTAACTGTACTACAGATGCAAATCGGCACCTGTGAGAAATAAGGACAGTGACTGGGCCTTTTCTAGACTATTTAAAACATTCGGTTACAGTTGGCAGGTAATTGATCTCAATTTCCCTGTGTTGAAGCCATTTCTAAGGAAGTAATAATATTTTGAGTTTATTTTGTAAATTTGAGAAAAACTTGTGTTACAAATTAAACGTAGAAATTGAAATGTAAACAGTTAGCCAGTGATTTAGTATAATGCAATTTGATTGGCTGTTAGATTTATGATACACAGTTAATTTGTAAGAAAAGTAAAGATCCTAAGTTTTAAGTTTTTTATGTTTCGAGATTCATAATTAAACAGTCAAACGAAGAACTTGGATTTGAGACTTTTATTCACTGACGTTTTGTGTTGAGTACAAAATAACTTTGAAGTCCTAAGCTAGTAAGTTAGCTTGTTGCACTCACACCCTGTACTCTGGAACACTTGGAATTTGTTAATATAATCAGCTGCTGGTGCAGAATAATCAAACTGTGCAGTGATGTGTAACAGTAAAACATACCATACATATTAAAGCACATCTCGTTCTGTTGTTTGCATGACAGAGATCAAACAAAGCTTCACATCAAACAAGTCAAACTTGTTACATTTGCGTTGTAATCTGTTCATTAATGGGCCACTCTGAAAATGTCTAAAGCCATTTTACTGACCAAGTAAATGTAACAAACTTAAATTTTTATTTTGCACTGTACTGTGTGTACAGCCCATCCCAAACCTCAGAAAGAGTTAGAGGAAGCACCTGGGACTAGTGCCACCTTCTGTCTGTAGTTACTCACTCTACTACACCATTAATACTGCTATCCATGGAAAGATTTGCTAGGTCTAACAATTAAACACACATTGAGGCATACAGATATGAGTAACGTTTTTTTCTTTCCTACAGGGTTGAAGGCTCAGGGTAAGTGCAGTCACATTTCATATCTTCCATACAGCTATATAGTTGCTTTTGTTGATGTAAATGCTTAGGAGTCGCACTGTAATAATGAACATGAACAACTATGAATAAACACAGCTACAAATGAACACATGAATCAGCCTAACTTTACATGTACTGACAGTTGTCTATGCTCTGTCAGACTGTGGAGTGGCACCTCTGAACAAAAGGATAGTGGGTGGAGAGAATGCCACAGCTGGGTCATGGCCCTGGCAGGTCAGCGTGCACCTCAATATTGTGGGGATTCACATCTGTGGAGGGACCCTCATCAGTGACCAGTGGGTACTCACAGCAGCCCACTGCATCGTAATGTAAGAGAAACTCTTCAGCTCGTTTTGTTTACTGCACTAACATTTCTCTTGCAAACAGTGGTCCATTTTGCACAGACCTCTGACCTATTGCTATGGTGGCCCTGAGGGTCAAAACACGACATTTCACAAGACAACATTTCACAAAACACTACCAACAGTTCAGATTACAGAAAGGGTGGGACAACACTTCTTGTTTGGTTTTATTGAATTAGTAGATATACATAATAGATTTTGCCTGTGGCACCAAAACACTGCCAAATCACACTGCTCATAACTGAACACACACAATAGAGATGACAAATTATCAAATCTCTTTGAGGGTTGGCAAGTAGCTACATCTACAAACAGTAACGTTTGAAAAGTATATGGAGAAAAACACATTGTTCAAAGACAGTGCATCCCGCAGGATAATTTTGAGAACAAACTAGACAAACTTTTATTAGACGACTAGAAAGCCAGCCTAGAAATAGAAGTGAGGGAAGGAGTACTTAGCTGAACTACTTTGTATGGATTTGTCAATTTTCTCCTTGATTATGTGAGAGTTGCTTTCACACATACTTACCGATAAGACTACAAAGGCAGTTCATCTTCTGACACATTTGCAGCTAAATTAAGCTCTTAACCAATGACTGTCATAAATAAATACCAACTATAGCATGTTTGTGCTACTGTGAGTTCTCCTGGCTCCAAGACACACGCTGAGACACCGCTTACAGGTAATGTTTTTTTATTCAAAGCTTTTGTTACACACAAATTTGCACTCTGTAGTTGCCGTTCCTCGCTCCAATGCTGGTTCCACGGCTTCTTTGTCTGTACAATGGCAGCCTAGCCTCCCTGGAGCTGGTGTGTGTCTCCAGGTCCAGCATGCTACGATGTATTTAAGGAGAGCATAATTAGTCATCACTTTCAGCTGTGACAATTTCCTCTCCCTGATGCTGCTCACCTGAGCCACCCCACCACCTCTCCCTCTGCAGCTGACCGCTACCCATGCCCACCTCCAAACCAGTGCATGATTTGTTTTCAAGTTTGTAGTAGGCCTACTCACCTCCAGGGACATTGGGGAGCCTAATTAATCTAACCTAACCTGTCTTAATCTTAAGCATTAAATGTTGTATTTTTTAACGAACATTTCAATTTGTCATAGATTTAAACTTGAAGAGCAAAGTGAGGCAAACCTCTACATACATGAAAGGCGTTTTTTGATGTTGGAGTAGTATGTGTGTGCACCTCTGTCAACTAAAGCCAAACAAACTGCTTTGGGCTCTGAAAAAAAAAAAAAGCCTCATGACTGATGACTTTGCCCTGTGGGCAGAGAGTGCTTGTACAGCATTTATAATTAGATTTTCTCTTGAGGAAGCGGCTTTGAAGCTTCCTCTTATTTGGTGTGAGATTTGTTCACACGGCACGAGAGCATGTTGGCAACCCTGTTTAATGTTAACCAAAAAAAACAGTTTCAGAGCGACAGAGACAGAGTGTCCCCATAACCATAGTAACTCACCGTCCTGCCTGTGTGCGCACGGTGTGAGTGGAGACGCTGTGCTGCTGCCTGAAGAGCCACTGACTAAGATTACAGGCAAGACAGGTGCCCCCACAGACTCTCTGCCCAGCCTCATTGTCAGGCCACGATATATGACATGGTCCACCAAAATGGCCCTAATGTCGTTGGAAATTTGCCTCCTTCTATTGCCTGGTCCCCGTCTTTGTCCATGTTTGCAAAGTTCTCACAAAAGAGGTGAGCTGACCTGAGGTCTATTTGTAGTGCTAAGGCTCAGACTAATTGATGTTCAATTCGTGTATAAGCGTTTTCATGTGTGTGTGGGGATGTTGCCAATTTCAGGTATGTTTTGCATTTTTGAATAGAAGTCATTTCATTCTTGAACATAGTGTCATGTAAGAAACAGTGTATAATGTTTTGCAAGAAGTGTGTTGCAGAATTGTAAGCAAAGTGAAAAGCAGAACATTTGTTTGTACTTTTGGTGCCTTTTTTTAAGGCATGGTTACAAAAGTTCAGGTTTTGATGCTTTTGTCAAAGCATTCACTTTCGGTGTGTAAGCAATCGGCAAAAACTGTAATGTCATGATATGCTGACAGCATATTGAAAATTACATCATATAAATGTCCTTTGTTAAAATATTCCCTTATGATTTCAATCTCTTCTTCCATCCTTTCAAACTCAGTTTGAAACAGGAAATGACATTGAACTATCACCAGGGTTCTGTCCAATCACAAACAAGAAGTGTTGTCCCACCTTTTCCACAATCTCAAATGTTGTTGTGTTTTCTGAATGGATGTGGAATATAAAAAGTGCACCTGAGAATTGGTTTAGGTCAGCTCAGGTCCTCTGGGTTTCATATTTTAATTCTAGTTGTTCTTTCCTTTCTTGGCAAACAGGGGTCTATTCCAGAAAGCAGGTTTAACAAACTTTGAGCCTAACCCTAAGCTCTGGGTTGAAAAGATGGGGTATGTATGTATGTTCACTCTTAAGCTCGTGTTTGGTGAATGAAAAAAGCCATCATCAATGGAGCTCCAATACTATGATTCACAATGGCAACAGGTAAATAAAAGGTAGAGCCTCCAATTTAATCCAGTGGACGTAGAGATATTAATGCATGTATATGTGGACTGTGCATATTTATCTTTTTTTTTTAAAGAGCGGGGAAAAGTGTCAATACGTTAAGATAAAGTTTTATTCAGTGTTGTCCATTAATCCATCATTTACCAGACTTACATTTCCTTAATGGATGATGAAGAATGGCAAATTTTCACATGCCATTGTTGTGGCTGTTTACATCCCCCCTCTGCTAATCCGGCATCGGCGTGCAAAGCCATTCACACCGCCATAGCACAGCTCCAGACTCAACACCCGAGTGCACTCAGGTGACTTCAACCATGTCAGTGTTTCAACAACACTGACTAATTTCACCCACTATGTGAGTTGTCCTACTAGAGAGGAGAGGACACTGGACCTGCTGTATGCTAACGTTAAGGACGCATACAGCTCTTCCCCCCTCCCCCGTCTGGGTAGGTCGGACCACAACCTGGTTTACCTTAAACCCTGCAATGTGCCTCAGGTTAAAAGGCAGCCCGCGACCACAAGGACAGTGAGGAGATGGTCTGGGGAGGCCTACGAGACACTGCAGGAATGTTTTGAGGTGACAAACTGGGATGCACTCTGTGAGCCTCATGGAGAGGACATTGATGGGCTCACTGAGTGCATTACCGGCTACATTTACTTTTGTGTGGACTGCAATGTCCCAACTAAGATGGTTCATTGTTATCCAAATAGCTGGGGTAACAAAGGACATCAAGGACATCCTGAATGCCAAGAGGAGGGCCTTTACTGATGGTAATAGGGAGGAGGTGAGGGCAATCCAGGCTGACCTGAAGGTGAAAATCAGGGAGGCCAAGGAGAAGTACAGGAGGAAGCTGGAGAGGAAACTCCAGCAGAACAACATGAGAGAGGTCTGGAGCGGCATGAAGACCATCACTGGCTTCAGACCGACTGGCAGCAGAGGAGTTGAAGGCAGCTTGGACAGGGCCAACGAACTTAATCTGTTCTTTAACAGATTCGACACACCGACTCCTGCTCATCCCCCCTCTAACTCAGCTGCTGTCGGAACTCAAGCTCCTCAAGCTCCTCTGAGTACTCTGCTCCCCCTACCCATCAGGCTAACAGCCCTCTTCACACTAATGACTCCCCACCTCCCCCACCTGTAACTTCTGCTGTGTGCCTGACTGCTGACCATGTGAGAGGACAGCTGATGAAACTCCACTCAAACAAGGCTGCAGGCCCCAATGGCGTTAGCCCCGGGGTGCTAAAAGCCTGTGCCCCCCAGCTATGTGGAGTCCTTCAACATGTCTTCAACCTGAGCCTGAGTCTTCAAAGGGTCCCTGTTCTGTGGAAGACATCTTGCCTCGTTCTTGTGCCAAAGACGCCGCGTCCCAGTGGCTCCAAGGACTACAGACCGGTGGCACTGACCTCCCACATAATGAAGACCCTGGAGAAACTAGTGCTGGAACAGCTGCGGCCGATGGTCAGACCCCTCCTGGACCCCCTTCAGTTCACCTACCAGCCCCAACTGGGAGTTGAGGACGCCATCATCTTCCTGCTTAACCGCATCCACACCCACCTGGACAAGCCGGCAAGCACGGTGAGGATCATGTTTTTTGACTTCTACAGTGCTTTCAACACCATCCGGCCTGCCCTGCTGGGTGAGAAGCTGGCAGCGATGCAGGTGGATGCCCCCCTTGTGTCCTGGATTGTGGACTACCTGACTGGCAGACCACATCACGTGCGCCTGCAGCACTGTGTGTCGGACAGCGTGGTCAGCAACACTGGGGCCCCTCAGGGGACTGTCCTTTCTCCCTTCCTCTTCACCATCTACACCACGGACTTCAGCTACAACACAGAGTCCTGCCACCTTCAGAAGTTTTCTGATGACTCAGCTGTGGTGGGATGTATCAGCGGTGGTGATGAGACTGAGTACAGGGCTGTGGTGGGTAACTTTGTCTCATGGTGTGAGCAAAACCATCTGCAGCTCAATGCGACAAAGTCTAAGGAGCTGATTGTGGATCTACGGAGGGCCAAGGCACCAGTGACCCCGGTTTCCATTCCGGGGGTCAGTGTGGACATTGTGGAGGATTACAAGTACCTGGGAGTACACTTGGATAATAAACTGGACTGGACCAAGAACACGCAAGCTGTTTACAGGAAGGGCCAGAGCCACCTCTACTTTCTGAGGAGGCTGCCGGACAATGCTGAAGATGTTTTATGAGTCTGTGGTGGCCATGACATGCTGGTCAAGCAAAGAAGCACTTTCAGCAGAAGACTCATCCCACCAAAAAGCACCACAGAGCACCACAGGAAGTCATTCCTGCCTGTGGCCTCTTTAACTCCTCCCTCTAAGTGTCAGTCTGTATGACCCTAGGTCACTAAACTGGACATTGATCATTACATCTCTGCCATACTTGAATAATTGTGCAATATTCTGTGTATTACTTCCATGCAATATTTAGTTTTCCTATGTTAGTTTTTACTAATTATGGATTTGGATTTAATTATGGATGGAGATTATTATATTATATACCTCCATTACTGCTGTGCAATACCTTAATAATCTCAATAAGCTACACTTAACTCGACAGTACTTGCACCACTACTTATTACTTATATTATTACATAGCATACATAGTAACTGATTCTGATTCTGATTCTGAAGTGGAGGAATCTGACTGTGTATTCGGCTGTAGCCTACATTAAATTTTAAATGCATATGTTCAGCTTTAATCTGACAGGGACAAAACACAGAGGCCAGCAACTGAAGATAAATGATATTTAAGGACATGATTGTAAGCTCATAATCTGGTCCAGTAATAATGTGTTTGGTGATTTGCACTTGAAAAGGCGCCCAGGTTAAAATGCAGTAGATTTTAAATTGTAGACATCTATTTGGATCAACAGCATTCAGGTTTATTTCAGCTACTTCAACAAATGTAAACTAAATTTAAACACAGCCACTGAAATGCTATTAAAACACGTTCAGACTATACGCAGCCTATTTAAAGAACTCACTTTCGAACTACATTCTGCAGCTCGATTTACTGATACACCAGCACTGATAGTACACTGACCAGTAATTCTGATAAAACTTGCAACCTTGCAGCATATTTCCTGAAAGTATAGCTCATTTTCTCAAAACTCTAAACACAAAACTAAAAAGAGTTAACCATTTTGTCAAAACTCCACAAATATCTTGCAAAATGAAACACTGCACTCAAAACTGTGTTCTCTCTTCTGAAAACCGATTCTTTCCACCAAAACGATACACACAGCTGCACACATGGTCACATTTCTCCCATGCAGGACAGGGACATTAATGATGACACGGTTGCCAGTGATGTTCCTCCCCCGCCGCCTGGTCCTGGTCAGGTTGAACCCTGCCTCGTCAATGAATATGTTTTCAGGTGGAGCAGCACTAGCATCAAGTTCAAGCACTCTCTGAAAAAGAGAAAAAAACCATATCAGACAATAGGCCTACATACAGGAACACTGAGGTGTTCAGTGACATGTCTATACAGAGTACTGAAAGGATGTGGTCAGTTACAGTAACCTTCTGTACTCACTTGCATATATTGGTAATGTGCCCAAGCTTCGATCATTGTTAGGCCATGATTGAGTACATGGTCAACCAAAGTCGCGTGAATTTCATTAGAAATATTGGTTCTCCTTCTCCTTCCTCCTACTCTTACTCCTCCTCTTCCTGCTTTCACTCTTCGTACCCCCCAACACAGTAGAGGTCACCTGAGATCTCTTTTATGCTCTGACTGTCACTGTGACCTTGAAATGACCTTGACAAACACATTCTTGGCCATAACTTAACTTGACAAAAATAAGGTCAGTTTCAGGTGAAACTAGGCAGGGTAAACAGAACTCAGGAAGACTCCTTCCTGAGGGCAGGGCTTAAGCAACACAGAGTATCATAAATTTCTGAGTTCTCAGACCATTTTCACAATTGAAAATGACTTCCGGATGGGAGCTGAAACGTCTTGATTCTGAAAACAGTGTCCAGATGACTACGACTGAAACCTTTTCTACGATGGAACACTCCTGGACGAATGAGGGACTACACCATCTTACATGTGTATCTGTTTAGCAAATACATCTACGATAATCCTTCATTAATCAGTTCAACAATGTATATATTCACTGGAATCATACATATGTATCATCAATATAGTGATAACTTCCATTTAACCAAAATATACACTTTATACCTTTTATTCAATTCCTTCCAAGTATTCACTACATGTATTATGTGAGTCTGGACAGACATGGATGTAAACTGCAACTTGACTGGTTGGCGGAGACATACAGCCGCGGGGCAGTAATTCTTGTTTATATGTATGCAACAGAGAAAAACTAATACATAGCACACTGTCTCAAAAAAACGTCCCCTCTTTCTTAAGCCCAGCCACACTGCACTGCAACCACCCTCACATATATAACCAGTACCGCACTTACAATTGTGCTGTACACGCAATCACACTGTGCTCATGTGTGTTGTTTTCAGGTATCTACCAAGAGAGCTATTGGATAAATACAGAAAAGATCTTCCTGAAATTATTTAACAGGCAAAAGATGAGGAAAGCTGGGGTTATCCTGCAACACAAGACTGTAATCTGCATTCGCTGACTGATTTAATTAGTCTTTATTTATTTATTCTTTGATTCAGAACCTCACCTCATGAATGGACTCTCTACTTAGGAAGAGAGACTCAGACTGGAACTAATGTTCATGAGGTGAAATGCAATGTGTCCCAGGTCATCGTCCATCCCAACTACAACGACACCTTTTTGAACAACGACATTGCCCTAATGAAGCTCAGCAGCCCTGTAACTTTCACTGACTACATCAGACCTGTCTGCTTGGCAAGTAACTCCAGCCAGTTCCACAACTCCACCCCCTGCTGGGCTACTGGATGGGGCAGACTTGGAAAGGATGGTGAGTATCCTGTCAGGCTGCATTCAGCCTTCATTTCAGCCAGGGTATTCTTTGTCACTTATACTTTTGTTTCTGTTAAATCCTAGTTTGATTTATTATAAAATGTCTCCTTACAAGTTTCTGTCAAGCTTTTTTAAAGTCACTTTTTAACTAAACGAGTGATGTGGCCCGAGGTGCAGCAATGTTGGTCTGTCGGCCCACCACTTTGCTCCAGAATCCAATATCTCAACATCTATTGGATGGATTGCCAAATTTGTTCCAACATGCACAGTCCTCAGAAGATAAATCCCACTGACATTGATGATCCTTTTCCTCTAACGTCACCATGAGATTGACATTTGTAGTTTTGAGTGAGGTGTCTGTAATAACTTTGGTGATCCCTAAACTTTTCATCTAGCACCATTACCAGGTCAAAACTTTGTCCAAAACCTCAGCTTATGACCAAATACCTGCAATACTAATTAAATTAACATCAGCCTCAGGTGTACTTTATGTTTAGTGCTAGTCAGCAAATGTTAGCATTGTACCTGCTAAACATCAACATGTTAGCATTGTCATTGTGAGTATGTTAGCATAATGACATTAGCATTTACCGCTGCTGTGCACAGTGTGGCTGTAGACTTTTACTCTTGCCAAATCTTTGGCAAGTCAGGTACAGGGTGTACTGTCACATAAACAAAGTAATGTTCATGTTGTAGGGTTAGTCAAGCTGATGAATCAGGAAAGCAGGAGTTGGACCCAAACGAGAAAATATAATAGTGTGTCTTCTGATTTCATACTCTTTCTCCCACAGAGCCTTTGTCAGCCTTTGACTCACTGCAGGAGGTTCAGATTCCTGTCATTGGAAAAAAGCAGTGCAGTTGCAGCTACTCTCCAAGCCTAGTTGGAAACATCACTGACAAAATGATTTGTGCGGGGCAAGAGAACAAAGGAGCTTGTCAGGTTAAAATAATAACCCATTGTTGTAATATTTAAAGTAGCAGGACTGACTATTTTCTTTTTCTTCCTTGACACTCCCAAAATATGAGAAGAAACTCCTGTATACTCACACATGCATTTAAAATACTTTGTCATCTTATATCTTTCTTTACCAATTTCAGCACTACAATATAAACCTTTATATTTTTAATACTGAAATGTTATTGTCAGTGAGAATGTGCAGGGCTAGCTACTCCAGTCTCTGTGCATGTTACCAGCAGTATCAATTAACTGTTTGTGTTTTGTCTCTCCTTTTTCAGGGGGACTCCGGTGGACCTTTGCAATGCAAACAAGGCTCAGTGTGGGTCCAGGCTGGCATTACCAGTTTTGGAGTACCTTGTGCCCTGGCTGGTTTCCCTGAGGTCTATGCCCGAGTGTCTGAGTTCCAGATTTGGATCGATGATCAAGTTGCAGGGACAAATGTTAGCTTTGTGACATTCACCTCCAATGGCACTGACCAAGACAGCAGCTTTGTATGTCGCGGCACAGCCACGACATACAACCACGGTAGCTTCCACAGCATCAGCCATTGCAACTGAGCTTGCATTCCTTGTCATCATAATAACAGTGTTCCTGCTGCACATATGAGCTCTATAACACAGTTTTGCACTAAGAACTTCTCAACTTTTTGTTGTGTTGTCTTATGTTTGCCTTTAAAATCATGTAAACTCTGATTAAAACTTAAGAAAATTAATGGTTTTAGTCTGAATTGGTAATGCTGGTATAGATATGGGCTACTGATACGTAATTAATGACTTGGCTTTATGTACAATGGTGAAAGAAATATTAATAAATATAAGTCCTGCGTAATCTTTACTTAAATGTAAAGAGCATTTAAATAGCAGCACAACATGCTACTTATGCACTCACTGTGGAGCGTGGTCCAATTCTGAGTGTTAAATTATTGATAAGTCAATGTGTAATCAGCTTTTTCATGTTGAAGCTGGTCCATATGGTTTGAAGTGTCTTTTTAAGACATTGTGTAGTTCAGTCTGAAATAAAGCATCATGTTTTATGATCTTGCCATTATATCTCATGTAAAATATGTATCTATACAGTAACTACACAATACATGTGGTGGAGTAAAAGTATAACATTCCTTGTGTATCACATGTAAATTAAAATGCAACTTGAGTAAAGAAATTGACTAAACATACTAGGTTACTTTCCACCTCTGCATATCATGAGTATATGAGAGTTCATGCTAAAAACAAGGAAGCAAATATTAAGAACAAGCAACCACAATGTAAATTTAAATGTTGATTTCAGGCTTATTATAAAACCAGGGTTTACTTAATAATCCTTAAGTAACTAAAACATTAGTTAACTTTTGGTATCATGATGGATGCACTAAAAAATGGATGAGGAATCCACATGAAGGCCCATGTTCATGCGCCAGACAAAGTTTCTCCTAATGTGTACTTTGTCATAGATCTCTGTGATGGTGTCATCTAGTGAGGGAAAGAGGGGCACCTGGGCCTTCATGTGCAGTGTATAACAGACAAGGAGTATAAAGTACCTAACAAGAAAGAAAGTCCACCCTCTTCTGCAAACACTGTTCTTA
The DNA here is from genome assembly GCF_020085105.1 of Siniperca chuatsi. NCBI lineage: Eukaryota > Metazoa > Chordata > Actinopteri > Centrarchiformes > Sinipercidae > Siniperca > Siniperca chuatsi. The sequence continues at coordinate 13,726,257 of NC_058061.1, forward strand.
AATGATTTTCCAGATTTAAATGAGCCCCTACATCCTGATAAGTCATGAGATGCTCAGATGATCCAGAAAGACTTGCAGAACATAACTTCAGTTCAAGTCAATTTAGATAGTGAGTGATTAGCTGATCATATTGGTGCTACAGGGAATTGTGTGCTGGATGAAGAATTTCTGTGCTTAGAGGCAATGTCTTAGACTCTATAATTAAAAACAAGGAAATATGTAACAACAGTTGATTGGGACGTAATACATGATTATTATGGGTATTGTCCATTGAGTATTGAGTATTGAGTCACTGTAAGCGCAAGATCACATTAAAATAGATATGATAGGTCTTAAGCTAATAATAAACAAGAATACAGCAAAGGAGACTGAGCTCTCTTAATACATGCATGGCTGTAACTGCACATTAATTCATACTTTGGCAAATAGAGACTAGAGGCTTAGAGACTTGGGTTAAACTGCGGGAGTGACTTGAAAAGTGTCTATAATAAGTTTTGATGTTTTTTCCACCATGAAAATCTTGTTGTCATGGAAACTTTTCGCCACCTCACAAGCCAACAGTAGGTGAGTGTTTCATAATAATTTATCTAAAGTATAACTTTGACAAGTCGACATTTAGCTTTAGCATGTTATCATGGCATCGTTAGCATGTTAGCATGCTCACAGTTAGCATAGCATTTATATTTTTCTTTAGCTAGTTTTCGCTGTCGCAGAAATATTATCAGCCTACAGTGGTTCGAGCTTCTGACTGTTGTTTGCATGTGACCTTTTGTGCAAAGACTAAAAAAGGAAGTAAAGGAGCATATTAGGGTAAATATTTTATTCCATGGTACCAGTATAAATCATATACTGCAGTTGGTGGACTGAAACCAAGGGAAAAAATAGTACAAGTTGTGTAAAAACAGTTTGGGAATCTTCACCTGAAAAAAAAGGTGTTTAAAAATAAAAGGGAAGGGAATGGAAGCAGAACATTTTTTCAGAATCTCCTAGCTGCAGCAACAACCCAAAGGAAAATTTTCTTTTGCATTCTACCAAGATGCTGTAAAAGTGCTGTTCAGTAGCACAGAGACAGTTTCATAGGTGGTGCCTAAGAGGATGGCCTTTTCTATGGTGACGAAATAATGGTGGGAAGGGAAATGGTGAGTGTCCATGCTTAATAAGCGTGGTTAGCCACAAACAGTGACTCTCCACTGGCGCTGCTGCTTACAGAGGAAACATATTTGCCCTGGCAGGCCTGGCTGTTAGCCTGTAAGAGGTGAAAAAAGACAGTATTATTGAAAGCACAATACAGTACTCAAGTTTGATGCCAACAGAAGGTACAGTTCTCTGAACAAAACTCTACCGCAGCATCACTATCTATTGATGTCCTTTCCCCTTTTTATATGAACATTTTTATTTATATTCACACATACCAGAGCTCTCTTGATGAACTCCTCCTGGCATGCCTTGCCATTCTCCTTCTTGCCAGCCCAGGCTTTGAGGGCAGAGGCCTGCAGGGCACGGCCGTATGAGAAGGTCAGGGCCCAGGGCCTGTGCAGAGGGCACTGGTTCATGGCGTTCAGGTTGACAGAGGCCTCCTCCTCACTCTGGCCACCAGACAGGAAGGTAATGCCTGTACAGGAAGAGCATGAAAGTTTAGCAATGCACTTCTCTTTGAGTGGATGTCATGCAGACTATTTAAGTAAGAATTAAATGTTAATGGAAATAGGCACGATATTTCTTTTTTTTTGCGTCTGCAAATTTTGAAAATGTGTGCATGTCTACAAGAGATTATTGTGTGCATCCAGCTCACCAGGGACTGCAGGGGGCACAGTGCGGCGCAGGGCAGTAACAGTTGCCATGGCAATCTCCTGGTTGCTGTACTTGTGTGAGCAGGAGTGTCCAGCGGTAACCATGTTGGGCTTGAGCAGGGTGCCCTCCAGGTAGACGTGGTGGTCGGACAGGGCCTTGTAGACGGCAGCCAGGACCTTCTCAGTAATGTACTGGCAGCGCTTCAGGTCGTGGTCACCATCAGGGAGAATCTCAGGCTCGACGATGGGGACGATGCCATGCTGAGGAAGGCAGAAACAAAAGGAGTCAAAATGACTGTTAGCATAACATGGGGCTGTCAAAGGCAAGTTGAGAATAAGGAGGCAAGAAATAAGAACGGCAGTGGGGACATACTGCATATGCTCTGTATTAGTTTCTTATTGTTTCAGTGGTTCCAAACTGGGTCCAGTTTTGAAGAGGTTGTATTCAATTGTTTTGCCATTTTTTTGAAGTTACAACAGAGACTTTAATCAGAGGTTAGAACAGCTACTTCTCTCAATCATCATCTTATATTATTACATTGTATTATTATACCGTACATACTTATCATCAACCAGTAAATCCACATTGTACTTTACACTTATTTTAATTTTATACTTATACCCACTTGGTACTTAATTACCTGTATTATAGATTATTATATTTTGATTTGCTTAGAACTTGTATCCCTGTGTGCACTGACGTGATAGTGAGCAGCTGACACAAAAGAGTTTCCCCTCGGAGATCAATAAAGTATTTCTGATTCTGATTCTGATTCTGGATTGGAGACTTCTTGGGAAAACGAAGTTGCTTCTGGAAGTGGTGGTGGTGGACCAGTAGGGGGCAGTCTTCCCTCTGGTCCTAATAAAAATTCCCAATGCCCCAGTGACAGGGACGCTGTGCTGTAGGAGATGCTGTCCTTTGGGTGAGATGTTAAACAGAGGTCCTGAGTCACTGTGGTCATTAAAGATCCCATGGCACTTATCGCAAAGAGTAAGGGGTTCCCCGGTGTCCTGGCAAAATTCCCAACCTGGCTCTCTCCATCAGGCCACCTAATGATTCCCCAGTGTAATTGGCTCTTTGGTTCCCTCCCTCTCCACCTCAAGTTGATGTGTGGTGAGCGTTCTGGCGCAAAATGGCTGCTGTGCATCACCCAGGTGGATGCTACACATTGGTGGTGGTTGAGATGAGTTTCCCCCCCTTCACTGTCACTGCTTTGTTATTATTATTATTGTTGTTGTTGTTTTTATTATTATTATGTGATTTAGTAAATATAAACTAAAGCAAACATAATAGCCACGCAGACTGTTAACTGATAACTTCAATACATAGATCTGTCCTTGCCACGAAGCTTCTAAAATGATGTGGAAAACCTGTCAAGACGCCACACTGATTTCAGCATCTATCTGTTGTGTCTTACCATCTGGCAGATGCTGGCATAGCGGGCCAGGACATTGGCGTTCTCCATGATGGCCAGTTTTGAGGGAGTGGTGGGGGTGATCTTCAGCACAGAGCGCCACTTAGCAAAGTCAGCACCATCCTTCTTGTACTGGGCACAGCGCTCATACAGTCCATCAAGACCTGTGAAAGAGGGAGAAGACACACCGGATGAGTTAGACAAAGGTAATAAAAGATGATTACGCATTGCTCTCTTTGTGTCTAAATCTGTTCTTCACTTACCCTGGGTGGTTGTCTCGCCGTTGGTTCCGGCCAGGGGGACAACACCTTTGTCGACCTTGATGCCCACCACCATGCCTCTTTCCTTGAGGTACTGGGGGAAGGACTTTCCATCGTCAGTCTTCTGGTACATGGTCTCATGGAAGAGGATAACGCCGCCAATGCAAGGGTTGATGCGGTCATCAGCGGTGAAGAGGAGCTGGCGGTACAGCCTCCTGTTCTCCTCAGTGTTCTCAGCATTGATGCTCTGGAAGCGCTTGGCCACGCTGCCTAGAGGTTGTGGAGACATAGGATAGATGAAAACCAGATCCATTTGTGCACTGCACTGGTGTGTTTGTGTGAGAGTTCAGTTCTGAGAAATGTACATTTAAGTCAGTCATAATCACAACCTGTGTTCATGATTATTTCACACAGTTTTTGAATAACTTCCACATCACATTTACACTTGCCAGCTCTGTAGTGCAGACATTTTAATGAGTGAATCTTCTTCCTTTTCAGATGAATGTTGGTCATCCTAAATGACAGATTTTTTTAACTGTAAAAAGTATTTATTAATTTTCTTGAAATTCTTTACCGGTGGACTCGTCTGCGGCAAGGATTCCTTTGCCGGGAGCGACGATCCTCTGAGCAATATCGCTGAGCTCCTTCTTTTGCTCAGGAGTGAGGAAGGGGTATGCGTGAGGCATCCTGACTCTATTTAGGAGGAGGAGAAAGACAAAGGATGAGATAATAAGGAAATATTTGGGTGGCTAGACACAGCATTACAATTATGCACAGGTGCAAGGTCAAAAGTTGCAAAGCTTGACATTGAGGTTGTGGTTCTTTTTCTGAATGCATGGAAAACCTGTCGATGAAAGGGCAGAACATTTGGTTAACTGTGAAGGAAGTGGTTAAACAAGAGGCTGACTGTATTTTCCTGTCACCTGTCATTTTAAACATCAGCTTGTGTCCCGACTGTGTGACTGTGACTGCAGTTGTTCCAGTTATAACTGCTCCAGTACCATAAGGCACTTTATGTGCTGGGGTTGCACACTGTTCCCCAGGCACAATATGCAGCGGCACAGGGGATCCGGTGTCAAAGAGCCCTCCACCCTCCTCTCCCCCACCCTTCACGTCGTATCTGACCACCCTTGAGAAATTATGACAGGCATGTGGGTGACCTATTCCATTTTCTAGCCTCTTATCCTTGACCTTTTCTTTCCCCTTCACTGACCCCTTCCCTTCCCATTCCTCCTCCCTACTTCTATCCTACACCTCCCTCTCTCCCCCTGTCTGTGCCTCCACTATCAATAGGCTGGACTAAATATAAACAGTGTACTAATGCAAGGCAATGACAGCACTATGGCTCAGCAACAAGGCACTGCATAAAAGATAAGTGTGTAGCTTCACATCCCACTGTTCAGAAGTCATGTATCTACAGGAAGATTAATAAACTGACAGCCTGGTCAAATTTAGACAGTTTTAAATAAAAGTCGCTAGTCAAACCACTGAGTCATGACTGATTGCTCAGAAACAATGCGGTGGAAACTTTTCATCTGAGGGCGTAGCAACAACTCAGACGCACTCAGACGAGGACAGATGAGCTAAACAGTTCAGTAATGGCAACTACTGTGTTGTGTAACAATACTTCTCATGCATAGTGTGAACTAGAGTGCAAGTGAAGCAATTCATTTGTGAATACTGAATGTATTATTGAAAACACTGAGATATTTCAGTCTGTTTTAATCAGACGTAAGTAAGTAAGAGGACATATGTCTGTAGGTCAAATGTGACACTCACATAGCTCTAGCTATCACAGTAACCACAAATTTGCTTGACCTATAAGAATAAGTGAAACATTACATCTCTCTTATGTGGGAAAGGTCATGCGTCTCATGCTTTATAAGAACAAAATATTCAACAGGTAGCACAAAAAGCCATTTAAAGTAATGCATTCATCTCATAGTTGTCAATCAAATTTTCTGTTCTTTTACCTTTGAGGTTAAGAGGAGAGCTGAGAGAAGAGAGAGGGAGGGAGACAATCCTGCCTTCGTCTGCGACACCCCCCCAGCCCGCTGGCCCTTGTATTTATCCTCCCATTGTGACCCCTCACATTTCAGCTGCCCAGCTATAAAAAGAACAGGACGCAACCAGAGATGGCTCGTGACATTCAGAGAGACTGGGGCTGGAGTAACATGGTGGTGAGCAGCCAGTGAAAGGGCAGTGAAAGAGTTTTTCAGTGAATGGCAGAGAAAGTGACAGAATGAGGGATAGTTAGGGTGGGAGGTAAAGGGGAAAGACAAGTAGAAATGTGGTATGAAGGTACAAATAGGAGGATGATAGGTAGAAAATATTACCCACAAGTATTTGATCAAGAATGACACGGGCGAACTAGCCTCACTTTGATGTCAGTGTTCCCTACATCCTCCTTAAACAAAATTGTGCATCTTCCAAGCACATCCCTGCACCCTGTATGTCCTATTTTAAGTATTTTTTCTGACTGTATGTTGTTATGAATAAAATCGTAAATTTCATACACTATTCAAGTGCAGTTAGTTAAAAATTTGCTGTCTCAACTGAGAAGAGCATTTCAGCACCCAGAGATAATTTAAAGGGGATGTGGAGGAAGATAACTTTGGGGTATCTGCAGTATGTAGTAATAGGACACACACACACACACGCATGCACACACTCACACAGAGCCTTGGAGAGCATGTGACGACATTGCTAACCTGCCCATAGAAATCTAATCCACACACAGCAACACAGTGCGCTGATCCTTGACCTTTTCATGACCTTTCTTGACCATCTTTGCTCGGCAGAAAAGGGTCAACTGGCGAACTTAGCAAAGGTTGCACATGCACATAGTCAAGTTGCGCAATACTTTATATCCGTTTTATTTTCTTACTCAAACAGGACACCAGAAAGCATTAGGCTTTAGTTTGCACTGACTATAAGTACACATTATCACTGGTGAGCAGTAGCAGCAAAGAGGTTCACTTCCTGAACAGTGGCTACTGTGGGCTCAACATGCAGAGTTGTGATAAGGACACAAAATAAGCAGGGCCACTTGGTTTATCTATCAGGCAGGGTTCAGAAATGATTTGTTTTTGTTTTTTTAGATGTAGTGTGTTTTTTCTCTTACACAGCGAGAGAGCAGTGACATTTTGATAAAGCAGGCTGCTCTTACTGTCCAATCCAATACTATTCTGCAAACTCATATTGCCTGCCTCTTATAAAACTGTCACACTATCAAATTTTTTGACAGATGCGATGTGACAATGTAGAGGAAGTAAAGCAAAAAGAAGAAATGGACCTTTTTATTTTTATTTTTTTCCCCTGCTTGACTGAGCAGTACTTTGGTCAGTGATTATCTATCTTTGGTGAAATTGGGATAATCAGTTCAGATGTGTTTATGATATGAAATGTGACTTTGTCTCTCTACCCGAGAGAGACATCAACTGCACTGCTAGGAAAAAGGAACCATGTTAGTATCTCAAGAAAAGCAGGCAATTTGTACTTAAGATATATTACAGCTGGATGCCCAGTAGGTCTTCTTGCTGCTGTATATATTGTCCCAAAGTTAAAGTGATTAAATCTTTTTTACAGTCTGATGAAAACCACCATCAGTATCTAATGTCCACTTCATTTTTTTTTTCTCAGCAAAGCATTTAGCACCACATCTACCAGTGAGAGTTGGGGTAATGTTTTATTTTGTTGTTGTTTGAAAAATTTGTGCATAAGTGATTTGATCAAAATTAAACAATACTTAATGCTTTGTGCAATAAGGTGACAACACAGTGTGCTCATATAAAACAGAAGGTGTTTGTTAATATTGTAACCCCTCCTACATGTAGTTCCTCTAACTGGTAGCCTTAGCTTTGAGCTGTCACCTTATGATCTCTGCATTTCACTTTCGACATCCTCCTCTTTGATAGTTTCAGTCACAGAAAATAGTTACTAGGTAGCCAGAAAGCACAATAGTTTCCAAATTCATTTGTATGAGCTCAGAGAATACATCACACTTTTAATATTTTCCATTGGAGTATCACAATGGACTGGATAATTACTACTACAGTGTTCTTGTCAGGTAAGACACGTTTACACCTCCTGATTTTGTCTTCCATTGACTACATTGACTGTGCCAGCAGTGAAAATCTTATCCTGTCATTTAATTTAATGACATATTTATTACAAGTTATGTTCCTCTAGCTTGCTGAAAGCAGAGTAACTTATTATCATGAATTATTATTTTTGTTATTTTAAAAACCATCAGGGCTAAAAGATAATAACAATATGTAGAAAAACAGTTAAGCTGATCATGTCCACATCTGTATTTCCTCTCTGTGAATCTACCTGCATCAGTATGTAACCAGCATAGTGAACTCCTAACCCTAAACATAACTTTACCAACGCAGTTCCTCTAAAGTCTTTATTTTAATAGTAGAAAACGTTTTGATTGAAAAATACTTTAATATTAGGGTTTTGTACAATTCCAATTTAAGTGCAAGTATTGTAAAAAAAAAAAATAAATAAATAAAACTTCAATTGAGTCAGATTTATGACCACTGAGTTATTCAGTTTTTGTTTAATTTAATTTAATTTATATAGCGCCAAATCACAAAAGAAGTTATCTCAGGACACTTTTCAAATAGAGCAGGTCTATTCTTTATACTCTTTAAAATATTATTTACAAAGATCCAACAATAATTACAGGAACACATTATGATTTAGCAAATACAAATATATTACTTTTTGTCAGGGTCATCCAAATATGTCATGTACCAAATTTGGTGAAGACTGGGGGAGGAGGACTGCAAAAAAAAGTAAAAAGGTGCTTTATAAGTAGTTACATGGTGGCACTAACAACACCTAAAACTAAATACTAGTTGCTTGGCCCATAACCACCTGTGTAATTGAATGTGAGAAACTAACTTATTATCAATCTATCCATTTGTTATGTATATACACTTAGTCTTGCATGTTTGAATTAAAACTGAATTAAATAAATCTATAATATATATAGTAGAGCATTTATGTTACTGTCTTTCTGAAGTCATAAAGGCTACACTGGCCGAACAAAGGCTGTACTGGTGACAAGAAAAAGCAGAACCTGATGGTCTCATGGTGATTAATCAGTAATTTTCATGGGTTTATTTATCTGGAAAAACTATGACAGCCAAACTATAACATGATGTCATTTTGGAACAATTTGAAATGTATGGCTATCAAAATTCATTAATATCCACCACAGGTGTCAAAGCAGTGTTAGTCTGAGGTTCAACGCATCTATTGGAAGAAGCTAATGTTTCTTAATAACACATTGTCATCTAATCACACAATCTCTTGTAACCTTTAAGTTTTTTTCCATGAGGAAATATTTTGTTAGTCAGTCAAAGAGTTTGCATCATATTTTTTTTTTAGAAAAAATGTCCTTGTTGTGGCCAAACAAGGAAAAAAAGGAAGGCTATATTTGCGCAACAAAAATGACTCAATGTTAGGAAATACAGAAGGAAGACATTCTACATGTTGCCATGTAAAGTGTATCTTAACATTTAAGTTAGCCTCAGTATTTCTTATGTAAAACAGTCTTGTTTCTGCTATTAAAGAATAGAGGAAATATTACAGAGAATCAGAATTAGAAGTAAACACAAAGGCAGATAATTTAATCTTGAATATGTTTTTAAAATGAATAATTGTTTAGGGCCAGTATGTTTAGAATTAAAAAATGTCTGACTTTGATGCTCCCTAGTGGTATTATCAAAAAAGACACTGTGGCAGGCATCAATTCACACCACTACACCCTATATGCACTGGAAGCAGCACATAGATGATACATTTTCCAACAAACTAAGACATATGCGATCTGAATAATATTAAAGTTGTTATAATCACATTAATATTCTACACAAAGTGGCTTTAAATCAGAAAAAAATGGTGTGGTTCTTTCTTCTTCATTCCTCAGTGTTAAAAGCTGCACTTTGTTTTAATATCGAACCTGTGGCTTGGAAGGTCCTGGAAAATAATGCTGCAGGTTTTGGATACCAGGTGGTGCAGAGACAATCAGAGTAAGTCAAAGCATGGTTGTTGTTGTGGAATATGGGTCCACAATAGTCAAATGTCTACTCAGGTCTGTTGTAATCTGTATGTTTTTTTTTCACAACTAGCATTTCTGTCGTGTGTGTCTCACAGCAATGAGGAATAAAGCATGTAAATGTGGGATTCATTTAGCTACACTGTGCTCACCAGACAGGCTCTTTTACATGTCTGGTTTTGTTTCCTCAGCTTGCTGGTCAGTGCGCCTCTTGCACAATATTCCTCAAGCGAAAGGGGGCAACTATATAAGTGCTCCACCGAGTCCTGCAGCAATCTATCAGTTCAACGTAAGCGACTACTCATTTCCAAATACTTCATATAAACTATTAAACTAAACTTAAACAATACAGGCTATTTTAAAAGCAAGGATTCCTATTACCTGTTATTCCTAAAAATACGAGCATTAGGGGTTGGTTATTGATGCTTAAGAGGAGATTCTTAAGAGATTTTCAACAGATCATCAGGACCTTATGTGGATCACCTGATAGATATGGTTTCAGGACATTTCTAGGAAAGATACTGAGATAGCTATTTTAAAAAGATATTTGATTCAGCCTTCAAGACTTAACTTGCCAACAGATTAAGAAAAAAAAAGGAAAATATTCTACTTGCTATTATTGTGATATAACAATTAATATATTTGCACTTTAGGACTCAATAGTAGAAAGAATGTAAATATTTTGTATTTAATGCTGTTGAAAATTGCAACAATAATTACAAAAATGCCACATGCAAAGTTACTGTATGTGTTAAGTGGTCATGAGAGTTTTGGGACCATGGTCACAGGAGACAAAAGGCAGTGCTGTATAGCTCGGGAACAGTGAGTATGAACCACATCATATCAGATAACATAGGGAAGTATTTTACTATTGGAAGCTGTGGTTTGTAGTGGTCACTGAGACTGTTTTCGTGTTGCTATCACAAAGTGTCTTGAATGGCTGTTTTAACATAACTGATTAATGTTTTCAAAACAGTGCCATCTTTTGCCATCAACATGTCCCTTGGTTTGACAATGACAAGTGATCCCACCACACAAAACACTATGGTGAGCCGGTAAACTGTAAAGATTCACAGTATGTTGTTAATATCAATGCTGAGGTCAGAAAAAACCTTCCTAAATTTTTCTTTGTCTTTCTACCAGTTCCTCACTGCTTTCAATTTTTATCAATGCACAGATTAGATAGCAACATATTATTTATTTATCAGAACATAACTTTGTCTCTTTTCAGGTATGTGGTCCAACCATCCCAAAGGACTGCAGAAGTATCACCATGTACAGTGGTGTATGCTTTCAGATAGACCGTTTAAATAAAGTTGGAACTCCTGTGCCTTCTTCTGATAAAGGTAAATATATTGAGTTTTTCACAATCTCAAAGGCATAACAACACACACACACACACATACACTTTACACAATCAACACGACATGCATAGGATTAGTTGCATTGTAGCACCTTGCCAAGAGGCTTTTCCTGTGTCATCAGCCCTTAATTCATCCCTTTGCCTGCCTGAGCACTGAAACAAGCAGACATAGAGCACCCATACAGCATGTTGTATAACAGTTATGTAAAAACATGGAAATCAACGATAGATATATTACTTGTATTCATGGATTACCATGATTAATAACTTAGGAACACATTTTTATAAATCAGTCAGTCCAACGTAGTAAGGTCTTTTTCCCTTTCTATGTTTTATTATTGTCTGCAGAAAGAAGAAAGAAAAGAAACAATAACAAGTGCATGTGAAATAAGTGTATTCATCATCTATACACTACAATAATAGTGAATAAAAATTAATCATGTTGAATGAATTTGAAACAAATAGACAACTAAATAATGAATTAATTAGAAATTTAGGCAACAGCAACTGTAGCATAATTTGGATAAGTGTAGCAGTATAATGAAAAATGTACAAAATATACACTAATCTTTCCTTACCAAAACAGCATTAAAACAAACTTTGGCATTGTAGAAATCAATTTGGTGTTTTTTTCAATTGTTTCTTTACTGCTGTCCTGAGCTGAAGTGTCTCGCTGCTGAATGCTGCAGGACTAGCTGAGGTCAGGACTCAATTTGGAAAAGCATGGTTGGTTCTATTAAGATGGGGCGAGTTTAAAAAGAAGAAAATAATAAGAAGATGTGTCTTAAGTCATTAAAAGAGGCAAATGCAAACTCTGAGACAAAGAACAATCAATTTGTATTCTATATGTAGAGTTTATTTGAAACCAGATCTTTGACATGCATTGTAGGAACACCACTAAAATAATGTCTGGTAAAAAAAAAAAAAAAGAAAATAATGAATGCCACAATCTGTTTTCCTGTGGGATTATTAATTATAAAATCATCTCATAAAATCATTATTAACACAACTAATAATACTAAGTAACATTAGAACTGTATAGTCACCTAAATAATGCAGGTACACTGAAAGGGCACAAGGAGACATTAAAAGGGAATTGTATTCATCTCTCTATGTATTATTCATTGTCCATTTATTGAAATGTTCAAAATCTGCATTCTGTTTTCTGCATTAATGTAATGTGTATTGTGTGAAAAAAATAATTTAACTAACTTTTAAATAAAAAATCTCTTTGACAGAGTGCCGATCATCAGATATTGCATTTCTGTTGGATGGTTCAGGCAGCGTAACAACAACAGATTTTCGAACAATGAAGACTTTTGTGAAAAATCTGGTCCGCTCGCTCCTGCCACTAGATGCACAGGTAATATTGTGTTTACACGGCCAGCTTAACCATAACGCAGACTCCAAGTACTCATTTCCGGTGCAGTGTTGAATAAATAATTATTTCTACAACAATTTGACTGTTACATTTTTATATTTAAGAATTGACTGTTAAATTAACAGATTGTTAAATCTGACTGTCCTTCATGTTCCTTTTTCCTATTTTTTCAGTTTGCTATTGCCCAGTTCTCCAGGGAGCCCAAAGTCCATTATTACTTTAATGATTTTTTCTTGGGACGTATACCATGGGAGTCTAAAGTTGATGACATTAGGCAACAAATGGGATCTACTTTCACAGCAAAAGCCATCAAATATGTGGTGTAAGTATCGTCAAGATGCTATGTATGAGATCATCATCATGTTGACTTCACACAGGAAGTTCTGAGGAATTCTACATTCAAGTTAAATGCCAGAATTGACTGAATGTGTCATAGCAGGGCTAGGTGATGATAGTTTGAATTTTGAGACAGATGTATACCCTTTTTTCTACATTTAGTCCTATGGAGGAATGCACTATAATTTTTGTGCAAATTTTAAAGCAACTATGTATAGAAAATGTTTGACTTTGGCAAATTCTAGTGACAGTGTGGCAGACAACACAGCATGCTAGTCTTTTGAGGGCCTAGCTTGTGTTGTTGTGTATTCGAGTAAGGATGGGGCTGCCCCTGACCTAACTTTCTGCGGTACCTTTAAGATAAATGATGTTACAAGGTACAAAGTAAATTATTTATCATTTTACAACACAAGGTTGTACAGTGAAATGTGAAATGTGTCACTTAATGTAATGACATAACCATACATCCCCAAGGGAAAATAACAGTCCAGAGTTTGGCTACAATACTTACTTTAACCTAAGGTGTTAAAAGTTGAATGTGTTTATTTTATATTAATTATTTATATATATTATCTACACTTAAGTTGAAACCTTCACCTTTAGTTGGTTAGCTAATGATGAACCAATCAGATAGATTCACTGTAAATCTAACTGCACTTATACATAACCACTGCAAAACAGCAAATGCATGCTTGGATATGTATTCCATGAGACAAAGCAGAAGTAGCTGAACATGTTGATATATTATATGTATGTATGTTGTGTTAAAGGATGGATTCAGTATGTCTTAATACATTACTCGCAGGCCCATTGTTACAGTGGCAAGTTGCCTCACAAGTTGAACTGAATCTACAACACTCCTCCTGCTGGTAGGCTGCAGTAGTGTTAAAGTGTCAGCAGCTTTTAGTTTGCTTGCCTGTACATGGTGACATCGATCAAGTTTGCATGTGTAACCCTGTCCTCACAATTATCTAATAGCAATCCCGGCTAATCTGTATCCTACCAAATGTGAATGACTTTACCTTATGGTAAATTGTATATCAGCTCAAAACCAAAAAGTATAAAATGTAAAAGTACCTTAGAGCTGTATTGACACCTCTTCTGACAAAGTGTTCACAAAAACTGAATATTGTAAACTTCACAAAAATAGGATTTTTTACAATGTTGAGATGGAAATGTTATTGTATCCACTCAGTACATTTAACAAATTACATTTATATTACATGTGTTTAAATAGTAATACAAATATTGAAAGAAGACAAAAATATAATTTTATGTGCATTCTTTGACATTTGGCAGAGCTAAATCTGGAAAATTCAACCAGTATTCTTGCATTATAGTAAATTAGGCACCCCATCAAAACTGAAAACTTGTATCAATTAAAGTTGATACTATGTACTGTGAAAAGTAAGACATACTGATGTATTAGTTTTCTTAACTTACACAGCCATATAATTAACCATATTATACTACAAAATGCATGTGTACTGAAATTAGAATTTTTTTTTGACAGCCAAAATATTTTCACACCAACAAGAGGTTCCAGATCAAATGTGAAGAAGGTCTTGATAGTCATTACCGATGGAGAATCTAACGACTGGTATGACTTGCAATCTGCAGCAGCCTCAGCTGAGAGCCAAAACATTATTCGATTTGCTATTGGTGTAAGTTCTTCAGTTCCACTCAGTGAATTTAAGCAGCTAATCAACTCTGATGCACAGCACAACACCTCAAACACTTTTTTTCAACATCCCTAGGTGGGGGGCGCATTTAATAAGCCTAAAGCAAAAAATGAACTGGATACCATTGCATCCAATCCCCAAGAAAACGTGTTTAAAGTGGAGAACTTCAACGCACTTGAAAAAATAAGGCAGAGTTTGCAGGCCAAAATCTTCTCTATTGAAGGTATGGTTGTAAATGTGGCACAATAGCTGCAGATGTTGTAGTTACAAAAATAAAACAATGAATACTTTCAAAAAACTATTATTGGCAAATACTTATCCATCAAATTTCAAACTGCATGTCTTGCATGAACTTTTATTTATATTGCGTCTGCTCTTTGTAATTCCACTGTATAAAAGTCTTTATTGGGATGTGGAATTCAACGAATATGCCATTGTATCATGATGCTGCTGTTGTGTGCTCATTTATGTTGCTGTTACAGGATCTCAAACAAGTGGAGAGTCACTGAAAATGGAAATGGCTCAAGAGGGATTCAGTGCTGCTTATGTACTTGGGGTAATAAAAAACCCACCTGAAATTCACTGGACAATACAGACACACACATGTCTTTGTGTTACCCTTTGTTGATGGAAAGCAGATAGACAATTTTGTAGAATTTTTAATGTATGTATATGTTTATGTACTCTCATTGCTTTAAAAAAAAACTTTCATAAATCAGTTTAGGATTTAGTGGAAATGTGTAGCAAACTTAATTTGGAACGCCTATTCAATTAAACATCTGTTTAAACTGAAGGGAATTCAGATGGCTATTGTTGGTGCTAACGAGTGGATGGGAGGCTACCTGCGATACACAAGCTCAGGCCAGAAGACGAGCACCTATGAGCCTGATATAGAAGCTGACAGTTATTTGGGTAAGAATATAAATACAAATGAAAAAGGTACACAGAGATGTGGTTGTTTACTCACATTGCTCCACTGCAATTTTGTCTCCTCTCTCTGAATGTGCCAGTTGGCCAGCCATTTGGATACTTTAACTGATGGGCATTAATTTCAGGTTACTCCATGGCAGTTGCAACAACGAGGCAAGGCCAACTTACAGTTGTTGGTGCTCCAAGATATCAACACAGAGGAGTTGTGATGGCAGTTTACAGAGACAGGATTAATCAAAAGATTGATCCCTTTCCATGGCAGGTGCGTGTTTACGATTAAGAAAGACTGACAGTCTTAAACACAATGTGAAGCGTATTTTAAAAAAATGTTGTTTTCTTTCTTTATGTCATTCTTACTGATAATTTGTTGCTTACACAGTTTCAGAGTGGTGAATATTTTGGGGCAGAGGTTTGTGCCATGGACGTGGATCGTGACTCCTACACTGACCTAATCCTCATATCTGCCCCTATGTACACTGACACTGATAGAGAGGGAAGAGTTTACGTTTGCAGCTTAACTGGTTTGGTAAATGACAGTTTAATCCAGTGCCATTAAATTCATCTATTGTTTAATGACCATGCAAACACTGACTCTCATCCTTATATTTTCACCAGAATGTCGAGTGTCACTTAGATTCTCCATCAGTACTGAGAGGGGATGCATCTCACAAAGGAAGGTTTGGGTCTTCTCTTGCTGTACTGCCTGATCTTAACACAGATGGTCTCAATGATTTGGCCATTGGAGCACCTTTAGAGAATGACCATGTAGGCAGCATCTACATATTCCACGGCGAAGGAGGACGCAGAATTAGTTCTGCTTACTCACAGGTGAGCCAGATCAAAGAAGTGACAAAGAAGATTTAACAGATCCAGCATGTATGGCTTCATATTTGCTGCTGTATTTTATATCAAATCTATACAATTTTCAATTTGATTAATTAAAATATTGCCATTTACATAGAGAATTGCTGGCTCTGAAGTCCGGTCTGGACTGAAGTTCTTCGCCATGTCGATCAGTCAGTCGTCTTTTGACCTTAGTGGGGACAATCTGCCTGACTTAGCTGTGGGTTCAAAGGGAGTAGTTGTCTTACTCAGGTAAGTCCAAGATGCTCCCGTCATCTAGTCACAGAATGTCAGTTTGGTTTTCTGTTGGATTATTGATCACAAGCCAAAGGTTATGTGTTTTCCTGCTCTGTCCATTTCCAGATCAAAGCCTATAGTAATGGTAGAAGCTGCGGTGTCATTCACCCCAAACCAAATCCCTACTCAAAACTCTGACTGCACAACACCATTGCAGAACACAGCTCAAATCTGCTTTACCATGACCAGACACTCTCCAATTGCCAAAGGTTCCTGATTCTCCACTGTCTATCCATTTAAATACTTGTATTTGTGTACATGAGTAACCTTTAAATGAAACTCTAATCTATTCCAGCTCAAGCAAGGATTAAATATACTTTCACGCTGGATGTCACCCGCAAGGCCCCAAACAACCGAGCTTACATCACTGAGAAACAACGAGAGCAGACTGGATCAATTGATCTTGACTTAACACAGAAAACGTGTGTCAGGGTGAAATTCTTTGTTGAGGTGAGTTGTTGGACATGCAGTGTTAAAATCTGGAAGATTCTGTAGTGTTTGGCCTTTTCAATAATAATAACATAATAAAACTATTTATAGGGCACTTATCAAAACAAAGTACAAGGTGCTTCACAACAAGAGAAATAAAATAGCACATTGAGTGATGAAATAAAAAGAAATAAAATACACAAAAGCAATAAAATAAACAGCCAGTTCAGGTAAAATCAGGATATGCTTTCCAATAAAAATGTGTTTTGAGAAGAGACTTAAAAGAAGACACTGACTCAGACAACCGAATTTCTTCGGGTTAGTTGTTCCAGAGCCTCGGGGCCCTGATGGCAAAAGCTCTGTCCCCCTTAGTTTTCATCCTGGACTCAGGAACAGACAGGAGACCCCCGCCCGAAGATCTCAAACTACATAAAGGTTCATAAGGGATTATGGGTTGGGGGTAATACCAGATCTTATTAACTCCACCTTACCCACAAAGTGCAAAAGAAACTTTTCACAATCAGCATCACAATCAGCAGAGGCACAAGGAGAGGCTGGGTTAACTAACTGATCCACAGTCTTAAATAGGAATCTGGGGTTGTGCTGATGGGCAGAAATAAGTGCAGAGAAATGACATGTTCTTGCATCCTTCACCACTCTATTATAAAGGAGTAATAACTCTTTCATAGCCACAAAGTGGACCTGGAGACCAGATTCCTTCCATCTGCGTTCTGCTCTTCTGCATTTTCTTTTATACTTTCGAAAACTGTCATATAACCGTGGCTGTTTTCTAGTCTTTGGGTTTGGTCTATTTTTCAGAGGAGCTATGAGATCTAAGGTTGAAGAACACAGATAGTTAAAAGAATCAACCAAATCCTTGGTGTTGGAGGAATCGGGAAACACACTGCCAGGAGAACTGAACAGTGTACAGAATATTGGGCCCTATGCTCGTTAAGGACGCGTGTGTACTTAGAGCGGGATAATTCAGTACTAGCAGCCTGTAATTAAAGTTAAAAACAATGCATAGGTGATCAGATACAAACATGTCCCTGATTTCCACAGATGGAGGTTTCAGGCCCAAAGTAAAGATGTGATCACCAGGACGTAACCAGGATTCAGTTAAAAACATAAAGTCTAAATCAGTAGAAGAGATAAAATCATTTAAAATAAACGTTTTGTTAGAGAGGGATAAGACGGTGTAGTCCCTCATTCGTCCAGGAGTGTTCTATCGTAGAAAAGGTTTCAGTCGTAGTCATCTGGACACTGTTTTCAGAATCAAGACGTTTCGGCTCCCATCCGGAAGTCATTCTCAATTGTGAAAAAATTGGACGGGAACTGGAAATTTACAGATACTCAGGTAGATTCCTTCCTGAGGGCAGGGCTTATGTAACTCAGAGTAGTTTAAATTTCCAGTTCCCGTCCAATTTTTTCACAATTGAGAATGACTTCCGGATGGGAGCCGAAACGTCTTGATTCTGAAAACAGTGTCCAGATGACTACGACTGAAACCTTTTCTACGTTAGAGAGGGATCTTACATTGAAAAGAGCCATCTTAAAAAGTCTGTGCTGCTTCAGATTTGAGGTTGAGACTGGAGGTAGGGTTCTGGCCCGGATCTTTATTAATTTATTATTATTGCTGTGTCGGCTGTGTCTGTTTCGCAATAAGGACCTATCCGAAATTACCACAGGAATGTTAAAAGTGGAACTAAAGGGATCCGGGTTCCAGATAGCAGCACTATGATCAGTCCACAAGGGGGAGGTAGTGACAGCAGAGGGTGCGTGGCTGTTTTTGGTGAGCAGAGAAGAGGAAGAAGACGAGCAAGGGGAAACAGGTGATGTAAATAGTCAACTACGTGAGGAGGACAGCACAGCGTGCTGCAGGTTAGCCGCCAGCATGCGACTACCTGACTTGTTTGGCTGAAGACCATCTCGTGCAAACAAGGAAGAACGATCCCAGAATAAGTTAAAGTTGTGAATAAAACCAACGTTATGGGTGCTGCAGACAGACTGGACCAGGTATGAAGGCAGTCCTCCCCAATGTGAAAGCATGATTTCATGCTGTTGAGGGGAGGCGGATTATCTGCTGTCTCTGGACGAATTAGCCGTCGGAAGTGCAGCCTCCGGGAGCTTTTCGAGCTTCTCGTAGCTCCTGATCACGGCCTCTTTCTTTAGTAACTTAGTTGGGGGGATGAGAGGAGGCAGAGGGTGAGGAGGAGGAGGAGCCGATAGGTGGCCGGGGAGGACCTGACCGCTGGAAAAAGCTTCTCCTGGGCCTCTTTCAGTAACTTGCGCGCGAGACCGCTGGAAAAAGGGAGCGTTAAAGAGTACAACCCTCACAACCTTGAAAAATAGTATTTCACAATAGTGCCCTCTTCTTGCAGGCTTGTGCAGACGATGCTCTCAATGCACTTTCTAATGAACTCAGATTCACCTTTGAAGGTGTGCCTTCTGACCAAACTCTCAGCCCAAGTCTCGCCCTGCAGGCTCAGACAACAGCCATTTATCCAGTAAGTAATCTTCAAAGACACTATCTTGCACTTTCTAATACTTTTTACATGTGCTCTTCATTGTTTGTCAGAATATTTACTGAACAGCAAAGCCTAGTCTTTGTGAAGCTAAGACAAACAGCTGCCACTACTTTTTGTGAATTAATTTAATAGTTTCCACATAATTGACTTTTTCACGTTAGCTACTTATTGGAGAGCTCTGCAGTGCTATGAAAGTAGACAGTCAGACTTTTAACTGTCACGTCTTTGTCAGCTGTTTGCAGTTACTCTTTCTGAACAAATATGGTTTACCTCATACTTTCTTCCACAGTTAGGGTTCGAGATCAACTGCGGCAGTGACAGCAAATGCGTAGATAGCCTGAAAGTGGATTTCAACTTTACCAGGTGAGTTACAAAAGTGAAGCCTGACTTGGGTGTGTGTTCACATGGTCACTTTTCTCTTTTCTGCAAGTAAAAAGGGTTTGCACACTCAAATTGATCAACATGCTTGTTTATTTCTATTCTTTCAGGTTTTGTGTTCAGTACGGGAGACTAAAAGGCACAGATATTTCAGCTACGCCTCTTTCAGTGTGAAATATCATAGTATATGGTGTATGAAGTCTTTATGTACTTGCTGGAACACCAACTCACTTGTTTTTAGCCATGCTAGTGACTAGAATATCTCAACAACTATTAGATAGATTGCCATGAATTCTGGTACAGACATTCATGGTGCCCAGAGGTTGTGTCTTAATGACTTTGGTGATGTTCGGACTTTTCATCTACCACCATCACTAGGTCAAAGTTTTGTTTTGAAATATCTCAACATCTACTAAAAGGATTGGCACAAAATTTTGCACAGACATTCATGGTTTCTGGAGGACTGTCTCTTCAGCACCATCTTTAGGAGGACTCTTCTTCTCTCAGGTCTCTCTCTTCTTTTCTCAAAATCTGTCAGATCCTTAGAGTTTAAAGTGGGCATTGATGAACTGCTGGAAATCACCGTCTCCGTGGAGAACAGTGAGGAAAACTCCTACAACAGCCGTGTCATTCTCACATACCCAGTCGGACTCTCCTATAGGAAGTTTACAAGTCTGCAGGTAAGGCATCAGGATTAAGTCTGTTTAAATTCATCTCTGGTCAGCTGCTCTCTCGGATCACACAGCCGTTAGTGTTAATGTGAGCTTTCTTTTTTTTTAATTTGCTTGTTAACACAGGGCAGAATTGAGTGCAACTCCTTGGACAGTGAAGATGGCTTATCGCGAGGAAAGACAGACTGCATTGTTGACAAGCCTATTTTCAAGAGCAAATCTAAGGTGTGTTCTTCGTACTGCTGTAGAGACAGTCTGGCAAAAAAAAGAGGAGGCAGTCTGAGCTCTCTCATTCATTTCATTTTAGGCTTTCTTCATCGTCTCCTATGGGATCCAAACAAATACTCAACTTGACAGGTGGATTTTTGTCACCGCAAATGCTACCAGGTACTGCTTGGCTATAAGCACAATAATATTCATATAAGTGTGCATGTGTGCAACAGTCATATTACCATGTGTACAAATAATTTCACCTCTTTTAGTGGGAATCAGGAGCACTCCAGCTCAAGCGAACTCTACAAAATGAAAGGGATTGATGTGAAATACAGCATTTTTGTTACAATTGAAAGGTTTGTGTTGTTTTATGTGAAACAAAATAAATTATTTAAAAAGTAATAATACTTTTAAGTTGACAATTGTATTACCTAATATTTATCAAATGTTTAATATGTCTGTTTAGTTCCCTCAGCTACAACAATTTCACTTTCGGAAAGAATGATTTGGAGAAACCAGTCCAACAATCAATTGTGGTAAAATATCTTATATTATCACTAATTAAACTATCACTATTATTTTAAAGTTAATTTACTTGATTCAGACTTCTATTTAATGCTCAGTTAGTCTATCTAATACCTGCCACCCTTTTCTTTTCCTCCTCCCTCTTAGGTTACAAATAATATCAGAGCACTGAATTTCACTGTGGTGATCAAGGTGCCAATAAAGCTCGGTGATAAAGACATCTGGGTGGATTCGAGCAGTTTGCAGGTAACACGTGGGATCTCATAGTTACTGAACCCAAAAATACTATTTGAGACAACTGTAGCTGTTTTTATGCAACTACAGCCTTATGGATGGATGTGGTTAAACGAGGACCACATCTTGTTCTCTGTTAAACTGACATGAACCGGTTCTATTTCAGTTTCCAGACTGCCAAAGAGACAAAGATGAAGAACCTGCTGTGAGAGATTTTGTTGCTCAGATACAGAAAAATATGTTAGTGGTAAGTATGCCTCTACCATCTGTGAGTTAGAATCTAGCCTAATTATAGATTTAGAAATGTACGTTTGTTATTTGCACATTAAAAGAAATGATTACATTACACATAGCTGCAAATTTGCTGTTTTGAATGAAAACTATGGCACCCTCGTGATTCACGTAGACCTGAAGAGTTTTTTTATTCAGAGGGGATGTCCATGCTCTGCCGGGCAGACACATTGCACTTAAGGCAGGATCCTGCTTGACCTGCCTCTTACTACAGGCCCAGCTGGCCATTGTTCTATTCCCGTTGCGGAGTTCAAAAGGGAGATGAATAGCTGGTGCTTTATGGTGTGTGGTTGCTGTCTCCTGATTGGCGGTGGGTTCAAAGATCAGTCTCAGGGTGCCAAGGCGGAGGGCCTACACACATACTCATAGAACTGGAGTTATATCCAGGTAACTACTATTTTCTCATCCCACTGGAGTTTGCAGGCCTGATTACAGCTTTCTCTGCTTTCTGTCTTCTTTTAATCAACAACAGGACTGCTCTGTAGCCAGGTGCAGAGTGTTCAAGTGCACTAGGTTCATGGGGAGACTGGAGAGGGAAAAGTACCAAATCTCTGCCAACCTTAGTTCTAGATGGATAGAGCAGGTAAATGATGTGCATGTATAATATTTAACAAATTGATTTATGAGTTTACATTTGATGTATATTTTAAGTGCTGCATTTGGAATCATGATAGAAATCTTCAAAAATAATTATTTCCTAATGAAATTTAACAGCTCTAAAGATGAACTCAATAGGCTCATCCCACTCATTTTTCTCAAACAGATTGGACTTCAATCTGCCAAATTCCTCTTGACCAGCACAGCCAGTCTGGAGTACGACAGTAGCCAGTACATCTTCTTTTCACCAGGGTCTAATAACAACCCTCCTGTTCGCAAGGTGATTACACATTGTTTTCACTTATTTGTGTTTTAAAAGAGCTTGAATTTGATCCACATTCTGTCATTTAATCTCTCAGATTGAGGCAGAGGTAGAAGTGTATCCTAAACCAGACTTCACCAAAGAGATTGTCGGAGGATCCCTGGGAGGGTTGGCTCTACTGGCTTTACTCACTGCTGGCCTGTATAAGGTGAGACACTATACATACACTGTTTCAGTTCATTACACAGCTCTATGGAGGCAATGAAGCCATTCTGAGGTGTGGTATTGAGTATCTGGTTTAGTACTTTTTATTTATTTATTATGCATGCGTTTTATATAACTTTTTGTTTTGTACTCTCTAGGCTGGATTTTTCAAGAGTAAATACAAGGAGATGATTAATGATAACGCAGGAGAAGCAGGAGGTCCAGGGGTTGATGGAGGCGCACCTACACAAGAATAACAAACATAAAATCAGTTGATGTCCCACAAACACATCCAATACATTCATAGTATCAGCCTGCTGATTGCAGCTGACCACAAAATAACGAAACTGTCCCAACATCTACAGTCTCTTATTAGTTCATGTGTTACTCAAAGTTAATCTGAAATTTGAAAATATATAACATCTTGCCATCTTTAGGAATGTACATGATTTGTATGGATGAAATATCCCCACTACCACTTTCGATTCATTAAACTAAAAAACATTTCTCTAATCTAAATTTAGAACTGAATAGCCCATTGTCAGTCTACAAGGAAACATTTCTCTGTGTATATTTCTGCAAACTTTGTATGTTAATTTGTAAAATTTCTTGCATGGTAAAAAAAAAATCAATTCAGCATGATGAGCTGGATTCTGATTTTCATCACATGTTGTACTGTGAAACTGCTGAAATACAATGTGGTATGCTTAAGAGCTGCTCACTTGCTAAATAACTGTTTTATATACCTTTTATTGAAAATGTGAATTGCTTTGTTTAGGAATAAAATATAAAATATGCAATATTGATGTAAGTATTCTGAATTTATGTAAAAAGACCTTTATTTTATGCTTCATCAATATGTGATTAAGCTTACATTTGTCTTAACAATTTAAGAAGATTTAACTTCATACATGACTCATCATCACATTTATATGTAGGAAGACAACAGGTATAATAGAATACACAATAACACAAAAGTCCTTCATTTAACTGGATTTAGTGAAACACATTTTGAAAAAGACATTTCCCTGTACAGTTCATTTATAGAAAAAAAATCTTTTTCCTTTGTTGTTATAAAAATATAAAATTGCCTCACTTCTCGCAACATTTGTATCAGTTTGACCTGAGTATCGTAAGTGCATTTACAGAATATAAATAGGGGTTTGGGAAGAGTCTTTAAAGCTATCAGTCAACTTTACTTTTAAGTGCAATAATGAACTCCTTCAACCACCACCGGTGTCAATAGACCTAACATCATGACAACAGGAACATTGAGGTAATGAGGACAGCGAAAGACAGGAAGAAGGAAATTGAGAAACTTGGTGTATTTCCTGTTGCAGCTGCTGCAGGAGACGGCATGTTGGCAACTGTCTCCTTTAGGAGGGACCCAAATCTTGAAGTTTTGGCAAAGACCTGAACATCAGCACGGGCTGATTTACTTCCACTCATTGTTACAACGGCCACCTGGAACCAAGATGAGTCTGACTTGCACAGCAGAGGGCTGCCCTGATCCCCCTGCAAATACAAAAACACTGGATTCATCATCAGTGAGGTCCTGACACTCCCGATCTGAAAACGTCTGCCCTGATGAGAAGGCAAACAGATTTTAGTAACAGTGGTGGATGGGAAAACTGTATTTTACCTGTTGAAGGTCCATGGTAGAAGTGCAAATGTTCTCCAAATGAGGAACATCCCCACAATTTGCCACTTGAGTTTCAAGGTCTCGAAGACCTGAGCTGGTTTTATCAATGGCTAGAAAAATCATATTTGCTCACATGAATACAAACAGTCTTTGTGACTCATCAGTCTATGCCTTGTATATGATAAAGCAACTATTAAGGATCCACAAGATCTACTGAAATTATAATGATCATATTAGCAATAAACAGAAAAGCTTGATAAACCCTTACCTCTGCTCTTGCTCCCCTTCTCCCAGCCTGCCACCCAGCACCGACTTCCAATGGGGAAGGATCTGGCATTGTTAATGTCCATACACACAGGCTGGATATAATCTATGTAGCTGACTGGTCTAGCCAGCTGCAGCAGTGCAATATTGGAATCTGTCATTTGGCTCACTGTAATGTTCACAACGCCCAGAGACATCTCAAACTCTTCAGAGCCGTTCACACGTTGCTGGCCCAGAAACACACTCCACTCACTGACATCTGGATTGGGGCTGTCAGGAGGATACACCATATTCCATTATTCCATTCCATGCATGTCTTTAATGAATGGTGAATACCAAATGCTTTTATACTTACAATGAGAAGCATTTGGCAGCAGTGAGGACAAAGTTGTCAGCGATGAGGGTTCCTCCACAAGTATAGACCCCATTTTTATGGAGACTAACCATCCAGGGCCACGTTCCACCAGGTACAATACCGCTGTCACCTACAACACGACTGTTCATGGGAGCTTTGCCACACACTGACCCTAAATGAGAAAATTTCATAAATTAAGAGAAGCAGAAATAGATTACAGACAGAGGAAAACAATCCAAATTCTGAACTGTCTAAAAACAGTGGAAAAATTTGACTTAAAGATTTCTTTTCCAGGACACTCACTTGCAGGATTGATTACAGTTTGGGTAGTAATGCTTGGTCTTGTCGTTAGGGAAGTTGTTCGATGAGCAAGTAGACCAGGACAGGTGTAGTTGCTGTCAGCATCCAGCCCACTAGAGTTGAACTGGACGAAGCCTGGCTTATCAGAGCTGATGTGGGAGTTGATCCAGGATTGGTAACGGGACACTCTGGTGTAGACTCCCGGCAGATTGGGCCGAGCACAACCAAAACCAAAACTAACTATTCCAGACTGGACCCAGATGGAGCGCTGCTGGCTCACCATTGGACCTCCTGAGTCACCCTGAGGAGATGGAGAGGAGACGCCTGAGAATCATAATCAACTTTACCTGGCCAGGTATGTTGACACATACACAGTGCCAAGAACAAATGTACGGTATGATACAAATATGGATAATAACATATACAACCAAAGACAACAAAGCTGCACAATAGGAAGCAGACAAACTGATGGCTATCATTAACAAGCAAAATGTGTGAAATTAAACATTTACATAAACAACAACTAGACGAGAAACATGCAGTGTCTGTATACAGATGAAATAGTTCATGAAAAATGTATTAACGGGGTTGTGGTCTGGTTGGTAATGTGATGTACAACTAGTGCAAGAGCGTTCAGTGTAGAAAAACATTGGCACAGATGTTGTATGTAATAATCTAATCTAAAAACAGCAGTGACTTATTTAACAGATTTACCAACAAGTGACAAATGAAGCATCTTACCTGACATGAGTCTTTGCCCCCTGCCAGTACACCAGCACAGATCATGTTGTCTGTGACTGTACCGTCTCCATTGAGACAGTTACACTGTCTGTTTCCTAGAACTGGAACCTCCACTTCTTGTAGAGTTTGAGGGGAGGGTAACGGCTCTGAAAAATAGCAAAGAACAGTGCTTTTCAAGTGATTAAGTAATACAACCAGAAAGACCCATGCGTAAGCTATGTTTTAGTTCTTTTGGTTTGAAAGGAAATGTTTTGCGAATTCTATAGAAACTTTAGTAGTAAAGATTTTTCTCTATCATCAGTTCATATATCGTGATGTGCAGAGCAATAGCCCTCAAAACTTGTCATAAATTGTTCCTCACCTCCCTCCTTGACTGCACCCCAGCCAGTGACCCAGCTATCAGTACCGTTGTTGAACACACTGTCACTGGCTGCCAGACACACAGGTCTGATGTAGTCTGTGAATTTGACGAGTGAGGAGAGTCTGAGCAGAGCAATGTCGTTGTCGTTGGTGTTACTGTCATAAGCTGGGTGTAACACTACCTCCGCAACACTTCTGCACACTTCGTTTGGGTTACTGCCCTGCTGGTTCTGTCGACCTAACATGATGGTCCATCCTGCTGGGTTTGAGCTGAAGGTAAAATAAAATATGAAATATAAAAAGTAGAATACCAATACAGGCATGAACCAGTGTAGAAATAATTGTATAAAATATATGTGTAATGGTTCCGGGAATTTCAAGAATTTTAGTATTAGACATCTCCACCCTGATACTAGCTTTCTTAGACAAATACTGGTCAAACCCCAGTCCTGACTGGATCATTTAATTAATAAAGACTACGTGGAGGCTTGTGTCACCCACCCAGAGAAGCAGTGAGCAGCAGACATCACCCACTCTTTGTTGATGAGGGAACCACCACAAACATGGCCGCCAAATCTCTGCAGACTAACCTGCCAGGGCCAACTTCCAGGTGGAGCATCTTCACCTCCAACTATCCTGGTATTGAGTGGAGCAGTACCACATACTGGAAAAGAGATCAGTAGGGCTAGACTTCAGAAGCAAAGTCAGTCAAGACACTTTAAATGAATTATTTAACAAGTTTGGGCTTCCCAGGTTATCACTGGGATAAATTGTTGTGTTTTTTAAAGTTAATAAATCCCATTACAACTGAACTTAGAAAACTTAAAGGAAATGTAAATGCAGTATGTAATCTAGAGATTTAAACAGTTATCAAATGTTTTCAACTCACCATCAAGCTGAGCATGTGATTCTGGGAAAGAGACAACACAAATGGATTAATCACATCAGTCTGAGTAGTGTGAGCTTTTTCACACCAAAAGAATAGAAACAGATTATGTTCTCCTTTTGCACAAAAACAACAAAGAGAGTTGGCTTCTGTGTTTTTATGAAATCTATGTCCCAGCTTAATAATTATACATTGTTTGGATACCACTTTCTAATAAGTGTCCCTTATAAAGGCTTTATAAGTTGTAAGTAATGGCTTTATTAGTGGTTAAAAAATCCTGTACTAATGCTTTTATAGATCAACTCATTAATAAGAATACCTTTTGGGTTGCCAGGTTATGAAGAATCCCTTTAGCTGTTGTTATGAAAAAGTTTGTAAACAAATAATAACTACTCCTAGTTTGTCACTTTCTAATAAGCCATCAGCAAAAGTTATTCAGTCATCTGCAATTCTAGATGTTAATAAGTCTTTAATAAAAGGTTCTTGCACCAGTAAAAGTTGTTCATTTTAATAAGTTGTTATAAATGCATTTTGGTCCTGATGTTCTGCCTTTCCCAGAAGGTTAGTGGTTCTGTATTGGAGGGATTTTCCTGATGAACTTAAGAGCTAAAAAGACAAAGCAAATGTCCTGCTGAAGGAGGATAAACACCAGCCACAACCTGGCAACACAAAAGTTGTTCTTATTAATGGCTTATAATGGATCTATAATGGATAATGGATTAGAAATTGGTACCCTTTTTGTGTTAAATTATAATCACTAATTGATGCATTTATAAAAACATTTTATACAGTGATTTATATTTGAATTTGCCCTTAACTGACTTGTAAAAACTAATATTTAAAAAGCTATAAAATGATAATTTAATGTGCCAATTAATTATTTATAATTGTGGTATGTCTCTTAAATATGAAGTCCTGCAGCCAATGTGCCAACAGCCTCAGTTTCCACATTAATGCAGAGAGTACAGCATGGTTCGTTTTGAACCATCACTTTGCCCCTGTCATTTTATCTGGTTTGTCTTACACCCATTTATGCACGCTTCAATCAATGACAAAGAACATACCATCTATCAGATAGATAGATAGATAGATAGATAGATAGATAGATAGATAGATAGATAGATAGATAGATAGATAGATAGATAGATAGATAGATAGATAGATAGAAAGAAAACTGGCTTTTGAACGCTGACATGTTCATCTATGAGAGGAAACCCAATAAAAAGAATCTAATAGTAAAATGACATTTAGCCTGCTACTATATTATTTCATCATTATATTCATCCAGTGATTTATAATGAGTTCAAATACATATTTTATACAAGTACCAAAATAAATATATACATATCTACCACAAAAATATAGATTCTTCTGGGGAAGTTTTTATTGTAGGTAAAACAATATATACAATTTTTGTTTCCCATTGAACTCATACTAACTCTTCATAAAAGCCTTATCCAGATTACTGCATCAATTGCTTGGATTATTATTAACAGACGTACATAATTACA
This sequence comes from Siniperca chuatsi, assembly GCF_020085105.1. Taxonomy (NCBI): domain Eukaryota; kingdom Metazoa; phylum Chordata; class Actinopteri; order Centrarchiformes; family Sinipercidae; genus Siniperca; species Siniperca chuatsi. The sequence continues at coordinate 13,755,018 of NC_058061.1, forward strand.
CTACATCTAACATTCAGCCACAGTCGAAAATACACAGCAGAGGTGCGCTATATTTACAAGACAATGACAACATGCTCAGTCAAGCCAAAATCAGAAAGCCTCTAAAGTTACATTAATAGCCAGGTAGATACATTTGGAGTTTTTGTACATTTCTAGTATGCCTACCCTAGCATATTAAACTCACTGCCTTGTGACTTACCTGCAGATAAATGGCTTGCCAGAGTCAATATGCAGATCCACTTCTTCACAGCCATTGTTTGACTGCACAGTTCTTGTTTGTCACTCTTTATATGCCTGGTTTGACCTGTCACCTGCCATGAGGTGTGCCCCTCCCATGAGGCACCCCACATAACATCCAGTAAGTTGAACAGTTTCCTTGTTCCGTTTGCTTAATTTTTGGGAAAGAAGACTACAGCAATCCAGTAATGTCATGTACACAGCTTAGAGGCCATGAGACTCATTTTTGACTCATTATTTCAAAATACATATATTACTACTGTTGTTAATCAGATTAAATAGCATGTATATATATACACCATGATGTCTGTTCATTGAATTAGTAATGTATGTTTTCATTTTGGTTGCTGAGTAATCCAAAGATGTCTATTCTCAACTCATTACATGAACCACTGGCATCATTCATCATAATTAAAAATAACAATTATCAGACAGTTATGGGGTTTATTGAGCAGGAAGCGTGGAGGAGCTGCAGTGTTGTCATCTCGGAACACACACATAACCAAACATGTCGAATAAGTATGTCATTCACAGATATACTTTATTATTATTTCCACCAGCACCTTTACACTCATTACTGATAACTACTGTACTGGTCTTTCAGTGCAATTGTATAAAAAAATCTCAACAAAGTTTAGGAATTCAACCAGAGCGATGAATAGCTCAACTAATAACTACACAGGTACATATACATTTGTGTTATGGCTGCAATCTTTACACCTCATCCATTATTTTCTGTGTATCCTTAAAGTCCAAGTATGCATCTTGACAGTAAGGAGAAAGACATTTTCAAATGCACAACATTTAACATTTCAGAACACAGCCTGCTGTTTGCTGGGTTAATAATTTTCTACTCTTGTTCTCAGTGAAACTTAGATTAACTTTATGCCCATTAAGTGTCGCATTGGGACATAATAATGACTTTCTTTATCATTTAGTACAAAAAAAGAAAGAAAATGCACAATACATGTTATTTTAATATATGAATACTGTCTATCACAAATACTAATGTCACAAAAATATCTGGAACCTCTTGCAATGGATGACTTAATTAAACTTAAAAGAGATTTGCACTTTCACACATCAAATTAAGTTCAGGATATGCCTTTATTACTTTATTTCCAGTGCTGGAAAATGCAACCTTAATGTTCACAGTTTTACACCGGACCACTGTCTGGGGCAGCAGCGAAGCATGTTAAAGTCAAAACTAGCTTTCTTTAGTCATCCATTGTCTCTGGTCATCATTTGTAAATAGGAGAAACAGCCTTGTCATGGTGACCTGAGGGATTAAACAAGACCAGTGGTGGAAGAAGTACTCCACTACAGTGTAGAATTCCTCTATTTAACAGAACTAGACATGCACCTTTATAAGAGCTGTGCCATCTACTTTCTTTAAAAAAAAACACTATTTATCCATATCTACAGTATATCATCATTCTAAATGCAATTGTGTATTTACATATTTTTTTCAGCTAGTTGGTGCTTTATCCATCAACTTTCGAACTTGCAGTGTTTATCTGCAATGGGATAATAATATTGTAGCAGAATATTTTGCAAGTACAGAGTCACATTTTCCAGGTCAGAAATTGCAGAGAAGTGACAATCTTTTTGTTAAGTGTTGGTTCTCTTGACCGAGGCTATTTTTATAATTGTTATATTTATTTAACAAGGTGGTGTATCGGCCAAATATTTGGGCACTGTTGGACTCTACTCTGTCGTCGGTCAATTATCAGTAAATTCAGATAAAAAAGCAGTGTGGACAATGGACAAGAGAACAATGTGGTTACTTATCAGTTGCTTTGATGACTGTCACAGTGGAATGTGTTAGCAGAGGGGAAGTCATACAGTTTGGTTAACATCCCAAACTACTGATGTAATGATTAACTGAAACTTGGCGATGACATGGCAGCACAATTTAAAGTAGTGCAAATGATTCACGTTTCACAAGATTGAACAAACTGTCATGGAACAAAATAAAGCAAGAATAAATATAAACCACTAATAAGTCAAACAATTGTAGTACTAGAATTTCACTTTTTTTTTGATGTGTGATGAGTTCAATGTACACCTTTGATTTTGATTTCAACCATAAAAGTGTGTTCCTCCTGATATTTAACACTATCTTCTCAGGATGTAGACCTTCTATAGGTCCTTCTCTTTATACTTGCAGCTCCAGCTTTCCATGTAGTGTTTAGAACAATTAATTCATAACATTACTTCTGACATTTGAAGCTAAGCACTCTGTGCCACAGCTAATATGATGCTATAAGGGTCTAGCATGGCAAATTTAATTGGTAGAAATTTAAATCTACCATCCTGTATGAGTGTTGAGTATATAAAGACTCAGTGCCCATAGCACCCAAAACCAGGCCCAGCCAGTATCAAGCTGAGCTGCAGTGCCAGCAGTTTCAGACCTGTAATTCTGGACCACCTGTCCTTGTCCAATCTATACCACCTATGGGGCGGCTGTGACTCAGCTGGTAGAGTGGGGTTGTCCACTAATCACAGGGTTGGCGAGTGGATCACTGGCCCTTCCTGTACACACATAGAAGTGTCCTTGACCAACTGAAATGGGCAAATTGTAAAGCACTATAAATGCAGCCCTTTACCTATAGGCAACTGTGATTTAGATGTGCAGATGTGGACATGCCAATGTGTACCACCTGCAAGTTCTACTGCTCCAGTAAATGTAAATTTGCCACTCGCCTAATTGCTGCATTTTTTTTGTTTCTCTTTGAAATTCTATATTTTAAACCTGCAAAACATTTGTTAATTAGGATTGTACTAGTACTGGTTAGAGGACTGGCTTCATATTGCTTGGAGTATCATTGTGTGTCCTCTGTGCTTCAGGACTGTGCTTACTGTGGAGTGAAGCTGCATTCAGTGGGCAGCATTGCTAAAGGATTTAAGACACACCGCCTGCAGCAGCGTGCAGGTGGGACAGGTTGGCATGTGTCTAACTGATCTAACGATGAATGAACAGCTCGCTAAAACTGAATGAATGAGCTTGTAATTTTGTGACTGGAGTTACAAGCTACAGATGAAATGAAAGGAAAAACCAACATGAAGTGTCTTAGTATGGAGGTCAGGCTACCATGAACCTCCAGAACAGCTTCAGTGCTGCTTTATTTAAATCAGGTCATCTCACTGATTATATCATTTGGCGTTATGGAGATGGTGGTGGAGAGCATTGTCTTACACAATGGTGTGAAACTGGGTTGAGATCTGGTGACTGTACAGGCTGTAGCATTTTATTCACATCATTTTCATACTCAAAAAAACATTTAGTGAGTCCCGGTGCACAGAAGCATCTGCTTTTGATATGTTTCTCCACTCTTTTATTCAGGAATTTCCTTTAATTTGCCCCCCGTCTGTAGTTCTATGAGGCGCCTTTCATCTTAAAGCAGGGCTATATCAAAAGGCCTAACTATTCCTTTAGGTTTATGTATGGCTTAAAAGACATGTCATTGTAAAGTTGAGAAAATAAAATACTTTTTGTTTTATCCTTTCTTGTTTCAGTCATACGTGTAGTGTGAATACTGTAGTTTCTGTGTGTTCTGGAAATATAACACTAATCTTGACCCATGTCCACATTCACCATGTAATACATAATAACCCTGAGCATTTAACTCCATCTACTGGTTAGACTGAGTAAGTGCATGGCACTGTATTGATTTACCACCTAGTGATTTACTGTAGACTAGTGTATTTCCACTGTTGGGATTTTTGTTGACTTCACAAGCCGGGCCTAGATCACATGAGACAAGAGATAGAATTCAAAACTGTGTAACATCATAAATGCACACTGATACACAAAAACGACTGCTGCTTTACCAAGTTTCTGCACTAAAAATCATCTTCTGAGATGCATCTCCAGTCCTGCTTCTCTAAAAAGTCTTAACGGGTGTAAACAATGCAGAAATACTGTGGGAGAGAATTTACTTTTCAGATCCTGTGCGGCTTCAGCTCAGCAGAAAAGAAAAAGGTGTTGAATTTCGCAAGTGACATTTTCTATCCAGCCTTTTCCTTCATGGCTTCAATTGCTCTCCTTCGTTTCAGGTTGGTGAAGAGCAACACAAAGTTGATAATATATGTTGACACGCAGACCATGCAGAAATCCCCCAGAACAAAGGCGAGAATAGCTGCAAGATAGAGTGAGCCGGCCACAGACACCCAGGAGGAGAAGACCAAAAACATGGCTGCTTTTTTGGACAGAGACAGTCCTGCAATAAACAAACACAGAGGAGTTCAGTCCATCAATAAAAGACATTACATAAGTAATATATGTGAAATTTAATGTCAAATCTCATTATTATTTCAGCTAAAAGTGTATGCAATATTGAATTTAGCTGAAATGCAGGCCAAGCCATGGTTCACTAACATGCTGGATTGCAAATAGTGTCTATCTTGTCTAAAAACACTCAGCACTGCACTGTAATTTGCAGAAGACAATGACAGACTAACCAAGGCCCATCTGCAGCGTGTAAAATATGATGCCAAGCACACTGTTGGGCTGGTTCAGAGGGCTGTCTTTGGCAACAAAGAACTGGACCAAGCCAAAACCACGTCCCCATCTGCCAAAAAAATAAAGAAAAGGGAAACAGTCAGAACAACACATTATTGATTGAAAAAAAAAAAAAAAAAAAAAAAAAAATATATATATATATATATATATATATATATATATATATATATATATATATATATACACACACACACATATATATATATAAAACACACACATAAAATAATCAGGAATGCAGATTATTTAATGAAAAGCTATTTGACAGGAAATATCAAAAGAGGAATATCCACTACTTGGTGTTTCCATAATGTCAAATTTTAGCTGGTGTAAAGCACTTCCAGAGAATTGTAACACGTGGCAATGTAGGAAGGGGGTCGGCCCGGAGATGCAAGATTCGGTTTAAAATTCCACGCAAAAATTAGAGTGCGAACTGATACAATGGTCAGTCGAGGTCTTGTAACAACAGAGCAGGTATGCATTGATAAAACAAAACGAGGAATAAATACATACCTGGAGGTAAAAACTTTGGAGCAGCTCACAGACTCCCCGAGGTCGCACATCGCCCTGTAATCTGGGTTTCTCTCTCGGGACAGCTCGACGTGAAGCGCATAAACAGACAAAAACAAACCGAAAACGCATAGAAATATGCGCGCTTTTCTCTCCCATTTCGGCAGTGCCATGTTTATTTCAGGACACGTTTCGCTGACACTTCGAGATTAACTGAAATGACTCCAGGAGGCTAAAAGATGAGGACAATTGCCTGAATCCGCTTCGGTTTCCTTTCAAACTCCACTAAATAAAAATGTGTCCTAGTCAAGGCGACGTGTTCGAAGTCAGATTCTGACTTTTGATTGGTCAGGTGGATTTTTGCCACTGCCTTTCATTGGACAGTCGGGTACAGATGTTGGCCCGGCCAGAGGGGTGTTTACTGCGTAATTACTGTGGACTTTAGCCTGTTTGGCCTTTAGGGCGAAATGTTAAGAACTGCTCTCACTGCTCATGCCATACCACTGCAGCTGTTTTCGGTATAGTGTGCTCTGCACATAATCATTGTTCAAGCTGCTGTCTGAACACATTATGCCTAATGTATAATCAGTGGTGGAAGAAGTACTCAGACTTACTGAGGTAAAAGTAGTAATACCACAGTGTAAAAATACTCCAGTAGCCTACAAATAAAAGACCTGCATTCAACATTTTAGTAATGTAACAGCTAAATGTACATAAGGTAACAAGAGTAAAAGTACTCATTGTACATTATAATATTGGATTATTTTTAACACGATTTAATGTTGTAGTTGGTCAAGATAGAGCTTTTTTTAACTTCCTTATACTTATTTTTGGGCAAGGCTGGACTACCAACAGGGGCAAAGAGGACAACTACCCCAGGGCCCCAGACACCCTCCAGGTTTACTGTTTGTCAATTAGAGTATAATATCAACTAAGGTGGGTCCTGCTTTTCTACCCCAAATTTGTGGCTTGTCTCGTCGAGGGGCCCTGTGGCAAAGTCTTAATTTTAGTTTATACTCTGCTCACATGGTGCATATTCCTGAATAAAATTGTGTTTACGTCAAACTGCCATCCATCCATCCATGATATTGGGTATGTAACCAATAGTAATACATCATATGATAGATAAGATAATCACATATTTTGGACTTAAAATTGTGAGCTGCAACGTAACCAATAACTAAAGCTATCAAATAAATGTGTTGGAGTAAGAAGTATAATGTTTCCTTCTGAATAATAGTGGAGTAAAAATTATCATCAAATTTAAATAGTCAAGTAAAGCACAAGTATCTCAAAATTCTAAGTAGGCCTACAGTACTTAAGTAAATGTACTTAGTTACTTTCCATCACTGTGTATAATTCATTTACACATGCTTCCATCTATCTATGCTATAGTGTTGTTGATAACACAATCAGAGTATTGTAGAAAAGGTTTCAGTCGTAGTCATCTGGACAATGTTTTCAAATTCAAGACGTTTCGGCTCCCATCCGGAAGTCATTCTCAATTGTGAAAAATGGTTCGAGAACTCAGAATTTCACATTTTCACAATTGAGAATGACTTCCGGATGGGAACCGAAACATCTTGAATTTGAAAACATTGTCCAGATGACTACGACTGAAACCTTTTCTACAATCGAACACTCCTGGACGAATGAGGGACTACACCGTCTTGACAATCAGAGTAGTTATTGGACTATTATTATTATTATTATTATTATTATTATTAGTAGTAGTAGTAGTAGTAATATAATAGTAATAATCTTTATATATAAAGCACCTTTCAAAACACAGTTACAAAGTGCTTTACAATAAAAACAGAGTACATTTAAGACAAAAAGAAAAAAATAAAACAAGCTAAAAGCCATAAAACTAAACACGTTATACAACACAAAGAGAGTGAAATGAAATAAAATGTCTTAAAACATAATTGAAAACAATGAAAAGCCAAACTGAAAAAGTGATTTAAAAGACGAAACAGAGTTTGCAGCTCTGATCTTCTCAAGCAGGTTACTCCACAAACAGTGCAAAGGCTCTAACACCTTTGAGTATCAATCCGGACCTTGGAACAACCAGGAATGACGCATCTGAGGATCTCAGGGTGCGGGAAGGGACATAAGGCACTAGTAGCCTAGTAGCAGTAGCAGTAATTGTTAGACACAATTATAATTCTAATTTACTAGGTCCATCATACGTACAAATAGCTTTAAATGCAGGTAATTTTGTCCAATTGTGGCCGCTCCTGAAATAATTAAATTATGAAAAAAGACGTCACCACCCCCAAAAGACAGAGTTCCTACTGTCTGCCATAATGTCCCGCCTCCTAGCTCGTTCTCTGCTCCTATTGGACAGTTTGTCGGACGTCACCTCGCCTCATTGGTCCGTCACATGGCATTGAAACCCAACACGGAACTGAACGAGGAAGCGGCAGACAAAACAAGAGATAGCAGTGCTACTACGGGATTAAAAACACAGTTACGGATGTTGTGGTTGGCTCATAAGGTGAACGTCTGTTCCGTTACTTATAAACACGTCTTTGTGCTGTCCCGTTTGGTTATATAACTGAGAAAGATATGGTTTACGTTCCTAGAAAGTCGGAGCTTCAGGTAACTAGCTTAACGTTACGCCCCTGCGACAAAAAGTGGGTAAGGCTGCGTCTTTATCATGTAGTTAGTTTATTTTAATCACTCTATAGTTTAAAAAAAAAAAAAAAAAAAAAAATAGCGGTCCCTTAAAGACAGCTCCTCGTGGATGTGTTCTCTATCTATCTGTAAACAGACTCCAGCTGTAATCTCGAGATGTTTTGACTGAGAGCTACAGGTTTGGCCACTTGACTGACAGGCCTAAGTTAGTGGGTGTGAAGTTGCTGGGCAGCGTGTTGGTCACGTTCCGTTTCCGTAAATGTTAATGTTTACAATCAATTTATCAGCATTTAAACATAAAATACCAATATCGATATATTGCATATCACATATTTCTCCACTGTTATCAGATAATACTGATACGGAATATTGTAAGCATTTTAGTACAAATAAACACTTTTATTTAGTGCTGCTTCCAACGATTGTTTTCGTTATTAATCCTTTATTTCCTTAAACAACTGATTATTCGTTTTGTCTATTAGGTGTCAGAAAATAACAGCAAAACAGAGCCAAAAGAAACAAATTTAAATCGCCTGTTTTGTCTGACCATCAGTTCAAAACCTGAAGATATTCAGTTTACTATCATATAGGACAAAGAAAATCAGCAAATACTCACGTTTGAGAAGCTGCAGTTATTCAGTTATCAAATAGTTGGCGATTAATCTTCTGTTGATGAACTAAATGATTAAAAATTAATTAGTAATTGAAGTTCTTGTTTTACACATACAAAAAGGTTTGTCTGATGTGATGCATTAATGGTGTCATTGCCTTGAACTTCTGTTTGATTATTCTTTTGCAATTTTTGCATACATTTGCGATATTATGATCAATATTGGAAAATGTCCTATTAATATTATGATAATGATTTCCTAGTTGTAATAAACTACAAAAAAGGATTGCAAAATTGCCAAACCCACAATTGGGCCAAATATGAGCAGTAAAAACAACATTGGACAAGTACAGCATTGCTTTTTATAAAAGGTATCAACAAATAGTGACAGTGTTCTGATATTGAACATGCTGATGTAACTCCACTTGTATAAAACAAGCAGCACTTTATATCCCTAACATTGAAGTTAAGAACCTTTTAAGATGATACCAACGAATTCCTCTCGCTTTGCTATTTTTGATTCTTTACAGAAAAATGTCAACTAAAGAGGGTGGAGAAGGTAAAAATGGTCGACCTGTGGCCATGTCGCCTGAAAGAATGGCCACTGACAAAAGCAGAGAAAACCAGAACCAGCGTGAAGACGAGGCAACAGGAGGCACCACAGACTCCAGCACAACAGCAAAAAACTTGGCTTTGCTTAAAGCGCACTCTCTGGATGTGAAGTTCGACGTCGGAGAGGAGTATGATGTTATAGAAACCATCGGCACAGGGGCCTATGGCGTCGTTTCATCTGCCAGGAGAAGGGACAATGGTAGGGCCTGATGTGATGAAGAAATAACTCATTCTGTGTGTGCTACAATGCTCAATGTCAAATGTGGAAATTCATTAACAGTTAACATTGTCGTTCAAACTAAGTTGTACACCCTGACCTCCTGTGTTTTTTCCATTGGGGCTTATTTGCATTTCACAGGCCAGCAGGTGGCGATAAAGAAGATCTCCAATGCTTTTGAAGTGGTGACAAATGCCAAACGCACTTTGCGAGAGCTGAAAATTCTCAAGCACTTCAAACATGACAACATTATCGCCATCAAAGACATTCTGCAACCTAACCTTCCTCACTCTGCCTTCAAGTCTGTGTATGTCCTTTTTTATTTTCATTATAACTTTGGTGGCAAATACCTCATGTACAAGGTTCCTCCTCAGGCTAGAAAAGTCTGTAGAACTCTATACATTTATTGATAAAGTAAATCTCTGGAAACTTTGGAGAGTTTCACAAAAACTGGATAAACTGTTCTGAGGCCAGTTATTAGGGTTAAGGAGAGTTTTGGAATGCATACAGTGTCATTTTCTGTTTGAAGTCTTTGAGGACAATCCACCACAACACATTACTACTAGAATATTTTTTCACATGGCCACAGTTCACTACCTGTAGTCAGTAAATCATTATGACTTAGTTCTGATTGAGAAGTGAGCAGATTGTCAAACTGTCATGAGCTCATCTCACTTTTCCACTTCCCACATGTGCAGGTACGTGGTGCTGGACCTCATGGAGAGTGATTTGCACCAGATCATACACTCTGCCCAGACGCTCACCTCAGAGCACACACGCTACTTTCTGTACCAGCTCCTCCGTGGCCTTAAGTATGTGCACTCTGCCAACGTCATCCACCGTGACCTCAAACCCTCCAACCTGTTGGTGAACGAGAACTGTGAGCTAAAAATTGGTGACTTCGGCATGGCGAGGGGTCTAAGCTCACACCCTGAGGAGTCTCATTCCTTTATGACTGAATATGTGGCGACACGATGGTACCGTGCTCCTGAACTCCTTCTCTCTTTGAATCACTATAGTTTGGCCATTGACTTGTGGTCTGTGGGCTGCATCTTTGCGGAAATGTTGGGGCGTAAGCAGCTTTTTCCTGGGAAGCACTACGTCCACCAGCTTCAGCTCATTTTGTCTGTGTTAGGCACTCCTCCTGAGGGGCTGATTAGTGCTATTAGGGCCGACAGAGTACGCTCCTATGTTCAGAGTCTTCCATCACGGTCCGCTGTGCCTTTGGCCAAACTGTACCCACAAGCTGAACCAGAGGCTTTGGATCTGCTGGCGGCCATGTTGCGCTTCGACCCTCGTGAGAGAATCAGTGTGACACAAGCGCTGGAGCATCCTTACCTGTCCAAATACCACGACCCAGATGATGAGCCAATTTGTGTGCCAGCTTTTGACTTTGAATTTGACAAGCCTCCAATGAACAAGGAACAAATTAAAGAGGCGATTCTGATAGAGATCCAGGACTTTCATCAAAACAAACAGGGCTGTCGTCAGAGACTGCAGTTCAGGCCCTTGGCGAGGGCGAACGGCAGAGCTGCAGCACAAAGCAGTAACCAGTGTAATGCTCAGCCCTCGACTGTTAACCTCAGCAAATCAACACTGGTTCCAATGGCACAACATCCGCAAGCAGCACAGATCCAGCAACAGCAAATGAGAGAAGGGAAATCTCAACAGCAACAAGACCACACACCAGCAGAAGTGAACCATACATTTACAAATCAGATACAAACCTTTAATAAGCCCGCGTCCCTTATAGAAGTTGCCCCGCCTCATGTGACCCATAATTTGCCTCTCCTCTCTAAAAGTGAAAGTGACCCAGTTGATGTGGACATGCCCAGTGCCAACTCAGACAGTGGCCAGCCAGAGACTATAGATTTAACAACACCAGTGTCTAGTCAGGACACTCCATCAGAAACAATGAGAGACAGTGAGGTACAGGAGCAGCTAACCAGCAGTCAGGCGCCTCTGACTCAGCCCACCCAGAGCCAGTCCATGACCCAGGCTCCCACCTCCATTCCTGGAACGCCAGCACAGACCATGACACCCCTACCCACCACTGTACCTTCCCTGTCTCTCTCTGTGGCACAGGCCCAGTCACTGTCACAGTCACTTTCACAGTCACTCTCCAAGAATGCCAGGCCTCCTCCAAGTGCAGGAGAGGGAGCCAGAAAAGAAGGAGCTATTTCAGAGGATACTAAAGCTGCACTTAAAGCTGCTTTATTGAAATCAGCTCTCAGAAATAAAGCCAGGGGTGGTAAGTTAATTGTTTTCTACATCTACCTATATAATTGACATGTCATTCTTTAGACCACCTTCATCTGAATTTGATATCTTCATTGCAGATGGAGGAGGTACCTCTGCTTTGGGCATTGACGCTGGTGCAGGAGGAGGTGTATCGTCCGCCCTGTCTTCTGTTCCAGAGTCACGTCGGCCTGTCACAGCCCAGGAGCGTCAACGAGAAAGAGAGGAGAAAAGAAGGAAGAGGCAGGAACGTGCAAGAGAGAGGGAGAGGAAAATGAAGGAAAAGGAGAGAAGAGAGGGAAGGCAGGGGGACTCGCTGGGTGGGGTTCTGCTGAGTGACAACGACAAAAGCCTTTTGCAGCGTTGGACAAAGATGATGGACAGACGCAATGAGAAATCTCAGACTCCAAATAACGATGGAGCAAAGAATAAGGATTGTAATGTGAACTCGCACCTGGGCATAGCGATCGGTGATAACACTCAAGGAGCACTAAACAATAAAACAGACAAGGAGGCAAGGAAGATTCATTCTCATGAACAATTAATTTCTCAAGTTAAACCCAGCCAGCCGGCCATGTTTCAGCCTCCCAGCACTCAGCAACCATCATTACTTTTCTCCATGAGCCAGAGGAAGCCTCCAGCAGATGTAGTTGTTGCTGTAAGCGGAGGGATGGATATAATGACTGTCACTAGTGGCTTTGTTAAGAACAACACGCTCAAACCTCACAGTGAGAGCAATGGACAAAGTGGTTTCAACTGTTTGGGGAATTGGAATGGGCAGCAATTAGAGACAAGGCCACCACAACAACCACAACCCAACAGGAAACCGCAGCCTCCACAGTCAAGATTTCTCCAGCCCCAGCTCCAACCTCAGTCTCAAACCCAGCCTGACCCTCAATCGCAGCTGCTTCCTTTGGAGAGTTTTTTGACAAAAGCTCCAACACTAACCACCAGAGAGACAAATGGGAATGTGGATATTGGAGGCCAAAATAACCTCAACTCCCACCCTAATCCCTCGACTACAAGTGCCAGTCCGATGGAGAAGCTGTGTCCCTCTGTAGGAGAAAAATCCGGGCCACAGACCACAAACCCTCTCTGTGGGGCTTTAGGGGTCCCCTCACAGCCTCATCCCAGCTTAGGATTCACAGATACTGGACAGCAAGGGCCCTCCATTGCCCCTGACATCCATACAGTAACGCTGCAGCTCTCAAAGTCCCAGGTGTGCCTTCCTTCTGAAATATTCAATTGCTTTTTGCAGGTAGCATTTTACCTGAGAAGCTGTATGTATTGACAGAGCACTGATGTTGCTTTCATTATAGATGCTATAAAATAAAAAAATTAAAATAAAAAAAACAGTATTTTCTTGTACATATATACCAGGCTTAAATGTCACAGTCTTCTGCTTGCCTTGAACTGCTCTTAAGGATACAAAGTTCATTTGACCCAATGTTTCCCCCTTTTATCCTGTCAGGTAGAGGATGTTTTACCCCCTGTGTTCTCAGTCACCCCTAAAGGCAGTGGGGCTGGGTACGGCGTGGGCTTTGACCTGGATGACCTTCTCAACCAGTCTCTCACAGACCTGCAACACTGTGACCGGGACAGGTAAGGTCTAATACAGTGTGAGCTTGGTTTCGAATACTGCTTTCACAAACAAAACCCAATGTCTGATACTGGGGGGGAAAAATGCTTTCTGCCATTTTACTCATTCACTTCATCTGCAGCTGTGTGTATCTAGTAGTCAGAGTTTAGGCCAATGTGGCTCTGAGAGTTTTATTAGATCTTGTACAGCTGTGTGTGCTTTACATTACGATGATGTTTTCACACCAGATTCATCATGATGGAAGCAGCAGAAGTTAACTCAAAAGAATAGGTTCACATTTTTTCCAAGAGCATAATTGATCGCTGTAATTGTTCCTCCTGTCCATACTGGCGGCCCCTTCTTAAAGCAATTTCATTGTAAGAGATGGGGGACAAAATCCACAGTCCTCGTTCAGTACGAAGATGAACTTTAAAGTCCAGCTTAAGCTAATATGATGCTGCAGAAGTTTGAGTTAGACAAGTGAAGTGAATATATTGCAAAGTTACAATCTTTTTAGTACCAAATTCTTGCTTTGTGTTGCTATTGCAAGGCACAGAAAGGTTTTTTTTTTTTTTTTTTTTTTTTTTTACATCAAGACACCTGCAAGTGCTTTGTTATACTCAAACCATGGCTCCTTACATTATGCATTTTTTGACTTTGTTTTTGCTCAAATACCAAGAGTATTTAGTTTTATGGCTGCAACTAATGATTATTTTCATTATCAGTTAATCTGCCAATTATTTTCTTGATTAATCAATTAATAATTTTGTCTATAAAATGTCAGGAAAAAAGTGAAAAATGGAGGGGAGTTAAAATATTCAAAAGTAGTATTATGTCCGACCTAAACTAAAAAAAACAAAAATTTTCAGTTTATTATCATATATGAAATTCAAAAATATCAAATAGTCATATTTGAGAAGCTGGAATCAGTGACATTTTTGCTGGACGAATAGTTGCAGATTAATTTTCTGTTGATCAATTAATTGAAAAATTGTTTCAGCTCTATTTGGTTTAACAGTCTCAACAATGACAGTTTAACATAGAACAGAAATATGTTTGAGGTGTCCAAATCAGGAACTAGTATTTTCCATGGAAAGAGCATATAAAGTTTAGAATCATGCTCTAAAATCATGTCAAAATATCTTTGCAGTTGATGAGACCCAAACTATTTATCAGAAGGCTAATCATTAATATCATCAAGGGTCACATTAGTCCTATAGTTATTATACAAATCAAAGTGTAGGGGGACTTTAAATACTGCAAAGTGGGCTGCAGACAGACATACATGTGTTGGCAGTATTTTTTTTAATGATCAAAAAAAGGGCCACTCTTAATGCCTTCTATATTTCTCCTCCATCAGTTTCGACTCGGCCCCTCTCTCGGCCTCCCTGTTATCTGATTGGAGCGAGGTTCACCGCATGACTCCAGCTGATCTGGAATCACTGCAGCAGGAGTTGCAGCTCGGCTCTCCCATGATCCTCTCTGATAACATTCCCCCTGATGCCTGACTTTCCCTTTCCTGGAATTTCAAAAAGAACACTTGGATTTGTTTTTTTTATAAATGTGATTTTTTTTTTTTTAAGCATGAAAACCTCTAGTGAAGATTTATCAAATTAATTTAAGATTTTTTAAATAAGCACTACCAAGTATTCTTTTTTACCTTTATGACTTGTTGCGCTCTTTATAATAAAGAAAACTGTCATCACCTGTCTCTGCTTATGGATATTTAATTAACTACAGTAAAATTAGCATGTTCAATTTAAGTTGAGATTAAGTTAGTAATTTCAAAATAACCTTAATGGATTTAAAAGAAAAGAAACACTTGAAATAAAGGATGAAATAATTTGCATTTCTGAAATGTTGTGTGCTGATAAATAGGTAACATTTGTTCTAAGAAATGGGTTTGTTATTTCAAAGACAACCGCTTTAGTATTTACACTTGTAAGTGGATGTATTAGAGGTGGATATAAAAGATTTAAGAAGCTTTGATACTTGGTAACACATTTCCAAACTCAGCTATCAGAAGTTGAACAGAGCACTGACCTGATTTTAAGAATCAAATTAAAATTTATTTCAAATACAGAACACATAATTTATTTAGCTCATAATTCTGATTTAAAATACAAGCCTATCAAAACTACTTTCAATCAAAAGGTCATAATGTAGCCTTATAGTTCTAAAAATGATTATATTACATCTCATCATGTGCTTCATGCGCATGTCAGGTACAGTTTTCCAGTTCTATTCAGGACAGCTTTGGACTTAAAAGCAGACATAAATAACATCCTCCTTCATTTGGCCTGGTTTGCGTTCTGCCTCCCAGAAATCCAAAATTTTCAAAAAAGTGTCTTATCTCTGAAGCAGGATCAGTAGAGTGGACAGACAGCTGACCAACACAGCTGCCCTCCCACACCAGTTCTGATTAGCTCGGCCATACAGCTGGATCTCCGGTATTGTGTTGCTGATGAAGCTTGTGTAACTGGTCAGTCTGGCGTACACACCTGGCTGGTTTGGGTGAGCACAGCCCAGTCCAAAACTCACCACCCCAGCCTGCACCCAGGTCCCATTTACCATCTGGCAGACAAGGGGCCCTCCTGAATCACCCTGAAAAGATGACACAAACACACACAGGACTCATTCAGCTTTCACCACTGGGAGGTATCAAAGTGCTCAAAAGGAAGGCCTTACAAACTAGACAGTGGATAAATGCAGGTTGTTGTTTTGATCGTGTATGCAAGCGTGTATTTGTGAACGTAAACACAGCAGCACAAACAGCTGATCCAATAGTACCTGGCAGGAGTCCTTGCCGCCATCCTGGTATCCAGCGCAGATCATGTCATACAGGATGTTCACCTGCTCCGTCGGGTTCGTCTGGTACATCTCCTGACATGAACTCGGGGAGATGATTGGCACCTGCACTTGCTGCAGAGTCCCGACTCCGGACAGAGGGACTGAGGGGAGTAAGAGGACAGACGTAGAATGAAGAACAAAAGGACTGTGAGACTATTTATTTTCTGCAACTAAACAGGTGCCCTGTAAGGTTTTTTTTTTTTTGCTACTATCCAGTATGGGTCAGAAAACAATATTTTTAGTATTTTTGTCCAGTGCATAGCTTATAAACAGACAGACATCTTGACTGTGTTTCAAGCTATTTATTGTCCTTTTCCATTGTTTTATTGCTTTTTATAGTTTGTCTTTGTGTCGACATAAACAGTTCTGTTCACTCTGTTCTTTGTATTGTGATTGTGTATATTTGTGCAAATATGTAAATATTGTTCAATATGATAAGTTAAAACCAAACCAGCATCTGCTCACCATGCAAATAATTTTATGATCACAAAAAAATAATTATCACGATACTGTATCTAAATGGAGTCTTGTTATTTTTAGCTTAGTTTTGCAATTAGCCGTTTTTCCTTTATTCTTCTATTCTTTGTGTGCATATCTGTTGATCTGGGAGACGAGCTGCTGCGAACAGTTGCCCTTACAGAGCTAGATAAATTTGTACTGAACTGAATTTAATTCTTTTAGGTGCAAATCGGTTGTAAATAAGTCAGGTGCTGGACATGATAACCCGGGCATAATGATTTCTAGATATTACTCCCTTCTCTAACCCATCTGTTCCACACTCTGCTGAAGAAAAACTGTAAATGATACAGGTAGGAAAGAGAGAGTATATCATTCAAAAAGTATTACTACCTACTGTTCTCTTTCTGACACCTGGACCTACACTTGGCACCTGTAATCGTCGCTTATGTTCAAAAAAGCAATAAAGATCATGAAGTTGATACGTTTTTTTTCTTCTATTTCTTTCAATCTTTTTTCTTTTGCATAAATGGAAATGGAAAATTCACATATTTACCAGAGACCAAGAAAAATTAAAGGGCTTTTTGGAGACTTGTAAAACATTTAACTGCTGAATAAAAGTTATCTGCACACGCGATAACATGGATGTGAAGAATTTAGCAAGCCTTACCATTATCCCGGATGTTCCCCCAGCCGGTGACATAGCACAGCATGCCACCTGGGAACAGGGTGCCAGAAGCGGGCAAGCAGACGGGTTGGACGTAATCTGACCAGGTTACTGGGCTGGACAGCTGCACCAACGCCACATCCTTCCCATTGTGAGGATCGTCGTAACCGGATGGAATCACGACCTGGCTCACACGATGCGTTGACTCCTGCGAGTTGACGCCATTCAGCTGGTACCGGCCAACGTAGACGATGTAAGAACTCACGTCGGATGGACTGAAAGACGGAGGGACACCGAATGAAACCTGCTAGACTGGAAATGTGAAACCTTTGCATAGTATAGTGGCAAAAAGGTATTGAATGGCTTTATGCCAAGCAGATGCTCCTTGAAATGGGCTTGATGTTTACCATTATTCTGGGGAAAGTTATTTTGAAAGAAATAGTCCTGCACACTTGCACACACTTTATTAACATTTTGGTCCTTAGACAGTCATCTAGTAAAACTTAGTGCATCAAATGAATGACCAAAAGTATGCAGGAATTATTTTTTTTTTTACATTCAAGAGTCTTCTCTTCTTGTCTTTAAGAGTTTGGTGGCAAGAAATTGTTAAAGTTCTTGTAAGCAGAATCAATTAGATGTTGAATATGATGGAGGTAAGTTTCCTGAATAGGCAAAGAAATATATTAAACACACTCTGCTTGGGGGAAAAAAATCCTGAAGGGCTTTAACAAAACTGCAGTGGCCATTTCCAAGAATTCTAATAGCACAACAGAAGCAGAGCACCTGTGGATGTTTGTCTGGGGAGAGTTTTCTTACTTGGGGAAACAATGAGCAGCTGATAGGATCCAGTTCTCTGTGATGATGGAGCCTCCACAGATATGAGCATTATCGACTGTCTGGAAGCCGAGAGGAGAAAAAGTGTGAGTCACCTCAGAGGCAAACCCCTCTCTCAGCAGATCAACTGTGATAAACAAGACCTAGACACATAACTACCAACAGGCTGAACTTATAGCCTACCAAAGATTAGATGCCATGCCTAAAAGTGTACCTGCTTGAGACGACCTACCTGTACATCCACCTGCCACGGCCAAGCCCCTTCTGGGGCGTCCATCCCTCCCACAATCCTGTTCACCGCTAATGGTGGTTGGCCACATTTTTGGGCGTAAGCAGCCAAAATACCTAAATGTAAACATAGGTTACATTTCTGATTCACTCTGACTGAGGCAGCTGGACTTTTTACAGTGCGACACACAAAAAAAAGTAAAAAAAAAAAAAAATCAGTATTTTGTGAAGAGTACGCATAGTTTTACAGGTACACAAAGAAACAGGCATGGCGATAGCAACAAGGTAATGGGGGTTTGACGGTTAATAACCTACTCACCTGATACGCAACAAAAAAAGGCAGGAAACTGTAATTTCGGCGACATTTTGCGATGTTTCGCGGCACAAATTAGGCCTATGTCTGAATTCCTTCTGAAGCAGACAATCTCTGAAACCTAAACCACGAAAGAATTGAGTTTTCTTCTATAACGTTACATCTACTTTCTCTTTTATGTTATTTTGTGACTGAAACTGGAGCAGTAGGCTACAGGAAATAATTAAAAAAAGGTTTAAATCACCTCTCCGTGCGTTTTATCGTCGACTAAATCCCTTCACTGAGCCTGGCTCTCCCCAAATAAGGTTTCAGGTATTGTAAATTCCAAGTAAAAGCTTCGATCACAAGCAGCTGACTACCTATACTCAACTACACCCAATCAAAACTCTTGTCCCGCCTTCCTAATCCACCTGAGTCAATGAAATTAAAGGAATGTAACCGCGGACAAATCAGAAACTCCGCCTGATTTGTCACAGGTAAACTACGTTTTCCGCTTTTTTTGCTGAATAAAATGGCCCTTTTCACTGTTCCGTCAAAGTGTCATTATGCAAAGAATTTGCGAAACGCCTTCTCAAATCTTTTTGCACTTTCCTGTTTTATACAAAAGTTTATAGGCCTACACAGGTCTCAATCCTAGACGCTGGTAAGTAATAACATGCAGTAGTCCATGTGTTTTTGATATAATTATACTTCTGTATAACTGTTTTACGTTGCATTGTGTTGATGTGTATAGCAAGGATTACTCCCATGTTATATGCTATATAGGATGTTTTATTTGACTTACATAGCCTGTGTTTCTTGTGAGTTATTTATGTTTTACACTGATTTATAAAATGTTTTTTGACATTTTATCATATCAATGGCTCGATCAGACAGAAATACCAATATAATAATGTGTTGTTACGTCTATTATTATCATCTATCTTTACCTAAATGTCTTCTTCTGCGTGAAATTGCGGAATGCAATATTTTACAGTGGCATATTTTATATTTTTTTCCTGCAAACTTGCAGATACATGTGGACGACATGTCAAAGCTTTGTCAACGTCTGAAAGATCGACTCTATGTTTTAGGTTTTAAATGAGGATCAAAAATTAGCCTCTTCAAATGTGAACATTCAGTTTAATCTAATAATGTCATTTATCTGGGTTCTGTTTTTTTAACACACTTGACTGCCAATTGCACTCAATATTTATGAGCAATTTATGGCTAAAAAGCCACCTCCAATGTAACCAAAGTTAAATCATAAAACCAGGCTGTTAGGTTATGTGTTTTACATTCTTCTTAAAAGTTATTATTGCTGATTTTACATCAGTTTTTGACATTATACCTACTATAATAGGCATTATATTAATTCCACTGCATTCTTTAGAACTTGTTTAAACCATTAACTCAGTGGAGTACTCCTTGTCCCTAGATCCTGGAGGGAAGTATGACAGCTACCAGTTTAACAGGTATATGTTGTAGGAGAAGCAACTGGGTTAAAGCACACACAAGATAAACAGCATCTTAATACACTGATTGAAAGACAAGTAGGATAAAACACCCAGGTCAAAGGTCAAACACTGTCCTAAATTGGGTAGATGTGTGTCTGTAATTGATTAAATGTTTCACTTCCCAGCGTTTTATGTTTTTGGCTGGATTGTGAATATTAGCATAACTCATTTGATTGGTTTTTAGAGTGTGCCACACATCTGGGCTGTGGTTATCCTATTTTTCTTACATGACACCAAATGTTTATTCTTTCTGTCTGTCTATAAAGCTGTCTCTCTTTTTCCTTCTCTTGTTTCCTCTCTTCCCTCCTTCCCTCCCTCCCTGCCTCCCAGCCCCAGGCAGTGTGTCTAGTTTCACAGAGCAATTGAAGGTGACAGGGACAGAGAGAGAGGGAGAGGGAGGGAGGGACAGAGGGAGGACACATCACAGTATCGCCTGGGGCTACACAACAGTAGAGGAAGAGCGAGAGATGGAGGGACAAAGAGAAAAGAGAGGAGAGACTCACGAAAGTACTCATAGGGAATTCCAGAAAAAGGTAATGGAGAAATAAAGTTATATACAAAGAGTTGAAATGTGTGTGAGTGAGTGTGTCACATATGCCTGCAGGTCAGCAGATATTCACTTTTCTTTAATCACTAACGGTGTCTTTTTGTGTGCGAGCCCTTTCCACTCTGCTCCCCTCACTCATAATATATGAACGCATTATTGGATCCAGTCAGTAAGAGCAATTATAATGCACTCCCTTTTGTTTTTATTTTAACGACTTGATGAATATTTGTCGTGGCATTGTAACCATGGTGACTGCCTCCACCGCCGCCGCCTCCCCCTTCCCTCCCCTCCCAGCCCTGTCCACCACCCCTTCCCCATCCCCCCTTCAGGGCTGAAAAAGCAAGGGATGGCGAGAGAGAGGGGGGGGAGAGGTGACAGGAATGAACTAACAAGATGCACTAAAAAAATGCATGTCCTGGAGCTACATGAATCTTTGCAGTGAAGCACGCGTTCTCTCTCTCTCTCTCTCTCTCTCTCTCTCTCTCTCTCTCTCTCTCTCTCTCTCTCTCTCTCTCTCTCTCTCACACACACACACATTATTGCACTCAGCACATAGAGATCACATAGGTTAAGCCACATTCCAACAGCTGGAACACAATAAGATGCAACCATGATTTCTAAAAGAAAAACAAAAGGGTAACCAGCTAGAAAACATGGGATGGGATGAGAAGGGTATGTGGTGGGTTAATACCATGTTTTTAGGTTTAGTTTTAAATTAACCAAGCAGTTTTGTTACTCAACTTTCACTCACTTACTTTCTTTGCCCCCCCATTTGCTCACGTACTGTACTGTACAAAAGTAACATTTTAGGGTACTTCCAATTTTTGCTACTTTATACTTACTCCACATTTATTTGACAGATATAGTTACTGGTTACTTTGCAGATTAGGATTTATGATGATCTTGTAAAATAGGAATTGTAATAGATGAAACTACCCAATCTTAGATAAAGTAGCTTAAATGAGCTCCCCCTCAGCCAGCTATACACGTTAAAATGTTGCTTGTATGTTTATGCACAAGTAATAATAATATATGTAATGGTACATAGTCATTCTGCATAATGAGCACTAATTTTGAAACTTAAAGTATATTTTGCTGTACTTTTACTTAAGTAAAATGTTGAACGCAGGACTTTTACTTAGTATTTGCATAGTGTGATATTGGTACTTTAATGAATGCTTCTTCCACCACTGTTTTTACTCCTTTTTACCTTTGAACTTGTCAAGTCCTTCCCTTTCTCCAAGGCACGTCTCGGGGGAAAGTAACAGAGAAGGGGGGGGGGCAGAGCAATGGGGGCAGCAGAGAAAGAATAGCATAGTATGAAAGAGAGAGGGAGCGACAGAGAGAAAGGGAGCGCAAAGTCTTGTCAACCGGAAATAAAACAAGCTGGCACCCTCCCCATCCCCAAGCCCCTACACCCACCCCAAAGTCACATACTTCCTCTTCACTCTCTCTATCTCTCTCCTCTGCCTCCCTGCTTCCATCTTCCATCTCTTCTTCTCTCCCTTCCGCTGCAAAGAGATATATTTAAACCCTGGTTCTACTCTGCTCTCGCTCTTTGACTCTGCCATACATACCGTCATACCTGCGTCATTACTTACGCCTCACATCAGACCTTGTGTGTCTATCGCCAAGGCGTTCTGTATGGTGCTCCTTTAACCCGCTCTGGGGCCAGACAATGCCTTTGTTTATTGTCTCATAGCTTTAAGCTCCGTGTGTTATAGCAGGAGAACAATACCTCTGTAGTCAGGGAACAATACACAGGTGTTCTGGGAAAAGCTGTTACTCAGTCTCTGTGCATTTTGTAGCTCTTATGTTAAAAATTAAACTGTCGTAACTTCACCTGCCCACCTACAGCGTCTTTACAGCACTGTAGGCCTAAAACACTGGTGCTAGGATTAAATAACTAAATAAGAAAAGAAGCAGAACTTAACATAGAGCTGAAACGATTAATCAAATAATTGACTGGATGATCGGCAGAACATTAATGGCAACTATTTTGCTAGCAGATTCATCGTTTCGATCGTTTTTCAAACAAAAATACCAAACAAATCTGAGAATGTGCTGCTTTTTCTGACATTATTGTAAATTGCATAGGCTATCTTTGGGTTTTGGACTGATCGCCAAAAAAGGCAACAAGAAATTTCAATATTTTCTGGCGTTTTGTGAAACAAACAATTAAGCAACAAAAAATTAAATAAATCAATAATGAAAACAGTTAGTTGCAGCCCAAACTCAAAGACAAATGAATGCTTTTGTAAAACAGCATCTTTAACTGACACAAGGATAACAAGGATTTTCCTTATTTTATGTGTATATTATCATGTTTAATTTTTGAAAATATTTTGGTTTTTGATGTTGCTAAATGAATTATGTTACTTATCTTTATCCAGCAAATATCTGGGGATTCAATAGGGTTTAATGTGATTTATTTAGACATCAACATTTTAATCACACTAGTATATCAAATTAGATAATATAATTCAATGAAACAAGTTATTGATAAACTGAATATTGCTCATCTTTACCTAACAAATATCTGGTTATAAAGACGTTTTACTCTGTTTTAATGATTAATGATACAGACTGTAACATGATCTTTTGTAACATGATTTTTCATCTTTATCATATTAGTGTCTCAACTAGATTGAAAAATCTATAATGTATTGTTAAGCCTAATACTATGACTTATCATTATGTAGAAATATATCCTCATTACATAAATGTTTTTTATGAAGCATAACATGTTTTTTTTAATGTTTGACATCATACTCATCATCACCGAGAAATATCTCTTATTACATACCGTACATTTGTTTTGCTATGATGTAGTAAAACTACTTCAGTGGCTTAAACAGATAAGAAAAATCAATATAACAATGTGTTGTTAAGCTTAATATTAATTTCCTCATTATCATGATAATTCCCAATAATCTTTTATTCTTGCCTAAAAATATCTATTAGCTGAATGCAGTATTTTACAATAGCAATACAATACAATGCACTAGCAGATATGTGGACATTTCAAAGCTTTATCAAAGTTTTAAAACAGCTCAGTGTTGCTAGTGTGAACACTGAGTTTAATCTAATTATGTCAGTTGTCTGGTTGCACATATGTTTGTATAAAATACTAACACACTTGACTGCTAATTATACTCAGTGTTTATGTGCAATTTATGGTTAAAATTGAATTCCATCATCTATTTATCATCTACTATCTCTCCATTATCTGTGCTTAATGCTCTACTCTCTCGGCCTCCCCCTCCTCTCGCTGGCATTAAGTTCAAACTTGACACTGATGTTGACTCACTTTGTCACCCCTCGGTGGCTCCCTCTCTCTCCCTCTCTCTCCCTCACCCTCCCACCCCCACCACCCCCTCTCTCCATCGCTTGGAGGACAAGAGTGCCCGCAGACGCATTTCTCTCCAGAGCCCCCCCTCTCCCTCTTTCACTCTCTCTCACCCTGTCTAACTCTCTCCATCTCTCTCCTACTCTCTCCTTTACACACACACACAGTATTGTCAACAAAGCTGGAGAACAAGGGACGTGGGGGGATCAGGGGAATAAAGGTCCACAGTGGAGGAAAGTAACACACAGGACCCCCGCATCATTTCACCTGGACACTTGGTAAGTTCGCAAAAATCAAGTCTTTTCAGTGCTTTTACGTGTATCGTTCTGTGCTGAGATCACCTCTTTAACGTGGACTTTGGTTGAGGCTTCGGGATCGACGACAAGTTACTTCACCGCCAACATTGTTCATAAATTTATTTCTGGAATTTAATTGAAAATCGGACAAGTAAATTGTTGTTCCGGGGCTGCTTCATCCAAATGAATGAAGTTTGACCTTTGACATCGTGCTGCTGCAGTAGTTTGTGAGATTTGGCTCAGCATTGACCTTTGCATTCCTTTCTCCATTTCCAAAAAAGGGGAAATCTCAGACTTAAACATATATTAATTTAGGCAGATAATGATGTTTATGGATTTTTTGTCATACTGAAAGTTAAACATGGTCTTGGTTAGAATGTCTTATGGTAGATCGTGTTCATGAAGCCACTGTGTGTGTGTGTGTGTGTGTGTGTGTGTGTGTGTGTGTGTGTGTGTGTGTGTGTGTGTGTGTGTGTGCCAGTTTGTGGCTACATATAAATGCAGTGTCTTTTAATGCATACGCGTGTGTGCATG
Organism: Siniperca chuatsi; assembly: GCF_020085105.1. Lineage (NCBI taxonomy): Eukaryota > Metazoa > Chordata > Actinopteri > Centrarchiformes > Sinipercidae > Siniperca > Siniperca chuatsi. The sequence continues at coordinate 13,779,753 of NC_058061.1, forward strand.
CATGCTCATGCTTACCAGCAAAGATAGAGCTAAAAGCAAGTAGCATAATAAATGTCATGGCTTTCAGAGTGGGTTTTAATGTACCTTCGCTCCCCATGGTATACTAGCATACCAATGCATAACACACACACGTTACGACAGCGGCCATGTAACTAACTCCATTTCTGTCTGTCATCATGAGGCTAATTCAACACAATGCCGACCATGTGTGAACTCATGCGATATGAATCCCTCCTTCTTTTTCTCCTCTTCACCCCCACCCCTCCAGGAGGAAGGACTGGAGGATCGAAGGAGGGAGCCAAAGGTGACAGCAAACAGGGGTGGACACGCACAGGACAGGACTCCTTTATTTATCTTCATGGTGGTTTGGACACTCGTAGCATGTATGAGAAGTTAACCATGCTGAACCTGCAGAGCGGCTCAAACTGGAGTGGGCCTAACAACTGGTACCATGACCCCACTGGCGTTCAGACACAACACAGCACAGGTGAGGGGACATTTCCAACACATGTCAATGCTCAGATAAATGCAGTAGCTTGGCACTTGTGGCACCAGCTTCCTGTTAGTTCAAAGCATGACTCTTACATTTTGTCATTCTAAACTGGGACGCTCTGTGGTAGGAATTTTCTTGACGCTCCCACATCTCTTTTGTCACCTTCCTCTCTGCCAGTGTCTGAGGGCTGTCTGCTGGACACGGAGGGCAGCATGGGGGGAGAGGCAGGGGGAGGGGGAACAGGCAGAAGGGGAGGAGTCCCTGTGGAGAGGGAAGAAGGCGAGGAGTCTCAGCTGAGGCTTCAGCTCAAGAGGAAGCTGCAGAGGAACAGGACCAGCTTCACACAGGAGCAGATCGAGGCTCTGGAGAAAGGTCAGGCCATGCAAGCACGAACAGTGCTCTCTTTGCTTTTCAGCCAATCGCCGCCCTCCATGGGCACGAGTCAGACCAGAGTGTGTCATGACGCAGCTTGTTCTGCTGCTTTTTTCCCCTGCCAACACCTTTGTTATTGGATTATAGTCTTTACACCTTTTTTTACAGCCTTTTGGTAAATAGCAGGGGACATAAATATGAGAAATTACAAACATTATCAGTATTGGGCCTGATTACTGACTCAAGGTACATGAAACACTAGAAATATTTTGGTAGGACTGGATTTGTATCAATCCCTGCAAGGGAGAGCAAGTCTCATCACCCACGATCACTTCCAGATGCAAACTATCCAGAATCTTAACTCCACAAATATTCCTGATCTGCCCCAAAAAGCCTCTGGCGGCATGTACAGCAGGGTTTTGATAATGCATCATTTCTGTGGTTGTATTATGCAGCAAGATCTGGCTCTCATAGCCTGATATCCGCTGAGAGGGATCAGAAAGCCACCCTTGACTGGATATGGCTGCAGCAGGCCCTTGAGCTAAATAAGGACGCAATGTCCACTGTGCAGCCAAGTGGAAATGTATCACTGTGGTCACTTTGTGCAAATGACATTAATGAGGTACACTGACCTCAGTGCACGGCCAAGGCACAATAACAATCATGTGTTGACACAGACGCCAATTATAACCAAGCCAATTATAACAATTTGTGAGACAGGCTTAATTTACAGAGCCATCGTTGTTATCATTGTGCAATATGGATTTATTAACCATGTGTTACCAGTGTGAACTTTAGTTTTCAGTTATTTACAGTGCTGGTAATCTGTTAATATCATATGCTCAGCAATATATATTTAAAAAATCACCCATCCTGCTGCCTTTTCAGACATACTAAACCTGAAACTCCAGAGTTCAGTATGGTGACTCAGACTGTCAGTTAGAGGGTGAGGCATATTCTCGTTTCGACTTGTCAACAACAAAAATGTCAGCAGTTTGTCAACTATAAATTAACTGCCACAATGAGAAATGATACTCTGATACAGAAAGTCTCATTGATACGAACTGATTGTTGTTTAAACAACTGCTGAGTCAGGAATTGACTTACGTCAAGCCTCTGTGTCTGTTAAATGCCGTAATATACCAGATAGTAATACTGATCATTTTAATAAAATGCTTATGCTGATAAGTGAGAATTGAGAGATTAAATGATGACAAAATAAAAACCTATAAGGATTTTTCTTCAGTTTAGTTTTAGTCAGCCTAAGTGCTAAGCCTAAGGCAGGGTCTCAACTTGAAGCTTTTCATTTGAACTTTCTGCGTGTTCCATAATGATAAATAATTTATGCAAAGTGCAACAGATAAATATTTCAAATACGGTTGTAAGGATACATCTCAGCTTCCTGGATTTGTATATTCCATGGCAAAGTAATTAGTGATGCTGATCTTAAGCAGTAATTTACCTGATATGCAGGTTAATATCTGTCAAAATAATCAGATAATCAATAGGTGATTACAACATTTTCATCTGAATCTACGTAATGCCTGAATTTCCCGTTCACATAAAAAGACAGATGCACAGATGAATGCAAAATATGTTAACACCGCGCAGCAAGGGTTATCAGGCGAGCTGCTCTCCAGTAGTCCTGTCGTCCTTGATTAAGACCCACACTGTGTGTTTGACATTAGTTAATATCTTCCACAGAGTTTGAAAGGACACATTACCCAGATGTCTTTGCGAGGGAGAGATTGGCAAACAAGATTGATTTACCAGAGGCCCGGATACAGGTGAGGGAACTCTCTAAATTTTTATTTTTATGCTCAACTTGTATCAACATGCAGTAGTCTTTTTTTATATATATGCCCCTACATGATGTAGAGAACTCTTTGATTGACAGGTGTGGTTCTCAAACCGAAGAGCCAAATGGAGGAGGGAGGAGAAGCTGCGCAATCAAAGGAGGTCAGGGGGTGTGACTTCCTGTTCACAGAGCCAAGCCCCTCTGACCACTTCCTTCAACACATCTGTCTATCATCAGCAGCACGGCAGCAGTTCAGGTAAACACCAGGTTGCTACACTGCAAGACGACTTTTTACTTCGACTCATAATTACTCTCTAAATAAAATATATGTGTTCATTGGCTCATTCATATAGCACTTCAGTGATATCTAAAGCAAGAGTTTACATTTACTCTCTATGATTTATATATTTAACTTAATTTATTATATAACCAGTTTAAAATTACAAACTTCAGAGCTCCCCTACATTTGCAAGCAGGCAAACCATTAGAGTTTCTCCATTAGAGTGCATCTATATTATAACATTTCCACTGCGAGACGTTCCCATCACGTGTGTAAACATGTGTGTGTGTGTGTGTGTGTGTGTGTGTGTGTATGTGTCTCTCTCCAGGGTCCATGTTGAGTCAGGCTGAGTCGTCTCTGCCCAGCTACAGCTCTCTGTCAGTTTTCTCATCTGGAGTCCAGGTTGGACATTCATCATTCATCATTCATCAGCACCTTCCAAACTTTTTCAAAGCAGGTCATCGTCTCACAGCAGAACCTGTTTATTAACTCCTTTACGTAAAGGGTATACAACATACGAGAATAGAAATAAATATGGAAATAAATAAATACTACTGAGGATATTACTACTACTGCTATGACTACTGCTTCTAATATTAATAATAATAGCACAATGTATTATTCTTCTTATCAAAACTCTTAATATTGCTGTTGCCCAAGTCAAATTACTAACAATTATAATATTCACGATAACAAATTCCATGTCATTATTATTTAACAATAATAATAATAATAATAATAATGCAAGGTAACCTAAATGTAACACACAAAGCTGATAAGAGGCAGAAGGAAGCAAATCTGGAAATATGTGAATTATACAGTGATTTTAGGTATGAATTGAATTGTGAGATTCGTACAGCAAAATAGCCTCACCCATAACATCATAAGATTGCCAGTTGGAATTGGAAGATGTTGGTGATGGAAATGGAAATGTGACTGTGTTTGCATGGCTTTAGGCAGAGCACCCAGTACAAGAAACTGGAGATGCACAAAGACTCGGTGGGGTCAAAAGATCTTTGAAGGCCTAGCCATTGTTTGGGGATAATGATGGGGTAATGAAATCAATTTTAAAACTAGATAGTCTCCCAGTGCTCTGCACAACCTGAAGACATTTTTGACAGAAGCAGTAGTTACAAAGCTGCCTGATCAAGATACATTTATAAAACACACACCACTTATCATCCACACTGCTTTAATTGTTCCAAATTATCATAACAGCCTCAACAGCAGCATGAAAATACACACATTGTTTCTTGTTTTACATGAATGTTAAGATAAGTGCTCGACTCTCTTCTTCAATGAAACGTCATGCACAAACTTCAAAACCGATACATTAGACAAACTGAAAAGTCTGCACACCGTGACAGAAAATATTATTTAACATCTGTGCATTAAATAATATTTATTAATATGTTGCTTGTTTTAGTAATCCTTTATGCTTTATTTGAATACCCATTAGCTTCCAGGGGTCCACACTCAATAGTAATAATAAAAAACGACAATTTAAAATTATACAGTATCAATGGAAGAAGAAAAGGTAGAACAAGACAAACATAAAGATTAGAAAATAGAAAGTCAAACGATAAATAAAGCATATGTAGCTGCTGCTGCTCCTGCTCCTGCTGTGCTTTACTCCTTCCATACTCCCAACACTACTCCAGCACCTCCATGTGGTTGAACTGAAACCATGCTACCTTTACAGTACATGGTGTAGTTCATAGCATTGGCTATATGCAACTTTAAAAATAAGTTTTCTTAGATAAAATAAAGTCATTTTTTGTTGTTTCAATATAAATCTAACCCAAATCCTTCTTCTCCCTCACTCCTCCACCCTTATGTCTTATGTCTCAGTCTATTCCTCCCCAGTCGGCCTCCTCCTACTCCTGCATGTTACCTCCATCCCCTTCTGCCCCGCGCAGCTTTGACTCATCGGCGTACTCCTCCCCTCATCTGCAGACTCCGCCCTCGGCCAACTCCAACACCGGTGAGTGTTTCTGAGGTAGATATGAGTTCAGTTTAACAGGGGCGGAGACACTTAATTTATGTCTGTCTGTTGTCGCTGACTGCTTGCTGAGATGCACGTTAAATTAAACTCCACAGTCTTACTAACTGTCTGTTTCTTCTCCATCTCTTCCATTCAGGGCTCATATCGCCCGGCGTTTCAGTGCCGGTCCAGGTTCCAGGAACCGAGCAGCAGGGCATGAGTCATAACCTGGGTCAGTACTGGGCCAGATTACAGTGAACAACAGACAATCGCCACCAAACCGGCAACACAAAAGAAGAAGGGGTAAAAAAGGGCATGTAACAAAAAAGTGTCAAGAAAACTATATGGGGACACACAGGTTTTAAGGAAGCACAGGACTGAGCTATAGAGGGGCCTCAATGAGTTGCAGACCCCGAAATGCATTAAATGTTTACAAATTCAGCCAAGAGCAGCTTTGGTTGCACTTGACAGTACTCTGGTTATACTGGTATTTGCTTAGTACTATCAGGTTGCACTAGGGCTGAGGTCTGAGGGTTACTGTCTGTGGAGATGCAACAAGTTTTTATCACCTGATAGCTGAGAATTAGCGTTCGACCCTTCAAAAGTTAGGGTTAGAGTTAGGGTTATTTTATTGTGTGGAACATTTTGGCTTTTACTTGAAAGTTTCATGATCTCCCCCCCCCAAAAAAAAAAACAGGGAAAAAGAAAATGAAAATGTACTCTTTATTACACAGAGCTGTAATACATAAGCGGACTTTTGAGCTTAAATTATTTTAAGCAGAAGATTGCTTTGAGGTTTGAATTATAAACTGTTAAGGAGTTGACCTGACGTTACTGCAAGCTCTCAGCCCATAAACTTAAATGTCTCCCAAGTTAAAAAAATAAAAATAAAACAGCTTTATGAACTGCAGCCTGCAGCTTGAAGTTTTCAAATATCAAAAGTAGAAACAACTTTTGCTCATACATGCTGAGCAAATGTCAGGGTTATAATTATAATTCTACCATACAGAAATGCTTCGATAAGTGATTCAGTGGTACTAAGTAAATGCCAGCAGATGTCTGAATTGTGAAGTGTAACCTCAGTTTTTGTTACTTGAGCAGCTCAATGATATTGTGATATAGCGAGCTTGTTCCCTAAGCATAAGCTGTGTGAGGCTACTGTGAAGATTTTAGACTTGCTTATGGCAATCACTTTTACTAAAACAAAAAAACGTACCATAAAAAAGTAAATCCTACCTACCCTGCCAGCAACATTACACTAAGACTGATACTGCATATTTTTGTACAGACATCTGTGTATGATGAAGATTACTGTGGAATATTGTCAAATATTATTGGAGGGAAGAATGTAACACGTTGTGGACTCAACTCATCTTCAAAGCACAAACGTAATTTGTTAAAATACATTATTAGGGATGCAGCATATCAATATTGATATTGTCTGATACTAAGCTAAAATATTACATATTTACAGGTATCACAGATTTTTGCCAAAAACTATAATATAGCAGTTTTCTTTTTGTTTTATATATATATAATTTCTGTATCAGATCCATCAAAAAACAAAAGCAATTCCATAACAGTATTAGCAGTGATACACACTTGGATTGGCAGGGAATCTTTTGTCACAATCACAAATGAAGTATATCCATCAGCCAGTGACAATCAAGCATCATTACACAGCAAACAAAAAAGAGGCTGTCTTCAAACCAAATGCAAATCAAATGCAAACACTTGCTTGCGAGACAATCAAAGCTGGAGGTAGAGGAGATTTTTTTAAAAATGGAGAAACTGTGAAATTATTGCAACACTGTCCATACAAGAAATGACATTATCAACTGTGCATGACCAAAATAAGCCGCTATAGACAATCAGCTACTTGCAGAAAATAATCGAATATTGTACAAAAGCGTTACTGTATCTTGCAGGGTTTTAACCTCTGCTCACTTTCCTCTGACTATTGGTTTTGTTGATGCATCTCAGTTTAAATTCATATGAAATGTCTTTCAACTCTTATTTATTTGTCTTTTCACTCGTTCACATAAGTCCTCTGTGTTGTTTCTGTTGTTGTTGTTTGTTGTGTGTTGTGTTAGTACTGTATAGCTACCAAGAGTCAACCCTTTTGTGAAGGCCTTGGATCCCTTTAATGAAAATAAAACTGTGTGAAATGAATATAAATTTGAAGGTCTTTATTTCGGATTTTATATTACATTTTCCTTACCACTCGTGTGGTTCAAGATAAAAAAAAAATAGGTTGATAATTTAACATGACAGTATGACTTGATGTTTAAAATTATTTAAATAAGATCTTTAGGCAAATTCATTATGATGTGAAAAATCTTGTTTGGTATCAATTACATTCTTTTTAAACTAAAGATAATCATCATCATCATTATCATGGTGACTGTGGCAGTAGTAACATTAATCAACACAATCATTCTGATGATATCAACAATGGATCACATGTCTACTTGTATATAAAAGGGGTCGCTCATAGTGATGAACCCACAAAGGATTATCACCCAACTTTACTGTTCACTGTTTACTCTTTCTCGCTGCTCTCATCAGCATAGTTTACAGCCGCAGGGAGCTGTTTTTAGTGAGTAAGCTCTAAAAACCCACTGTACAATACCTGCCCAGCACTAAACGATAGACTGACAAAGTTAGCGACTACTGCAGCGGGTGAACATAGTGAAGCATTTAGCAGTTAATGAGTCAGATATTTCCTTCAGGAGTTGATGAAGACCAAAACACAGTTAAAGGAGAATGAATATTGGATTTGCTTTAATCAAGTGGGCAGAAACATGACTCCAAATGAATGCTAATGTTGATCTCTATCTACTGGATGTGTAAATGGGCAAGAGTTTGCTAACAAGTTCACCATATCAACTTAAATGGTGAGGATATGTCAATGTTGTGTTTACAGCTTGTTTCTGCTGCCCCCAAGTGGCCAAAACAGTTATTGCAGGTGTAAGATATTTTATTTGTTTAAGATAAAGATGAAGAAAAAATGTCGGTCAATATGATGTAGGCCTACTATGGTACTCTTTTGGACTTGGAAATGCTTGGCACATTGTTAAAACCAACCAAACGAACTGCAAACCCGATAAGTATGCAAAATATAATGTGTGTGTAGTGTAAACTCTCAGTTTACCAGAGTTAAGGGTTACAATCAAAGTTTGTTAAACCTGCTTTCTGGAGCAGGCCCCAGCTGCATCTGAGGGTCAGTGTGGAGGAGTGAGACTAACACTTAAAACAATATCCACATGCCTTCAAAGAGACAACAGCATGAATGGGTGCCTGTCATAATCACCACTACTAAAAGCTGAGCAGCTAAAAGACTTTCATGTTTTCCACTGGTGCAGCAACATGAAGAGGACATGACGGAAACTGGCCAACCATTAGCAGGGCAGCATTATGTGCTAATGGAATGACTGACTTGGGCCCATGGAGGATGGACAGAAATTAAAGACGAGGGAAAGATAATATCAGTGATGCTTTGCAGAGAGAATGAACACGCAGACCCACTGACTCTAAGATGAGATGTGAGATTCCGGTGCACTCCAGTTTAACGCAGTGTCACCAGTTTCTCTCAAGTGCATTATAAGTACTTTATGTTGAATAATACTGGCAAAACAGTTCTTGTTGAAAATAACTACCTTTAACTCTTCATTTTTAAAATCAATTTGACTGATATTGTTGTAGATTCACCCCCCCATGATTATATGGAAGTCCAGGAAGGCCAATTAAAATCAATTTATCTAATCAAATTTAAATTTGTGTGTAATTAATATTGTTCATTAATATTGAACATAAATAATCATTATAGCATAACAGTGCTAACAATGATTATGTAATGAACATGAACATGAAATGGACTTCCAATTTGCAAACAATATGCAACCTTAACTTGAAAATTTAATTGCAAACTGGACTTGTGTCTGGATTTAAGGTCATTTCTAATGAATATGACATTAAGAAAATGTCATTTTTCATGTTATTTTGAAATCAAACCCTCTGGGCTGCATATAACATTCAATTGACTGAAACACACCAATGGGAGAACATATGTTACTGCTCTGGTTTTTCACCAGGGTTGCCATGTCTGTTTGGTATAAGCAAATTTGAATATAATTTCATTTTAATATTGTCACACCTGAGCTTCTGTAGATAACACAATGAAAACATGTACATTGTACTTAAGAGCAATACATTACGACAAACTTCAATATTAAAAAAACACAGATGACGTTGACAATAACATAAAATATCTATACTATGTCATTTAGGAGGGCACAAAAAACCAAATGCAATGCAAACATTTTCTCAGACAGAGTAATTATGAGCCAAAGAAAATCAAAATCAGTGATGATAAACATGATTTTGTAGAAGAATAACCATTTCTTATTCCAGGAAACCTCATTTCAATTTCTTTAGAGCCCTTTTTAAAGGGCTTTACATTCAAAATGTCTGCAAGATTACAGTACTGAGTGTTGCTGAGTGCTTTTAATGTTGACAACCCAACAACTTGTTGAACCAGAGGTGAGCAAGCCATCAATCTGAAGGAGGCCTTCAGACGGCTGACATTTTTGATGAATTGTGACCGAAATATGTACTAAGCAGGACAAAAAATAAACTCAAACATTTCCAACATTCCTTGGTACTTATTGGCTGACATATACGTTGATATCAATATATCTGCAATAAATTAATACCAGCTGATATGAAAACATGGCTGCAAGGCTGGATCACCAACTGGGCGAGGGGTCCAAAAGCCCCAGGTTCACTGTGTGTCAGTTACTCTTTGGTAATTTGATATCTTGCAAATTTGTTTGTGAATTTGCAACACTAAAAGACATCAACTGGGTCCTGCATTATTAGTAATCTTGTGGCCCTGTCTTGCAGAGGGGCCCTGTGTCATAATCTGGTTCTAAATGAATCCAGCCATGCTCTGAAGATTTATCGGTCTAGCTCAACCCAGCATGGCACTTGCCTCGTCTTTTAGCTCTTTAATTCATCAGAAAGATCCATCCAATACACAGTTTGACAACTTACCCTCTGGAACAGGGCTGACCAAATCTACATCTGGACCAAAATCCATTTATTTATCATTCATTTATTAACAACTGATTCATATACAAATGCAGACTTCATGGATCATTGTAAGAAGCATTTATTAATGACTTTATAATAGCAGCTAGCTGATTAGAAATGTGTTCCCGTTAAGGGCTTGTAACTTATATAACTATATAATGTATTAACAATTAATGAAGCCATTAGTTACAGCCTTTAAACACTTTATAGAGGGTGGCATATTAGAAAGTGGAACCAAATTAAGTTTTAATTTAATTTAGAGATTGAAGAATATCGCAATGAGCAGATGGAGAAGAAACTGATTGTTGCTGTGATAAGTGTTTAATACTGTCTTTTAGCGTCATTTCACCTTCTCACCTGAAGCAACGCGCAGCTCTGAAGATCAGAAATCTGTGATGCGCGCATTACGGACGCATAGAGAAAGAACACAACCAACGATTCGCTGCACTGTCAGCGAGGAAGTGCTGAGACAAAGAGAGTCGACTGATCGACAAGCCCAGCCTAGTCCCCAGAGAGACTGAGGCTTTGGAGGAGAAACAACGGTGAGCTTTGTTTCACTTCTCTTGGCTTTAAGATGGTTTGGAGGAAGCTGCTGCAGTTAGGAACGAGAAATGTCTCTGTTTCCTCCAACTAATACGTATTCTGATAATATTGGGGCTTTTTTTTTGCAGTGGCCGGAATGGAGTTGGGTCTCCTGCTATGGATGGTTTTGACCTTAATGGGAAGCACATCAGCAGTGCCAGACCAGTACAGTAGAGCTGTGGTGAGTAATACAGAGAAAACATTTCATTTTATTAAAACTCTTAAATGTGTGTGTGTGTGGCTGCCCTGTAGCTGTCCTTCGATTATTGATTAATTATGTTATGTGTGATTGAGTGTTGTATTTACTTGGCATCATAATTGTCTAATTTTCTATGGGAAAAAATACAATTTAGTTAAAGAAATCATAGGCTTGTGTTTGCTCAGTCTAATTCTTAGGTGCGATGATAGGCTAGTGGAGGATATGTATCACTTTGTTGATTATATTTTGACTTATGTGCCAATGAAGCATTTTAAGTCCCAGTCATTTCAATTTAAAAACAAATAGTTATACAGTGATGGCGACTTCTCCAAACCATCAGCAGGTTTTGAGAAAAATTACTACATATGTTCTTATACTGTAGTTGTTTTTTTAACTACTGGGTACCTATTCCATTATAACAGGGTATGTATGACCTACTGAGCAATAATCTGGACGTTTGGGAGGAATTTAGAGAGAATTTATACTGTAGTTATTATTTAACTACTGGATACTCCTTATCTTTAAGCAGCTTCACATGTATGAGCTCATTGTGTTGTGTATGAGAAAAAAAAGTCTCACTTCTGTTACTATAAGAATCATCATGTTTAGTCTGCATCCTGTATGAAGCTGCTGGTGTCTGGGGCTCCACATGCATGAAAATCTGACCGAGGTCAACAGTCTTCTAGGTGAAATAATACAGCTTGTTTGTACCTAAAAAATAAGGTGAGCTGACTATTTCAAAATCTGTCAGAAATAATTTTTTTAAATTAAATAAAACAACAGAATTTGCTGAAAAAATAGCAAGAATTATCTGTTTTTGTTTGAAATAAAATATAAGGAGCGAGTAGAAAATTAAACAACTTGAGGTAGACATTTTTTGCAGTGTGAAACCCACCAACTAGTGAGCCAACACCTTTTCCTTTCAACTGCAACTGCAGCAGAAGGGTGGAGGCAATGCAGGAAGAAGGGCAGGTTTCAAAATCACTTTTAAGAAACAGATTTTGTTTGTTTTGACTTTTGCTTTACAGGAAAAATACCACACAGATGTATCAGCTTATTTCACCTGCAGTCCATTCTCTGTCCAGTTATTCTGAATAGAGCTTGCCTGTATGCAATTGTCAGTTGTACACTGCTTTTACATCAAGCAATTCACTCAGACAGGATCATATAATACTAATGAGGGGAAAAAAGGCTGACACACTGTATTGTGAGGAACATGCTGGGCCTTAACAGTGGTGTGAAAAAGTGTTTGCCCCCTTCTTGATTTCTTATTTTTTTTGCATGTTTGTCACACTTAAATGTTTCAGATCATCAAACAAATTTAAATATTAGTCAAAGATAACACAAGTAAACACAAAATGCAGTTTTTAAATGAAGGTTGTTATTATTAAGGGAAATCAAAATTCAAACCTACATGGCCGTGTGTAAAATAGTGATTGCCCCACCTGTTAAAACATAACTTAACTGTGGTTTATCACACCTGAGTTCAATTTCTCTAGCCACACCCAGGCCTTGATTACTGCCACACCTGTTCTCAATCAAGAAATCACTTAAATAGGACCTGCCTGACAAAGTGAAGTAGACCAAAAGATCTTCAAAAGCTAGACATCATGCCGAGATCCAAAGAAATTCAGGACAGTAAATGAGATCTATCAGACTGGAAAAGGTTATAAAGCCATTTCTAAAGCTTTGGCACTCCAGCGAACCACAGTGAGAGCAATTATCCACAAATGGCGAAAACATGGAACAGTGGTGAACTAGTGATGTGTCATGCGCAAAAGATGCGGCTCTGAGAGCCGATGCTTTGTAGTGAATCAGAAGAGCCGGCTCGCATTGAGTGAGAGCCGGCTCCCAGTTTTTTTCCTTTCGCTGCTTACCTCAGTGCTCAGCCTGAGCTCTGCTCAAGGCAGAACTTTGTTTTGATTGGTCAGTAATGGCATCGAGGCCAATCAGATGTGAGGATATGGGATCATACCATTATGTAAAAACAGAGAGGGGGGTGCTGAGAAATGGAGTGGCGCTCCACTCAGTGTCGTTAACTTGCAGTGGAGTCCACTGCAAGTTAGGGTTAGGGTTACAGAATAAATGCACAAAATTAGGCAATTATAAGGATTCTCATAAAAACACTGCACATGAAAGGGTTTTCAACACACAAACCATTAATTTTTGCAAAGTTATGGTAAAATAAAGGCCTACAAAAAATCCTAAATTAAGAGTCGTTCAGGAGTCGAAAGAGCCGGCTCTTCTTTGGGAGCTGAGCCAAAAGAGCCGGCTCTCTGAAAAGAGCCGAACTTCCCATCACTATGGTGAACCTTCCCAGTAGTGGCTGGCCAACCAAAATTACCCCAAGAGCGCAGCGGCGACTCATCCAAGAGGTCACAAAAGACCCCACAACAACATCCAAAGAACTGCAGGCCTCACTTGCCTCAGTTAAAGTCAGTGTTCATGACTCCACCATAAGAAAGAGACTGGGCAATAATGGCCTGCATGGCAGAGTTCCAAGACGAAAACCACTGCTGAGCAAAAAAAACATTAAGGCTCGTCTCATTTTTGCCGAAAACATCTTGATGATCCCCAAGACTTTTGGGAAAATACTCTGTAGACTGACGAGACAAAAGTTGAACTTTTTGGAAGGTGTGTGTCCCATTACATCTGGTGTAAAAGTAACACCGCATTTCATAAAAAGAACATCATACCAACAGTAAAATATGGTGGTGGTAGTGTGATGGTCTGGGGCTGTTTTGCTGCTTCAGGACCTGAAAGACTTGCTGTGATAAATGGAACCACCACCTCTGAATGGCTGAAGAAGAACAAAATGAAGACTTTGGAGTGGCCTAGTCAAAGTCCTGAGCTGAATCCTATTGAGATGCTGTGGCATGATTTTAAAAAGGCAGTTCATGCTCAAAAAACCTCCAATGTGGCTGAATTACAACAATTCTGCAAAGATGAGTGGGCCAAAATTCCTCCACAGCGCTGTAAAAGACTCAATGCAAGTTATCGCAAACGCTTGATTGCAGTTGCTGCTGCTAAGGGTGGCACAACCAGTTATTAGGTTTAGGGGGCAATCACTTTTTCACACAGGGCCATGTAGGTTTGGATTTTGTTTTCCCTTAATAATAACATTCTTCATTTAAAAACTGCATTTTGTGTTTACTTGTGTTATCTTTGACTAATATTTAAATTTGTTTGATGATCTGAAACATTTAAGTGTGACAAACATGCAAAAAAAAAAGAAATCAGGAAGGGGGCAAACACTTTTGCACACCACTGTATAGTAACAAATGGAGCAGTGCATTAAATAGCCTCCATGACATCAGCATTTGCCGTAATCTTTACATTGATTTATATCACAAGAGATGGATTTCAGAGATATTGTTGGTTCTCTGGGGTTAGGAGCTTGATAATGGTGCATTAACTAAGAAGTAATTTACCATCAAAGGAAACAAATGTGGTTTTTTTATTCTTGCCCATCATCCTGTGCTGTCATAATCATTTTTGGGAAGTCGCAGATTACGAAATTTCCTCTGGTTTCATTGTTTTCTGTCCAGGATTGGTTGAGCAGATATGGCTACCTCCCTCCTCCTGACCCGCGCACAAGTAAACTGCAGACCAAAGAGGGGATTGAGAAAGCCATTCGTGTCATGCAGAGATTTGGCGGGGTCCAGGAAACCGGATTGCTCGGTAACATCTTCTCAACTTCATCTATCAGGACAATATATAATGTGTTTATTAGATTTCACATGCCCAGGGTCTCAAACTTCCTGTAATCTGCTCTTTAGTTTCATCATACAACATGTGATCAACTTCTCTTCCAGACAGTGAAACACTCAAACTCATGTCCACACCACGATGCTCCCTCCCTGATATTGATGGGAGTGAGGACATGCTGAGAAAGAGGAGGAGGAGGAGGAAGAAAAGATATGCCCTGTCAGGCCTTAAGTGGCATAAGACAGACCTCACATGGAGGTGTGTTTCCTGTCATGTTACAGTGTCTCTTTCCAGTATGAATCATACAGCTTTATATATCATAAGTTAGGTTTTGGGGAAGTGTACTGATTTTTGTTTTTATCCAGAGTCACACAAGCTTATCGATAGCATTTTGCCTTTTTTGTGTCCCTGCGTACACTTTGAAGATTGGATCAAAAACTGGAAATCTTTGTGTTAGTCCAACAATCTTTCTAAACAAATATTTACACAAGCAGATACAAACTGTTTGGAGCTATTGCTTCCAGCGCTGTGGCTGTGAGCATGTTCTAGCTGTATGTCGACTGTACATTTTATATCTCATTTTAAATTTCTTTGTTAATAGTTAAATTAGCACCTTGCAATATATCAGGATCCATCTTTGGAGAAATTAATAAGATGAATGTTTGATCTCATGCACTGTATGGACACATTTAAATGGGATTTAAAAGAGTAAAATCAACTAAGGCTGGCATTATTCTTTATTTTGCTTGTGTTTAAAAAGTGCCATTAGAGGACCAAATGTGTCAGTCCATCTCTCATTACTCTCCTACTTCCCTAACTTGTCTGTGGCACTAAGCCCCAAGCCACTTAGTTCCTACTGAAGATGTAAAACTTCACAAAAATATACTTTAATTTTTAGGAAAGGCTCAGTGCATTTTTGGGGACAATTTTCAGCTGTAGATTAATACACATTTGGTCCTCTAGTGAGATAGTTTCATTGTAATGAAAGGAACATGTTAAGCAGGAAAAATAGCAACATTCTCGAAAACCAACAAATCCCTTTAAGTTGTAGAAATTTTAATTCATTAACAGACTCATCTTGATGAACTTTGAAACATGTGGTATGTATTAAAATGACAATAAACAAAACACAAAACGGGTAACAAAGGGTAAAACAAAACAAAAATCTTACAGACAATGCATAGTGAACAGGATTGTTAAAACAACAACAGTGTACAACTTTGATGTAATACAAAATCTATTCTTATCTGCAGTGTCCACAGTTACCCATCGCCCTCCCTCTCCCCCGGTCTGCCTGACAATTTGGTGAACAGCATCCTGACTCACGCCTTCAAAGCCTGGAGCGACGTGGCCCCCTTGAGTTTCCATCAGCTTCCGAGTGACAGCAGGGGGGCGGCAGCTGAAGGGGACATCAGAGTGTCTTTTTCACGCTTGTATCACGACGACGGGTACCCTTTTGACGGGCAGGGTGGCACCCTGGCCCACGCCTTCTACCCTGGAATGCAGGAAGTGGCGGGTGACACACACTTTGATGATCATGAGATCTGGAGCTATGGAGGTATTTACTGACTGAAATCACTATGGATGAATATATGTCTGTACTCAAGATGTGTCTGTCTACTGGCACACAAAATATAATGACAAGTGATCTATTGTACTCAAAAAAGTAAACAGAGTCCTTCGACCGTCTGCTTATTCAGTGACATCAAACCCAATTTATGTTCTTTTATGTGATCCAGTAACATTTTTGCTTCACACTTCCTCAGGTGGCAGCATCAATACAGACTTGTTCACGGTTGCTGTGCACGAGTTTGGCCACGCGCTGGGCCTGTCCCATTCCTCCTCTGATCCGTCCATCATGAGGCCGTACTACCAGGGTCCTGTGGGAGACATTCCCAACTTCCGGCTGGCCCTGGACGACAGGCTGGCCATCCAGCAGCTTTATGGTCAGTAACCAGTTGGACTAACTACATTCTAGATCAGAGTAAATCTCAAACTGATGTCTGTGATATTCATTGCATCCCACTCACAGTATGTGTTGAAATGTGGTGTGGTTAATTTCCGTTTATGTGTTTGTCTGATCTTCATCTTAGTTAAAAGATGAAACTTGAGGAAACAGTTGGGGTAAACTCCTGCGTTGGGCTTAGAATGGCTTACTGTATATATTCGCAGTTGTTCAGAACGTTGTATTCCTCCAACTGCTTTATTTTATTGTTTTATTTGAAATAATGGAAGTTCTGACTTTACCATAAGAACAGCCATTCTCCCTTAATAACACTTAATAAATATGGTCTATTCTTAGGTACCTAAACACAAAACCACAAGTGTTAAAATAACTCTAAATTAAGACCACATGTTGAAGTGTCCTTGGGCAAGATACTGAACCCTAAATTGCTTCTGAAGGCTGTGCCATTGGTGTCTGAGTGTGTGTGAATGATTAGTTTCTGTCTGATCAGCAGTTAGCACCTTGCATGGTAGCCTCTGCCATCAGTGTATGAATGTGACAATGTTTGAGTTGTTGGAAGACAAGACAAGTATAGAATATACTATTTAATGTGTGTAAAAGTGCACTCAGGGGACACAGACAGGATGTCAAGAGTTTCCTTCCGTGTCAAACTCCCCTGGCTACTGAGAACAATGTGGGTTGCTTACACAATTTTTCTAATGCTGTCATCATCTTTCAACATTGTCTGCTGTCACCATTCTGTTGTAGGTGTGAAGGATGGCAGGCCACCAGGTGGTGATGATCCTGACCTCCCACGCCTGCCCAGTCCACCTCCTGCAAGACCAACACAGCTGTGAGTAGAGCAAGAGGAAACAATGAAAACTACTGTACATCCATCCAGACAATAAGCACTTTGCATTTACAAGCTATGAATATCCTATCCATGCACTCTGTTTACTCACGGGCAAATGAAGGATGATGAGTAATTTAAGACCAGTGGATGAAGATAAAAGCCTTCTCATCGATCCTCACTGTGACGACAGTGTTTGGTCCTGTTGCACCCTCTAGTGAATTTTCATCAAACTACATCCTCTAAAATATCATTTGAGTTTTGACTAAACTTTTTCTGTCCCAGTTCTGACCCCTCATTTGATGACCGCTGTCAGGGAGGCTTTGACGCAGTGGCAAATATCAGGGGAGAGGTCTTCTTTTTTAAAGGTAAGACAAAGCCATCAGAGATGCACAAAAAATAAATTTCACAAAATAAAAATGTACTTCAAAATCTCCAAAATCATGTTAGTTGTCTGCATTGTTCATATAACAAAAATATATTCAGAATTGGCTTTTACTTAAGTTGTATACATAGACTTGGTGATGCCCTTTATCACATGTTGGTCATGTCGATGTCTGTTTACTGTTTTTTCTTGAAAAGGTGCATACTTCTGGAGAATTAAGCAAGACGGGTCTTTGGTGTCCCTCAATCCGGCTCAGATAAAAAACTTCTGGATCGGCCTCCCACCAGGAACGAACAAGATCGACGCTGTGTATGAGAGGAAAAGCGACAACAAAATCATCTTTTTTATTGGTGAGAAACTAAATCCTGTGGTTATGTATGGTTTTGGTCAATCTAATTTTGGTAATAGGAAATTTGAGTCACAGTAGAAGGTGTGAATATGGTTGATTTTTCTCACGTCTTGATGTGAGTCTATTTCTGCTTGAGGTTTCTGCCTCTTAAAAGGAAGTTTTTCTTGCCAGTGACGCTAAAGTGCTTGCTCTTGGTAGGAAGTGTTGGGTCTCTGTAAATAATATTATAAAGACTATAAAGAATAAACCTGCTCTATAGGAAAAGTGCAATGAGATAACTTCTGTTATGAATTGGTGCTGTATAAATAAAATTTAATGGAATATTTTGAAAGTGGTGAAATGTTAACATGGTCCCTGTAGAACAATTATTAAACTAATAATCTCAACAGCAGTTGTTAGAAATAAAAATGTTTAACTAAAATACAGTAACTACTAGAGACAGGTTATATTTAACAAATAGTGATTGTAGCCTAAAAAACATACTTATGGCTTTTATGGTTTATATCCTGTACAGTGTCTTTATGGAATAGGACTATTTCATCTCTCTGCCTTTAAGGACACTAGCACAGACACCAAAGTTGCCACTATGCTGTCATAACTTATATTGGTTTAAGTCATCTGACTTGATTCTGTCATACAGCAACACACACATATATATACACAAATAAACACAGAATTAACCAAGAAAAGACGATAAACCAAAAAACACAGATTCAAGTGGCCATTCTGGATTCCCTAACAGCTGTCTGATAAAGAGTGAGGTGTTTTCCGGTGTTTCCAGTTTTATTTACTGTATTTACGTTTCTGTGGCACACTTGGAGTGAGCAATGTGGTTGACATGCCAAAAATGCTAATCATTGGCTCTGGCTGCAGTGCAATACCAACCACCCTTGACAGAAGGGTGATTCCTCCCAGTAGTCAGCTTAGGACAGGAAATAAAGCTATGTATGTAGCCAGAGGCTTTATGTGTGTTATTTTGCTTGTTCTCATACTGCCAAATCATCAATAATTACCTTTTTTTCAAATTAAGCTGCCTCATTAACAAAACTAATAAACAAAACAAAAATATTTATCCACAAGAAACCAGTATTCCACAATCACATTGAACCAGTGAACCATCAACTGTTCATGATTATTTGTAAGCATTACAAACTTCTTTTTGACTCTAATTTGCACAAACAAATTGTAAAGTGTTCTTTCTCACACCTTCTGGCGTTTCTCCAGGATCTCAGTACTGGGTCTTCAAGGACACGGTGGCCATGAGCGGTTACCCTCGGCCCCTCTCTGAATGGGGAATGCGGACAAAGAGTGGGGTGCTGGTGGACAAGGTGGAGGCAGCCTTCGTCTGGGCCCACAACGGCAAGACCTACCTGTTCAGCGGTGGGGAGTTTTGGAGGTTTGACGAGAGCCGTGAGGGCGAACAGGTGACCAGGCAGCGAGAAGAGGGCTACCCACGAAATACCAACCTCTGGGCAGGAGTGCCCTCACACATAGATGACATCATCAGCTGGGTAGAAGGTAACATTGTGTTCAGAGGCATAAATATGTGATGAGTTTCTGATAGCAGTGCTAGATAAAAAAAACAAAACCATAGAGAAGGTTATTTTAAGGTGGTGACATTTTTTTTTTAGTACAATATTTTGCACTGAAATGTTGTGGAGCTGAAAATGGAAATATTCAAGTAAGTTACTGACTACCACTGCTTTTGTGTAACATCTCTATTCTAGTTGCTATTTAATAGGCTGATGTTTTATTCATTGTGATTAAAAAAACAAAGACCTGAGAGATACACTGCTGCTGCTCTTTAGGAGATGCCTACTTCTTCAAGGACAACCTTTACTGGGTGCTGAAGAATGGAGGACTGCACCAAGATGTCGTCACTCCTAAATCCATCGCTGTAGACTGGCTCAGATGTCCAGCTCTGCCTGCAAGCCCCACTGCAGCCAATCCTCGAAACCCAAAGGAGTGCAAGTGTGACTTAAGCGGATCATCTTCATTTCTAAGAAGCAGCTGGCTCATCCTGATCTCTGTTATATTGGTAATTAATGAGTTTATTAGAAAATAGACACCTGAGTTTGGAAAGTTTTTTTTAATGCGTGTTCAAAACGAAGTGGCTGCAGGCTGTTTTTGTACTTCCCTTAATCCACTTGAGGATAATAAAGGCTCTTCACATCATCACGCACAGTACATTACAACCCACAAACTGGAATCAGATTACATACTAGTTATATAATAAGCATATGTTAAATATCCGCCTTATACTTTAACATAAGGCCTACATGTATCATGTTACTGTAAATACTTTGCCTTATCAGAACATATTGCTGACCTGTGAAAATTGTAGATTTTGTAGGATTTCCATCCCTCCTTTTTCTAGAGTGAGTCTTGGATTACATGGAGCCTGTAGAGGAGAATGCATGGAAATTCAGTAAATCCAGCTACTCTCTTATAATGAGGTCTTACACAACCAACTTATGCTTGGACAGTAAACAGGCAACACAAACATACTTAAGTGCAATAGTCAATTTCTTTATCAGAGCTCTTTTGTGGGTGTGCATACATACTTTCCTCTACACGCTTGGAAGCAGAGGGTGATGCTGTACTCAAATGGTTACCCATTAAATGGTTAGCCACTAAATCCTACACACTGAACCTTTAAAGAAACAAGAAAAAGAGCAAAACTGTGCTAAATGACTAAACAGAAGTAGCCGGTGTGACATTTATACACATTCAAGCTTCATTTTTTCACATTTTAGTTCTTTTACAATGATGTTAATTACTATCATGCAACAAAAAACAATTGTATCTTTTTATCTGATTATTCAACTTTGCTGACGTCTGTCACTGTGGTGCTTTTGAGGTGGAGCTAAGCTCTGCAGATGTAATGCAGTAAATCATTTTATGATTAAAGTTATTAGGTTGTAATGTGTTTCTCAGGTTAGGCCGCACTTACAGTAATTAAGGTATGGTATGTATGTTATACTGTAGCTGCAGGTCTGTATGCAAGAAATCAACAAATGGGACAATTTCTAAGTGACTGTTATATCATCATTAAAATGTTCTTAATATCAGTTTCCTTTTTGTGTTGTATCTTTGTCTCTGGCTACAACTGAGAAACCTCTTAAAACTTATCTCATGGTCCACATTCATGATACACATGACATGATACATATTTACAATAGAGTACATGCTAGTCATTCTCCAGTGACAGTCTCTTATGAGTCATCCACTGATTGGTATCTTTATTAGAAATACCATGACACACAATACCTCTAGTTAACCATTGAATCGTCTGTTCAAAGCACATTCAAGTTATTCAAGGAAGTTTTAAGTTTGCTCAGGAGTATTTTTTCTGATCCTTGAGTAGGAAATGTTTAGGTAAGCTGTAAGTGGAACTGATTCAGTTTGATAATGAGGAACAATTGCATCCTCACAGACATCAGTTACAAGTGAGCAAAGTAACTTGGAACTAAAGGGTGATCTTTGAAATAAAGTACACCCACTTTGATAAGAATAGCTGGCTTTTATGTCATCTAATGCTTTGTGAACTATAATGGTAAGCTCTCAAATGC
Source organism: Siniperca chuatsi (assembly GCF_020085105.1). NCBI lineage: Eukaryota > Metazoa > Chordata > Actinopteri > Centrarchiformes > Sinipercidae > Siniperca > Siniperca chuatsi. The sequence goes on from NC_058061.1 coordinate 13,801,364, forward strand.
CACGTCTCAGGTGTCTGGCTCAAGTTCGGTCCAACTGCAACAATAGAGATAAAATTTGATGCCATTACACAGTGCAGTTTAAAAAAAAATTTTAATTACAAATTTTCCATTCATTCATACAAAATGTTTTATGTTTGTTCCACATTATTAAAGTAAAACTAAGATGACTTAAGAAAAGAGATAGACACCAAAATTTAATTTAGAAACACTAAACAAGATCAAGAGGTCACAGTTCTGTTACATGTGCAAATATGCAACACAGGGCAGAAGGAAAAATGTAATGCATATTATTGTGATAAATAAAGGTGTTCATTCGATTGAGTCAATCCTTCATCACACCAACTGAAAGAGGCAGTACAGGTTTCATTTGGAGTGCTCAGCTTGGCAATGTGGCTACATTTTCAACTGCTAATAGTTATCTGAAAACACAATATTAAAAAAAAACTAAAAATAAAAAAAACTAACTCTCTAGACTAATAAATGCCAACATTAAATACTGTCACACTCAGATTACATTGCTGGATTTCCAAACTACCATTACAACACCTACCCAGTAAACTTATTATCCTTTTTTCAGGCACCTGAATGTAGCTTTGGCAGCTCAAAAAACAGACATGAGCTGTGCCTGAATTATTCATACGACAAAACAAAATATTAAATTCTTGTGCGTATCATGCTTAACAAATACAGTATGCAAGAGGCCCAAGCAGATTAAATGTGATTATGGATAAATAATTCTTTGCAGCTTGTCATAACCCTGGAAGCAATTTGATGGACAACCACATAAGACCGAGGCAGTCATCATCAGATTTGATATGTTTTTGAACTATTAATATATAGCGCTACATTGGAAAGCAACAAAGTTCTTGCGACGTTAAAGCTCAATCTTATGTGCATCCTGAATTGACAGCACTAATAAACAGTGCATATGTATTAACAATTTGGACAAGGCTAAAGGGAATCAAAGGGAAAAATGATGAAGAGTGCGTAACCTTAATTGCTAACAAGTTTACCAGCAACACCTTAATTCCTGAGACACCACAGCTGTGGTTTTTCATTAGTCGTTCATTGGCTCCAACTCCTCCCCAGGACAAGGCTCAGGGCCATCAGCGCCAGAGAGTAGCAGGTTGTGGAGGTGGAGCTGCTGCTGGCACGCTGTGTTGTAACTGGTAGCGCTGGCTGGATGTTTCTGAAGACATTTATCATTAAAGGTGATGTGCTGTTGGAGACGTGTAATGTTGTGCTGAAGAGATCAATCTGGAGACAAGATATTGAGCCAGTTAGCTGCATGAAGCACAGATAGAGCATTTGCGCTGACCGTCCTGGCCATTACACTTAAAGAAGCACCAGAAAAACTCACCAAATCTTTGCTGACTTTGATTGAGTCCTTGAACACAGTCCAAACCACAGCCTCATTGCAAGCAGGGGTGGTCAAGGAGCCAAGGTAGCGGTAATACCTGGTGCGATCCACCCCGACCAGGAGATCATCCAGTGAAATTCCAGGTGCCATTGGAACAGACTGGCCTGAGGGCAAAAACAGAACCTATGAAGGCATTGTAACTGACACATTAGATACATTTTCCACAAGAAACGAGTAAAATATCTCCTTACCACTGTTTGTGATGTTGGCCAGGTAGGAGGTCAAGGTGCGCCAGCTTGCAGGCTGGCCAGTAGCATTACCTGACATTTCCTGAAAAGTCCACACATTGTTTAATTAGGCTCAAATGTTTTTTTCCCACCTCAGTGGAGGAAGAAGCGCATCATGGGTCTTTGATATAAATAAATCATGGAGTGACAAATTAAACTAAAAGACAGCATCCTAAATGATCTAGTGAGAGTCCAACAGTTGCATGGAACCTAACAGAAACAGGATGCATAAACTTAAGTGAATCTTTTCTCACCTCAATGAAGAAACCAAGAGCAGCAAGTCCTGTAGAGTCTGCAATAGCTTGAGTTGTGTTCCCTTTATAGGAGGACTTGATGTTTACAATGTGTAACTGGGTGAATGAAGTACAGAAAACATATTTTAATATGAATTATTGACACAACTCTAATTTCTAGCTCAACGTGAAACAAAGACTGCACACTACCTCCATGGGATAGCGCTTGCCATCCACGGTGTGCTCGGAGCCGGGGGAAGAGGAGCCATTACCCCAGTGCAAGTGGAACTGCAGGCTGTCGTAGGCCTCGGACAGATCTCCTCCTGAAATGCCAACACCGCTTCCAAAGGTGACTTTGACTGGAAGAGGGTGAAAAAGAGGATGGACCATTAAATCAAAACTGATGAGAAACAGGAGAAAAGGGTTTATTTGTCAGATGTTGTGACCAGTGAATTTACTTTTAGGAAAAAAGATGATAAAAATAAAAAAATAATAATCCAGCAGGATCATTTTTGCATTTCTGTGTACAATCCTGGCTACACCACTGCTTGTCACACCCAGAGAAGGAAATCTTACTTCCAAGGCTGCATTGTTAAAAGCCTCAAGAAAAATATAACTTGCAACTTAAAAAGAAGCACAATATTGAAAAGATTTCATCTTACATAACCAAATATTAGCATAGCATCTGGCACCATTATGTGGGTTTCTGTCCACAGACACACTCCTCACCTGTGTTTTCAGAGTTTTGGATCTTTTTCAGGGCGGTGCTGCTGTTGTAGTTATTAAAGGTGAATGCAGTCAGGTTGGAGTTGGGTTTGGCAGACGCTGAGACGATGTTAATGGGTGACTGTCGGGTGCCATTGCAAAATTTAGTAGCAATAGTTGGCCAGGTAGCATCATCTAGAGATAGGAACAAGACTTTTAGTAGCTGGAGTGGAGCAGCTGTCAAGATGTTAAAATGATATTGTTGCCATTTAGAGATAAAGGGAGGTTACTCACTGCAGCTTGGCAGATGATAACACCAGGCTGGAGGAGGAAAAAAAGAGCATTTAGTCACTCACTTATTCATGACAAACAGTCTACTGTTTATCCAAAGAGTCAATATAAATGAGATGAAACAAATACTTTAAATACCCACCTATGGCGTTTGAGGCACAGTGGGCGGTGGGTGCGAGGACGCACACAGTAAGCGCAGCTACAAGCCAGTTCATCTAGAATAACAGACAAAAACTAACTCACCAGTTTTTTCACCAAAACAAATGACGACCCACATTAAATCCCCGGCAAGAAAATGCACCTATGGCCATGCAAAATATCTGAATAAGACAATAAAATCAACTTGAATTAGCATAATTTAACAGATTTTAGTGGGTTTCAAATTGGCAAAAGCCAAACGCTACCAATGCACACATTTTAAATGTATTACTTTGTAAAATTATTGAAATAATCATAAACTAATGTGAAATTTGAAAATGCTACCACCTATTGTGAATAAGACAACAGAGCCGCTAAGCTGTGCTAAAAAAAAAAAAAAACAGGAGTCCGTTTCATACAAGTAGAGCAGGTGTTTTGGCTGCAGCTGAATCCGTTGACCTGAAGTGTGTCTTACCTTTGATGTACCTGTACCTCCTCTCTGTCTGTTAGTGGCTTTAGAGCCTCATCCTCCCTCTTTATATTCGCTCAGCCAATCCAGCAGCTGGTCTGACACCGCCTCTCTGTGTTAGCTTTTACCTCCCTGCAAGATTTTTCGGGGGCTGATTTGCAGAGGAGGTTTTTGAAATAAATTATTCCAGGGAAACTGGTTTAATGACTAACAACAGGGCGTATAAATCTGCCAGTATTGCTGTTACATGTACAATATAAATACACTATATGCTGTAAAATAAAATTGCAGCCACTTTGAAAAAGCTGATTATAGATTGATATAGACTGAGCCCTTTTTCAGGAGTAGCCTATATATTTTTTTCCGTCATCCCAGTTAGTTTTTAAAATGAGAAAAAAAACGTATTTCTTCTGCATCAAAACAATGTAGACTATTGTTGCTTTATGCACCAGGAGTTAATGACCATATATAAGGCTTTGCAGATGTCCAGCAAACGCAGGTGAGTTTTGAATGTCTAGCCTGTTTCCTCCACATGAACCTTTCCAGGAACAAGTATTTATTTAACCCTACTGCGCATGTCTTGCATCCTTCAAGAGAGTCACAGAATATTCTTAACTCGAGCAGCACAAACAGCACGCGACAAAGGCTTCTTTACACATTTCGGTAAGTTATTTATTAATGTAGAACATTATACGATTTTTAAGCGTTCATTTGCAAATTTCAGAGTTATTAAAAGTGGCATTTGGTTTGCGTGATGTGCCCACTGGCACATTAAAAGTGCATGCTTTTCTAACTAACGTTAGGACATTATGGCCAAGCTAATGCTATGCGCTCACTAACTAGCGCTCTCCGTGTGGAGGGAGATCTGAACTGCTTGTTTTGCCTCCACAGATGCTGTGAAAAGCTGGAGAGCTGACAGCACAGCCCACGACATCCTCCAGGAGGGCGGAGGGAGAATGAGGAAGTGGTAACGTTGGCGCCAGGCAGTCCAGATTAGTTTATATTAGTTCAGTGGATTATTCAATATGCATCACACTTAAAGAACCTGTACAATAATATTGTAAAGTTAGTATCTATGGATTTGTTTGCACAAATAAAATTAACTAAACTGTTTGTACTTGTGCCATGTGTGTCAACCGTACCATTTTTTTTTTTTTACCAAAACCAGTTCCTCTCAATGCATTGCATTTGTGTGAAAATGCATTCATTGAGCAGTAATAATGCAATATTCAAGATTTCCAGCACACCAGGAGTGCAGACTGTTGGACTTCTAAGAGATGGTCTTTAATTAATTAATATATAGTCACCTATTTATAATAATATATCTATTAATATATATTAATAGATAATAATAATTTGTATATATTAATTGATTATTTTACATTAAAAAGTTAATCTGACAGATGTTGTGTGCAGGAATTCTTGAATATTAAGTGGTTGTACTTAGCCCTGATGTTAACATAAGCATTGGTGAAATTCTTGCAAGACAGTTATTCACAAAACATGTCAGGATATAGAAATTGAATAATTTTTAAAAGTTAAAGACTACACGTTGAGACCTGACATTGTGGAGTAGTGAAAGACTGCAGGTGAGATGACGTCGACATTGCAACCTGAGTCGGTTCAACTTTCATTTTGGCTATCTATTTAAACCCCTTGACAACAACTAGGTTTAGATGTTGTTTAAACTTTTTTTGAACCTCAAAATATTTGCTGGGTAAATGACTATATATGTTGTTGGTCCATGCTCTCCAGACAGACACACAATAAGCATTTTTTTAAATTTATTTATTTTACACTATCGACAGGACGACATTGCCATTTCAAAAATAAAGTTCTTCTCTTATCATACGCTGGTATCGTTAAACCTGCAATAACTGATTTTTTGGCCTCTTGGGGACAGTACAAACTTATTACTTCAATACTTCAAAGTATTGAAGACAACATTGACATACCATCACCTTTTAAGTTGATATGGCAAACTTGTTTGCATACAGTTGCTTATTTACACGTCCATCAATTAGGGAGCAACATTATCATTCATTTGGAGTTTTGTTTCTGGCCACATGATGAATGTAAGTCCAATATTCACTCTTTTAGCTCTGTTTTTGGTCTCTACCAACTCCAGAGGAAAGTATCTGGTTCTTTAGCAGCTAAATGCTCCACCATGTTCATGTGTCTGTCTGCTATTTGGTGCTCAGCAGGTAGTGTACAGTGTGTTTTTAGAGCTTTTTCGCTGCAGACAGCCTGCTGTGTCCATAAACAATTCTGTAACAGCGTTGAGAGTGAACCAAAACAGTAAAGCAATCAGACAGCTAAACAATGAGCTGAAACTTGCTATAATGCTGTGAACTATTTAATTCAATGTCAACTATTTCTCTATACTATGATACAGTAGAACAAAAACAGTAATGGTATCTGAAAATAATGGAAACTAAAAAAGGGAATTAGTGTCTGAGCTTGCAGTATGTTCTGTTGCAGATCTCACAGATGCTTTATGCTGTGGAAAACTATGTTTGCTTGAGATGAACATTTCTAAAACTACAAAGACCAAACAATACAATTTCCACATCTGTCATTGTTCAAACCCTTAAAATGCTTAAATCGATAAGCAACCACTTGAGGATGTACGAATAATGAGGTAGCAAAGGTTAAAGCAGTGTGACATAACGTTATACAGTTTCCTAGGAATTTCCTGATTGGGGTGGATGACTGGGTGTACGAAGCATGTGATAGTTATTTAAAATGATTACATAAATGTACATACAGACAGAAAGATGGATGGATAGGTTGATAGCCCAGCAGGCAGAGACAGATAGATCTGAGCCAGATAGGAAATTCCTGATGTCATTTAGATGGCACGCTACTTCAGTTTTTACTTGAAGGTGCTATTGATAGCATTGATAAGCTACTAAATGACGCACTCCCCCTCCCCCCTCCCATTCCATTCCAGTGGTTGCCTGTTCGTTGCACAGCCTGCATATATCATGTTCGCATTTAGTGAGACTCAGACAGACTCAGTCATGTCAAGTGATGAATCTTTCGTGATAGAGTAAATTATTTTGCAACATATACAGTGGTGTGAAAAAGTGTTTGCCCCCTTCCTAATTTCTTTTTTTTTTTTTTGCATGTTTGTCACACTTAAATGTTTCAGATCATCAAACAAATTTAAATATTAGTCTAAGATAGCACAAGTAAACACAAAATGCAGTTTTTAAATGATGGTTGTTATTATTAAGGGAAAATAAAATCCAAACCTACATGGCCCTGTGTGAAAAAGTGATTGCCCCCTAAACCTAATAACTGGTTGTGCCACCCTTAGCAGCAGCAACTGCAATCAAGTGTTTGCGATAACTTGCACTGAGTCTTTTACAGCGCTGTGGAGGACTTTTGGCCCACTCATCTTTGCAGAATTGTTGTAATTCAGCCAGATTGGAGGGTTTTCGAGCATGAACTGCCTCTTTAAAGTCATGCCACAGCATCTCAATAGGATTCAGCTCAGGACTTTGACTAGGCCACTCCAAAGTCTTCATTTTGTTCTTCTTCAGCCATTCAGAGGTGGACTTGCTGGTGTGTTTTGGATCATTGTCCTGCTGCAGAACCCAAGTTCGCTTTAGCTTGAGGTCACGAACAGATGGCCGAACATCCTCCTTCAGGAGTTTTTGGCAGCAGAATTCATGGTTCCATTTATCACAGCAAGTCTTCCAGGTCCTGAAGCAGCAAAACAGCCCCAGACCATCACACTACCACCACCATATTTTACTGTTGGTATGATGTTCTGTTTCTGAAATGCAGTGTTACTTTTACGCCAGATGTAATGGGACACACACCTTCCAAAAAGTTAAAGTTTTGTCTCGTCAGTCCACAGAGTATTTTCCCAAAAGTCTTGGGGATCATCAAGATGTTTTCAGCAAAAATGAGACGAACCTTAATGTTCTTTTTGCTCAGCAGTGGTTTTCGTCTTGGAACTCTGCCATGCAGGCCATTTTTGCCCAGTCTCTTTCTTATGGTGGAGTCATGAACACTGACTTTAACTGAGGCAAGTGAGGCCTGCAGTTCTTTGGATGTTGTTGTGGGGTGACATCTTTTGTGACATCTTGGATGAGTCGTATTTTCCCTTAATAATAACAACCTTCATTTAAAAACTGCATTTTGTGTTTACTTGTGTTATCTTTAACTAATTATTAAATTTGTTTGATGATCTAAAACATTTAAGTGTGACAAACAAAAATAAGAAATCAGGAAGGGGGCAAACACTTTTTCACACCACTGTAGCTATACATTAGCTATAGATTTAGGTTACTTGGTGGTGTTTCATGTAACATTTTTCCCCATTGGCCCACTTGGCCAGTAGATCAGAGTTTTACTGGCCCCTTGTATATTCACTGGCCCAGCAGCCAAAAAATGAAAATAACCCCTTTTTCCCCCCATCATTTAGTAATTATAGGGGCCCTATATTGCAACACTTACCGTAAAAGGACATTTCAATCATCCTTACATTATAAGACATTAGATAAATATTTACATTTTAATCCAATTAAAGAGTACAGTAGAGTACGTTACTATAAAAAAAACATGGATGTATTACAAGAACTGGATACTGGACCCCAAAATGGCACCTATTCATTCACCTGGCGCATATGCCAAAAAAGTTTTCTAGCTTCTGGGTTTACTTCTGGGGTACACAGCTCACTGAATATGCACAGTAGTGTTTCTCCTGCTGGCCCCGCCCATGAGTTCCTGCTCGTCCCATAGACTTTACATTGTGATGACATCACATATTTCTAAATCGCTTTTCTTGGCTTGTGGAAAGTTTCACAAATATAAAACCTCCATGGATCAAACATTCATAATAGAAAGAGTCATAAGTGACCTTGTTTGCAGTTTGAGGTATCCTGTTTTACAGACGTCTCTTTTATGATGGTGGCCTATGTGGAAAATGTTTTTTGGGCCGCAGAGGGATTTTTTTGTTGCAATACCGCAAGTGGCCACTGGAAAGAATTGGCTGCAAGGCTGAGCGGCGGATCCAGGTCTTATTATACATCCATGATAAAAACATAAGAAATACATTCTGCAAACTACTGGTAGCCTAAGCCTACAGATGGAGCTCTTCTCTTTTTGTGCCTTCTCGCTCCTCCGTCATTCCTGCCTGTGATCCGGAAGTCGATCTCAGAGCGCCATGTTGACGGACATCTCAATTCCTAAAATGTATCTCGAGGAGTGAGGAGAGAGGAAGCTTGCCGGAGGAGCAAGGATACACCGGTGTATCCTTTGCGGAAGACTTTGGCACGTGTTGTACACAAGAGGTGTGACACACAGCTGGAATATACAAACTATGGTGGGAGCAGGACTCTACAAGTGTAACAATCTTTTTTAAAAATATTCGTCTACATATAAATGTTATCAATAACACCTTCAAAAAAAGAAAAACTGTTTTACTGGCTGCATGATTACATGTCAATATGTCATTCCTTGTTTCCTACACCGTCCAAGGCTATGTACCAGCACGTAGAGCCAACGCAGGTGTGACATATTGGTGACCAGAACTAATAATGAAGACGAAAGATTATACAACTTACAAAAACCTAGTATCAAAGTTATAGCAAAAGATGCTATAATTCGCCAAACAGACAATCTACTTTTTAAATGTCTGTTTATAGTCTTTTTGGTTTCCATTCCCAATTTTATTTGTTTTTTTCCATTCTTGTATAAGTAACAACAAAAATGTTAAAACCTGGGAGACCGGTGTATTAAGGACAGGTTAAAGGTCAGGGAGTGTTGCTTGTGTGGGTGTCTCTTTGAAGTTTGTGGCAACTCCCACAGACGCCTCCAGACAGTTCTGCATAGCACAAAGCAATGTGTGAGTGCGAGAGCCTCGTTTTACCTACAGTATGAGCAGGGAGAGCAAAGCTTTGTCGAGACTCTGCATTCCTTCACTTAAAAACCTGATCTGATCATGCCTTAGGCTCAGTCACACTTGCACTAGCATCTGTAAATTTTGTTCCTCCTGTTTTTTATTTCAGCTACAGTGAAACTGTCATCGCCAAAACATGCTGCTCACATTCCTTCACATCCACAGGTGTCTTTGTAAAGGCTCATTGTGATTCTGCTTTCAAGAAGCCCAGTCACCTGACAGTTCTTCTTTGAGGAGCAAAAATTAGTGCAGTCAGGTTTTGTGAGTCTGGAACCATAAACACAATGAATCCTAAAAAGTTTAGAAGTGTTCTGAAGACAAAAGACACATTTCTTTTTCTTCAGATCATCAGCTGAGCTGGTAGTTTGTCTAAGTTTGAAAAACGTTTTGTCATTTCTAAGAAATAACCAAAAATCATCATATTTTACTGGAAGTCAGGCTGCTAGTAGTACTTATAAACACAGATGACCTTCAGTTCAAAACACAGCTATGCCTCAGATAATCTGAGTAGAAATAAAGATGAAAGTGTCATGATGCAGCAACAGGGCTAGAAAATACAACATTAGTGGTATATCTTTAATTATCATTTCATTCATAGGGGCAGTATAGATAAATAAGGGCCATATGCCAATAAGCTGCAGTTTGTGAATTTCTTATTATTTTTGACATGTAAGTACCTCAACATGGATTCTTTTTCATGTTGAATGACGTGATGATCATCAGAGTCAGTGGCTCGTACTGCTGCAAACATCATTAAAGTCCTCTGTGATTCATTGTACAGTAAATAATCAGAATCAGAAATACTTTATTGATCCCCGAGGGGAAACTCTTTTGTTACAGCAGCTCACTATCACGTCAGTGCACACAGGAATAGAAGTACTAAGCAAAAAATATAATACACTATAATACAGGTCAGAAAATAAATTAAGTACCAAGTGGGTATAAGTATAAAATTAAAATAAGTGTGAAGTACAAAGTGGGTTTACCGGTTGATGATAATAATACGGTATAAAGTAATAGTGCATAGTAATAGTGAAATATCACTTATTGTCGCTGTTATTGTGATACACTAAGCTCCAGCAGTTTTATTGTTGTGCCCTGATACCAGAAATAAAAGGCTCAGACTATCTGCAATTACCTATGATTACTTAATTATTAAAGCTATTGAGTTAGTAACTGGAAGGCCTCTACAACCATTGTAGCGAGACAGTCTCTGGAGGATTACTTGTTTCCAGTATGGGCTGTTTCTGTGCGTCATTCTGTTAGTGATATAGTGACATTTTTTGGGTGACTGTTGTCCAGAGGGCAATGGCACATGCATTGTTGACTACATAGTCCCAGTATGATTACTCATCACTCCTCTGTAAAACAGCAAGCCACACAGGTGCCCTTTTAATTCAAACTCTCCTGTTGCCTGTTTCATTTAGAAAGATTACTCGTGCCTTGATTTATGTCTCTGCTTCTTTATTGCAGGTCATATGAACCCAATCAAACTACAATAAATCCATTTCAGTGAGTCAATAATTTCATGTTATGAAAATGTCTTTCTCCACATTTATGTATAATGTGGTACTCACATAGTTACAGAAAAACTGATTTTCACTCAGTCATATGAAGCTCAGAGTATTTCAGTGTCCAATTTCCATTCCATACTATATACTAACTGTATAATGTACTAGTTAGTTTACAAGAAATTAGCGTTACTCTAAAAAATCAAAACTTTTATAATTTTGTAATAATGGGAAATGATAGAAGAGATACACCAACCAATCAAACTACGACCTTGAAATGCAACTGACGATTAAACGTCACAAACAGCCAACGAGATGTTTTTCTAAAGATTGAATAGTTTTCTTGTTTGTTTATTTTGTTTTTATGTGTCCGTGGTTCATGGTCCATGTTTTACCTCCATCCATAATTGCTTAAAATTTTTTCCAGCTGTGAGCAGCTACTCCATTTAATTTGTGTATTGCATTGTGGGACGCATAGCGTACATCAGCAGTACATTTGAATAGAGCCAACATTGTATGAATGTTGAATGAATATGATTCATGTAGGGCCAATAAACAAATACAGTAAGAGTGTATCTATCTTTTGTTTTCAGTAAAATTCAACTTGGCTTGTTTTAGTCGTGGTTCTCAAAATATTATTAATGATTAATAAAAATCATATCAGTTGATGGGGCTCTGAAAGGGGGCATGATGTAAAATGTTTGAGAACCACTGCTGTAGTCAATAGTTCACTAAGCAGTTATGAGGATGGCAAAGATAGAAAGGTAGACATCAACTTACAAAAGTAAGTATCAAAGTTATAGCAAAAGATGCTATAATTTGCCAAACAGACCTCTACTTTTTAAATGTCTGTTTAAAGTCTTTTTGGTTTCCACTCTCAATTTTATTTGTTTTTTTCCATTCTTGTATAAGTAACAACAAAAATATTAAACCAGGGAGACAGTTATATTAAGGACAGGTCAAAGGTCAGTGAGTGTTGCTCGTGTGGGTGTCTCTTTGAAGTTTGTGGCATCTCCCACAGACGCCTCCAGACAGTTCTGCACAGCGCAAAGCAATATGTGAGTGCGAGAGCCTTGTTTTACCTACAGTATGAGCAGGGAGAGCAAAGCTTTGTCGAGACTCTGCATTCCTTCACTTCTGTGATAATTCAAGAATGTGTCTCTGAACAAGCGTGCTCCTATTAAACGTTTAAGAACCTGATCTGGTCATGCCTTAGGCTCAGTCACACTTGCACTAGCATCTGCAAACGACGGGAACTAGTCTTTCCTGAGGGCAGGGCTTATGTAACACAGAGTAGCTTAAATTTCTAGTTCCCGTCCCATTTTTTCACAATTGAGAATGACTTCCGGATGGGAGCCGAAACGTCTTGATTCTAAAAACAGTGTCCAGATGACTACGACTGAAACCTTTTCTACGATGTACTACAGGAGTTTAACTCACTAGTCCAAAATACTTACATGTTGCACAGTGGATAGAGGGCCTGATAACACCTTGGAGTTTAAAAAAACAGATTAAGAAAAGCTTTTAAAAACTTTCCTCGTCAGCCTATAGTCACCAATATCTTGATTATGAGATTATACGATTGCATACTAACAGTGCAAGACAGTGCACTAATTAGTGCAATATACTTTTCTCTTCACAGCAGCTCTAGTTAGCTAACCTTCTCACAAATGCAAATTATTTGAAAAGGCACTGATGTGGTGTAGATTGTCCTGTCATAAAGAGACTGCGCAGACAGAAACATGTTGTGATATCCTGCCTGGAACATCATCATCTGGTGGGGTTAAAGAAAATGTTAGCTTTCATTTAGGTCAGACTGAAGTTAGATCCATTCTTTTGACTTGATATACATCTGTTAAAAAAGGCCACTACTTTAAATGTCCCTGCACTAGTTAACCTGGACAAGCAGAATAACCTGTTATGATGGTGAAGCCTGTCATGCGCACACATTGTGTCTTGACAGGATTAACCAAGAAAAGAAAACACTACATCATTTGGTGAAATAATCACATCATGTTTTGTCATAAATATTTCTTGGTGCCATAGTGTGTGTTTCTTTAAATCGCCCCTACTTGAAAATAAGGTAAACGCCATCAGCCTGATTTAGCCAAAGTCATCAAGGCTGTGAGCCACTCAATACATTTTTTTTTATAAACAGGGTGCTGCTATTGTGGAAGGATTACCTGCTATCATTAATACTGTCAATTACTCTCATCTGAATTATCGTTGAGAACCAGTGGGTGGACACCAGTGGCAATATTTAGTTATATATCATGTGCTTCAATGCTACACATTACCAGAATTCATTCCAAAATACATGAAAATATGAAGGCACTTGTGATTGTGAACTGCATTGTTTAAAAGGCACTCAGTCACATGTTTATCTCTTCCTGATCTTCACTGATAAGTGTCATACCGAGAACAGACAGCAGCTGATTTCACTGCTGCAACTTCAATAAATAAATCAGGGGAAACAAACCACCTGATGTCGCGGAAGGAACAAGGATAAGTTTTATTGTTTTAACAGTGTCAGACTCATAGCCCTTGTGACAACAACAAATCAATGAAAAGACCAAAATGAACAATGAATTGATCCTGCACACAAGTTTTGCCTGTGTAGTCAAAGTTTAATGTCAATTATTCCTCCATTGTTGTTCACAAACTACTACTTGTTCACAAACCTACTGCCCTAATTAACACCAAATGTGTATTAATCTGCCATCGAAAGTAGTTCCCAACAAATGCACCATTTTCTCCTGTTTCAGTGATGTTTGGTAAAAAGCTGTTTAGGAAATTATTTAGCCTTTTTTAAAATCAAAACATATATCTGTGACCTGTTTTTAAAGATGTATTTCTTCTGTAAGAACCAGTGGATTTAAAATAATCCCAAACTAGATCAACATCAGCCATTTGTGAGACAATATCCAGGTCACTGTTAATTGTGCAAAAGGGTTGTCCATTAAAATGTTTAAATTGTCTTTTATAGATAAAACGTGGATTACTCTTAGGAATCTTAAAGTTCCTCACACAGACAACTCCACAGTGATGACTAACATCATTACAAAAGGTTCCAACCACAGAGAATCTGTGGGGTGTGTTTGTTAAAATAAGATCAAGTAGTGTGGATTCAACCAGATCTTTTTGGTTTAACCGGGTTGGCGGGTTTATTAGCTGTACCAGACAAAGAGTCACAAATGTCCTTGAATGGGTCGGAGGATGCTAATAACCAGTCCCAGTTTAGGTCTTCAAATAAAACCAACTCTGATTTAGTCCCAATTGTGAAAAAGGTCGGTAAGTGAAGTGGCCACTTCACTTGAAGCTGAAGGTGGGCGGTAACATCCGACCACAATAATATCTGAACTATTTGGAAGGGATAATTTAATTGAGTTCAAAGCAGTTTGGTTTGCTGATGGACTGAATGCAAGTCCATAAAAACACTTACATACTTACATATTAAACTCAGGATGATGAAGATGATGAGTGGCACATACCAGGTTGCAGTACACCTTGATAGACTCTTTAAAGACGGTCCAAACCACTGCTTTATTACATGGAGGGGTGGTTATGGAGCCATTGTAGCGATAGTATTCAGCTCTGTTCACATCACCAAGCAAGTCATCAATGGAGATCTCTTCTGTGACTTCACCTTCTGAGCCTGCATGGAAGCAAAAATGCACAAGACGTAGCAGCACATTTGTGTGTCCACATTCAGTGTTTTAATGTTATATGCAATGAAACAAGTGTGCGCTCACTGATGTTTTGAATAGCTGAAAGGTAATTGGTAAATTTCTTTCCAGGCATCCATATCAGACGTGGGATTTGTCTACAGAGACAAACATGGTGAATGATTAAGGAACATTTGACTGTAAAGTTGCATAATCTGCCAGTCTAAGTAAGCTACACCACTGCCATGATTGCCTCATCCAGAGTCAAATCCTTTCTCTTGTTCACTATGTGCATCTGGATAAAGACACAATTAATCACATGTGGTACACACTGGCAAAAGCAAAATCTATTAGAAAACAGTGCCTTCGCTGCAACAACACAGTAGTTCAATGGTTATAACTACCTCCATTGGGTATCTCTTTGAATCCGCTGTGTGCTCTGAGCCTTCAGAGTCATGTGATGTGGAGCCCACACAAAAGAGACAAAAACAGTCTTGAAATCACAAAAAATTAGTATAACATTGGCATAAGAAAAGGCATTTGAGCCTGTTTGGCATTTAAACCAGATGGTATCTACTCTTCACTCTTTAGCTGGATACCTGCCATCACCAGTGGTGGAAAGTAAACTGTCATTTTGTACATATTCTTTATCATTTTCTTCTAATATATATTCTTTAATATCTTATTGTCAATTTTATATTTATGATACTTGACCTGCAGTACTTGCTTTATTATGTTTATTGTTTTGCACCTAAATACCAAAGCAAATTCCTTGTATGTGTAAACCTACTTGGCAATAAAGCTGATCCTGATTCAGAGAGAAATATTGGACTTTTTAGTACATTTATTTGGTGTCTTTAGTTACTAGTGTTAAGGACAGAACAGGCCAGAGACACAGTGATGATACAGGTATGGTTTATTGACACTGTGTTGCACACAGGAGAGCCAAGTAACCCGGGACCGGGAACAGGAGCGACCCACACAGGAGACTGGCAATACACGAGACCTGGAGCTGGAGTGACACACTCTGGAGGCTGGAGAACACAGGAGCAGGGAACAAGGTTCGGGAGGTGAGACGTTAGTTCGTCGAGGAGTCCGTTACGTAGAGAATGCCGGAGACCAAGATCTGTCCTTGCTTCGAACGAGACCGGACACTGACTGTGGTGAGGAGTAGTGCTTTATAGGGGAGTGGAGTGCTGATAAGGTGCAGGTGTGTAATGAGTGACAGATGATAGGCATTAGTAATCGGGTGAGGGAGTGCGGTGTGTGTAGTGTAGTGGCTGGAGAGAACATGACAGACTGTGACAACTAGTTACTTTGCAGATTCAGATTAATAACACAAAATATAATCAACAAATAAATTATGTATTATTAGAATAAGATAAGTATTTATTGATCCCTGGGGTGAAAATCACAAGCTACCCAGCAGTATAAAAAGTAAAGTAAGCGCCACATTTACCAGCTGCAACATTAAAGTAATGTACATATTGTACAATTTTCCTCCTTGATTATCATGTTACACTGTGTAAATCTACATGTTTCAATTAAAACAGGACATTAACACCTTTAAATTATAATGTAATGTCAAAAAGGTGTTGTTGCAACTCCATGGCAATTTCTAAGCCCTTACTTTTGGAGCATTTAAATGTGTTGCTTTACTAAAATACAATTCTCAAACTGTTTTAAGTGTTTCACAGACTGGTATGCTTGAAGTTGATTTTAAAGAGTCATGCACCTACTGAGTCACCGCACGCAGCCAAGAACAGGCCACACGCATGTGAGACACGTGCGCCTTACTATCTGCCAAGTGCTGATGGCTGTCAAGTAGATAAGATGGAGAGAAAGATTACATGTATCATTCTGCAACACATGACTCAAAACTATCTTTTTGTTTTCTAGTCACATGCAACATTTTCTATTGTTGTTACAGTCAGAAAATAAAACAAGCCTGATTATCAAACATGATAATTGAACCAGACATCAGCATGTAGGCTACCATTATGTCCCTGCACTCGTCTATGTGCTCTGGTGACGCTCAGTCGTTGCTTGTGTAGCTGTTTGTGATTCCACTTGCCATAGATCAAAGCAATTTTTACTGGTTCAGCTGTACAGTATGACCAAGCAATGAATAAATTATTTTCTTATCCTTCTTGTGTAAATGGAAATAACGGAAATAAGAAGCTTCCCGTCCATTTCCTCACCACTCAGATTGGAGAACTTGGTTAAACTTGTGATGATGGCAGGGAGAAAATACAGCGAAACACTGGGACGAAACACAGCAAACGACACCTTCCATATCCATATTGACAGATTGATGATGCAGTCAATATAATGACTGTTAACTGCTCATTTTAACTGCTGTTTAGGTTTATTAGTGAAGTAGATCAGTGTAGGAGCTGCAACTTAATGTCGGATGTAAAATAGGCTGCAATGAACAGTAAAGCTTTAAATTACAGCCCGCAACGTACAGCATGACTACACAGCATGACCAGTACATTACTAGTGATACATAAATGTAGGTACAATGGAAGATGTGAAGTTAGGGAGTAAGGGAGTAACAATCTGGGAACTTCAAGAATTTAACTAACAGGCACCTATTCTATTATTAGAACAAAGATGGAAGTTTGAGGGAAGATTGGATGATGAGTTCTGTAGCATTTTATAAATCGGCTGTGTAATTTATTTCAAAATTACCATACTACTTACCAACACTGGAAGATTACAGACGACAACAAAAAGAGGATAGGCTAACTACATAGTTCCTTTTTTTTTGGTTTGGGGTACATACTACATAAATAAGGGGTACACAGACTATATTTTAGACCTTGTAATCCCTTATGAACCTTCACGTAGTTTGAGATCTTCGGGCAGGGGTCTCCTGACTGTTCCTGAGTCCAGGATGAAAACTAAGGGGGACAGAGCTTTTGCTATCAGGGCCCCGAGGCTCTGGAACAACTTGCCCGAAGAAATTAGGTTGTCTGAGTCAGTGTCTTCGTTTAAGTCTCGTCTCAAAACACATTTTTATCTGAAAGCATATCCTGATTTTACCTGAACTGGCTGTTTATTTTACTGTTTACTTTATTGCTTTTGTGTATTTTATGTGTTTTATTTCTTTATATTTCGTCATTCACTGTGGTATTTTATTTTTCTTGTTGTGAAGCACTTTGTACTTTGTTTTGATAAGTGCTCTATAAATAAAGTTTTATTATTATTATTATTATTTACGTTTTTACTTTGGAACAAACAACTGTACCCTGTAATAACAGAATATGTACACTTTAGTTGAAAAATATCACATCTTGTTCCCTTGTACTTACAGATTGGTGACAAATGAAAGGAAAAACCAACATGAAGTGTCTTAGTATGGAGTCAGGCTACCACGAGCCTCCAGAACAGCTTCAGTGCTTCTTGCCAAGTCTGTGGAACTCTATTGGAGGGATGAACACCATTCCTCCACAAGATATTTATATCTCATTTATATATACACAACCTTTATTTAATCAGGTCATCTCACTGAGATCAATATCTCTTTTGCAAGAGAGACCTGAGTACAACAGACAGAAAGAAAAACAAGCATTGACAGACATAACAAAAGGACACATAGCATCAGAGAGAGTCACAGACATCACTAAATAGATTTGAAGATAAAAGTTTATGTTACTCATATGCTTTCTTGTAATCAATCCAGGCAGTGCACAGGTTAGTGTGTCGGGCTCTGCAGTCTTGGGTGACTGTTCTATCAACCAGGAGTTGGTGTTTGGCTCCTCTGGTTCCTCTGCCAATGCCCTTCTGCGCTTTGCTCATGTATTGATCCATGTGTCCACTTATCTTAGCCGCGATGATGCCTGACATGAGCTTCCATGTTGTGGAGAGACAGGTTATTGGCCGATAGTTGGATGGGACTGTACCCTTTGCAGGATCCTTCAGGATCAGGATTGTGCGCCCTTCGGTAAGCCATTCAGGGTGCGTCCCATCTCTTAGCAGCTGGTTCATTTGTGCTGCTAGGCGCTCATGGAGTGCAGTGAGCTTCTTTAGCCAGTAGGTGTGGATCCTGTCAGGTCCCGGTGCTGTCCAGTTCTTCATACCTGAGACTCTTTCTTGGATGTCTGCCGCTGTGATGGTGACTGGATTCTGTTCAGGGAGGTTGCTGTGGTCCTTTCTCAGAGCGTACACTTTCGCAGGTTGAGTTGCGAACAGCCGGTTTATTCTTCTGGCTTCATTATCTCTCGTGTATCTCTTTAGGCGGCTGCCCAAGGCATGGAGCCTTTGTTTCGCAGTTTCGAGTGCTTCAGGTATGGGCATCTGGTTGTACTTCTTGGGTACTTGTCTTCTCATTGCACCTCTCTCAGCCTCTGTCAGTTGGCTCACTTCTCTCCGGGCCTCCTTGATTTTTGCCTCCAACCTTCGTTTCCATGGTGGGTACTGTCTCTCATGGCTCCCATGGTTGCTCTTGTAGCCAAGCATCTCTAGGATCACTGCTGCTGAGGCGTATATCAGCTCATTGGTTTCAGTGATGGTTGTGGTAGGGATCGCTCTCAATGCTGCATTCACATCTTCTAGGAGACTTTCTGATGGTACTTCACTTAGCTGTTGTAGTTGGCGTTGGGGTTGCCTTGTATTCATCCTCGCCATAATCTTATCTTTCAGGTCAGTCGCTGCCTCGTTCAGCATGATTTCTCTTGGGGCTTCGTACCCAATCTCTGGTTGGGGAGCTGCTGGTTGCTCCCCTCTGACCTGTTGTCCTGGCTCTCCCTTGCCGTAACATTTGTGTTGTATCTGGTCAATCTCAATTTGTGATAGCAGTTGCCGCTTGTGGATGTTGGAACACTGAGCTACTAGTTGCTTCGCTGTAAGCCTTGATTATGGGTTTCGAAGTAACCATTCATCCCACATCATGTGCATGTAAGCCCTCTGACTAGGGTTACTGGAGTAGTAGCATTCCAACAGAGCCTTATTATCGCATCTCGCCCATCTCCACCTTGTTCCAGTAGCCCATTTGTCGTCTCGATGCCCTGGTTCCCCAACACCTGACGCAGACCTTGTTTTTTGGCCGGACCACGTCTGAGCCGGCATGTCATATATTCCATTGTCACTCATCATCATGAGGTAGGCAGCAGCGTGAAGGTTCTTGCCTAAGGACCCACACTGGATGATGGGTCATTGCTCATATATATATATATATATATATATATATATATATATATATATATATATATATATATATATATATATATATATATATATATATATATATATATATATATATATATATATATATAGAGAGAGAGAGAGAGAGAGAGAGAGAGAGAGAGAGAGAGAGTTAAATCTGCAATAATGTATTTATCTGGCTACTTGTAGGAAGCGGAAACAAGTTGTCTTGTCTTATTAGCATACAGCTGTCTATTTTCATATCTAGCTGTTACGAAGCAACATTATCATTCATTTGGAGTCGTGTTTCTGGCCACCTGGCGAATCTAAGTTCAATTTTCACTCTTTGTGTTTTCTGTTTTTGGTCTTTACCAACTATATCTATAGGGAAATAACTGGATCTTTAGCTGCTAATTGCCCCACTATGTACACCAGCTAGTCGTTAACTGCATCTCTGCCATTTGGTGCTGAGTAAGTAGTTTTTAGGGCTTTTTGGCTAATAACAGCTGCCTGCTGTGGCCTATATTGTCTCTATGAGAGCAATGAGAGTTAACCAAAGCAGTTGTGGGCCAGACAGCTAAACAATGAGCTGAAACTCACTCTAAAGCTCTGTAAAGCCAAGAGGAGCTGCAGATTCAGGTGATGATTCTCTGTAGGTGCATCACTACGAACCACCCCTTTCACATTGTCATGTGATACGTTGTTGTTACTGTAAAACTATCGATTATTGCATCTTTTAAAATGAGTTCTATTTTAGGCACGATTCACAGCTTTTATTTTATTCTATGTTCTTTTGTTTTACTTGGCTTTTTATCGTATTTTGTTCTTACTTTTCTCTGTTTTTGTGTTTTATGTGATTTGCTGCTTTACATTCCTCTTTCTGCTGAGGGGCATGTGTTGGGTAAACATGGCCTTTCCTTCTCTTATCCTGCAAAAGGAAGGTTTCCAGGCTGCCCTACTGACCAGACTTTGCTGCAGTTGGGGGTGGTCAGGGAGCCCATGTACCGATAGAACTTTGTGAGGTCTACATTTACAATAAGGTCATTGATAGAGATGGCATGGTTTATATTAACCTCAGTTTCTGTGAAAAGTTGTAAGAAATAAAAATTTGTGATTAAATGAAAGTCACGTGGATTGAAATGCACCAAAATAACAGCATCCTTAGTTGATGCCAACATGATCATAAAAAGGAGCGACATAACATCACCATGAGTGGTCACAAAGTCTATTTTTTTTTTACCTCAACCCAACCTCAACTTCAAAATGCACACACAGACTGTAAGAAGAACACTGCCAAGAACCTATCTGAGCACAGGAGTGACATAAATTACAAAGCCTCTACTCTTATGACAGGATACATCACAAGGTCACAGCATAATATTTTCTGACTCAATTATGTTTGCATTGAACATGTCTCAGGTGCGTTCACAAGGCACTCAACACTTCAGATGTCACCTTAGTGTCAACACTAGGGTGACATCTGATGTTTGCCCCTGGGCAAAATATTTCAAGCTTTGAGTAAGGTGTCACCCTAACATCACCTGTTGGTCCCAGGGCATGTATGTACATGCAGTACATTCCTTGGCACCAGTTTTAAGCATAGCCAGTGCAATGCATCCTGCTCTAGATCTCTACCTGTCATAGTTAGCCGCCTCTCTCCTGACCCTTGTGTGCTCTAGTGTGCTCTCCTTTCCCTGTGTGTACTGGTACACACCTGACGTCCATCATCCAATCAGTCTCCACAGTATATCTACCAGGCTCTACCACTATACCAGCACCAGATCGTCTCCGTACACTTGTACGATACCTTCGTCACAGCTCCTACCTCAACCAAAGTTAAGTTGTAGTTATTCGCCTGTCTGTCTGTCTCTGCCACAGAGCTATTCCCTGCTAGTGATCACAGCCACAGTATCCTCCCCGATCTCTGCAAGGCTGCCCGCCTGCTTTGCCTGCCACGCTACCCAAGCCAGCTGCCTTTCCTGCCCTATTGGCCTCCCCACAAGAGCCAGCTGTCTTTCCTGTCCGGCCTGCCTCACCACACGAATAAGCTGCCTTGCCGGTTCTGTCCATCACGCTACACAAGCCAAGCCAGAACCAACACTCACCGTGTCCGTCCTCGGAGCCTTGCTGTTTCTCCTAGGACCGGGCCTAATACGTCCTCTCTGGCTACAGTGGACTACACCGGATTCGCTGCTCTGGAAGAGTGTATATCCACCTGTGATTGCTTGCAGTGTTATAATAAAAACTGTTGCTACCACAATCCAAGTACCACTTCCTAGTGTTCTGCAATTGGGTTCTTAGATTGTGCACTACGATCTGGCCAACATGGACCCAGTGGACACCAACCCGGAAGTAGCCTTTGTTCTCCACAGAAAGAAACGGAGATGTCCCCCCAGTAGGTCAGGGTGTACTCTATGAAAGTTAGAGGAGCGCTTAATACCACAAACTAATGTATCATTCCTTACTTACCACAGCCAGTATAGCACCATTCTCTTACAGCAGCTGGAACCGAAATATAACCAGCAAACAGTGAATGTTGCAGGAGCCAAAAGATACAAAAAGCATCAAATGTGGCTTTATTAGCATTATGTAATGAAATACAGCCCTGCCTGAGGAATACAGTTACTGGGACCTATTAACAGTGGTGGAAAATAAATGAGTACATAATACGAGTACTGTACTTAATTTCCATTTTAGGCTACTTTATACTTCTACTCCACAACATTTCAGGAAATTTATTTTTTTACTCCATTACAGTTATATGAGAATTAATAGATTAAGATTTTACATTCCCTTGTCATGTTTCTTTGAGTTGTTAGTTCCACTAAAGAGAGATTTGCCCCTCCAAACTCTAAATATAGTTTTATATCAGTTTGAGGTAAATTTAGCCAATATTTCACAAATGAGAAATTGATGTATTTTACTCACCACATTTGACCAAAGCTGTCAAACTCAGGCACAGCTGAAGGGAGGAGCGTTACATCTTTAGGAGGAAAAGGAAACCTGTTATCTGTTATAAGTATAAGTAATTTTATAGCCATTTCACAATGTCCTTTTCCTGTCTCAAGTAACCAAGTTTTGAGAAAGAGAAAACAGCTCTGTACCAGCTTCAGTGATGTCTAGTTGATGTACTTAATGATGAAGCCCTGTATGCTACCTTTTAATAAGTCAAAGAATACCAATAGCAATTATGTGCTTTTGCTGCAGCAGCCTCAGGTACGGACACTGAGTCATCCACCTATTTCATACAAGCTGTATACATACAGGTTAGAGTCACTGACCAAAAATCCCTTTTAAGTGCACTAAGATACAACATAAACTATGGTGACATCAGATGACTTGATCAAAGTACTGTACTCAATATGTCAAAGAATAAATACTTTGTGTAGCAAGGAGAAAAGAATGCTATTTGACAATTCATGTGTTAAAGTTTGACAAATCATCCTACCTTACTGTCAAGGCCTTAAGTCCCTAAGGCTTAAGAAAAAAATAGTATGTTGGAATGAGGTGTTACATTAAAAACATGTGTCCGTCACTGAGGAGAAGGTGACAAAGGGTTCTTGTATGTTTCACGTCAGTGATATAAGTTGGAATGGAAGGGGGTCCACTGTGTATACACCACTAAATCAGTATGGGAGAGATGCACGTAACATGACTACAGGTCTCTTTTTTCTGGAAACTGTAATCAAAATACAGGTGTTTAGAGCAAGTCAGTGATCTGGCAACATCTAGAGGGCTTGCACAGCAAAGTTAAGCCAGCTAAATCAATCCCTGTTTTGTGACACAGCATCCAGGTTCCCACAATGTTATAAAATAGTTGCCCCAAATTTAATTGTAACCCTTATAAACTAAATTCAAAGCATGATTTTGATATGTTGGTAACACCTTACTGTAACCCCCAATTTAGCATGTATAAGCAGTATATGAACATTTAATAAATGGTTTAAAAAACACTAATGTTGTTGTGAGGAGAATGTAAAACATTCAATGAAATAAGGAGCATTTAATTTAACAAGTTTAACTCAAGTTTAATTTCAAATTTCAAAGAGCTAAATGACCTCTAAAAATACTCCTAGGAGAAGGAGTACAGTGTGTGACTAGACACACACAGACACACACATTGCTGCAGGTTTTATATAGTTCTCACTTATTTGTAATTTTTAACTGCAAGTCTACATTTTTTTTTTTTTACTTCTGTATACCACAATTCTTCTGTTTATGTACATGTTTTTATTTCACACTTGCTTTGGCAATGTTAACGTCTGTTTCCCATGCCAATAAAGCCCCACTAAATTGAATAGAATATAAGGCTCCTTCAACTAAATTAATAGACAAGTGCTGTTATTTATTCCCCTTCGGCAACTATCTTGTTACTTTGTTTGTATTTTACAGTTAAGACAAATGGCCATTGGAATTTGTTACTCTTCCATTTTTGCTCAACTGACACCAAACTAACAAATTGTTTCTTGCTTAGCAAGATCATGACTTGCCCTTGGTGTTTAAAGTTGTGAGTCTGAGTCCTGGGTGATGCAGAATAAACATGCTAATGTCTACTCAGCCATTGCGCTGTGTGGATTAGAGACGCGTGACTTTAAGGTTTAATAACTTTGGTCCGGGATGTTCTGCTGATGGACTGCATTTGTCTTGTTTTTTTCACCTTCCTCCTCTTCTTCCTTCTTCTTCTTCCTCCCCCTCAAAATGCCCGTCCCCAACTCGCAGCTGCACAGCAGCTATAATTCCTCTGCTTCTTCCTAAGAAATCTGCCCATGCATGAAAATAAACAAAATTTTGCCACACGTCCTCAATAGGCATTGTGGGCCAATAGTCCTGATGGTGGCTCTACAGCTACAGCAGTTTAAAACTGAACATTCATAACAAATCAGACGTACTTGCTACCACTTTGCAACTTTCACCAAAATGTAGGCCCAAGTGAGCAGAATAGTCCACATGCTTAGAGCTGCCAGGACTTATGAAGTCCATCACTCTGTTTTTCTCCTCCCACATATTTTACTCAATCGACACCAAACTTGCCACACTGCATTTTCAGACTGTCCTCCACAAACGATCCAGCCATATTTTTGAAATATCAAAAACTGAGCCCACAGTGGATCAAAATGTTTTACTGTAAACAGTACGGTAAACAGCTACTGCAAATTCTCAATAAAATAAATCTCCATGTTTATGAAAGAAAATTACCAAATTTTGTAGTTATGGTAGATGTAGTGTGGTATATTTCAGAACTGTATCTCAAAAAAACATTGCAGTAAATGGAAATCATGATTTTCCCTTAGTGTCTAAGGTTGTGAGTTCGATCCCTGGATGATGCAGAATAAACATTTTTACTCATGGATTAGAAACGCGTGACTTCAAGGTTTAATAACTTTGGTCTTGGATGTTCAGCTGATGAACTGTATTTGTCTGTATTTGGAGAGCTCAGAGAGTTCACTTGAATATCTGTAGAGAAATGCTTTGCTTCACCTGAGCAGCAGCTGGACCTCATTAAGTAATCAGTGTGTGATTGGCTGGACAATTGACTTCATTATTTTTCATCAAATTGTGGTGGTCACAAATCTTCTAAGTGGCACTTCAGAAATGCAAGCATCAGTTTTTCAATTTGTGCATGGATATTTCTTGTGAAACATCTCTACTAATAAATAATTAATTAGGACACTGTACACAAATAAGCTTAGGGCTACCAGGAAATAAAAAACCTATATTGAGTAGGACCACAGCACAGCCTATCAGATTATAACAGATATAATTAAAAAATAAATAGGTGAAAGGGTGAACAGAGGTGATTTATTTAAGAAACAGCAATACATAGCTTACTGCAATTGTTCCACTGTTTACTTTCCACTTTTACACATTAAGTTCAGTTTACTTGTCACAGTGAGTACTGCTCAGTAGACCTACTGCCTGTATAATGTCTTCTGTGGCACTGGAGGAGCTTTGTAATGTACAAACAGATGTCACCAGGCGGGTTTTCATCTTGGGCTTGGAGACAACACATTTAGAACAGAAAGTCTGCGTCTGGATTTTGGGCATTTATCCGGTAAGGAGAATCTAACAAAAAGATGATATCAAGTAGCATTATGGGAAGTTTAGGATCCAGTGTTTTTGAAAATGGATTCATGCTAGGGACTAAAAGTCTAGATATCTCTGCCTCTTCTGCTTTGATTTTTTCTATTTTAAAATTTATCTCACACAAGCAATACAAAGTTGCTGGAGTACCGCTTTAAGAGAGCAAAGGATTGTCATGGCAACCGAATTCTTCAACTAGGTTAGGCTCTCTGTGTTTTTTGCTTAAAAATTTACACCCAACAACTTCCCTGTCTAAACCCAATTTATTATTATGAATCATTCAAAATTTAAAACATCTATAATCCCATAAGCTAAAGGGAAATACCTAACTTTATACACAGTTGTGGGTTAAAACTTTTAAGAAGTTATGATGGAGTATTTTATAGGACTATTTACCCTTTTTTTTTTTACATCAACTGCAGTTTTAATGAGTAGGGTAAGCCATAGCTGTGTTTACATGCACAGAAATAAATCTAGAAATACTTTAGAAATCAGTAAACAATGTGAAATAGAACATTAAGATCAACTAAAAGTGCACATAGCAAAAACAGCTAATTGGAAGCAAATTTGTGACAGATATAACCTGTGCTTGTGATGCACATATTGGCTACATTAAAGAAAGATACAGATAAGAAGAAATGTATTATCAGATGAGAATCAGTAACATTGTATAAGTTGATTTTGTATTAACATGTGTGAAATATTTTACTGTAGAAAATCAATCATACATTTACATGAGGTGCAATAGATGTAATTTTTATCTTTCTAGTACATTCGTACATATTCCAGCCACTAAGACAGACCTGTAAACAGTTTTGCTCAACTAAAACTGTTTCATAATAATGCTCATACAAATGTTTTTAATTATATTATAGCTGTAGCAATGTATTATCATCAATTTTGCACTGAAATGTACAATAGGACATTCATTAGATAAAGGAAAAGAAAATAGACTCTAAAAACATTTTTTTTTCCAGCTGTCATTACAAGTCTACTAAAAATGTTATCTAAAAATTAGTTAAAACATGAACATGTTTTTGTTTTTCTGTCAGCTGTCACATTCATGACAAGCTCTTGTGGGAGTCCTCATGTTGCTGGAGCGGTATGAACAGCTGGACAGCTCCAATCCTGAGCACAGTACCTCATGGTCCTGCGCCACATGGTGGCATCATATGGTTGCTCAAAGTAGAGAGGCAACAGTCCTGCAAAACAAAAGCCACAACATGAGTAAACTCAACACTATGCTACATAGCATTTCCCAGTATGTGCCTACCTGCTGTTGCATCATTAAATAATGATACATTAGCAGCAAACAGTTAAATATCAATGTGAGAGAATTCTTACTGAAAGAGAGACCCAGTTAGCTCATCAACAAGGCCACCTGAAAAACAAGCAAGACATAGGAAAGTTAAGAAAGGCCAAAGTTGACCAAATATATAAATAAACAATGGTACATGCAGTATGAGTAATTACTACCAATATTTACCTGGTGTGCAAATTGTGTCACACAGTATGGGGCAAAGATAGCAGGATGAGCATCCCTGGAAGACAAAAAACACGGTTAAAATGAGGAGGCTCTTGTCCCACTGAAATGTTGCCTTTAAAGTGTATTATTTACAGTATTTTGGAGAGTGAAAATGCTGACCTGGCAGTGCTGGCAGTGATCTGATTCATCTCCCTCTTCACAGGGGCACTTGTCACAGTTATTAGAGCAGTGCTAAAAGAGGGAGGGGACACACAATGTACAATAATGATTAGTCATTCATTTATTATAAGGGTGATTGTAAAAAAGCCAGACTTCCTATTAATCAGTTCAGCTTAAGATGAAAAGTTGTCAAAGTTATTTCTCTTAAAAGGCAGCAAAAAATTAATAATTAAGTGAAATAGCATGAAAACGTCACTTTTCATTTGTGGCAGAGTTCGTTTGAAATAAGCACAGACTATTCATTACTGGATATATACACCATCAAAGACTCATAATTTTACCTCACAGATGGAGCAAAGACAACACAAAGAGCCAGGGCGGAATTGCAGCATGTCAGTGGCTGGCTCCTCTTCACTTGTGTCATCCTCGTCATCTTCAGGCTCATCTATATAAAGTCAACAGAGTCAACAACAAATTAGGCTTCTAGAGCTAGACCGATATATCAGCCTGGCCGATATTAGCTTATTGCAGATATATCGGTATCGGTGTGTATGTCAGTCCATAAGTAACAAGAAATTCACAGAAATGCCTAACTAGGTTTGAGGTCATTTAGAAACAGTGTCACTATTATATATTTTGTCCACTAGAGAGCACTGACAAGTCGATTTTGGCAATGTCGTTCGGTCAGTCGGTCGGTCCTCCACAAAATATCTCAACAACTATGAGGTAATTGTACAGACATTCATGGTCCCCAGAAGATGAATCCTACTGACTTTAGTGATCCCCTGACTTTTCCTCTAGTGCCACCATGAGGCTGATATCTCGACTAACTATTGGATGCATTGGTGTTAAATTTGGTACATTCATGGTCCCCAGAGGATGAATTGTAACTTTGATCTCCTGACTTTTCATCTAACATCATCATCAGGTCAAATTTAAATGTGTCCAATACTTTGGTTGGTAACACTTTATTTTGACAGTCCACCTACAGATAGTTTATAGAGTATTTGTAACATTTCAACCCTTTGGTTTATGACCAAATACCTGCAAATGACATTGTCTCATCAGCCTCAGCTGTACTTTGCATTTAGTGCTAATTAGCAAATGTTAGCATGCTAACACTCTAAAACAACACAGTGAACATTACAAACATTACACCTGCTAAACATCAGCATGCAAGTATTATCCTTGTAAGCATGTTAGCATGCTTATGTGAGCATTTAGCTCAAGTACAGCCTCACAGAGCTGCTAGCATGGCTGTAGACTCTTAGTCATGTTACACTGTAAAATGTCCTGCTTGGTTTGTAGCTTGGTCACAATAAAAAAAAAACATATCTAAGGGATCCGCATTAAGATTGCTGGTTATGTTATATGTTTTTGTTATAAATTGTTTACTTTTGGCCGATATATTATTATAGTTTTTATAAACTCAGTCTCTGCCTCAAAAATCTACTACTGGTCGGGCTATAGCTTCTCCTTCATGTAAACCTTCCCTTCACCAGAGATTATTAGATCATATTAATAGTGTCAGGCTGTGGACAGCAATTGCCAGCTTATGTTAAATGCTGATATGCTTAAACAATAATATTTTATATGAATCGGCTGTAAAAGCTAAGCACTGAGGATGAGATACTTGTCTGGTCTGAGAGACAAATGTGCAGATAAGTACCAAAACAACTTGAGACAAATAAGCTGTTCTCATTGTAAAGCAAGCCGGTGATCAACAAACTGTCTATTTGTCTGACTTTGATGTGCCTGCTGTAATCAGATTTTTATTAGATTCATAAAGCCTGGGAATTATAGGTAACTTAATTGTCAGTAAAGTGGGTATTCTGTCTTATTAGATTATTTTAAGCCTTTTTCCTTTTGCACCAACATATGTGTTTGGAATATTGCTTCTATCTGAATGTTTGTCTGAACTTCAACACTTACGTACAACTGTACCTGTTTTGGGATCTCAAAATAGCCACATTGGTTCAACAAAAGGAACGAATGGTTTAGATACTGGTGGGTGCCAGTTACCACACAGATAAGCCAGTCTATTTTAGGACTGATATGCGTGACAGTGTTTCTACAGTAGCTGCAGCTAGCCCAACAATGTCAGAGGGCTACTGTAGAGTTAGGAAACACTCAAAGGGCCCGGGAAAAATAATAATTTGTTACACTTTATACTAAATGACTGCATAGTTTAATATTTTGGTAACCAATAAATACACTGAAAAACACAATATATTAAAAAAATGGGTATACCATCATCTTCCTCTGCTTCAGTTGCATCCTCGTCCTCAGAGTAATCCTCTTCTTCCTCCTCCTCAGCATCGTCAGCCTCCTCTTCCTCAGCTAACTCCTCTCCTTCAGTTTCTTCATCATCCTCCTCACTTGCCTCCTCTTCATCCTCATTTTCAGCTGCGGCCTCATCCTCCTCGTCTTCCTCTGCTGCTGCCTCCTCAGCCTCCTCTTTTTCAGCATCATCCTCCTCTTCCTCCTCCTCAGCAGCCTCTCCATCTTCCTCTGCTGCCTCCTCTTCCTCTGCTTCCTCTTTCTCATCAGTTGTCTCCTCTTCTTCATCTTCCTCCTCATCAGCAGTCTCCTCTTCTTCGTCTTCCTCCTCACCAGCAGTCTCCTCCTCCTCGTCTTCCTCCTCACCAGCAGTCTCCTCCTCGTCTTGCTCCTCACCAGCAGTCTCCTCTTCCTCGTCTTCCTCCTCACCAGCAGTCTCCTCCTCGTCTTGCTCCTCACCAGCAGTCTCCTCTTCCTCGTCTTCCTCCTCACCAGCAGTCTCCTCTTCTTCCTCCTCCTGCTCAGCATCCTCTTCCTCTTCAGCAGTCTCTTCTTCCTCCTCAACCTCCCCTTCTTCCTCTTCTTCCTCCTGTTCATCACTCTCTGAATCATCATCTGATTCTTCCTCATCTTCCTCCTCTGCTACCTGTTCCTCTTCCCCAGCAGCGCCATCATCACCCTCAGCTTCGCCCTCTTCAGCCACAACATCCTCAACATTTCTGGCATGGAGGTCTTCCTCAGCCACGTCCTGGGCACTCACCACACCAGAGAGCGGGACCTGCGATGGGCACAGGAGAACCAGCAGGAGCCCCACTACCCAGCCTTTCACAGGTGCCATTTTGAAAGACTCACAAAGTTGAGGACCTCTTCTGAGGTACAAATCCACACTGTATGTTTCTTTCACCAAAAGCAAAAACAATTGATGGGTTTTTAACACTTAAAAACCATTAAATCCACAGAAAATGTAGTCAAGCTGCAGGTGATTAAGGGATATTGTTCAGGTTTTGTTCCAAGCTAGAGAGACGGGGAGCGGAGGGCCGTGTTCACAAGACTCAGAGAAGTGTGCCAGCCTTGTGCTGGGAACACAGAGGACACACAACTGGGTGTGTGGTGTAGTTGTGTGGCTGCATGTGCATGAGTGACAGAGGCACATGTCCGGGAAGAATGCTTCTGATGCCCTTAACCCAGTGTATTAGGGAGGTGGGTGTGTGCATATGGGAGACAGGGGGGGGTTTGCACTGCAGAAGGGTGGGGAAAAGAGAGGTCAAAGAATATGTGGAAATGAGAGGTAGGGAGAAGTTCAGTTACTGACATTAAATAATTCCAACTAAAGTTGATGAAGTTTTATTTAAATATACTGTTAACTTTGTTGTCATAGTGCCAAACTCTTTCAGGAAATACTTATATATACATATATGGGTAGATATATACAAGTATATGTTCACACTTGTATGTGTATGACTGTTCATGTCTGTTATATATTACTTTTATTATTATTTTGTTTCATTTATTAATTTATGCGTTTTTTTCAAATTGAATTCTCTAATGCAGTTGCGACACATGAACTCTTCCCATGTTTGTAAACCCCCAAAATAGAACTTATCCAATAAAAAATTAATAAATAAAATAAAATAAAAATCAAATTGATGTTTCTACAGTTAAGAAATTCAAAATGAGACACAAAGATAAACAGATGGTATTCACACACTCCAACAACTTTGACTTTCGCTTTATTTTCAGCCCTATAAAGTTATTGGAGGTGTAATAAAGCACCAATAAACTCCTGAATCTACCTGGCTGAATCTCACAACTGCATGTCTCACTGGAGGTAAATATAATAAAAAATATTGTGAACAGCTTGCAATACAGGGCAAATTAAATAAAATTACCACAGGGTTTAACCAGCACCTCTCAGACACAGTCTCAACAGCAAAGGTAAGATTTGCTTGCCAATCAAAAGCAGAGAACATGTCAGGATGATGTATGGAATGGATGTAAATAGAAGGAAATGGAGATGATGCCAGTCTGCACACGTGCAGTGTGTTCGTGGGCAACTGACATTCCAAATAAATGGTTTACATTTGAAGTACATAATGTTTTCATTACGGGGTTTTGATTATGAAGCCTGGTGAGAGACAGAAGGGAGATTTAGATTCAGCAGCATTGCCAGTTGGGTGAAATGAGGAATGAAAATTACTCAGCAACTGAGACATGAGGAGCGAGACACAGATGCTCACTTACATGGGTACATACTTGCACATGCAGCCATCATGCAGTGAGAAGGCAGAAAGTGATGACACTGCCTCTCTCAGTGTGAGCCACTGGTGCGATTGACAGGTGGCCCAGCCGGCTATTTACAGTAAAGGCTCCTTCAATAGCCTTGCTCCACTATGTGACCTTCAATAGAGCTCTGGCATACTGAAACTCAGCACCATGGTGCACCTTTCACACTATCCATATCCCCTCCTCTCTACAGCAGGCCTATTCAATTGACAGCCTGCAGGCCACATCCGGCCCAGAAGCAACCTCTGAGTGGCCCAGCATACATAAATCTGATATATGACAAAATAAGTAAACTACATATAAAGTGTATGGAAGTAGCTAACGAGTGAGCCATCTCGTTTCCTTCTCATCTCTGGTGAGACACATTTCTCCTAAAGAGGATTGGGAGAAACAGATCAGAATTCAGTGATCTGCAAATAAGAGGATGATTTATTTCCTATGTGTACTGTTGAATTGAAACAGGGATGAAGCAAATTGAAGAAAAAAATAGGGGAGTAGTGACAGAAAATATGCATAGAAGATCGAGTGCATTTTTGGAGAAAAATACATATACAAGTGGCTATCATGGGAGAGAAATACATAATTCAATAGAGGAAATATATGAAAGAGGAGTAAAACTGTGTTTGTAAATTTGGACGAAGCCTTTCGAGGCAAATTTCCAAGTCCACTTTCAACAAAATTAATCAGAGCGATAAGAAAATTTGGAAAAATACAAATTTGCAGTTGGAATTGGAAGATTTGCTGGCACTTGGCAAAGACTACAAAGATTGTCTCGGCCGGTATGGTTGGTGTGCAGTTACAGTGGAAACTGAATTTTACGCACCAGAGCACGTGCCAATAATAATAAAGTTATTGCAGAAAGAACTCTGTTGGTCAACATTCCATGCACTGCGACAGCTAAAGTCTCTTTACACAAACGCACACCTGCATACACTCAGACATTAATGCATGACTGCATAATACATATATGGGAATACGTGATTGACATAAACAGCAGTTATCCACAGACGTAATTTAATTGCTGTAAAGGGTGCGGTCGCTGTTTTTGCTTGATCTGGTGTGAGAAAAAAGGCACACACATATGCACGCACATGCGCCCATACACACACACACTAGTAAATGCTAGTAAATGAGCAGACAGTTTGAGAAAAGTTGGGGTTCTGGAAGGGAAAGAAAGTGATTTCATGATTAGTGATTGGTTGTATTGGAATGTCAAACATAATACCCACTCCAATAGCAGAGATAACACCAGCGTTTAACAGCATTTTGAGGTCAGGGGTAATATTTCTCAGCTTTCGCACATATATTTTTAGGGACCTCTAACATCATTACTGTCCAGTGTCCTGAACTCCACAGAGTCCCCGGTCTGGATCTTGACCCAGCCCTGCTGAGACACTGTCCACTGCCACCAGACCCAGCACCTCAGCCAAACCGCAGAGGCACAGCAGGCCGAGGCACGAGAGCAATAGCAGCAGCCACCGTATACATCACCATCACCGTACTCCTTTCAGTCCGAGACCAAGAGAGCAGTCCATGCTGAATGATGAGAGAGACTGAGCATAAACAATTGGCAAATAATAAAAAGAGCAACCATTCACACTCTGTGTGACAGACACACTCAACCAACATCAAGGTGACCAAGGAGCTTCCACAGTGGCTGCAGGACAAAACACTGGGGAACGAACACTGGAGACATTATGAAGGGAAGATTTCCACATATTTATATAAGGACATCTGGCCCAGCTGAAGGTTTTTTCTCCCAATATTATAGGTGATTTCAATATTCATGTGAATGTTGAAAATGAGCCTTAGTACTGCATTTATCTCATTATTAGATTCGATTGGCTTTTGTCAGCGTGTACATGAAGCCACTCACTGTTTTAACCACATCCTCGACCTTGTTCTGGTAAATGGCATTGAAATTGAACATTTAATAGTCTTTCCACAGAATCCTTTTTTATTGGACCATTATTTAATAACTTTTGAACTGCTATTACTGGACTACACGCCATTAGGCAAAAACTCCTACTCTAGATGTCTATCTGATATGGCTGTGGCTAGATTCAAGGAAGCGATCCCACCTGCATTTAATTCAATGTTATGTCTCAATATAACAGAGGACTCCTATGCAAATCGCATACTGGATATAATCAATCTGTCTTTATTAACAGGCTATGTACCACAATCCTTTAAAGTAGCTGTAATTAAACCGCTTCTTAAAAAGCCCACTCTTGATCCTGGGGTTTTAGCCAACTATAGACCTACAGTATATCTAACCTTCCCTTTCTTCCTTGAGAGAGCAGTCGCTAATCAGTTGTGTGACTTTCTAAGAGGATTTTCAGTCAGGGTTTAGAGTGCATCATAGCACAGAGATGGTGAAAATTACAAATGACCTTTTAATTGCATCAGACAATGGACTTGTCTCTGTACTTGTCTTGTTAGATCTTAGTGCTGCGTTCGACACCATTGATCATCACACCCTACTACAGAGACTGGAACATATAATTGGCATTAAAGGAGCCGCACTAAGCTGTTTAAATCCTATCTATCAGATCGATCTCAGTTTGTACATGTTAACGGTGAGTTGCCACCATTGAGTCTGGTTCTGTCGAAGGTTTCTGCCTATTGCCACTGTCACCAAATGCTTGCTCATGGTGGGATTTGTTGTCTGTAAATAATATTATAAAGAGTACGGTCTAGACCTGCTCTATAGGAATAGTGCAATGAGATAACTTCTGTTATGAAATGATGATATGAAAATCCGCCTACCAGCAGCACCTGTGACTAACTAACCAGTAACTGATACTAATTAACATGTTATACTGTATCTCTATCTGCCCCCTGTATCTCTCTCTCTCGCTCTCTCCCTCTATATATATATATATATATATATATATATATATATATATATATATATATATATATATATATATATATATATATATAATTTATCACAAATTTATGAATTTAAACACATTTATGATTTAACATTAAAAAAGCAACCATTTAGCCAGAAAGCAACTGAACACTGAAAGTTATATTTCAAAATAACTGAAAATTATTACAATGTGCACTGAATGTAACCTCTGTAAAAAAAATATCATAGCTTCAATACAGTAAAAACAGTAAAACTATAAAAATCTATACAAAAATCTTAAAAACTGAATTGCAGCAGCCAGCTTAAAACTACAGCAATAAAGAAATAATTGTAGTGGCAAATAAAATACAGAAAATATATCATGGTCCTGGTTACTGTTTTAACCAGGACCAAGAGGTATGACCACATCATACCTGTTTTAGCCACTTTACATTGGCTCCCTGTTTGTTTTAGGATTGATTTTAAGATCTACTTTTAAGGCTCTTCATGACCTGGCTCTAGACTATATTTTAGACCTTTTAATCCCTTATGAACCTTCACGTAGTTTGAGATCTTCAGGCAGGGGTCTTCTGTCTGTTCCTGAGTCCAGGTTGAAAACGAAGGGGGACAGAGCTTTTGCCTTCAGGGCCCCGAGGCTCTGGAACAACTTGCCTGAAGAAATGAGGTTGTCTGAGTCAGTGTTTTTGTTTTTGTGTATTTCATTGTGGTATTTTATTTATGTCTCTGTGAAGCACTTTGTACTTTGTTTTGATAAGTGCTCTATAAATAAAGTTTTATTATTATTTATTATTATTATCATGCCACATCATAAATACATACACTTGACTACACTTGAATAAGATCTATTACACACTTAAAATATCAGCTTTTGCATTTACTCAATACTGTAACAAGTAGTTATGGTTTCTATTCATTCACTTTTTTCAGTTCAGAACAAATGAAACTATTTGGAGTCCAATGATGAACATGGCTGGCAAGTCTGGTGGGTGGGTGGCATGGGAGCAGCTAAAGTAAAAGCACTTCATTCTTGTCTTTCACAGCCCCTGAGTGAGTGAAGGCATCACCAAGGCTGAATCAGGCAGAATTGGAAGAAGAGGCAAACGAATCTGTGTAGAAGAAGAGGCAGAATAAGGTAAGTGAGGGGACAAGTTACTTATAAATGACTTGAGGCAAACACTAAAACTAATCAAATGAGCTTAGTTAATACAGCCTGTGACATTCCAACATTTTTGTTGTTTTTGTGAATATACCTGTATGTTCTGATTGTGTAACTGTTTGGATGTACCTCTTAATGTAGGTGGAGGCCGAGGAGGTTTGAAGGTGCTGCCTTGTGCCAAAGTCTCCACAATCCAGCTGAGAGCATTTGAGCAATACTCCATCTGAGAGGGAGGATCAAAAGAGTCAATGCTGTGTATTGACATACAGTAACTCTAAGACACCTGAGAGAAGGATCAGCATTTTGGGAATACCATGCAGTAGGTCAGGGCTATATGTTGACATTTCCTCTTCATTGTACATCTTTGCAATCATATGGTGGAATTTTGTGTTCTTAATGCTACAAGCAGATGAATTTTTAAATAGTTGAGAACGGAAATGAAAATGAGAGTTCTAGTTACTTTGACCAATGAATATCTTTGATCAATAATTTTCATGCAGTCCCATTTGAACATCAACTTAAAGATAGTTAAGCATTTTCGGACATACAAAATTCGCTTTGTGGCAGAGAGTTAGATGAGATGACTGATACCACTCTCATATTTGCCCATTCAATATGAGGCTACCATAGGCAGTCAGTTAGCTTAGCTTAGCTTAGCGTAAAGACTGGAAACAGTGGGAAAGAGCTAGCCTGGCTCTGTCCAATTGTAACAAAGTCCAGCTACCAGCACCTGTAAAGCTTACTAATTAACATGTTATATGTAGTTTTTAAAATCCGTATTAAAAAAAACACAAAATGCCGTTTTACAGACTCTTTCTTGGCTCTGAGCAGTTGCCAGGCAACCAGGGGAGACTCCAAGAAGTTACTGCTCCCAGCCAAGAAATAGTCCGGCACATAACCCTCACTAAAAGAGCAAACTATCGTTTTTACACTTGCTGTTTCCCTGTTTCCCCCTTCCCTCTCATTATGCTAAACTAAGCTAACTGGCTGTATTTACTGTACAGACATGAGAGTGGTATTGATCTTCTCATCTAACTCTCACCAAGAAAGCAAATAAGCGCATTTCCCAAAATGGCAAACTATTCCTTTAACAAATATGTGTGATTTTCCATACATAAACACATATTGGGATATCAATATCAGAACACAGTGTTCTAGTTGTCATGATACATAATCACCCAGCCTTGCAATATGTAAACGGGTGACATTTATTTAACCTTTATATAGGATAGGTTGACTGAGCATACATGCTCTTGTGCTGCAATGCTGTGTATGTATTAAGAATGACAGAAATGCTACAGAATGATAATGAGTGTAAGCTCAGTTAAATGCTTTGAAAAGAGTACTTTAATTTGACCTCATTCTCCAGAGCCCTCAGCCTGTGGTCAAAGTCTCTGCTTTCAGTCAGATGTTTAACCACACCATCCATTCTAAAAACAAAAAAAGGAGACATTCACCTCAGTATGATGGAGGCACAAAATACGTATTTTCACTGCTACTGTGTTGGTGTAGGAAGGTGTGCTCACTTGACAGACATCCGTTTGAGCCTCTCTGAATCACTACTTTTCTGGATCTTGTTCTGGGCAGTCAGGAAGTCCTCCTTCTGAATGGTTTCCCACGTCATTAGTCTGTTAGCTACCTTCCCTCTTAACTGCAATACTAATAGAAAAGGCAATGGTTTTTTAATCATTATTACCATTCAACTCATGACGGTGTTTCCTGAACCAAGCAGGAACCACCACTGCTGAGGTGAAGCCAATGTGGAAGTAAACAATGATCCAGTTCCACAGCTATTAGATGCTGCCATTAGAAGAACTGCATTTAGTGGGGAAAAGGCAGCTACAAATTAAAATATCACATTGATAAAGGTCAGCTAAAAGACACTTGAGACATTTAAGATTTGCACATTTGTTTTTAAACATTTCACTCAGCATTTAATGTGCGGTAGGCAATAACTTTATTACACTGATTAGACTCACTTAAGACAAGTACTGACCAAAGTGGCGGATCTTGATAGAGGGCACCTTGCGGATGTTCCTCTTGATAAAGAGATTGATGTGCGAGAGGATGATAAAAGGAGGAGCCAGGGAAGGACGGAAGTGATACTGAACAATCAGGTTGTAGCGCTGGAACTTCCAGTAGATGTCACTGTTAGCCTGCACTTCAGAGAAGGTGTGGCTGGGTGGACACAAAGAGAGCAGAGTAAAGAGTGTTGTGGTGAACTGAGAATCATTTATAGAGATCAGCATGTCAGTGTAGCCACAGAGAGACAGACTGATGGACACTGATCTCCTTATTCTTTACCTAAACATGGCGATGAGCAGGTTGATGAGCAGGATGTTGGTGACCAGCAGATAAACAACCAGCAGAATTACCACCAGCCAGTTACTATTCAGAGTTCTGCACGGCTCCGCTCCACCCTGAATCAATGTCACATTGTCTGTGCAGGCCATGTCCCACTCCTTCCCCACTGGGATAGACACAAAGATTAAAATATGTCCTGTCTTTTGATATTATCATATAAATCTGCTATCAGGTTATAATAAGAGTGAATTACTGTGGTGAACTTTAAAAAGCTGCAATGGATGTCGAAAAACATCCAGTACAGGCTGCAAAAGATAAACACTTTTACCATCCATCTCCTCCACAGGGATCTGTCCAAAGATGTGCAAGTACGGCCTGTAGAAAACACGGCGAAAGATGCGATCAAGGCGAGGGTCGTATGAGTAAAGCAAAGCCTGATTGGCTACTCCATATGCCATGAGCCACACCATCAGGAAGAAAAGGAAGAAGAAGATATCCTTCATCTGAACAGGAGAAAATTGTTGTCTT
Organism: Siniperca chuatsi; assembly: GCF_020085105.1. Taxonomy (NCBI): domain Eukaryota; kingdom Metazoa; phylum Chordata; class Actinopteri; order Centrarchiformes; family Sinipercidae; genus Siniperca; species Siniperca chuatsi. Next base: position 13,840,240 of record NC_058061.1, read on the forward strand.
TCCATAATTATAATCCCAACATCCTGCTAATTAACATTGGTATAATGTCAACTTAGGGTAATGTTTCTCACCATCTTGCCAACAATGATGATTTTTGGTCCCAGCTGTCTATGAATGGCAAAGATGTGAATGAGACGGAGGGTGAAGACCATGTAGTCCCCACACAGGATATCCCGGCCAAACCCATATGACCACTCGAACATCCTAAAACACAGAGTGAAGCAAATATACTGTGGTAACACCGCCACCCAGAGGTCAACTTGTAAAATAACTGCACTTTAAAAGGTTCTCAACTGGGATTTGGATCTTACTGAGGATGGAAGTGAGGGGTGTGTGCACACTTTGAATTTACAGGACTCGGAACAGGGATACATGAGATGATTTATGGGACAGTTAAGACATCTCTGTAACGTAATCATTTTTTACCATGTTGGTAAAAAATAATTCTGATTCTGATTTGTGTCCAATAAACTGCATTGTATTCTCTGATAATTACTGTAATCAACTCAAAGTACTAGAAACTTAAAACTCAATTAGGTTGAACTGTGCATATGTTCAAGAGCCAAAGCCATTGAGAACAAGAGTCTTAAAACACAAAAATGAAAATAAAAATGGAATTTCATGAATTTTATAATATGAAAACCTCATTGAACAATAATATTGAGGAAGGTTTTGGCATAACCCTGTAGTACTATATACTGTAGATTGTCCCTGTGCATAATTGTTGTACCTGCAGATTACTCCTATGAGGAACAGTGTGATGGCAATGAGGTCACACTTGTTCCACACATCCTGAATATACACTCTGATCCTCTGACGCCAAGTCATCGTCTCCAAAAAGAACGCCTTGGAAAAGAAAACATCAACTTAATAGATCCATAGATGAAACACAGCTATACACAGAACAACATCAGATATAGCCAAATACTGAAAAGCACTTTCAGTGGTGATCTGTGCAGATCACTTTCAAGAACGGGTGAAAATCCTATCAGCATTATATTTTACGTGATGTGATCCATATACTCTATCTGGTGAATGATTGTAAATTACTTATCTATTCAGCATTGAATTTTGTATCTGCTTTTGCAGTGGCTAAATGTGAAGTAGATGCATTAAGCATAAAATTTTATATAAGTAACTCACCTCCCGGAACTCCTCGCACACAATGGTGAATACCCAGAAGTACAGCACACACTCAGAAGTGGCTGGACCAGAGGGCGGCGGGGGCTTGAAGTCCACCAACAGCACATAGGCAAACAGCAGGAGGAAGAGGAAGTACATCAGGACGTTGCCCAAAAATGAGGTGACAGGTGCAAACCAGAACTGACGCCATCTTGACACTATGAACGGACGCTTTGGTGGTCTGCGAGAGTGGGGTATGCCTGTAAGGAAGGTTATTGGACATGGATTAGTAGCTGGTTACAGTCATAACAGCTGCTGAAAATGATTGCTTCTGCAATCAGTTTTGTGCAAGTGACAATACTTTTTCAGGGGTGTAACATTTAAAGAGGACTCACCTTTGATGTTTGCTGTCCAGGGACTGTTTGATCCTTGTGCATCAGCTTCACTGGTACAACAATGACACATTTTTAATGAACCAACACACTAGACATTTATTCTACACTAAATCAATAAAGCAATGTGTTCCATTCAAAACGGTGAAACCAGTGCATCCTATTCACGTACATTAACGTGATAAAAAACATGTCATAAGAACCTCGCCACTTGACAAACCAATGCGCTTTGGAATATTTTTAGAGTTTTACATGTGCTTGATGTCCGAGAAAGAGAAGACGGTGGTGCCATAGAGGCTGTCGCTGTCCCTGCCCAGCCCGTCCTCATTAGGCTTCTCCTCCTCCTCTTGCTGATTGTCCTCCTGTTTCCTGTGAGGTGGAGTATGTTGTAGAGTATCAGTTCTGAAATCTGAATCTTCTGAATGCTAATGACAAAGAAATAATAATAATGTGGATTTTACCTGAAGGAGATGAGGTTGGTGTAGCAGAGGACGGGGCAGAAGAAGGTGAGCAGGAGCTTCCACACCTCTGTGTTCCTCTTCATGTCACCCCACCAGATCTGGGACAACAGAGACTGGAGGAAAAGAGAAATTTAGGCCATTTTCACCAACTGCAAGTCATTTGCTCAATATGAAAAAGGCCTGTGTTGTATGTGTAGTCAGACGCGTCAAGCCCATTCAAGCTGGGGGGGCACGTGCCCCACTGGATTTTTGATATTTTTATTTTATTTTATTACTATTATTTTTTATAATATGTAGTTATGATCAAAGGTCAAAGGTATTCTTCTAATTATGTCATAGATTAGTCATGGTATAGTCATGGTACTGGTTTACTCCAAAAGTTGCAGGATGAAATTGGTTCGCAACAGCAGGTACGCGTGCACACAGCACTCTGTAGCTCATCAAGTGCTGGAGGAGATGTAGACTACAGCTTAACAGCATGTTGCTGAAGTGGTTAGTAGAGCATCAGTCCCTTTTTCAAACGTGTGAAAATGAAATGCCAGAAATGTATTGGAATGAATGAAAATCCTACACTTGGCTATTATTGCTCCCCCCCGATGCTATGTGATGTCAGCACAGTCTCATCTGTACTCATGCTGCTTCCTATGCATTGTGTTTGAAATACAGCTATTACCATGTTGGCAGGTTCCTTTCATCAGCAGCTTTTCATTGTCTATGCTCTCTAAATTAATTTGTATTGTGGCTTTTTATGTGAATTTATGCCCCTTAAAATTTTTTGGGTGAAGCAGACAAAAATTTTTATAGAAAAGTGGCAGCAGTATAGAAGCTAGTATAGAAGTGAGTGAATAAGGGAGAGTCATTTTCAATAACCATAACAGCATTTACCCTAATATAAAGTGGGAGATTACTGAGCTACAAAAACTGATTTAGTGAAGTTTTAAAATAATCCCCCCAAAGTCTTTGAATATACAGTATATTTCAAATTGAAAAAAATTGCGTCACTATTTTCTTTTTCTTTTCTGTTGAAGGACTCCATGCTCTAATTGTGCAACCCCCCTCCCAGCCCCAAAATGTTTTGGCTTGCATGACGCCCCTGTGTGTATATTATATCATTACTAATTGAGTATGTCCAAGTGCTGTTATTTGCAATTATGGTAATAATGTAAATTAAAAGAAGAAAAGACAATTTAAGTTGCACAATACAAGTTAAACATTTGCAGAGCATGTATTCACTATAAATAGTTCAATACAAAGGAAGGATATTGTTTTGCTTTTTCTAACATAAAAAAGGAATTAAGCTTCAGTCTGAAAATCCAGGTAAGCAAGCTTGAGATACAGCAAAAATAGGCCTAAGCATAAATAGAACTGGTTTAACTGCAAATGAAGTCAGTGACTTGGTTCCATTGTTTTCTTTTGTATGTCAGTCACATACAAAAGACAGTCACACAGGTGTGAAAACACCTGTTGACACACCTGTACTCCATCATGGCTGAAGAAAAGTCGTGCGTCGGCGCCCATGCCCATCTGGAGGCAGGTGGTACCACCCCAAACTGGAGATTTCCTAATCAGCAGGGTGAAAGAGCGGCTCTCATTGCTCCGATAGCAAGAGCTGAAGATGTCTGAGAAGAGGGAAAGACCAGTGCAGAAAGAATTTGGTTGGATGGTTACCATTTAGAAAAACAAAAATGAAAGTGACTCTTAAAAAAGATACATGAAAGTAGCATGAAAGTAAAGCTTATTCTGGAAACAAATAATCATCATGCAGTGGTCATGTATGCATTGCTTCATTTGACGCAGAATTTAAATACCCAAAATACACATTACCACTAACAACAGCTAAATCACTCATTTGTTACATAATTTACTGAGTACAACAATTACGATGTGAAATTTACTGTCTGATCATTTCTGCTCATTTTTTATGTTATTGTTTGATTGAACACTAGTGGATAATGTATTCATGGTCTCACCATGTGCCAGGTTCTCAAACCTCTGAGCCAGCTCTTTCATAGACAGTTTGGTCTCAGTCTCAACCTCCAGCTTGGAAAGTTCCCTCAGTATCTTACAGCCACTCAGAGCACTCAGCACCGACTCCCCTGCCTGGGAGAGACAGGAAGGGAAGTCAGGCCGTACAAACTTCTTCATAGCGGGTTCAGTACAGTACTTTGCAATGAAGCTGATGGTCATGAACATTCTTTCACTACGTCAGTCAGCTGGTTCAAAAAATGATATGTGCTACTGCACGGTTCTGAGCCTGACTGCAGCAAGAGCGTAGAGGATTGTCATGTGCTTATCTCAAACAAACTGAACAACAGCAGAACAAATTTTTGCTTTCTGTAAGACTTACCATCTCCCAGAAGAAAGTGGCCATCTCGCTGCGGTTCTGGAGAACGGCCCAGATGAAGAGCGAAGCCCAGGGGAAGAGGCAACGCTTCTCCCGATACAAGCAGTCTCCGCGCAGCAGCTTACTGGCACGCTGGGATGGATGAAAAGAAGCAGGGGAGGGGGTATCAGATTGACTGTGAGAAAGCAACAATGACAGGTGGCACGTCATTCCCTCTTGTCTTCTAAAACCAGTGGTTCATTAGCTTTGATATGATGATGATGTCTAGATATTGGAAAAGTTAAGAGTACCCTAAGAGCTCTCCTCTTGGATGAGATCTGTTCTAAGTCCAAAACATCATAGAAAAATGGCTGGCAGACGTCACCCATTAACAGTTCCAGGACCCCTGCAACCTGAGGAAAAAAGGGGGTAGAGTAACAAATAAAACAAATATGTGTGTTTGTGTGTGTGTGTAAGCACAAGTTTCCTTCACATTGTTCTTGATTGTGCTTGAGAAAAACTAGACCAGAGGCATGGATGTCTCTCTCATCAGATAAAAAACCCACCTCAAAAAGGCTGATCTCTGTCATTGGGCCACTCTGTATGTTCTCTGCTGGCACTTTGGAAGGCAAGTCCTGCAGGTTTGATGGTTTGGGCACAGAGGCTGCAGTTCCTAGCCGCTCCACTAGACAACGCTGAAGTAGCTGGTAAAGCACCGTCCCATCAGCCACCGAGCGAAAGAGGCTTTCCAGCCTGCCATAAGTTAGATAGTCCAGGATGTTGAGGCCATTCTCAGTGAAAAGACGCACAAACTTAGGCTTGTCATTGATCAGGGCATCTGTCATGGAGTCTTCCAAGTCTTCATACTGTTGTGTTGGATGAAGGCGATCATTTATTAGGCAGCTTTCAGAATTATTTTATACCAACAATGCCATTGCACAGCATGGATAAAAGTGTATTATTCGTCGAAAGTGGTACAATACACAACTCATAATGCATCTACTTTAGAGTGGTAGTATTTCTCTGAATGTAACATCTGATGTGATGTCTTTTTTCCCCCTCACCCTCCAGTGGATGTCTCCATTGAAGAGTTCAGTCTTGGCAATGTCAACCCTGTTCCATGTGACTGCTAGCCTCAGCTCTTCATTGTAAGGGCTGGCATCAGCTGACACACGCTGCTTACTAGCTGAAAAACAGAATCACACCACAAACATCAAAACAAAGACGTGTTGCCACCTAAAACGTTTCCTAATTTGAATTAGTTGCATGTACCTCGCACCAACGCTTTGAGCAGGACTGTATCAAAGTCATTTGGGCCCTCCTGCTCTCCATGGTAGATTGTAATAAATTCTCTGTTCTGGTAGATGCTCAGAGCCTTGAGACCCAGAACAAATAGACAGAAGACAAGAAAAAAAGGAAATTTAAATATATGAGCACAATACTTTCTTGATACTGAGAAAGACACTAAACAGCAGACAGATAGTGATGAAGAAAGATTTGGTGACAAAAGGGATTGTCAAATCAAAGATATTGTTAAGCCCGCAGCCTTCCCATGTTGAGTGAGAAGAATGTGTGGCATTTAAAGATTTCATCAGAGAATCTGAAGTTAAGCACCAACAGTAATAACAGACTAGCAAGGACAAGGAGAAAAGATTAAGTAGAGTATGTATCCAGTCAGTCCCTAGTTCAACAGAAAGCAAATCACAACACAATAAATTGAACTTTGGCCACTGATTAGGTTACTGATTGAATAAACATTAGGACACTGATAAACGAATCAATAAGCAGCCACACTCTGTTGATGATGATGGCCATTTTTAAAGCTGCAGCTGTGAGGAGGGTGTGTTGGGAGTGCAGAGAAGCGGAAATGTGGGACCCATCCATTTGGGAGCATACATAATATGCACAGAAAATGTATTGGCAATCTGCCCATGTTATTATGAATTATCCTGTGTGAGTAAAATTGAAATCTTGACCTTATAGCATTAAAAGAAAGCTCAAGGGGTCGCCAAGAACATTTGAAAACCTTGTAAATATCAATATTAAATTTAATGGCAATCTAGCCAGTAGAGTAGCTGCTGAATAGTACATAGTACAACTTCTTCCTGTTCTGCATGTTAAAAACCACACAATAATCCCACATGTCTCTGTCCAAAGCACTTACACGCTCAACTAGTTTGTCTGACTCCGCTTCAGAAGGGAAGTGCTTCTTAACCCGTTCTGCCACTCTGTCTTTCAGATCTACACTGGGACCTGCCTCGCCATCTCCCTCACTGGAAGACTGGACAACCGAGGCTGATGACAGATTCTCCAAGACATCGCTCAAGAAGTCAGCCAAGCCTCCTGAGCCGGCCAGCACCAGCCAGGGCATGGAGGTTTTCAGAGAAAGCTCCACTCTCTGACAGAAATTAGAGACGTTTCTTTATGGAGTGCAAGAGCATAATAAAAAAGTACATTTTAATAATAAAAGTAGCCTAATCAATTCTCAATTCTTGTGACAAACATAAAAAGCAGAGACTGTACCTCTAACATGCTTGCTTCCCCTGATACCAGCATACAAAGGACAGGAATGTCAATGCTGCCGCTGCCTACAAAAATACAAACATTTTTACACAGACATTAGACAGACATTAAGATCACATTTGCAGACTTAGAACAATCAAACTGCATATTTTTTTCTTGTAACGCAAGAGCTTAGAGAGACAGCACATACACAGAAAGAGCACACTGTTACATTTTTGACAAATCTCTGCTTGATTTTACATGTCAGAGAGCCATGTCTCAAAGTCATGCGCTGACCTGCAATGGCTTTCGTCCAGCAGATACCAGAGGATTGTCTTATCATCACATGCACTAATAAAAGATCACCACAAGAGGGACAAATAGCTTGAAATCAGGGTTGAATGTGAACTGTTCATGGTTATAAGAGCATTTTACCGTTTAGACATATCTCTGTTTTCTTTACATTCAGTTTACACAAATAAATACATTTGTATATATACAGAGGAACCAGTTTCTTCAGATTCTTCTATTCTGATTCTACATACAATGCAAAATATTATAGTTCATGATCCCATCTCTCACCCCATATGCCTGTGCGCTGGTGGGAGATGTAGTCCTCCAGTTTGGTCCTGAACCCTGTCTCTCCTCCTCTGCGTCCCACACTCCCGTCGTCCACCAGCAGGAAGGCTTGGTAGTTGTTGTCCAGGCAGCAGGAGTCTCGAGACATGTTCTGGACATAGTACTTAGCAGGAAAACTGCCCTGCAAGAAGAAGAATCCAGGGATATGATATAGTAGGGTTTCTTCAACTAAAGATAAATACCTGCAGTGCATTGGAAGCCTGTGTTTGGTGGATCCTAAAATGCCACTAGTGTGTTTTAATAGGATAAGTGCAAGAACATGGCAATTGAATTAGGAACACAGATTGTGAAGTTGAGGAATAAATACGTTTTCCTCACTTTTAACACTTAAAGATGAAGTAGCTGAACATCTTAGTTATGTAAATCACAAGGTGGGGCTGTTATACAGAACAGATTTCCACCCCTTTAAATTGGGACCCTTTATTTATTATTACAGTAAGACTGTTGCACAATATAATATATTTTTTGGGGGGAGGTGGGGTCTCTACAACCTGTGGGTTGACCAGCTGCTGGTGTTTATGCACCAGGCCCCAGGGAGCGATGCCCAGCGCCACCACCTTGTTGAGGGAGACCGACGAGGCTGCAGCGGCATGGTCCCTCACCGCCTCTCCAACACACCTGCCAACGCCTTCACGCAAGCCTGTTGTCAGGATCCACGCTCCTGGGTAGAACAGACAAAGAAGTAAAGAGGTTGTGGTAACTTCTTGAGAGAAAATGAAATGTCATGACAGAGTTTTAAAGTAAATCACAAAGCCTTATTTCACTAAACCCTTGAGATTGGATGTAAATTAGCTTGATTTAGTATTAATGTAAATATGATTTCACATCTATATTTGAATTTCTAAAAGTATTTGTCATTTACATTCATACTACATCTTGATCATTGCAGTGATTCACACTGTCCATCTACATTTCATCTCCCAAATGTCAACATTTCAATGAGCAAAGAAAAACCTCCCTGTTTTCATCTAGTGACAATGCATTTTTTAGATAACACTTGATAGAGATGCATACGTATCTATTAAAGAAGCAGTTTAAGAAAGTTATAGGTATAAGAAAAGGTGTATACAATACCATAGAAATGCACATGATATGTTTCTATGTATAACAACAACTAATCGCACTTTTGCAGAACAAAAGCAACACAGCTGTTCTCACACTACTGTACTGTATTCTTTACCTTTCCAAACAACCATGTTTGTACTGAGGCCAAGCAGTAGCAACCTGTGTCTATGCGTGCCCCTTGTGTGTGTGAATGTTTTTGCAGGCGTCTTATTATCTTTGCTTTGACCTGGGGCCTCCGGGACAGCCAACAGCGAGTTACAGTGACCTCAGATGACGGGAGATCATTATCGCTGTGTGCCACCTGCTCTTGGCACGGTAGTCAGGAGGAAATGGCCATTGTAGTACCAAATTAGGATCAGACCCCAGGGAGTCATATAGTGTAATGGTACTACATTTTGTAACAGCTGTATTTTTCCTACAGCTGTGTTTTTTTGCTGAATCATTGTTTCACATTATTAGTCAGTTACTTAGAAATATGCATTCATTTTAGAGGGATCTGACTTCATGTAGACTTTTGTAACAGCTGTATTGTTCCTACAAAAATCCCCTTTAGTAGGTTCTGTGTCTTCCAAGAAACTGCTGATTCATTATTTCACATTACTACTTAGAAATATTTATTCATTTTAGAGGGATCTGACTTCATGTAGACCTCCTGTGAAAATTCTTACACAAGCAAAAATATACAAATCTGAAAAGTATGTCTGTTTTAATCTACATTACAAAAGTATCAGGTTTAAATGGTACTTTATTTATGAAAACAAATGCTGATTACGTTGTCTTGACCTTTAATGAATATTTTGAGCTCAAAACATACAACAGGTAGGCAAAATAATATGATCAACTTAAAGAAAAAATAGAAGTAATCTAATCTGATGTGACTTAATCACAGTTGAAAATACTAAAGGTACGTCATATGAGGCTAAAATACCAGTTAGCATGTCAGTCAGCTGTAAATGAGAAGTCTGGATATCAGCACTTTGATGTGTGTGAAAAGTGAACAAAATCAATATAAGGCAACTAACATAGCTTCAAAGAGACCAAAGCATCTGTGCCCAAATTCAGGGTTTCTGCAGAGTTCATCAAGTTAAATTTAAAGGTCCAGTGTGCAACATTTAGCTATTGGCAGAAATGGAATTTAATATTTACAAGTATGTTTTCATTAGTGTATAATCACCTGAAAATAAGAATCGTTGTGTTTTAAATTACCTTTAAATGAGCCATTTTTATCTACATAGGGAGCGGGCCACTGCCAATGAGGCCGCCATGTTGCACTGCCATGTTTCTACAGTAGCCCACAAAAAACAAACCAAACACTGGCTCTAGATAGGGCCTTTCGCGTTTTTTGCGGCCACCATAGTTTCTCCTACAGGCTTGGAAGGAGAGGGTGAGGCGAGTGGTATTCAAATGGTTGCAAACTGCAATTTTACCACTAGATGCTACTAAATCCTACATACTGGACCTTTAAGATTTTTTAGGACCTGTTTCACTGTATGATAAGTAAATATGGTGGAAAACCATTAAGGATAATATGGCCTAGAATTATTTATTAATATGTCATATGTTTCCAGTATTTACCAGCAGTATATAACAATAATTCCTAATGATATAATCAATTATATTACCGCGACCTGGACCTGGATAAGAAAATGGATGGATGAATTAACAATAATTTTTCATTGGTCTTTGCTAAAATTGACACTTGCCCATTATGAGACAATGAGCTTCCTAGCTACTGTTGTCAGCAGTAGTGACAGTGCATGCGATATTGATCTGATGGTGCTGACTGAAACTACACAAAAAAGGATGAAACAGCCTCCTGTGTGCACATTCTACGGTGGCTGACAAGGGCAAAAGCACTGCAACTTCTGAAAACACATGCAAATAGACAAAACAAGCTTCCTTAATTTGATAACACATGCGCTGCAAATACACACAACACAACCAAAAACACACATGCACTGCAAATACACAAAACGACAATGGAAGTGTTTCCAGAGGACACTAAAAAGTGCTGAACACGGCTTGGACACGCTTGTTGTTGCCACGGTTTGTTTTATACAGTCCATGTTTGTGGCTCATGAAGTTACTGAAGTCGGTCCATGTATCAGTCACATTCACGATGTCTGCTACTGCTCTACTCTGCACATGCGCCGAAAAGTGACCGCTACATGCACCTCGCTAGACCTTGCAGAGAGGGAGCTTGAGGAGATTTAGTGTTTATGACAGATATTAACCTAGAAAACGCTATTTATGCACTTGATCACTCCAACGTTCATAACAGGCTAAAATCTGTCTGTCATCACTGATGAACCTGGTTATTATCTCTGATTAACAGTAGTTTTCCAACATTTTTTTAAAAAATTCCTTCAAATTTACCTTCATTTTCAGTTTTAAAACTGTTTTACAAACTTTTTCTTTGAATCTGCATGGTCCCGTGAGGTAAGTGCACGCTGCAGATACGACATAGTGGAGAAACAGTAGCCTACGAAACAAAATAACAGAAAAACAATGAACGGATGATACGGACCGACTTCGTGAGTCACAAACCTTTTTAGTGTCCTCTGGAAACACTTCCGTTGTCATTTTGTGTATTTGCAGCGCATTCGTGTCTTTGCAGCATGTTGTCTAAATGCTGCGCATGTGTTGTCAAAATAATGAAGATGTTTTCTTAATTTGCTTATGTTTTTTCTATTTGCATGTGTTTTCGCCCTTGTCGGCCACTGTAACATTCCACTGTCACAACAACCCCACTTTTAGTTTATGGGTGTATAACGTCTTGTGACATACAAAAATACTGTAGAACTACCATTACTGCCCACAGTAAACGAAAGAACTGTTAACTGGAATGTAAACTATGACCCACCTTTGTAGCAGTGTTTGAAGTGGTGATTTAGTTACTTCAAAGTTACAGTTTGCTTTCATGATATGTTTACCTGTGCTTTGTGAGGCTTTCACCAGTCCCTGCCTGATGACCTCCCGTACCCAAGTTTTCACCTTTGTCCTGCCTTCTCCACCCACTACAGAAACCACCAGGTTGGGCGCAGAAAGACCCCAGTGGGCTGTTATCAGGGTGTAGACCATAGAGGGAGGTGTGTCCCATGACAGACGCAGGAACTGAGATCCCCATGAGAGATAAAAAGGACATTTGATTGTTTAAAATGAGCAAACACATTTCAGAAGTCCTATGACTTAGAAAATTGTGAAGAATTGTGATCATTTTAGTATCAAAACATGTATTAAATTATATTACAAGTGTCTCAGATTTATCATTATAAAGAAAAGGAGCCTCTCAGTACACATAGGTGATCTCACTGTCAGTGCATTGTGTTTGTTTACTCAGGTGCAGCTGTAGGTTAGGAAACGCAAAAGTACTGACTACTACAGCTCTTGGTGTATTTGAATCATTATTTGGCTCACCTTTAGAAGCATTTGTCTTTTTAAAAAAAGTACCAAAACACAGCAGATTTAATCATAAACTCTAACGCTATAGAAATAAAGCATTTAATGAGAGAACATTTATCAGGCGAACAGAAAGGCCACCCACATAGCTATGCCTCTTGCTGGCTCCTGCAAACTCTAGCTCCCCAAAGGCATCAGTCGGATATTCAGAGGAGTGCTGGGCACTGTCCCAGTGGTTGACCATCGCTGTGCTGAAATAGTCACCGAGAGCCACAGAGGCATGGGCATCTCTTGTACCCCCACACTGGCACAGGGCGCCATTACTGAGAGAGGTGAGAGGACAATACATGTGAAAACAAGATCACCCTTTGCTGCATCACCACAGTCAATGGAGAAAGAAATGTGGTCCACAGAGTTCACAGTACCTGAAAGAATCTTCTACAAAGGTGGTGCATACTCTTTTCTTGAAGATTTTGGGGATCCAACGCTGAAAACATTTTCAACAGGTTAATAAACTACATTTATAAACAGGATGTTTCAATTTTAAGAAGTTTAATTCCGACCCTACCCTTGTATGCCCGGAAATCATGTGGCTGTAAGGTGTAGTAAACGGTTCAAATGAGAAATGTTTACTTTGGGTCTGAGAAGTACCTGGTGATACACTGGTGAGATATGCCCTGCCTAGACACCTGAGTGTGACTTCTGTCGTGGTGCTGTAGTTTCAGCTTGAGTTTATAAGTGTGTATGTGTGAGAGAGAGAGAGTGTGTGTGTGTGTGTGTGTGCGATGGGCACGTAGGGTACCTACTGTATGTAGGTATCCACAGTGCATACAGTACACTCTGCAGTACAGCTGCAAACCTACCTATCAAACTAAGGGGCCCCGCTGGACTCTTTTTACAGCTTGAAACTGGACTGGACTCTCTTTACAACTTTAATAATATAAAGAATTAATTTTAATTTAAAGAAATTCATTTCTAAAACACTGTCATATCACTCTCTCTGTGATAATGTAAATACATCTGTCTCACAGGACATTTTGACTGATAAAATCAGAAAAACACAATGGCGCTGTTCCATTTAGAGCCCTAGGACTTGCACGCCTAAACGTAATGAAGCCATTATTAATGTTATTAGTTACACTTGTTCCTGTCAAGTTGAGATATTTTCTCTGTTAACAGAACCAACTTTTACATCGTATTTTATTTTTATCCTTGGGATGTTGATATCACGGTGCTAACGGTTGCTATGTTTGTTACACCTTTAACTTAAAGCTTAAACCTTACAAAGTTATTGAGTGCTAGTTAGCTAGTGAAACGCTGCGCAGTAACGTTAGCTACATGTAATGTTAGGGTAACTGTTCGGTAATAACGGGCGCGCTGTCGTCTGTTTGTACAGTTAGCTAAACGTTAAAGCAACGGTTGTGTTAGGAAATGACTCACCGAAGCCTTTTTTCACGGCCAGCGACAGTAACCGTTAGTGTTGTAAGTTACGTTGGAAATCTGTGGAATGTCTTTTCCAGCAACCAACGTTAGCTTAACTTCCGGCGGTCTGACAACTACACATACAGTGTCAACAAACATGAGCAGAAACTAGCTGGCTTTAACGACAAGTGGGACAAAATGCGAGTCTGTTTATATACACAGCTGCAACGCTACATTGCCTTTGAAAAGACCCTAAACGATGAGTATTAACTATATTACTACACGACCACTTGATACGTGCTGTCCGAAGAAGGCAAATGTTTGTGCATCGCTCGTCATCGTGACTCAGAACCTGAGGGAATAACTGGCGGCCAGAACTTCCATTTCAACTTCCATATTGTAGACTGCTCTTTTATTAATCTTTTGGCAACTGTAATCTTTGCCAAAGCACCGCCATGCTATCACAGCAGGAGCAGAATGATTTAATCTAAAGACTACCCACCTGGTCCTTCTCAGATTTACCGATTTTGTCTTCGTCGCCTCTTCCTTCTCCTCCTGAGTCTTTCATGTTTTCCTTTCTGTTTGACTCAGTGAGAGATATGGGGGAAAAAAGACTTCAGCATTTTCCAGTGAGTAGGCTAAATTACTGGATTGCTGAAATTGAATATTTTATGCCATATCCCCAATGTCTCTCAGCAGTCAGAGAGGAAACCAAGTGCGGAGCAGACAAACCACATAGGTGAGGGTGTGGTTTTACAAAAGGTAAACAATTTGCAAATACCTTCCTCCAAACTTTGAAAATATAGGAGGGGCCAGTCAAAACCACAGACATTTCATACCTGTGGTGTGAGCTGGGCCAATGCTGATTATAATGCTCATGAGTTAATTTCATTACCCCCTCTCTGGGTGAGGAAAATTATTAGATGTGGTGAAGTTGTAAAGACATTTTTTTTGGCCACTGATGACACATACTTTGACACCACTGTAGCAGACAGACAACTGAAGACACACAAGCTTGTGCATTGAGCAATTTGCTGCCATGCCTAAAAATATCACTTGGTGAAGCCTGGATTTCCAGCAGGGCAAGTGGGGCAGATACCTCAGTCAGGCCCACAGCAACAAGGGTAATGACAATGAAAGCCAGAATTAGTTGCATACAGGAACATTTTCAACATAAAATTTTATCAGCATTTGTGGTCGTTCAAGTGAAATGTAAATTCAAAGGACAGAAATATACTGCATTTAATATGTAATCCCTATAAGAAATTTTCTAGGGTGAGAATAATGCTTCAGGACCCCTCTACTCTCTCCTAAAAGGCACTAAAGCTGGTGATCCATGGAAAGTGTCCATGTTAGCAGCATTCAACCTGTAGGAATCCATTTTGCATTTTTCCTTAAGGCCTTAGCAGGTTAATCCAGGTACACATAAACTGTAACTCCAAACACTTGTTTATATTAAATATTTATTGTACAATGCATTTAAATATTGAGGAATTTATATTTTAAAAAGTAATATGATTAAGCATTTAAAACAGCATTCAAACACATTCTATGTGCTTACAGAGCATAAATACATGAGAAGTACCAGTCATTCAGAACATATACAGAGATATTTGGTTGTAAATAGATGAAGATTATGTTGAGAACTCTCCACCTCGTTAGTCCATAACTGTTGTCATTCCTCTTGGCCCTATCTGCCAAATCCCTGCGGGTCGTTGGCCTTTTTCGACTCATCTTTTCCATTTGTTTTGCTGATGTCATATAAAGTGCTAGCCAGGTTATGAAGCTGGCATGTCCCGAGCTGGCATCCACGCTGAGGTGAACGCTGTGGACGTAACTTCACTGCCATGCTGTCAATGATGAAGAGAAGAAAACAGTTAACAATTAATGTTCAGACTTTTAAAACATTGCATACAAAATAATCTCTAGTTTTCCAATAAATTATAAACCTACAATTAAAGTTTTGCTAACAGCTGTAATTAGTAGAACTGAAATAAACACCCTGCAATAATCCTGCATCAGTAGCCTACTTCAGACTGTGTTTTAGGATATAAAATGTGATATGATACACAACCATTCCTTGTATTGGCAGCCACTCACGCTATGTTGTGAATGAATATGCTCTTTCGTACCTGCGTTTCAGTGCATCCAGGTTTAGATATTTGTCTTCTGAATGAAATGGGATGATCTTCAGTGTTCGAGCATGCTGCTCTTGTGTGTCCTCTGACGTTTTCACCCCTGAAGCCTGGACAGTGTCCCCTGGGAGGACAGTGTCTGCGTCTGACCTGTGGGTCCATCAGAAAAAGGTATCTATTAATATATTATTAATTTGATATTTTATTTACAGATTAGCAGGCAGTGGGTAATACATTATTATGGTTACTGTCATTAGCGGTATATACTGATGTTTTTCACTGACCTGTGAGTTGGTCTAAGTGGTGTGGCAGCAGTCAAAGGCACAGTCAGCAGCAGCAGAATGGTTATCTCCATACCGCACAGGCCTGTGGCAGAAAAACAGTGATGGTGAGGAAAACATACTGTCCTGACCAGATTTATTCCTAACAAATGGTCTGTGCAGCTCAATATTAGCCATAATAATACAGAGACAAAAGATTTTGTGACGAGAAAAGTCAATAAAGATATCAATTATGGATTAGAGACCTGCAGAAGCATGAATCCAGCATGAAACTTACCGCCAAGAAAATCCCAAAACCTGCTGTGGCTTTTTGAGTAAACCAATTGTAGTCTCTTGTTGATTGTTGGATGACCAAGTCTGTCATCCCTCTCTACTTCTGGTCCTTTATAGTGTAATGGCAGGGTGAGGGGGTGTGTCATACTGCCAGACAACTCCCACACGTAATAAAGCAGCTATGGTGGCAGTTTTACAAGAGCTGTGATACTCATATAAACAACCTTTTGCAAGCACAACCTTGTACTTGTACTTGAAGTGACCTTGTACCTTGTACGATGTTTACATTGATTCTTATGTTCACTCTTTGCTCCACCGACCCCCCCTCATCCACATCCTCCTCCATCCCTCTCCTCCCTCACTCCACTTGCTTGCTGAGCAATTGTTCCAGAAATCATTCTTTCATCTCCATCACCTGCAGGAAGCCAGCAGAGCTCAAAATAACCGCAATTCTCCTCAAGGCTTTTCTTTATCGCCCCATTTTTCCTGTGCCGTTTTCCCTTGAGTAACTTTTGCCGTCACCGTGTTTATTCCTGAAATGTCCTGCACTCACACACCCCCCAATACAGTGTTTCAAAAACAACTTCTTGATCTTACATCTTTCCTCAAAGATAATAAATCAGATAATCTGATACAATTATAGCATCTAGGAATAGTTCATATCTTTGCTATCCCACTTACAAATGGTCACAGAAAGAACTTTTCAAGTTTGGCACATGGCCATTCTAACATCTCTCTAGGAAATTATTCCATAATTCTCATAAATCTTTTAATAGTACAGTAAATCCATGGGGAGCAAGTGTCACATTTAATGTTTTCCAACCTCCACACTGTTCCTCTCAATCTCTCTCCTTCTGTCCGAATCACAACTTCCCTTCCAGAGTCTATTGTGTACCTTTCCTGTGACTACCATCTGGGCAGGCTGAGTTCTCAGAGTAGTGCAGTGAGTCATCACTGGCACACATGCAGGCAAGAGCATTAGCAGTCAAATGATAATGCAGTTTTGTGATTTCACATATGATTAAGCATGGATTATCCAAGGGTTGTTTTATGATGGATTTCCCCCTAAACGGTTACAACCTGCATGACGACAAGGATTACGTGCCAAAAGACAGCAGAGTCTCTTGGTAAACCAGTTCCTGCTGCTCCATCTGCTGCTGCCTAGCTTTGAGCAAACTGATCATTCTTCTGATTTTAAACATTTTAAACCCAAGTAAATACATACTACAACAGCAAACTTTATCACTAATAACAGCTAAAACAATATGTCGATTAATGGATAAGTCAGTAGACAGAAAATTAATTGGAAACTATTTTGCTAATTAATTAATTAAGTAATTGTGGTTTGAGTAATTTATCAAAAAGAAATGATGACATTCCTGCATTCCAGCTTCTCAAGCATGAGAATTTCCTGCTTTTCTTTCTCTTATAGGATTGTAAACTGAATATGGGTTTTAGACTGTTGGTCAGACAAAACAAGCAATTTCATGACATCACCTCAGGCTTTAGTAAGTTGTAATGGACTTTCTGACATTTTATACACCAAATGATTACTTGATCAATTGAGAAAATGATTGGCAGATTAATCGATAATGAAAATAATAATTAGTTGCAGTCTTACACTAATATTGCAAAGTTGTAAAATGTTTTTTCATCCCTCTTGGAGAGTATCAGGATCGTTTTCTGTAATACAAGTAGAAGTAATTATGAATCTACATGGAGAATATGTGTAATTACCACATTTGTTATTTAATTAAAGCCCCCTTCCAGACATGTTTTAAGACCTATACAAATACTCTGCTTTGAATAATAATTTGTGTCTGATATGTTTTTTTATTTGTTAAAATTCTTCAAATTATATCTACTCCTTCGTTCTCTTTGAAAACTCCAGAATCTATCAACATGCAAATATTTTGTACACTTTACTTTAACCCCTATTTAACATCCATAAGCACTTAAACATTTTATTTATGTTTTACACACTATAATGTAGTTGTAAGCAGATATAAGTGTTTATTAATGTATTTGTAAGTATAACACATAAGTGGATACCATAAACAGATCATGAAGACAATATAATAAAATGCAGTTGTAATAATATAAACTGTCTTCATAGGAGAAGTTAGAATTGGTGACAAATACTGTACATTAATTAATGCTTAAGATTGTCTTTATAGCTGCACACAACTACATTATAGTGTGTTAAAAACATTTATTAAATGTTTATATACTGCTTAGAAATGCTAAATAGGGGGTCTTAGAATAAAGTGTGAAACAACTAAACTACTTAAAACAAGATGTCTCCATGCACATACACTGAAAAGTTCATTCTCAGTGCATGCGCACTTGAGGTTTCAAGCTTCCACATCAGCCCATCAACTCCATACCTTATGGACATTTACCATGACATAAAATAGCCATACTATCCTAAGGACTCATTTTATGGGGAAAAAAATATACATCATACAAACATACATTCTAACAAAAACATAAAGATCCATACTCTGTCCAAAACAGATTCTCATTAAAGTGGATTGACCCTTGAAAGTTCACAGAGATCAGTTGAATTTAGGTGACATGTAGTATTTTGTGTCCCAACTGTTATGACTGCTACTGTAGTCATGATGTCAGTCTGGGTCAGGATGATTAAAGCAGATAGTCCTGGATTGCGTACATCTGTGACAATGGTTGTTTTCTTCCGCTGGTTTTAAAGGTTACTGAAGGTCATCAGTCTCTTGTAGCTCTGTCTTGTTTATTTCCTACATCTCAAGTGTCTAATTCATCTTGAAGGATTATGCGTTGACTTCCATGAGCGCACTTTGTCAGGACTCCTCTGACTTTTCTCCCACTATCCATGACGTAGTGTGCATCCTGTTGTTGTAAGCCTTGAGCCTCCAGCCGGCCACTTCAGCCTCCCGGTCCTGTTTCCTCTACCCAATGGGCACAAGAGTGAGCATCCTGCCAGGAAAGCCATTCACTCGCATATCACCTTCTCACAGATTTTATCTTTCAGGGCACTCAAGACACTTAGCAACAAGTGTGTAAACTTCTATCTTGTCTTTACAGTACACTGTGTATGACAGCTGAAAGTAGGTTAGCTAAATTGAAAACAAAAACATTGATTTAAAAAAACATTTACTAGAATAAAATCAGAATTTGAGCAATATGTTTGCTATCATCCCTTACTGCAGACTGATTTCTGTTGCAGCTGATCTGCTGTGGATTGGTACCATTTGTAGTTTATGAATAGAGTAAAATTTCCTTTTAATGGAAACATTTTATAGTGCACACATATTGTGCAAGAGATAAATAACCTTCAGAGTTCATGGTCGGATTGACTCAACCATGAAAATAGCTCCATCTTGTGGGATTAGACAGCATTATAATACTGTATGCACAATATGTAATTCATTGCACCTTTCATTTACATGATGGAAGGATTTTGCCCAATAAAAAAACAGACATTTTAAGCTTTAAGGTAGCAGCTGAATAATATTGATGTTATCTGTGACTCTGCAGATGCATTTCTCAGCAATGTTTTTCAAGTTCAGCTCAGCTGTCAATAGCTCCAGTGTGGTTATGCAACAGCTAGAGAAGCGTGATGAAAACAAAATCTTAATTTTAGTGATTCCCAAGCTATTAAGAGATTTGAGTGAAAGACTGTGTTAGAGAGAGAGAGAGAGAGAGAGAGAGAGAGAGATGTGCAGCACAAGTCTGGAAAACCTGTAGGTTAGAGGGTCAACGCTGAGAGATATAAGCTTAGAGTCCATTAGTGGATTATAACCATAACCACTCCATGGCTCCTGTATCTCTCTTGGATTAAAGAGAGAGTGGAAGGGGGAGACACAGAGAGGGAGCGATACAGAGATATGCTGAGTGCATGAGGGTAACTGGAAAGCAAGTGAACTGAGCAAATTCAAAGGCAGAGCATATTATACTGTGCATACGTGGACTGAGAAACACTGAAAAGCGCGCTGAAGTCAAGTTGGAGCGGTACACCTACGGTATATCACCTGGCTGATTAAGTGAATTGCACAAGGTAAGTTTAGACAAATGGAGTAATCTGTCTGCAGTCTTTTTTATGTGTGTATATAACATATCTCAGTATGGACAATTGTCATGTATTAGCCAGGAAACATGTATCAGTATTTTACTGATCGTCTTGCATTTCTGCCCATTAATATGACATTTATTGGCTTTTATTTCCACATTCTGGGTGAATAACAGACCAAACATATACTATGCGTGTTGTATTTTGTCACTATGTGTTTAATGATGCATAACCTCAGTCACCACCATCCTCATCATTATTGTTGTGTAACTTTAATTTTGTTATGTCCTCTCCCTGTGTGTGCGCGTGTGTGTGTGCGCAGGAAGCGCACGATGGACGTGGACCTGGAGGGGATTATCCAGTGCATCAAGCAGGGGGATGAGAACGGTGTTCAGACACAGCTGCAGGAGTTCAACAAAGAGGTAACACCACACAGATGCTCACACATTCTTGTGTCTGGATGATACACTGCTGCATATGACATTTACAGACCATCATTTTGTCATCATTTCTCTCCTGCAGTACGCCCAGTGCTTCTTCTTTGATGCAGAGGAGAGGGACCGAAGGAAAGTAAGTTGGTTTATGTTGCTATCAGTTCACTGTCACATTTCTGTCCTACCTGTGTTCCTTAATCCTCACCTTTTCTTACCCCCCTCACCCCACTCCTTCGTCTCATCCACCCATCCCCACCCCCACTCTGCAGTCTGTCTGTGATTAGTAATTCTGCTGTATCAGTTGTCCCTGATCCTCTCGCCTTGCATGCTCAGGCAGATTGAGCCCTGGCAGAGCAATTGAATAACCAACATACTACATGTTAATCTATCTATCTATCTATCTATCTATCTATCTATCTATCTATCTATCTATCTATCTATCTATCTATCTATCTATCTATCTATCTATCTATCTATCTAAATTTAATATAATTAAACTTTTAATTTTATTTGATTTGATTGAATTACATTTTTTATTAATTTTTTCATTTATATTTATTAATTTGATGTAATGTAATATTTAATTAGAATATTATTTACATTTAATTTTTAGTTTTTAATGAAATTATTATATTACAAATTTATAATTTGATTTTATTTAATATTTAATTTAATTACATTTTTTATTTAATAAGATTTTTAATTAGTTTTAATTAGATTTAATTTATGATTTGAATAAATGAATATATGAATATAATATATGAATATGAATTTTAATAACATATTGTATTATAGGTTTTGTATAATTAGATTTTTTTAATTAAATTTGATTTAATTTAATTTTGATCTATAATTAATTTGATTAAACGTTTTTTATCTAATCTTCTCCAATCTAGTTCCTTTTCACGCTCCTGTGTATTGATAAACACTTTATTTCACATTCACTGACAGACTGCTCACCTGTCAACCAATCACTGTAGACATAGGGAGTAAATTAATTTAGAAACATGTCATCCGTTAACCCCGCCCCTTCTCTTAGTTTAAGAGTTCCCTCAGTCCTCTCAGCAGCTTTGGGAAAAGCTTTGTGTAAAGCTTGGCCCCTGATTCACAGTGAGAACACCAATATGTACTAATAGTATTTTCTCTCTCTTCTGCTGCGATGCTCACTGAAATCGGACTCTCCAACTCCTAAAGCAAAGAAAACTAGAAGAGGTACAGTGCTGCCACAATTTCAAAATAATGTTCAACTATTGCTTTTGGTTGCACATGAGAGCGCCCTAAACTAATTAACATATGATCTTATTTATTCTTTGCCCGGCTGTACCAGTTCAGGAACAATAAAGTGAGGGAATACACTGATTCTGACTCCGAATGTGACGAGTACGACCAGGAGGATCGAGGCCTCATCCTCAGACAGGTACCTGATACTGTCACTTTCTGCTTGCCCAGAGGCATTGTCAGTTGCAACTTCTGAAGAATGTTGCTAAATTCAGTGTCTGTTTTTCTTTTCCTGTCCTCAGAATTTAGCTGTTGTCCTCTTGAGATTCATAAGAACAGGAGTGAAATGTCGTCTGTTGAGAGTATCTCTACGCACGCTGAGAATCCTCTCCAGAGACAAAAAGGTTCTGGGCCCCTTGGTGACCGACAGCTCTCTTCTGACGGTGGCCAAACTAGCCGGGCTGACCACATGTGATGCAAGTGACGAAGCCAGCGACCCTGACTCCGATTTCTATGATAACATCATTGTTTCTCTCGCTGAGGCCAAAGTGTTGCAGTGTCGCACTGATGACGACGAAGGCGACGTTGAAGCCATTGACCAAAACGAAGAGTGCGCTGCCTTTGATGAGGACGCCAAGAGTGATATCAGCATCGCCAACAGCGGAGATCTGGACAGCATCAGCTGGTTTGGGAGCCACAGGACCAGCATCAACGAAATGCACAGAAGCGGCATACATCAAAAGGTGCTGGAGCGAGGGAGGAGGGACCGTAGAGAGAGCAAGATGGAGGGGCAGGAAGAGGCGGAGGATGAAGAGGGGGAGTCAGGAGAGGAGGCACAGAGAAAAGAGGCCATGAAGGTGTTGTGTAATGTGGTGTACAACAGCACCTGGGCACAGGAGAGGTTCAGTGCTCTCAGGTGGGCTTCCTCATATTACACAGACAAAAACACACAACAATCCCAAATACTGTTAAACACAGCTGTTGGCTTTGTAACTCACATTTCTGGGTACATTTAGCTGTTCCTGCTGTTCCTGTTTCTTGCATATAATGGTCAAATGTAGACAGTTCTAAGTCACTTTACGGTATTTCCAGTGAATCTAAGAGCAAATGCTTCTGTTTCAACTCGTAATTTTGCACCAACTTTCAACAATGAGAAAAAGCAGAGACATGCCCCAGTGTTCACAAACTATTTGCTTATATGGCTGATTATATACACATACACCCAATTTTGATTGAAAGCAACAAATTCATGCCTGTTAACAGAGGGTTTATGAGAAATGCAAATCCCAAACTGAGATGGAAATTGATAGAGCAAAGTCAAAACAGTGTTTGGCTCAGTGACAGTATTATTCTAATTTTTCAGAACCTTAATTTGGCTTTTGTACAAATCAACATATTTCTAGACAGGTATGCTCTTGTTATTTTTCAGGCTCATGTGTGGTCTCATAGAGCGTCTATCCTCCAGTGTTAGTTGCTCATCTCCCTCCAGTGTTCAGTTCTATGAACTACGCCTCATGTTCCTTATTACTGCTCTGCGGCCAGAGCTCAGGACTCAGCTTCAACAGGTAACATAACCTTACTTACTACAAAGTTACTGTATTAAATATGTAGTGTAGTATATATTATGGTAATTATAATATGTGGTAGATCATTCTGATATAACAATCCTCTGAGCTGTAACTCCTTTTGTTTATCATGTCACCTTCAGTTTATATTTTATGCTTCCTTCCTGCTCCCACACTCATTATGTTGCCCTTCCAGGAGGGAGGTGTGTCCATCCTCACAGCAGCTCTGGAGAGCTGCCTGGAGGTTCAGTGGAAGGATCAGTATGAGTGTGTGCTGGGCCCAGCAGCACCACCCATCTCACTGGAAGCCTCTCAGCGTATCATAGAGATCCTCAAAATCCTCTTCAACATCACCTACAGCACCCACAGGCAGGAGCCAAGTGAGGTAAAGTGACTGGGAGTCCATAATAAACCTGTCAGCCTTCAGGCATAATGTCAGCATCATCACCTCTATCTCTCTTTGACGAAATAAATTTAAGTTTAAGATTAAATCAGAACCTATCCTCCCTTAACCTCTTATCGTCTCTCAGCTGTACTTCACACATTATCAGCCCAATTTAACTTATAATACAGAATGTAGTGTATGTTTTCTCCTCCCTCAGGACGATGCAGCTCTTTACCGACACCTGGTGGCACTCCTGCGTCTCTGCCTGATGAGGAAGTGTATGCTTTCGGACGACTCTGATGAACTACAGGGGTGAGCATGAATTAAAGTGAGGTTGGATAGACAGAAAATTGCATTGACGGTCATCATTAATATTCCTTAAAAACAACAATGCAGATGCATTTAAAGGTGCAGGTGTCACACTTTTGTTTCTTTATATAATTTCACGCACATGTTCTCATTCTATCTCAGTTTAACTTTTGTTTAGTTCAAATGAGCTCTATCATAGGCATAAATGGCTAAATACAATGTTGTCAAAATGATCTGGATACTGGTATATAATCATGTGTTTACAGCATGTACAGGACAGGTATAAATAAGGTAAATTTAATCTTAAGTACTATATAGTATCTGACAGATTAGTTAAAAAAATAATGATTAATGTTGACATAAAGTACATTTGTCAGTGAATGGAAAAGAGAGCTTTATAGCTTATTCAGATTTTCATTTATTTATTTATTTTTATCATTGTTTTTTATATAATTTAAAGTAATACTCATTCATCTATAAACATTGATCTGTAAGTACTTCTGGATTTGATAGCACACATCCTCTTCTTGAGGCTTCCACAAACAGGTTCAAACTTACAGTAGATCTGATTAAATTGTGATAATAAATATATTTTTCCTGAAGTCTGGATTTCTTTCATGTTTTGTTTCATTTTATTTTATTTTAACTGTTAATTCCTTGTTATCTGCATAGAACAAGCCTTTGATTTCTGTATCAGCGATGATTCCTCTAATGTTAATGTACATTTTAAAAATGTTGGGCTGATAATACATTTGTCTCACTCCATATTCTTCTGTAAAGCACTGAGTAATATTTAATTCTGATCACAGCTTTATAAGTAGTATATGTTTGTATTTTTACCACTCATTGTACCGGTATAAAATATTCAATCATGCCAAACTCAACCAAATACTTTGCCTCTGTGTTCTCCTTTATCAACTCTTACACTCTGTTCCTGTAATCTTCCCTCAGTCACACAGTCAACCTGTTGTCAGCGCTGCCTCTCCAGTGTCTCGATGTGCTGCTGAGGGTGCCTCTGGAACCAGACTCGCAGCAGTGCCAGGGGGTTAACATGGACTGTGTCCACTCCCTGGTGCTGTTCATGGAGAGACGCCTGGATTCGGTGAGGGAGAATGTAATATCTAGAGAAGGGGCTGAATGCTTAGTGGCCAAGCTAAAGTTTTGAGTTTGTTCCTGAAAAAGTTGAGTTTAAAATGGAGACCTTTTCGCTAATACTGAAATAACCTGAGGCAGTCTTCCTTGTTTGTTTGCTTCTCAGGGTGATAAGATGAAAGAGAAGCTGACACCAATCCTCAATCTGCTGACGGAGAGCTGCAGGGCCCACAGAGAAACACGCCATTACATCAGGAAACATGTAATACCAACCAAAAACATGATACCTCTGAGAAAGCACATGTCCCATTTTGCTTCTCACAGTTTTGAAACTAGTATTTTTTCAAATGGTAAAGACAACTGAAATTATGATTTATCACTGTCATTAGATCCTGCCTCCTCTGAGAGATGTATCACACAGGCCAGAGGAAGGCTCCACAGTGAAGAGTCGTCTGATCCGTCTCATGACTCATCTGGATACAGACCTCAAACACTGCGCTGCTGACCTCATCTTTGTCCTCTGCAAGGAAAATGGTAAGACCAGACTTTATCACTCTCTCTGGAGTTCCAGGGATTGTTTATATTACAATTTTCAGTCACAAAAATACAACGCTGTAAATTGAAATGATCAAATTGGATCAAGACCACGGATGTACTCTTTTTTCATCTTGATCTGACTTTAAATCCTCGTCTTCCCCTTAAATTTCCTCTAAAATAGCTTGAAAGATTTTGCCTTTTGTTAAACAAAATCACATATTTATATTTTACATCTACCTGTTTCAGCATTCACTGAATCTGAATATATAAAAAAATATTCAAACTTAAATGTCCGCCATTACAAATATTCTTAAAAATAGACTTCTGTATGATTTTTATATACATTTCTTGAAAATTCAGCCTGACATATTTGGAAACTTTGAGCTCTCCACTAGAATTTAAAGTACATTTTAGTGGTTTTGATCAATGTTTGTCTGCGCAACATGCATTAGTAATCAGTGACTCCCTGGGGTGTCAGTGTGGTGTTGAAAATGTTTTGTAGTTTTCTTATTTTCTTTGCATAGCTTACAAACCTGATTTAATGATTTTCATCAACATTAATGTTTGTGTATACAATACCGATCACCACCCTTGCTTTTCTTCTTCCAGTGAGTCGTTTTGTCAAGTACACAGGCTACGGCAACGCAGCAGGCCTGCTGGCCACCAGGGGTTTGCTTGGCGGGGGGTCCAGGACCACCAGCTCTGACGCCCAGTATTCCAGCGACTCTGACTCGGACACTGAGGAGTACCGGCAGGTCAAAGATCGCATCAACCCGGTGACGGGGCGAGTGGAGACAGAGCAGCCGGACCCCATGGAGGGCATGACAGAGGAGGAGAAGGAGGAGGAGGCCAAGAGGCTGATCATGCTCTTCAACAAGCTGTCCAGGTCAGCGAAATGACAACGACTCATAGACATACAGTATCTCTTATCAACGACCTTTGACTAATGGTTTTAAAGCTTAAACTGTGACAAGGCTGTGTGTCAAAGTGGCTCAGTTGATCTTAATAAATACGTCCCTTGAGGAAGCATTTTAAAAGGAAAAAGATTTCTGAACATGCAATGAAAATGAATGGGGTTCTACTGTATTGTCTCCCAGCACTGCAAAACAAGAAATATAGTTGTAAACCTTCAGTTTTCCCCCAAACCCTTTAGTTACAAATGTGTTCTCATTTTAAATAAAGCAGTGGTAAGATATTTGAATTGTTCTTAAACTGTTGTTGAAAATATTGCAGAAGAGAGAGGCTGCAGTTTCTGTTAAATCTCAGTTATCAAAGTATTATAACACCTTAAAGACTACTACTATAGAACTATATTCTTCATTGCATGTGTTAGATATCATATTTATATTTATTAATGCTCTCAATCTTTTGTTTTTTACATCAGTAAGCCTAATATAAATCCTAATATAAATTAATATCATATACTGAGTTATTCTGTATCATGCAGTATTTCCCTTTTAACATTTGCAGAGAGGAAGCCTCATGATACAAGTGACACTAGAGATCACTGAGTTTATTTGTAAAAATCTTCACAATGGCACCCTCCTCACTAAGTGTCCAATATAGGCTGAGGTCAAACAAAGATTAAATGAGTACAATAAGAACAATGTTAATACTGTTTAATAAATTATGCATATTTTTACCCCTCATTTGTTTTGCAGAGATAACATTATCCAGCCGATGGCCGTGGATTCAGAGGGGAAGCTGGTCCCAATGTCAGGACTGAGGGAAAATTCCTTCACTGAGGAGGGGCAGTCTGAGTCAGAGAATGATGGAGAAGCAGAGGAAGGAGAGAAGGACTGAAACATGTCAAATCCATTCAGTTGATTAAGTTTCTTCTATAATGATCCGACTTCTGAAGTTTGACAGTGCATAAATATTTGTTGTAAACATGTGGACGATATGAAAACAAGGTGATGTATTTCTCACCCAGACCCAGCCATTCTGAAAGAGTGAACTCAAGAAAGGATATAAAAAGCAAATTTATTATTTCTTATAAAAGAGCACAAATAAGGTCACACTGGTTTGAGTTAAGAACGAAATTCTGAATTGATAGTAGATCCTAAGAAGGAACTGATTTCATGGCAATAACATGATAATATCCTCCAATATTTTTATATATATTTTCCATATATTGTAATTATATTGTTTGTACTAATACTATTTGTATAGTAATGCATAGTTTCAATCTCCTCTATAGCGTTGCTTGAGAGTAAATTCCAAATAGGCAACATCTGATATCTGATACATGCACTCATTGGTTAGCCAGACCCCTTAATACAAGAAAATGAAATAAACATCTGCGCAGCATATTTACTTTTTCCTGTACAGTCTCTGGTGTGTTGCTGTCTCAGATTGTGCTCAGGTGTATATTCAGCATATTGTGCTAAACTGCCTCATGTGATACAAGATCAAAAGCATTTAGACTGATTCCAAATGCTCTGATCACATTTTATGTAAAAATATCAAAGTGTAAATTAATTTAAAAGCACATATTTATGTTAAAACATGGTACAAGTTGCACCTTAAATATATTGGTTTTGTTCCTTTGTGCAGAACCAGCAAAACCAACACCAGAGCAATTATTAATACCATTATTATTACCTGATCTACTCAACTCAACTCAACTTTATTTATAAAGCACTTTCAACACCACAATTGGAACCAAAGTGCTGTACACAAAATATAAAAAAGAAACAGAAAAACAGAAAACAAACATATGGCACCAAGGGAGCATATAAAGGGAAAATAAAATTGGTCCCAGTATTGAGCCCTGTGGAACCCCACACACAAGGGGGGCAATGGAAGAAAAATAATCCCCTAAGCTGACTGAAAAAGTCCTATTCTTTAAATAGGAAGAGAACCATTTTAGGGCTAAGCCCTGAATACCAACCTGATCCCTAAGACGATCAATGAGAATGTTATGATCAACTGTATCAAATGCCGCTGTAAGATCTAACAAGAGCAAGACAACACAGTTACCAGAATCAACACCTCGAAGGATATCATTAGACACCCTCAAAAGAGCCGATTCAGTACTATGACCAACTCTAAAACCTGACTGGATCTATTCTATTTGGTGTGGAATAAAGATATAAAATGTTCAGAAAACATGTACACATGAGATGTTCTTCCTTGTCATCAAGGTTAAAGATTACAAAAAGGGTAAACAAAGACTTTCTTAAGGCACAGCAAAGTGCGTCAGTACATCTCCATCATCTCTTCGAGCGACATCTGCAGCTCCACAGACTGCAGGGAGGAAGCGCCACCTCCAACAGCCATATTCTTCAGTAACTCCACTGAAGTCAGAACCACCTGAGAGAGAAAAAATAGGGAGCAGAAGTCAGACGCAATGACAAGAATGACAAGAGCGAGATGGCAAAATTGAGCTTGACAGAAGCCATGAAATTTGAGAAAGCTGGAGCAATGAGATGTGTCAAGCTGGTTTCTTTAAAGTAACATTTTTCAAGCTTTTCATTTCTCAGCATGCACTCCTCTGTATAGGCTCGGGGGCAGAAAAACCTTTCACACCCGAGGGATCAGCTGTCACCACCTGTATTCAGGCTTTGTTCCATCAGTGCTATTAATCAATACTGAGACAGAATTGCGTCTTGAAAAGTGCTGCTGACTACAGCTGCCTTGAGTGGCCAATTTCAGGGGTTTGATCACTCATGAAATTTGATAGAGACATGTGCAGCAAAAAAAAAAGAATCTGCCAAACTGAAATACTGCTTTGAGGTCTTTGAGAGCACAACATTGTCTGTGCGTTTTAATAATTTAAAGGTTCTCTCACCTCCACTGTGATGAGTTTCTTCTCCCAAGGCCTGTTGTCTGGGTCAGGCCACTTCTCCCCCAGGCAGAAGAACAGGGAGCAGGGAGGGCAGTCTCTCCCATCAATGAAGTCCAGTATTCCTAAAAGGCAAGGACAATCAATCACTGCATCGAGATACGGTACATGTATTCACAGATAACAAAAAGCTGCGTGATTATTCCTTTCACCCACCTCGCAAAAAGTCCTTGAACAGGTACAGTGGCTGAGGCTGCAGTTTAGAAATCTCTTGGGGCTGTGTGGTCCTGTCAAACTTGGAGAAGCTCCAAAACGCTTTGATTTCACCCCGTCGCTGGCCATAGACCACATGGCCCGACACCCCCACGTCCAAACCATCACCCAGCTTGTCCAGGATGCGTTGGGTCAGATTGGCTTGGGTTTGATCCAGCATGATTCCAGGTCTTGGCAGAGAGACCACGGACAGGCCTGACTCGTGATCCACAACTGTCCCGTTGAGTTCAGGGCTGAAGACAACATTTATTCATTAGATTTGAAGTTGAATAACAGGTTATTTGCCAGGCAGAGCCCTGAGAACATTAAAGGAATAGTTTGACATTTTGGAAAATATGTTTATTTGCTTTCTTGCTGAGAGTTAGATGAGAAGATTGATACCACTCTCACATCTGTATGGTAAATATGCAGCTACAGCCAGGAGACTGTTAGCTTAGTTTTAGATTCAGTTTTATTGTCATTACACATTTAGGTCTAACCAGAAGTGCAATACGCAAGTGCAGGATATAAAGTGTGTGCATAAATGCAGGATAGAGCAGTATTATGAAAATATTTTACAAGTGGTACCATGGACATTATATACAGATGGCATTACTATAAACAGAAGTATACTGATGGATATGTACAATAATGAATTGGACTGGGCAGAACAGTAGTGCAATGAATATAAAGTAGTGCAATTTATGGAAATAGTAACAGTGCAGTAGATGAATTATTGCAGTATTCAGTACATAGTACTGGAGTGCAAATGATGCAGTATATGTATAAATAAATAGTCCGGTAGTGCAAATAAACATGTCGTACATGTAACAACAATATCAATATAGCAGCATTTTAGTTAAGCACACAGACTGGAAACAGGGGGAAACAGCTAGCCTGGTCCTTTCTACACTTTTTGTATGGATTAAACAAACAACATATTTTGATATTACCTGTAGACTAAGCGGACCCCAGCTTCATTCTCAACCAGCTGCTCAGACACCTTCACCCCTCTATAGTACACTGATATCCTAAACTGAGTCTCTAAGGATTCAGAAAGAGGAGAAGTGTATAAGAAAAAGTGTTTAACAGCTCCAAAACACATTATTCAAGTTGCAAATCCTGACTGATATTATTCATATTGACAGGCCACATTGTTTGAATGGCCTTATGAAAGATAAACCATTTTAATATTTTGTGAGGGATGTCATCTTTGTCATTCTGTGTGAATTCCTCTTTTCATTTTCACAGTAACTTACTGAAATTATCTCTGTCACTGGTCTTGTTCATGGTATGTAGGAACTGCTCCGCAAACTGCCCACCACAGGCCCCTCCCACGGCTCCCTGCATTGGACGTGCTGGTTGCTCAGGCAACCCAGCTTCACCGACTGCACCCTCAAACGTTACTGGATACTGCTGTTGCCCAGGCAACGCGTGTCTACCAATCACAACTGGGTTTTGGAGCTGCTGTTGCTCAGGAGGAGGCTCAAAGCCTGCGGTGTCCTCTGTGGAAAAGTTGGAGAAACTGAATAACTGTTTCTAGGAAAGTACCTTGGATACTCTTGTTTTCTGCTCATACTGCAGCAGTGAGGAGGAAATGATGAGCAGAGCTGATACGTCTACCTGTTTCAGAGCCAATGTTCAGTCCCTTTAGACACTGCTGGAGAATATCCTGGTTGGCAGTGGATTCTGCTGGCAAATATGAATTAGTTCATAAATATTCAGAAAAGTGATTCCACATTCCTCACTATCAAATTAATGATTTGATAAATTTACGTTCTGAGTTACAAAATACATGCCAGGAGATAATAAATAGTATAAGAGGTTCTGCCTTACCTAAAAACAAATTTTGTTCTGGAAGATAGAGACAGTCATCAAAGCACGGCACAACCTGGCTCTAAGATATCATAGACACACATCTGAATGAGTTCGTATGCTATCATATAATTACACAGCATTTACATTCTACTTCCTGTGCTCCACAAGTCAAACACACAGGCACAGTAGCTTACTTCTTGTGTAGGAAGACCAATATCCTCAAACAAATCGGGGTCATCTTGGTCCTGGGATCCAGCAGAAGAGTTAGCTTTGAGAGTGAAAGCAAAGAGCTCAGTTAATATCTGCTGCCTACTATCTCTTAATCATTTAATCTTATAATCCCCATTACAAATGGCATTGACTTGCATGCTCTGCATTTGCATATTACCTTGACAAATCTCAACCACAGAAACATAAATCCAGACTTAAATGTATGCAAGATAGATAGTATTGTGATCATCCACATCACGTAAGGAGGTGATCAGATATGTACTGTATGTGGCCACACTGATAGAAAGGGGCTTTATTGTTTAGAATCCACACATAACCTACATGGGAGCATAAATGAGCAGTATCTGCGGTGCACTTACTGTATTACCTGATTTTTGTATTTATCTAATTTAGCAGTATAGCACTATGAAGAACCAACTGATGCCTCCCCCCTTCCTGGGATTATAGTTAAGATACACGAGCTGAATAATTTTGCCTGAATAAAACTGCAAGAGAAATAAAATGTGTGTTTGGATTTTGCAAGCGAGAGAACAAAATGTTTTGTATCTTTTCTGTGCATTTTTAATGCCCTAATTCAATGTTTTTGTTAGTAGGTCATTTTTAGTACAGTTTATCAGAGGAAACAGTCCTTTTTTTTTAACTTGCCTGTTATCCACTACAATAAAGGATCAAATGGTGATTGTCTACAGATGCCCCAGTGGATCCTCACCTCCTGATGCTAAATCATCCGGCCAGCGAAACACTTTATGGGGGTTAGCAGCATCATTCTTGTTGTCAAAGACCAGTTTGAAACCTTTGGCTCGGAGGGCGCTGCGGAAGTTCCTCTTCCACACTGAGGGGTCTCCCTGAGCCCGGCCATTGCCACTCGCCTCTGCCCAGGCCTGCGGGGAAGAAACAAAAATGACACTACAGACCACCATAGAATACCAGAACACCATGAATACAAGGTATACATTATGTCAGTGGCGATTACCTTAAAGATGAGAATGTCAGTGTCGGAGGAGTCCTGCCTTAAAGCATGTTTCCAGGGGATGGAGAACTCTATTCGCACAGGGTTCGTCCAGTGGACACCAGGATACCTGCCGCTGTCAATCTGGTCCCGCAGCCACGGGATGAGCAGTGGTTTAGAATGAGACATTTCTGCAGGAGCAAGCAAAAATGTAACATCAGCATTGTCATCGGGGCTCCATTTAGCATCACCATCCATTTCTCATTGCACTGGTTTGCTGTCGTGTACCTTAACTGAACTGTAACATGATTCCCAGATCATCTACAATAAAAAAATTGAATACATTCTGTTGTTGCATTTAATTAAAGATTATCTATCTATTCAATTTACACTCAAGTGCCTATCCAAATCAATATTTTAGTTGTAGCTATCAGTACCCAGAGCACCTTGCACTGAATGCAACAGTGAAAAACAGAAAGACTCAGAGAAATGTTCAAGGACTAATGTTGGTGGAGGAATTATTCATATGCTTTATTTAAATAAAATAAGCTGAGCCAGGCTGGATGTTTAATCACCATAATTATTCAAGTGTATTTATAGGGTTATATTAATTATTATAATAATAATAATTTCAGGTCCATCTTAAAAGATTCTTTTCGCCTGTAGAGAGCGCTATTTAGTCATTTTACAACCCGGATTCATGCAGAAAAAATGCAATCAACAAATATTTGTATTGGTTTAAGTAAAAGGGAGCAAATAACATTACAACTTTGCCTTTGCATGTTTGAATGAACTGTTACATTAAAATCAATAAAAAAAATTATATTATTATTAATAATAATAATACATAATAATTAAAATTATTATGTTTAACGCTATCTGAGCATCAGCATCCTGATTTCTGCAGTACTACGGTGCAGCGGGGAAAATCAGCTTATGATTGCAATTTCTGAATGGCAAGAAAGAGGAAGCAGGCGAATATGAAGCCAGGTCTGGTTCAGCACATACCACAAATACTCAAATTTAAAAGTAGGCTACTTAAAAGTACTTTATTTTTTACAGTAAAATGTATTCAAGCATGAAAAGTAAAAAGTACTCATTCTGAAGAACACATCCTTGCAAAGTGCCAAATATTAATATTAGTGTAAAATGTTTGCTCTTACTATTTCATCGTATCGTTGCGTTTAAAGTAGTTAAATAGGCTATAAAGTAGAAATACTTCACGTCTGAAAGTGAATACAGTATGCTATGTAGTAGTAGTGTATTTTATATATACTGAGTATATATAGTTACATTCCTCCTCCGTCTATAGTTGTAGTATAATGAAATATTCCCGTAACTGTGTGATCATGTGTGACAGAAGAGCTGGAAAAACAACCGCTGAGGAATTACTCATGTTACATACAGTATTTGTTCACAGGTTTAATGGCAGCCAACAATTTCACAACACAGCACCATTGGGAGCATTTAAACTCACGTGAAATGTGTCACAACACTTACAGTTTCAATGAATACTCTCCCACTTGCAGTGACGACGTTTCAGCTGGCGCAGGGTGGTGTTGAGTTCAAGTGCAGTCGTTTTCAGGGTCAAAAGTCAGAAATACGATGCGGGTTAATGGCTGTAAGTCTGTGTCGTAGGACCTGAAGCGGTGTGACAGACTGCCATTCAATCCTTCTCCATACTTCTTTAAATACCACCTAGAGTCCGGCGGCTTTGTAACCCGCAGAGGCTTTCTCGGGAAAACCCGAGGCGTCAGTTTCGTTTTCCAGATGTGACGTCAGCGAGTTTCATCCTGAGCTAGGCCCGCTAGGTGGGGTCCGACACACACACACAAGTTTATATTCCTATACTTGTGAGGACCCTCATTGACATTCCGCACTCCTAGCCCCTTACCCCTAAGTTAAAGATCTCCTCCAGACATGTTGAGACATTAAAAAATACTCTGCTTTGAATAATAAGTTATGTCTGACAAGGTTTTTCCACAGAAAAAAAAAGTTCAATTAGAAATGTTGAAAAGCACATTGCTCTTTCTGAATCCAGAATCTGAAATCGCAAATATTTTTCGTTTCAAAAGTTGAACTACTGGATGCAAGATGTGTCCCACTTTTCAGTGTATGCTTGCTTGACGTCTTCAGTTTCCACATCAAGTGTTCAAGTTGCATACTGGACCATAGTTGTGACGTCACAAATCATGCTCGTAGGTGCACGTCTTATACTCAGATTTAAAAAGGTGAGCACAGAGAAACTTTCCTCCGTCAGCAGATGAATGTGAAAACAGCTTTTATGTATCAAACTCTGCACGTAGAAGGCCAAACATCCAGGTCAAGGAACAATAAGCAAAACACATTTTTGTGTGACAGGGGACTTTAATTCTAAAAAACAAAACAAAAAAAAACATCTTAACCCCCAAAAAGTATTTTGAATAAGTGAGGACTAGCCAAACAGTCTTCACTCTTAAGACACTAAAAAGTCAAAATGTCCTCACAAAGATGGATGTAAAACCACACACACACACACAGTAGGGAAATGAAACACCATTTGTTCTTTGCAGATTTTATTTGGTTTTCAAATACAGGAGTTAATGTACAGAAGGACAAAGAATTTCATCAAGAACTGTACAATATTTACACACCTTTTTTTTTCCTTTTTTATGGAAAATTAGATTGTTTTCAAAATAAGTCATAGTATGCACAAACATCAAAATGATAAAAATGAAATGACTATTTCCTCTTTAAATATTACTTATTTATACTCCTTCCCACATGGGAAATGGATAGTTTACTTCTTTTTCTTTGCACCTGCATGACTGATGATTGAACTGAACCACAACAATGTTAAGTTTCAAATAGATTTTCCCTTTCCCATTCTCATCTTCTTTTTTCTTTTCTTCCTTTTTGTTATTTTACACCCACTGTATTTGATACAATATTTCTGTCTCGACGTCTGTTCTTTTGTATAGAGGGGAAGACAGCTTGGATATGTGGGTTACGATTGTATATTGAACCTGTGGGAAATAAAAAGGTATTTAAAATGTTAGGGCAGCAACCGAGCGCTTGTGAGAGTTTAAGTTAAAAACCTCCTCATATAAATAATAAAAATGTGTTTATATATTATCACACAGCCGACTGGTGCTGCCCTTCACATAGCACAGGATGAAGAGAGAGAGAGAGAGAGAGAGCGTTTGTTAACACATTTCATGTTTCTATCCATGGACAAGTCCGTGTTCACGCTGCTCACGGCACACTCTACACGTAGTTTAAAAAGCATTCTCACCTTCTTCCACTCTTTTCAAAAGCCAACAGCTGATGTTAGTCTTCAAAAAATAATTTATGTAAAAACTAAGTGGTAATAGTTTCTCTTTGAACTATTGTCTTTATGACACACAGTTAACAAGATGTCAGTGGCTCCTCCATTGACTTGGTGTTGCAGCTCCTCCTCTTTGTCCTTCCACTTCGCATTGCTCCCTTTTCACCAACGGTCAATTCCCACTTGACCCGCCAGTGACCCCTGATCCGGTGGGGTCCCCCTTCTCACAAAAGTAAGACATTTCTTTAGTCATTGATCAACAACAAGAAAAAGAACAGAGGCCAGTGTCCGAGGTCACATGAACAGACCCCCTTGTGTTCGTTAAGGGCCTTAAAAATTCAGCCTCAGATCTTGGAGATTTGAAGAGGGTCAGGGGGCTGTACAGTAGGATCCATCTCTTTGTTTTTGTATTTTCTTTTGTCCCCCCCCACTTGCTTCAATTCTCTCTCTCTTTTTGCGGCAAACTCAGGCTTTGGTGCTGAGCGTGAGGAGCTCAATGAAGGAGCTGAAGAGGGTGTCCAGCCAGCTCTGGTTGGCCATGCACTGCTGCACCACTTCCTCTTGGCCCGGGTCCTCAGCTGCCTGCTCAATGGTGTTGGTCTGGAAAAGTGGGACGGAAACACAGACGATTTGAAGACTCAAACCAGGGACGAACAAGAAAGCATACACAAGCTGGCTCTGTGTATTCTATCTAATGAGATTTCTGCTTTACCATACAGTATATGTGAGGGAAATGCCTTGAATTGAGTTTGAGTACCTACATGCTAAAGCACTACATTTTCAAGCATGTTTGTAGACAGCTCCAGCTCCAAAATGACAGAACCTTGTCAATAAACTTGTCTTACATGATTGAAGTGTATACCAGTACTAGAAACGTGCTTGCTTACCTCTTTCTTGCACTGTAAGAAGGTGTGGTATTTATAGTGATGCAGGGAGTGGTAGAGACTGTAGATCCGATACGAATCGGCTGACAGTTTAAGGTCCTAAAAAAAAAAAAAAAAAAAAAAAAAAAAAAAAAAAAAAAAGGAAATCGGATTAAGATACAGTCAATTTTATCAACTTCAATGGACAGAAAAGTATAAAGCTACAGTGAATATTAATCTTAAAAGTGGAGCAGGTTGCAGCAGGTGCTAAGAGGGGAAGCTGCTACTGTTTTACCCTCTCTGCCCCCGGTGATCCATCTGTCACCCGCCCTTCAATGTCGAGCTCTTTACAGTAATGATAAATTTTGTTGATGCCGTGGTTTCAGTGTCACCCAGAAACCAGACTCACCTGGTTATAAGGCTAAAAATCTCCAACGATGGTCCATACAGGTCCCGATAGTGTATGAATATTTGACAACTCAAATAAAAGGAGAAATGGGTATGATGCAATAAGGTACTCCTTAGTGGGGGCATTTTTTGACCATTACAGTTTCTTTAAAATACATTTAATTATCCTACAAAGACTCCCGACTCTCTAAACACTCGCACACACCTACCTGTGGTTTAGGCAGGGTCTTTTTGACTCTGTTGAGGGTCTTGCGGTTGTAAGCATCCCCGCTTAGCCGCACCCTCACCACTCCTGAGTCCTGGGGGTCTACAATGATCTGGGGGTAAGCATGCAGGACCTCCTGTCAAGGGAGAGGCAGAAAAAGGAGGATAGAAGTCAGAAACTGACACAGGGACAACAAAATATCTTAAGACAAATGTAAATAGAATCTGCCTGTTTTTTTCTTACTTGACTAAATATTTTCATTAACAATAAATCTGTTGATTACTTTTTTTTCAAATGATCATGAACCCAAGGTGATGTTAATTTACAATGACATGAAATGAAAAAAGCAGCTAACAAGGCCGCTAATCCTCACGCCCGAGAAGCTGGAAATAGCAAATGTCTAAAATTTTTGCACGTTAAATGACTTAAAGGATGCATTGATTATTGTTGTAAATTAACTTTTTGTTTATTGACTAATCAATTAATCTACTGATTGTTTCAGCACTGGAATCCATTGCATTAATGCTATAGCTTACGAATGAGTCTAGTTTTGTTCTTATGGAGCCCGAGTGGGCCATTTAACAGTAGTCTAGATTTGTTTCCTGCACCACAAATATCAGCATATTCTATAGAATATAAATTATTTAAATGAAAAGCAACAATGTAAAATAAAAATTGAAAAGAAAATGAAAGATGTTATTTAAGTCACAAGGCACGGATTACCTGGTGCTGAGAGCTCATGCTGACTCTCCTCAACAACCTCCTCTTCTGTTCGCCGAGGATACTGTCAATCTTCCTCATTGGTGGGAGGTAAAGCTCGTCTGGTGGCCAATCAAGGTAAAGGACGTTTCATTAGTCATCATTCATGCAGTTGCCAATCATTTTAATACCCAGGGCAGATTCAAAGCAGCTCTTTCAGGCTGCTGATCTATCAGCATTCCTGGGGGCTTCCCTTCACACCATATATATATTGATCTAAATATGCATGCTACAGAATTCTCTAATAATTCCCCTGCTATCATAAGGGAAGTATGTCCACCTGAAACCTGCTACTTGTCAGTGTTGGGGACGTTTAATCAACCTGCCCAAACTGCACACTGATACCTGAAGCCACTTTTGAAAATACCATCAAAATGCCTCAGTGCAGCTGTTTCAATGCAGACATTAAAGCTGCAGAACCCAAGCTACCAGCAGGTCTGGTTAGGTTAGAGATGTTCTCATACAATACAGGCTGCATTTGAGCTTCTCACGCTATTTCTGTCCTCTACATGTCAGTAGATTTTAAAAAGGAAGCTTTAATTGTTAATATGCTGAGGAGGAAGTGTGTGCAGTTCTCACCGTCTGTGTCCTCCAGGGCTTGGATCATGTCGGGGTCCAGGGCTGTGCTGACCAGCATCTCCACATAGCTCCTGAACATCTCCCTCATGGCACGGTTGTTCACTCCGCCTTTCACTGGCACTGAGTGGACGAGAACCAGAGTTTAAAACTATCCAAAACCTACCTTCTACCTGACATAAATAACAACTGCTTTGTTATTGTGGCCACAAATGTAATAGCCATTACGATGACTTCTAATGGCAAAATGCAAGCACAAATGATCAAAATGGCATCTCACTTTCATTCTCACTAGCTGCCTCATCTGATGAGTCTGAATCAGATGATGAAGGTATTTCCTTCAGCCACTTCTTTCTCTTCTTGGGCGGTGGCTCCGCCTTCACTTTGGCTGGCTTGGACTTGGGTGGGCGCTCAGCCTTTTCCTTCTCCTTCCTCTCCACTGCTTTCTTCTCCTCCTTCGCTCTACCTCGTTCTGCTGCTGTAGCACGTTTCTCCATTTTCGCCTGCTGCAGCTGTACTCGCTTCTCCTTCTCAGGCTCCCTCTCTTTCTCCTTAGCTTTGGGCACAGCAGCTGGAACCTCCTTCTTCTCCCGTTGTTCTTTTGTTGTTGTTCTTGTTTTCTCCCTCTGTTCGCGTTGGACTGGTGGAGCCACTCTCTCCTCTTTCTCAACTACTCTTTGTGGCACCTGGGTGGTGGGAGGGGAAGCCATTTTGGGGAGGGACTGGCGTCTGTGACACATGAAGAAATTGTTTTAGATAGATGGATGGATGGATATAGCCTGCAGGCGCTCAACTGGGAGCTCTTCTCTCAGGTCTGGCATCGTGGGATTGTATCCCAACTACATCTAGCAATTCTTAATCCAATATAATTGGATTTTTGATATGGCAAATATTGGTACCTGAGAGCAGGTGTGGCTCTGCGCCAAGGTCTCCGAGAGCAGACTCTGACATAGTCCTTCTTGTTGACATTCTCCAGAAACTTGACATAGATTCGCTGGTATCGCCTCTTGGCATCTCCAAAATAGCCAAGATACTGAGCCAGAAACAGATTATAAAGACTTAATTATACAACAACACAACTCAGTGTCATTTGCTTTGATTGATGATACTGTGACAATATGGTCTCTAAGAATCTATCTATCTATAAAACACACACTACAGTATATACTACAGTATTT
This sequence comes from Siniperca chuatsi, assembly GCF_020085105.1. Classification (NCBI taxonomy): domain Eukaryota; kingdom Metazoa; phylum Chordata; class Actinopteri; order Centrarchiformes; family Sinipercidae; genus Siniperca; species Siniperca chuatsi. Next base: position 13,880,178 of record NC_058061.1, read on the forward strand.
TTAATATATGCTATGATGTAGCTGGGACTGTGACAAGAGTCTAAATCAACAGGACTGTTGGCAGGTGTGGTTAGAGGGCTTGGGGTGAACTCACATTGCTTGTGGCGCAGAACTGTCTCTGTCCATCTTTGATCTCTGGGCTGAACTTCTGCAGCAGGGCTTTCTGCACCCTCCAGATGGGTGGAGGCTCACGGCCCGTCTGCAGGGCCAGCTGTGCCCAAACATATGACACACAGGTAAATATAAAATCTCTTTAACTTGGCAGCTACTAAAGGATCCAAGTTTCAACTCATTTTACTCATTAAAAAGGAGCACCAAGTGGTTTTCCCTAATGGTTTTTCCTTGGCTTTAACAACTTAAATTACACTATTTTTAGCCTGAACTGACACCTACATATCAGCGTAATGATTTAGTACTAGTTAAAATAATTTATTTGGTTTGTTGCCTCTCCACCAAAAAGCAAGCAACTTTTTTTCTATTTTCTGCCTAACAAAGTACTTGGTGATTCTTTAACTGTCAGTAACACACACAAAACACACATTTCCACACATTCACACACAAATACCTTGAGAGTTCGAATGTCTTCCACCCGCACCACAAACTCGTCCCTTTCTCTGAAAATGCCCTCCCCTCCACTCTCACTCTCATCCTCCTCACTCTCTCCAACAATGGCAGCATCTTCTTGCTTCTGAGCAAGGTGCAGGGAGGTGATCTTAGGAGGTGGGGGCTCTTCGGGAGAGGCGGGGGACTCTGGAGATGGCATGGGAGACTCCTTCTGAGTTGAAGATGGGGGAGGAGGGGAAGTTGGAGGAGGAGTGGCAGGCTGAGACAGAGTCGCTGGCGGTGGAGGTGGCGGAGAGGGGGATGTGGGAGCGACAGGGCTTGGAGGCTGGGAATTCTCCTGTTGTTCTTCTGGTGGAGGTAGGGGTGAGGGGAGTGAGAGGGGAGGGAGGGGGAGTGAGAAGGAGAGGAGGAGGATGAGGCGGGAGATGGAGGGACAGAGGGAGGTTCAGGAGTTTCTGGCGCTGGAGGAATCTCGGGGAGGGACACTAGAAGGAATGAAGGGCAAGATTAAGGTTAAGGTCAATTTTACAGATCAATTTACCACAATGTGCCAGCCACAAGAATTAAATTAATTAATAATCAAATAATTTTTTTAACAAATACATAATCTGACATTTTATTCGACTAAAAATACAGCAATAGCTCAGCCTTGAGGGGAAAATTATTAAGCTGCAGAAAAATCAAAGTGCAAGAAAGAGAGATGAATAAAAATCTAACTCCAGCCTTACTGTCAAGATTAGGGGCACCCAGGGTTTCCAGCTGTGGTTCTCTCTCCTCTGTCATATCACTCTCTCCATCCCCTCCTATGCTCCTCTCCTCCTCATTCTCCTCCTCTTTGTTCTCATCCATGTCTCCATCTTCTGGCTGGAGGACATCGGGTTCGTTGGACTGGGGCAGGTCGTGAGGGGTATGCATGGTAGGCTGTGGGCTAAGCGTGGGGGGCTGCAGTGTGGGAGTAAGTGGGGACTGGGTAGGCTGAGGCTGAGACTGGGTAGGTGGGGGAGAGAGCGGGGGCTGGATGTTAGAGGTTAGCTGAGGAGTGTCATACAGAGCAGAAATGGCTGAGGAGATGCTCTTCTGGAGGTCCTGGTTCTTTCCGACTGAGTCCTCCTCATCAGAGGAGAACGAAGGCAAGGTCTCCAGATTCCTCTTCAGCTCATCTTCCAAGCGCTTGGGGCTGGGGCAGTTGCCCAGAGCCAGACCCCCATTCCCTTCATTGTCCCCGAATGGAGGTGGTGGTGGTGGTGGAGGAGGTGCCGGAGACAGTGGCCGCAGACCCCCCGATTTACAGGGCGAGTTTTCACCGTTGTCAGGTTCCATTCCTGGTGAGATGTCCAAGCCTGGAGGTCTCTTCCCTGTCTTGAGGAAGTCCAAGAATGAAGCGACAAAGCCAGCCTTGGACTCAGAATCCTTCTCATCGCCCTAAAAGACATAAAAGAGAGACTTTCACTCAACTCAAATACCACCACTAAAGTAGTGAACTCCACAACTATCAAGCAATGAACTTGAATTAAATTCAGCTTTATGCAACTTTTTAGCATTCTCTGCTTATCATAACAAGGATATCATATTGTAGCTCTTACCCTGTCCTCCAGCCCCTCTTCATCCACTCCTTCACTCATCATCTGGCTTTTTTGCTTGTTCTTGTCCTGACTTCTGGTGCTTTCAGTGCTGCAGGGGGGTCCAGGACTTAAACCAAGTGAGGGAGCGGAGCCCACTGAGCCGTCCGACAAAGCAGGGTCCGTGCCAGACAAAGAGTCTGTCCTCAGCAAGGCATCGGAGGAGGACAGGGTTCCAATTGGTAACTTGATCTAAAACAAAAGAAAGAAAACCGTAAGATTTAAATTAACTTTGCCTGAACATACAGATACATATTACAAAATGTGGAAACCAGGATGGGAATCATTTAAATAAATTATTAGCATTTAGAAAACAGGACAATGTAAACACTAAACTGTGCATAACCCTAATTGTGACTAGTCAGAAAATAAAAAAAGAGAGCATGAGAAAGTAGGGGGAGGGAGTAAGAAAAAGAGAGAGAAAAAGAAAGAGCTAGTAGCTAGTAGCAGTCAAGTATAGGTAACACAAAAACTGTAGGTATTGGTTGACTCTCCCTTCGACCACACAAGCAGATCCTCACTAATTTAAAGACAGGGCTCATTTGAGAACCACTTGTTTTATCTGTGTTTTTGCAAAGGCTACTCAAGGCACATTTACCTTCAACAACTAATGCTGGTTTTTACATTTATTAGCACACACCTGTACTTAAATGCCAATTTCTTTAAAATTTCCCCAAGTCTTTTCTTGAACAAATGCCACTGACCTTCAGAGGTGGAATAGGCTCGTGTAGCTGCTGTTGAGGCTGGTGATGGAGCTGCTGTGGCTGCTGCTGATGGAGGTGATGGTGGTGCATCTGATCTTGCTCCTTCCCGCTCATTTCCATGTACATATCCTCCCTCCTTCCTCCTCTACCTCGGCTTCCACGGCCCCTACCCCTACCTCGTCCCTCCACGCTGAATCCCCCTCCTACTGTTGTTCCACCTATCTCCCCCATCAACCCTCGAGGAGTGTAGGGCTCAGGCATTGGGCGGATGCGAGGCCTACCTCTTGGCCTAGGGGGACCATCTCTCTTGGGTCTCGTGGGCTTTCGGCCCCTCTTCTTGGGTCCATCCTGAGGCAGTAGAGAGTGTGAACCCATAGAGGAGTAGCCAGACGAGTGGTAGAAGTCAATGTCACCCATTAAAGGGCTGAGAGACCCACTTCCTCCTCCTCCCTTTCTGCAGCTGGACACCAAATCTGGCAATAGGTCTGGAAGCCTCCGGCTATTCAACCGGATGTCAGCTGGCTGGTCGGCTTTATCCTCGTCATCTTCAAACTCATATTCTTGAGCGTAACTTTTCTTAGGCAGTGTGTTGGGGTCCCGACGCTCCTTTAACAGGTGGAAAGAGCTGGACTTGAGAAGCTTCTTGGGACGAGATGAGCAGAAAATGGGGGATTGGAGGCCTCCAGAACCAGTTCCTGTGCTAACTCCTCCAGGCCCAGAGGACAGTTTAGCTCCAGAGTTGTTGGGACCAGCAGTATTGGAGCCCATACCCATAGCTGGGGCCTGGGACTGTATCAATCCTAGCTGTTCAGTGTTGACAGTGGAAGGGAGTTCATGGGTTTTAAGGGAGTCTAGATCCAGAGTCATGGTGTTGTTGCTGGGTTCTTCCAGGCCATGACAATATGGTTCATAACCCTGATCTCCACCATGGTGACCCATTATGTCATAGCTAGCTCCACTACTTCCCCCTGCTCCACCTGCACTCTGTCCAGCTTTCATGGAATCAATTCCCTCTTGCCCAGTGTGGCTTTCATTCATCTCCTCCTGCCCTGGTCCTGCACCTCCAGCACAGCTTGACTTGTAATCCTCTGCACAAAACATGTCTTCCATTCCTGGAAAAAAGGAGCGGTCCTCATCCTGAAGGAGGGAGTCTGGGAAGCAGATGGAAGTTAGGGGTACAAAGCGGTTACTTTGTTGATTCTGATCTGCTTTTTCCACTGGGCTGACTGTGTCAAACTGGTGCTGCTCTGAGCGCTGTTGGTCCAGCTGGCTCTGCTGAGGGGTGAGCTGGGATGAGAGTGGCTGCTGTGGGTCAGGCTGAGACTGGGAGTGGGCTGAGGCAGATTGTGGGGGTATGTGGTGAGGGTGGGGTTGGGTGTGAGGGTGGTGAGAGTGCGTTTGTTGGTGTTGAGAGCTGGGGTGCTGCTGTTGTTGCTGTTGCTGCTGCTGCGGGTGGTGCTGTGAAAGATGGTGCATGTGAGATGGGGCAGATAAGCCGATATCAGGCTCAGAGAGGAAGGAGTGGAGTTCAGAGGCTGAGTGTTGCTGTGAGTGGTGGGTTTGCTGCGGCTGATGGTGTGATGGGTGCTGCCTCTGCTGCTGCTCCTGCTGCTGTCTGTGGCGCTCACTGCTACCTCCACTCCTTCCCCCGCTTCCTGCTCCACCGCGTCTGTCCTCTGCAACAGCTACATCTGTGCTGGAGGTCTGAGAAAGGGAGCGCTCCAGCATGTCCAAAGAAGACACCACTGAGCTTTGTTTAACCTGGCTCTGCTCGTGCTGATGTGGAGGGGGCCCGTGGTTGTAGTGAGCTGCTGCCACCTCCAAAGCCTGGGACTGGAGTTGAAGCTGGAGCTGGGTGGTTTGGGACTGAGACTGAGTCTGATGTTTACTTGAGCCAAGTGTCCCACCAGCACTGTCCATTACAGCTTGCTGTTGGCTTATAGAGTGCTGCTGCTGTTGGGGATGAGAGTCCATTTTATGGTGCTGTTGATGCTGATGGGAGTCCATCTTTTGGTGCTGTTGATGCTGAGGGTGGGAGTCCATTTTTGGGTGTTGCTGATGTGGTTGGTGGGAGTCCATTTTGTGATGCTGTTGGTGTTGCCGATGAGAGTCCATCTTGTGGTGCTGTTGATGAGGCTCCAGTTTGTTGCGGGTGGTGTGGGACAGCACTGACTGGAGCAGGTGTGGTGGCTGACGGGATTGATCAGTGGGAGAGTCCATGAGGGAGCCAGCACCTTGCGACTGGGAGTGCTGTTGCTGGACTTCCGGTGTTTTCCGAGGATAAGGAATTTCAGCACGCTCCTGTGGCTTCTTTTGGAGATCCATTTGGGTGTGGGGAGGTATCTGTGAGTGTGAGGACACGTGCTGACTATGTGAGGAGTGTTGGGGAGCAAGGGAGTGTTGGGTATATGGGTCACCCCGCCCATAATGGACTACAGAGCCTAGGTTGTCATGGTGATGGAGGTGGGAGTGCACTTGATCAGCGCTGCCTCTCCCTCCACTGCTCCTGCTGCTTCCAACAGACCTCTCGTTTCTTTGCTGCTGTTGATGATGGTGTTGTTGATGTTGTTTCTTTAGTGACATCTCCAGCTGGTTCTCCAGCCCTGAGATGGACCCTCCAGACCCTGCATTACCTACTCCGGCAGTGGATGTAGCACTGTGGGTACGTATGACACTCTGGGGGTGGTACCTCTCCTCAGAGGTCTTACCCATGTCATAGCTCAGCCCTTTGCCTGAATCAGTGGTTGGGGGCACTGACTGGGGCTGAGGCTGTGTTTGTTGGGATGCCTGTTGGGGTTGTTGTTGAGGATGGTGATGAGCAGCCTGGGGAGCAGGACTAGCTTGGGCTTGCAGCAGGTGCTGGATCAAGAACTCATCGTCGTCATCTACTTCCTCTTGAGATCTCTGAGAGCCCACTCCTAGCATGGAAGTGTCCGCCTTTGTTTTGGAGGAGGTGGAATGATAGGACTGAGGTTGGGAGCTGGGGCCTCTGGTATCGGGGTAGCCCTGTGGGGAGGCTAGGAAGGTGGGGGAGAGAACTGAGGAAATGTATTTATTTGAGCCCGCACCTCCTGGAGATTGTGTGGGGCAGGTGGGCACTGGGGAGTGCAACCCTGGTCGGATTATGCCTGAGTTGGCCGATGGAGAGGGGCTAGAATCTGGAATATGATACGACCCTCCACCACTACCACCTCCACCTCTCTCATTGGTCATACTATTTCCCGCTCCTCCTCCTGACCCAGAGTTCCCACTTCCTGTGCCGCTACTGCTTCCTCCCCCAGATGCTCCACTACCTGATGAACCACTTGACCTTAAAAGGGCAGGGGAGTGACCTGGGGCTCCGTAGCCTAGTGATGGGCTTCCAGCTCCACCCAGAGAGGATGGAAGTGATCCATAAGCAGAGTCAGCTCCATATATATCAGTGGAGTATGACTGGCTTCGCCCTCCTAAACTCCCATAGCCTTTCCCACCTGTACCTGAGCTCAGGTCTTGGGCTTGTGGTGAACTGAAGCCTCCGTAGGACTGAGCCAGGTGGGAAGTAGGGGGCTGATTAGGAGAATATGACTGTGTCTGTTGTTGGGGTGGGGTCTGACCTGTAAGAGCAGAGGTGGGGGTCTTCACTGGGGGCACAGGAGAACCATAGCCTGAGAGGCAGGATTTGGGGAGAGACTGGGGGGCTGAGGTGGAGGTGGCAGGGGGCTGCTGCTGCTGAGGGGCTGGGGGAGGAGGAGCTGGCTGAGGGGGTGGCTGCTGCCTGGAAGGGGCTGCGCTGGAGCTGGAGGTGGGGATTGAGTTGGAAGGATGAGCCCCAGAGGTTGCAGAAGAAGAGGAGGAGGAAGAGGAGGTAGAGGAAGCAGAAGGGGGGGTGTGAGGAGTTCTTGAGGATGACGCTGAACTGGCAGAGGAATAGCCACTGCTGGAACTGCTTTTGGTACCTTTCCCAGCTGAGGAAGAAGACGAGGTGGAGGAGGAGGAGGAATAGGGAGGCTGGATGATTGGTCGATACTGCTCAGTGCGAGAGGTGGGCTTGTGGTCAGATGAAGGACTCTGGTCACCCAGTGGGCTGCAAGAAAGGCCAGCATGCCTATGGTGGGTGGCAATCTGCTGGTACCCCGCTCCTCCACAGCTAAGGTAGTGCTGAAGGGAGTGGGCAGCAGAGGATGAGAGCTGTGACTGAGCTGGCGTGGGCCGCTGGTAGTGCTTGATAACGCTGTCCTGCCGAGGCACGGCCCGTTCCTGGGCCGAATTGGACTGGGACTGGGACTGAGGCTGGGGCTGGGCTGAGGAAAAGACTGATGCATTGTACAGCTGGGATGACTGGTCCTGGAGCTGTGATGACAGCAGGTTGAACTGGTGTGACTGCAGGTGCCTGGCAGAGGATGCCTGGGCTGATGTGGCACTCGTGGGATCCTGGCTGCCCCTATAGGCAGCTGCGGCAGCACCCTGCGTGGACAGGAGTCTATCAAAACCCAGGCTGGACTGGGAAGGGGCCTTGATGTGTAGTAGGGGGTCATGTGGGGAGAGCAGGCCATTGGATGTGGGACTAAATGTGGGCGTGTCCTGGAGGGAAAGGGAGGCTGCAGGGAAAGAGCGGCTGGAGAAGGATGCTGGATGCTGATAGGCTGAGAGAGCTGAGGAGGAGGGGAAGGAGCCAGAGCCAGGAAGGGCTCCAGAGATGAATAGTTCAGGTGGAGCAGGCGTGTGCATCGCTGTTAAGAAAAGGAAGACATATTGCAAAATGACTCAGTGTCCATCAAGCTGTCATTTAAATGACAAAATAATGGAAGCAAGCAAGAGTATTTATAAAGCATTCACGAGTAGGAATATTAATAAGTATGGTAAAATTGTATATGAAAATGCTCAAACAGCAACACTGTCAGAATAATAACGCAGCCAAACATTGGGAGGTTCTTTAAATGTCATATTGACTGTGGGGCCAGTTTGAATGTCAACACATGAGGGTAGACCTAACACAGCCCCACCTGTCTGCCAGGATGGTGTGCGGAACTGGGAGAGAAGGGAGGAGGCAGAGGGCGGAGGCTGGGGACCCCGGGACTCTAGGGCTGAAATCAGATTCATGACAGAGGCATCGGGGGCAGAGGGGCTGGCATGGTGCAGGCCAGTGTCAAAGAGCCCTGACAGACCTTTGGGAAAGAAAGACAGAAACATGAAAATGTATTAATTAAGAATGCAAATATTAACAGTTAGTTGAAGAGATGTAGATGAAATCTCTATTCATAAATCAGAAAAAAATAAATAAAAGAAAGGATTTCAGCATCTTTAACCTTCTCTAAAAATCTTAGTTTATCTGGCGAGCCTGGTGTCACACATCTAATGAATTTGAATCAGGACCTCTGGTGCTGAAAACCACTCGCCCCAGTTGTTCACCTGGTAGAGCATGCATCATGTATCAAGGTCCTTACCGCAGCGGCCTGGGTTCGAGTCTGGCGCAGGCCCTTTGCTGCATGTCATCCCCTCTCTCTCTCCTCTGCCTTTCCTGTCTCTCTCTACTGTACTCTCTGATACTGTTACTATCAAATAAAGTGGAAACGCCAAAAAAAATCATCTTAACCCCCCCCCCCAAAAAAGATGTCGGTAAACTGGATGAGAACGAATGCTGTGAATACAGGCTTTTTCTGAAATCAGTCTTTAACATCTAGGGCTTCAACTCAATTGAGCTATAATGTGCACATTTTTCAATGACAATAATCTACCAGGGCCTGCATGGAGAGACACAATAATTCATTGCCGGGGCCCCTTACGGTGGTGACATGGAAGGTATGACATTTATCTCACCCAAACTCCGTCCAGCTGCTCCCCAAGCCCCGCCTTGGCCAGAGCTCCCTGGGTGGTGATTGGTGGCATAGCCCTGCAGAGGGTGTGGGGTGGCGTAGGCTTGTCGATGAAGGAGCTCAGACTCAGGGTGGGATGATCTGGAACTCCCATATACAAGACTATGGAGGAAGAGGAGTGGGGGGGATTGTGAAGTGTCATTAATTTCAGAGTACATTTACATAAACCTAATCTGTTCCCAAAATGTGACCCTTGAGACTGTCTAGGCTTGAGTCACTTTTAAAATACACAAAATCTAACATGCAAGTAAATTGTTCTTCAATTAAAATTCCACACATCAGATGTCAACTCTAGGCTGTTCATTTGTTTGGTGTCCATATGCAACTTCTCAACAGTAGCCTACATGTGAAATCCAACATCCCTGAGGAGTCTGATTTATATTTGAAGTTAAGGGGATGGAAAGTCTTTCCAATCAATATCTAAATGAATTATCCATGACAGAATTACATACTTGGGCATTATATCAAAGTGTATTACAGTAGATGCAAATCTGTCAAACCAGCATTGGAAGTGTCATGCAAAAATAATGGGATAGTTAATTTGCAATTATAATAATGGTCCCACAAGACCCAACCACTACATAATTTAGAAATTTACAAACTAAATAAGCTTCTTATTCAACGCAGAGGATTTGCCAGTTGGAGAACTTTGCTTTACCAAAGACAGTTGAAATGCGTGGCTGGCTGGCTGGCCAGATAACATGATGCTAGCATTTTTGCTGCTGGTAGCACCGCCTAGCAGCAATGCACAGCAGCTATGGTAGAAATGCAGAGACTAGGCCCAAACTGCAAGGCCAGTCTTTTACGTGTAAATAAACCACTGGTAACCAGTGTGCACATTTGAGCCAAGTGAAAAATACTGTTTCCTCTATTTATACCAAAGACATACGATTAATTCGTTTGCAACCATTGATTATGTCGATGTTGCTAACAGCTGAATGGTGCAAGTCGACGCAAATGCATGCTAAGCTGCATGCAAACACCAGCAACTAGTCAGGTTTGTTTAGCCAAATATGACTTCCCATAGTAGCATGGTGGCTTTTGAATATGACCAGGCAGCTAACTCTGGGTCAAAATATCTCAAATATGTGCAGCTAAATAAGAGGGAATGATGCTTGCGTACACAGGCCTCAACTGACATGCAACATAACGCTAGCATGCAGGCTAACATAAAGCTAAAAGACAGAGCTATCTTGCACAGTCCAGGCAATTTTCATCATCTTATAAATTCACCCTGCCCTTATTTTTCATTTTAGACAAAACAGCAAATTGCAAGTTTGATGCAGTGGGAATATTCCACAATTTAATTATGCAAATTAACATAAACCATCCAAAACCCACCACCAATTATCTAGATCACGATTGGGCAAAATGCAATAGAAATCTCAGTTTTAGGAGTATGGCACCACCTCCACTTTAAGATTTTTATTTCCACTTTTCTTTACAACGTAGCAATTTAAAAAAAACGTTTCATTAAATGCATCTTCCCAGTTAATGTGTATCAGTTTTTCTTGTTGATGTCTGTCAGGGGGGCTGCTGTGAGGGGTTTGCTGCGTCTGCACTCTTCGCAGTTCTTATCAATCCAGTGAATGTATCTATCATGGTCTGTGTCCAGGCCTGCACACAGGGAACAATAATTCCTATGGATGCTCCAGACATACCCCCACCTCCACCCCGCCAGGTCCATCTAAAACCTACGTCTGTCAATCATATTCAATTCATATCCCCAACCTTTCCTATCTCCACCCCGCCCACCCCCACCACACGCACACTGCTCCATTCCTGTTTATAATATTATTACTATGCAACTGTTTGGATGACAATGCACTACACATAATGGCAAGGCATGGCACTATATATGAACCCAATGGCGACAATTTGTTTACATGGCCCACACCGTGCCCTGCAAAGTACCAGTGATGCTTGCACATTGTCTGAATCCAATGCATACCTTGCTTTTGCCGATCTCTCGTAACTCCATCCTGCTCCTGCGCCCAAATCGCCAAATCCTGTTCCCGGGTAATTTCTATCCATTTATGTGATGTACAATGTGTGCGATGAGGACGAAAGCAACGAGAACGTCGCAGAGCAGATTACGGGAAAAAAATCCAGTCTTTCTCGTTCTCGGTTTCAGGCTATTTTCCCCGGTTTCATAAGCAAGTCCTCAGGAGTGGAAAACAGCATATTGAAAGAGAAATGGAGGGGAGGAGGAGAAAGCTGGATGAAAAAGAGGGGGGTCTACGGGGTTATAATCCAACCACCTCCAAAAAAGCCAGTCTTTCTCCTTTTCCTTCGCCTTTCACGTTTATCATTTCCACGAATTCAGATTTAGTCCAAAAGCAGTCACGGTCATGATGAAGATGCCGCGGATTTGCCTGGTGATGGACGAATTGCTGATAAACATTTGATTTGAATGCGTCCCTTTTCACCGTCTCTCCTCCCCTTTCTTTAGGCTAGTCTTTGCTATGCTGCTAGCACCAGAAAAGATTGCAATCGACGGGCCACGTTGGTAGCAGCAATCATTCCCCATAGACGAGCAAAGAAATACCCAATTTCAGAAGCCTTTTTTTCTTCTTTGCATGCAAATCGTTCCCATCCCCCTCCGGAGCAGAGCTGTGGGCTAGCAGCAGATGCTAGCTGTCAGTAACGACGCATCAAAATAAAACAGGGCTGCTTTTATTTCCCCAAATGCTCGCTGCCCTTATTTCTGCTTTCTTTTCGCCATTCAAGTAAAAGCGACGACGAGTTTGTCCGTACCGGAGAAAAAAATATACAGCCAGAATGCTAAAAAACACAAATACCGAACGATAAAGTGTAAAGAAAATAGGCCGCGTTTTAATATTTTTTACTCATTTTCCTCCGGAGACGCCATTTTTGAAGGCGGCTAGCCGCTGTCCGTCCTCCCTCTCCCCTTCTCTGTCTCACCGCCGAGACTCACTCAGTGTCTGCGGTGACCTCCATTAACCGGCCCTCTGTGTGCCAACCAGCCCTGCTTGCTTTTCCAGATTTTCATCTTATTGAGAGGCTAATTATTAATTTAGACAAAATTTTACACGAACAAAAATAGTCAGCTGTTTGTACCTAATGCTGTGATTGGCTGGGACGCATTCGAGTGCAAAACTATTTCCAGTAATAACCAGATTTATATAGGCCTCTAGCAGTCACTTTGCAAATTCACATCCGAATTGTGCAGCCTGTTTGAGAGACTGGCAATTCCTGCCTCCAATCAGATGCTTAATTAAATAGGCTGCATTTCTCCTTTAATTAGCATGCCGATATGGGGTATTTTCTCCCTTTAGATAAGCTAAAAGTCTTCAAGATACCAAGACGTGTTTTAGGCCTTTTTGCTAATTTTATTATTTGGAGAACCTGTCTGCCAGACCCCATATGCACTTGATTTGTTCGCCAGCAGATGGCACACTGGATTTTATGGTAATTATGAATAAGGTAACACTGAGACAGAGAGATGCTTTGCTCTTGCTCATATTTCATATCTTTGGTGCTTGACCAGGGTTTTCTGAGACACTGTAATTATCATGACCATCATAATTGAAACCTGTCACTATCTCCAACTGCACACATCAACCAAGATCAGGTAATAGAAAAGTGTTACAATAGGTGAACGGGCATCTAAACTAGTTAACACTGGTGATTGTAAATGTGAACCCTTTTGTTTACAGGAAATAATGACGCACACACTCTAGAGGCCTGTTTGTGCAGAAATTCATCATTGTGCGTTCATCAGTGTTTGTTGCCCTCTAGTGGTGAAGTTCAATCCTGTAACTGAAATATTGTAAATACTTAGCAGTGACTGCAACATTTTATCCATTTAAACTTTTGTATTTTTTGAGGCACTGTCACATGTGCAAAACATGGGAGACAGACAAAGCATGTTGCTGATTCAGGCAAACCTTACTCAAAAATTTCAATTTAAAATCCATCCAAACCCTAGGACAACTTTTTCTAACATTTACCTAATTATTTTCTCTCATTTTCTGTTGAATATTCAATATAATCATGAAATAGGACACAATACATTGTTGTTGTCATTGTTCTGAATTGCTGTCATTTCCTTTTTTAATAATCATTATTTTAGTCTCAAATGTACACAATATTTTAAACTTCACTTTCCTTTAATGAACATGGCCATTATTTAGTTTGAGAAGCAAGCACTACTTCTTATTTACTGTAACTTTGCTCAGTTATTGGTTCTATAATTATATGGATGTTAAAATGTTAAAAGCACAATAAAAAAGTTACATGCCTGTAAATGAACTACTGAAACAGATGTGCTCACTAGAGGCTTGCCGGTGTATGATGAAAAAGCTTTGACTGTGGGAAAAAATGTTACTCAGTGTTTAGTAAACCTATAGGGATTAACCTCACTAATGCTACCCACATCTGCTTTTATTTTTATCTATAAAAGCCTCGAAATTCTGGATTATTTTCAGACTATTAGTTGCATCATTTCCAACGGCATATTCAACATTTAATTGGTTAAACAAATGCTACAACTCTCAGCTCAACCTCCTAAACCAACAGTGTAAAACAAAGTCAGGCTCCCCAATCTCTTTTCAGGATAAGGCCCTCCCCTGTAGTGAGTGTTTTAGATGCATTGTGAGGCCTTTGTAATGCATAATGCTTGACTCAAAAGGTCAGCTACCTGCATATTCATTAGGAAGACGGTAAAACAAAGGGCATGAATGAAAACATTTAAGAATACCTATATTATACAGGTTGATGTACATAAATGGGAAGGAATATCAGAGACAAAGGTTAGTAAAACAAATGGTAAGACTAGAAATGAAAGTAAGAATTTCAAATCAAGTTTCTCCTGAGTAATCTCTTTCATATATTCAGATTCTATCAGATTCCCTCTATCGAGTTAATCGTACTAGGCCACTGTCGTGCCTCCTCCCTCCCTCGCTGTCTTTCCCGCCATCTCTGTAACTAATCTGTAACCATACTTGACTGCAGCTCTTGCAGCAGCGCACCTCCACAAACTCCAGCTCTCTTCTGTCAAAATGCCAGACTCTAACGAAGCTGTGCCAGCACCATGCCAGGTCATCAAAGAGGATGTTGACAAATGGTGAGTTCTGACAACAAAGATGTACAATTATACATTGTACATCATTGATCAAATGGTACTTATACAAATATACATACATTCAAAATTCTAAAATGAATCATTAAATTTTCTCCAGCCGATGTGACAGTTTTCGGTGAGTGTAAGTGCCTGTACAGAGTGTCTTTGTATAACTTTGTGCCCTCAAGGAAGATTCATTAACTGTGTTTGGGCTCCAGCTAAATACTGGTCACTTTCCATTACATCCTTTTGGCCATTCTCAGTCATCACTTATTGAGTTCTACGCATGACATCCATTGTATTCATATTAACTTCTCATCTGGGCTCAACTTGTAAGAGCGCCTGTGGGCCGATCATTAAGTCTAACTGAAGTTCATGTAGAATACTTGTTCACGTCTTCCAGTAAATCCCCTCAGGACTAAGTGTAATGACATTTACAGGGGACCCTTACAGTAACACGAATGTCTTGACAAGCAGAAATAGACCTGAGGTTTAAAATAGGCCTACACATGTATGACCTGTTGCAGATGGCCAGCACATTCCAGGCTGTTGGCTCGTGTTACATGCATGCAAGAAGCGACAGACATTTGGTGTGTGTCCACATGCAGCGGTGATTAGTGTTAGTGGAGCTGCTGTGTAGATTACTCACACTTGTTCTCATACTTCACCAAATGCAGATAAAAGCAGCAGTGGAGGTTTGAGTTGAAATATTTTATTATCAGGCTATACTGTCATAATCCCTTTGATGCACATGTAGACTAAATTTAGAGATATTCCTTACAGTATGTCCTCCACACAGTTTCAGCTAATATAACTTCTAATGTGTTGATTTATTTTACATGTCTCCACATTTACATCATGTCATTTGCACAGTTTTAACTGAAACCCTGTTATATACCAAAGAAAATAACCCAGCTACATGTGCAGAGTGTGGTAAATGTGTTTTGTAAATCTGGCTTTGTGTTTCAGTGTCAGAGAGAAGGGAGCAGAGGACTGTAAAGATCTGATAGATGCCTTCCAGGCCTGTATAAAAACCCTGTCTGAGGGATCATAATACATAAAGAAATGCATATTAATTAAATGTAAGTTCACACAAATGACTGCAAACAATTTTTTTCCCCTGAATAAAGAGTCAAAAACCAACCATAAAACATAAGTCTTGTGGTCTTACGCAGATAATCAGTGCTTGTAAACCACCATCTTTCAAAGCTACTAAACAGTTAACCATGGTACTAATCAGTCACTGACAGTTGATATTGCGGTGTTGCTTCTTTGGGATTTTTCTATTTAAAAAGATAACCAAGAATGCCATAAGTGAGTTCATTAGGAGATGACCGCTGAAGATTATGGAGGATCATCTTAACACAAAAACAAACAAGTATATAGTACAACTCAGAATCAGGCCTTTAAAGAAAACTGAAAATGGAAATTGGAGACTGAAATGACAAATGGATGTTGTGAACTAGCAATTTGAAAATTGTAAGTAAGCTGCTCTGTTTACAATATATCCTGTAAGTTACTGGCTTTGTGAAGGAGTGTTTGAGCTCTGACATTTTTTCTCAATCTATATTTCAAGTATTAACACTTATGAAGTGTCCATAACTCTGTCAAGTCCCACGTGGTTCTATATGCTTTATTTTATATGCTTCTATCGAAACTATAGTGTCTGTTGTAGGTATTGTATTGTATTTGGGTGATTTAAATCACATATTTTGTCACATTTTCCACCTATGACATTGCAGTCTCATAACATTTCCCATCTTTGATTTTTTGTTGTAATCACAGCTTCACTTTATCAAAGTGCTCCACTTTCCCAGCATTCCCTTCCTTGCATATGGCACTGGACTGAACCATCTGAAAAACTGAAGAGGGGGTGATGATACTGAGCTTCTGATACTGTATACGTCTGTCAATGTGAAACGTTTTTGTCATAAATGTTATAACTCCATTATGGACTATACTATAACACTGATTATCTATGTACTGTGACATTTTTATGCACCAAAAAACAATAAATATTAAGCTTGTCCATTTACCACACAAAGTATATTGTTTTTCTTTGGTAATCATAGATGTTATTACGATTACGATGTTATTAGTTGTATATCAGCAATTCTTGTTATGTATTTTAAATTATTACATTTACTGGCTGTTGCAACCTCTCCACTGGCCAAGCATATTGCCCTCATAATGGAATAGTTGCTCTTAATGGAATTAAGAAGAGCTTGTTAATCTCTGCTTAATCCTCACATTAGTACCTGCACTTAACAGTCTAATGTCACTTTTCCAGTCTGAGCTCTGGCAATGAGTGTGGGGGTTGTGGGAATGCGCAAACAGTAGACTGGAGACATGACCTGGAAGAGAAGTTTTTCCAGAGTTCCTTGTTCTCAGTAGAGCTGGGGAGGAAAAGGTGTTAGGGAGCCAAAGGGATTTACTCACAAGCCGGATGTTACAGAATAACCTCCCGTGTAATTCTAGAGGACAGAGTGGATCCTGGTGCTGTCAGCTGAAGGAGAGGTTCAAGCTCTGGAGAGACAGAATTCACATGAAGGAGCGTAGTTTGTTGTCAGACATTTCATTGTGAAAGAAAACTAAGGTATACAGTATGTTTGCAGGTTTATGGTTAAGGCAAACTTCATTCTGTCCTCAAAACCTTTCAACTGCAGACTGAGAAATTTCGTCCTACTTTCATTTCAAATACCGCTTGTGGGAAACCCAAACAAAGCATGCTTTTTACAACATGTTTGTCTTAAATTAGACTTGTTTGTTATTTTCCATCTCCTGCGTGGTGTGTCATTCACGGCACTGATTTAGGCCTACTTATTTTCATTGCACTGAAGTATTTTGATCTCAAAAGACCATGTCTGTCCCATCAGAACGGCCCAGAAAATGGTAGGATGAGTATCTTTTCCGTTCTATCTCTGCTCCATGTTTGGGGACAAATCCTTCTGGCTACATGCAAATCAACCAGCTAGGCGCAGATGAAGATGGGCTTTGGGGAATTATCCGCCCACACACAACATTTAAAATTGAGATTTTAGAGATTTTTCAAGGCACTTTACAGATGATACATTCAAATGTCCTACTTACCCTTTTTTTTTTATAAAACTGTCATCTCTGTGATTCATTTAAATCAGCACCCAACACTTGTCTTTTCAGTTTCTTCTCCAGATCAGGTGTGATGGGTCACCCATGAGGTGTGCTCATCAGAAAATATTTTTTTAGTGCGGGTTTCAGTATGCTGCTGCAGAGATTTTCTTATGGTATCTTTTTTCCATAATTTGATAATTGACAATAGAAAGCAACAGAAACATGGTCTGTGACTTGACACTTTCTGGGACATTGGTGTTACTTGGTATCATGTGTCATAAGAATTTGGTAGTTCATTCACAAAAACACAGATTTGTAATGATGTTATGTAAAATGGAGCTGAGGATTTATGTAGAAGGTGACGCAAAATATGTCCTTTTTATATGAACCACTACGACAATGTCTTCAACTAAAGTAATAGGCCTTTTTCACAGCAGACATTTTGACTTGTCACAGTAGCTAAAGCACAGGTGTCACTAAGTCACTAATAACATAACAATGGCTCTGTTCTATTCGAGTGTCCCAGTAAGCCATGGCAGTGTGACAGCGAGCCAGCATACCAGGACCCTGAAACTGAAGCAGCTAAATGGAATTCAGCCATCATTAATTTTATTACTTACACCTGTGCTTTTCCTACTGTGACATGTCTTCAGTGACAACAGCATATCAGCGAACATTTAAACTAAATGAATACGCAATCATGAAAATCTTAAAGAAGCAGTTTGAAGATAGGTCTACGATTAGTGGTTGAAAGTCCTAAAGTACAACTTTGAGGTACTTTACTTGAATATTTCCATTTTATTCTACTTCATACTTCTACTCTACTACATTTCAGGGGGAAATAATTACATTTTTACAAAACATATGGTCACATATGGTCATACGGTACAAAACATATGGTCATCTTATAAATTATGATATATTTTTATGGATTAAACTGCTCTGTAATAGCAAAAGAAAACATTTAAATCCTTTTTGCCTAGTAATAATAACAATAGTATAGCAGGGTCAATTCTACCACTTAATGAATACTTTTATTTTTGATACATTTGTACATTTTGCTGCTAATACTTCTACTTGAGTAAAATGATTATGAATGCAGGACTTTTACTTGTAATGGACAGGGGTGGAAGACGTAGTAAGATCATTGAGTAAAAGTAGTAATACCACAATGTAAAAATAATCCATTACAAGTAAAAATCCTGCATTAAAATTTTTACTTCAAAATTGTACTTAAGTAACGTATTTGAGTACATTTACTACTTACTTTCAGCCACTGGTAATGGAATATTTTTTACATTAAGGCATTTCCATTATACTTAAGTAAAAGATCCCAATGCTTCTTCCACAGCTGCATGCCATTAAATTCTCTGAGGTAGGCCTACACCTCTAAGTTCTTCTCCACCTCAAATTTGACACCTTATTTCAAATCAAATTGAAAACAATACACCACCTGTGGGGCACCAGTGATTCTGAAAGGCCAGAGCCGGGCCCCAGCACCCCAGCATCCCCTAACAAGCAGCGCCTCTGGCTCCGCTGCCTCTGGCGATGTTTACAAATGTCTTTCATAATAACTGTGAGGGAGGTGTCCGCAGCAGCTCACGGGGCCCACGGTGTGGCCGGTGCTGAGGTGAATGTAGAGATAGGCGTTTTTTGAGGAAGATGATCGGGAGGAGGAGGAGGGCGGGGGAGGAGAAGCGAGAGGAGAGAGGATGGAGAGAGAGTGGGACCCGGATGCTGATGCGAGTGAGACGAAGGAAGGAAGAGGAGAGAGAAAATATCGATTTACGGCAAGAAAACCGAAGGGAGTATCATACAGGGGGCCTTTACCCTGCACTATTATCAGAAGTGAGGAGAGGAACAAGGCAGTCGATAATAGTGCGGGTTGATCTGCGGATATCTGTGTTTTTTTACCTGTGTATCCGCCGGTGAGGGAGGAGGGCACGCCAAAGGAGAGAGGAGAAGATGCTGTGATCCGCTACTTGCAGGGATGTAGAGAGGGAGAGACGGGGAGAGATAGGGAGGGGGAGGACTACGCTACGCTAAAGATGGTTGTTTCGCGAGGAAATATTGTGAGAGTGCGGCGGCCGTCTGATAAATCTTACCGTTTGGCGATGCCTAGAAACTTCAGGAGGTGTCGGTTTTTTTGACAGGCGGCGCGAGCGAGACGGCCGTTGGTCAAGGCGTTGAAGCTAAGCTAGCCTCGCTGCTGTGTGGGAGAGTGGCTGCGAGGCTAAAATAGCATGTTGTTGCACCTGTAAAACAGGCCTGACTGAGAGAATTAAATTGATTTAATTTTCAGTGCTAACATCCACTTGACGTATTTGACGTTTTGTTGGTGGACTCAACCAGCAAATGACATAAATATTTGAAGCAGACGTGAAAAAACTTGATTGTTCTAAGGCTATATAACGTTAACGTTACTCTGCGATGATTTTCTTATTAACCGTCATATATAGTTAACGTCATACATGTAACACGGTGCAAGTTATACAAATAAGCTAATGTACAGAAGTAAACCTCATTAGTTTGCCTACCTTGCCATGTTTATCTTTAGGGTAGTGGTCAGTATTTAGCGCATAAAACAGCCTAGTAACTTATTGTCATCTCAGTTTCTCTGCTTTAATCTACCACTAGCAAGCTGTTTTGTTAAATATCAATGTTATACATGTTTACCTTGCTTCTGTACAAAAAGGCAAAAGTATTTAGCTGTTTATTAACCAGGTTTAGATGAAGAATGCTCATTTATCATCCAGATGTTGTAAATCAGCACCAGTTTGACTTGTGCATTTTTTACACGTTCACCCAGTAACTTCAGAGTAGCAGTGTTATCACTGAAATAAAAGGTAGTCCTTCTAAGTTAAGCACCATCTTGTATCCCACAGTAACGTCTGTATAAGCTGTATAATATCACAGTAATTGCAATAACCACAGTGCAGTAGTAGTAGTAGTAGTAGTAGTAGTAGTAGTAGTATAATAGCCTCCAGTAAGAGCAGTATGAGTAAGGAACTGTCTCTAAGTCAGTCAGCTCAATATGTTGGGCCCTACCGACTGGAAAAAACACTGGGGAAGGGGCAGACGGGTGAGTACACCAAACTGTTTTCACTATAAAATGATAAAACTTAGAATAAAAATATATTTAAAACTACTATTTTATGTAGAATTAAATACTGTATATGATGTCTCTTTATATCTCTCATGCCCGTCTGACTTATTTTTGCCTCTCTTTCGTTCTGTCTTTCAGGACTGGTCAAGCTCGGGGTCCATTGTATTACGAGCCAGAAGGTAGCCATCAAAATAGTCAACAGAGAGAAGCTGTCTGAGTCAGTCCTGATGAAGGTACAGTATGACGCTGTTGAGGTTGATCCCCACAGTGACGATAACAATGCTAATTTTCTATATAGCAAGCTGTGTTATGCTGTACACAAACTGCTCCATATTCTCTATGTTTAACACCTGTATTAGTTAATTAATCAACCTCTGTTCTGGTGCTTCAAAAACATTTATTTTTGTCTCTTTTTCTTTATGTGTCTCTTCTCTCTAACCAGGTTGAGAGGGAGATTGCCATTCTGAAACTGATTGAACATCCGCATGTGTTGAAGCTGCATGATGTTTACGAGAATAACAAATATCTGTGAGTTCCCTCTGCATTTAAAAGAGCCTCACGATTGGGCTCAGTGCAGCCTGCATGTTTTTTCTTTTTTGCTGAAAACTGAACTGTAAAGTGGGATGTGTATAAATATTACTCTAAGAACTAAATTAATCTGCTCTCACTTTTCCTTCATCTCCTACTATTATTCGAAAAAAGGAGGAAAAATACTCCCCAAAATGTTTTAACACTGTTATAAAACAGCTGTTGGAGTAGACAGGCAGGTTGGCTGAAAGTGAGTACATAAAAAAATATAAATGACAAGATTTCATCTCAATATTGTTGTCCTAGAATCCAAATCATAAATGTATGGTTTCTAATAGTTTAAGAGTGTCTGAGGTTAGATTTATTGTTATTCTTAATTTATTCCTTTTGTCTCTCCTCCTGTCTCTTAGAGATGAAGGTTTTAAATCACACTGTTGTACCCGTATGTCGACAGGTACCTGGTGTTGGAGCATGTGTCAGGAGGAGAGTTGTTTGACTACCTGGTGAAGAAGGGCCGGCTGACTCCGAAAGAGGCCAGGAAGTTCTTCAGGCAGATCATCTCTGCTTTGGATTTCTGCCACAGTCATTCCATCTGGTTGGTTTTTGCATAGATTGGGGTGTGGGTCATATGTAGGGTGATGGTTTGGATTCCTCTGTTAACTTCCTAAGCTCTTTGGAGGCCTTTGGTCTGAAAATAAGAAACCATTTGGCTCCACTGTAATGCATAGCCCTCTCATTAAACAATAACAAATCAATGCCATTTTGATGTGTCATGGCAAAAATAAGTCTGAAGTTACTGCTGCCTT
Source organism: Siniperca chuatsi (assembly GCF_020085105.1). NCBI lineage: Eukaryota > Metazoa > Chordata > Actinopteri > Centrarchiformes > Sinipercidae > Siniperca > Siniperca chuatsi. The sequence goes on from NC_058061.1 coordinate 13,901,533, forward strand.
AGTCCGTAACAGCAAACATGTATCTTAAATAGATCATTCCTCTTTAATACTGACTTGATGGTTGCAGGCACTTATCATTCTTACATTTCTTTTAGACAAATTCACTTTTTGTGACATTATATCAAGCAATAAATGAGTGGAAAAACTTGTTTCTGTAGCATGAACCAATATTAAAGCCACTTTTTCAAAACCTTGCAGTTACAGTTCAGCTGAAATTCCACGCAGACTAATAGTATCTATTGAATTTGTGCAGTCACAGAGATCTGAAGCCTGAGAACTTGCTCCTCGATGAAAAGAACAACATCCGTATCGCTGACTTTGGCATGGCCTCCCTACAGGTGGGAGACAGTCTGTTAGAGACCAGCTGTGGGTGAGTACCTACTCTGAGTGTGCTCATAAATAATGTGTACACACATAAAAAAGGGGTCATATTTTGTATTTCAGGAACTTGCAATGTAAATCCATGCATACTACATAATATATTCTTCACAATAAAGAGTACAGTAGTTACCACAGAAGTTAAAGACATCACATCAACACTTATAGATTTGCCTATGTATGAGTACATGCTTTAGTTTTACTATTACTAGTATTACTGCCCATTCTTCCAGAATTGTAAGCATAGTAGTGTTGCTTGTAACACATTTCTCTTTCATTTTAGATCACCACATTATGCTTGCCCTGAAGTTATACGGGTAAGTGTTCTGCTCTTGCACGGTGTCTTCCTCAAATGTTGGTACCTGTAATATAAATGAGCAAATTATGTTAATAAATTATTCATTTAGCGGCAAATACATGAGCTAAACACAAAGACATCACTAATTGTTTCAAAGTCATAAAAGTCTTAATGGAATATAGAGTCTGTCACTTGGGTTGTTTTTAAGAAGGCTCGTCTTTAGTAAGAATGATTCTTGGTGGCACTCGGCATACAACAAGATTATCCAGTTCTATAAATACAAAGATGGTTTCACTGTGTTTTGGACTGAGGTTGACTAAGTGCTAGATTATAATGGATATAGTCTTGGATAAGCCTTAAATGAGCTGAAATTATCTCAGTGAATTTATCAATTAATGTGGCTCATTTGTGTTTTGTGGGGAATTCATGGGGATTCTGTGTTTGGCAGGGGGAGAAATATGATGGGCGGAGAGCAGATGTGTGGAGCTGTGGGGTCATCCTTTTTGCTCTACTGGTGGTAAGTCTTTTACTCCTGTTTTCACAATACAGTTTGGTCCCTTTGTAGTTCTTACTTACTTCCCCCTTTTGTCAAGTTTATTTTATCACATCTGTTTTTCCTTCCTTTCTCCTTTTCCCCTCTTTTTCTCCTGCAGGGTGCCCTGCCTTTTGATCATGACAATTTACGCCAGCTCCTGGAGAAGGTGAAGAGCGGGGTGTTCCACATGCCCCACTTCATCCCCCCGGACTGCCAGTCCCTGCTCAAGGGCATGATTGAGGTCAACCCTGAAAAGAGGCTCACGGTACGAGACTGTGCTCACACCAGGCTCATACACAGGGGGTTTGAATGGTGCCTAAACACCTGGAATTAATACAAGTCTCATATGCAGACTGTGTCCAGAGATTATTTAGTCAGATTTACACCTGTGTTAAATTGTCCACATTGAATTAGGATCACCTCTCTTTCCTTCCCCCTTCATTCTGAATATATAGGGACTGAAGAGAGCAGCTTCATTAGACTGCTGTCATTGAATCATTTTTAGTTTTAAATCACTTTTAGATTTGCCTGCTTGTCGTTGCCTTTGCTTTTTGTAGCTGGATCTGCATTTTAATGAGCATAGTTGACATTAGAGACACAGTTGCATTTACATTGGGTGATTGCATCATCAGTATGTTTAAGGTGCATTCACGCCAGGATGTTTCTTTATTGTATTAAAGTGCAATCAGAATGTCAGTGTTTCATTTATAAGTGGTTCTATAACATTTCTCCAGCACACTTATTGATGCACGCTTTTCTGTTATATTCTCTAAAATAATAAATATTGCAAAGTTACAAATTGTGATATAAATATACAATATTCAGAACTGATGAGGTGTCTTTTGTGCATGTAAAAAAAAAGTATCTGGTGTGAACTGTTTACATAGCACAGCACTGTGGCCATCTGGCTGTTAACAGACTGTAGAAACTAATGGCCCCATCTGCCCTGTCACCCCTTACAGCTAGAGGCCATCCAGAAACATGCCTGGTATCTGTGAGTATATGTTTGTTTTTAAATACTTGACTGTTGAATGAAATACTCATTTAAAGTGATGTTGCATCATATTTAATTATATACATTGTGTCTCTCAGGGGTGGTCGTAATGAGCCGTGTCCTGAGCAGCCTCCTCCCAGGCGAGTGTGTGTGAGGCGAATCTTGTCCCTGACTGAGCTGGACCCAGATGTGTTGGACAGCATGCACTCGCTGGGTTGTTTCCGAGACAGAGTCAAGCTCACACGTGATTTGCAATGTGAAGAGTAAGCATTTTTTTCAACTCTTAGCATGACTATCACTAACACTTGTGCAACATAATGCAGTGCAATAGCCTTGTAATTAACACACTGCTCCCTTACTTTAAATTGACAGTTATGAGGCTATGGTATGGTATTATTTGAAAACTGCATTATATGGAAAGGTGTTTATACTATTTTGTCTACTTAATTTACATACATGGAGGAGAAGCAAGACGCAATAACAATACAGTACATTGGACAACAACAGAAAACAAGCAAAAATAGCAAAATATTAAAAAACATATAACAATTCTCACAGTGTCAACAACAATTCAAAATTATAAGTTCTACAAAGGTAGTATTAATTTCAGGACTGTTGTATTGGATTGTGTACAGGAGTTACTATAATTCTGGTTACTCAGTCCTTACTCATGTACTTAATGTGTACAGACATTTTGATCGCTGTCTGAAAGCGGAGAAGGGATATGGTTTCCTCTCTATCATGCCATGTGAAACTCCTGTTCGGAGTCAGGTTGACTGACTTGCCACAGGGTTAAAACATGCAAGATGGTGGCTAGACTGAAGCTGTGTCCAAATTCAGGGACTAGATCCTCTAAAGGATAAGGCCCGTGATAATGGGCTTTCATGTCCTGCCCAAAAAATATGATGCAGCCTTACAAATATCAAAGTAATGGTGCAGTCAGATGCTCCTTGTCAGCTTCAAAGTAAAAAAAAAAAAAAAAAAAATCAGGTTTATCACAACAAAGTGGTATTGAGGGCTTTGTCTCTCAGCCTTTGTCACTCTAAGAAAGAGCACTGTTAAAACTCAGTATCGTGACTGTGTGGCACAGTCACTTGCCACAACCTGCACATTTTTTCTACACAGACTTTTTAGCAGGATTACCTGTTCTAATCACATATTGCTCCTTTCTATATCATTCTTTCCCAATTTTAACATATCATGCAATGAGTTTCTCTGTTTGTCTCAGAGAAAACCAGGAGAAGATGATCTATTATCTACTGCTGGACAGGAAAGAGCGCTACCCCAGTTATGAGGATGAGGACTTGCCTCCGCGCAATGACGTAGGTCAGTCACTAGGGGGCAGGAGGGACCCACTCGAGGGAGGGAGCTGCTTTTCTCAGCCTGTTTCTGAGAAGCAGTTGTGCTACAGTCTGTGAGTGACCGTAGGCAGGTACTAATTACCTCTGACAGTGAATTTGGGATTATTTGAGATTATGTTTTAAAGGTTATTAAGTTTTGTATTAAATATTTTGCACTAATAGCCATTAGCCTAGTAATCAGTTACTGTGATCTCCACTATTGGCATTAAAACATAAAGCAATATGGAAGCCAGACAGACAGAAGTATGTGTCCAAGTACCCTTGTGTTGGGTTTGGCTTTGGCAAAAGCCTCTCTAGTTTTGTCTTTGAAAATAATGTTAAATGATGGATTTTTAATACAACTATGTGTAACATTTTACCAATAAGTCACATTTGTCTTTTACAATGTTCAAACCAGACTTTGCAGGACATCTGCAAGATTTCTCTATGGAACAAAGCTGGGAGAGGGCAGCTATTCTGCCAATGCAAATGAAGTTAAGTTTATCACAGTCACAGATGGTGCAGTGAGAGAAAAGGCCTGTGGAAAAATCACTTTCCATATAATCATACTTTTCAGAACTGCAAAAGAGAGACTAAATGCATAGTGACAGAGTGACGACAGGGAGCAGGATGGTGAAGACGCAGCAACATCTCTTACGAGCAGGAAGCAATAGGATTTATTAGAAATGTGTTTTTTATTTTGAGAAACACTTTAACAATACCACTGCCATTGGAAAGAAACAAACAATCTTTTTGAGAGTGGTCTTATTTCTTTAAGGCAGTTTCACACGTATCGTACATGCATGTTTTAAATGCAACTTTTACATAAGCTTTAAACTGCTAAAATTGAATCCTGTGTTAACTTTATGGTGGCGTCTCTCAGCAGACCCTCCTCGAAAGCGCGTTGACTCTCCTATGCTGACGCGCCACGGCCGCTGCCGCCCAGAGAGGAAAAGCCTGGAGGTGCTGAGTGTTACCGAACAGGGGTCTCCTACCCCGCCTCGCAGGGCTCTGGACACAGCTGCACACAGCCAGAGGTACAGTATATTATGCTTACACATATACAGTAAACGTTGCATACCAAGAATGCATTCAGTCTCACACAGTTTCTTATGTGAGACTAAATGCTGAATTCTGTGTATTTTTTGACCTCTGGTCTCTTTATCAGGTCTCGCTCAGTCAGTGGAGCATCAACTGGTCTCTCCTCCAGCCCTCTCAGCAGTCCCAGGGTAAGGGCCTGTTGGCCAATTTTTAACAAACTGTACACACATAACTGTTGCTGCTTTGATTACCTGCACTGTCTGTAAACATGATACAAGCATGCATTATAAAATATTACATTTCCGACATTAATTTGTATTATTTAACTCCTCGCTGTAACCTAGTAGCTCTACAGTTAAAGGATAGGTTCATAATCTTTTGAGTCTATACTCGGGTGCCCATATGAGCCTTGAAACAGTTTTTGCTTGCTGTAATCATTCCTCCGGTTTATACTGGCCATTAAAACTGGCCATTTGTGCACTGACGTGATAGTGAGCTGCTGTAACAAAAGAGTTTCACCTCGGGGATCAATAATGTATTTCTGATTCTGATTCTGAAAAGATCTCTTAAATGAGCATCTAAAGTTAGAGTCTTAGTTTTAGTATAGAATTCCCTCTTTGTGTTACTCTACTGGAGCTCAGCAAGGAAACACTGTTTGGGGAAACACAAAGAGGGAATTATATTAGCTTAAGATAAACTTTACGAAGCATTTTTACACAGAACAAGGACTGTGGATTTTGTCCCCCATCACTTACGTTGAAAGCGAATTAGGAAGAGCCAGTATGAACAGGAGGAATGATTACAGCAGGCAAAAACTGTTTCAATTATTATATGGGAATATATAGTCACCTGACTATTGTTTTAAGACAGACTTGTTGTATTGTAAACCTGAGTCAACAGGGTTAGCATTTCCATTGCAGCCCAGAGTGTATACTGTGCTCATATTTAGGCCATGTTATCATGTTTGGTGGCAACGGTATTGTAAACCATCTGTAGTTTGGGATTTTAAGGTATTGCTGACATTAAGCTTGGACTGGACAATAATTTACTATTATTAGTTATGATCTCTTCATAACTTTCATGACAATATTCCCACATCAACATATTGTGGTTCAAAGTTCTCATGGCCAAATGACAGAAAAGTTAAATTTGACCAATATCTATCTATCCTAGAATTCGATTTGAAATACTTTACATGTTGTTTTAAAATCATTGGGGGTTTTTTAACCATAAAAACCATTAGACTCAATTGCATGAACATGTGTTTAACTTTTTTACATGTGATTTTGAATGCTTTACTAATTATATTGTAAACTATCGATATTGGTATGCTTTGATAAGTATCACAACATTTTTTTTGCTGATATCGCCCACCCCTGCATTAAACTGCTTTAAAAAATTCTAACCACACTTCACAGCCTCCTAAAATATCCATTTATCAAGCGCCTCAGTCATTTTTACACATCATCACAACACCAGTTGCTCAGATTAAATCTTTCACCCAACAGGAGGTTTGCGTGACATTTTTCTTCTGTCTTCATGTCACTTCTCTTCCTCACCATGCATGAACTAGTTGTATGCACAATTGTTAAGAAAATTAACATACATAAATTAGATTAATTATTTTTGTTTATGGGATAGTTTGCTTTCCTGGGTTTCTCATGTTCAGAACTGTATTAAACAGTCCATAGATGGTAAATTAATTAACCTTAACTGCCATCAATTACTGCACAATAACACCTTCACTGCCACAGTCCTTTGTCACTGCATTCTTAACCCTGTCACTGCCACAACTGTCACTAAACCCTCACTCAGATAAGATTAATTAAAATTAAAGCTTTTATAGTCAGCACTGCTGGTATTGCATTTGACACTTTCACTACTCACAAGATGCACTCTTTCTTGTCATGAAGCATGATATTCATTTCCATCCTTTCTCCATGTTCCATCCCCTCTCTTTCTTGTTATCCATCTCTCCCACCCCACAAACCCACTCCCCAGTCCTATCAGAGCCCCGTCTTCACTTTCAGCCAATCTGACGTCACCTCTGCCACCGCTACCCCCCTCACAAAGGAGCCCAAACAGGGAAGCATCACTACTCCTCGCTCAGCACGGGCTCATGACAAGCCCAAAGCTCCCCCCAACCCAAAGACCCAGACTCTGCCCACCAAGGGACCTGCCGACCGACCCCATCTACAGCCCATCAAATCCTTGCCTCTGCACAACCCATCCTCCCGCTCACCCTCCCCTTCTCCGCTCCTGTCACCCATCCCCCGTTTCTTCTTCCCCTCGTCCTCTGTCCTAAAGTCAGTGACTAAGAGCTTCTACCCAAACTCTGCCCACTCTGTGCCGCAGGTCACTCCCCAGGGCTCTCCGTTGCCCACACCCTTGGGTACCCCTGTCCACCACCCTCACCACCCCTCCTCCACCCCGCCCTCCTCTTCCTCATCCTCGTCCTCGTCGCGGGCGGAGGGAGGGGGAGGGGTGGGCTCGCTGTCTCTGACCCCACCCTCCAGCCCAGGAGGGGGAAGCGGCATGGCGGCCAGCAGCTCTGCCCACTGGAGGACTCGCCTCAATTCTTTCAAGAACAACCTGCTAGGCTCACCCCGTTTCCATCGTCGTAAACTGCAAGGTGAGTTTTGTTTTAATATTATGTAGGAGTTATGTCCTGTTTTTACAGATGCACCAGTATCTGCACAGGTATGGAACAACTAGACTAAAGTAGGTCATCAGTTTCAAAAGGTTTCCTCTGCTCTAACACTGGTAAAAAATGTATTTTCTGTTTCAGCATACAGTACGCCAGACCTCTATAATGTCAATGGATTATATCTCAGTTATTTTTTTCCTCTAGCTTCCAGCTAAAGATCTAATATTGTACACAAATTTTAATTTTAAGAGTGATTTGTCTCTTTTAGTTCCCACATCAGAAGACATGTCCAGTCTAACACCAGAATCCAGCCCTGAGTAAGTCACACTCCTTGAGATAAATTATTGCTGAGGTATCACTTGTTTTCACAATATAAAGCTGTGTGTTTGTGCTCTCGGATGTTTTCTATGGCTTTGTGTATTTGCTCATACTGTAAATTTTTTTGTCTGCCTACCAGGCTGGCTAAGAAATCGTGGTTTGGGAACTTCATTGGCTTGGAGAAAGAGGAGCAGATCTTTGTGGTGATCAGAGACAAACCTCTGAGTTCTGTCAAAGCCGACATCGTCCACGCCTTCCTGTCTGTGAGTATCTGATGTGGTCTGTCTTTCACGCCTCTCACTATCAAAGCTTGTATGTAGAAAGCATGGCTCTCACTGGCAAAGCTTCACACACACTCTCATACTGTATGCACTTCATTTCTTTCATTATTTCAGTTTTCTCTTTATTTCAATCTTGCTCACTCGTGGCACGTTGATAGATCACTTTGCTTTCACCAATGGCTCACTCTCTCTCTTCTCCTCACCCTCACCCTTTGTCTCCCTATACTCACGTTGGCCCCCGCACCTCTCCCGCCTCGTAAGTCTGTCGGTCTCTCTGCTTCTTCTCTGTCTCCCCACCACACAGATCCCATCACTCAGTCACAGCGTCCTCTCCCAGACCAGCTTTCGGGCCGAGTACAAGTCCTCCGGCGGCCCCTCCGTCTTCCAGAAGCCCGTCAAATTCCAGGTGGACATTGCTTTCTCCGAGGGCGAGAGAGAGCGAGACAGGGAGAGGACCGAGAGGGAGGGCAGGAGGGAGACAGGAATCTACAGCGTGACGTTCACCCTCATATCAGGCAAGTAGAGTGGACATTTAACCCCTTCAATTGGGAATTTTAATTAAACCTTTAGTTATACCTGCACTCTTAGAAATAAAGGTGCTAACTAGAACCATTCTTCAGCTTGTCCCCATAGGAGAACCCTTTTTGGTTCCTGGTAGAACCATTTATAAAGATTTCACCTGGAACCCCCTTTCAGAGGGTTCTACCTAGAACCATCTGTGAAAGGTTCCACCCAGAACCCCCTATCAGAGGTTCTACAGAGAACCCTTCTATGATGTTGTGGTTCCACCCAGAACCCTCTGTGGGGGTTCTATCCAGAACCTTTCCACCTTCTGAGGGGGGTAACAAGAACCCACCCAGGGGGTTCTACCAATAACTCTTTTATATTCCAAGGGTTTCATCTAGGTGAAATGCATACTGTTTTTTCTCAAATAGTGACCCGGAATTTTATTTACCTCAACTGCAGAATGTAACAGGCCTTTGAAACAGGCTTGTATTACAGGCAGGCATTTGTTTCTAATTCTCTCTGTTTGATAAGTGTAATTAGTCATTTTGTGGCAGGCAGCACAGAATGAGAGACAGCTCTATGCAATGTCAACCATTTAATGACATTCAACACAGAGGACAAGTAATTTATAAACATAGTGGTAAAATACAGCTCAAGAAATAAACAGAAATGTAACAGCCATCACACTAACGGTTAAAACCAGCACAAAAATGACAATGCCAACATAATAATAACTTTATTTATATAGCACCTTTCAAAACAAAGTTACAAAGTGCTTTACAATAAAAACCTATAATAAAAACAACTAAGACCCAGAACTTAAGATATAAACATGATAAATTAGTTTAAATAATTACAACAAATACCATCAGATTAAGAAAAAGCCATACGATAAAAGTGAGTCTTAAGAAGAGATTTAAAGGAGGATACCGTGTTTGCCTTCCTGAGATCCTCAGGCAGAGAGTTCCACAGCTGAGGGGTCCGGACCACAAAAGCCCAGTCACCTTTAGTAACAAGTCGAGATTTTGGAACCATAAGCAGGGCCCTGCCAGAGGATCCCAAGCAGCGATCAGGCTCATAGGGAGTTAGCAGATCACAGATATAGGCAGGAGCCTGACTGTTCAAGGCTTTAAAAACAAGCAGTAAAGGCTTAAAATCAATTCTAAAACTCACAGGTTACCCATGAAGGGCAGCGAGGATTGGTGTAGTGTGATCGCTTAGTACATGTTAAAAGCCTGACAGCAGCATTTTGTCTCTGCTGATACCAGAATAAAGTGTGTTGCAATAGTCAAGTCTGGAAGAGATAAAAGCATGGATGACCTTTTCTAAGTCTGCAGAGGAAAGGAATGACCTGATATTGATTACCTGTCTCAGTTGTGCAAAGCAGGACTGCACCACTTTAGTCACCTGAGCATCAAAAGACAATTCTGAATCAAAAATGACACCTAGGTTGCGGGCCTCTTTTTCGAGCATTACCAGATAAGGCACCCAGACTAGAGGAGAGATTAATAATGCTGCTACTACTGGGGCCACATGGGGTAGTTATAATTACCTCTGATTTGGAGTCGTTCAATTGCAGAAAATTTCTGGACATCCAGTTTTTAATCTCTGTAGGCAGGACATAATACAGGATATATCCGTGGTACCAGACTTTATTGGGACATACAATTGCGTGTCATTTGCATAGCAATGGAAGTCAATAAAACGGTGTGGTCCCTCATTCATCCAGGAATGTTCCATCGTAGAAAAGGTTTCAATCGTAGTCATCTGGACACTGTTTTCAGAATCAAGACGTTTCGGCTCCCATCCGTAGGTCATTCTCAATTGTGAAAAATGGTCTGAGAACTCAGAAAATGGAAGTCAATGTCATGATTACGCATGATTTGACCCAGGGGTAGCATGTATATGGTAAACAGGAGGGGACCCCAAATATATCCTTGGGGTACCCCACAAAATAGAGGAGCACGAGAGGAGGAGGCATCTCCAAGCACTACAGAGAAAGACCTGTTCGACAGATAAACCAATCCAGAGCCACATCACTGATACCAACATAGTTCTTCAGATGGTTGATTAAGATATCATGGTCCACTGTGTCAAAGGCTGAGGAGAGGCCAAGGAGAATTAAAATGGTGTACAAGCCAGTGTTGGCTGCAAGCAGTAGGTCACTGGTCAAAGATTAGATTGTTATTCATAAAAGAAATTGGTTAAGTGGAGACAACGTTTTCTAAAATCTTTGATAAAAATGGCAGCTTGGAGATGGGTCTAAAATTACTTAAAACAGAGGGATTTAGAGAGGGCTTCTTTAAAAGGGGGTAAACAGTGGCATGTTTAAAATTGGAGGGGAAAATGCCAGTAGACAGACAGCAGTTAATAATGGCTAAAATATCTGGACCAACCATCTAAAATACAGCTTTTAAAAACTAAGTGGGAATGCAGTCCGAAGGGCAGGTAGATGATTTTGAAAGTGCAACAGTGCATTCCAGGGTTGACAGAGAGATTTCATTGAAGTGGGTTAATGTTGAAGGTGGGCATGAGTCCACATCATGCTCTCTGAGATCAGTGTTAAAATGCTGCCGAATCTCCACTATTATGAAAGTAATTAAGAAAAGCCTCACAACTCTCTGGAGTGCATTCAACTGGCTGGCTAGGCGGAGGACCAGTGACAGAATTTATAGTTTTAAAAAGGATTCTGAAATGTGACCCTGTCTAGTGATCAGGTCTGAAAAATAGGTGTTCCTTGCTTCTTTGATTTTATACTGATAAGTGGACATTAGGCTTTTTAGAGAAGCAAGGGAGGCACTGTGTTTATCCTTTTTCCACTTCTGCCTTCCTGCATCATCTCTTTAAGTTTGTTAAAAATATATCACATAAACCACCATGTTCTGAACAGACACATTACAAACTCTAACAAAAAGTAATATTTGCATTTTGGAACATAAAACAGCTAACTTAACAAACTACTCAGTCTAGCACTAGCCATGATGGGAAATGTGGGCCATCACACAGATAATTGAGGGTGAGGATCTTTTAACACCTATGCTTTCAACAATCCTTGACAAACTCTTTCTTCCAAAAAGGGTTCTTTGGATGGAATTGGTTGTTAATGGAACCCTTAGTCTTACAAAGAACCCTTGAAGAACCCTTTCTTCAAAAAAGGGTTCTTCAGAAGCAAATGGTTCTGGGTGTAACCTTAGCCCTTCAGGAAGAACCCTTTCGAAACAGACCGATATGAGAGTTGTATCAACCTTCTTATCTAACTCTCTACCAGAAAGTGATTAAGTGTATTTCCTAAAATGTTTAACTATTCCTTTAAATAAAAAATAAAAACTATTTAAATTAACCATATTTGAAGTACTGAAAGTTGGCACTAAATGCTTGGTCAGAACCCTAGTCTTGTTTACTTATTCTGTGATCAGACATTTCCTGAATCAAATCATAATTTTGTTACTTTTAATACTTTATTTTAAGGCTGTATTTTGTGAAGACTTTGGTCACTGATGCATCTGAGAAGTTTGGCTAATTTTACCAAATTAAAAAAAGTTTTTTTTGTCAAAACAAAATCTTAAATATAGCAAAATGTGGTCTGAAAATAATATAGTTGTTACTGAAACTCAAGTATCATATTAGCACATATATCATTATTTTTGCAACGATATCTAGCCCAAGTTACATGGGCGTGTCTTTGTGCATCTCCAGGTCCGAGTCGCAGGTTCAGACGAGTGGTGGAAACGATTCAAGCTCAGCTTCTCAGTTCCCATGATCAACCCATGGTGCAAGCCCTATCTGGTGAGACTGCTTATACACACTTGTGCACACACCAGAGTAAAAAATTAACATTTTTCCCCATTGACTTTATTCATCTAGGTATGCACAGGGGCAGTCCTATTTAACGATGAGACGATTTTCTTTTTTATGTGTTTTTCTTTTGCATATTTTCAAGTGAACACTTAATTTTTTCTTTTGAAATATCTTTAATTTTATGTTCTAAACCACATGACCCATACTTCTTTCCTTGTGCTGGAAACGTCTTTCAGTATTTTCAGAAGAGGATGGTGCTGTTTTCAGCAACGTCTGTCCAAAACCAATCTGTCTGCCAATCTAATCTTTCTGACTATATGAATATTACATTTTTAAATTTTTTTCAAGCAGTGGCTTGTGTGGATTAGCATTAACTTCCATTGTTGTCTGCTTAATGTCAGTTAATGCAGGCTAAGGACATGGTTGTATTCACTACTCTCTCTTTTTTTCTGATTGCTAAGAATGCGCTTAAAAGGTCATAGACATCACCTACGGTGGCTGAGGTAGCTTCAACTTATGACTTATGAACAGAAAGAAAAAAGGATAGTGCTCATTTTCAGGCTCACCCCACTCATATTTAATTACACTTGCATTTCATTCATTTCTGGCCCTGACCCATAGACACTGTATGTATACGTTAAGAGTGACTTTCCTGTCCGCCTCTCCTGATCCCTTCCCAGATGAGAAGAACGGCCGGCCCCATGGGACCCCCACCCGCCAAAACTCGAGGCGCTCAGAGGGTGGGGGTGACAGGTGTGAGTGGGGCGACCGAGCAGATGGTGGAGGCATAGGAGGCAGCGGGGGAGTTCTGCAGCGCAGAGGCTCGGCGAAAGAGAGAACCCGACTGCTGTCCTCCAATGGAACCCAATCCCAACCGTAGGATAGAAAGTGAGACCATGCAGCAGGATGCCTGAACTACACCGGAAAGAAGACAGTATAACTTCATCTCCAAGTATCCCTGCAAGCCATGAGCTACTCCTATTCTTCCTTGACTACATTATTGAAGGTGCTCGACCATAGCAAGGATTGAGCCTTTTCCCCATCATACTTTTTTTTTCCAACTCGACATTCTTTCAGTCTTTTGGATCACCAAGGATTCTTACCCTTAAATGAGTGTTAAGGAATCACCCTTTAATGAAAAAAATAATTTGTGAATGAGCAGTTTGGTATCCATTATAGATACAGCTTCACAGATCAAACTAGGAATTTTGAAGTGCTAATGTGCATGCCAGTTAGCAAATCAGCCTGCTAAAGGATGCTGAAATGATCAGATAGGCTAGTCTACCATATCATTGTAGTACAGTATCTGACACCAAAAAGAAATACCAGTCTTGTGATGGTTCTCAAGATTACTCTTAAAATTAACTAGTACGCTCATATCATTATCAAGCAACATGCAATTGCCCATCCATACTGAAAGAAATATAGATGTATCTCGGCAGATGAAAGCGTTAGCAACCTGCTACCACTTCAGTGAGTGGTGATGAGCTGAACAAAAGGTCCTAATTTTCTCAGGAGAAACTACATCCTGGAATTCCAGCAGTGTCTTCTCCTGAGGTAAAGAAAACCAACAAAGTAAGCTAAGTAAGTGAATGTGAAAAAATATTTTTTTATTTATTTTATTTATGTTTACATATTTTTTTTGAGGATGTCAGTAGCAGAGTGATAGCAGTAAAGACAGTTACTGAAAACACTCTACAGTGTTGGAGAGGGGAAGCTGACCAGTTGCTTTTTAGCAGGCATCTGTTTGAAGTTAAATGTTTTGATTCTTTTGTATTTTCTTTTTACTCAGAGACAATATGACACAATGCATCTAAGATTTTCGCATTGGACCCCTGTTGCTCTGAAGAAAAGTATTTTTGATTTGAACAGAAATATGAACATTACTATATGAAAAAAAAAAAACACTATGCGTGAATAGTTCCATGAACCTCATCACAGCTGTTTGTACCCAGAATGAGAAGAGCATTCCTGGCCTGTGGATCAAACAGAAGCCACCTTTCTTGTTGAGCTTGTCTCCTATTGCCATCGTATTCACCTACTGACTCAGAACAAAATAAAAAAAACAAAAAAACACAAAGGAAATTCATCAATGGACATTTTCATAATGCCGGACTAAAAAGGCTTGCGATGTCAATTCCTTGTTGAACAGGCCTCCAAATTTGGAAGCAAGCAAAGAGTCTCCTAACCCCTTGCTTCTCACTTCAGTGTTCACCAACAAGCCAAGTAGTCCATCACTGCACCCACGCTCATCCCTGAGAGTCGCACCATTCTGCAAGCAGACGTAGCATCTCGGACAGTCATGTATTACTCCAGCACTCTATCAGACTAGTCGATGTTCATCACCAGTCTTCCATACAGCACAATATGCAACAAAAGTGCAGAATGTTTTCAGAGAGATACATGCTACAGTTCTGTTTATTTTACTGGTATTTTGTTTTTGTTTTTATATTTGTCCACTTAACTATCCATTTATTTATTTATTTATATTTATTTATGTATTTATTTGGTCACGTGGTTGTTTGTGTAATGTATTCATTTACAATCTAGATTTGCCAACAAAAATATATCGAGCCAATTCAAGAAACTTGTTCTATTTCATTTCTCATTACCACTTTTTTAGCGCTTCGTTCCACACAAAAGAACGACTTTGATAGCAGTACTGACAAGTTGCTGTCATCTTACTTCTCTAATGATCTTTGTTTATATCTCACATCTGTTTTATCATGCTTATCTCTGGTAACTGGAATGTGTGTGTGTGATTCGGGTGGATGATGGGTGAGTGAGCTGAAAACTTTGCCGCAGATGCATTTTGAGCTGATTACATACGGAGATTTCGACTGACCCAGGAATATGAAATTAATGACCATAACCAAACCCTAACAGGCATATAATTTCTCTCACACACATTGAATGCTTGCTAATTGGCCTCATCGCTTGCTTTTATGCCTTCCCCCTTTGACCTGTCTGTCTGCCTCCTCACCTGTTGCGTAGCCATTATCACAAGAGAAACTGTACAAAGTTGTTTGCCTCACTGTCCGTACACACTCTTTGATTGCTCACCATCACCAGTTTCATCTTTCTCATCACCACATCACCTTCACTTTCATTGACCCAATTCTGGCTAAGATTGTAAACTATTCTCCATTCATAAGGGTCAGTAGAATAAGGTGTTTAAAAAAAGAAATGTCTGTATCATAATTTAAATATAAAAGTGCACTATTATAACTATTGCCTGTGATAAAAAGAACAATTATGATTGAAGTGATGGTCAAAATAAAGAGAGATCCACCTTATTGTTATGGTTACAATAATAAACCCTAAATTCATGTGTGTGTCTATTTAGTTTCTAAGTTAAAATGATGTCTGTTCATTTTATGTGGCTGTTTCTTTTACCTAGCACTAATGGCGAAAAAGTTACAGCTTTAGATAGTTTAACCATCTGGATGCAAACATTATTTGAATTATTTGCTATAATAATAATAATAACATGAACCTAAATGGTCATTATTCTCAAACAAGATGAAAGTTGCAAAATATAAGAGAAACGAGCATGAAAGTAAATTCTTGACCTTGGGAACTAATATAAAACATTTTTTACTCAAGGTCTACTTACTAGTTTTTCCTGGAGCTTTCAATCGCATCTTATAGTTTTCCTCGGCCAGAGGTTTTTCAGAACTTTCAAATGCTTTTCCTCAGCTGATGGAGCTCTTGTCACCCAGATGAGGTTACTTCATCCACATCAGAAAACTCACCACCTTATAATATAACAACTGAAGAAAACTGTGAGATGCAGTTGAAAGCTCCAGAAAAATCTAGTAAGTGGACCTTGAGTTAAGATTTTTTTCAGGACTGGAAATGCGTGAGGATAGTTGCTCTGAATAATAGTTTCACTCATACTGGCGTTAATCATCTCAGTATCTAATATAAAATTGACAGTGTAACAAGAGAAGCCTTTTCATTTTACTGTGGAAAAAAAGGTAAGATACGCCACGAATTTGTTAATGAATTTATTCAAAATATATCACATCCACACGTTAAAACACTGCAATTTATATTAGATACATTCAGAATTTTTACCATCAGATAGGCTCCCATACCTCTCCGCCCATTAAACGTAACAGCTCAGGCATAAGAGTAGAAGAGAACTCACTGCCACTGCATGATTGCGACATTTCCGATAGTCGCTGAAGGCAGCACCAGCTCCATCCAGGAGAGCATCTGTAGTACAGTTGTTCAGTCGAGAGGAGGCCGCCAGCACTTCCGACACCGGGTACGTGGTCGATGTCAGAAGTTAACAGTCGATTTCTGCTATTCTGCATTGACGAAATTTCGCCCCAGTAAACAACAAAAACAACAACAGGTATGCTAACAGGGTTCTGACAATGTTGTAGTGCGTTGCAATGAAGGCACAAACAGTCGCATCTTTCCGTGAACGTTAAGAAGCCCCATCAGCAGCCGTTTGTATGTAGCTAACGTTAACTACATAATGGGCTGGGTGCTCGGCTAGCCAGCACTAGCAGCAGCAGCTAGCGTTAATTTTCACATCTGCTGTAGTTAAAACGTCAGCTAGCGTTAACGTCCATCAATTGGCTTTCCATAATTGTAGCATAACTGTAGGTAACATTGGTGTGGCGCTTTCACATATAATACCGTTAACCCTTTTTCCTGTCTGCTCTCCATTGTGTGCTGACCTGGCTGAAAAGGCTGGAATGTAACTTTAACCGTTAACGTTATTTGCTTAGTTTTTTGACATGCGTTTATTGTCCTATCATATATGCCTTATATAGTCAATGACGCAGTGCATGGATTTATTAATGTTTCTGTATATAGTCGGTTTACACATTAGCTACTTTCAGTCAGAAGTATTCCGCTTGTCAAACATTGAAACACGCGCAGCGCTGCCCAGTCTTATAAAACACTGACAATAAATAAGACATTGGCTAAGAGGAACTTTAAAGTTCTGTGTAGTTGAAAAGTCTGGATGTAAAGGGCTTTAGCACTCAATATGATAATCCATTCAATATGTTTGTCGTCTACAAGAGACTTCTGTAAGCTTAGACTCTGTTGACATACCAGTGTACACCCTTGCATTCCTCCACTGAAGGAGAATACATTTATTTATATATAGCTCTCCAAAAGATTATTTTTCAGTAAACCCGGAAGCCCAGCAGATCTTAAAGTATGATGATACTGTAAAGTATGATTAAGTTTGATGAATTGATTCATCAATTGAGGCTCGTCAGAGGCTGCCATTACTGTAAAAAGGAGCCCTTAATGTTGTGAGTACAATACAACAAAATCAAATCTAAAACTACATGTGACCAGTGAAGACAGTCAATTATTGTACTGTGATCACATGTCTTAGACTCGATTAAAAGTAGCGTCTGGTATGAGCTGGAGTGCTGACTAAGACCTGAGCATGGGTATTTGAAGTTGTGACAAGATAAGGCTTTGCCTTTTCAAGGTCTGCAAATAATAAAAACTAACCCATTTTTAGCTGAGTTCTTCAACTGGAGAAAGCCTGATTGTGCAACCACTGTCACTTGACCATTGAAGGAGAGGTCAGAATCAAAATGATGGCCAGCTTACTTAATATCGGTTTACATGATTTTGTCCAAAAAGAGCCTATGGAATATTGGGTAACCCAAAAAAAGTATCTCAGATTTTTAGTCAACACTGGGGAGGAAATTTCAACATCCAACTCTCAATGACCAGGACATGGATTACTTATTTAACTTAAACAATATCTGATTATACATTAAAATCTACTTTATTTGATAGTGATATGAGCCTCTAATGAGAACATTATTTTTTTATTATTATTTACTCCTCCCTCTAAGTGTTAGTCTGTATGACCCTAAGTCATTAAACTGGACATTGATCATTACATCTATGCAATACTTGACATAATTGTGCAATATCCTGTGCAATATACTTAAATTCCCTATTTATTGATATTGATATTTTGTCATACCTCTATTACTGCTGTGCAATATCCTCCGTCTCATTATAAATAAGTTACACATAACTTTGCAGTTCATGCACTAGTACTTTATACCATATTATTATCATCAACCGGTAAACCCACTTTGTACTTCACACTTATTTTTTGCCTAGTACTTCTATTCCTGTGTGCACTGACGTGATAGTGAGCTGCTGTAGCAAAAGAGTTTCCCCTCGGGGATCAATAAAGTATTTCTGATTCTGAATATATAACTTTGGCTAATAGTATTGGTCAGTTGTTCAGGTTGTGCAGGATATTCGTGTGTTTGTGGTTCAACAACTCAAACCTGAAAATAACATAAAATTCAGAACTTCAGAATTTAAATTCAAGAATATTTTGTTTCTCTTATCTGTGTGTCTTGAATTATGTGATTGCTTCCAGTAACCTGATGATATTACATTTTTATTTGTTGCCATAATGGGGCATAGTACTGGAACATATTGCCTTATTTTGCATCTTCTCTATATTCCTTTTCAGGCAGACTGGCAAGAAAAAGTTTTTCAAGATAAGTTATGATAAGGCAGAGCTTACTGAAACACTGAGAATATATCTGTTGCTGTGTGTCTGTGTGTGAAGTTCCAGTAACTCTTCACTCTTTACTTTACTTTCCAGTTACAGTTTACTGGAACTAGTTTTTCCTGGAGGCCAAAAGGCCACACAAAAACAAACCTGCATAATATCACGAAGAGACTAAGTTTGCAGTCAAACAATAGTATGAGGGATTTAAATGTGAAATTTAGTTGGGTTTTTTTGTTTGTTTTTTAAACTAAATGATTAGTTTAAAAAATGTACAGCTACATGGTTGAAGTTCACATTTTTTTTGGTTGTTTAACGCATCTCACTTGAACAAAACGATCATACATTTTTTTGTTTTTTATTAGAGGGTTTTGCTTATACTTTTCCAGTGATATAAACGCCTCAAAGGTGTTAGTTTACACATACTGGCCCTGCCTTCCTCTGTCCTCTCTTCCTGCTCCGAACCCACTGTCTGCTGTTGATCCGCTTGCTTTCTGTCTGGAAATTTTCCAAAGATCAAAATGCAAAGTTGTAGAGTTTTGTCAGTTCTTGTTCTTGTTTTTTACTATTTAAAATGGGTAAAATCTTATTTCAGTGTAGAGTGATTCGCTTAGCCTCTCCTTGCCTCGCGCTCTCACTAACATTGCCAACGGACCCGCCTGTGAACAGCACTCACTGAGTGATTTCAAGTCCTTCTTTCGCAGGAGGAATGGGGTGTGTTCAAGACAGCAAATACACAGCTGATTCGGGTTGCTAACATTTGCTGCAATGATTCAACAACATTGGTCATGGACTGCAATCCAAATAGGCTATATGACATAATCTAGATTGATAGATTATATATGTTTAGCGTTACTGCGCGCAGTGCTGCAAACACACACACACACACACACACACACACACACACACACACACACACACACACATAACGTTACTGTTTTGACAGCTATAAGGATAGGCTACACTCACTAAATGGAGTGTGTCGCTGCTATTTCACTTTGCAAACGGCATCTTTATCCAACTAAATTCCCAGCTCCCTGGCTTATCCGTCACTCGTTAGCGGGCTGAACTGAACTGTAGGTCGGGTTTCTCTTTTTAATGAACAGATTGTCATGATTCAGTAGGCTACACTGAAAATAACTGCTTTGCCCATCACTATGAAGCAGCAAGAGAGGGTCAGGAAGGGATAGCAGTAGCTACTGAAGAGAGAAATGTAGGCGAGTAGGAGGCTGCTGTGGGAGAGCCAGCTACGGCAGCACAGGTGAGATTGACAGCAAACACAGAGATGTAGAAGCAGAGCAGGTCAGAAAAGCAGATTTCTCAGGAAAAGGGGCCTCATTTCTGTTCTTCACTGTATATATTTTGTTATTTGTTTGACAATGGAGCTGTATATATTGGTCAGTTATTTATATTTGCAGTAGAGCACCTTTATATACTTAATACTTAATAAAAAAAATTAAATTAATATTATTTAATAATTAATTTAAGAAAGCTGGGTGTGCCTCCGCCCCCCTGTCAGCTACCACCACAAATATAATCTAAATCTGTGGGACACACTGCCCCTTATTAATTACTATATTAAATCATACTATATCTGTAACCTAATCAAAAATATCATTGTTAAGCTGTATCATTGTCTGGTAGTCTTTTTTTTTATAACACAGCTGTAAAGACATAAGCTCTAAGTGAACTGGGAATCGCAGTTGCAAAGATGCTAAGGATTACTACACTGTCAATGCAGATTAAGTTCTCAAAACATTTCTTCCAGTCAAAGGGATATTGTTAATAAAGTTTAGTGGGACCAGCGTTTAATAAAGTGGCTCCTTTGGTGTGTGTGTGTGTGTGTGTATGTGTGTGTGTCTGCAGTCAGCACTGAACTGAGCAGGTGTGTTGTGTCTGTTTTGGCACTGAAAGAAAGTGGCTGAAATGCACTGCTGTTAGTCCTTGGCACAGGCACGACTGTATCTGCCAGATCTGACCTAAAGAGGAGAACCTCAGTGGGACCTGTGAACAATGAGGGAAGTGTGTGTGCTTGCCCTTTTTAAACACACACAATAAGAGCAGACATGGCCTCCACAGGGGTGCAGTCCAATGTCAGAGTGACTAAACCTCAGGGCATTACCCGTAGCCTATTTATGGAGGAAAATCAATTCTCTTTGTGAAGAGAAGCAGTTATTGCCTCAAACAAAAATACCCGATCACATCAGCAGCCAATCAGCGCTGTCTCATCAAACTGTATCACAATTCATCGTTAGTTTGATGAATCATCTGTAAGTACCTTCAAAGCACTTGCTACCAGCTGCTGCAATGCCTTTTCACATATATGAATTGTGATCACAATTCACAAA
This sequence comes from Siniperca chuatsi, assembly GCF_020085105.1. Taxonomy (NCBI): domain Eukaryota; kingdom Metazoa; phylum Chordata; class Actinopteri; order Centrarchiformes; family Sinipercidae; genus Siniperca; species Siniperca chuatsi. The sequence goes on from NC_058061.1 coordinate 13,922,541, forward strand.
GCATAAAGACTGTTGCTTTTGGCCGTTTACATTGTTCTTTTTGTTTATTTTTCTTGTTGACAGCTTGCATGCAGTGTCCTGTTATTGTGGGTCATTTTATGGTATTAAAAGCAGCTGTTGAGATGTTTTTACCCATGTGCCCTTTGTTGTCCCACTGGGTACCTAAATGTAACAGCTGAGGTCTCATCAGAAGTATTGGGTATTGTTTTTAATCACAAACTCCAAGAGCAGGCAGTACAGACTTTCTGTACAGCATAACAGTGAAAGAGTGATCTTGGTGTCAGAGTTATACCTTTTACTTGAACAGTCAAGCTAACAGTTATCTTTATTGTCTGACAGAAGATTTTATTTGTTTTTGTTACAAAAGATGATGCTGCTCATTATTTCTGAATTTAAGAAGAATGCGTAGCAACCTTGCGCCATATATTATGTCTTATACAATCACGTTAAACCTGAAAGACAGGTTGACTGTGAGCTAATCCAGTATATTTATATTGACAATAATATACACCAGGCATTTAAACAGGTTTGTTTATACATATTGTCTGGGCTGCTTTCATACGTTAGCCGATGTTAGTCACTTAAGAATGTAAGTATTTGTGCGTGATTTCCATTTTCACCTGCGATCTGTTGTTTCAACATGTTAATTAGTATTCTTGTGTCTAAGGAGTTTGAGGTTTGACACAGTTGACATATTTTTTTCCCCTCTCTTTTGCTCTGTCTCCTTGTCTTTCACTCTCATCGTGCACAGTAACCATGGCAGAAGCTCACCAGGCGGTGGCGTTCCAGTTCACCGTCACTCCGGAGGGCATTGATCTGCAGCTGTCCCACCAGGCCCTCACTGAGATCTATCTCTCCGGTGTGCGCTCCTGGAAGAAGCGAATCATCAGACTCAAGGTATCTCCACTCTGGCTATTACGCCTGTTGTCGGTTTTGTTTAGTCATGCTTAGCCTGTGTCTGTGTCCCAAAACCGTCTATAATAATCACAGTCAAGTTCCTCTTCCTCCTTGTTATTACTGCTTTTCCTACTCTCTGCATGTCAGCACTTGCATCTTTGTCAGAGCTAAATGTTTAGGAATCATCAACAAAGAGAGCTTGCTATCAGGGAATTTTTTCCATCGTAATGTGTGGACTTCATCATCAATCAATAATGAATGGCACACATTATGACACACTCTTTGCATGTGGATGGTATTGTTGTGTCTTGTTGTTTGATCCACACTTCCATCACTCATTCAATCAATAAAGCAGTGTGAATAAGAATTAAAGTGATATTTGAGGTGTAAGCATTTCATACCAAGTCGGACATGCAAAAGCCTTAAATTAACAGTTAAATTCCTGGTAATTCGTTGTAAAAATTAGGTTAATATCTGACACTGAGCTAAATGCAGTTACGTCAGAATTGAGTATTTATATGCCATGTATTACCTTAATTTGATCATAACTGAATTTTCAGCATGCATGTCAGTGTACTGATTGTAAACTGGAAGAATGGGATTTTAAATCAGTTTCTCTCTCTTCTCTCACATTAACAGAACAGTGTGGTAACAGGAGTATATCCTGCTAGTCCTTCCTCCTGGCTTTTTGTGGTCATAGCAATCCTGGCTACTATGTACACTCGCTCCGACCCTTCCATGGGACTCATAGCCAAGATACAGGAGCACCTGCCAGTCAGGTAACACAGCTCGTGACTTCATGAAATGGTTAAAGTTAATGATTAATCTTTTGATTCACCAGACACCCCTGCAGAAACGAAATGTTTCCTTTCCCTGATTGTACAGTGTCACAGAGAGGTCAGTGAACAGTATGTATAGATCATAGACTGTATATAAAGATGGACGACGCGTCTCCACTTCCTCCCACTATACAAAAATGAAGCCAAAATTTCCTGGATACAGGAGCTGCCATCTTGAGCTGGTGACGTCATTCGGAGCCAGAGTCTGCACAGTCGTGATCTGGGTTGGATCAAGGTCCCGCCCATACACCCGACCGGCCTCAGCTGTCAGTCGTGGCGTGAAACCCCCTTTTTATAGCATCAAATAACTAATTAGAACCAAACTTATCAGAAAAATGAACACGAACATACATCAGCGTGATGAGAACTATCTAAAATGATAAAAACCATCTTTGGGAAAGATTTATTTGATGTGTACTTTTGAGTTTTTAGTTTGGATCATGATTATTTTTTAGATTAGTTGATTAACGATGAATTTATCAATTATTCTAAAGACTATTTTTTTATTACTCGATTAATATAACAATTAATTTACCCAAAATAAATATCAAAAGCTTGTCTCAATATTTAATTAAAATAATTTTCTCTTAAAAACAAACAAATGTAACAAGAAACAAAGTATGCACTGCAGGGCGTTATTCAGCAACAAAAATATATTTGTCTATTGAAAATTTTATATATATACATAGACATGCACACATCTCCATCTTCGTTTCACTGGCTTCCCCCACGATTCCGCTTTCACAACAGCAGATGAGCCGCGTGTGCAGGAGGCTTTTTATTAATGATGTCGAAACGATAGGCTACAACATGCATTAGTAGGCCTAAATAAACAGGAGACTGTGTGTTTCTCTGCAGAGCATGTACGACTGTCAGTATCCCACATGGGAAGGGGTAGAGTGAGGGGAGATTGTCCACTAGTTAATCAATCGCGATACTAAAATCCAGGTGTATTTGGGTCGCCAAAGTATATTTGGTGACCCAAATACACCTGGACGGCCTGCACAAGTAAAGTATGTGTGGGAAGCACTGCTTTATATTATCGTGGACAAGGTTTTTCAGCTGCAGCTTGTTCTCCAGGGAATCCGTGCTTTGACTGGGCACAGCCATACTTCATTGCGACATGCTGACGCACGTTATGCAAATCGACGTATTTCCGTACTCAATGATATCGATGAATCGCCCCAGCTCTACAGTCAATGGTATAGATGTATAGTGTTGTTTAAATAGGCCCTACCCCTTCCCATTCTTCCTTTTTCATAGTCTTCTGTAATATCTTTTTTTATGTTGCTTTTTGTCTCATCTTTACAGTGTGCTTTTGTTCCTTTCTCTTTTCTTCTTCATCCATCCTTATGTGTGGTGTCTTTGCTTGTTCATCTTCCTTCAATTTCTTTTCTTTATTCTTTTATTTGTTTCACTCACTGTTCTTTTTTCTCCCTCTTTCCCCTGTATCCATCTGTCCATCTTCTCCCACCATTCCCAGCCAGTCTATGAGTACCCAGTGCCAGACGTTGGTGTCAGCAGTGCTCTTCAGCACCATGCTATGGCTCTTGCTCATTTTCACCATGCGCCTGTGCCTCAAGCAGCTCCTCTCCTACCACCGCTGGATGTTCGAGCAGCACGGAAAGATGTCCAACACCACCAAAGTCTGGGTGGTCAGTGTTGTTTCACGCCTTTTCCACTTGTTACTGTAAACTAACCATACCTTCCACTGTCCCCCAGTTCTGTGATCTTTGGTATGCAGCCTGAGGTGTCACTGAATAGTGACAGCAGCAAAATAGTTTTTATGTCCTCACATACTACAAAATGTTCGTGTTTTATGCTGCAAGAAAACACTGTTTACTATACTTCTACAGTACAGAATGAGGTCCTCTTTGTCAGAAAATGTTTTCAGTAATATAAACTGAAGAGATAAATAAAAGGAAAATGGAAATGAGTCCCTCTATGTAAGTTGAACAACAAACAAGGAGTATTTTTACTTTTTACTTGTTTTTTTAATAGATTTTTATGTTTTATGGTATATGATATTCTGCAAAACTACTTGAAGAAAAAACTACCCAACAATAATTAGGTATGTCCTGACTTTATTATTTTGAGTGTTTTTTGAATGCATGTGTTTCTATGCCAGGCACTGGTGCGGATCTTTTCTGGCAGAAAGCCTCTGCTCTACAGCTACCAGGGTTCGTTGCCAAACCTGCCTGTGCCTGTCATCAAGGACACAGTCAAGAGGGTGAGACGTCACATGAAGCAGAGGAAATGACAACACGCTGATTACTGACCATGAAACAGATGGATCACTTTCTCACATTCATCATTTTCTGCCTCTGTTGCTCCAAATTTCCTTTGTTATTGTCTGAGGTTTTTTTTTTAATCTAGCTGCAAGCTAGATGAGAAATAATCTGTATATTTGACAGATGAGAGGAGATAGAATGGAAAAGAGATTTGGTATTATATCAGCAGAATTAGATGTGATTGTGATGGTAGAAGACTTGTTCATGTCACCAACTGTTCATTTATGTTAATTCATTGATTTACTAACCTTTTTCGATGTTTCTGTATTTAGTAGAACATGTATTCCTGTTGGACATTTCATTTCTGTTGAATGATGATTATTATTCAGTTGTATATTTACTTATTTATTTATTTATTTATTTTTAGTACTTGGAATCAGTGCGTCCGCTGTTGGATGATACGGAGTATGAACGCATGACCAAGCTGGCCACAGAGTTTGAGAGCAGCCTCGGTAACCGACTGCAGTGGTACCTCAAACTCAAAGCTCTCTGGGCCGCCAACTACGTAAGTGGTTGACCACAATGTTCTTGTTGAGTGTGGCTACTTCAGACGTCACTTAAATGTCCAAAGCAAAGCAGTCCAAAGGAGATTTAAAATTCCATTAACATTGTATATCTTTGTGAGGTTCTGTGGTTTGAATTATTTATCCTGTCTGAATATACAAGTGATGTGACTGCAATATTAGCTTTCTCACAAAGATTTTTGTCTGTGTGTGTTTTAATTGTTCAGGTTAGTGACTGGTGGGAGGAATATGTCTATCTACGTGGACGGAGCCCAATAATGGTCAACAGTAACTATTATGGCATGGTATGAAAATCTTTTTGGTCTAAGAAATTTCCAGTCCAATATGGTGTTTGGAGTGACTCTGTTTAATGTTGGACATCTTTTTTATGGCCTTTTGAGATATTTAAGGATTAATTCTGTGAATCACTTGTAGGTGTTTGTTTGTCATGAGGAGAGAAAAATAATGGATATAATTGTGCGTTATTTCTTGTTCGACTAATACAGGTACTCTTGTTTTTACCTTTTATTAATCCTGGAAAAGTTAACCGACAAGTTCCATTCATTGTCAGCAACACTCAAGTTTATATTCATACAACTCCACACATACACTAATATGAATGTGAATATTTTTTAGACATGACTTCTAAAAACACAACATCAACTATTTCCTCAAGCATGTTACTTAAACAATCCTTTGTTAGTTGATCAAGGGAACCATAGTAATAGTAACTGAGAAAGAGAAGATTGCTACTAATGCGTTATCACAGTCTTGATTCTGCAATCCCAGGTGTACTTACGGATCATTTTGTTTGTCCTCCTCCTGACTTCCTGTCTCGGTTCTTTCTCTCCCCAGGACTTCTTGTATGTGACACCCACACCCATCCAGGCGGCCAGGGCAGGCAATCACATTCATGCATTCTTCCTATACCGCCGCAAACTCAACAAAGAAGAGATTAAACCTGTGAGTTTAGCCGCCAGTCAACCCTAGCTGCTCCATATTCACGGGGGCGTTCATTATTCATGTCTCTTTGCCATGGCAACAGGCGACTTGTTAATCAAATGTGTCAAATTTTGAGACATTGGGATATTTGTTTGTGGAACCTCAAAATATTATGTTCTGATAAATAATTAGAGAACATAGAAACGTATGAGACTATCAGTATGTGTTTTGATTGTGTTTTCACTGTGTGAGTAACATCCATCCATCAGTGTTTGTGTCTTGACTTTGATATGATAGGGTGTGCATCTCTATTCATTTATTTAGTTTTCATGTTTTTGTGAAGACATTTCCCTCATGTTCTCATACCATGCTCATCTCTCACCCCTTCCTTTTGTACTCCTTTCAACGTCTCTTTCGCTTGCTTGATTTTCTCTTATTTACCTCCCTCGTTTCCTCTCACTCTTATTATTATTATTATTATTATTATTATTTTTTTTTTTTTTTTTAATTCTCATTCCTTTTGCTTGACTCTACGTTTCCTCTACTGCTCTCCTCTGTTCCTCTCCCTCTGCCCTTGCCTTCGTCTCCTCCTCTCCGTTTCCCAGAGTCGTATACCAGGCACTGTCATTCCTCTGTGTGCAGCTCAGTGTGAGAGGATGTTCAACACCACACGCACTCCTGGAGAGGAGACCGGTAAAGAGACGGACATGTACACACACATAGACACACACACTGTGGCAACGTGATGTTTCACACAGTGCTGATATATGATATATGATACATGATACCGTCTGAAGATGAGCGCTTCAACAAGAAAGCCCACACCAGTTTCTGACTTCATAGTGAGCAATGCTAACACACCACTGCTTCAGAGATGATGAGGCATACTGAAGGTGTCTGGACCCTCTAGAGTTTAAGTGTGGGTTAGAAAATTGTGTGAAAGACAGCGTGTATGTGTATGCGTGAGTGTGTTGGTCTTCTGAAGCGTGGTGTCCTGATTCACTGAGTCATTATATGTCTGCTGTACAGCCCATCCTGTCATCTCTCATCTGTCTCTTCTTGCCTTCTGGTCTCATCTCAGGTCTGTCTCTAACTAATATCTATTTTCTTCTGCCCACACATTTTGTTTTCTCATCGTTTTCTTCCTCTCTCCCCTGGTTCTCTTTCTATTTCATCCCAAAACTCCTGTATTTGTTTTCTATCATCCTTTTTGTTTCCTCTCTTTCTCTCGCTTACTTTGTTTTTGTACTGGCCCATCCTTCTTTATCCTGCTCAGTGGTTGTTGAGGTCTGCAGTTCCTTGCTGTTCCTATCAATTTGAACGGATGTTTGACACTTGTCGAATCCCTGGAACACTAACAGGTAGTATTTATGTTTTTAAACAACTGGCCCAATCCTAGTTTTAGATCTCTAAATGTCAAACCAATATAATTACAGAAATGTGCTTAACATTTTTTACTGTGTATAATTAAGAATTCGAAATTAAAATACATCCCTTTCTCGTCTATCATGTCAATGAAAAGAAAACAAAGCTAAACTCCATTTAGAGTAAACTCAGTCATCCTGGTAGCACAAGGTAGGCTAGGTCAACCTATAACTATCCGTTGGGGTCGTAATGTGAAGTTGAAGATGTTTGCATATGGATCAAACCTTAATCATTCAGCTTTGTGGTGATGACTTGTAGAGTAGTGTCAGATCACACAGCATCCCTCCCATGTCACTCCACATAACATGTGTCCTTTTCATTCTGGCAACAGATGCTGAGTTGATTTTAACAGGGTGTGTTAAGGATGTTGTGAAAATATCTCAGGCATTGCACTGTATGTTTGTTTTTTTTTTGTTTTGTTTTTTACCTTTTTATCCACTTGACGGTGGAAGGAGGGTTCCTGTTTTCCAAGAATTTTCATATTCAAACATGTTTTACCTGAGAGCTGCCCAGTGTAAATATAGTCTTCTGTTTGTGGCCAGTGAGTAACTTCACTGGAGCAAGTGAAGAACACCTCAACTCTATTTGTTGACTGATTGTGACGCTTAAGCGCACAGCCTTCTACTCAGAAAATGTTACAGGCAAAAGTATGGACAGAGTTGTCAGACTACTCAGATTTTAGTTTAAAAATATATTGTTTATATAGAATCTTTTTATTGTGTAATTTTATCAATTTTTTGTCAACAGGACTTGATGTAGATTCAGTTGTTGTATGCTGCAATTCCAACAAAAACTGAATTAAATGAATGCATTGCTAAAGATGAATGACATGAATGTGAGAAAAATCCATGCCAGTAGGACAGACAAAATGCTGACAAAAATCTAAGGCAAGTTTATTTATAGCACCTTTCAACAACAAGGCAATTCATAGTGCTTTACATGAGACATAAAAGGCATTAAGAAAAGAATTACAGGGCAATATAAAAAGACAATGTAAAAAGACACAAATAGGCAAATAGGATTTAAAAGAGTAAAATAAAGTAGAAGATAAAAATAAGCTAAAATAGAATTAAACCGATTTTTTTCTAAGCACATTTACTGCTTTAGAATAAATCCTAAGCACAAAGCAGACATAAATCCCTGAATTAAGTGCATAATTTCTGATTTGTGTTTCCATGACATGCCTTTGACTTTAAACAAAATATTAACACCTCTTTTTACCTTTTATGTGTGAAGACACTCTGCAACATTGGCAGGACAGTGACTACATAGCAGTATACCACAGGGGTCGCTACTTTCGTCTTAGGGTGTACCAGGCAGGCAGACTCCTGTCCCCCAGGGAGATTGAATTCCAAATTCAGAGGATCCTCGATGACCCTTCACCTCCTTCCAAAGGAGAGGCCAAACTGGGGGCTCTGACTGCTGGAGACAGGTCAGTTTGACAAGCCACCAGCGCTTAAATCACACGGACCATACAGCACCATGCATCCTTAATGTCATGTCATCATTTTCCTCTGAAATGTTTCCCAGAATTCCATGGGCTAAAGCCAGGATGAAGTATTTCAGCAGTGGGGTCAATAAACGCTCACTGGACTGCATTGAGAAAGCCGCCTTCTTTGTTACCCTGGATGATGATGAACAGGGCATGATGGGAGATGACCCTGCAGCTAGTTTAGATTGCTACGCCAAATCCTTGTTGCATGGGAAATGTTATGACAGGTAATTTTACACTAAACTGATCACTGTCTTGTGAACATGTAATTAGTATAACAGCTATTTAATTAGTGAATATATCTAAGCTATACTTTAATGTTATGTTGTTGAATTGTTGTAAATTTCCCTGCAGCGTTCAGTCATTATCTTGGTTGTCATGCAGGTGGTTTGACAAGTCCTTCTCGGTTGTTTACTACAAGAATGGAAAGAATGGCTTAAATTGTGAGCACTCGTGGGCTGATGCACCAGTGTTAGCACACTTATGGGAGGTAAGGAACATGAAAGATAAGTATGTTGCACACTGTTGTCATCTGGTTCTGAGTAAGGGGCCATCACTTATAATTGTTGTGTGTTTCTAGCACACCTTGGCCACCGAATGTTTCCAGCTCGGTTACAATGCAGAGGGTCATTGCAAAGGAGAAGTGGATTCTTCACTGCCACGACCACAGAAGTTGAACTGGGAAATCCCTCCAGAAGTTAGTTACCCATTCACACATTTCCCTCAAGTCCTTTACTCCTTTAGCTAATCACCATCATATCATAATTCACATTAGGATCTTACTGAAATTATAAGATCACAATTACTCCCAATCTGATTATTCCAATTTTAAAGGGGTACTGTAGCATGCAAACATCTAATTTTATTTTGTGTTTCACAGTGAGAGTTGTCAGCATCACAGGTTGATGCTGATATCACCACCCATCAGATATCACCACTCATCACAACCTTTTTAACGCCTGCCCAAAATAGTACATTTGCTAAAAAAGTGAATACACTATTTTTGCTCGTTACACCCTTATGTTGAATTTGGACACAACGTTTTCAAGGATTCATTACAGTGTTAGACTGCATTGAATGTAGAGAAACACTGTGTTTTTAAAGAAATTCATGTCTGTATGCTAAATATGAAGATAAAGCCAGTGGGCGGTTAGCCAAAAATGTTAATTATTATTGTATAAGTTTCAGGTGTATACACACTGTCATGGATTGTACTGAGATTATTGTAACCACAGGGTGTCCATTTTGAAAATGGCCACATGGACTGAAAAGGTGTTTATGTGACGTGTAAAAAGGAGTGGTAAAAGCTGACTCATTATTTCTAACAATATGGAAGCCTGGCATATTCTTTTGAAACCATAGTGCAATGGTTACCGGTATCTCAGTCTTGTTGATGTTAACTGTTTGGATGTGTCTGTCTCAGTGTGAGGAGCAGATCTCCCAGTCTCTGGCAGTGGCCCAGGCCCTGGCTGACGATGTGGACTTCCATGTTTTTGTCTTCAAAGACTTTGGCAAAGAAAAGATCAAGAAGTGTCGAGTCAGTCCAGATGCCTTCATTCAGATGGCTCTTCAGTTGGCCAACTACAGGGTGAGCCTCCCTCTGAAGTAGAACACACTACATGATCAACACAAAGGCAGTCCGTCTGCTGTTGGTGTGGTTCTGTTGTCTGCACATGTGACAGTTTAACAGAAAGAAAATCTGACTGCATTAAATTTGGACATTTGTAAATTGAATTTGGGACTGTCAGTATTATCTGTTGCATGTGAGTTTTGTTTTTGCGTTCCAGAACCGGAAGACGTTCTGCTTGACGTACGAAGCCTCCATGACCCGTCTGTTCAGGGAGGGCAGGACCGAGACTGTTCGCTCCTGTACCAGTGAGACCAGTGCCTTTGTCCGAGCGCTGGAGGGTGGAGAGGTGAGACCATGGAAACTGTCTCTTGATTTTCATCATTTTTGGTGGAGTATATAATAGTAACTCAAAAGAGGATGATTAAAGGTTCTCTGATGAAAATAAATCCACATTGCAAATTATTATTTCTAATTGCTATTTTCCTCACATAAATCATACAGTGTCTAGTTTGTATGTGTGCTATGCCAAGCAGTCATGCCGCTCATGCCATTCTCTACCAGGCAGCAGACGTGTGCAGGCGTTTGTTCCGTGCAGCGTCAGAAAAGCACCAGAATCTATACCGCATGGCTATGACTGGAGCTGGCATTGACAGACACCTCTTTTGTCTCTACGTGGTGTCCAAATACCTTGGAGTGGAGTCTCCTTTCTTGAAAGAGGTTTGTCACTTTATTTATATCAGATTGTCCAGTTCGTTATGAGTATTTATCTCGCAAACTGATACAATGGCTTCTTGTGGGGATTTCAGGTGCTGTCTGAGCCCTGGCGACTGTCCACCAGTCAGATTCCAGTCCAGCTGCAACATATGTTTGACTTTGTCAACCACCCAGACTACATCTCCTGTGGAGGGGGTTTTGGACCGGTCAGTGCTGCTCTCAGTGCTTCAGTCACAAAGTCCTTAAACTGTTTAAGTTAATGGCTAAACTGGAAACCAGAACTAAACATACATTTTGCCATTGTGGCATATAATTTTACTAGTTTTGTCTATGTAGTTACATTTTCATTTTACACCATACAGTAGCTTTTATATTAGTGGACACTTTTTCAGTCTTTCTTTCCAATAGAAACAACCCATCTTGTACACAGTTTGTTTTGAGAAATAACTATCATTCCATGCTTTTTTGCTGTCTTTACACAGTAAAAGTTTATAATGAAATAATTTTAATATTTATTTTGAAATATTTCTTGCACATACAACTCAGCTTCTTCTTTTTATTCATTAAGCAGCCATGAGTATAAATATTGTCTGTATCTCTTTCAGGTGGCTGATGACGGTTATGGGGTGTGCTACCAAGTTTTGGGAGATTACCTGAACTTCCACATCGCGTGCAAGCACTCATGTCCAGAGACTGTGAGTTTAATGAAAGTAGTAATTTTATGCTGCATAAGAAAAGTGAACAAAATAAACTCCTCAACTTGGGGCAGGGGGCCGCTGTGTCAGGAGTGATTTTTTTATTTTTATGCTGTGCATTATATCTTTTGGCCACAATTTTTTAAATTGCTTCTATTTAGAAAGAGTTGACAAGATATGTGTATTTCCAGTAATGAAGATGTGTGCATGTCCTGCAAAGTATGATATTTATTATTTCTGTAGTTTTTAGAGTTGTGTCTGATCGAAAGGGTAGTATCGTTTAAAAATTAAGCCTATGAAGTTGAGCATTACAGTCAGACTGATACTGGATTTGTGATACTTGAGTTTGAGAATGTAATAATATTAACAACAATAACAACACATTTTTGTTTTGAGCACAGCTTTTTTTTACCCTTAGGTTGTGAAGCTTTTTGAATTTAAAGTTTATCTCTGTTATTATTTCGATTGATGAGAGCAGATGTGATGACATGAAACCTTCTTTGGATGTTTGTCTTTACAAGTTTTGTAAAATGCTAATTTTTTTTTTTGTCCCAGACACATTTATCTCCACATTGTTTATTGTGTGTCTCCCTTCCAGGATGCCCGTAAGTTTGGTGCTGAGATCAGAAAAGCCATGCACGACCTGCTACAGTTGCTGAGCCCCAACCAAAAAGAGCCCAACAAGACAGAAGCGAGTCGGCCAGAGGTCAAGAAAAACCTGTAGGCGGTTACTCAGGGGAAAAGGATGCTGAAGGGAAGGTGTGCATAAATGTTATACTATGATGTGAGGAAAGACAGGGTTTTTTTCCTCATGCATTGGGAGAATTTTATAGCCAACCAGATGATATTCAAGAGACAGCTCTATGGTGGATCTGATTTAATGGAGGTTGTGTTTTTACTGATTTGCATCTGTATTTGTGTATGTATATTAGCTGTGTGGTAGGTGTGTGAGAAGGAAAATGGTCAAGAAGTGTGATTCAAGTACAGTACGGTTTATTGGTTTAGTTTTAACAGTCAAACCATTGGAAAAAATATAATCATGAACCCTAAATGAAAAAGTTATCGTGATGTGGTTTCATTATTATAAAAAGGCCAGTATGAATAACATCCACTCAAAATTCCTAACACTTCACCTTATTGCAGGGAGTAATTTTATATATATTCAAGTCTCTGAGCATTAGCATGGAGAGAAAACATGCAGGACTGTTGAGGTGATTTCAGTTTCTGCCATCTGAATGCAACATTGCACAGTGACACCAGGTATTTTAAAATCTTGGAAGTCTGTGACTTCTCAGTGTTTACTCAGTATGTATAAATCTGCTTTCTATAAAAAACACATTATTGTAATGCTGTGCTGAGAGTGCCAGTGTACATGTAGTGAAATGACATGGCTCTATTAAATTCATAGGTTGGCATTACTGTTTGACTGGTACTATATTCAGTGCCAACTCACCCAGGAAATAACTTTTTATTTTATTTTTTCAAACTGTACATACAGATAATGTAGGTCAGTTTTTCTTTGAGTGGTCAGTAGACATTTCAAACTTACAAGTTAAAAACTTTACTGCAATGAGCTCCAGTTATTACACTGCCATCTGTAAATCTGTTTTGTATTTTTTATTTTCATCACTTATTAAACAAGCACCATAACAATGCAAGATATAATTATGAACATCATGTGCAGCTATCCAGTCTCAAGCAGGTCAGATGTGGCACTTTATAGTCAAGCAATTTGATTCAAAGGTTGGTGTGTTACCAGTGACGCAGATTCCTCTGTTTTTCTCCATTGATTATTGCCTTTCTTGTTTTTACTCCAGATCAGTTGAGCTTGTCTCATTGTATTGCTATTGTCAGCCTTTTTTAATGCAATATTACGAGGGAACATAAATTCATTGTTAAAGAAAAAAGGCCTCAAGTGTCTTTCTTTTTGTTGCCTTAAAAGAATCACCGATTTAGCATTGTACTCCTATAACTTTGTCGGATTCATGATGGACAGATCAAAATCGATGCAGCAGAACCAGAGATATCCCTTGTTTTATTCCATGCTTCCTTCTTCCTTGTCAATTGGTGCCTACATTACCCAAAATGCAACTCTACCACAGACGTCACTTTAGGTAATTTATCAGATTTTACGCAGCTCCCTCTGGAGGCTCAAAAGGCTTTGTACAACTTTTTTTCACATATGCAGTAGTACTCCCCAAGACCTGTAAACAGACTTCAGTGTTATAAATCAGTGGAGTTCCACATTAAGATAATGCTTACAGGCTTCAATGCGTCAGAAGGGGAAAAGTTTATGTATCTATGTTATGTAATTGTTCTGCAAAAGGACACAGCACACCTACTGTTAATTAATGAGAAATAAGAGTGAACATAAAACACTGAAAAATGTAAATGTATTAACTGCACGGTTTAAAAACTGTAGGAGTAATTGACTTTTTATAATAATTCTTATTTGTTAAATGCATCAAAGCACTTTCCTAAGGGCAGCATTTCAAACAGGTCAACCAGTGATGTGTCTTTAAAATACATCAGGCTTTGTATTCAGTTTTAATAGAGTTAATTTCTCATGATTACTGTGGTAACCACTGTAGCTAGAGTGTTTTTATGTTCAAACTTAAGGTGCCCACACAGATGTTCAGGAATATTTGTAATGTCTTGTTTGACACTGCAGATAATTTCATAGTGGCAGCTTCACTTTGTCACATTCTGACAGGCTTCATTAATTTCTTTCTTTTTTATGGAAAATATTCCCATCTGGCTGGACGCTCCACTGAAGCTTGACCCCCTCATACTTTTTTTGGATCTATGGAAGCAAGAAGAAAATAGTATTGACAAACCACACCTTAATTCAAACGAGCTAGTTATTATGTTACTATGATAATCGCCTGTTTACACTGGTAGTGAGAAAACTTGACCACCAATGTTTAAAAAAAAAAAAGAAGCATCATTAATGCAACAACATTTTAGAATACCGTAGATAAAAACTTACTTGGTTCAAAATGGCTTTGCTTACAGCAGAAACACTGAAGTTAAAGAATGGATCTGATTTCATTTCCACCCTCACTATCTGCCTCATGACTTTCTTTTCTGTGGTTAAACAAACAGAAATCAAGACATCAAGTATACGCTCAGTTTGTTTTGTTAAATCAATCATGTTAAGGATGAGGTTTAAAATTATGTAGTAACTAACAAGGACAATTGAGAACCAAAATGTGGATTTTAAAAAAACCAGACACTGTACATGATAGAATCAGACTGTAACACATATTATATGCTCACCATTATAGCAGAAGAAGAAGTATGAGTTAGTACAACCTCTGTCATACCAGTTCTTCGAAGAAGGATTATACAATGAGCAGACCCCGTCATTATTTGGCTGAGAGCTATCCCAGTATCTGAAGGAGCTGTCACTCTTGTCCGACCATTTCCACTCATCTCTGAACAAACCGATCCAGACCAAGGACAGCGATGTCCCATTTTCATTAACTGTTTGCTGTAATGCCTGATTTTCAGTCTGGCTCCTCACACTGGCCAAGTCACTATTTTTCAGTCGACAGTACTCTTGGGCTTGCCTCCAAGACTGCTCTTGAAGAACAACATACACCCCACTGGACCCCTTATCTGTGAATATTGCAAAATGTACTGTAAAGATTAAAATGTTTGGAGAGTATGGAAAAAACACACACTACTAGTTGCTACAAGCTGCTGCATGCACTTAAAGTTGCATTAAAGAGATACTCCAGTGATTTAGTATTGCACTTTCATAAAGTTGTTACAGTTACAAGAGACAGATTAAAAAAAGAATCGTCTAAATCGAAGTTGCAGAGGCTGAGATATCCTAACTTTTAGTCCTTACTATGGGTCATACGGCAATTCCTACAATTCCCATAATGCAACTTGATATCATCGTTCATCAGAACTTCTGCCTGGTAAACAGGAACATCTTTCAATCCCGAATTCCCCCACTTTGTAAATGCAGGCTGTCTGTTAAAAAAATCTCCAACCTAATCTGAGATAACCCTAATGACATCGACAGGCGTTCAGACATCACTAAGCCCCCTCTAGAGCCACAGAAGATGTTATACAGTCCCACTTAAAGTGGTACTCCACCCAAAATCTATCAAACACACACCCACCCCCATGCTTTAAGAAATAGTTTGACATTTTGGGAAATGAGCTCTTTTGGTTTCTTGCCGAGAGTTAGATGAAAAGATGGATATCCTACTCATACCTGTGCGCTAAATATAAGGCTACAGCTAGCCCCATTTTGGATTGTCTCACCAACTGTGTGGCAGACCTTCCTGGAAGTGTCCCATAGGAAACCTCAGGGAAGTGGCTGTACACGCTCTACCAGGTGAGCTACCGGGGCACCCTGTGGACTGCTCTTTAATTGAGGTGGGGCGGTTAACCAGATGTGCATTTGCCAAAACAACCAGTCTTCAGTCTTAAAGTATTTTCTCTTGTAAAAACGAAACACACTGTTTGAAAACACTTTCGATATAGCATAAATCTCACCTTTGTGTCGCTTGTTAACCTAAGTTTTATAGTGCGGCATCTTCTTCACCACATTGTGGTGCGCCAAGCTGGGCTCATTACTGCCTCCTGAGGCTGGAAGGAGGAAAACACACAGTGGTACTTGACGGTTGATGGGAACTGCAGTTGTAGTGGCTGTTTTTCAACCAATAGCCACAAGTAGCAACAATGAGCTCATTCCACACTCAAAAACAAACAGACAAGTGACACAAAAGTGAAATTTATGCTTTATTGGAAGTGTTTTCAAACTGTATTTTACGGCTTTACATGAGAAAAGACTTCAAGACTAACCACCTCTTTTGGTGTGCCTAGATAGCTGAATGCTTGCAGTACGTACCACATAAAGTAACGGCCATGGTTTGATTCTGGCTGGGGGCTTGGATGTCTCTCTTTGGCAAAAAAAGCCAAAAAAATAATCGTTAAAAAATAAAAACTTCTCCACCTCCGTTAAAGAGCAGCGCAGAGCTGCTTTTCTGAGCTTTTCTATGGGACTATCTGGGACTGTCTCCCACGCAGTGGATGGGACGGTTGGGGCTAGGCTACATCCTGCAGTTGCTTACCTTAGCTTAGCATAAAAATGAAACTGGCCGGATTATGTCCCTCAATTTTCAATTTTATGGCCAGGAGCACTGCTCTCAGCCAAGAAATAGTCAGGTACATAAATCCCTGTAAAACCACGTGTCCTTTTTACACTTTAGTTTTTGTATGAATTAAACAAACGTGAGGTAATGTTAATTAGTGTGCTTTAGAGGTGCTGGTAGGTAGATTTTGATAGCTTTGAACAGAGCCAGGCTTTTCAGTTCCCCCGTTTCCAATCTTTATACTAAGATAATCATCTAACTCTTGTCAAAAAAGTGAATAAGAATAAGGCCATGCAAATGTCAAATTAAAGTAATCTTACTTACATTCCTGACAGACAAAAGGAAGTGTTGTTTCACAGAGTGCACTGAGCCATTTCCCATCACCCCTCATGCCTCCACAATAGTGAGAGGAATTAGGAAAAATGGCCCAGTTAGTGTATTCAGCTAATCCGTGACTAGTCTGAGTTTCTCCTACAGACCACAGCCAGGACGCCACCCCAGTCTCTTTCAGACCGATCCAGATTTCTGTTGTCACACCACTGGCTGCTGTCATGTTCACCAGCCTCTTCATGTCATCATGGCTGCCAATGGTAGCAAGGTCAGTGTAGTTCTTTCTGCAGTTACTCTGGGCCTCGTCCCATATCTTAGCCTCCTTTATCAGGTAATAATCTCGAAGACTGTGTGAACACAAAGTGACACAACCTGCAGAGGGACACCCACCAAAACATCAAATTAAGCAGGCTTTTTAAAAAAAAATATTATTATTATGTAACAATAACTGTGTGTGTTTTAATTTCAATTACCTGAAGCTAGCAGCAAAATCACCAGATGGAGCATATTTTTTCTAGGATATAAAAAGATAAATGTTATGCAAGTTGTTATACCGATCAAACAAACACTTTTTTACACAACGATACCAGGTGAAATTAAAGCTCTTGTCTGTAATATAGTGCCTGTTAGCCTATAAGGTTGAAATGTTGTCCCCATAATTCACTTGAACACCAGTGGGTACTCCTCTCAGTGTGGGTCCAAGCTTTTTTGAGGCCGTAAATTGAATTTATTTGAGATATTAAACATGTTTAAGAAAGATAATTTAGTTAAATGAATACTTAACAGTAAAATGAGCACAGGATTTTAAATATCTGCTTTACGTTATCTGATAACTAGGCCACAATGGGATTATCTTTATTGAATAAATTGAAAAAAAACCCCTCAATTTTCAATTTACAATTGCCCATTTCTTCTACAGCTAAAATCCTTGACTATAGTAAATGGCTCCCATGACTTGATTTTTTTCTTGTTACAGAGCAACATCTGCATAGATACATCTTTAAAACAATTGAAGAGCATCCCAGGAAGCATGTGAACTTCTTCTAGAGCTGCAATGATTAGTCGATTGTCAGAAAATGAATTGATTAAAAGTCATTTGCTAAGAAAAAGTGTCCAAATTTCTCTGGTTGCAGCTTCTCCAATGTGAAGATTTTCTGCTTTTCTCTGGTTTATGTTATTTGAAACTGAATATCTTTGGATTTTGGGACTGTTGGTAGGACAAAACAAGACATTTGATGACGTCAACAGGGACATTTGTGCCGGACATTTTTCAGTGTCCTGACATTTTATAGACCGAATGATTAATCGATTCATCAATGGTATGCAGATTAATCGATTATGAAAAGAATTGCTAGTTGCAGCCCAAATGTGTTCTTTGATATCTATCCATGCTGTCTTTAATAATAAAATAATGGACTACTAATAATGCTATCCATCGTTAGTTTATGGTTGAATGAAAATAACACTAGTATGCAACTCAGTTTCAGGCAGGATTTTAAAAATGTTGACATCATTGACTTCTCTTCCCTACCAGATATCTGTTTTTTTTAATGCCCCAAAACAATTAAATCTTAAGATATATAGTATAAAATAAGATCAGAATCAGCCTTAAAAAACATGTGTAATATGAATGTAATGGCAGAATCTAAACTCCTTTACATGCCAAATTCCTAAAAATACTATATTACTGTGGACACAACCTTGGTGTCCTCATAGCTACAGTCCTAACATCATGTTCACTGCATGAGGAGTGTTGTTGTATATATATACCCAGATCATCTTCTCCCTGCTATAGTATAATAATAATTCTATATTAATTATATTCTATATACAAATTATTCTTCTTACCTTATGCACAGATGTTTCGTCACGAGAGATAAAGTGCACTTCTGCAGGTTGTTACTCTCACTCTTCATGCATAATGCGTTTCGGTCCTTTCAAAAGAGTCTTTCATATTTGTCTTTATGGAAATGCTGTTTGCATATAACAATCACAAGGACATATTTGCATTTGACAAAAATATCTGTAAGAACTGATTATATTTATGTACTTACAGCAGATAGATAGATATATAGATGAAAAGAAGAAAATCAGTAATATTCCCCAATAACAAGACTTTTATGGCAGCAGTTCTGTCAAAACAGGCGCCACATGTATAAGTGGTGGATTTCTTACTTAGTTTTTAGATATTTCTTTTCATGTTTAAATGGTTTTGCAATTCATTGCAGTTCATTCAAATATAAAGAGTCAGCCAGCCAGTCAGGAAAGATTAGGAACGGTTTTCCTGGGAAATCTCACACAGTAAGCTACTATTGACTAGTCAGTGAAAAAAAGAGGAACAACCTCCACAGCAAAAAGTTCGCTTTTACTCCCTTGAATTGCCTTTCAAGGTTCAGCTTTGTAACCAACACCAAGGGTACCAGTGATGCTCCGAGTCTTTCATACACTTTGTGTCACTTTTGTGTCCTGACAGAATTTTTCTTGTTGTTTCTTGTTATTCTTTCTTATCTGTCTCTATTTATCTTCTGCCACCTGTCTTTTTGTCTCTTGCTTCAGCTATGAGGTCAGCAACAAACCCTTCGCTCATTATCCTGCCTGTCAGACTTCAGCGAATGCTCCCAAAAGCTGCCAGTAATCCACATATAGTCCCTGTCCTTCTTTTCTAAATCATGCCCCACACAAGACTCTCACACACACACACACACACACACACACACACACACACACACACACACACACACACACACATTTAGTCCAAGTCACCTCTCTGTCATCCCAGAAGACCCCTTATATAAAGCTCTGTCTCCCCTCTAGTTGTTACTCCCCTTGTTTTCATCATCAGTGAACATCCTTCTCTTTTGCTGTTCAGGTATGTGCTTTGACTTTTCCTCCACACTGTTCTTTTCCTAAAACCAGTGTGTTCATTCTTGTACAGTGCTGTGATATTTGAAATATGTGACCATCTAGAAGCAGTAGCTTTTGTCTTTCTGAGATATTTGCAGTCAATCAAAAAGTTGGGCTTTTCTTTTTTTTTCTTCCATCATTTTTATCTGGCACAATCTTTAAGTGGCACTCTCAGGCTGTGAAGCACTTTGCTCAAATTAGTTTGTTTAAAGCAGCTATAATCAATATTTTTTATGATGACAATGGATCAAATGAGTGTAAAATAATGTGTAATGTGAAAAGGGTCGCTCGTAGTGATGAACCCACAGAGAATTATCACCAAATCTACAGTTCCCCAGCATCTTTCAGCTCATTGTTTTGATTTTTCATTATACAATGTCACAGACACAATATATTCAGCATCTGCTTGTTCCACTTAGTCACTGAAGCTATATCATGTTAATATTGAGTGAGATATATAAATCCAAGATGGTATGTTTTCATGGCTGCACCAAACTAGATGGCTTGTATATTTTGAAACTTTGGGATTTCTGCTTAATTATAATCAAATTCAGTGGGCTCTGCTTGATCAAAACATAACAGCGTAATATGTGTTTGAACACGGGACCCACAATGGGTCAGTGGGTGTTGATAAAGGTGTATTATATCTCTGGAATTAAAAATGCTCCCTCATAACAGGTTATTCTTGGTGCCCTTGGCCTCTCCGTCCGTCTGTGACTGTGTGTCAGTCAGTTTGGCCAGAAACACTCAACAGTGAAGCGATGTGATGAATTCCTCTCCCAATCCCTCATCTGCCTTTTGTCCATGTGCCCATGTTTATTCAGATTCACATGCTCATGCTCTGAGATCTTGGCTAGAAACTAACTATGACGGTATCTGAGAGGCTTGTGTGGCCTAAGTGCTTGATCTACCATGTTAATGTACTCAAAGACAGGCAGTCTGGGAGGGCTTCCAGTTTTTTGCATTGAAAATAGTGTTTTGAAAATTGGTCTATTGCTGTTGTGTCTAACCAAATTTTTCTGTTTGTTCAGTTTAACTGTAGCTCATCAGACGGTTTTGACTTTGTGCTGTAAAATTGTAATACTGTATCTCCTGAAACAAGTCACACTGAAATACATATATGAACTGCTGAAGTAATGGTTAGGAATGCTAAAATATTTATGGGGCCCCACACACATTTAGATGATCCCTTCAGTTCAGTGAGACTGCGAATAGGTCAAATGATAATAGAGGACTTGGCTGGTGTTAATAGCAGCCAGCCAACCAGCTTAATCTCTCCATCCCACATTCTCTCTTGTAAATCAAATTAAACAAGAAGGATTGGCCAGCTGATACCTCACTCTTATCCTGGGAAACAGGACACTGCTCTGGTCTATAGTCCCTCTGGCCTCTTCTATTCCTAGATCATTAGCTACAAATGGCCTTCCCCTTAATCTTATTCTTTGAACAAAAGCACTGACCTGCGTTGAACGTGTAATGCATCTCCAGTGGCCGTCTCATAAGTCATGAAATATGTTCACTGTTCACTCAAGAGGAAATTACAGAATAACAAAACATTGAATTTCTCCTCATTTCTCAAAATTTGCCATTTTCAGGTGCTTTAAAGGCGTTATCATTAGGCGACCTGACTGAGCTAAAATGTAGTGTAACAAAATAGAGAAGAGCCAGCAAACTGATCCAGAACCCCCCCCCCCCAGTAATATAAACAGCAATATCTAAAGTTAGCTAACGTTAGCCACCATAAGCTACTGATCCTACCAGACCAAATATGGCTGTAGCAGCAAAACTGTGTAGTTGTACTAGTGTATAGAATGGAGTGAGGTTGCGTTTTATTTCTTATGAATTAAGCTTTTTATTTCTAAGTGGAAGATTGTGTCTTTCAAATGTTACATAGTCTAGCCTTAAAGTTTTTCAGGGAGTTGAGGGCTAACTCCAGTCATCGCATCACAAGTGTACTTGGTCTGTGTTTGCTGCTAAAATCCCCCAATAAGGTAAGTTTGCAGAATGTAATAATGGACAAACCCACGTTGTTGGCAAATTATGACAATTTAAGAAGTATGCAGCCGTAACCCTTTTTTAGCGGAACTACATTTTTTTTTTTTAATTAAAAAACTAAATGAGACCTTTCATATATTGGGCTAATGCTGTTGCACATTTATAACATCATTGATTTTTTATATTGGTTATACTGGTTTTCTCTCCAGTGTCACCATGTCTGATTTAGAAGATCATGGGTGAGTCAATCCAGTCCAACCAGTTAACTTTTCTACATTCATGAGCTTCTGTTTTAGGGCATGTCTGATGTATTCTTTCAATTCTTCTTTTATTTAGAGGCCATCACGAAGGTAAGGACATTCATTTAATAATTTAATAAAGCAGCAGTTTCATCTTTTCTCTCAACTCAATCACTCTGTCACTCTTTCTTTCTCCAGAAGAAGATGAGGAGCAGGGAGAGGGAGGTGAGACTGTGATGTTGAACTGTATTGATTTTATCGACCTTTTCCTTATAATATAACACATTCAGATACAAGCTAAAACAGCAACCTGGGCATCCCCACAGGATACTTCAAAATGTAAATATTGATTTGCGCATTATAATCCATCCAGTGTTTGCTTATAGCTTTCAGTTATGTTTTTCATCATCCATCATCAGTAGCATGGTAAAACACAAGGGGACTTTGAATTTAAATTCAAAATGAACAGGGCTCTTTGAATTGCCTCCGGGCACAGTAACGGTATAAAAAAACGCAGTTTATCTTTTGTAGGGTTATGAACAGTGGCCATGAACTGTGGGTTTTGTGATGTATTAAAACTTCATTCTTTGCATATTAGCGTTAAACATGGATTAATTTTACGTGTTGTGTTTTCAAATCTAACTGTGGCTTATAAAAAATGAACTGATTCACTTTTTCATTGCTGCTCTGGCTGTCATGTCAAAGAAGAACGCCCCAAATACAAGTAAGACTACAAGGGAATACTCTGCATCAAAAAATATTGTCAGATTTTACCACTAAATGCATCGCAAATAAGTAAAAGTAATGTGATCAGTCAAAAAAAAAAAAAAAAAAAAAAAAAAAAAAAAGCCCAAACCCTGTATATGTTGACATGCCTTCATGTTATTTTACAGGCCACTGGTCACACAGCTGGCTGCCCCTAAAATCCCCGAGGGGGAGAGGGTTGACTTTGATGTATGTTCCTTCAAGATTGTTTTTAATGGAACAATTACACAATCACAGCACCAACAGCAGCATTAAATAATCTTGATCTGTGTATTCACTGGTCCGTGTTAGGATATCCATAGGAAAAGGATGGAGAAAGATCTTCTGGAGCTGCAGACTTTGATTGATGTCCACTTTGAGCAGAGGAAGAAAGAGGAAGAGGAGCTGATTGGACTCAAAGACAGGATAGTAATGCCTTTCGCATGCTGTTTTCCCATTTATTTGTCTGAAAGAGAGATCTGTCAGGATACACTGACTATTCATAATAATAATGATTACAGAGACACGTGTAAAAGTCCAGCTGACATAGTTTTGTTCTGTTTTAGGAGAGCCGCCGGGCAGAGAGAGCTGAGCAGCAGCGTGTGAGGGCTGAAAAAGAGCGGGACAGACAGACACGGATTGCTGTAATTAATGTTTAACAGTATTCTACATATGTTGTTTAATCCATGCATGTCCATAATCCACTCAGATCACAATATGTTGACCCTACACACTATACAAGATTGGCAGACAACAATTTAAGTTAATCGTAGAAAAGGTTTCAGTCGTAATTTAAGTTAATGTAACTGCAGTAATCAGCTTACGATGTCCTCCCCAGGAGGAGAGACAGAGGAAAGAGGATGAAGAGGCCAAGAAGAGGGCAGAAGATGAGGCCAAGAAGAAGAAAGTGCTCTCTAACATGGGGGCTCACTTTGGAGGGTTCCTGGCCAAGGTCAGAATAATATTTTTGTAGGCAGGTGTGTCACTGTATACTGCAAGTATGTGGAGTGCATAGAATTTCTAGTTCCCTCTGAAAGAACATGACAGTCAGAGTTCATGTGTGTCTGATGAGTGAGTTGTGTTTGCTTCCTGCAGGTAGAGCAGAGGCGAGGCAAAAGGCAAACTGCGAGGGAAATCAAGAAGAAGACTCTCGCAGAGAGACGCAAGCCACTGGCTCTTGAGAACCTGAGAGAGGACGGCCTGAGGTCAGTTTAAGGTCCATTAAAGACTGATACAGTTTTTGTTGTTGTTGCCAGTAGATTTGGGTTCATTTTAAATAAACATCCATTACATTTTAAACCAGCTCCATGTTGTAGGAATGCCTGGCACATACCATTTAAAGCTGCTGCAGAAAAAGTAGCTGTGACGTTTTATTAAGATTTTAGAAGATGTATACTTCTGTCATCTCAAGGTATTAATACTGTTGTGTTTTAGAGAGAGAGCCAAGGAGATGTGGGAATGGATATACCAACTGGAGTCAGAGAAATTTGACCTGACTGAGAAGACAAGGAGGCAGAAGTATGAGGTGAGCCATTTAGCTGAGAATATACAAAACCGGTATTTTAAAAATGGCTAATTTGTGACGTCAGAATCGGTTTGTTTTTTTTCAGATCATTGTCCTCCTGAACAGAATCCAACATGCTCAGAAATTGTGAGTTGGTCTGCACACAACTCCCACACCCAAAGAAAAAAAAAGTAGAGCATTGTAGAGAGCTACTTTGCATAGACTATGCAAACATACCACAGATGGATGGCAGTCGCATTTAGGAAATGCCAAGTTCACAGCTCTTTAACATCTGCCACTTTATGTACAGGATGCACACATCTACAATATGAACATAGAGTGATAGAGCAGAAAGGGAAGTAGTTATACTTCCTTTTCAATTGCCACTCAGTCACACCTGCTGGTAATTTCTGTGTTGACTATGGCAGTTTATAATCTACTTTACATTTTCTTGTCTCAATGCAGCAAAAAGGTTCATGGTAAGGGGAAGGTTGGAGGACGCTGGAAGTGAACTCACACACGAGGCACAAAGAAGACGCTTCAATAGTTTCAGGACAAGATTGCAGCAATTTTGCAGTGTTCATCACTTAAGCTAAGAGAGATAGAAGAGATTTTTGTGTGGCATTTATTGAAATACATTCACTTGCAGTTGCATCTGTAATTATTAAAATGCACGTGTACATAAAATGGACATTTTCTATAAGTGTCATTCAAATTGGAAACTAAATGTGATTATTATTCATGAAAATTAAAACATGTAAAAATTCACAGCTACTACAAACAAAAATGAACTACTACCTGAGGCAACTCACAGTTACTACTCATTGACTGGTACACTTCCTTATGAAGGAAAAATAAATTCTGACTGCATAAGATCTTGTAAAATGTCTGTGCTGTTAAGCAATATCACCTTGACAATCAATCTGTTACATATAGACTAAACAGCCCTGCTTAAATTAACCACCTTTACTTCTTCTGTGGTATGAAAACAGCATGGACGTCATCACTCTTCCCGGCTTGCCACGGCTCAAATTCAGCCTTGAGAGCGATGCTCACCACTTTCTTTGCAAAGCCTGCTTCTTGCTCTTTGTTCAGATCCAAAATGTACCTGATACACACAATGACACACAAACTTAAATGCAAAGACCGCAGTTAGAGTTAGTATTAACTGTTTATCAATAAACTTAAATATGTAGCAAACATGAAACATCAGATTCGCAAAAGCAAACACTCTGCACTTGTGAATTACATAGCATAGTCACTGTACTCTCTGTGACTGTACTGTCACCATGGTAACAAGCCCTGTTACTATAAAAACCCTCACTTGGCCAACTCCACGACAAGCACAGCGTCTGGTGCTGCAATCTGTCTCATTGTCGGGCCCAGCTGGTGCACGCAGCTTTACAGCATTGACAGAGAGGGAAACAAAAACACAGAAATTAAACATGGTCAGCACTCATATCAGTAGTCTCTAGTTGAGAAGACAGGATGGTGAAGGGATCCTATTTTAGATTGAGTTACTATATTTATATTTAAGAAAATATGAATGATTTACTCTATAAAATTATATTTGTAGTAATTAGAGCAAAAAAAGCTCTCACCTGGCAGAGAAGTAGATGGTGTTGAAGAAGTGGGAATATTTCTGTTTTTCTGGCAGTTTGTAAAGTGAGTCCATAGGCAGGAAGGTCACAGAGATTCCATTCAGACGCATCAAGTCTGAAGAGGATTTAAGAAAATTCAGTGCTAAAACCATCAGGTTTCATACACAGTTACTGTTTCCTGTGTGCTAAACATCAAAACAGGCTTCAGAAGGATGGGAAGTGATCTACCATACACAGAAAAGCTTAAAGACCCAGTTATCAGTTACGCTTCTTCAATGTTTTTAAACATGCACGTTAAAACACACCGAAACAACAAATTATGTGTGAGTTAAACGGCTTTTGTCATTGCCTGAGCTGCACTGACAATCATCTGAAGCCACAGGCCTGCTAGTGTTAATAGCCATTTACCATTAATGGTGACAGATTTTCGGTCAGTCTGTGGGGCCTCTGTGTCTGACTGAGAAGTAGTGGGGCAGCCCCGTCTACTGGACAGGGACTGGAACAGTGCCTGTACATTTGCAAAAGAGATATCCTGGGCTGTCTGTGGATGTGAGGACAGGAAGGGAGGACAAAAAACTGACATTAATATGTTCCTCAGCTGTACGATAAAAGGAAATGAAGACATAATAAACTAACATGTAATCCGTGCCATTACTACTGAATAATTTACTTTGATGTGTTGCCCATTCTGTGTCTTCAGCAGGCTCTTGTCATCAGTTTCAATGCCAAAGGAGAGGTAAGGACTGGAAACAATGTCTCCCCAGTAGCCCCTGACAGCCACTTTGTCGTGTTTCTGTCCAGACACACGCAAAGTTAAGCTCCTTCATGCCGTCTTATTGCTGCATTGTGTAGAAACGTTGCGTAGAAAAACAAACAGCTGACCTGACTGAACACTCTTGAAGAGAGCAAACTTGGATTGGTTATTTGGTAGACGCATTCCCTCATTTCGAACGCCAAACCCTGTTCCCTCCATCGCACATATTGTTGTTTGTTGATGACACCACACTGCAGATAGAGAGCCAGTACAAAAAGGGTGTCCATCCTTCAGTGCAACATTTAGGCCTCCACATTTCTGTCCTTCTAAAAAAGAATCTCTGTGGGCAAATTTTGTGAAAGTACACCAAATATTCAAATACCCCTTTCTCGTGCAGTTTCATTGTAAGGTCCCAGTCGAAGCAGCCCCTCTTGGTGTTGTAGCGTGTTCCAAGGTGCTGCCTGACCCGATAATCCCAGGCTTTGGACATTAAGATAGGAGCAGAACACTCAGATGAAGATGATGAAGACTGAGGCTGGATCCACAACTTGAATATCCTGGCCAGCTCATCTCGCTCCTTGAACTGTAGAAATATTTAAATTATGAAATTAGTAGACTTTCACTGAATATGTGGAGCACTTACACAGCCGCATTTTGTCCATTATGTACTGTATACCAAGTCTAGTTTCACATGGGTTTGACTGAGCAGGCCTCAGTGTCTGATTTCAGAAAAAGATCAATCATAAGCTCTTAAAGAAACACCCAAGATAGGCTTGTCTAGCAGATTACTGTACCTTGAGAAGAGTTGTGTTCAGACAGGGGTGTGTGGGTGTCTCCAGTGTTTCGGTAACAGACAGAGACAGCTGTGATGCTGCACGCCTCAGTGTCTCTTCTGTCTGACTGCGGATCTCACTGTTCCCAAACACCTCCAGGAAAACCTCTGTCTTCTCTGAAAATAAAAACCATGGCAAATTAACTTAAATGTTCAGGACACATCTAGCTTTATTGATATTTTTACTGAACATTTATAAAGTGAAGAATTTCACAAAATGCCACCCACCATTATTTCCCATGCTTTCCTGAGGAATCAGTGCCAGGTAGAGGAGCAGCAGCTGTCTAGCCACCTCCTCCATGCTGTTTTCTATCACCCACACCTGCAGTAGAGCAGAGAGAAGAAGTTTGCAGCTCACAGTAGAGCATACCAATTTGTTCTCAGGGGTCACATGACAATTTCAGAGAATGAGGCTCACATGAAGGCTTGCTTCGTTCTGCAAACCAGCAATGGTCTTCAAAATATGTCGTGGATCTCCACTGCCAACCAGTAAAACATTGACCTCCCCTTCGAGTCTCACAGGGCCTAGGCACAGAGAGAGAAAGCATACAGTAGTTCCAATACACCATACTTCCAGGGCTGGGTATCAAACCTCAATACTTTTTTTGTACCAACTGAAATGTGTCACTGAGTATGAAAAGTTAGGATTGAATGTATGGTCATATTTGTAGTCTTGTTTACTTACTCTTTATTCAGATATTTAAATGATGTATACATTTCATACATTATACATTGTATAAATATTACACAGGCTGTGTTCTTTTACAGCTGTTTCTGTTTAAAAACATTTATCATTGGAGGAGTAAATGAAAAATAAGAATTGCTTTCTTTTTTGGGGACAAAATGTTTATGGGTCTCAAAGTAAGCCATCAAAAAAGTAGGATATTGTGTCAGCACTAGTATCAAAAACATTTCAAAGGATATCCAGCCCTACACATCTCCTGTGCTATTTAAATGTGATGCACAAAATAACAGAAACACTTTGTTATACAGATTGTTTCAGTGTTCATGAGTGATTTGTCTGGTTTTGTGTACATCGCTAAATTCATTAAAACTCATGTTGTTTTCCGCTTCTGTTATTGTAATGCATTATCTACCAGCATAACGTAAAACTCGTAGCAATACCATACTATAAAATACTCCATTACAGGTAAAGGTCCCGCATTCAAAATATTACTTATGTAAAAGTAAATTACAAAAGTAACAAATGTATTTTATGTGTCAAAGTGAAAGTACCTATTATGTAGAATGGCCCCTGTTAGTGTTGGATTATTATTATTATACATTAACATGTAAGCTGTACTTTAATGTTGTAGTTGATCGAGATGAAGCTAATTTTATTACATATATTTTGTATTTTATTTTATATTTTTATATATTATATAGCCTACTAATGGGCAGTTTAATCTCTAACAGTGCATCATAACACCTCATATGTTTTGTATGTAAAACTTAACCTGAAAAGTAACTATTGCTCTCAGATGAATGTAGTGGAATAAAGTAGAAGCACTAAATGGAAGCGCTCAAGTAAGTACAAATACCTCAAGATCGCACTAAAGTGCAGTGCCTGAGCGAAATGTACTTAGTTACTTTTCACCACTGCATAAAACTGACTGCTCTGATGCACGTGTGTAGGCAGACCACGCATCCTCGTGCACCTGAGGCTCTCACCCGTACTCAGTAGGTCGCGCGCAGGACTGAAGCCCCACCAAGTGATGCAGCCCGCGCCCTCACATGCCCGTCCAGCACTCATCCTGTAATGTGGCCTAAAGAAAGATAAACAAAGCCGTAAACCTGACTGTAAGTGGTTCACACCATGATTCAACTAGTAATGTTAATGTTAGTGTCAGTTGGCACAGTGTCCATGTGAGATAGCTTAGCTTAGCACGAACTAGCTAGCTAACGGTACTTGGTCAAAAGAACATCTAATAATGTTAACGTTAGCTTATCAATAAAGCTGTTATCCAGAGGCACAGACCCGTCTGTGACCTTCATATGGTGATAAAACCTGTCATAAGCTGCGAGCAGATACTATCAACTGAAACAAAAGGGAAAACTCACCTCACCGACTGAATTATGACAAAGTTTGCAGTTAACCGTCTGAACAGAAAGTTTGGGTTCTGTTGCTAGGATACAGTTTCTAAATGGGGAGGACAGGCGCCATCTACCGGTGACATGGCTGGATTTGATAGTAGTCTCCTCTCTTTAAATTCTAATTAATACCAATACATTATTATGATGAAACATTGTTGAATAAATTAATTATCCATAATATTCTTCTCCCTAATAGCATTCTGGAGTAATTTCTACAACTCCTACAGCTTTCATTTAATTACTTCTTACAGTTAAACAGTAAGAACATCAACTAATAATTACTTAAATAACCCATCGAATTAAATCAAACTAAAGGTAAGAGAATAACAGAAGCATTGATGTGAAATTGTCCATTGTGGGTTTATTTTCATTTGAAAAAATCCAGAGCATTACAACAAGCATGTTTCAGGACTCTGTTGCACCACAGCACTTCAAAAAGAGCAAAAAGGTCCAGTGTAATTCTTCCTCACGGATCCAAATTTTACTAGGCCCATGCGTGAGCACAAATACACAAAAGATGCACATTTACAGACACACACACACACACACACACACACACACATTAAACTGTCTTAAAAGAAACAAAATGGAAAACAGAACATGCAAATTGAGGAAACATCAGGATTAACAATAAGTAACATATCAGCAGTATTTGATACTCAAACAAGGTGCGACTCTAACGAGGTTTTGCTTTGACTGCCGCATCGACTTCTTCTTCTGGCAGGAGAGTGTGCCACTGGGCTACTGGACGCCTGGGATTTGCAAGCATATCTGACCAGTGGCGCAGGCCAACTCCTGTAGCACCATAACCCATGAAGGTCTTTCCAATGGGGTCATTGCTCCCAAGTTTATCATAGTCAAACACTGTGATGACGACCTGCACTTTCTGAAAGAAAAAAGAGAGATGTGTTATCAAATCATTCCCCACATCAACACTTAGTGTCTGTTGCATTTCAAATTGATAACTGATATGAAGACAGCCTACCTGTATCTGCTCAAAGGGGACATCGAAGCTGAAACTCTCATTAAAGTAAGGATTGAGCGTGTTTTTCTTGACTGTCGTCTTTTTCTTCTTAATCCGTTTCCCATTTTGCTGCAGAACAATCTTCACATACGGATCTTATGGAAGAGGAAAAGAGGGTGATATAGCTGTGTTTTGTGGGGCTATTTTACTTCCTCATGAGACTGAAGTTTGTTGAAGTAGCCAATTTTTTACAATGAATCAAGCAAATATCTGACAGAATGGTAATGGTGGTAAAGTGGAAGGAGGCTTAATTACCCGATAAGCCACCAACATCCATTTTCTTCAGATTCTTTGCCTCCATGATGTTCACTGTCAGTTTTCCAGCAGTGGGTACATACCGTAAAGAAATGCAAATATCGCCCAGTTTTTCTTGCTGAAAGGAAAATATTATGTCTTACGATTATATCCCATCAAAGAAAATGAAGAAGTGACACAAGGTTTAATGAAAAAACAATATATCATACCTCCTCCTTCTCACCACTCTCCAAATCTCTCCATTGTTGCATTGGCTGGCCCAAGTCAACACTGTTCATCGGAATTTTTATCTCACCAATCATATCGTGCTTGGAGAAACGATCAAAGTCAAAAACTTGCAGCACCAAAGTCTTTCCGCCCAACTCTGCATACGGGATCTAGAAAAACAGGTTATTATAACATTTGGATGTAGAATAGGTGAAGGTAGACAATTTTGTTTACATGTAGCTAAATTTACAAATTGTTTTTTGGGTAGGGATACACTGACATACACCATTCAGGGAATGAAAGACTAAAGACAAGGGGAAGGAGAGACATAGGCTAAACTTCTGCCTCATTAGGGTAAAAAGTGATATGTCATCAACAACCTGTGGAACACCAATGCAAGCTGTGACAGAGCCATAAAGACAAGAGAAAGAACAAACAAAACACAGACAACATCAAGTCAACAAAGGCACAATGTCAGGCACGTGGTACCTTGAAGATGAAAGTCTCGTTGAAAACAGGGCATAAATTCTTGCGTTGAACTTTGGTCTCATACTTCTTCTTTTTGTCTGGCAACAAAAAGACTTTGACATAGGGGTCTGAGGTTCCCCCCATGTCCATAGCAGCAAGGTCCTGAGCCTGGAGGATACCCACTATAAGCTTCAGAGGAAAGAGAACAAGTGTCAGAATGACCAGTGAATGGAAAAAGTTTAAGCTGTCATGAAAAGAGTGTATAAATTTCTTTGTGATGGTTATTTGTTGAGACCCTTTATTCTAATCATTAATATGAATGTCTTTGATGAACCTGATAATGATTTTGTTTTCACACAGGACCTACCTGGGAATCTGTGAAGCTGTAGTCCAACGAGAACTCCAGTTTACCCAACTTTTCCTGTTCTTTCTCCTCTTCCTCCCCCTCCTTCTTCACCTCCCCCTCCTACAAGATAAAAACATCAGTGCACTGGATATTCATCATGACGATCTAAATCAGGTAAGATTATAGAATAATGGGTTACAGGAAATCACATACTTTCTCTCCAGCCTCTCCTTCACCTTCCTTTTCCTTTCTGCGGCGACCTGTCTTCCTCTCCCTCACTTTCTTTGGCTTTTTCGTTTTCACAAAGCATTTTTTGAAAAGACAGAAGATGCAACATGCCACCAAAACCAGGACCACCACAACAATGGCTCCTACTGCCCACATGGGAACTGCAAAATAAAAAGAGGTGAATTCACTTAACAGTATTCACTATATGCAGAAAGGAGAAGATGTCTGATCCCCTGATGTCCTTTACATTCACAATAGTAGCATGATGTGGAAAAATCTATAATAAAACAATAACAATAACAAAACCCCCAACAAAGCAAACAAGAAACAAACATTAAAGTAGACATATTGAATGCTTTGTAAAAGCTTGTTGGTCTTACACATCAGGATTTTCAAGAGGCTTTAAATCTGTCACATCTTGACATTACATCAAAGAAAAAAACACTTTCATAAATTTACTCCTATAATCTAAATCAGTTCGAACAATATTTTTGAACATAAACTCCTTTTCCAAAGCTTGGAAACAGAACCAAGGATGTAATACGTAACATCATCAAAGTAATGATACTATTGAAATAAAATATGGTGCTTTTTACAACAGTTGATTGGGCTCTTTAAGCACTCGTTTATCTAGGCATGCATGTGTGCAACACCCTTCACCACAATCTGATAATAACACACTACCAGCTGGGAGTGGCTCTGTGCAACCCCCAGCAGTGCAGTGCATCATTAAGTGCCTGACTCCTGTGCAACTCAGCAGTAGCTGTTAACTGAAGGGAAAACAATTCTCATGCACTTTTTCCACTTAGATTTGCATGGGTATGAACGGCAAAAATAGTTGGTGTGATGACCCAGAAAACAATCTCATATTACTATAAAATAAAAAAAATAAAATTCTTTATACTATGTCGAATATGTCACACTCTTTTTCCTCTCATATCTATAATATATTTGACCTTTATTAAAGACTATATTCAGATGGACTAAAATGGTAAATACAAATATGTAATAATATGTATTTATCATAATGTCAATTCTGTACAGGGGTGGATTTCCTCTTTCAAATAATAAGCAAAGATATACAGTTTATTTCAACAAGTAAATTGCAAATTCTAGAAGTGGATTACTTGGCAGATGACCAAGTTCATTCATGAACTTCTCCTTCATGTGTTTGTAGTCGTGGCCGGGGTGATGTTCTGTATGGGAGTGCTCATGGTGTTCTGTATGGGAGTGCTCATGATGAACTGGCTCTGTTGCTTCCTCTGGCTCCGGTTCAGACGGCTCCGCAGCCCTCCGGGCCCGGACCCCAGCACTAGGCAACCTCATGTCAGCTGTCAAAACAGCAGAATGGGTGAAGTTATTCATGTGCTGTTGGTTTGTTATGTTCTCTGTCATGCTGGCTCCTACCGTGAGATATAACACAACTTCGTATGTACACTGTGTAATCCCTATGTCGATGCACTACAGTACAGTTAAGAGCATAGGAAATCTCTAAGCCAGATGCTTAACATGGCTGACCCTAATCCCTCTGTTACTCTCATTCCCTCTGTCATCTTCCCCACCCCATAGCCCACGCTTTTACTCCCGCGTTTGTCCCATCCCCATTTTTCTCTCGTCACTGTCTCTGCACGTAACTGGATTAAACTCTGGCGCTACAATATTAATCCAAAATCCCAGATCCTCAAAGCTTAAATAAATAGGGGTTGGTCTCCTCCCCCATTTTTTTCTCCCTTGGAGAGTTTTCTGGAATGACGACTGTTTATTAAGGTATTTCAAAAGAAGCCCAATGGACTGTCGCCAAGAATGAGGGGAAACCCCAATCTTTTTATTAGTAGTTTTCATTAATAGTTATTCCCATAGTATTTAAAATAAGAAAAAAAAACATAATTGTTTAAATATATATTATATAATGTACATGAAAAGTAATTTTTTTTGTTGGAATCAATGAAATTCCTTAAAGGCAATTGTCACATTTGTCTAGTTGCAGCTGCTTTTTAATAGAGGAAGATGCTGAATGAAATTAAAATGTTGTCTATTCACATTTATAGGTAATTCTTATCAGCCGAAACTACAGGCAAATAATTCACAGCAAAAGAGCCAGTCAAGAGATTAACCAGTCCTTTAAGTGGGTATGTCCATCATAACATTTTTTATCAATTTATCATAAAAAACACTCAATTAAAATAGTCTAGCTTTTTCTCACCAGTTAAAATTTTCTTTTGCAATGCAGTGATCTTGCACTTAATCATAACAGAAATGTTTGAAATCTTATGCATATTTATCTTACCTGGTGATATGTTCCTTTAATTCCCTCTATACTGAAAGAGCTTTTGGAGCAACTTTTAGTTCAAAGTGTATTAATTGTTGCTTCCCCTTTGGCCTGTTGGAGCCCTTACACACCCATCATTCCTTCGGTATGCTGCTGACTGTGACTGGCAGGCTCCCTACAACCCTTTCCATCAAAGCTAAAGCGCTGGCAAATCACTAGAGCAATGTTTTGATTTAATCCCCCCCACCCCTCCTCCCGATATTAGAATGCTGACAACACATCTGTTGCTTTATGTCTCTGACTGAAGATGCATAAAGAGCAACATCACCTTTTCTTATATTACTACTCCCACTGTTTAAAAAAACACACATGCTCAACAATTTAAGGCTTCTCTTTGTTGAGTAGGAAAAGTGACTGTTCATTAGACTGGTGAGACACAGCAGTGGTGATTGTGTTTATCCATTAGACTGAAGAGATTGTAGTGCATCAGGCCCTTCACTAATCCCCTAAGCATAGCTGTCCTCATAGTCAATCGTCAATCTACCAACAACTTTCACTGACAGTGGATAGTCCATCCTCCCCATCCCTTGACTTACAATTTTTCTGTACACACTGAACACATATCCGCATTTAGAGCACTGTGAACAGTAATCCCCAGGCATGCTGCCATGTGTTTGCACTGCTACATCTGGAGATCTGAGTGGCTCCAATCCAACATGCAACAGCCTCCTCTAATAGTTAACTAACTAAACTGCAAAAAAACCAAACACTTACACAGCAACATAAAATGGAATATTGTGAACTTTACAGCATTTATTGCAGGGCTGTTGTACTTGGTTGCATTATATTCCCCCTGTAGTGTGCAGTGTCCAGTCAACACCTGGCTTTTGTAGTCAGCGAGGTCAGCTAATTAACAGGACCTTTTTTCCCCTATGAGGACACTTCTCTAGATTTTAAGAATACACTACTAAAGACCATTTTAATCATACCCTAATGTTTTGTAAACACTGTTGAAAATCAAGAATTTATACAATATATATATTTTTTTAACAAGTACAGTATTCGTCATATATCTTGGGTGTGTTGCAGCACTGCATCACTAGATTGCAAATGAAACACTAACACAGTAAATTAAGACATACGCCTGGTTGTGATACACTCTGTTGACATACTTACAACTAAATCTTATCTTTGCAGAAACATGTAATTTACTAAGAAGCAGCATGGACATTTTTAACCACAAGCTGTCTGGTAGCCTAATGTTAAACATTAAGCTCCCAGTGAGTAAGCAAAGTCCCACTGTTATCTTTACAGTGTTCTGTAAGTGCAGACATGACATTAGGAAAAGCACATAAAGTGTGTTTAGACTGCATGACAGATGAGATGACTATCTGTCTGAACATATTGTAAAAAAAGAAAGACGAAAACAATATGTCAGCATAATCTGACTTTATTCAATGTTTCAATGATATTCCAAATCTTAAACTCTAAATAATTTTGACTCAGAATTGTATGCATTAAACAATATTTATTAAGGTTAAAACCTCTGACACACTGGAATGCATGACACATGATACAACTGAGTCTAAATAAACAAGTGACTCATTTAACAGCTTAGAAAAATTATAGTTTTTAGCACCATATTAGTGAGACCATTATTTTTCCACTATGGTTTAAGAAAAATTGAGGTATTTTCTGTTATTTTGCTTTGAACTTCTCTTGTGCCATTGGTACAAGAATGAAGTTTGTCAAACTGTGAAAGTGTTGTGTAGTTTTTTTTAAACGGAGAAGAATTCACAGTGTGAGGGACTGGTGGTCTCTTGACTATGTATCTTTTGAAATGTGGAGCTTGTTTCACTGTACTTCTGTGACCTTTACAGAGTGTGTTTATCAAAGAGGTATTCTCCCATAGGACCGTGTGTCTCAGATGCAGTGATGCGGGTCAGACTTCCAGCGTAATCGCCCAGCTTTTTGATAGTGTCATGGCTGTCGGTGAGGAAGTGCTGCTCAAGAAAGTCACACAGCTAAAAAAGAAGTAAGACAGAAAATAGTGAGTAAGATGTAAAACAATGCTATAAAAAGGTGGTTGAATAGGGAATAAATTAGGACACAGTTAATATTTAATTGACTAAACATTCCTCAAATCTTCCAGATTGTGATTTTGCTTAATACATGTCCCTTGTAATATATTCACACAAAAAAGTTGTTTATTTTTTTCACATCCACTCTCTCAAATAAACAATAGCCTTAGAACA
Organism: Siniperca chuatsi; assembly: GCF_020085105.1. Lineage (NCBI taxonomy): Eukaryota > Metazoa > Chordata > Actinopteri > Centrarchiformes > Sinipercidae > Siniperca > Siniperca chuatsi. Next base: position 13,959,072 of record NC_058061.1, read on the forward strand.
AGTGGCAGTTATATCTACCTAACAGTGCCAGACTTACGTGAGGGTCAGTGTGGATACCAGCTCTGCGGTGCACATCAAGCATACATGTGTTCAGGGACTTCTGGTAGTCCAGGGAAAAGGACACTGCATCCAGACCACCTCTCCAATCCTCTCTACTTGGTTTCTAGAACAAAAAGTTGATTCTTGAATAAACATATGTAACAAGACATGTACCAATCTTATCGATAATGGCTTAAAAATGCCCCCCCCCCAAAAAAAACAAAAAAAAACTGGACATTGTGGTCTTACAGCAATGGTCTGAAGCAAAATTCTCCCTCCTCTCATGTTCTGATATTCCAGCAGCTTCTCAGCCTGTTCCCTCTCTTTCACCGAGCGCTCCAGGAAAAATTTGGAGAAATTTGGCAAGGCAACATCATCCCTGTCAAAATACATACCCTAGAGAGATGAGAGAAACACAGTTAGGGGATAAGAAAGAGGATTCCTAGCAAAGAGAACAATATCTACCGTTTTATATGAAAGCAAAAACAGGTTTTAATTAAATACATCACATAACAAATACTACTAGTCATACAGGGACTATACTGCTGTGGATTAATTTTACTGTTACAGAAATCCTACCAGAGCAAGGAAGGTGTAGGATGCATTGAGCTTGAGGTTGATGAGTTTGTTGATGTCTCCCTCCGTCTCCGAATGGAAGTTTTGTTTTACCACAGACTGCATTTCTAAAAGACAGCAAAATACTATTAGTGTAAACCAACAACAGCTGGGATAAAGCCAGTACTTAACTTCAGAGAGTCAGGTTTCCCGTTTTGTAGCAGAATACAGTCCAGAAGAAAAATACATACCTTTCCTTTCTCAGGCAGCTAACTCGGCTTTTGTTCACTCGCCCTTTTAAGTAACGTCAAGCTTACCAAAGTTCTGCACTTCTTTGCTAGCCAGCTTTTATGCAACCGATATTTAACAGCTTCAGTAAAACACCAGGCACACTGCCGTCATGTGTTACGAAATGAATTGAGTTCAAGTGGGTTGTAACGTTTATAGTCACGTGTTTAGAAGGTTTCGCTAACGTTAGCATATTTTGTTTGCTTGTTAACGATAGTTCAGTTCAGACAACATTAACGCTAACGTTACCTCACACGCTCCGACTGTTGTCTCGTTTGTTGAAAGCACTTAAAACAAGAACTAGCTATTAACGCTATCTTAATAAGTTAATGCTGACCTCTAGCCGACGTTGCATGCTGTTTGGCTAACGTTAGCTAATTTAGCACCAACTAAACATTAACGTTAGTTAACAGACATGTATGCTGTGCTAGCCGAGCCTGGCTTTGGCTAAAGTTTAATTACTCTATTACAATGCCACCTTTGCTTTTTGTCACTCACTTGGTCTGTGAAGGTAACGTTATTCCACTTTGCCAGTCTTGTAACTTAGCTGGCTTTATCTTCTTGTTTCCACACAGCAATCCTCCCCCACGGCTGACGTTAGACCGCTGTGTGTGTTTACAGCATCGGCTGTATAAAAAGGTTCATAGTCTGTGTGCATCTCCACTGCCACCTGTTGTGTTCGGAACGCATGACATACTTCAGACGATGTGACAGTGTTCAACCCATATATTGTATGTTCAACCCAGCCGAAACAAAATGTGTACTGTAAACAACCCAATGTTATATCAGCTAATTGTCGCTAAGTTTTGAATAAAAGTGGCCACATATTGCTGAGCCATAATAATGTAATGTAACTAACACATTTCTTATAACGGGCTGTACAGTGATCAGTCAAAACAGAAATTAAGCTAAGTGAAGATGGTAAGCAGACCCTGGTTGGTAAGCACATAAACATACATGGGGACATGACTCATTAAATCAAAAGCCAGCATAGGTATGTGAGCAGCAGGCAGGGTTGAACTTAGTCCTTCGGTGGATTGGAAGCCAGTGGATGTCCTGGAGTAGGGGGTGATGTGGTGGCAGGAGTAGGTGGATCAGAGGAGACAGGTTCCCAGGGGTCCTTGAAATCCTTGAAAGTGTGTGAATTTGAGGGGGGAAAATCAAGGGCTTGAAAGTTTTTAAAAATAGACATAAATAGCCATGGGTCATTGAAAGTGCTTGAATTTATATATTTTGTGCAAGAATAGAAGTTGAAGTTCTTTTGATTTTTTTTTTACTTAAAGTAAAGGACTAATTTAAAGGGCAACAGATTTAGTGTTGCACTCATAGAAATGTCAAACAGAATAATTGTACTGGCATTTATCTAGCGGTATACAGATACACATAGTGCACAGTATGACCTCACATAGTTTTGATAGACTGGAGAACCAATAGTACTTCAAATAACCATTGAATTGTATTGTATTGTCTCTTCAAGTATGGCCAGAATGACAAAATCACCTTAAATATATAGTATATAGTATAGTATGACTTTTTTTCTGTATTTGCACAATACTGCAAATTAATTTTTTTTCTGTATTCAAAGGTTTCACTTACTTAAAAGTCTTTTTTGAAAAGTAGATTCTATAGGACTTATTTGTGGTACTAGCAAAGTAAGGTTGGAGCCACAGGTTTTAAACATTTATTGACATTCAAAATTGCTGTAATCCTGCATTTTAACCAACCAACATTTGTAACTGATGTTAGTGTAAACTTGATGAATTTTAAGTTTTGTATAGATTGAGACTAAAAAAACACCAGTACCACATGAATATTAGTTTCACTTGTTGATAACTTTAGAGTCCAGGTCTTGAAATGTTAGCAAATGATCATGCAGACAGGGGCCAAATATCATAAAATACAGTATGTCTGTATGAATGTTGAATGAATATGCTTTTTAAAACATGCACTAGTTCTGCTCAATATCTAATACGGAAGCTCATCATAGTTGTTCTGTTGAGTGAGATCATGAAATATTGGCAAATAAGGAAAAGTATTATCATTTATGAAGAGAACTTCCTCCTCATGTTGCCCCAATGGAAAACATGGGACAATGTTTTCTTTGACTTTCCAGCACTTTTATTGCGTGCTGCACCATAATATGAGCCTATAAACATTTCTGTGACTTAATGTTCTGTTAAAAGTGTGTTGGTGATGTTTCTGTTCCTTTTAGATGGTAACCACAAGGAAGTTATAAATATCACTGACTACCGAGACAGTGCAAAGAAACCAAAAGCAAATCTACTGTTGTGTGAAGCCAGCCCAACTGTGACTCAACAGTGATTTTAACAAAAAAATCATTAAATGAACATTTTTAAATAGTTAAAAAACCCAAGCATCATAAAGGTACACAGGCAGTCACAAACATGAAACTGATAATGATAAACATACAGCATATATAAAGCAATTACCACAAATAAATATGTAAAACAGGCACACTTTGACCGTTAATAAGGAAGTAACAGGCGGGGCAAAGGTCTCTATGGTTGTACAAGGCCAAAAAGGAGAAGCAGCTATTTACTTAGTCCCTTGCCAATATGAGAGGGGACCAGAGGTTACAGAAGGAGGACGTGGTTAAGAATTAAAAGTCAACACCACCGGAATAAAGTTAATATTGGACTGCGTCAGCCTAGGCACGAAGAAATTCATTGCCAACCTTAAGTGTTGGCAGTACTGAAAATAGAAACTTGAAGTTTACTGTGGGACAACAAAGGAATTTAACAAGCTCATAGTATGTGTGTAGCTCAATACACTGTGACAATGATGAAGCCTTTATCTTTCAATATCACCTCAAACCACTTGTTGCTGTGTGTTTTCCTGTGTCTACTTTGGGTAAGTTTTTTTTTTAACCTTCCGCTTTGATAGTGATCAGATAGTGTACCTTTATTCAAACAAAAGAACCTTCAACAAAAGAAAACTATAGAGTCAAAACCACAGTGAAAGTTCAATGCATGATATGCATCATAACAAAGTTTACAGTGGAATTACATTGCCTGAAATATCAGTATGTAAAGAAAACAAAAAGACTTTCACAACATAAGAATGATGGACTTTTTCAGATGGTGAAATATAAATTTATTCTTTCTCGGCAGGAGTAATCTATTCTCACTCACTTCCTCAGAGAAGCAAAAGCACGGATGAGGAAATAACTTAATGTAAAACATAAAGCTATACCTCCAAAATTTGTCTTGTCTTGTTTTTTGTTTTTTTTAGACAAGGTGATGTAGATGGATACTGTTTTGTGTTATAATTTGTGTTTATTAGAAGATATGGAATTTTGAATAATTGAAAAAAAAATGGTTGGACATTGTGTCTGAATTAATCTTAAAATAAATTTAGAGGTAGAAGTGCAAAATGCTAAAACAATTTCCGGGCCATAATTTGCATTTGAAGATCTCTGATGTTTCCTCAGGGTTCCTGCACAACAATATCATATAGTTGTCTCAAAAAGTTTTGTCAACCTGTTTGTGATGTAAGCTTTTGTACCTATAAGGAAAATTGTTGACTAAAAGTAGAGTAGAACTTTGTTGTTTTTTTTTTTAACCTCCCTGTCACGGTGCCGCTCATAGTATGTTAGATACAATATAATAGAAATGACATTGCTTTGGGATACTCAGAGATTGCATTAGTCTCAACTGTGTAGATTCCATAATCAGATGAACACTTCTGGCAATTTTGTACAGTATGAAAGTAGATTTTGATATTTTTTGAGATTAGGTCATTCTCTCTGGGCCCCAATGATTCCTATTCTGTTTTTAGGGTGTCACTGACTCCAACACAACATCAACACCAGACACAAGGTTATCCACTCCATTGACAACCCTTTCAACAACAAAATCACGTAAGTGTGAGCTGCTGTCCTTTTATTTTTGGTTGGTGACATGTCTGTATTGTTCCTTGTTTTATGTTGCAGACTTATGTGAACGCCAATCATGAATGATTATCTTTATTTTAGTGAAAGTCTCACACATCAACACTCTCTAGTGAAACTGTCAACTCTGTCCTTTCAGCTCCTTAAAAAGTGTAAGCACATGAAGAATTTTATCAGGGACGTCCTGTAATTTTTAAAAATCAATATTTGTTACAGTTTCTTCTGTCTTTTACATCCTAGTTCCTCCTAATGCAAACGAGTTCAAATCAGTTGGACAAAATGAGACCAGTATAACTCTGCAGTGGAAGACAGTAAATGGCAGCCTCAACTATACACTTATGTTCAGTGGAGGAGAGATAAACATCACTGCATCAGCGGTACAGGAACAAGTGACACACACAATCCTGGAACTCACAAGTGGGACTAAATACGATTTCAGTCTCTTCACTGTGTTTGAAAATGTCAGAAGTAGCGGAGTAAACATCACTGCAGTCACTGGTAAGATGTTTTCCCTCTCATATAGCCATATAACAAGAGCCATGGCAGAGCTCTGTAAAAATATCTAATTTCAAGTTTCTCAGTAACAGAGGGGTGTTGCTCGCTTAATATTTTTGCCTATTGCTGATAAAAGACTGGAATTGAATGCAACTTATTATTTGTTTGATAAACTACACAAACCACAAAATTTTGTTAGGAATATCCTGTCATTTTAAAAAAATCAAATTTTGTTACAGTTTCTTTTCCATGTCTTTTCCATTCTAGCTCCTCGTAACACAGAAGAGTTCAAATCAGTTGGACAAAATGAGACCAGTATAACTCTGCAGTGGAAGACAGTAAATGACAGCCTCAACTATACACTTATGTTCAATGGAGGAGAGATAAACATCACTGCATCACACGAACAAGTGACACACACAATCTTTGAACTCACAAGTGGGACTAAATACGATTTCAGTCTCTTCACTGTGTTTGAAAATGTCAGAAGTAGCGGAGTAAACATCACTGCAGTCACTGGTAAGATGTTTTCCCTCTCATATAGCCATATAACAAGAACCATGGCAGAGCTCTGTAAAAATATCTAATTTCATGTTTCTCAGTAACAGAGGGGTGTTGCTCACTTAATATTTTGGCATATTGCTGATAAAAGACTGGAATTGAATGCAACTTATTATTTGTTTGAAAGAAAAAGACTGCCCAAACACAACATTTTAAATCACATTTTTATGACTGTTCCTTCATTGTGTTTCTTTCCATTCTAGCTCCTCGTAACACAGAAGAGTTCAAATCAGTTGGACAAAATGAGACCAGTATAACTCTGCAGTGGAAGACAGTAAATGACAGCCTCAACTATACACTTATGTTCAATGGAGGAGAGATAAACATCACTGCATCACAGGAACAAGTGACACACACAATCCTGGAACTCACAAGTGGGACTAAATACGATTTCAGTCTCTTCACTGTGTTTGAAAATGTCAGAAGTAGCGGAGTAAACATCACTGCAGTCACTGGTAAGATGTTTTCCCTCTCATATAGCCATATAACAAGAGCCATGGCAGAGCTCTGTAAAAATATCTAATTTCATGTTTCTCAGTAACAGAGGGGTGTTGCTCACTTAATATTTTTGCCTATTGCTGATAAAAGACTGGAATTGAATGCAACTTATTATTTGTTTGAAAAAAAAAGACTGCCCAAACACAACATTTTAAATCACATTTTTATGACTGTTCCTTCATTGTGTTTCTTTACATTCTAGCTCCTCGTAACACAGAAGAGTTCAAATCAGTTGGACAAAATGAGACCAGTATAACTCTGCAGTGGAAGACAGTAAATGACAGCCTCAACTATACACTTATGTTCAATGGAGGAGAGATAAACATCACTGCATCAGCGGTACAGGAACAAATAACACACACGATCCTGGAACTCACAAGTGGGACTAAATACGATTTCAGTCTCTTCACTGTGTTTGAAAATGTCAGAAGTAGCGGAGTAAACATCACTGCAGTCACTGGTAAGATGTTTTCCCTCTCATATAGCCATATAACAAGAGCCATGGCAGAGCTCTGTAAAAATATCTAATTTCAAGTTTCTCAGTAACAGAGGGGTGTTGCTCACTTAATATTTTTGCCTATTGCTGATAAAAGACTGGAATTGAATGCAACTTATTATTTGTTTGATAAACTACACGAAACACAACATTTTGTTAGGAATGTCCTCTCACTTTAAAAAAAATCAAATTTTGTTACAGTTTCTTTTCCATGTCTTTTCCATTCTAGCTCCTCGTAACACAGAAGAGTTCAAATCAGTTGGACAAAATGAGACCAGTATAACTCTGCAGTGGAAGACAGTAAATGACAGCCTCAACTATACACTTATGTTCAATGGAGGAGAGATAAACATCACTGCATCACAGGAACAAGTGACACACACAATCCTGGAACTCACAAGTGGGACTAAATACGATTTCAGTCTCTTCACTGTGTTTGAAAATGTCAGAAGTGCGGAGTAAACATCACTGCAGTCACTGGTAAGATGTTTTCCCTCTCTCATATAACCATATAACAAGAGCCATGGCAGAGCTCTGTAAAAATATCTAATTTCAAGTTTCTCAGAAACAGAGGGTGTTGCTCATACCTATTGCTGATAAAAAGACTGGAATTGAATGCAACTTATTATTTGTTTGAAAGAAAAAGACTGCCCAAAAACAACATTTTAAATCACATTTTTATGACTGTTCCTTCATTGTGTTTCTTTACATTCTAGCTCCTCGTAACACAGAAGAGTTCAAATCAGTTGGACAAAATGAGACCAGTATAACTCTGCAGTGGAAGACAGTAAATGACAGCCTCAACTATACACTTATGTTCAATGGAGGAGAGATAAACATCACTGCATCACACGAACAAGTGACACACACAATCTTTGAACTCACAAGTGGGACTAAATACGATTTCAGTCTCTTCACTGTGTTTGAAAATGTCAGAAGTAGCGGAGTAAACATCACTGCAGTCACTGGTAAGATGTTTTCCCTCTCATATAGCCATATAACAAGAACCATGGCAGAGCTCTGTAAAAATATCTAATTTCATGTTTCTCAGTAACAGAGGGGTGTTGCTCACTTAATATTTTGGCATATTGCTGATAAAAGACTGGAATTGAATGCAACTTATTATTTGTTTGAAAGAAAAAGACTGCCCAAACACAACATTTTAAATCACATTTTTATGACTGTTCCTTCATTGTGTTTCTTTACATTCTAGCTCCTCGTAACACAGAAGAGTTCAAATCAGTTGGACAAAATGAGACCAGTATAACTCTGCAGTGGAAGACAGTAAATGACAGCCTCAACTATACACTTATGTTCAATGGAGGAGAGATAAACATCACTGCATCAGCGGTACAGGAACAAGTGACACACACAATCTTTGAACTCACAAGTGGGACTAAATACGATTTCAGTCTCTTCACTGTGTTTGAAAATGTCAGAAGTAGCGGAGTAAACATCACTGCAGTCACTGGTAAGATGTTTTCCCTCTCATATAGCCATATAACAAGAGCCATGGCAGAGCTCTGTAAAAATATCTAATTTCAAGTTTCTCAGTAACAGAGGGGTGTTGCTCGCTTAATATTTTTGCCTATTGCTGATAAAAGACTGGAATTGAATGCAACTTATTATTTGTTTGATAAACTACACAAACCACAACATTTTGTTAGGAATATCCTGTCATTTTAAAAAAAATCAAATTTTGTTTCTTTTCCATGTCTTTTCCATTCTAGCTCCTCGTAACACAGAAGAGTTCAAATCAGTTGGACAAAATGAGACCAGTATAACTCTGCAGTGGAAGACAGTAAATGACAGCCTCAACTATATAATTTTGTTCAATGGAAGCGACGTAGACATCACTGCATCAGCGGGACAGGAACAAATAACACACGCGATCCTGGAACTCACAAGTGGGACTAAATACGATTTCAGTCTCTTCACTGTGTTTGAAAATGTCAGAAGTAGCGGAGTAAACATCACTGCAGTCACTGGTAAGATGTTTTTCCTCTGACATAGGCTACAACAAGAGCCAGGATAGAGCTCTGAAACAATATCTAAGCTAAAGTTTTATTAACACATGGTTGTTGCTCACTTAATGACTTAATGTGAATGAAATTAAACTTAAAAAAAGGAATATCAAATTATGCTTGTAACATGCTGTCATTAAAAAACAATCAATAACTCTCACAGTTTCACAATTCAATCTTTACTGAAACAACTGTGTCCTCTGTCCTCTTTCAGCTCCCAAAAATGTTAAGAATGTGACTGTGTTGACACAAAATGAGAGTAGTATAACTCTGATGTGGGACAAGGTTAACACCATCTCAACTTACATCCTACAATATGATAACAATGTCAGTTCCATTAAGGGCAGTGTGTCTTATCAAGAGGCATCAGTTACACGTGAGGTCTCTTCGCTTGCTGCTGGGACAAAATATAATTTCACCCTCATCACTGTGTTTGAGAATGTCAACAGCACTGGATTCTCATTTAACGCTGTGACTGGTAGGTCACCTTTGAGTATACATTTGGAGCCAAATATTTGGCTTGTGATATGCAAATCATACACAAATTGTTGTATTTAACTGTACCTTTAAAAAAGCTGTTAGCAAATAGTCCCACCAATCACTCATGAAACTTTCAACAAACATTAGAGGGACTGTTTCTTTACATTACATTACTTTACATTCTACCTAGTGATAATGCAGAAGAGTTTTCACCAGATTAATAAAAAAAGTGGAACACATAACATACAGAAGATAATGACCTGAACTTGACCTTGTACTGCCTGGATAACTGAGATAAATCTACACAGCTTAACTATGCTGTCTCTAAAATATGTCATAATACGTAGGCTATTACTGACACTTCATCTTCAGGTTGGACTGAATGTTTTGAAATACACACAGCATTTTTAAAATGCTTTTACCGGTATTTTAAGTTTCTTTCCGGATTTGAAATTCATTCCCAAATGTATGGTGTGTGTGTGATTTAAGGTGCGCATCCTTAATTTTGTGGTGAGTGAAGGCTTTTTTATTCTTTTCGTCAGTTCCCTCAATGGTGGCTTTGGTCAGTGTGACTAAACGCTCTGTGACCAGCATAACCCTGGAGTGGAATGTGGATGTGGATAAAGACTGGAGCTACGTTCTCCAAATTAATGGGGAAAATTTGCAACTTCACCCGGACAGATCTGCAAATGTTTTGTCACATTCATCCCCATCTCTCCAGCCTGGAACAGAGTATCCTTTCAGCGTGACCACAGTGTTCTCTGGACTCAACAGCACTGCTTATAAAGGCTTCACAGTAACAGGTACATGCCTCCTCTGTTACAAATTTTCAAAAACTGTTGTCAATGGATATCTTTCCAATATGAATAATAAAATATTGTTCCACATGTAAATTTACGAAGAGCCTACAAGGCCTGGTTCTGGAAAACTCGAGTTAATTATTTTTTGATTGAAATATGTGCTAAAGGCTTTTGTCTGCAATTATTTTCTCATTCATTTCAGCCATAGATTGTACCAATGTAACCTGGTATGTTACTAACTCATCGATCCAAGGAATGATTGAAGGCTTGTTCTCGAATGCAACAGCCAATAATAAATCACAAACTCATGTCAGTCCTGGAGGTAGCAATGTGTCATTTTCTGGCCTTTACCCTGGCGCAACCTATGAGGTGTCTCTTGTGTATGAAAGGAATTCCAAATACTTTCAACAGTGTCGCCACGAACTGACAATCAGTAAGTACAAATCTGTCTTACCACATAAACTGCAGATTTGCTTGCATTTCCAACTGAAATACTGTGAAGTACTAACACGATCTTTCTCAATCTATATTTTAATAACAAAAATTTCAAAGCATTTTACCCATAATGGTAGTAGAAGGTGCACAGTAATTTCATGTAATTAATTTTTTTTTGTGTTCTTGAAACCATATAATTAATCTAAAGGGAAAGAGCAAAATACAGTACCTTTTATTCACATACTGTATATAGTTAATAGTGCTATTTGAAATGGTTCTATATGATTATATGGGCTGCAACTAATGATATTTTTTAATTGTTAATTTATTTATAACAGTTTTTCACTTTGTAACCTACCCAGACTCCAGAGAGGCATCTTTTTTCTGACCAACAGTCAAAAACCCAAAATATTAAATGTACCCAACATATTAAACAGAGAAAAGTGACAAAGCCTCACTTTGGTAAAACTGGAATGATTGGCATTTTTGTGACTTAATTTTCAATTATCATTACAGTTTTTTAATAATTTTCTGTGGATTGACTAATCGTTTGAATGAAATATTGTTTCAACACAATACGTGGCATCATTGTGTTATGCTGGACTACTTCTTTTTGATAGGAATAAAAGGCAAATTCCTTTTTTTGCAGTGGAGTGCAGATTATAAATGATAGGTCATTTTCATCAAATCTGTGTCTTCAGTAGAGAAATGTATGAATTTGTGTTGTGTTTTTGACAAAGTCTATAGTTACACTGTGTTGGTATGTTGCTGTTTGTGATTATACTGTAAAGGCATCTTTCCACTTGTTTTACTCAGTTCCTCCAGATTTAAGGGCTCACTGTGAGTACTGGGCAGCTGGCTATTCTGTCTTCATTGTCTGGAATAAACCTGATGGTGTGTGGACTTCAGTGGAGGTGAACGTGACTGGAAAAACTCACAAAGTGAAAAATGGGGAACAGCATCTCAAAATATCTGGATTCCTACCTGCCAAAACATATGAGGTGTCTTTAGCTTCACTGTCTGGGATCGTAAGGAGTTACAAACCATTTGTTTTTTCATGTCCTACTGATCCAAGGGGTGAGTCAAAGTGACTATATTACTCTGTATTAATACCATTTCAATGTGTTTCCTGATGTAAAATGTTAATAATAGATTCTCACTTTTTCCTCATTATTGTGCTTATTAAATGTTTGTTAGGTTTTTAGTAAGTGCTTGTTGTTTGGTTTTGGTTCTTTGAATTTCACGTTTGTTCTTAGATTACAAAATTCACCCTAGTGGGAAAATACAGATAAAGTGACTAATGTAAATAGGGATTGCTCTGCTGTGTTGAGTATCTCCTTTATGTTAAAGCATTTAATCCAGATTTTACTCCCTGTAGGAGTCATTGCAGGGTCAGTATTTGCTGTGCTGCTTTTTGGCGTCCTGGTCTGTCTGGCTGTCTTCATTTTGTTTAAAAGACCAGATATCATCAGGTTAGTGCTGCCTCAATGACTATCGTCTGATTGTCTCCCTGAAATGTACTCAATCAGACTCAATCAGTGAAACTCTTTGCTTCTTTCCCACAGCAGAAAAAAGCCATTCATTGCTGGTTTCAGACTATCTAATCAAAAGTGCAAGTAAGTATACGTTTCATCATCTCTTCATAATGTTAACACCTCGGCCAGTCCCCTACAATGTGGTAAAAAGGAGAAAATTAGGTCTTGTATAATGAGGTTCATTTGGGAGAAAATTAGTAGGTTAACCACATGTGAAAAATATACTGTATCTAAGATTAATGTCGATCTTTATTCTGTAATATTTATGTATGTCAATTGCCTTACAACGTGACATGACATGTTTTTTTCAGAGCTATTTCTGTGGCAAAGTTTCCAGAACACTTCTGCCAATTAAGTGCGGACGAGAACAGAGGTTTCAGCCAGGAATATGAGGTGCATAAAAAAGCTAATTGTATTTTGTTCTTCCTCTTATTTTTGTATAGGACAGTAAAACTGTGTATAGTTGTGTTACTCTTTTATTTGCTTTCCGTTGGCCTTTGTCTCAATCGCATGCCATGTCATCTGCCAACTTCCATGCAGAGCCTAATTCCTGTTGGCACAGAGCAGACACGAAAGGAAGCTCTTCTACCTGAGAACAAAGCAAGGAATCGATTCAACAATGTCCTGCCATGTAAGACTGACCTCTGACTGCTGGACCATGCTATCACAAGCAATAGAGACTCGTGAAATAGTCCAGATCCACGGACTCCGGAGTCTAGTAACACTCATTGTGTTGCACTGCAGTTAAACCGTCTTCTGTTTTCTCATCCTAGATGACTGGTGTCGGGTGAAGCTAACTACATCAAATCCCGGGACCTCTGACTACATTAATGCCAGTTACATGCCAGTAGGTATTCCCTGACTTCTGACAATCATTTAAGAAAACGCTTTCTGTAACTGTTGTGCACCACCGGACAGTGAGCTTATAAAAATCTCGACTCAAACTGACAAAAAAAAATCCTTTAGTAAATTTGATAAGCTTGAATCATTCACTATTTGGAGTGAAGTTGCCTCAGTTGCAAGTAAATGGTTGCTAAAACATCTGCACATGCACATTAATTTAAAGTCTAGTAATTTATGCTAACTTTCTGTGATTTCATATTTTATATTGAGCAATGTAGGACATATAAAAGCTAGAAAAGTGTACATATTAATTTTGGCAGTTGCTTCTCAGGGCTACAACTGCAACAGAGAGTACGTTGCCACTCAGGGTCCTCTGCCCTCCACAGTCAATGATTTCTGGAGGATGATCTGGGAACAAAGAGTGAAAGGCATCGTCATGGTAACCAACTGCACTGAGGGAGGAAGGGTGAGTTTTCAGGAAGATTTGAGAATCTTTTATTGCCAGATTTTAAGGGAAGTACAAACTTTAGTGAGCTGTTGTGAATCATTTGCTCTTATAGCTAATGTGTTGTCAAATGATGACAGTTTACATGTCCTATTGTGCACACAATTATTTAATATTAAGTGTCACAGTTCATTGACACTTTTTGATCTATTGCTACAATTACATTACAACCTAATTTTGTTTGTTTGTTTGTATGTTTCCCTTTTTTAGACTAAGTGTGAACGATACTGGCCTGCAGACAGTAAGCCTTGCCTTTACGAAGGGCTGTTAGTCACCACCAGATCTGAGCGGCAGGAGCCCAACTGGACATTGAGGGACTTTAGGGTGAAACATGTACGAAACATCTCTAAAACTTTTATGGTGTAACTGAATAGGTTGGGTAATATATCTCCACGTTTTGTTGTGTCTACCTCAAACTGTGTCAGAGCACAAATAGCAATTTATGGAAAAAGATTAAATGTATTTTGCTGTAGATGTCATAAGAGAAAATTGCTTGAATGCGTACACATTTGATTTTAAAGAGGACAATGCTTGATGACTTCAAGTATCATTTACCAACCATTATACTAGTTCAAGACATAGACCTAAGGTATTTGAATTCCTCTATGTGAATCTTCTTCACAGAGGAACACCTCAGAGGAGCGCACAGTTAAACATTTTCACTTCACTGCCTGGCCTGACCATGGAGTCCCACAGGGCACAGAAGTCCTGATCCAGTTCAGAGGACTGGTGAGACAGCACATAGAGAGAGAAGGGGCTGGAGCACCAACCGTGGTGCACTGCAGGTACAGAATGAGTGCTTGTTTTAAGTCTGGAGAGTAACCTATGCCATTTGTAGTTTTAAATGAGAACCATTTTAGGGTAACAAAAAATCTGTCAAAGGTCAACTGAATATCTCATGATATACAGTATATGCATATACATTTTACATGGAATGCCAGCTTTTATAACTTTTACTGGCTTAGTTTTTATGTTAGTTATGGATAACATGGTCCTCAGTTCCTAGGTCAGTAGTACGTGATTCTACATGTTAAAAATCTACTTTGAAACCATCAGGACTACTTGATGATGACCATCATACCCCCTGCTTACATTTTGCTGTTTCTTTCTTAGTGCTGGAGTGGGGAGGACAGGCACTATCATTGCCCTGGATGTGCTGCTTCAGCAGCTAGAGAAAGAAAGAGCAGTGGACATCAATGCCTTTGTGCACAAGATGAGACTGAGTCGACCATACATGGTGCAGACAGAGGTAAAACTGATCGTTCTAAGTTGCTTCAGGCTGAGCTACCAATTCTTTAGTTACTGTAGGTACCCATTTAAGGTTGGGTCTCTTGATTTTTAGACACAGCTAGTGATACAGTACAAGCAGTGATACTGTAGCATGTGTAAGCTGTGCTTAGATTTCCATGTAGTTGCTCATTTCCATCCTCTACAAAATATGGGTCTGAAATGGTCTTTTTTACTGTCCCATTTAAACTTTTACAAGTCAATCTGCCTGAATATTTACCAAAAATAGACTCTTTCAAATAGATCTGATGTCATCATTGTTATTTACACATTCTTGTATCAAGATCTCAGTAATTTTGAAAGTAAAAAATAATTTCAATCATATGAAATTTTAACATAAATCCAGCAGTATGTGGCATTACACCTCAACATACAGTATGCTATGTCATACTTTTTTGTGTAAGAACTGAAATCTTGCTTTCAGTCACATTAATGTAGGCCTCACTGCGCTAAGGTGTATATTCGTATGCACATTCACATTCTTTGTGACGCTAAATTATCCAATTTTCCGAAGTCCAAACACAAAAGCCTGGCCTACATTATTAGGAAACTCTTTCTGTGGCAATATGGCATACAAGGAAGTGCCAGCCAGAATACAGTATGTACATAAGCACTTTACACCCAAAGTTCTTTTCATATGACCAGCATCTTTGGTTTATTTCTTTTCAGTCCCAGTATGTTTTCCTGCACCAATGCATCATGGACTGTCTGCAGCCAAATGACAAGACTGAAGAGAACATATATGAGAATGCAGACATGATATATGCCAATGCCACTGCACTCCGAGAGTTTCACACAAATGTCTAAACTAAACGAGACGGTCAGCCCTGCAGTCACTATTTTGTGCTCTAAAGGACAATCTAATTCTAAAGGCAACATTTTGTTATGAACTGTAAATATGAAAAACATTTAAGTCTTATATATTACTGTATATGCATAGCACACTTTTATTTAACTTACATTTTTGTTACGCTCATCTGCAATATGTATATATTATTATTATTAGTAATATTATTATGTGAGGGAACAACACCCCAGATGGCCTAAGAATATTTTTAAATCACATTTATTAAAAATAAGAAATGTAGGTGATTTTCTATTTGTACAAGAAATAAAATATTTTTTAATTACAAAAATACCTGAATGTGTTTTTACAAAGTCTGCAAACGAGATGAAAAACCCAGTATTGCTGTCACATTTACATGTTAGTGCCAAACTGACACAGAACAGGAACTCAACTCCAATGTTTGTCCTTAATGTGTCGGTATGTCGATGTTCCTCTAGAGCAGACACATCCACTCTGCTCACACCTGCTCCTCTGTGATGCCTTTACTCGGTGGGTCCTGGTTACTGGAGACAACGGAGAAGTTGCTATTGATAAGCTCCTGTCTGGCTTTTAGGGCCTCAGGGTTGATCTCTACTGGCACTGAATGCTGCTTGCCTGGATGCAGGGCCTCAATTTTACCAGCTACAGGCGGAGAAGGGACGGAGAACTTCTTAGCGATGTTGTGCAGGACACTGCACGCCTTGATAATGTTGGACTTTTTGTCCAAAGAGCCTTCTTGTGCAAAACCGAGTTGCATCAGGCACCTGAAACGCCTCTTCATGGAACCGAGTGTTGTCCGCATGACGTCGTGGATCTTTGCGTGGGCCTCATTGAAGCGGGCCTCATTGTCATTTACAGGTTCTGACACAGGAGTCAAGACATGTTTGCTTAAGTGGTAGCCTTTCCCGCCTTTAAGAAAGACATGAGAGAATGCAATTAATACAGCATAAGAGAAACAAGACCATTAAAATGTTAATCTTAATGATTGTAATGTAATGAGTTTCAATAATGAAGATAAAACTCAACATGTAGTATGGATTGTGGAGGGTAAAAACCAGCCTTGCTGTGTACAGTCTGACAGGAATTCATTACACAAAGTTGTGAAACTTATCTGTACACCTACTCCAGATGATTACACCAGAAGTGTTTTATTTAGAAGATGATGAAGTAATAATGTGTTGCAGAAATGAGTAGACACTAAAAGGAGGAGCATCATTTAGCTACATATTGAGTGGGGAGAAAGTTCAACCACATCATGGTCTTCCTCAGCAAATGGAGTTTGTTCAGTTGTCATGGTGATTCCGTGATAACGGAGCAAACTGCTGACTTAACCTAGAAAAAAGTTAGTAAGTTGAGTTTCTTTTGTCAAAATTGAGTATTATTATTTTAAACAATTGTATTCTAATGTGTTTATTAACTAGGAGGTTGTGGAGTTATATGTTGTGTGTGTGAGTGGGCTGTTTTCACACTGAAGTTCAGTAAAACATACGTTGGCAAACGTCAATCGTCACTTCGAAGAATATGAATTAAGTTATGACATCCAAACAGGAGGTCACCATTCTTATTTATGCGTATGATCAAATGGGTCTCTCCCATTCATTGCCTTTTGTATCTTTTTAAAAATATCTTACCAATAACCCAATATGGTCCGTGCAATTCCTCCTCCATTTCCCTTCCTTTGAACGACGAGTCCCACATTTCCTGCTCAAACGTGCTGCCCACACAACATTTTTCAACACTTAATATGTTGCCGTCGGAGTCACATATGATCTGGCTCACGACCGATGTGTAACCCAAAGTGTTGACAAAAGACCTGAACGTGTCCTTCTCATAGGGAGAAGCTCTGATCTTGAAGTGAGCTGGAGACAGGACGCCCAGCACATTGGGGATCCCACAGAATTTCTCTATCTTGAAGGCGACGTTGGCTCTGGCTTCCCGGATTAGTGGGAATGAGATGAACTGATCGGACATCCCTGCGATGACCCCGGAGATTGTGCTAATGACCGCGTGACAGTCCGTCTGGCTCAGCCCGACCCTCTGCAGGACGGCGGCGGAGGAGACTCCGTGTGCGTAATGGTTCAGTGCCACCATGACCATCACGTCCACGGACAGTGCAGGTTTCTTCAAAGCGACTTTCTTCATGCGGATGCGGGCAGCGTCTGTGATGAAGGCGATACAGGGTCTGGTGAGGTGGAACATCTGGAACAAAGCTTCGTCGTCGAACTCGTCGAAACAGCTCGGGGCCCCGTTATCCGCTCCGCCATGTCCGAGGAGCTCTTCCTGGACCGCGAGCCACACCGGCAAAGCGAAGGCCATTTGTTTACTTCTGCAGTATGTTTAAATGCACATGTCCGACAAAGATTACTCGATGAATGACAAATGATAAACAGTGGCGATTATCATGGAAGCACGGTCTTCTTCTCTAAGGTTTAGGCAGTCCGCAAAGCTGTTCGTTATCGCCACCCACTGGACAGGAATACAAACTGCAAACAAATGCAACTATGTTTAAATAAATAAACAAATAATGACATCTAAAAAAATTAAGTAGATTCAGTGGAACGTACTTGGGGAAACTATAATTCATAGTGCAAATATATCAAAATCCTCCTGTATATTTTAAAGCCTTTATAATATCATCCCACTCTGCCACATAATCCTTAAAGCAGAACACCAGCTTTTTGGTTCTTGACAACAGGACCTTCCGGTGTAATGTGATATTATATGACTTTCCAGTCCATGTCTCTTTCTGATTTGTTAGTTGTTGTTTTTTTTGCACAGAGAACTTCTAGACAGGCTTGGAAGAAGTGCTGATTTCCCATCTGTATGATATTCTAGAAATTATCCTGGACTTCAGAGAAAAGAAAAATCTGTTTTAAAAAGTATAGTATCTCTATAAACCAAAAGCTGTTTAATTACCTGTGAGAGAATTAAAAGTGGAAGAGAGGATATAGAGTTAACACACTATAATAAAAAAAAAATTAAATACAATATTAACCTTTATACTTGGGCCCTGAATTGTACATCTGTGTTGCAGGTCTAGTTGTGATTTAGACCAATCAGATGGATGTATTTTACAATAAATCTTGTCTAGTGCTGCTTTAACATCATAAGTCTGAGTCAGGACATTTCAACCAGGCACTGAACTGCTCCAGAACCTGTGATTTGTTGCAACTTCACTCCTAAATTTCTAGCAGTGGATCCCAAGGTTAGAAATGCAACAGGATATCATGTATTTAAAGCTATCATGGCTTATTTATTTCATGATTGTAATATTATATAATAATAATACTATCAAAAGCATATAAAATAGTATGTAATTTATTGAATATAATCATTTGATACCTTTTTTATCCAGTGTACAAGTTGCTCTGACAATAAATTCATTTGTTTGTGTCATGATATTGTGTTACATCACATTCAGCATATCACGGTTATTCACATGCACACCGCACATCATTTTGTCCAATATAGATCTGGAAAGCACCAACAAAAGTCAATTCATTCAGTACATCTTTGCCCCATGTTGCATTATTCCTGGATAAATAAATAATGCACAATCCTTCTTTTATAAACAAAGGGTAAACAGTGACACCACAATAAATCCCCAGCAGCTTCACTTCTACTCTGCCTCCAGCCAAAATCAGTTTCTGTCTGTTATAGCTTGGGTGACAAATAGAACATTTTGTTGACTTCACTAATGGAAACATCTTTCAGTCTGGGTATTCCCCCCTTGCGGCAGTCTTCTGTCCTCTGGCCTTGAGCGTACACATCTGTGACAGAAAGGAGACATTCAAGGGTGTTAGGGTGGGGAAATTTGGAAGAAAATTTATATTTTCTCATGTCGGGAGGCATGATGTCAGAGATTAACTGTATCATACAGTTTACAGTTAGTTTAGTATGAATGTAACATTTAGTAGTATGTAGTTCTTACTTTTAGCAGAAGTAATTGTAGTACTAATTCCTGTATAATGGGGGCGGTGTGGCAGTAGTATTAATGTCAGTAGCCGTTGTAGTACAAATGCTAATAGAATATAAAACTATAATGTTGCCACACAGGTGCAACCAGCAGGTCACAGTTAGCCTATAGAAAACGTCCTCACCTGTGATGTTGTCCACGGAGTCGAGTGGAGCCGTGTTATTCATGTTCACTCCGAACAGCAACACTACAAAGATCACTAATGCAACCAGCAGATAGATCGGCACAGCAAGGGCCCAATATCTATACAAGGCAAAGTGTTTCAGTTAACGGATCATAAAACTTCTAATGTATTTCCTGAGGCACACAATTTCATCAAACAGTCAATAAAGGGAACTCGTTATTGGATAACTACCGTCTGATCATAATTTTCTACTTACTTTTGAGGCCAGTAAGTGAGCCCTATTGAATGAAGCCACTCCTCTGGTATAAATGCCCACAGACAGTACAGAACTGTGGAGAGAAGAAAGGAAAGTAGATGTTGCATTGCAGACAAGGTTGACAGTGTTTTTTGTTTGAATAGCTATCTACACTGTTTGACACTGGGAAATTAAGGATTGGGCTTTCTTTGCACACACACACACACACACTGCCAGTATTACTCCATGAATTCACAATCACCGTAACCTGACAGTGAGTGTGTTGAATGACTACATCTGACTCATTTGTTTTGTATTTTTTGAAAATTCAAAGCACATCTCTAGGGAATAAATTAAATTAATATACACTATATTTTATAAAAAAAGGAAGACGGCCTACTTCCAACAGCATGTCACAGAAATATATAAAATTGTTTTTATATTTATTGCTGTTGACCACAAGCAAATAATCCTGCAGAACATGTCAAAGACACACAACAATGGCAACAAAAAAATTAGATTGTTAACCTCACTTTTTAAATCTCAGTATTTTTATAAACCTAAACGTTTTTTCACCACACAATTAAACTGCAAGACTTTTGCTCTTAGCTACACGATTGTTTTTTGAGGTTTTAGCCCATTTTTTATGCAAATAAGCTTTTCACCAGGACTTGTTTTACCTGTGCATGAAAAGAGACATTATTTTGTTTGCGTTGTATCACCTGCTGTAAGTACTGATTGCACTGTGTCTTACTGTGTTGGATAAAAGATTACAGGTTTGGTAAGCACAGATGTCATTACTGGCTACTATCTTTGTTTGGAAATTCCTTCAGGAAAGTGGTAAGTGGTGTCAAACAACCTTCTGGGTTTTTCAAAGATTGCCGGGTATTTATGTTTTCTCTGTGACTCGGATGTAATGATAATATATGAGAGGCACAAACTGGGGTTACTTTACCTTGTGTTATTGTGTCTAATATGTAAGACTACATAATTGGCCTGGCTTATGTTATGACCTGGGAAGTCAGACCTGATTAAAATTGTGTCATAATGTCTGCTGCTGTATTGGTATGTACATGAAAATGTATAAACATGCTATTCAATTCACTTAATATCTCTGCTGAATTGTTCATTTTAATTAGAAATGTTTAATATTTTAATATTGGAAGAGTGAAATGACAACACTTGACTTACAGAAGCCAAACTGTGAGCCAAGGAAAAGAACAAACCCATAAATGGCCCTCTCAGGCAGGGGAGAGGGAGAGTTTTCCACCATGATCTGAAACCACAACAAAAACAGAGAAAGGTACGATGAAGAAGTGTCACAATCCAAGGAAAGCGTCAGACGCAAAGTTAGCTCGAGTTACATACCTATGAATACGTATAAGTTTGGTTCATCTAAAAGCTAGTACAAGCCTCCTGAGAACGTCCAGATTTATGCCTCTCAAAAACGCTACCAGATATTTTCCTGTCAGCGCACCTAAACGGAGCTTTGCTTATTTTCCAAGATGTCCTCGAAATATGCGACACGACGTATTTATCCAAAAGTAAAACGTAAGTTAAAAAACAAACGTTATAATCAAAATGTCTACCAAAAATCAGGCTGCCTTTTTTCTCTAACACCCACTAAAGCTGTCAAACATTGTTGACCAATTAGCTTGCCTACATTTTGTCCCATTTGATATTCAGTCCGATGTGAAACGTTTGTCAAAAAAGAGTTCCGTATTTGGAATAAGAAGCAAAACAAACAGCAAACATTGTTTTTAATGTATTAATACATTATATTAATTGGAGTGGATATGAGTTAAAACACTTCA
This sequence comes from Siniperca chuatsi, assembly GCF_020085105.1. NCBI lineage: Eukaryota > Metazoa > Chordata > Actinopteri > Centrarchiformes > Sinipercidae > Siniperca > Siniperca chuatsi. Next base: position 13,980,798 of record NC_058061.1, read on the forward strand.
CCTCAGTTATTGGATTGTTTAGCTTCATAGCTTACTAGACGCGCTTATGTTACGGTTTCATGTTTTTGCCGGACATATTTGGCTGCTACACATGTCGGAAAGATACATTTCAGCATGGCTTTGGAGCACCTGGAGTTTTACCACTGAGCAGTTTTCTCAGCAGTTAAGGAGAATATCCGAACACTTTCTCTACATTGTTGCGGCTACACGGTAAACGAACTCTGGGCAAACATTTCTTTACGAGACGGCATTGACCATTACTTCTTGTAACCAAGTGACGGAGCTCTGACGCTCCAACGTGGCTCAGGACGGTTAACAGACTTTACATACTTAAAAGAAATAATACAATAGATTTCACCGGAAGTGGCCATAATGTCAAAGGTGAACGCAAAGAAAAGACACTTTCCTGCTAAAACACAACGACCTACATCTACAGAGAAAAACAACACAGCGAAAAGGAAAAGGAAAAACTGGATGAAAGAGAAGTTTAAAAAGATGAAGCCTCCACCCAAAAACCAAGAAAAGGCTAAAGTTCAACAAACATTACCTCCAAAAGATGTCCAGCTTTTTTCTGCTAACTGGAAAACATTACAAGAGGTTTGTCATTAAGAGTTCATTCTGTCTCTGTAGCAAGTTACTCGTCATATTTGTGTATTAGATTTTGTAACATTCAGTACAAGATTTTTCACAACTTTGCTAAACTTTCCACAGATGATAAAGGCCAGTGAACCGGAGAAGAAGCCGCCTGTGACACCAAAACATCAGAACGGTGCTTTGCGAAAGAAGGAGGTTAAAGAAAATTCTTCTAAAAATATTACCAAGAACAATGTCTATCCCGGGCGGACAGACACTGGGAAAAAAGTAATACACAAAACTGTTCCTAACAGTGTTGTCCCCAAGGACTCTCAAGTGAAGTTAATGGTTCCAGCTGTCGCAGAGACAAGACCGTCTGCTGCTCTAAAAAGGAAAAAGGACAGTGGAAAGTCAAACAGCGAGCAAGCAGTCAAGAAAAAGAAGTCTGTGGTTGAAGAGAAGAAACCTACAGAGTAAGTATACAGCACTAACATCTGCTAATCAAGGTCAAGAAGAATTGTGGCTGCTAACTTCACCTTGCTCTGTCTTATTGTAGAGAGGACCTTTGGTTTGATGATGTGGACCCTGACGACATTGAGGCGACAATGGGAGTAGAGGCAGCGGAGATCATGAGGAAGAAGCAGGGCATTCAGAAGAGCAAGGACACAGAGAGCGCCCTGGTCAAGGAGAAAGCCTTTGAGGGGTGAGTGACGACTAAGTCAATGTCCTTTGCTTTTGAAGGAACCTTACTGCTGTTTTTGCATATTTTAGATTGAGAAGAATAGTTTGACTTTTTTGGGAAATTCGCTTATTTGCTTTCTTGCCAAGAATTAGATGAGACTGTTTCCATTTATTTTGTAACAGCATTAAAATCAGCTTGCATTGACATAAAATGTTGCATTTAAGAGCAGGGACTGTTTTCAAAATGCCTTCTTGGAGGTGTGTTCAAGTGTTGGTTTTCCTACATCTGAGACTTTAGAATCGGCTTACAAACAGCTGCTTTTTACAACAACAAGGCTACAATATGATCATTATCTTTGTCATAATGAGTCTATTTGCATTTGTTTGTGTTTTCCTTGCTGACAACGTAGCTTGTGAATACAAATCTGAACCTGCAGCTGCCTTGAATGGATGTAGGTAGGTAGGTAGATAGAGTCTTTGTGTTTAGTGAGATGAAAAAGTTACTTGTCTTTAAAGATGATACCAATCCAGTTAAAGGGACAGACATGAATTGTCTTAACAGCATATGTAACAAAACAGAGACAGCAGAACCGCCTGCTTTGACTCCTCAGGCATGGTGCCTTACAGTAGTAGTGACGACTGTCCTCTCTTATCACCATGTTTGCCATTCGCCAACTGTTAGCCTCACCAGAGCCGTGGCCATTGATTGCGAGATGGTGGGAGTCGGTCCTAATGGAGAGGACAGCATCTTGGCTCGTGTGTCCCTCGTGAACCAGTTTGGGAAATGCATCTATGACAAATATGTGAAACCCACAGAGAAGGTGACCGACTACAGGACAGCCTTTAGTGGAATCCGACCAGAGGACATCAAAGACGGTGAGTCATGAAAGTAGTTATAATGAACAATTAACAGCTATATGAGGAACTGAAATACCATAATTTAACATCCATGTTTGCCCCACTGCAGGAGAGGATGTACACACTGTGCAGAGGGAGGTTGGTGAGATCCTGCAAGGCAGAATAGTGGTTGGACATGCTATACACAATGACTTAAAGGTAGCCTGGATGTAGTATCTGAGAGGGAACTAAAATAATTTTTTAATTAAATCTAAGCACTTATAAACCACTCTTAAACTTCTTCTCTGTTTCAGATTTTACTCTTGGATCATCCAAAAAAGAAAATCCGGGACACTCAGAAGTACAAACCTTTTAAGAAGACTGTAAAGGTACTTATGTTACCTTTAAAGTTGCGCACGCGGACCTCATCACCAAAAGATCCTAGAGAGTCCCTGTCCCAATTCTCAGAATCAGCGTCGTATATTATGTAAATATTTTCTTTCTTTGTTTTTTTTTTTTTTTTTAGAGTGGTCGACCTTCGCTGAAACTCCTCTGTAGAGAAATACTCAACGTTAAGGTCCAACAGGGTGAACATTCATCTGTAAGTCAACACATCAAACACAACTCTCACTTATTGTTTTCAAATGGTGACACAGCTGTAAAACACAGCATCTTGGACTGACCCCCCCCCCCTTCCGCTGTTTCTACCAGGTCCAAGACGCACAGGCCACCATGAGGCTCTACACACTGGTGAAAAAACAGTGGGAAGCAGAGATTAAGGCCAGTCAGAAGAACAAACACTTAGACAAGAAGAGTGAGAGAAAGCCCAAGTTTCCCAAGAACAAGAACAAGGGCAAGAATCTCATGGGATTATGAATTCAATTGCGAGAGGACAGATCGCCCCTGGATCAGAGGTTTGGGTTTGTTTTGGAAGACAAAAACCACAGGCAGACTTGTTACAGAAGTAACAGATGTTGAACACTTGTGCCAGTATACAGTTGTGACACTCATGAGCTTATGTAAGATCTATCACAACAGCCCCTCAAAGTGAGGAAAACCAAACTATTAAGAATAGCAAAGAAAATGAGTGTCTATAAAAAGTGTTTTTAACAGGTGGTGAGAGGGGTTTTGTCAGCCTGATAGGGCATTGCAGGATGTGAAAGACTTGATTGTTTTTGCCAATCATTGCGCAAAACCCAGGAGTGACTCACACGGGAATTAAAACATCTGAGAAAGCACGGAGCCTTTCAGCCAGTTCCTTCTTGAATATTTCCCAATATGTTATTCCCAGCAGTCGGAGGCAGGTGTTCAAATCATGGGCCATCCATGAGACTGCTCTTGAGAACTCAAAATCATTTGTCCACTGAAGGTGTTGTCAACGTATTGTTTTTGCGTTATGGTTCCAGTGTTATATAAATAGTTTGTTTAGATCATTGCTCTCTCATGACTTGGGTTGTAATAATTATATTACTGGTTGCCTTAAAAGTTGTATGTTTTAAAAAGTATGAATAAAACGAGAGAAATTCTTTCTATGTAGCTATATTGCAATTATTGTTTATGAAACTCCTCACCAGTGATACGGTTTGTGTCGATGACAGATGTGAACGTATCCAGTCCAGTCTTGCCGTAAACTGATCTCTGAGAAGCAGAGGGTTTGCTGTTGAAAAGTGGAATAACGTAAATCTGCTCCTCTGATTTTTATGCTCATGTTTTCTGTAATCTGCTACTCTCTTATGACCTGATGACCCACAAGATGTTTGGAAGCATGGTGACAGTAGACAATAGTGTCCAGTAGCTTGTTAACATCATCTTGCTCATAGTGACGCTACAATATCGTTTGTTGGATTATTTACAGCATCATGGCTAACCAAAGTTTGTCCAAAGTTAGACCACCCAAGTGTATTGTATTACCTTTTCTGTTCACACCTTTTAAAAAAACACACATCACCTCCAGGCGTTCTGAGATGATGACCCCAGACTTGAGTTTCATGAAACTGGTCTTTCCCATTTGGATTGGGGCTTCTTATGGCTGCCTAGTCTTGTGTAAATGTGTGTCTTGAGCTTCAGTTCCAGTGATGGAGTGAGGGATTTAGGCTCCTTGTGTGCCCACGGTATGTCAGTGTGATTGGCTGCACATGTTTGATGGAGAATGTGCCCTTCTCATAGTAGAAATGAAACCTTGGTCAGTCTAGGCTCTAAAGTACATTCTTAAGTGATGGAGCCCGATCACACTCTGGAGATCTCAGACAGTTGAAAACTTTGTTTATTTCTCTTTCTCTGACAAACACACAAGAAGAGGGACAAGTAACCTACAGTTTTTTAGGGATGAACTGTCTTTCCTGATTTTTATTTTTATTTTTTTCTGCTTCAGATGCAAGTGTATTTTTACAAAAGTGCATTATATGGTCGGTCTCAAAAGCAAACGTACCCTGCCCAGGTTGTTTGAATATCATCATAAAGCATCTTAAAGAATCCGTCAACTGCGTTTTAATCATTATTTTAATCAAATTGAGTATTATTTTATACAATCTCATCTATGCCTGAATTTTTATTTGGTTTTTTGTATCAGTCATGGTGATGAAGTAACAGTATGTCAGTATGATTTGCTGCCCAGAAGCTGATGCACAGTGTACCCTGCATTGCTGAAATAAAGATGATGCCCTTGGTCTGCAGCTGCCGGGCTCTAAATTAGGCTCTATATGGAGCTCAGTCAGACGCTGTGAGCCTCTGGCAGATGAAAAGCAGAACAGCAAACCTCCGTGTAAACTTGAATGCAGGACTTGACTCATCTGCTGATACAAGACATTTTAAAGATTTAGTTTTCTGGATAACACTGGTTGTTTTGGTAGATTTGTTGTGATTGTATTGCAACAGAGATGATTCCTCACTGGATGTCCCATATGTACAGCCAATAACTGTTAAACTATGTAATGTCTCCCCTTAGTGGTTAAACATTTAAAGACTGTACAACATACTCAACGTTAAGGTCCAACAGGGTGAACATTCATCCGTAAGTCATCAACACATCAAACACAGCTGTCGCTTATTGTTTTCAAATGGTGACACAGCTGACCCCCCCCCCCCCCTTCCGTTGTCTCTACCAGGTCCAAGACCGGTGAAAAAACAGTGGGAACTCAGACAAGAAGAGTGAGAGAAAGCCCAAGTTTCCCAAGAACAAGGGCAAGAATCTCATGGGATTATGAATTCAATTGCGAGAGGACAGATCGCCCCTGGATCAGAGGTTTGGGTTTGTTTTGGAAGACAAAAACCACAGGCAGACTTGTTACAGAAGTAACAGATGTTGAACACTTGTGCCAGTATACAGTTGTGACACTCATGAGCTTATGTAAGATCTATCACAACAGCCCCTCAAAGTGAGGAAAACCAAACTATTAAGAATAGCAAAGAAAATGAGTGTCTATAAAAGTGTTTTTAACAGGTGGTGAGAGGGGTTTGTCAGCCTGATAGGGCATTGCAGGATGTGAAAGACTTGATTGTTTTTGCCAATCATTGCGCAAAACCCAGGAGTGACTCACACGGGAATTAAAACATCTGAGAAAGCACGGAGCCTTTCAGCCAGTTCCTTCTTGAATATTTCCCAATATGTTATTCCCAGCAGTCGGAGGCAGGTGTTCAAATCATGGGCCATCCATGAGACTGCTCTTGAGAACTCAAAATCATTTGTCCACTGAAGGTGTTGTCAACGTATTGTTTTTGCGTTATGGTTCCAGTGTTATATAAATAGTTTGTTTAGATCATTGCTCTCTCATGACTTGGGTTGTTACCTTAAAAGCTGTATGTTTTAAAAAGTATGAATAAAACATGAGTTTGAACATACAGTATAGTAAGCATATGTAATACTGGAAATCACAAAACTAATATTTTTTAAGCTGTCCTTGAAAAGCTGCTCGGTTCTTGATATTTCAAAACACATTATGGATTTCTGTTCAAAGTGTGATAAGTATTTCTCTACTGGGAAATTGAAAAGGTGATTGACAAACTAAAAGTCAGCAGATTAGCTGAAAAAAATCCACGGATGATTATAATGATGTTGGAGGCCACTTTGTCTTAACCTGGAGGAGCAACTAAGAGAGACTGGGGGCCTGTAACATTGATAAATAATGAAAGCTAATAGCAGCCACTGAAGGAGGGAGGCTTAAGAGGAGACTCACTCATCATACAGCTCAGTCAGGGTTTATGAGAAGAAGATACACACTAGTTGTAGGTTTGATAGATTATAGGAAATGTATTGCTGAAGATAGGTGATTGAAGTTTAAATTTTAAAAGTTTAACATTTTTAAATTAAACTAATTTATAATTTATAATGAAAGTGTTTATAAATTAGTGGAACAGCTCAGATTAACCTCACTGGAAATAATAGTAATCTCAGTTTAGACAAGAAACACTGCAAAATAGACACAACTTACTTCATGTGTATAGTGTATAATCATTATGCAAGGGCATCACATTCAAAGTTTCTAGCTACTGTCACCAATAAGTTTACCAAGATCCCCCCTCCCCATCTATACCAATGAGGGTGCGTTTATATGTGCACTAGTATCCTGGTTGTGATTGGGTTTCTTGGAATATCCCAGTTATGTGTACATGTCAGAATCCAAATCTGAATCACGTTTATTGCCAAGTAGGTTTTCACATACAAGGAATTTGCTATTTTGGTATTTTGGTGCATAACAATAAACATAGTAAGAGAAAATAAAAAAGATAAAAAGAAAGTACTGCAAAGTTAAGATGTAGAAATATTGGCAAAAACATATGTACAATATATTTTTAAATGAAAGAGCTGTACTGTTTTGAACAGGCATGCGTAAAGTTCACTTCAAGTAAGAAGAAAATGTGCAATGTACAGAGATAATAATCCAAAAGGTGTGCGTTAATGTAATGCATTGAGACGGATGTGGAGACTATGTTATTGTAACGTGTAGTGTCTACAGAGCGGGATAAGAGTCTGTGTCAGTGGGTCCCGGGCCTTGAATCTGAGGCTCCCTGCAGACGGGAAGAAACTGCTCTTGTGGTGTGAGGTTTTGGTCCTGGGGAGTGTTTAAAAAAGTTTGTGTCCTGGGGAGAGGGGTCGCCCACAATCTGTCCTGCTCACCTCAGGATCCTGGTCAGTTGGGGAGTCACACAGGGCGGGTAGGGCTGGGTTCTTCCTGAAATCCACAACCATCTTCACAGTCTTTAGAGCGCCGAGCTTCAGGTTGTTCTGTTCTGTGGGTCAATTTCCCACCTGTAAACATCTTTTCCTGCTTATAGAAACCTGGATAAGGCCTTACCCTGGTTTTGAGAAACCTGGTTATGCTACCAGGATACTGTGGCATGTAAACACCTTATCCAGGTTTATGAACATTTTCTGTTGGTGCAGAACACAGTGGCTGAGATATTGACAAATCAATCTGAAACAAATCTGAACAAACAGTACACAGTAATCAAACACTAAAGATTATGACCTTTTTAGAAAAATGAGTCATTACTCAAGAGAACTTTTATCAAAAACATGATTTTATTGTAAAAACGTGATTTCTGAGAAATTGCATGGAATTTATTAAGCCACACAGTGTTGCAAACATCATTCAGCCATTGCTCCATCCATCCTGGTGCTGCATGTATGGCTCCACATTGTGATGGCTCACAGGCGAGCAGAACAGAACACATCTGTTCAATTAGATATTGATGGCAAATTACATCATTACATTGCTCAAATGAGCCCAAAACATTATTCCAACTCACCTGGCAATGCCCTTCCTTTAAGGGCCCTTCAGAATGATTTTCAGGTCAGTGTTTTGATTATATGTGGTATCAGTCTGGAAGAACATTATGTATAGTTGTACAGTATGTCAAAACTGCAGACCACCCCAAAAAAACAATTTAATATATTTGTCTGTTATCCATACAGTGGAATGTACTGTATGTATAAAGCTATAGTCTCAGTAAGGCTCTGTTAATCAAAAGATAATAAGATAATCAAGATTTTCATTACATTTTCACAATAATACAGTAGTTTTGTCTTTTAATTCTTTAATTAATCAGGTAATTAGATACTGCCCAATAGTGAATGGAAGTGATTTGCAGAAAATAGTTGCTGAGACATAATGAAGCTGTGGCACACAGCTGTAGAGGGCTGTAGAGTCTCTTTACAGATTAGCTTTCCTCCTAATAACTGCAGTGCTGGAAATAACATGGTAATAGGACGGTGTCCACCCGTTCAACAAATCTCATAATGGGAGTGGAAGCATTACTGCTGTTGCTAACATGGCACTTAGTTCATAATTCAATAAAACATAGTTTACAGTCTTCCATACTACTGCACATTGTTTCTGTCTTGAAAGTGATTAGAGTCAATGTTGACATTTGTTGTGTGCTCTGTAGGTTTTAAACACGCAGCATATGAGCAGCAGCTCTGCAAAGTTTGATTTGTGTGTCTTCTTTAGTTCTCATACCTAAACCAATTTTATATCCCTGTGCGACCGCCTTCCACTGAACAGAAAATATGTCACAGACCTGAAGATCACTCCGGGTTTCATCTCTGAAGTGCCATTTTTCTGTTTACCCAACAGTACAGTACAGTATAGTCCTCATCTGTGCAAATATCATGTACATGGTAAATATACGGCAAATACAGTATCTACTATAAGCTGTTTGTTGTTCCTTGCAATCCTTTTTCATTTGTATAATATATACAATGTTTGTTCTCTACCCACGCAATAATGATAATAACATTTACTGGAAATAATGGTCAACCGATGAGACTGAGGACATCACAGATTTTTTTCTCCGTTAGTGCCTGAGAATCTTCTCGTGACCACACAATGTCTCCTCAGGTCTGCTGCTCACTACTTCCTTATGCATGAACTGCACTATGCTGCCGCCAAGAGACTGACTGTGGATGTGTCTGTGTTGACTAATGTGCACTCTTAGGATGAACAAAGTTGAACATTCAGTATTTATGCAGGTTGATGAAGAAACACTGTCAGCTACTTTCTGTAGAGGACTTCCTGCTCATCTGTTCTGGTTTGGTGACGCTAAGGGTGAGTTTACTTTTAGTTTGGTGCAGAGAATGTTGCCTTTATGAGAGGTGATTGACAGTCTTGTTGTTATTGGGCATTGTCAGTCTTAACTGAACATGCAAATGCTCTATATTAATTCTTAGCTGATACCAACAGAGCTTTGCCATAAAATTACTGTGATTGACATGGGATATGACATGGAGTTCTTACTAAATTAATTTATAGCTAATAAGTTTTTAGCCAAGCTAGCAGCATAGCTCTGGATTGCAATGTTGGTCTTTCCACCACTTTGTTGCTTGCTTGCTATTTCAACAACAATGGGATGGATTGCCAGGAGGTTTTGTGTATCCATTGATGACCCCAGAGGATGAATCCGAATGACCTTGGTGATCTCCTGACTTTTCCTCTAGCACCACCAGCAGGTTGACTTTTTTGGTTCAGAGTGAAATGTCTCGACAACCATTGGATTGATTGCCAAGAAATTTGTTACCAATATTTAACGTCCCTAGATAGTAAATTCTAATGACTTGGATGATCCCCTTACTGGTCATGTAGCGCCATTACAACCCAGTATCACAGCAGTTCATGAAATAGTCACGAAATGTAATCTATAGATTTGTGTACATGGACACAAATTTTCCATATTTTTTCGTGACACTCAGCACGACTTTCAAACTCATAAGGACGAAGGTAGTATAAAGAGCGACAAAGTCCATGTAGGGAGGAGGTCGCAGTGGATGGATGGGTCAAACACAGGAGACCAGGGTTCGTTTCCCATGTGAAACCAATAGTCAATGTTTATTGGAAGGAAGTATTTATTCTCACCCAAACCATGATCTTTTCCTAAACCTAACCAAGTAGTTTTGGTGCCTAAACCTGACCAAACAGCGACTGTCACCTGAAATGTTTCTCAGCAAGCTTTATTTTGAAAGTCTAATTGGATGTTGCATATTTATTATTGCATAGATACTTCCAATTTAAATACATTAATTTGAAAGTCATGCTGAGTGTCACGAAAAAAATAAATAAATCGAAAATTCGTGTCCATGTACATGAATCCTATACATTACATTTCGTGACTCTTTCACAAACTGCCATAATACTGTGTTTCCCATTATTAAGTCAGCATTTCAATTTGTCCAATACTTTGGTTTATAATGAAATACCTGCAAAACTAATATTCCCATCAGCCTCAGCTGTACTTTGTGTTTAGTACTACTTTGCAAATGTTAGCATGCTAACATGCTAAACTAAGGTGGACCTGGTAAATATTACCTGCTAAACACAGCACAGTGAGGCTGTTAGCATGCTGATGTTAGCATTTAGCCCTTAGCAGTGCCTAAGTACAACCTTAAACAGTAGCGCCAATAGCATGGCTGTACTCTTAGTTTTGTTATTTTATTACCTTTAACAAACTGTATGCTAAATGCTACAGATACTGTATAAAAACTCCTACAGACTCTGCTGGAAGGGCTCTGGCTGCTGTTTTAACAACTTGAATTATCTATGAATTCTTGAGTACAACACCTGTAAATCTTGTGTTTGACTGATCCTAGACGGTGCTGCAGGGGTTTGGGAGGGTTGTAAATGATCATGGAGTGATATAGTGCAGAATAGAGTTATGCATTGTTTCCTGAGGGTGTAGAAAACAGCTCTAAACCTCACACTTAGTAGAGGTATTGGTTGGGAGCCACATAAGGTGTGACTTGGTTCCTAAATATTAGATAAAAAAAATACATACAGAGAAAAAGCAGCTTTGCAAGACCTAAAATACTTTTAATATTTACATATGAATGTAGCTCGTGTTCAGAGTGACTTACAATGAACAGGTATGGGTTGAGTATCTTGCTCATGGACTTAGCCGGACATGTAGCTTCTGTGGGGATCAAACCTATAATCTTGAGGCATTGTTAACGAAAAAAAAAAAAAAACTCCATGGAGAGTGGAAAAATGCTTCCAAACAGGTCAGTGGGAATACAAAGTAAAAAAAATAAAAAATCAAATGCACAAAAGTGAGAAAATTGAAAATTTAATGAAGAAGACAAAAAAGGTTTAGATCTGCAATCCAGAATAGCTGCCAATCCAAGCCTTTTTTGTGTTCTTTATGCTATTAAGTGCCTGTATTTGTGCACATATGAAGTATATTCAATTTCCTTACTTTTCTGCATTGGACAGCTCCCCTCCTTTTTACTTTGTAGCTCCCAGAGTCTCCCAGCTGACACAATTCCCAAATTTAATGTGTCAGAATTATTGAAAGATATGGTTGACTAAAGAAATCAAATGTTTTATGAGTTATAAGGTCTGTCTGTGTTTAGCACTGAGAAGCCTGACCTTCATCTTGGTAGAGTTGTTCAAATTGTTTTCCTTCCTCCAGTCTGCACATGCAAGTTACGTGGTTTGGAGACTCAGTACATCTGAATGTTGCTTATTGCCTTAACTTTGGAAAAGTGTAACAAATAAAAGTCTTCTGTAGACCTTTCTACAAACAGCCCTTTTGCATTTTAAATTGTTAATCTAACATTAACATAATCTCCTTTGTACTAGTTCTAAACTCCCATCTCACTCTCCTTTACTCATCCCTTTTATGTCTGCACTTTGCTCTTACAAGAACATTTTGTGGTCAAAGGAAAATGCTACAGGCACCTAAGCAATAGCCTTTTGCCCTTTTTACTGTTGTAATTTTTATGAGGAAAACTCATTCTGAGTTTCCTGTCGATAAGTGCATCAGCAGATATTGCTGATCATTCTACTTCCACTAGAATATGGCTCAGACCAATAGGCCTCCTGCAAAAACAGTGTCTGCAGTGCTCAAAATGGAGATATCTGCAAAATGCATCCAGCCAACAAGTCACATAAGACACTTATATTTCTTAGAGGCTGGAATAATCTGGTAATGTTCCTACAGCTTGTCTTCTTTCAGGAATTTCATTGAAATATTGCAATTTAAAAAAAAAAGACAGATATGTTTGTCGAGAATAGACAGCAAATATAACTTATCAAAACAGTGTCTGTTCCTCCTCTTCCTCTTATTGTTATTATTGAACATATATTACCCCAGACTCATATATGTCATATAACCCACCTGCTCCTCTGCTACCACATGACTGCTGATGTCAGCCAAGCCAGAGTCAAGGCTGGGAACCTGTAGACAAAATGGTGTTTGTGCGTCTGTCCGGCAGAGTGAGCATGTGTGGGAGCAATGTAGTGGGGAAGAGGAAGAAAGGAGAAAAAGAACCAGTTAAACAGATGGCAGTAAATCAACACAATCTTTCCTCTTATAGCCCTGGTGTGTGTATTTTTTTTTTTTTACAGCATATGTATTTATGAAGTTCAGCAGCCATATGAGAAATTAGCCTCTGTATTCACCGGGGCCCTCCCACCCCTCTGTCTTGTTCTCTAATCCGCCCACATGTATCGTCTGAGGAAAAAATAGTGCAGAAGGTGACGCTCCTCCAAAGGAACAGAGAGAGGCACAGAGAGGGAAAGGCAATAAGAGAGAGTGTCTACAGGCTGCATCTCCATTGAAATATTTGGAAGAGGGAGGCAGAGGAAGACCTGAATGGTAGCTACACCCTGCGCCTGGAAGCGTAGAGACACTGTAACAAAGGCTGGCAATTATTTTTGGCAATAACAAAGAGGTGGGAGAGGGGCTCTGAAATCGAGGGAAATAGCAAAAAAGGGGGACTTCTGCTTCATTTCATCCGAAAGCCTCATCCCTTGCCATCATCAGCATGACCATAAGCTATAAGTAACATTCGGCAATAACGGTGTCAAAACGAGATTTTCAGCAACAGACGCGCGCAATCATATTCTGCTTTATAATAATCGGGGGGAGAAAAAAAGAACAACTGAATGCCTGCGAGAAACTGGATACTCTCTGAAATCATAAGAAAGAGCGATCTAACAAAGAAAACTACATTTTGATTGATCTTTTAAGCTTGATGTGCGTGTTTCTGCACGTACTCGAAACGAACCTGAACCAAAAGCAAGTGAGTATTAACCGTGTCTGTGTATATGTCTGTATTTTGGTGGCTTTATTCTGCGTTTATCCGTATAATAACAGAGCATTTATTGGCCAGCTCTAAAAGAAACAAAAATACAGCGTCTAGCCTACATTCAACAAGTATCGTTTTATCCACAATAACTGCGTTTTTTTTTTCCTGTAGCCTGTTTGTGTTTTGATCAATATCTGGAGAAATCAGAATCTGTGAATATGGTTCAAATTGGAATCATAATCCTCTAAACTGTATTTTTATTATTATTTCTAGCTGCTATAATGCAAAGGGACTGTACATTTACACAGTCAGATTTTATTTATCCACTGATATGACGCCTAAAAAAATTCGTTTTATAAATCTTAACATTCCTCATTGCACAAATGGTGGGTGTTTTCCCATCTACACCACTAGATCAGAGCAGTTTCATGCCTCTGAGGGGAATGTGTGTGTGTGTGCATTCCTCTCGGCATCATTTTGTGTCTGTCTGTCTCTCAGTTTCCATGTGTGTATTGCCTTGTGCATTTGTATGCATGCATTTGTTTTACTTGCATGTGCCTTCAGTGTGTGTGTGTGTGTGTGTGTGTTTGTGTCTGTGTGTGTGTGTGTTCGTGCGGCGTCGTGGCAGCACTGGGTAAGTGTCAAGGCCTGAAATGGAGGTTTGATAAAGGAACCATATAGGAGGAGGGTGAGAGGGCTGACACACAAACACACATGAGAGAGGGAGAGGAGAAGAAGGCGTGAGGCGTGAGGAAGAGATGGGGATGGGGGGTCACTGGAGCGGAACCACAGGAAGGACATAGCATCTCTGAGATCTCATCTAGGAAGTCTATGGGGGCAGTTAAATGTCTAGACGGGGTCTTCTTCCCCTACAGCCCCCACCACCACTTCACTTATGCTCTGTCAACTTGCTCCATCTGCATTCCACTGCATTCCACACACAAAGTCTCTAGTTTCATAACACCTCTTCTTCCTTCACTTTCCGGCGCATGCCTCCCTTTTTCTGCCAACTGGCTTCAGCATGCTCTTCCCCTAACGGAAACTCTCTTCTTCCATCCCCCCCCCCATCTTGCATTATAAATCTACAGCTGACACTATTTTTAGATTGAGGGTAACCCAGAAAACACCCCTTGATTTTATCAAAAAAAAAGCCTGCCCACCAGGGACAGTGGCATGCTGTCAGTGGATGTGATTGGTAGAGTGGTGATGGGGCTCGAAAGGAGGGTGCTGCTGTTTAAGCAACGGGGGGAATAAATCTATTTTGAGGCTGTGATTGAATTACGCATCTGTCATGTCCTAGGTTTGCACGTGTTCTTGCCTTTGACCCTTCCTCTTTCCTTGGCTGTGACGGGTTCTCTCTCATCTCACGTCTTGTACCAGCTTCAGAGAACTTTCCCTCTGTCCTTCAGCTGGTGCCGATACTGCCTTTTAAAAACCCCTCTGTTTCAAATCGTTGACCTTGAGGCTCACCTCCAGCTGACCTTTCATCTTCTCTCATCTCCTTTGTTCTCTTATCCTCTCTATTTTATTTCTTCATATTAAAAACCCAACTTCTCTCCCTCCTCTTCGGCCGTCGATAGTCTAATCTGTGACTTCCCTAGTCCTCCTCTATGTCTAATTGCCGGCGTGTTCACAGGTCAGGAGTCAGTGCAGTAATACTTCTTCCCTCATCCCATTTGTCTGTCTGGCCCCGTGTACCACATCATTGCACCACTGGATCATAATGGTCCTAATCATGCAGGAAGGGCAGCGTCATTAATTAGGAGTAGACAGATTTAAATGACCTAAGAGAGAGTTGGGAGGTGTGGGGGTTAAAGCTATTTGCTCCTGATGCAAATTCTCTAAGAACCAGATTTTAAAGCTGAATACTGAGGGATATTAGCTCAGATTTATCCAGGTCCAAAAATAGAGGTCCTTCCCGACATGACACACTATCCCCTGGCTTTTTTTTTCTTCCTGCACTCAGTGCTGTTTTAGGATTTTGATTTTTCTGACCTCTCCTACACCAATCATTGCTCCTTGAAGAGAGCTTTAGTAGCTCTTCTTCTATCACTCCCTTCACCCTCCAACCTTCTGTCACACGTGAAGCCTCACCCAGTGGGCATATCGTTCCAAAAAATCTCAACATTTATCCTGTGGGCAGGAAGGATTTTAGTCATGGACACTGGCTAAGCATTCAGAGCTCTATTACAGGCTTCATATCTGCTAGTCCATTCCTGAAAATGGCCTTATGTATTAATCATCCACAACCAGCTAAAAGGAGAAAACCAGGAGTGCATGATTCTTTTTTTTTCCTCATAAAAAAAAAAACAGTGGCTAGAGGGGATCATAGCAAGAGAGCAGCAGCAGCAGCTTTCTTTTTTTGGGGGGGGTTGGTTTGACCAATATGCACAAGACTCGAGGGGGTGTTGCAGTATGTGTGGATTGGTCAGCCCCTGGAGATCTCCACGCTGGTATTGCTGAGTAGAGGAGGTGCCTCCGGTGGTTTGGCAATTTCCTTTCTGCTCGCTTAATTGATTGGGTATTTAATTCATGTTCTGGGAATTGGCCACTGGTGAGCTTTATTATGATGAGAAATGCCTTGTTTTTTTTCCTCCTCTGTGTACATTAGCTGTCTCAGAGCTACCAGGTCACTGTGTGGCTTCGTTCTCTGTTTTTTCTCTGCATGCGCACCCTGTTTTTTGTCTTTCGCTCCATCCATTCATGATATTCATATCATTTTCATTCTTATTCATTCAATTCATATGCCACCTACCTCTCACCGCTATTCTCGCACATGCCACACACCTTATCTGACTCCTTCTCTCCCGGCAGAATCAGAGTTACACCATGAGGTGCAATGACAATTCGAGGGGGGGAGAGGACACTGTGGTGTGACACCGCACTAAAAGGGGAGGTGACCGCAGTGCTTTCACCACGCTGCAGTGCCTTGCTTTCTCCTGTTGGGGTCTCCTTAACACTGGGGAGTGTGTGAGAGAGAGGAGAGGAGAGGGAGCTGAGGGGTAGAGGAATGAGGAAAGGAGGGAGGGAGGTGATATGGGTGGAATGGCGTGAAGCCTTGTGGTTACATCCTTTGATGAGGTAGCGGTGGGAAAAAAATGGCTGCGCACCAGAAACACATACGTAATTCGTGCTATTGCTCTCTCTCTCTCTCTCTCTCTCACACACACACACACAAACATACATTACACACACTACGACTGAAACCTTTTCTACGATAGAACACTCCTGGACGAATGAGGGACTACACCGTCTTATTACACACACACACACACACAAACATACATTACACACTTGCCTGCAAAGCCCTCCTTTTCCCCACATCCCTACACTTGTTTTCCTTCCTCTGCTGTCTCTTAATCACTCTGCCCACCCCCCCCCCACCCCCCCCACCCAACACACACACACACACACACACCTTGACAGTCATTCAGGTGTTATCCTAAACCACTGCAAGGTCTTTTTCTGTCTTCTCCCTCTCCTCCCCACCTTTTTCTCCTCTCTTTCATTTCCCCCAAGATTGTACATTCTCCTCTCTCTCCTCTACCTTACCTACCTTCCCCCCTTACTCTTTGTCTCCTTCTCTTTCCAATACCCCTACTTCTCCATCTCATCTCACTCCCTCTATCTCTCCACCTCTCCCCCTCTGTGATTGGTAAAGGTTTTTGCTTTTTCTGCCAACTGCTGGGTCTGTTCCGCATAGTCAGCACTCCTCCAAATTCCTCCCTTGCCTTCTCTCCCTCTCTCTCTCTCTCTCTCTCTAGTGTGCGCTCTCCTCCCCTCCCCCCGGTTACTGCTGCTGGTACCTCACAGTCAATGCATCCCATAATCCCATGCTCCCTCCCCCTCTTGCTGCAGTGTTTCTGCTAATATATATTAGCGTCAGTGCAGCCTTCGTGCACGAGCCGTGTGCACGCTCTTTCTCTATCTCGGCCCCATTCTCATTCTATCTATCAGTCCACTGCAGAAATGATCTCCTCTCCCTAAAGGTTCATCATGATTAAGCCTCATTTCGCCCTCAAAATGGTTTTCTTAGCCTGTTTTTTTGCAGCCAGGTGTGTGTGTATGCATCTCCCTCCCTCCCCTCTTCCCTCCTTCTCTCCCCTTGTGTGTGTGCAGTGGTGAGGCAGTAGTAGCAGGGTGGCGCAGGACACGGTGGCCAAGGCAGGAAATGCTGCAGGAGAGAGAAAAGGGTGGTGGTGGTGGAGGGGGGGTTTGTTTCTGCTCTGTGCTCCTCTGCCTGTCCCCCTCTTCCCGCTTCAGTTTTTAGCCTCTTCCTCATGCTTACTCCCTTTCTGCCTTCCTTCTCACCTCTCTTTTTTCATCTCCACTGGATCTCGACTTCCTTCCTCCATTTTACACCCGACGCTCACCTGCTGTAGCTTCAGTCCCCCACCTCTCCTCCTTCTCATGAGCATGAGGAGCAGGAGAGGTATGGAGGGAGGACTGCTTTCTGGTGTTTTTCTTCTTCAAGCAATTGCACTGCTGTCAGTGATTAAAGTGCTGAGGCTGGCTCTTAAAGAGATGTGCTTACTTCCCCCGATTTAAGCTGAAACCCTCAAACTGCGGACATTCTCCTGAAATGCAACTATAAAGCATTAAACTCAAATGCCCTGAACTCATTAAAATCAGTAATCTGGTCTTGTTGACAACTATTTTAACTCAAACTTCTAATATAACAGTGTAATTACTTCTGAAGAAATGTGGGAAGAACCTAACAGCACCCTATCCCAATTAACCTCCAAATTTGTTTTAATGTATAAAAGAATACTAACTAACTTACTAATCAATAAGTTCACCACACATGACTCAGAGGGAACAAAAAGGCACTTTACCACAGTTACAGACTTGTGGCTGTCTGTGTATAAAATATTCAGCAGTTAACAAATAAACTACAGCTGCCTATGAAGTGGAAGCAAGAGGCACAGAGTTACAAAGTGAACCCAAAATAAAAGTCATCTAAGGGAGAAAAGTTTCACATTGAGATTATAGAAACTGCTTCTGGAAAGTTTAGTATCCAGTTAGAGGGAGTTTGTCCCAGAGAGAGAGCGAGAGAGACGCTGTCCATGGTGCTGAAATATAATCCATCCACAACACAAGCGGTCCCTGCTAGAAGTCCCCACAGGACAAAGCTGACTATAGACAAATATCTTTTTACACTCTCCCTAACAGATGTCACTTCCAAATTGTTTTAGAAGTTGCAAGACTTCCTTACTAAATGAAATGAGTCTTATTTTTAGAGTTTTTAGTTGCAAAGATGCAGACTAAACTACTTCAGAATGATGCAGTACAACTCTGAAACTCACGAGTGCAGGATTTTTTTTTTGTCAGGCAAGCAGATTTGATGCTCCTGCAGCAAACACTGCAAAGCCTTGGGATAGTTGAGAAAAAAAGTAGACATTGAAGGCGTTTAACACTTGATCTTCATTTTTCGATCTGTGCACACAAGATACAACCATTTCAGTTTTTGTCAACTGTGCACAGGATGAAAATTTTTGTGCTTTAATGTTTCCAAACTGACTGCGTACCCATGCAATAGCCTTCATCTTAGCAGATCTTACCTGACTGTTGTTAAGTCTTTTTCCAGGATCTTCAAAAATGAAGAAAAAAATATCATTTTCATACCAAGAGTCAAAATGAAAACAAAGAAACAACTTAATGTCAATATAAGATCTGAAGAGAAAAAGACAGACAGCAAACTTTTCCATGAACAAAAAGTTGCTCCTTCAGATAAAAAGTGCAGTGAAATGATCAAAACAACAGAGTGAACACTAGTAACAAGTACAGAAGAAAGACTGCAGTGTCCTGACATAACAGAAAGCGAAAGTCTGAGAGGGAAAGAGGAGGAGAGAGTTGACCCAAAGTGAAGGAAGTTGACTTTGGGAAGGGAAAAGAATGGGACAGGAGGATGAGTGTAGCAAATGGAAGAAGGATGCACCAGAGTGGGGCAGAAAGAGCAGAAGTAAAGAGAAAAAAAGAGGGGGCAACTGGATAAGGATAAGACCCTGTTGTGAGAGGAGGAAGAAATGAAGCCTTGATTCTCCTCCTTCAATGAAATGTGATTCCTTTATGCGGAATATGAGAGCGAGCAAGGAAGAGAAAGTGAAAGGGAGAGAGAGAGAGAGAGAGAGAGAGTAGTAGGAGGGAGAAGGGGAGGGCCAGCGAGAGCTCACAGGAGAGGAGGGGGGTGCATTTCTTTTAATAGAGAAAAAGGTTAACAACAGATACGGTGCATGCATGGGCTTTTTGCTGTGAACGCGTGTCATTTCTGAAGCATCGTGTGCACATACCCCCCCATTCCGGACGGCAACGCAGCTCGCGGGCGAATAATCTAACCTCGCTGGGAGAAGGGGGGGGCAAATAACTCTGGCTTTTTACTGCAGCAGAATTCATTCACTTTTATAGTGCACTATCCTTTTCGATGCCCCCACACACACACACACTGTCTCTTCAACCCCCTTCTTCCATTAATAGGGGAGAGACAATATTACACAGTAACTGCCTTTAGTGAGTGTGCTGCATTTACTTTCTGCCTCTCTCTTTTCCCTCCACATCTCCCCCTTTCTCTCTCTTTTCGTCCCCATCTTCAGGTCTTTGTCTGAGCCTTGTTTACCTGATTGTTCTGTCCTTTTCGATCCTTCCCGTTAAAAATCTGATTTATGCCCCCCCCCCTCTCTCTCTCTACATGTCTTTACACACACAGTGCATGGGAGAAGTGGCAAAGAGAACATTGACATAATTGTGCATCCCATGAATCTCAGTGCGGTCGAAGGGGGCTGCAGCAGTGTGTGTAGCGCGCACATAGGCTGATTGAGGAGATCTAACATTAGTACGGACACCGCACTCTCGGGAGGCAATTAACACACACACACGGGTTTCATGCACACACACACACACGGTGCTGCGCCACCTTACGTCAGAGAGGCA
Source organism: Siniperca chuatsi (assembly GCF_020085105.1). Lineage (NCBI taxonomy): Eukaryota > Metazoa > Chordata > Actinopteri > Centrarchiformes > Sinipercidae > Siniperca > Siniperca chuatsi. The sequence continues at coordinate 14,000,833 of NC_058061.1, forward strand.
TTCTCTAGGAAGAGGGAAAAGAAGCAGGGAGATGGATCCCCTGTTTTCCTCTCTTTCTCCCATCTTTCTGTCACTCTTTCTTCCTCACACACTCTTTGGTGCCCAGGGAGGGAAAAAGAGCAGGATTGTTGCGCGGGGGTGGGTGGGGGGCACAATGGCCTAATTAGGGAGAGGATTTGAATGAACACTGACTTGAGCATCGAGCAGATCAATTTAGAGATGTTAGCTTAAGGACAGCATACGGTGATGGATGGAATAATAGTTCAGCGGAGGGAATAAATGATGGTAACAGTGCCGGGACCCCAGTCACATCACAGTAGCTTAAGGCTGGGGCATCTTCTCATCACTGTGGTGTCAACAGTCAACCTGTGAGGATGCTGACTCATGAATGTGCTCCAAGCCACCTGTTTTCATATGTTGCACTAGTTGAAGGCATATTTTTGCACCAGGACGCTGTGTTAAAAACAACTGTGCCACCTCTCATTTTCACCCCCCCGTCACTCACTGCACCTGCACAAGGTCATTTTGTGCCCTTCCACCAGCTGATTATCAAGTGAATAATTGCACATACAGCTGGTATTAGCGTGTGGTTCTTAATTTGTATTGCAATGTTGATAATCCACATCTATTTCTCCCTTCTGCTAAAATTTCTGCCCTTTTTCTCTCCCCGCAGACTCCTCAGACTCCTCCCTCCTCCTCCCTTCGGTTTCTCGCATCCTCTCCCTCCCCCCGGTCCTCTATGCTCAGTTCGGTGTGTGTATCCTCTTTCAAAGGGCGCAAGGGTGGGAACAAGTCGTCCAACAAAGCATGTTACAGTGCAGACATGACTTGTCCGTCGGAAAGCGAGAAAATCGTGATAAACTGCGGGGGGGTGCGGCATGAAACCTACCGGAGCACCCTAAAAACGTTGCCCGGGACCCGCTTATCGTGGCTCACCGAGCCGGACGCGTTCAGCAACTTCGACTACGACCCCAAATTAGACGAGTTCTTCTTCGACCGCCACCCGTCAGTGTTTTCCTTCATCCTCAACTATTACCGTACCGGGAAGTTGCACTGTCCCAACGATGTGTGCGGCCCCCTGTTCGAAGAGGAGCTGGCCTTCTGGGGCATCGATGAGACGGACGTGGAGGCGTGTTGCTGGATGAATTACCGGCAGCACCGGGATGCGGAGGAGGCGCTGGACAGCTTTGAGACTCCAGAACCGGACGCGCCGGACGACGATCCGGCGCTGGGCGGAGCGGATGGGGACTTGAAAAGACTGTGCATGCAGGAGGACGCGAGGAAAGCGGGATGGTGGAAAACCTGGCAGCCCAGAATATGGGCGCTGTTTGAAGACCCGTATTCCTCCAAATATGCCCGGGTGAGTTAACCATGTCTCTCTTGGGGGGGACTTGTTTCTGTACTGTTGCATATTCTGCCTCGTGATGTCTCAGAGCACTGCTTGAGTCATGATAAGTTTTAAAAACTTTGTTTTTTAAATGCTGTCCACATAATCACTGCTGATAAACCAGCCCTTCATAATTAACTGCAGGCTGACTGTTGGTATGTGTAGCCTACAGCTTGTGTTAAATGGCAGGATATTGATAGGCCTACTGATATTTAATAATTTATGTTGATAGCATAGGGAAAATTGAAAATAGTATGGCAACTATATCTATTGGTTGATGGGTACTAGTTAATATAACAACGGTTTTTGTCAAACACATCTTATACTTGATATATTGCATGTTTCAGGCGAGCTGGATTCACACTGAATACCGTTTTTATTGCTGTCATAATTCCTATCGCCGTATTCTGCTACTTGAGCAGGTTTAATGCATACCTGCCCCCAAACGCAGCATCCGCTGCGCTTCTTGCATCCAAACGCCTTCATTAGGACATATTTGTCTGTTTACGATGCACATCAATGCGCCGTATTTCATGTTGGTCTTATTTATTGTAGCACCGCACTGAGGAGGCTCATACGACGCCGAATCGTCAGTGTTGAAGTGCATGTCTATTCCCACATTTGCCCTCGGTAGTGCTACAGTCTGCTGGGTTGTTTTTTTGCCAGCCCCCCCTGTCCAATTTGAATGCTACATGGCTTTTACGCACGGGCATTCTTCCTGTTACCATAACTTGCTCCTATGTTGGAATACCCTTTATTATTTTCATGTAATAATTTAATGATTTACTTCTTAAAAACAAACGTCTGATGGCATTTGATCATACAGGTGTACCAGTAACAAGTACTGTGTTTTTGATCTGTGGTACATGAAAACAGTTACAATGGGTTTGTGGTTCTTTTTTCTCAGACCCTCCAGTTACAGACCAATCTAGCTGCTTGATCACAGCTACTTTGATTTGCATTGTTTTGTGTATCCACTGATATAGTTTGATCATCCTTGTCTTGAACCCTGTCTGTGCTTTTGTTAGTACTATTTTTCTGTTATGAGGGTGCGTGAGGACCCATAGATATTGTGAATGCATGCACAATGTAGGTGCACATGCATAACCAGACAGTCAGCAGACACCTGCAGTGGCCAATTCATGCCATCACACCGAAAACAGATGAATGTCTGTGAATATTTTTTTAAAACATAGATCACTGCACACTCAGCAATACATACTGTATCTGCAATCACAGATAAAGACAACTGCACACACATTGGCTCTCATCCTCTATTCCCAAACACACACCTCTTCTGGCACCAGGTATGGATCTACATACCTGGATTCAGTTCCCTCCAAAGGAAGCGGAAAGTGTCGGGCGCTGACAGACAGATAGTCTGGTTTAGGCCACCTGATCCGCCTCTCTGGACTCAGGATCAGGCAGGAAGCGCTTCTCTAAATGTCACTCTCATCCCAATCGGATAGATTTCTTACTATCCCCACCCCTCTCTACCTCTACTCCATGCAACCAAACAGCTCATTTTGGGGTAGTTCTTTGCAGAATGTCCAAATGTTGCATGAGAGGGAGACAGCATCAAGGTTTAGATATATCAAATTACACTGTTGATATGACAAGAGCAAGACAAAAAGATGATTCAAATGTGCATGGTATTTGGTGCTGAATTATCATACAGCAAGAGGAGGCAGCATTTGCAGCATTGCCATACCTTGGATTCAAGCTACTGTAGCTGCTGCCTAGCTGCTAGAATGCTGTATATTATGTAATGTACAGTTTTACACCACATCCACTGGTTACTGTGGCCAACATATCATGAATCATACAAAAACTTGAGTGTAATGGTTGCAAATAGTGGTGTTTGTGACGCCACGTTGGGGTTATGCATAGTACAGAGCAGGTAGTAGGTAGGATTCATTTCAGTGGCTGCACAACACCGGCTCTATTTGTGGGTGAACGCAGCCCTATTTCTCTCTGTAGGTCTAATATGCCAGCGCTATACGTCAAACAGCGTTGTGACCCAGATCGCCCATTTTTTCCACCCTCGCTCTTTCTAAAAGTATCCTGTCCGACGTGGCAGAACCTTTTGGTCTTTCGGTCCTGAGAGATGCAAATTATATGTGGAGAGAAAAGACAGAGAGATGGAGACAGGCTAGGACAGAAAAAAAATGAGATGCTGATGTGAAAATACAATGAGACAGATGAGAGAGAGACAGAGGGAGAAGGAGGGAAACGAGAGGAAATAAAGGGAGACAGGAGGAGAGACATTACTCTAACGATTTAAGGGTTTTTTGTTTGTACGGCTGTGATGTAACGCATCAGCAATAAATGTTTTGATCAGAGAGTTCAATACACATGCAGGGCTTTTTTTTTACAATCACACCTCCTTCGTTGCTCATGATCGTGTGAGGCTCGCTCGCCGATTCTATCGTAGTGCCACACACATGTACAAACACACACATGCTGGTGTGTGCTGGCTTTTCTGCTGCAGTAGACACGGGCGAGAGGAGGGGGAGCACTGGAGGAAGAGAAAAGAGGCGGGGGGGAGTGAGAGGGATAGACAGAGTGAGGGAAATGGAGAAGGAGTGAAATAGTTGGAGAGAAATAGAGGGAAAAGGGACTGAAGGGGAGCCTGAGAGGGACACGGAGGGAGAAAGAGGAAGACAAAGAGGAGGAAAAGGGGGGTATCGAGATAAACAGGGAGGAGGTGACAACCACAGAGAGAGAGAGAGACGTTGCATGATGGGGGATGGGGGTGGGGACCCTAGTCTTAGCATCTTCGATTATCTGTGAAGGCTTGAGCCATCCAATCTTCCTACCCCGGCCCTGCTGCCTGCCTATTGATTGATAATCAATTGATTATCTTTTTGTCTGTTTGTAAAACCATTCTCTCTTTCTCTATCGCCTCTTCAAATATGAGAATGCTTATAGGGACTTATTTTACTCCGTTGGATGGTAACAACTGTTAACCCATTGCCAAAATGTATAGATGTATATGTTCTGTTAGATGAGCTGTTATACAATACGATTTGCATCTGATTTCTTTATTGATCAGTGCCTGGTTGACATAGATCCTGCAGTGCAGCTAAGACGACATGGAGCTATTATATCATCTTTGACAGATTTTGATCTTGGTCCATTTTCTAACTTACTGTTTTTAAACGCTAATCTGCCTGAATGACAGTGATCTGAATTGAATCACCAAGGATCCACCAGTATCGATGAACTGTGGTTATTGTTTTGTCAGTGTTTTTTTAGGCACTCTAATTCGACGTAATCACTTGTCACTCTGCAGGTTGAATATATGGTGTTAAACTAAGATGAAGAAGATATTGTTTGATGGTCATAGTTAGAAAATAAGCCTTAAGATATGAGATCTTTTGGAAAAATGAAATGGTAGTTACTGAAAGGAATATTGAAGGTGTCAGTGTTGTTGAATATGTCAGGTGTAAGTTACATACACATATATAAAGAAAAAAGCTTTAAGTGAGTATAGACCTGTCAATTTTGGACATCAAAAGTGGATAAAAGAGGTTAAGTTGAATGAATGTGACACACTGTACATTAATACAGTGTAAATGCTTGCATAAATAAAAATGAAATGCAGAATTTTCTAAAAACTGCTTTCTTCTTTAAAAAAAAGTACTTTTTCAACCTTGTAAAATACACTCCTGATTAAAATCTGGATGTTGTCCTATATTGTAATCCCACTGTCCCACAAGTTTAGCTGTGTTTTGGTCACTTCCAGTTTTGCACCAGAAGGGCACAGTTGTCTTTGTCAGCAATCTCCTGACAAAGCACCATTTGTAGCTCAGCATGTACAAGATGCCCCTTTGCCCCTTCCAAATCGGACTTTGTGTGCCTGTATTTGATTCATTTCGGAGGAGCAGTAATGTGTCTCCCCCCTCCCTCCCTGAAGGTCATGTCTTGTGGTTCATTGTTTGCTGTTCTTTTCCACAGTGTTCAGTGCTAGAGCGCACAATGCTGTCATAAAAATGTGACCTGCCACAGCGCCGGACAGGCACAGAACAGGTCGTCTCTGGGTAGAAAATCACTGTGGTGGACAGAAAATAGAAAAAAGATGTATTGATAGGTGTATATATAGATATGGTGTTGGGCGGAAAATAAGTTCGGTTGGGTGACATTACCATTTTTGTCGGGGACATTGCATCACTATATTGGGGAAAAGAAGACCTTGTGACCGAGAAGATGAGTTCTGTGTGGGTTTGGAAAGACAAAAGTAAGGTTTTTATTTATCCAACTAGCCACTTGTGTCAGTAAGGTCTTACATTTCATTTTCAATAAAGCATACTGTCCTCTTTTGATTTTAACCAGTATCAAGACACTCATTTTTACTATATACTAGGTCACTTCTAATTTTGAATAGTCTTGTGAGATTTTTTTGCACTAGTTTTGTTTGCCCCAGAGCCACATAGTTCCACGTACAGTACCTCCCAACTCTGGTCAGAGCTTAATGGGAACTGTGGTGAAGGTGACTTGTTTGTGCAGGCCAATCACAGCAAACCCTGGACTGAGCTGCATCTCACCGTAAAACTGCAACAAAGACATCCTTCTCCATAGTGTACAAACACCCTGATTGAACCTCAAAGTTTTAGCTTCCCTCACCAGTGTCAACAATGATGATTTCTTATTCTTTTGTGAACCGAAAGATCTTAAGTGCATTGAATTTAACTTTTACTTTCAGCAGTGGGGTTTGGTAATCGTGCTTCCAAGTTGTTTCCATTCAAACCCCGACCCCGCTGAAAGGCCTATTTCACATTTCCATTCTTGCTCCTTTCCCTGTGGGCTGCATCTGAAAATAGCAAAGAGAGGGAAATGAGGCCTTAATTTCATTTGCTGGTGGCAAATCTATTCCTCCATTACTGGTGAGAGGATGAGACCATGTACTTGTATGACCATTCAGCACCTAAGCAATACTTAGAAAACACAAGTCTGAAAATAGCTAAAGCACCAAACCTGTCTTACAGAGAAAAAAGGATGGAGGGAGATATTCTTAGGTGCTCACACAGTTTATTAAGGTAAATTGTTTTCCTCAAGCCTTGGCTACTGGAATGGGCGTGATAATTAGTCAACCTGCCTTTCCTGCGCCTGCAATTGGTAAATGTATCGTGTTCTGCTTCAATTTTCCCTGACAAGGTTTTGTACCGCAGGCCTTCTCGTGTTGTGTTTGCATCCTTGGAAGCCACAGTCTCTTTTGCTGCCTTGTAATGTGAGCGCTGTCTGTTGGCGATAGTTTACTGGATAAATGCTTGATGTCTTATAACAAGGACTTCCTAGTACTATTACTACAATACTATATTTATTGTGAATACATTTTCTCTCTTAGTGGTAGCATTAGTTGAAGCCTTCTGGGTGGTTATGGTCTGCTGTCATGGTTCAGTTTAAGTCGTATGGTGGATCAAAAAAGAGAGAGTTCAACTTGAGAAGCTGTCCCTGTGTTACTGTTAAATAAAATTCACTTACTGAGAGCTAGATGAGAGGACTGATACCACTTTTACATCTGTACGGTAACTATGTAGCTACATCCAGCAACCGGTTAGCTTAGCTTAGCACAAAGACTGGAAACAGCTAGTCTAAACAAGATTAAACAAACAAGAATGTAACGTGTTAATTAGTGAGCTTTAGAGGTGCTGGTAGATACATTGAGTTACCTTTGGACAGAGCCAGGCTAGCTGTTTCCAGCTAAGCTAAGCTAACCAGCTGCTGGCTGTAGCCACATATTTACCATACAGACAGAGTGGTAAAGATCTTCTCCTAATGGCCAAAATAGATGTATTTCAGCCGTTACTCTCAGCAAGAAAGCACATTACATTTCAGACAGAAGCATTTAACATGTGTTTTTACGTTGCAAAAATTGCTTCCCCATCACTCCAGATACCTTTCTTCTTCTCTTTATGTCCTTCTCAGCCATCTTCCTCCTCCTCGGTCCATTTAGCCTTGTTGGTTAAGTGCTGAATCAGTGCTCCACACCAGTGGACAGACAGTCAATTAGTTGGACCTTGTGGTAAACCCTGGACATTTTGCCCTTATGCTCTGGAATCGAAATGATTCAGGACACTGGCATGCTGGAGAGCTCACACGGTGCCAGAGCCGATTACAGTGGTGGGAGTCTGAATTCTCTAAATGGGGCAAATCTTGTCAAATCATGTGAGAGAGGAGTGTATTGTGTACTATAGTCACACAGACCACCACACGCATAAGCACATGTATATGTAAACAAACAAGTACACAGTGTGCACATACTGAGAGAGAAAAACATTTTTTAATTGCGTGCTGAATCAAAAATCCTTTCACTGCATCAAGATAGTCAATTATTCATAAGCAATATCCAGCACATACAGTAACTAAAGACAGACTTGGCATGATATACAAACACATTTACCCACTTCCATTACAAAACGCATCTTACATTTGACCCCTTCAAACACCTGGCTGAACATAAATCACTCTCAATACACTCACCTTTACACACTGGCCCATACTCTGTAAGTGTAGCTGCCCATAAACCATTCTGCTGAGCGTTCACACTTACAGCACACAGATAAATCACTTCATCTGACACGCATCCCTGTGCAGATCACTCTCACACATGCGAATGTCCCAAATAGATGCGTTTAAGAAAGACACAGACCAAAAAACTGAATGTTAATTAGCTGACAGATGACATCGCAACAAGCTTTCCAATCAGTCATAATTTTAGGGCTGAAAACTAATAAATATTTATTTTAATTATTGATTATTCTATATATTTTTTATTATTATTAATCAGTTTATTGTTTAGTAAATAACTTGTCAGAAAACAGTAAAAAAATGCAAGTTCCCAGAGCCAAAGGTGACACCTTCAAACAGCTTGTTTTATCCGACCAACATTCAAAAACACCTAGGATATTCCATTTGAAATAATATCAAACAGAGACAAATCAACACATTTAGAAGTTAGAACTTAAATGATTAATTAATAAAATATCAAATTAAAAAACCAAAAACTTAATTTACGAGCATTTACTCGGGCTGCAACTAATGATTATTTTTTATTAACAATGAATCTGCCGATTATTTTCTCTCTATATGTAAACATCAGAAAATTGTGAAAAATGACCTTCACAATTTCTTAAACAGCAAGGTGACTTCATCAAATCAAAACACTTGATTTGACACTATCACAAAACAAAGAAAAGTAGCAAACCGTCACAATTAAGAATCTCAGTGTAGGGAATGTTTGGCATTTTTGTTTGGAAAATGACTAATTAATTGACACAATTAATTGATTATCAAAATAGTTGACAATTTTCAAAACTGTTTTGTCTATAAAATGTCAGAAAATGGTGAAAAATGTCTGTCACAATTTCCCACAGCTCTAGTAAATGTCTTGTTTTGTCTGACCAACAGGCCAAAACCCAAAGAGATTCATTTTACTATTATAGAAGACCATGAAAACCAGCAAATCTGCACATTTGAGAAGCTAAAACCAGTTAAATTTTTGGTATATTTGCTTAAAGAATGAGTTAAAGGAGCTGATTATCAAATATGTTGCTGATTTGTACTCTTACTGAACAAATCAAATATATAAGGCAAAACTAACCAGCTGATGGTTACCGTGTTGTTGTTAACACATCTGTTAAACAGTTTTGTGAGTGTCTATGCATGGTTGGCCACGTGTCGTTACCCTGTGGCACTTAAACAGTCAAACTGTATCCCTGCTCATTCCCTTGGAAAATAACACTGGAGGGCGTCACTGGGATGATTCCTGTGTGACCATCTGTTTCCTTGTGATTGTCCCTCCTGTCCAAGTGGCAGCGGAGTGGAGGCTGACTGCTTTAAATGGAAACGTAATGTAGTAACAGTCTGATTCTGGAGTGGATTTTGCGATGGAGATGTATCAGAATGTCCTGTGGAGGTTTGTTGACATCAGGACATTCTCTCAAAATTCCTCCGTTTCACAACCTGATATTTTTTTGCTTAACTCTATTGAGCAGCTTGACATAGAAAGGTTGACAATTTGATACATGTAGTGCTCTTGTTTACCAAAAAGTCTCATGACGATTCATTTTCTCTTTTATGATGGAGCTATGAGGTAGGTTACGTACTGAAGCACAGAGGGACAAAGACAGAGGGAGAAAGGATGGAGGGGGTTTAGAAAAAGAAGAGGAGGCATGAAGGCAGTCAGTCATTACAGCTATTAGAACAGGGACAGCTTTGCCCAACTTGCTTTATGTGTCTTGAACATTACAAGCAGGACAGGAGAGGGTGGATGAAGAAAAGGGTGAGGAAGGGAGGAAAAAGGGAGGATCGGCTAAGAAAGAGGAGGGCTGCGTCGCAAGGACAAATGCACATAGCATGCTGCAGTAATCTGGACCGAATACAAAGCAGATGAGAGGGAACGGACATGTGTACAGTTCACTCACCTCCACACAGTATTTGTTTGTCTTCAAGAAATGTTTGACAGGACTGCAGTGGGAATTAAATGGAGGGGACCTGAACGCTGCAGAGCAGATACGACACGTTGACATGTCGACTGGAGAGCAGTGTTTGTGTGTTTGTGTAGGAGAGCTTACAGATTCAACTGTAGCGTGTCAAGGAGTTGAGTCATTCAGGGAATATCTGAAAAAGAAGTCTGTGTTGTGATTGAAATTTTACCAGGATCACTTCCAAGAGCTCTGACCTCAGAGAGTCAGTGTTTCTAGCAATCAGAAAATAAAGTATAAGCAAGGATTACCGAGAGCAGAAGCTAATTATATCTCTAAGTTCAGCGCCACCTCCCTCCAACCTCCATCGCTCCTCCTCCCTCATCTCCTCCTGCACTCAGGTGATTTGATGAGCCTGATACATATGTATGAGATTCACACAGCATGTAGCCACATGTTTTGCACATATGCAGTCATGCAACACATGCAACCATCCCGTTCCGTCCCTCCTCTCTCCTCTCATCTATTTCTACCAGTCCCACCCTTTTCCACACCTCACCTCTCCTGCCCTTCAATATCCTGCAGTGTCCCATGTTGGGTGCTGGGTGACCCCTAGCTGGGGCTCACAATCTTCTGCTTTAACTGCCTGTCCTGGCTCGGACACCAACGTCCTCCACGCATGTCGATTGCATTTCCCTTGAGAAGAGACACGGCTGGAGTTCCTCTGGGACAGAAAGAGGGGAAGAAAGGGTCACAAGAGTTTGTCCTCTGCTATTGTTTCCTGTCTATTGTCAATCTGTTATTATTAGCGGTCATGGATCCCCTCTTTGAAATAAGCTGAGGGGCCAGTAGATCAGTGCACGTTGAAATCTAGACTATTCTGCAATAGTAGAACCACCATAATCAAAATCTCTGTCATGTTATTTTAGTACAAAGAGGAGGTTGCCTACGTTTTTGCAACAACTGATGATCACTAAAATGATCACTCAATTAATCGATAATCTATCCACTGCTTAAGTTATTTATCAAGTAAAATTCCAAACATTTGTTGATAACTGCTCAAATTTGAAGATTTGTCTGCTTTTCTTTATTTTATATAATTGTAAATGCAATAACAGATTTTTGTGGCGACTTGGGTGCAACAGAGACAAGCTGTAAACACAGTGACAAACTCATTAGCAAACAGCTGCCTATTTACACATACAGAGCAACATTAGCATTCATTTGAAGCTGTGTTTGTCCACCTGATGAACCTAAGTCCAATATTCACTATCTCTGTTATTTCTGTTTTTGGTCTCCACTAAATCCTGAGGGAAGTATCCGGCTCTTTAGCAGCTAAATGCTCCACTATGTTCACCGGCTAGTCGTTAACATTGTTTGTCTGCCGTTTGGCGCTGAGCAGGTAACATACAGCTGGTTTATCAGAGCTTTTTTTCTTGCTGAAAACAGCTGCTTCTGCAAAACAGTTAAGTTGTGTGCCGTAAAACCAAAACAATGAGTTGAAAGACGCTAAAACACTCCTTCGAGCTGAGGGGAACTGTAGAGTCAGGTAATCATTTTCTGTGGCTTCATCACTATAAGCGAAGCCCTTTCACGTACAAGTGGTCATGTGATCCATTGTTGATAGATAATATTGATTATAGCTGCTTTAAAATCAATAACTTATGATGGTCATTGGCTTTCCATGAGGTAATAACTGTATTTAATGGCTATAATACAAAATCATGGTCTGAATACTGTAACTGTGGTTAACATTCTTTGACACATTTCATGGACCATGCCAGCATAACTTAAACTCACATGAGGAAGCCTTGAGGCTGAGGGGTCATAAACGGCTAAAAGCCACTAAAGTAATTCATAATTCAACTGAAAAAAAATGAAAGACAACTTTTCTGTACTGCTCTCTCTCTCTGTACATCCCTCTCTCTGCCTTTCCACTCAGTTTTACTGCTTGTCCATTTCACACGCCATGTCCCTAAAGGGAACTCTCTCTCTTTTGACATTTTAGTTGTTCTCTTTGTCTTGTTCAAGAGTGTTTGACTGTTAGGTTTAGGTTTTTGTTTGTAATCTCAGCCTAAAGTAGCAAAACCCTCAATTACTCTGCAGCGTTTCTCAGAATATAACAGTGATGATGATGGTACAAGTGAAGGCTATTCCTGTAACCCACCCAAGGTTATACTCACACTGCACACTAAGTGGCTACTTTGGAAGTCTCTGAGTGATGGCCACATTCATTCACCTAAGATAATAGATTAATCACCTGATCCTAGTCTGAGCCATTGCTCAGGTTGCCCTGTATTTCACATTGTTTAAATGTTAATTTTTCATGCCTCATTCATGTGCAGATATCAGATCATTCTTCAATGTCTTCTTATCATTGCTGACTCTGCAACAGTGGTCGCCCATTTGCTTTGCCCTCTGGGAAAGACTCCACATCCTCTGTCTTACCGGGTGCTGTTTGTCATATTAATGCTGATCAAACATCACCATCAGTGCATATGGAACAAAAGCACTGTTAATAAGAAGCAAAATCCTTTTTTGTCTTTATAGCTCTGTCAAGGTCACTCACCCTCGACCTTCCAAATGTTAACCTCTCATTGAACAATCAGCAGCCGGACTGAATGATCACAATTTGGCTCTTTTTCCACTACATTCAGCCCTTTACTCCAGCTGTAGGAGCAGTATTTGGCTTAGTCCTGTCCTTGGTGCCTGAAAGCAGAGGCTAACGCAGTGGTTGTCATGGTGACAGAGAGCCAGGCAGGGCTGTGGTAATACTGTAATGATAAAGCTCTTCTGGATGGTGCCGCAGTAAACACAGCGCCACTAGGGTCCCGTTAAGGAAGAGCGCAGCGCACCGCCATGCATGCAAAAATGCCTGTAGGGCTAATATCAGCTCCGACAATCTCTCCTTGGTTATATCACTTACATTCATGCTCTCCCAACACCTCCTCCTTTCTTCCTCTTTATTGCACTCTCACTCACACGATGCCCTGCTCTCTCCCCTTGATTGGTGAGATTCACGTTGTTGTCTTCTCTCCTCCGCTAATCTCTTCATCTCCTTTCCCTCCATTCCTTCACTCTCTCTCCTTCATTCATCTGTCGAAACACAATCAATTGCTCTCTATCATCAACTTCCTTGCTCTTTCTCTCTCTTAGAGGCTCTTTCTCATTTTCTTCTCTCTTTCTCTCCCCATCTCTGACTCCCGCTCTTTTAAATTTATGTTGATGATCTTTCCAAATCTAATTTCAGAGTCTAGAGAGCGAGGGAGACTCTATTGGGCCTTGAAGGTCATTGGGCTGCAGGTGTCACACATGGTAGCTTTACTGTAGGGAATTCAATGCATTTAAGCTTCACACCAATATTACAGTGAATCGTATATTCAGAGCATTAACATGGCTGTCCAGATCAGAACACACACACACATACATGCCTTCTTGTTGCAGCGAGGAGAGGGATGGAGGGAGAGAACAGAGACAAAGTGCCCGAGGAGGTAAATAAGTGTGAAGTGACAAATTGCTACTCCTCCTTTTATCATCTTCCTCCACCTCTTTCTTTCTCTCTCGTCTCTCTCCGCTCATCCCTCTCCATCACCTAAATGCAGTGCTCATGTAGCTACCACTCACTATCTGCGATCAGCAAGTGTGCACACACACCTCCTGTGCCCATAGGCTGTTTGTATCTCTCACATTGTGAGTCATGTCCACACACACACACACACACACACACTTGTGTCAGGCACTTACACCAACACATGTGGCATATATAGTATACACACAGACTCATCCACAACTGTGTGCTACATGCAGGTTTGATGAACAGCTTGAAGTACATTTTATTAATGTTCAAGCAGTGGGAGTGCTTCTCTGTAAGCAGATCTCTGCTTGACATGCTGCTGCATATTTAAAAAGGACTGGCCTCTGTGATGGACTGATCAATATTGATTTGATGTTCAGATATACAGTGCTCTTCCATCTTGAAACAGTGTATCATTTAATTACTGAAACCATGAATGAACCTTTGTTTCATCTGCAGCAATATTGTATTGTTGCTTTTAACTATAGCATGGTCAAACTAAATACAGCACAGTACTGTAAAGCTGCACTTAGCATGTTAATGTTAAGTGCAACCCAGTGTTAATTTGTGCCTTTCTCAGACCTGCATGTATTTTTGATTTTTATCAATAGCTGTCATTGATGAGTTTCTCTGTCGTTTAGGAACAAGTTTTGTATTTCAGTCTCAGGTTTCGAGACTGAAATACAGATATTATTATTTCCTGTGTGTATAAGATTTCCCACCAGAGTTCCCATCGGACACCAAAGTTTAATTTAGAGAAAGAGGGTGAATCGTCAAATCAGGAGAGGCTTTGCCGTTGCATCACAAATCTCTGGTGCCTTTCGCTATATTCATACTGTACCAGCTAGACAAAAAAAGACAGAATGCTCAGAAAATATTGTTTTGGTGTGGGAGTATGTTAATTCTATAGTTGAAACCTTTGTTTTCTCTTTATTTGTTTCATTTTGAGATGCATATATCAACAGCTGATTTGTGTTTTCTCTTTGTTTTTTGTTTTTTTCAGTTTTCTCTTTACTGTCTGTTACCTGGAGCTGTCTTGGTTACAATATGACCTCACAAAGTATTTTCTAGCAGCAAGAAACAAAACAACTTTTGGATGAGTGCATAAGACATAGTTTAAATTGATCTACTCTGTTTAGAAAGTATTATTCAGTGGATGATGAGCCTTATGAATACTATGCTGAGCGACACTTGGTAAAACATGAACATGAACATGTATTTTGACAGTAGCTAATATATGGTGTATTTAAAGTGTCAGCTCTGCCTAAACAAAACTGTTTTTCGGCAGATTTGCTTCAGTGCAATAACTACTCAGACAAATTTAGCAAAGCAGTAGTTTTTTAAAATCAGATTATGTTGACCATTTTAAAATGTGGACCTCCTGGCTATTATAGTCCATTAGATCACCTCAACCTCTTCTGTGTTGGGACCTCACATCAGGGTTTAGTGTCATTAGAAGGGTGTATTTGACATTAAAGTACATCTTGTCTAATGCAGCTTTGAGTCAAATTCATTCATTTTGATGTACTGTGGACAAGATTCTAACATTTTCTAATATGTAGGAAAAACACACAAAAAACTCCTGGTTGATAGAAGTCGCTTTTATGGCTAAGGCCTATCATTTACTATTAGCCTTCAATCTCCTGATAGCTTTCCCTCTTTTCCTTTTCTGCTCACTCTTACTCTCATCATTTCTTTTGTGATGTCTGCCCTCCTCCATATCTTTTTAAAAGCCCTCTTTGCGTGACAGTCACATCACTTTGAGATCATCAGAACGATTAGCTACCTCAACGTATCTTAACAAAACTTAGCTCAGGATACTTTCCTCTGGCAGTGTTTGAATTATGCTCACAATTTTGGCATTCGGTCCTCACCTTCTCTCTTTTTTATCATGTACTGTCCTTTCTTCTGGATTGCTTCAACTTTTTCCTTTGTGCTTCTCTACGCATGGATCCACATCGTCTGGCCTCCCTCCCACCTGTCCGCCCCCTCCTGTGTCTCCACCTGTGTAGCCTACATAAAAGATATGATGTTACTGCAGTTTTGTACATGTGTAATAACTCTGTTTGAGGACAGATCTCACACTTCTAATCATCCTCGACATTTCAGTCTCATTACTTTCTACAAGTACCAGTGCTGCTCATCTCCCCAGTCTAACCGTTATTGTATTACTTACATCATTAATGTCATCGTAAGGAATAATGGCAACAGTAACATAAAAAAATAAGTGCATAACACTTAGGGGCAAAACTCTCCTCGTTGCCCTGATTTGTACATGTGAAGTTTTTCTGGTGCTCAGCCAATGAGGGAGCATCCTGAGCAAGTCCCGCTGGTGCTATCCTGCTTCCCTGGGACAGAGGGGCTGGCATGGGGGTAGAGGTAGGAGGGTGATTGAGAACCCCAGTGTGTGTGTGTTTTCATGATACAGAGGGGGAGAGCACTGCAGCAATCTGAGAAAGTAGGTCAGACACCGACTAGCGAGAAACATAGCAGAGGAGAAAAGAGGTAGGGAAAAGAGATGGAGAGGGAGAGGAAAAGCGGTGGCGGCGAGGGGGGGTAGTTAGGTAGAGGGTTGTGGGAATGACAGAAGATAGAAAACCTGGGATGAACCTGATAATCTAAATTGTCAAACTATTTGGGATACAAAGAGATAATCTTTAAAAAACATCATGTCTTGATTTACTTTGCAAAATTGCCTTTCCCACTGCACCTTTATACTGCTTCTGTAAAGGAATTTCAGAAGCAGTATAAAACAGCATATTCTAGTAACATAACCATCATTGCATTTTACACACGCACAATACACTGAGGGCACTTAGGCTTCTTATATATATGGGCTCCACTCAAGTATGAATTACCTTTCTCTTTTGCTCTTCAGGCCATGTCTGTGTTTTATTATTTATTTGATAAAGCATAAAGTATACTGCATCTATAAATACACTGCAGGGCTTGTAGGAATGGACCGCAACAGGGAAAGATTGTGCAGTACCCACGCACACACTGGGATTATCACGCTACTTTAATTGATTCAGTGACAATTGAATGGGCTACAGTAGAATAATAAACTTGGGTACATATAGACAATACGCTTGCAGATCACACAGATGGCCAGTGCTAAGAAAATTGCCTTTGAGTGACGAAAAAGTAAGCAAACCTGAAAAATATACTCTCTGAGAAAACAACAGAGATCTCTGTGGTAGAACACTGTAATAAATTTACCCCGAGGACAAAGTTTCGGAAGTGAACAATAAGCTGTAAGACATTGTCGTATAGAAAGGATGCCACTTTTAGAAAGGGTACTAATGCAACACTCCCAAGATGTGGAAGGCCAATGAGGTAAACGCCAATAGAAACATTGTAATTTGAAACAGGGACTTTAATATTATTTGTTTCCCTTTTTTTGTTCCAATAACAACAGTAGTTCAGCAAAGGCACTGTTTCATGTAAACCTCAAGTTCACTTCAAGGACATGGTACTTAAGATTTTTGACAGAAAATAATTTATGTCCTCTTGTACAAGCAGGTAAACTTATATTTGTGAAATTACTCCTAACAGACATTCATTGTAAACTAGCGAGTTTGGGTAAGATGCATCTAATCTTGCAAAACTAGGAAGCAGAAAGACATTTTGTATTTGTGCAGTTAATCCATATACAGCCTTAATTTTATGGATCAATCCTTTACTTTGCTTCCAAGACTTTAAAAACATTGAGTATTGGAAAATGCTCAACTTCTTTTGCTCAACAAATAATCCCAGGGAACAGGTAGAACAGCAAAAAATTCCAGAAAATCTTTTAATCTAATTTTAAGTCTAATCTGAACAGACAACTCAAGTAGGCTGTGAATGATGTGATGATGAAGTGATGGGTAATGCTACCCGAAGCACCTGCAATTTACTTGGACCATCAATCATGTGAAGGGGCAGCAGGTTTTTCCTCTGAGCTGCTGTCGTGGAATCTGCATGTAAAAAAATGTATCAATGTTGTCAAAACTGTAGTTTTCTAAATATTAAAAATGAAGATTTCAAAGTAACTTACATAAGTAAACTGTTTGTTTGCAGGGTCTGACATCATACTCTACATCTGTAAACAAATGTATGTTTGCTGGAAAACTGCAGTTCACTTTGACAGTTGCACCAAACTCATGATTTGAGACTTACAACACAGAACACAGTCAGCTGTGCGATTGAAGTGTAGGATTTCTCACTTGTTCACTGGACTATGGCATACAGATTTATTGATCCTTACAGCTTTTTTTCCTTTTTATCCCTCCATCCTATCCTGTGTCATCTCTAGCAGAGTACCACAAATAAGTTAGTAGTGTCATTCTTTTAATTTTGGACCCATTTTTCCTTTTCTGTTTTGGAGTCAGACTTACATTAACGTGTTGCAATTTTCGTATAGCGTGTAGAGCAGAGGTTTTAAGAAGTCCTCCCAGAAATCCCAAAGGTTTTGGGTCAGATTGTTTTCTTGAGTAGGGTTCTCTATATGTATATGAACCCAAAAGAGTGTAACCTGTTTATTTATATTTGTTTTAAATTAATATGCTTTAAAGCCAATCTTAGTATATTATAAATGTAAAACAAAACATTTGTTTAGAACAAAATATAGGGTATGATATTATTAAAATAAGCTGACCTTTTGAATATTAAACTCATAGTGCTATTAATAATTTGATCAACTTATAATCACTGGAAGTCGTAATTTCCTGACAGCACATGATATGACATGATACTGACAGCACAGCATTTATTTTTATGTCTTCATCGTTCATCACAGTCATTTATGACCGTCAGATATAATTTGATCAGGCCTAATGAGTCTGATTATCCTTGGACTTTGGTCACAATGGGTCAAATTGTGCCAGGGTTCTTTTTAGGGCAGGCCCACACACCCTCTGGTACATTACAAAACAGGTCTTTGTTTTTTTTGGAAAATTAACTTATACACATCAGATTTGGGGGAAAACTTCCACAGGTCCTTTTCAGACCAGGTCCAACATTTTGGATGTGAAGACCTCAATGTAGGTGACCATTAAAGAGTGAGAAGTAGTGACTGGTAGTTTTCCATTCAATACGCCAGTTTTTCATAGATGGCATAGTATTTAGCACTTATGTATGTAGTTGGGTCGCAAATACACCAGTTGTTTTTCTCTGCTGTTTGCTTGAGGTTTCAAACTTCACCAATGCTGTAGTTTTTCTTTATGCTTTTCTATGTTCTCTTTGCCTTGCTGAATTTTATTGATTTGCAACTGACTCTTTCCTTCGCTTTCTTTTTCTGCTTTCTCTTCCTATCTTTTTTTCTGTTTGCTGGTTTCTTCCTTTCTTCTAGTATGTGGCATTTGGCTCCCTATTCTTCATCCTCATCTCCATCTCCACTTTCTGCATGGAGACGCATGAGGCCTTCAACACCATCCTCAACAAGACAGAGAACGTCACAGTGGGCAACATGACCCATGAGGAGATTGTATACGAGGTGGTTACTGACAGCTGGTTGACATACGTGGAGGGTGTGTGTGTCATTTGGTTCACCATCGAGGTCCTGCTTCGAGTCACCTTCTGCCCAGACAAGCTTGAATTCTTCAAAAGCTCCCTCAACATCATCGACTTTGTCGCCATCCTGCCCTTCTATCTGGAGGTAGGCCTGAGTGGTCTGTCCTCCAAAGCTGCCAAGGATGTCCTGGGGTTCCTCCGTGTTGTCCGATTTGTCCGTATCCTCCGAATCTTCAAGCTGACCCGTCACTTTGTGGGTCTCCGTGTCCTTGGCCATACCCTTCGTGCCAGCACCAATGAATTCCTCCTGCTTATCATCTTCTTAGCCCTTGGTGTCCTCATCTTCGCCACTATGATCTACTATGCTGAACGAATTGGCGCCGACCCAGATGACCCAACAGCCAGCGCCCACACCAACTTCAAGAACATTCCCATTGGATTTTGGTGGGCTGTTGTGACCATGACCACGTTGGGCTATGGAGATATGTACCCGGAAACGTGGTCAGGCATGCTGGTAGGTGCGCTGTGTGCCTTGGCTGGTGTGCTGACCATTGCTATGCCTGTACCTGTAATTGTCAACAACTTCGGCATGTACTACTCTCTGGCCATGGCCAAACAAAAGCTGCCCAAAAAGAAGAACAAACATATCCCCCGAGCACCCCAACCAGGGTCCCCCAACTACTGCAAGCCAGATGCCCTGGCTATGGCTACCGCATCACCGCAAAGGATCTTGGGAAATGTCCTAGGTGGAGTGATGGGGTCAGGAGGCATAGGGGGTGACTGTCCTCTTGCCCAAGAAGAAATTATAGAGATTAACAGAGGTGAGAGAAATGTTTTTTCATGTTAAGTCCCTTTATTTTGAGAACAAATATTATCTTTTGACAGCCATCTGTTTACAAATGTGTATATTCAAGTGTCAAATTCCTCTATTTTTGTGGAGAGTAATGTGCAAGTTGTATAGTTCACAGTGTTACAATCACAGTAAACTGGGTAAAACTGAGTAGCATGGGAAATATTATGCATGCACAGTGATGATTTCATAGGTCCGGTGGAGGATTAGAATGCCAAAGTGTCAAGAGAAAGAAGTGGGAGTAATATCAAGAAGTGATGCATAGTTGATTTTGGATCCACCCTGGAGAAATCACTGGCCCATCAGAACTCATGTGTAATTTATGATCAAATGGTAGGTCCACAGTTGCCGTAAGGCACCCATCTGTCAGTGAAGAACAAACACTATGGAAGGAAAATGAACTCAATTATCTATTAAAACAGCTTAATGCATCTCAATTTGGGCTGACTTCACATATTTTCTCTCTGGCATTAGCAGTAAAATCAGGATGAGAGGTAATTTGGCTCTTTGTTTGCTCTTTACATGCTGCAGCATCAGGCGTCAGTCACATGCAACAATAATGCACCTTTAATGCATTACTTTAATTGCCTTAATCATCAGTGGACCAGAAAATATTGGTTTCATCAGTGCTTACTACATCCTGTCTGCTTGGCTTTCTTCTAGTCTAAAAAGGTTTCTTGTAGGTTGTCAGTAGATTCATTAGCTGGAAGTATTAGTCAAACTTTTGACAACCGGCTCTGCAGTATCATCACCACATGCCCTCACCCAACACAGAACAACACACTCGCTTGGTAACATATTTTAACATAATACCTCTGTGAACGTGTCGGTGGCCGCAGTCATTCCCAAATCATTAATGAACATTAGTTGTTTGACAGTTTTATAGGGTAGCCCTCTGACTTCTCGGTTTACCAATGTTAAGACCTACTGTATATATAAATGTAGTGATTACTTTCTTGATTGATTGTTTGGTCTTTACAATTTAAAAATAACTACTTTTTTATCTGATTAACAACAAAAAAACATCTAAAAAATCCATTTACAGTGATAGAAACAAGCAAGCAAATGTGTACAATTAGGATGCTGTAATCAGCAAAAATGTAGCAGTTTTCCTAATAAATGACCTAAAAACATTGTCATTGATAACAATTTGATGAAAAATCGATTAATCAATTAATCAACAACTTATTCCAGCACTAGCCTGTGGTATTTGGTATTAAGTTTATAGTAAGCTTATGGTACTGTGTCAAATTATTTTGCAGTGTCATAATTTTATAATAATAATAATAATAATCCTATTTGCTGTTATACTTTGGCATTTTGTGGTATGTTGCCGATCTGCAATAGAAAATCTAATGCTTCATTTTCTCACACTTGATCAATAAAAAAAGTTATACTCATTAAGTTCTGAAAGTATTTCTGATAAAAGAAAACACACAAGATGTTCTTCTCTATGGTTTTCTCATAATTCTCCTGTATGTGGTTTCCCTCTTGCTTTGCTCCCACCTTCCCTCTAGATTCCAAGCAGAACGGTGATGCAGCCTCAGCCGCCCTGGCTAACGAGGACTGCCCCACCATTGACCAGGTGCTGAGCCCAGACGAGAGGAGCCCTATTGGGCGAGGGCCTACCCGGGAACGCTACCAGCAGGACCGCGCCTGCTTCCTGCTCAACACCAGAGAATTCCGTGCCACAGATGGGAATGTGCGGAAAGGTATGTTTCACACCAGGAGACGGATATATAAACATGAACATGTAAACAGATCCACACAGCAAGATGCCAGGCAAAACATACTGTAAATATATATATCATATAAGTAATATACAGAACATGTGAGTACACATAGGCTACTGTATGTATATAAGATCAGATCCAAACATTTAGGAAAGGTGGATTGGATGGGAGAGCACACATGAAACTGACTTTGGAAGCCTCAACTACAGATTGAAGGGCTCCACAGCTAGCAAAACATACACACATATACAGTCATACAGTTACAACACATGCATATAGCTCTTCTGCTCTGCTCTATTTGTTTCCACCTCTTCATATTCATGTTGTCTGTGTTTCCATCATTGCTTGGTATCATTTTATTTCTTCTGTCAGACAAGATTTTCTGTCCCTCTATTTCTCTCCTTTTTTCTTTCTCTTCCATCTTTCCATGGTGTCCGTGAATTTAGTTGTGTGTCACATAATGTCACATTAATTCATGCTCATAAACAATCTCTGTCTTTCTCTGTCTTCTGGACTCAGACAGTTGACCATGCATTAATTTACTTCTCGTCACTTCTGTTTCTCCCTCTCTGTTTCTCTCTCCCTTGCCTCGCATTGTCCTTTTTATTTTGGTCTGCCCCCCCTTCCCGCCCTGTGATGACTTTCCCTCTCTAACCTGCCGCACATTTTCCCTTCTGGCCACCTTCCTCCTCTGCCCCATCTTTAAACTCATGCCCTCATTTCCCCCCTTCTTTTCCTTTGTGCTACACCGTAACTCCCTCCCTTTTTTTTACCCCATGTGCATTACCTTCATGCTCATGAAAACCTGACACCTTGATTCATTTACTACTGCAATCCAACCACCATCACTACCGCCAACCTGCACCAAAACACTCCCTAACACTCCCTCCAAACTTTCAACACCCCTTGTTGACAACAAACTAGAGGCAGCAGCCCTGGCACCCAGCCCAGACTCCCCTCTGACTGAGGATTGGTATAAGATGGAAGGGTCTCTGTTACAGCAGGACCTCAATGCAAACTCCACCTCCTCCTGGATCAAACCATAGACCAGAGGTAACACTGAAAAAAAGTTAAAAATAAAGGAGCCTGTAGCATAGTCAACTTTTGACTGAAAACATACAGAAATTTTGATCTGGCTCTCCATGACATAGCATGTTTTGCAGTTGCACAAACTACACTACACTAGTAAAGCACCCACTTTATCACAGACGCAGCTGCACACACTATGCATGACATGAAATCACAGATACACCACCATTTCCACAGTGTTGTGTCTACATGTTCAATGGAGTTTGAAGTGTCACCTGTGAAGAGTCTTCTCTGTGCCTGAAAGTGTGGAAAGTGTGCTGGCAATTTTAAGTATTACATTAAGAGATTGATGCAAACAGTTGAGCTAAGGTTATTTAGTTCTTAAATCTGAATATTAAGGTTTGGGTGGCAAATGACATTTTAGGGCTCATCATCTGATTTGTGAGGTATTTTATCCAATGAAACCTAAACTCAGGCCAATATCCTACCTGCATACAAATTTGCTTCATTTTAATTTTGTGAACAATAAACAATGTACGAGGTATAAAAAAAAAAAAATTGGAAAGAAAATGGGATTGCTCTGTGATATACAACCATAAGGAGTAGTGTGCACAAATATGTGTACATTTGTGTGTATGTGTCTGTGTGAGAGCTTAAAACTTGCATACACTCATGAGTGCAAGAGCGCGTCCGTGTGGGCGTGCACGTGTGCAAAAACATCCAGCAGCTCAACTGAAAATAACCCAGTTGTCGTGTCCTGTGTCAATAACTAATAAAACATACACTGACGAAGATTGAACGGGAACAGCGGGTCACGTTGTTGTCTGATGTGCCTCTGTGTTGTTGTTGTTGTCTCTCTCTTCAGGTTGTGTCATATCACGCGTGTGTATGTGGGCTTTTTCATTCTTACATGTTTTACACTGCGTCTCTGTCCTCTCAATGCCGTCTGAGTGTTGTGTTTGTGCTGTCGTGTGGGGCTTAATTTAGTTTTTCCCTTCTACTGTGTTTATTCATGTTACTCCCTACCCCACGGACCTCCACCTTGGCAAACAAAAGCAGACACTGCAATTTAGAAAGGTCTTGCCTTGAAAAACACCCTCTTTTTCAGTGGCACTTATTCCATCTATGATAGAATACTTTTCAGGCTCAAATATGTGCATCCTTACATGTACATATGCCATATTTTATGTAAAATCAATTGGCCAGCTTTGATAGAGTCACACAGTGCTGACACTGAGTGCAGTGTTGTACGACAATCATCTTTCCAAGAACCCAAGGTTACTGGGGTCAGCGGAGCCATCCAGGTCAAGGGATAGTACTTCTTGAAACATGCCATGCTGAAAACAAGCAAACATTTTTTTAAACTGTCGTTGCAATGCAATGTCTTACTTCAGCTTTGTAATCAAAGCCAGTTATCACAATATTTATTTACAAAATACTGTGTTGTGAGCGTGTAATGGGTCTGAAATACTACTCCCATGACCATGTATCTGTGCTTTCAGTGCCTCGTGTAGTCAGGACCTTTGTATTTGTACTGTGGAGACCTGGATAGAAATCAAAAGGGTTATAAGCTGCACTTGGCGACTGAAACACTTACACACTTACTGACCGGACAGACAGACAAACTCTATGACAGATTTGATTGAAAAGTGGCTACATGCTGTCTAAGGTAAGCAAGCCTTGAGCTGTCCAAGCCCTTCACTTAGAGGTCTCTGACGTTGCTTCAGTTTCAATGGTTCTTATGTATGAACTGCAATTTCAGTGCTACAAAAAAATCCCTCTTTAAAACAAATCAGGAGTCCATTGAAGAATATATGTACTGAGTCACTAGGATGACAGGAAAGTTGTACACTGTAATTCATACATTTAGGTTGGAGATCTATAATGGCCCTTGTTTCTTAGTTAGTCTGCATTAATATGTTGAGCCTTGTGCACTGGAGAAAGAGATTGCACTTGGTGCTTACAGTAAATACCACAGAAATTGGATCTGTTTCTTGTCATCTCTGCAACCTGATTCTCAAGCATTTGATAATGAGGTAATGTGTATACAGCCCTGTGATAGACATATTACCTATCCAGGGTGAGGCCCACCTCTGGCCCAGTGCATGTGAAAATAAACAGATGGCTTCCTATGGAAAGTATATATGGCTGTTCAAATTTACATGATTAACAATCCGTTAACAAAATCTGTGATTTAGGGCAACATGTCCAGAAAATTTGCAAAAAACCACTGGGTTTATGTTAGTTAAAGTCCTTGTTCTCTGCTGACAATAAACGTTCTCCTTGTTTTTAAAGAGGGATTCTCATGCTGTCTAAAACTAATTCTTGTGTGCTTCAGTTGTGATTTATTTCGTAGATACAAGCATAAGATGTCTTTGCCAACTTATTTTATTAGCTTTTCAGTTTCTTCTCTTTGATTGATTGTTGGCCATTTGACTTTCTACGCACCCAATGCAGTATGCATGTCTCACTAAGGTCAAACGGTCAATCACCCCTTTGATTGCCCACTCTCAATCACTCCTCTAGACCTTCTTCAAGGGTCTCAGTCTTGTTTGTTTCTGTCTCTCTTTCTCTGTCTCTCTCCCTCTTCACTCTCTCTCCTCTCAGTTCCTCACTATATGTGTGCGAGTTGTTTTTTTCCTCTATTTCGTGGGGTTTTGCGTTTATTTATGTCCTGTGTTTCTAACATGGTGTGTACATCTTTTGTAGAGATTTGAGTTAATGTGTTGTGGTGTGAATGCTTTATCTTTTCAGTGCACATAGGATTAAGTTATATTTATTTTGAATTAACATATTTTGCTGTTGTCTGTGGTTATGGTCTGTTTTTTTCAAATGTCTTTGAGTTTTGTACAACTGTGTTTTGTTGTTTGATGTTTCGACTTCCCTTATGTTCTTCCTGTGGTCTCCTTTGAGTTTCACCATCACCTACTATCTGTCTTCTATGAATTGGAATCATAAAAGAAATTGCTAACTAAACAGTAAAAGTAATTAACAAAAATGGCACTAATCTCACTGGTTCAGAACATTCTCAAGGACTCATTATTCATTACCAAATTCAACCAAACCCATAATATGACGTTTTCTTTATGTATTTGTAATTTTTAACAACTCCCACCACTCTTCATCCACATTTCATCCCACCTTTATTTACCCTATCGTTTTTTATTCATAATTATGATATTGATTAGGATAGATTGTTGGTGGAATTATTTAAGAACGAAGGTTTTATGATATTCACTTTACCTGCCACCACAACATATCTGTTATTTCTGCCTGAGTTATTTAATCTTGGCCAATTTCTGTTGTTTAGACAATTTTCATGTAAGTGGCTCAGGACAACAGGCTACAACCAAATAAAACATACTAACTCTAAATTGAACCTAAAAGCTTTCTTGTAGAAAGTAATTTGTGTCAAAACGTGTTTTATGTGGTAACACTTGTCAGTGTCCTCCTGTATGTCATTGTACTCTTTCAGTCATAAACAGTATGTAAAACTTGTTCTACATTGTCATGCATGTTCTACTGTGTGTAACAATACCACTGTTTCTTTTCTGTCACCTTATCACAACACTGCAAATATTCTTTTGTCTGAGCCAGATTTTTACCTTATAAAGGAAATAATATATATGTATATATGTATATTATGTAGGTATGTACATATGCTAGACAGTTAGTTATGACTATGTATGAGAAGTATATATATATATATATATAAAAAACTTCAAATGGATTTGAGCTTTAATGATAGCATATTGGCATATAGGTCCGTATGACATACATACAGCTGATTAGAGGATGCAGAATACAGTTGCATGTCAAAAGACATCCCAGGTACTGTATGTACTGTGTGGACACATTGTGGCTTCAGTAATGGTCAGGAAGCGATCAATACATCTAATAACAGGTAACAGGAGATCATACCATCTTTAACAGGCAACTGATCTCATGTAAGAATGATACAGTATGTGGCCATGTCAAGAATAGCATCTGAACACTCAGCATACCGTGTGTATTCACAGCAAGCAAGTCAAGTAGTCTTCTACATACATATTATCTTGGTTCAATCTGTTTAATTTGACATGTTTATTTCCTTGGTAAACAGTCTGGTCAGAATATTTGCAGTTTTTCCTCTGTCTATGTCTTCCCTCTCCATGACCTTCTCCTTCTGTGATTAACACTCATTCTCCATCCCATTCCCAGGCCGCCAATGCAGTGCAAGTGTAACTAAAGTCTGACTGTAGGTAGGTATGTACTCCCTCCATAGTGTAAATTAAGTGTGACATTGAGCAGGAATTATGTCATCACTGAATACAGTGACAGCCAGACTCAACATTTCCCCTGATAGACAATCCCAGAGCACAAAACCCCTGTTGATGTTGTTGTAAATACACTACTTAGCACAGTGAGGAGGTAGCTAGCAGACCGTGACGGACTGCGGTGGCTGAGACATGATTAACTTCATAAGCATTTTTATTGTAATTGCTGAAACCTTTCCTTGTCTTGAATTTAACCAAGCAATACTTTTACACATCAGCAAAGGCAAACTAATGTACCAATCAGCTTTTGGTCACTTACATATATCTGAGACTCGTTACTGCCCTTTCTACATTGTTCTTCATCAGTTTCACCTTCATCTAATCAACAGACTAAAAAGAGTTAAATAAAGGACATTTGTTCAAAGCAACAGAGCCAACATTAAAGATAGAATTAAATACTGCAAGATCTTAATGTATATGGAAAATAGTGTTCTTAGTCTTTTTTATCACATGAGCAGTGTGTATTCTTCCTCTCCTTTCTCTCTCTTCTCTGCATGCTGCATGCTGAGTTTTGCTTAGCACCAACAATAGATCCAAAGGAATTTCTCAGTGGAATCAAAACCTTTTGTTGTACCTTCATATACGGGCTTCCCAACCTTATTCTTATGAACTCCCATAATGCATGCTTCAAAACTGTAGGGCATTCATCATTGTTAATCAAAGGCAGGACCCAATTAAAGCAGTTGCTTAATATTTAACCTAATACAACTTGTAGCTTAATATCAGCTGAATAAAAAACTCTCATATGAGCTGTTGGGACATTACTATAACAGTTGAATTAACATACAATATGCATTTATAACCTTTATTTATTTTATTATTCTTTGGAAATGGAAAACAGAAGCAACAAGACGTTAAAACTATCTATTTCATAAAAGCGCTACAACTCAAACTATTGAATGGAACAATGTTATATTACACATTAGCTTTTTTGTTTATACCAGTTGCACATTCAATAAAAATGAATTTAAATAGTTAAAGTTGTATCCTTCAGATTTCAGCCTTGGTTGATTTGGCGATGTCTGTGGTTAGCTTGAGAAGTTGGAGGTGTGCTGAATATGAATGTTGTCTTATTCTGTTTTTGATGAATGACCGCAGTTAGCGCTAACCTTAGTGATAAATACATTGAGTATCTTTTATGCCCCTCAACTCTGATTCAGCAAACATCACAAATATGGCTGCCATTTGATGCAACCTCACAATTTGTTCTGATACATTTGGGTGGTATGAACAAAGCATTTTTGGAACTGAACTTGAGAATGAAGCAGCACCACAGATTGGCCAGACAGCTTCTCAGAAATTTTTGTGTGACATGCAGCCTAAGAAACCCAGGGAAAATGCATCATCAATATTTTACGGAGTTGCCATCTGACTAATGTGCCTGAGCTAGTCAGAATAGAAAAGGACTGTTATTTATGGTTGGCTCAAATGATGCGTAATACAGAGTGGCAGAGTTGGCCACTGTCCGCCACAATATTGCCATATTTTTCCTTTTCAGCAGGAAGGCACAAAGGATGTCACACTGCACCAATGGGTGTTCTCTGTTGTCTGACTGTAGCCCTGTGATGGTTGGAGTTTGACAAAAATATACACTATAACTTGGCACAAACTCTGTTAGTATTACAGCTTTATTGTGTTACCTTAAGTTAAACACATTCCTAATGAAAATTAAACACATTCCTAATGAAACTGTAAAACTCCACCCATTATGTCAGCCATTGTTAGGGTAGATTAACTGCTACCTACCAATGGTGTTTTTCACTTCACCTGATGCAACAACACTCCGTCAGCACAGCACTACCTTCTCTGTGGCTGCTTCCTACAGGGGGAATTCAACGTCTGCATGCTGTGTTACACACCAAAAGTACAGCGGGAAAGGACACAAAGGCCCATGTGTTATTAGATAAATTGGTTATTGTAAATATACCTTAAGCAGTACAAGTACCATGCATCTAACTTCTAATTCACTTGCACAAGTGGACTTAACTGGAATAAATCACCCTTTCTTACCATGTGTCATTTCCCCCTGTAAACAAAATGTGAATTGATCTCCATTACAGGATGCGATTACCGGGGGATAGGAAGTGTTTTTAAATGTTGCAGGGACGACATTTTTGTGTTGGCCATTTGAAGTTTACAGGAACCAAAAGCAAATACTAAGTGGGCTGTAAATGAAGCGTAATGCAAGGCAATTGATTATTCTGAATAACTTCATTAGAGGTATATGTCTAAGCTTTTCCACAGAAAACTTCATGTGGTCAACTCCTACACTGTGTCAGTGATATCTGAGTATTTATTAAACTGTATAGTTTTGGCCAAATAGTTGTCTAAAACACCTGAACATTGAACATTACGCTTCACGTGATGAAATGTTGGGTGCTTTATTCAATGGGCCTACTATAGGTGTTAAATTACTTAATATCTAAGAATTTTTTACTTTTCTGTTTTGAAAAAAAAAAGAAGATATATCATAACTGGCATTTTCTTGTTTTGTCTTGTCTGTCTTGTCTGTGTCTGTCCTCGTCTGTCCTTTTATATGTCTTTATGATTTGATAACATTTTCAATTTCTTATCTTTCATTTATTTTATTTTCATTTTGATTTCTTCTTATAACATCTTAAACTTCATGTCCATGTTTCAATACTATAAACCACCTGAATACGGAAAATCTGTCATAACATGTCCAAACATTTTTGATTTAATTCATTCATGATTTTCTTTTATTTCATTTGCATATGATATCAAAACAATAACACATAATATAATCTAATGAATTGATCGATGGTTAAAATTATTTTCTTAAAGCAACAGGCTATGAGAAATCTCGCAGTCTTAATAACATATCGGGAATGGCTGGGTCATCACTGCGGCTTGCTCCTATCACTAGCCCACCCTTTGAAACCTATGAGGCCCCAGGACCACTGCGCCGCTGTCGCTCCCCCATCCCCTCCATTTTGTAGCAGAAAGGGTGTTCATGATTGGATGATAAGAGATGTGGATTAGCTATGGACTGATCGCACTGAAGCCTCCATTTGGATTGTACACCGTGCAAAAACAATAGCAATAACATAAAATGAACTTGAATGTAGAAAGAATGACCTCTTGTCTTGTGAATCTAATGGTTTATGATGCATGCATCAGGTTAGCTGATGGGGTCAAATACACATTTTAGCTTTAAAGATACACTGTTATTTAAAATTATTAGAATAAATGTAAAAAAAAAGGATTGGTTAGTAAATTAAAAAATTGTATCAGAGCTTAAAAAACATTATGAAAACATGTGCACAGTTACATTTTAAAACTTAAGAATTAAGTGTATAGATGGACATCAATTTTTAAGTGTTCTGGACCAAACAAAACTGAGCTCGCAACACTGTCCAGAGAAATGACCATGAAACAAGATACTTCAGTTCATTTAGCCAAAGACAAAAATACATTTATAGATTATATTGACGTTGAATAGGTTTCTACTTTCTGTCTTTTGTGAATATTGATGTATGTACAGTGCAGACATAATTTTGGTAATTCTCTCTAAAAAACAGACTTGGCTTCTATAAGTCTCAGTGTTAACACTTAATTTTGTATCTTATCATTGTGACATCATTGGACACTTTATGTTGATAGTTTTCACAGCAAAGCTAAGTGATGTAAAAAGTTGAAAAATCAAAAACTAGAAACAAAAACCTTAGCTTAAGATGAAAAAATACAAACATTGTACCATAAGAGCTATCTCAATCTAACATTTGAAAATTGTAGTTTTATTACATTGCTGTTAGGATCCCATATATGCAATTATTACCTTACAGTGTACAGTTAAAGGTCTATTCAGTCACTTTCTTTGGCAGTTGCAAGCATGTTGTCTAATAAATTTCTAGATATTTATCATTCTCATCTTACATGCAATTATAACAATCATATTTCGAAATAAAAATATTTGTTTCATTATATGCCTCAAAAAAATGTATAAATACACGAGGGGGTTGGGGGTGTGTGCAGGATGAGGTTAGTTGGAGTCGCTTCCATGCTTGCTTTCGTTTTCTGACAAGATAGCTTGCTAATGTGCAATGCTGGTTGTTAGCAACACCGAATGACCTAATGTCATAATATTGGAGCTTCACACTAGCACATAGACCATATCAACCCAGTTGATTCTGTACTCAGATGGGCAGTAAAGTACCAGATTTAGCGACTTTTCTTGGTTGTTAACATTGTTAGGGCAGCCGAAGACCTTGTGAGTAGAGCTGCCTGGCTAGCTACTTGCTAACTGTGTTTTGTTTCCCAAAGGAGCACAATTTAGCATTCACGTCTTCGGGTTAATAATTTCTATTTGATGATAGTAAATGACTGAGTGGACCTTTGAAGAAATGCTAATCAGGACAGTTATGTAAATGAAATATGTACTTGTAGGTCTACAATTTTTTAAAGAAATCTTAATGCAATGTATTTAGAAAGCTACTTAAAAATGCCAACAATAATCTTAGTACAAGAAATGTACCTATAAAGTCAGATATGGATGAATGCAAAATTAATTATATAGTTAAAACAAATACAAGCACTTTACTAACAGTCAGTATTAATTTACTAACCTTTAAAGCTGCCATGTTGACATGTAAGACTACCCCATAAAACACGTCTCTAACAATTTTCTAAATATCTGTTTAGCTTCTTCTTCACTTTTGATGTTTCTTATATATTTTTCCATTATTGTTTTGTTTTTGGTTTAAATGTTTGTCTAAAACACTTTGAAAAAATACAAATTAAAACGTCTAAATGCAATCTGTTGCAATATGACACTGGTTTCAATATACCATTTCCCTCAATAATTAAAAATCATTTTGTTTAGCTTTAATTTATTTTTGTAACTGAGGACCTTCTTCAAGATAGCCATCCTCACATGAAAATAGATCTTATGTTAAATGTTAAGCAAAAAAGATTTTAAAAATGACACATTCACATATGCAATAAACATGCAATATTATTTTAATGCTGGAAAACATGCTGTGCACATACATATATAAATATGCAGATCTATTTTTAATCTTAAAAATGCACAGACTTTGTTAGGCAGTCTATCTTTTATTTAGCTGTTCCAGAAGTATTACGATGACATGAGCCATTTTTCTTGTTTTATTTCAAGTCAATGTGGTCTTACTGGTCCTTTATACTTTGCTGTTCTGGCTGCCATTTTTAATTGTTTGAGTTTTGTAATAGTTTTATTTTTTTCACTTGTACTGGTAATATATATTTCATTGTAAGGAATCACGTTTCTGTACCACTGATTGTCTAAAATAACATTTGTCAAAAAAGATACAGATGTTGTATTGAACTGTCCTTAAGTTCTTTAACAAACAGAAATGAAGTAAGACTGAAATCACCAGGAAAAACTGTAAGTGCTTTAGAACCAACAATTTTTTCCAGGTGTAAAGGGAGTATTTCCGTACTTGTTTAAAAAATGTCAGGTCCTGATATTCTTACTGTCATAATCTATGGTCCCGATTGCCATTTTGTCTAAAAATCGATGTGCTTCCAGACCCCTAAACTTTGAGAACTTAGATATGCAGTATTATGACTGAAGATGAAAGCTATGACATCACTTGAAGGTTTGCTTGAATCTGTTGTGGACTGGAATTTGAGCGGTTTGTAAAAGTTGTCTCATTTAGGATAGATCCTACCATACGTTCACTGCAAGAAGTAATGCTTGCCTGGCTTCATCTGATACGGGTTTTTGAAGGCCATCGCACATATTTTCAGACCGAAGTGGCTAATAGTCGTGCTAATACTCGATATTGTTGCATTTTACTGTTATAATGTCAAAAAATGACAGTAACTTAGTGTTGTCTGAAAATATCTGAAACATGCATGCAGAACTTTGTTTCTCCAGTGAATCCAAGCATTTTTTGTCAGCAGCTCCTTAATGTATAATGTCAACCTGAACTTAGGGAAGGTAGGGAAACTCTGGGATAGTACATTTTTAAATTGATTTAAATTGCAGAAAAATGTTTTGTGAACATGTAATGTGTAAAGTGTAAAATGACACACATTGATTGGCCTGGGTTCAATACTTAAAGCTAATCTAAGTCCACATCAGCAAACCTGAATATTGGTCTGTAATTTTTGCGAGCATCACTTCTCTCAGCGCACAAAACCTCTTTAAACCTTTTAAGTGCACATGCATACTGTATAATCGTATGATGACTCCACAATGTGGATGTTACAATTTGCAGATACTTTGAATTATACTGGTTTGCCACTTTATTTGGAATATACATTTTCTGTTACAGTGAAGGAAAATGTCTGTCCATCCTATATATCTGCAGTGGAATGTTTTTCTCTAATGCTACAATTGACTGACAATGGGTGAGAGGAGTAACATATTCTCACACACCACCCCTTTAATTTGAACATTTATAATTATAGAAGTACTCTATTTGTTCATATTTGCTTTGTATTGTATCAACATTGATCTGAAGAATGTCATAACTGTGGTTCTGTTGAGTTTAAAGAGTCATATCACATAGTTGTGGCCAATGCAAATCACCTAGGACACAAACATCGTTTAGGTTAACAAAACAGGCAGATGTTGTAAGTGCCTCTATGAGGCCCCTGTAGGCTCTGATGTCAATTTAGGAGTTCATGCAAACTAGCTAGATTTAACTAGCTAAACCTTCGAAGCAATGCTTAATGGTCAGTGGTTATTATTGAATATGTACATATCTGTATCTACACATGTGAATACATTAAAGTCATATGAAATTAATATATCTAGGTATACTTTGTGAGTGTGGGGCAGGAAGTTGAACTGATTCTAACAGAGTTGAATGATTTAATATGTATGTCATCAGAAAGGTGTATGGTTTTATCCTTCAAATGCTCAATGCAGTGCCAACCTAACCTAACTACACCACTTAGTGACAGAGCCTGGCTTTCTGGTTACATATATACATACATACATATTAAGTCTATATTTCAAAAACAAAGTATGTTTGTTTATTATTTTACTGTACCATTTCCACATGATCTGGTTATTTTTAAAGTATACTATTATTAATTCAGCTGTAAAGACAAAGGAAACTTTTGAGTGCATTTTTGGTTCCATGTTGTTTTCTTGAACAAGAAGTGGTCCTACATGGGGTAAATGCACTGTATTCTATTGAATATAAATGTACATTAAATGTAAATATTTCAGTGGTTGTTGCTAATATATCCTGACAGGCTTGTATGGTGCATGTGCAGCTTTGAGAAAGAAATGCTGAGACTTGCAGAGACTGTTTCATTCTATTTGGATTTAGTTAGCATAGGAATACACACTGCTATTGTTCTGTAAGTAGTATTTTAATTTGTGAGAAGAAGGGGAGAAAATGCTTTTCGATCAACTTTGAATTGTTCACCAGTTAAACCTCCGCGTGTCTGTTACTTTGGTGCATAATATGGTGTTGCATTAAGAAGAACGTTTACCTATCTTGTAATGTCCACTAAAGTGTTAATCATCATGGGATGTAGCAAACTAATGTTATGCTGGGCACACTGAGGTCAAACAATTATGAATCCTTTTGTAGCAAAATGCATTGATCAAAGAAGTTTACCAAGATGCTGGACTATTCCTTTAAATTGGCACCAGATGTATTAATAATGTACACACTAAAAGAATGCATGAGCCACCTTCTGCACAAAACCTGGCATTTATATACAGCTTTGGTCTTTTAAGGACACCATAAAGCTCAGAAGTGTCACATATATAACAGTTACAGATACGCTCGTTAACATCCTTTAACATCCAGACAGAATCGGTAGTACACATATTTTTAGCTGTATCATATTGTAATGTGGGAATAAGAACAATGTACATTCGATCATACCGTTGACCTACTAGTATCATCAATCAATAACCTGTTATGATTTATAATACCGGTGCATGATGTCAACACAATGGCTGCTTTGGCTCTGTTTCAGGATGCTACTGGTGTCAGAACAAAGACAGAAGAAGACAGAAAAGTCTGGTTTATGTCCAAACAAATAGTGGTGTGTTAGTATACAATAATGGATGTCTTTAGACTCTTGCATGTACACAATTTTGTGAACACTTAAGTGTTACACAGAAGAAGGCATATACAGGAATTTATAAATCTGGCACTAAGACTCCATTAATGTATTTCTGATTTAGTGCAGACATATTTGGGAAATTATAACCAGGAGACGGTCCTGTTCCTCTTAATAAGATCCACATGACGAGGCATGGCATTGCCTCTGCATTTAATACAACTATAGATTTACATGAAAATACTAATAAATACAGTTACAAAGTATATGCTTAATGGGCTAGCATTCATGGTGGGTTAGATTAATAGGTGCTGACTCTTCCTCATTTCATAAGCCGCAGTTGCTTGTAGGATATATGAGGGCCTTTACTCTCAGTTAACTAAATCCCTAACCTTTACCATACAACTGGTCTTTACAAAGTATGAACTGTGTCTTGCTAACAGCTTTTCTCTGGAGAAAACTGCAACTATAAAAGTGGAAATTGACAGAGGAAGAGGGTGAAAGAAGAGCAGACGGGAAGAGCTAATGCGGCTGCAATAAAGGATAATGTTTGTATTGGGTTGATGTTTGCTGGTGAGACCACAGCAGAAGTGTTTAATGTCCCAGTAAATAATGCATGATGCCAGCACATGTGATGCAAGAAGTGTTTGCCATAACTGTAGGCAAAGGATTAAAAATGCTCAACCTACTGTTGTTGACAAACATTTTCTTGAATTTGCACCTGTGTTTGCATGATGCAAGCTTATGTTGGGGGTTAAGCCTCCTGAAATGGTGTCAGCTCAATGTGTAATTCCACTACTTGCTTCACATAGTACAATTCCTCTTTTAAATGTGAAACCCATGAATAGCATTGAGTATGTCTGTATGTGTCCATCTGTCAAAAAAGTGTTTTTCCATGAAGTGTACATATCATTCAAATGAAAATGTTTGCACACATGTAAATATGCACGTGCACACACACACACACACACACACACACACATGTACACATTAGTGAATAACTGGTCATCATCTCCCTATCACCTAATCTTGTTTACTTTGAAATGCTCTGTACATAATTCACTCGTGTAAAGATTATGGCTATATTTGTTGAGATTTGGCAGAGTGGAGAGTATGGTGCTGGTCAGTTGGCCGGCAGTTTGTTTCATTCAGTCTATTGTTTGTTTTTCTAATATTGTCAGCCACCAGTTTTATTGTCACCATTTCTTGATTTTGTTATTCAAGAATAACTTGTGTGCCAACGTTCTGTCTGTATGCTGGAGATAGACTGCATTTGTAGCTGTACTAGAGTTGTCATCACAGTTTAAATTTGTGCACTTCATTCTGACATGCACAGTTAACCAGCAGTTTACAGGTAATGGTAATCTCTGATTACTTCCCTATTGTACATAATGTAAGTAACACTATGAAACTGTGTTATGAAATTCTATGCAATTGGCAAATTCCAAATAAAATAAAATAAAATCATCAATTTATGACCAAGATTGGTTTTTGGTTTATAGAAGTGGAGCACTTCTATAAACCAATCCAGATACAAGTGTTTACTGGTAATGTTACAAGTTAAGTTTCAATTTCACTGAACATGATTTCATACAAAATGTTTATTCTCTGTGAACTTAATATTAATGGCTTTCTGTTCTTGTCTTCACAGTGTTAAGTTTCTAGCATTCGCCTTCTCTCTAATGAGGAGTCAGTAAGCGGTAAACACAAATTTGCGGCAGGAGCCACGTAAGCGACAGGTGTGACGCGGATGGACAGTTTAAAGGAGATCTTTGGGGTGACAAGAGAGAGACCAGAAGTTAATCATGAATTAAAAAATCATATGGTCTGCTCCTCACATTGTTACCAAAGCAGCCTCTTGGAACTCTGACCACATTTTTGACAACTGCCTGACTGACTTTTTTCCCCCCTTTTTTCGGCAAACTGACTGAGCATTGCACTGACACACTTTGGGAGAGAAATGGACTCCTGATTACACATTCCAGATGACATATCTCTGACAACATTATACTTGCCATCTTGTATGATGACCAACTCAGTACCATCTACAGTGCTGAACAACTGAGCAACTTCACAAGTTTCCGAAAAACACTTGTCTTCACAAAGGACTGAATGAACAATGTAGCATCTCTGCTAACATATTGTAGCATTTGTTGGCTGGGAAATAACTTGACTTCAATCCATCAACAGTTCGAAGAGAGAGGAATTTATGCATTCAAGGGATCTTTTAGATGTCATTTTCCTCTTGAGTTCCTTTCCAGTGAAGAAAAAAAAAAGAGAGTACATGAGAGACAAAGGATTGGTCTTACTCGTTAAAACACTTGACATTCCAAAAAGAAAGTTGCACATACAAATAGTGCACATGAAATCAATCACAAATGCACAGTATTTAACAACACGCATACTAGTGTCCCTCATTCAAGTTTAGCACTTCAATAGCGTGTTTTCCACTGAACCTATGTCTTCCATTCACTTCTATCAGACTGAAACACCCACTTCCCTCTTCACAAGTACTGAGATAATCAAAAACAGCATATGAAGTTGAACAAATGAAGCACATGTAGCATCAGCTCAAACAAGTCATGTGTATAGCATTTACTGTACATTTAGACACACATGAAATATTCACCATAAGTAAATGGTGGAAAAAGACTTATCTTTATCTCTCATGTACTGACATGGGCTTGCCCAAAAGTCCATGTAGGATACCAAAGGTCCTGTAGCATGCACTTGCTGAATGACCTTCTGTAGTGTACAGTAGATTAGGAGAAATATTCCATTTCGGAGGTTTGTACTCTCCCTCATACTGGCCATTGCATTTGTTTGGTACAAAGTCATTACTCTAAAGGAGCTTAAACTGCCACTAGCATCCCATCTCCATATGCACATTTAAATATTAACATGTCTGACTGACACGTTGAGGAACAAAAAGACTGACTCATGGAGACAAAACAAAAGTCCTAGAGACAATTGTCAGTCTTTCTTCAATATCAAGGGATATTGGCCTGCCTAAATTACAACGAAAATGACATTCCTACCGGGACACTTTTTACGTCACATAGAACTGTCCATTAGCTGGAAATATCTGTGTTATCATTTTGAAAGGGACCAATCAGATAAATGTTCCCACAAACACAAAGGCCGACACTGCCAATTAGGCACAAGAATCCCCAGACACATACTGCCCCATCTCTCTCTTGTCTCTCTTGTTGCCAACGACTGCTTCACAGGCAAGTCGATGTCAGTATAAGGATGGCCCATCAGGGGAGCCCTTAGGCAAAGGAGCAAATGAGAAGAAATGGACCAAGAGTAGAGCAAGTGTGGAAGTGTACAAAGAGAACAAATCTATATTTTGATAAACAAATCTACTATCCATGGCTTCGGAGTAAGTTTCTGAGCAGAAAAGGTCCAGAATGGAAGAAAGGAAAAAAAATCTGATGCAAATGTTAATAGAAAATTTGGCATCATGAAATGGAGTCAAAGTCCTGGAAAAAGATGGGAAGTGAATATTTTGCCATGGGGGGAGGGCGAAGTTGTTTTCCCCACAAGCACCGGGAAAAACCTTTTTGAAAGACAATGAGCGATGACAGACTCTTGCCTATAAAGACATGGGGATGACAAAGGATGGACGCTGAGATAAACAAATGAAAAAAAAAAGATAATGCATTTTTGTAACTTTGTTTACCAGCATGACTACTTTGCATGACTGTCTTTTCTGCAAGCCCTTAGTTGAAGACAAGGGTGCTAGAGATACAAAAAAGTATATATAAAATGAATTAAAAAAATGTTATATGCAATTAATGTTTTAAAAAAGATTATAATGAAAGAGAAGAGCTATATTTTGTTTTGAAAAGTAAAAAAAATGTGAATATTGAAACATATATGTTTGCAAAGTACACCCTGAACTATGTTTTGTTTGATGAAATCTCTCTGCTACTACTGCCCTACATTACTCATCCCAGTGTCTTCGACCACTGCCATAGTTTTACTTTGTTATGCATCGAGCAGTATATTTTCTTACCATTTAATCAACAGCGATCATTCAAGACTTTGCCAAACTAGCATTTGCGCAAAGGATGTTTGTTGTTAATCACAAAAAAATGTTTTTCTCCTTGAATCATTTGCACATCTACCGTAGCAGCAACAGCAACAGCAACAGCAGTTCTAAGACAACAGCTCTCCATACCACAACTTTGACAGCTTGATTAGTACTCATAGTTTGCTTTTTTCCTTTGGCAATAATACAAGAGTTGTCACATGATTGTAGCAGGGCAAACGGAGAACCTCGAGAGTATCTTCAACGCCTCAGTGTTAAAGAGATTCGTAAAAGGCCTTGGATTGTCCCGTGGCAGGATTTTGGCAGTTCTATTCCACTAGTCCTAAATAGAAAAATGGGAGTACAAGTGCAGGTTATCCAATAAAGACCAATAACAGACTATGAAAGATACTATATTGGTGAACAATCAAGAGAGATTTCAGGTTTGCATGGAACCAACTGCCATTCCAAAGTTTGTGTGTGGTTTAAAGGACTCAGGTGTGTTGATGGTGTGTGTGGATGTAGGTGTTTTGCTATTTTCTTTCTAACATAATAAATTCTAGTATATAGACAACGATAATGTGAACACCTCACAGTGATGTGTAAAAAACGCATGCATTATGACTTGATAATCTCTCGAGGGGGGGAACAGAGTCTTGACATATCCCCTTAGCCTCCTGTCATTGTTTGTCATGAAGTCCTGGTAACTATGATCACTGTGCCATGTCGTAGAGCAGAAACGTCTTCCTCCGAGAGGCAACTGAAAACTACTCACACTCACAGTGTCAGCATGAGTGTGTATAGGTAGCTCGTCTTCATTTTTAGATGGTCAGGTCTTTGCATTCGTCATTACCCGTGGAGTTATCGTCATCCAGCTGGCTAGTTGACAGCTCATTACAGCACACAACAAAGTCATGTGAACACCAATCAAAGAGACCCAGAGCTTCCAAAATGATGTCAGTGAAGTTCTTTTGAGTGTTGTGAAAAAGAGAGGAGAGATACCAGTGCCCACTGAGGGGAGATTGATGTAAAATAAATAGTCTTGCTAAAAAAGCATCTCATTGTTGAGTGCTCTCCAAGCACCTCAACCTTGGTTTGGTATTCCAAGTGAGTTTCAGGCCCTGCTGGTCCAGGGTTCAGCTCAGGCAGCTGAATGGTCCTCTTTCCATTCCTAGTACATTGCAGTCGGAGGCTCACCAGAACATGAGACTCAATGGTGTGATGTAGACTACTAGAACTTCAGTCTATTTGCAAAAATGGTCCATGGGATTTTGTTTTGGTCCCTTATCTTTTTAAAACTCCCAATTTCAGTTCCCATTTTGGAAGGTATTAAGCAACTATGGCTTTGATGGTCACAAAGATGTTTATGAATATTTCAGAGGTAAACTTCTAGTAATGGTGTGCACACTTGCAAACACTTTGTGCTTCACCCAGCTGTTTCTGTTTTTTATCGTGGCCAAGTAGTCTTTTTCTTTCCTTATTTTTCACTGTTAAGTTTGCCATTTCTTCATTTTTTTACATTGGGACTGCTCTGCCAATATCAGGCTGACCAAAAGATGTCTTTCCTTTTCTATTGCATAATACTGCCATTTGATTTAGTCATGTTGAATAGAATGAGTTACAATGTTGGGAGTGCTAAGTCTGTTTTATTTTCTCAAGTTTGCAATCTGTTATAAAATGTTGGAGATTTCCTGTGTAACACTCACATAACCAAAAGAACAAAAATGCTTTACATGGTAAGTAGGTGCCACTATTAAACTAACGGCTACTATGTGTTGTGACAATATTATGACATGTCCTCTCCAGGTGTTTGGAAGGTGTTATGTGGTCCTTGGAGGACACATCCTCTATGATATCCTATTATTTTTTTTTATGTGTCTGTTTCTGTTGAATATGTTTTTTTTATTGTTTTGTTTTTTTAATTGAGGACACTGTATGCAATCTGCACCACGAATGCCACTGATCGACACTTACTGTACGCTCCCTGAGACACAGATGTTCTGTCATCAGTTCAGATGATTGCAACCACATGTGTAGTGGCTTTATGGTTTTCCATAGAGTGACATAGCAATCACACTAATCTAAAAATATTTTATTTTACAAAGTGATAAGACCAGAGTTGTTTTAGAGGAATTGTTATCGTACTGAATAGATTTTC
Source organism: Siniperca chuatsi (assembly GCF_020085105.1). Classification (NCBI taxonomy): domain Eukaryota; kingdom Metazoa; phylum Chordata; class Actinopteri; order Centrarchiformes; family Sinipercidae; genus Siniperca; species Siniperca chuatsi. Next base: position 14,041,869 of record NC_058061.1, read on the forward strand.
TAATATATTTAAAATCTTATTTTAATCAGAAATAATGTGACTAACACCACTCATACCAATATACATACAGATAATATTACAGTACAGACTAACATCATGTATTCACATAAGCATTCCAAAGATAAAAGATGTATGTTCATTTCACATGCCATCAAATTGTATAAAACAGACTTAGGTACTAGTCCATTGTACTGCGGTCTTAGTAGGAGAGTGAATGGGGAGTGGAGGTGGTCACTGGAGTATCTGGTTGTGACTTATGCCGGATTTTATTTTTGAAATGTTGGAACACAAAGAACAACTCATCAAGAACTGTATAAAGTATATTTCAATGGAATGTTCATGATCTATCTTTTTATATTTTGAAGAAAAAATAGAAACATATCAATAAAGTGTCATAATTGAACATATTTCTACTATTGAGACTTAAAATGTATGAATGTCAATGCGATCTAATGTGAACCAATCTCCATAGCAGCTTGAATGAATAACTGATTAACAGTCATGAGATGCTTTTTCAGAGACATTAAAATTGCTTCAAATCACTGAAATGAACTTAAAATAAATGAAAAAGTGACATCAATGGTGTGTCAGTTTGTTTAAGATTTCTAACTGCTGAAATGTGTCCTTCTGTGCATACTGACTTATACCATTACATTCTGTACTGACTGTCACAGTTAACACTATTCATCAGCCTGTCAGGAACAGGGTACCACAATACTGTGACTGATATAATCTGACTTGAAGCAAGGACGCACTGAAAATCCAAAGTGTTCCAAGAAACTGAAGGATGGGATTAAATGTATGACTAGAAGTTTAAGAACATGGTGTAGTTTGGTGCCAGCATTTCCAAGAATGTGCAGGTTTCTTTTTTAGCCAGTGATTGAGTAGGCAGTTAGTGTATACTACACAATTAATTTAGATTTCCTTTTCAAACATATTTCAATCTTGTAGAATTCTTTTACTCTGGAGGGATGTAAATTCTACTAATCTCAATCATGTTTAGATAAATTGAAGAAGTTATGTTTTGTTCAAAATGGAAAGCTCCGCCTCCTAGGCTCAACAACAGCCAAGGAACGTTCAGCACTTCACCATTTTCTCTCTCATGTCAGAGGATTTGTCATGGACCTCCAGAGCTTTCTACACAGTGAAGGTAATTAAAACTTAAAACTTATCAAATCAGTCAAAGTTAGAGATGGTCTGTTAATATGCATTACTTTTACTAAGCTGTTACCTAGTTAATCTGCTAGTAAGCAACATGAGCTAGTTAATGTTATTGCAAATGTTAGCTACCATTCACTAGCCACACTAACATTAGCCCTCAAATAACTTTTAAAACCTTAATGTTACCTGTTAACATTAATGTTTCATGAAATGTGTGTAAAAGATGTGCTGGTGGAGTTTATGGAACAGTCTTACACTATTTTTCTCTCCAGAGGGACATGGGTTAGTTCTGTTTCTCCTATGTGACAAGTTTGTGTGACAAACAGCTCAGTCAATCACAATCAGTTGGAGATATGTGAGGACAAATGAGTGTTTCATTTCAGGTGACAGGAGAGGAGAGCAGCAGTTCAAATTATATGTTTTCCAATGTTAACATTAGATTTTTTATTTATTTATTTTTTAAATAGATATCTGGTGTTCCTCCAGCTAAGGGCACTGATTGACTTCGGCTGTGCTTCAAGGTAGTGGTGAGTATTACTCATATGAAATAATTTGATTTGATTTTTAACTGCATTTTTAGGGTGGTTGAAGAATCATTTAGATGGGCTATCCCTTGGTGGGGAATCTCCTGATTTTTCGAGAGCTTCACCAATCAGCTGGGCTAACAAAATTGATTCAAAAATAACATTTAATTTTGTTAATTGATAGCCTACTTGGTATTCATTCAGCCATGGCCATTGATTAACTTATGCTTTACATTGAGTCTTCCAAAGGTTCTGTGGTAGTGGTGAGCGGTATTCAAATGGCTTTAATAATTGTATTACTTTTTTAACATGCCTGTTTAAATGGTTGAATTAACACTTCGATGGGCTGTCTCAGATTTACATAGGTAGGAAATACCCTGATTTCTCTTAAGCTTCAAGAAGTAAGAAAAATAAAATTACATTTAAAAGAACATTTATTTTGTGATTGTATAGATAATTGAAATAGGACAGAGTTAAATAGATAGGAGTTAAAATAGGATACTGCAGCAGCAAAACAAATAATTCAAAGGGGTTAATGATATTTAAAACAAGCACAATCATAACATCAATTAATTATTAATAAGTATTCAAGTAATAAAGACAAGAGACAATCAGTTGTGAAATTATTCAGTACCAGTATTATTCTGTACCAATCAATACCTATCAATTTTACTTCAGCTCCCTAACTTTCATAGTAGCTTAACTGGTGTTTAACGTTTTACATGCCTTATTAAATTGTTGCTGTGCGGTATTCTTAAGTCTGTTATTATTCTTGTTTTTAGATAAATGCAGAACTTGTGTATTACCACCATCCCCTGCAGTCCAGATGTACAACCTGACAAGCTGCTGAAGATATTCGTAAAGGGATGACAGAGCGGTGAAACTCTAGAGCGCATTATGGCACCCATGGTTCAAGAAAGAATTCATTCTGAAAAAACAACACTGTTCTGTTGAGGGAGAAATAAGGATTCTAACCAAATAACCTTTTCTGCTGCTCTGTCTGACGACCTGTCTCATCGACCAGGATGACGATGTTGATTTAGGATGAGAGGCACGGGAGTCAGTACTACCTGTACTACGTGGTGAGTCTAATTTATTAAGGTTCAGTATTTTAAGATTTTTTGTTTCATATCTTGTTAAGCTCTAAAATAATCCCTAGTTATGGAAACCACATATAACAAACAAACCAGTCGACCAGTCAAAATGGGTCAGTTCTAGCAACAGTCTTTAAGTGTGTACAAGAGAAACTTTTATTTTCAAACCATTCATCTTTTATATGACTTGAGATTTTGATGTGAATAGCCAAATCTGTATTTACAACATAAGTAGGAAAACTTAATTTGAATCATCAGGGATTAAAAGCCTTAAAAGATAGTTGCCCATGTTAGCACAGCATTCAAATACCATATTTAGGTTGAAAGAGTTGTTGGTGTGTAATCATTCCTCCTGTCCATGCTGGCTGTGAAGAGATCTCTTCCTAACATGACTACAATGGAAGAGATGGGAGACAAAATCCAAAGTCCTCGTTCTGTGCAAAAATACATATTCTAAATATATTCTAAAGTTCAGCTCAATATAATGTATATATAATATATACTGAGGCCTCAGTAGTCTGAGTTAGACAAAATAGTGGCTATCTTCATCCTGACAGTCATCTGTAGGTTTGCTGTCAGTGTTCTGTCCCAACAACAAACCTGAATGTGACCACCAGGATGTGTCCATTCACCACAGTTCAGCAAGGAAACACAAATCTGTAACTTTGGAAGATATTTAAATGATTTTTCAAACTCAGGTCTCATATTAGCTTTGTCTGAACTTCAGAACGAGGTCTGTGGAATTTGTCCTCCATGTCTTACAGTGTAGTCGTGTTATGAAGGGATCACTTCACAGACTGTATGGACAGGAGGAAATACACACACTAACAACTCTTTCAACCTGGCATGTGAGTGTGTTTCATGTTATGTTTAGGGAAGATTTTACTTAAAGTGGCTCCCTCAGACCTGCTCCCTCGTTCATTCTAAAAACTTTGGACATACATACTTTAGTTCATCTCACATGGACTTGCTTGACAACTGTTTGTTGTATGATACCTCCCTCCTGCTTTTTATGTTTTAAGTCTTTGTTGTTCCTTTTAGACATGTAAAGTTCCTCTTCTTCCTCCTCTTCTACTTTTGGTGGATGTTGAATTAAAGGCTCCTACGAAGAGAGACATTTAACAGTCCAGTGACATGATTAAATGATGTGAACTAAGTCAGAACTTTTATTTGCACCACATTACTGTGTCATTAACTATTGATCTTGATTGGAAAATATTAGTATATGTTATAAGGCAGATGTTTTAAGTACGTACAGTGTGTTTTATTAGTTTCTAGTATATATATATATGTATAGGCCTACACTTGAAAAACCCTTAACTTGTTTGAACTGCACTGTTATTGTAATGTTTTGCATACAGGCTCTGGGTAAATCTTTGGTCCAATGTCTAAGTTGTACAATATTCTTTGACCACATACAAATCATTTTTGTGCAAGAAATGTGTTTTTTGCTTATTTTACACTTAAACATGGAACCGATGTCTACATTTGGATAGAGTTAACTTTAACAAATCAAGTTAGACTTACAGACGTAACTTGGGTACCAGGGACATAATGAAATTGCTTTAACGTTACATAATACCTTTGAATAATATTAGCATTAAGAAATCAAGTTGGAGTTACAGTTGAAAAGCACAATAAATTGGTATTACGTATTACAATAAATTGGTATTACGGTAACTGACAAATAATATGTTGAATCGACAAGATTCTTTTAAACAGTCTAATGTGAATGACATATTTTGGCTTGGCAAGCAATAATTAATTAAGAAAAGGAGGAAGATTATGTCAGTTGGCCACATTCTGATCATATGGGACCGATGTACTCATTAAAATCAACAAACCACAACAGCCGCTACATAGGTTAGTCATTAACTTAGAATTAGAGGTAAGCTGGCAATCTTTAATGACATAAACTCTATCATTTATGGCAAGGGAAAAAGTTTTGAAAATCAGGGCAATAATAGTGATCACAAAAGCAGTAGCTAGTTGATGCTTATTATAATACCTGCTCAGTGGATCTAAATTACTAAATAATCTCAGCACTGCTGTTTGGAAAATGTTTATATGGCACATAACCATAAACTGGTGTGAGGACCACATGGTAAGAAATAGTAATGTGCTCTGATGAATCTGTTTTCTACTTATGGATACTCACTGCCTGTTTCAAACTGTTCTACATGGTGGTGGTAATGTGCAGCCATCTCATGGAAGTCACAAGATCTCACGATTGCTCGGCACAGCTGCATGAAAGCTAAAGAATTTAAAGCCATTTTACAGAACCAGAAGCACCTACTTCTCTGTCACACCATTCCCTTATTCAAGATTATGATGCACGGCGCTAAGAATATCACAAAACATTTTTGGGGCGTCATTTTGTGATTGATTTGCACATCCTTTACACTCAAGAAAAACTAGAAGAATTCCCTACTGCATTTAATTAACACTTGACATTCATGTATTGTTGATTTATTTTGTACATCCTTGAGCTTATTGCTTTATGGGCACATTTACACAAATGTGCATCGGATTTATAGTGAGCAGTCTGAGTTGTCATTTGATGACATGATATGTCATCAAATGGGGATGTAATGTAGCAGCCCAGTGAGCAATGTATTTGTTCTGTGACTGAAGGCAGCTATGAGGAAATGTCGGCAGAGGCCTATTTTAGTTTCATCTCCTTCATGCCAAAACATCACCTCCCTCTGGTGGCAATACACAGTAGTGTCTGCTTTGGTAGATTTAGATGGATGAAGACCTATGGCTAATAACAGTACATCTGATTGATTGGTTGATTTAGTCTTTGTTTATTTGGTTGTTTTTGTTTGTCATTTAGTTCATTGTTTTAAGCACAAACTCAAAATGAACTAAACATTTGGAAGTACCAACCTTCAATAAAAAAACACCCCTCCATGAAACATACATTTCCATTATTATTATTATTATTTTTATTATAAGAAAGAGCTATGCGCTGTAACACAACCTCATGATTCCATTTCATATCTAAGATGTTACTGACAAAAAAAACCCCTACAAAAACAAACATTTTAATTATTTATTAAAGTCATGGTCAATAGGTTCAATTGCAGAAGGCAGCTGTATCATTAAATGTAACAGCTTGAATCATATTATTTTCACAGTGGAATATTTCCAATAGATTATCTCTCCAGGCTAATGACAAACACATTTGCCAAAACCCACTAAATGAGGGATATTCATTTTATACTGTCCATTTGTAGCATAACTTTGTCAATGTACATGGTAACACACACTTAGCTGTGTTACAACTTTCTCCATGATCTACAGTACCTGATATGCATTTCTCCTGCTGAAGCATGACGTGTGACACACAGTCGTCCTGTGGGGATGAGCAACAGATTCAGGGACTTGGAGGGCAGGTCATGATTTGGAGGTGATGGTAAGGCAGACAAGGGTCCAATTTTCTTTCAGCTCTAAGTATCATCATCCTTGAAATGTGACAAAGCTAAATAAAATTGAATTAGCTAATTAATTATTATTGTGTGTGCAAAACACGAGTACTTAAAAGGACATGCTGCTGTGTGCAATGATGGTTTTCAAATAAAACAACCAAAGAACGCACAAAAATTTACAAACACTTTACTAACGCTGTCAGACTCTGCTGTTACTGTGGCAAACTCTGTTTCTAACAGCTAGCTTGCAATGCTATACAGTAAAATACCAGACAACAAAGCAACGCAGGTTTGCTTCATACAGTACGTGCATACAGGTTAGTGTCAGTTCTCCATTGGATAAAAAGGTTGTCAATCAAATCACACTGGGTGTCAATGACTTACCTGAGTGCATTCTGATTGGCTACTTTTACCCAGTGGCTTGTTTGAGGTGATACACCAGAACATGGAGGCCAAAACTCATCGCTGAATCTACATCTTGTACAGAATGTACCTGGCTTCAAAAGGAGGGTATTGTTGCAAATTTCTTATATTTATTAGCATATGGTAAATTTACTATATATTACATTGGTTATATGTTATTTGATAACATAAAAATCTGTTTTTATCATTTTAAGAGAGCAGTCAGGTAGAAAAATTTGTTGTCACATTATCACATTGCTACTTTTTGTTGTTCTATAGTAAAGAGATTTTTGGTTCGGAAAGAAAATTTTGAAATAATTTTATATTTGGTGATTATACAGTGTGATTTGCTTATGTGGCCTCAGTTGAAGTGACCACTGAACGCTGGATGGTAAGTACTTGAATAGTTAATTCCAAAACAACATCAGGATATAAATGCCCATTTTGCATGCTTGCTGTTAATGAGGTGATAGGTTTGTAAGCCCATTTTGGATGATCCCAAAATTACCAACTTGCTTTACAAATAAACATATTGTCAAGTTACAGTCACTTCCACACCAAGGGGCAGTAATTTCCAACATTTTTATATCTTATACTATATAAGTTCTGTGAACATAACTGTAAACACATTATTTAATTGTCTTGATGCAATGTCATTTTATCATGGGTTTGTGATTGATTGTCTTGATCAAGATAACACTATATTATAAATTCTAAATCTAGAAATCTAAAACATGCAAGAAAAAGGACATTTTGCAAAATATTAATAACCAACATACCCCAAATCATGCCAGTATAAATCCCCCGTAATAATGCAAAGCAATGCCAACTGTTCCATATACTAGTCATTTAGCAAAATTAACAATTAAATGTAGTAATCTAACTTTAAATATTTTCTGCTTATCTGGAAAAGAATAGGCTATTTCTTATGTAGCCTATGTTTTTTTCTACAACTATTGCTTTTGTTTTCAAATAGTGCACATTCAAATCAAATTCTTTTGAGGAGTCAATGAGGAACAGTGAGGGACCCCTGTCAGTCAGAGTACCATGCTTGTTAGAGAGGGCAACACCATGCAGTGCCAAGCAAGGGGTGACATTTGATAGGGAGGTTGAAGGTTGTCGTGCCCCATAGCTAAAATGGAGGGAAAGGACGGGGAGGGGTTAGAGGGATCCAGCAGATATTGAATTTCAACGGGACAGCATTCCCAAAAAAATTCGAGACAGACAACGTGAGGCAGCAAGGGACAGGACAAGACCGTGGATGTTCCCTGAGCAAACAACTGGAAGCACAGTTTGTGTACAACCTGGCCAGAGAGTTTAGCTGGCCGGCCAGTGGACTGACGGTAGACCAAACAAGCCAAACAAGTCTTTGTGTATATGTCAGACGGACATGATGACAGAGAGAGAATGACAGACAACCTGATGAGCCGCAGGAGACAAACAATGTGATTGAATGCCATTAGTCTCTTTCAGCAGCTGTTTTACACTTAGTGAGTAAACGCTTTCATCTCTCTAACTGGGTACTAACATTGCTTGTTGTTTGTAAAACATTTTTTTATCCACAGTTAACCTTTTAAATAAAATATAATAACTAACATTTCAAAGAAATTTTTACTACTTTTTGGGTGAATGTGTACATTTCACTGTGATGAAATCTGTCATGGAAAATGTTTACTATACAAACAGACACTGCTACAGTATCTCCCCTTCAGCCATTTGTTTCTAATACCACCTGTAATGCTTGTCAACTGAAAACCAAATTCACTGATGGAACTATCACTCTGGTTTCAGACAGGGTTTGCTTTTAAGTCCAGTTGTTCTACACATTCTCAGGAGAGTGGTTTGTTGTGTTCCCTGGCCTGGCATACACACAGGGATGGACAGCAGTGACCCACAGGACGACGAAAGAAGGAGCAGAAGGAAAGAGAGCGATGGAGAGAACGATAAACAGCTGAAGAACCAGCTCAACAGTGAGGAAAAAGGAGAGAAGGAGATCAAAGGGAACGAGAAAGAGAAGAAGAAAGAGAGCCGGCGTTCCGGGTCACTATGGAGGAATGGATGGGCGCTGAGTGAAAGACTGGCCATCAATGTCTCAGGGATGCGTTATGAAACTCAGCTTCGCACCTTAGCCCAATTCCCTGACTCCTTGCTTGGTGACCCCAGGCGGAGGTCACGATACTTTGACCCACTTAGAAATGAGCTCTTCCTGGACCGCAATCGGGCCTGTTTTGATGCCATTCTGTATTTTTACCAGTCGGGCGGGAGGCTTCGGAGGCCTGCGAACATACCCCTGGACATCTTCATGGATGAGCTGATGTTCTATGAGCTCGGAGAGGACATCATGAACCGCTTCAAGGAGGACGAAGGTTTTCCAAAGGAAGAGGAGAGGCCGCTGCCAGCCAACGAAATCCAGAAAAGACTGTGGATGCTGTTTGAGCACCCTGAGTCCTCATCGGGCGCACGTATCATAGCCATCATCAGTGTTATGGTCATTGTGGTGTCTATTCTCATCTTCTGCCTGGAGACACTGCCCGACTTCAGGAATGAGAAAGAGACACGAGAGGTAGGAAATGTGATTAAAGTGTTGTACTATATGTTTGGGAGGCAGAATAGTATAAAGAGGTGTCAATGATGGAGGGGTGAGAAGTTTTTAGGGTTTCCAAATCAACTGAAGATTAGGTGGATGGCATTATGAGGACTAATGGTGGTAGGTATCCTTCATTTAAGCAAATAATTTGATTACCTTGAGGGAATTGTGTGGGTAACATCTGCAGTATCAAAAGAACTGGGAATGTTATTGACAGAAGAAAGTGGATTAAATCAAATAAAAAATTCCAATTTGTGTTGAGTAGGGTAGGTCAAAGTTAAAGGGTTGGACATGAGAGAATATATTGTTGGTAGTCATTTTAAAAAGGCTCTCTTTCTTGAAAAATAACCATACGTCTCAATCTTTTTTATATTTTTACATCATGGTTTTGATTAATTCAATGTCACTTGCTAAAACAGAGACAGTAAAACTGCGTTTAACACAACCCACAACAAACCACCTGGTATACGGTCTTGAATGGGATGTGTGTGACTGCCTGGATCAAATGGAAACATGATATCATGGCAAGCAGGTGTTTAGGTAAACACACACTTGGTGAGTACTACAGTGTGTTAAGAAGAAAAATACTGACATGGGGACAACTATTTGCCGATATGTCTGGAAGCAGACCAGAGAGAGACTGAGGGAAGCTTATGGTGTGATTATTTTAGTCGGCTGTTAAATTCGATACACTCGGATTCAGGAAGTGCTAAAGGGTACAGAGAGTAATGGGTGGGGCCTGGAATACAAATAAAAGGAGAGACCAGAAAGACAGAGTGAGCAGACAGTTAGGTGTGTTAATAAAAGGTCACACGAGTGACCGAACACATAGGAAAGGTGAGCCAAAGCCTTCTGGTGGCTTAGAACCGGACACTAAAAGGTCTCACAGGATGAGAGCATACGTTGGGTCATGTTAACACATTCCTCCAGGACTGCTGTGCTAGGCCAAGCTGCCTTTGCACAAGGGAGCTGCCAGAAAACTACTGTAACTCACTCCGGTCCAAGTCAGCGGCAGACCCACTGAACTGCATTGGCAATGTTACATGGCTGCAGAGGCCAGGCAGATGGCATAGCGACGAAGGTGGAGATGGATGAGGAGCGGTGCAGCAAGACGCTCTCATGTTTCTCTTCGGAGTTCTCACAGAGTTATATTTAGTCTTAGGAGAGCCCTTGGAGCAGATCAACACATAGATGTCCAACTTTAATAATAAACACTGTCACTGACATGCTACTGAAAGTCATAAGAAATACTCTAGGTTTATTTAAACTACCCTGAAACTTTATACATTACACACAGCCCATTACAGCATACTAAACTGATCCCTTTATATCCGTATCATCCGTTTTCACGCTTAACTTGATGTTAAGTATAAGATACTTTAAACAGACGCTATCCGGTGCTTGAATGTAATGCTAACTGACACGGAAGATGGAAAGACAGGTGGACTGAAAAAGAGATAGGTACAGCTATGATTGAAGTCATAAATCAAACGCTTTTATGATGCTGTCAAAAGTGAGAACCAATGAGAAGGTGGACAACATACTGAAGTTCTATGTAGTTTATTAGAATTAGAATACCATGAAAACAGTATCTTAGTGGCAGTTTGTAAAATGACATAAAAGAATATACAGTAATAGCACTACATTTAAAAAAATAGTTTGACATTTTGGGAAATAGGTTTATTTGCTTTCTTCCTGAGGCTTAGATGAGAAGATAGATACCACTCTCATGTCTATACAGTAAATATGTAGCTGGAGCAACTAGCAGGTTATCTTAGCTTAGCTTAGCTTAGCATAAAGACTGAAACAGCTAGCCTTGCTCTGCTCCAAGTTCACTAATTAACATGTTATATCTGTTTTGTTTTTAAATCCATACAAAAACACATGGAATATAATATTCATAAGTATGTTTTCATTAGTGTATTTTCACCTGAAAATAAGAATCGTTGTGGTTTTGTTACCTTAGAATGAGCTTTTGAGCATTTTTATGGAGATGTTGCACCGCCATGTTTCTACAGTAGCCTAGAACGGACAAACCAATCACTGGCTGTAGATAGGGCCTTTCGTGTTTTTTGCTAGTTTCGTGGCCACCGTAGTTTCTCCTACACTCTTGGAAAGAGAGGGTGATGCGAGCGATATTCAAATGGTTGCAAACTGCAGTTTTACTGCTAGATGCCACTAAATCCTACATACTAGACCTTTCAGTGGGGTTAAATTATTTATAGTTTGAACAACAAGAACAATTTGCAGAATTAGAATTGTGTATTTCATACTTAACAAGCATGTCTTATATCTTTCCTGTCTGTCCTGTCTCCTTTTTTTCAGGAATATTTTTACAAGTACCACGCCCAGGCAAAGAACGTATCTGAGAACATGCCTCCTCCACACAATGTTTTCCATGACCCCTTCTTCCTAGTGGAGACCATATGTATATGCTGGTTCTCCTTCGAGCTCCTCATGCGCTTCGCTTGCTCTCCCAGCAAGATGCACTTCTTCAAGGATGTCATGAACATCATCGATTTCAGTGCCATCCTGCCCTATTTTGTCACTCTGGGAACAGAGCTGGCCAAGGACAATGATGCCTCTCCAGCCACATCCTTGGCTATCATCAGAGTCATCAGGTTAGTGAGGGTGTTCAGGATCTTCAAGTTGTCTCGTCACTCTAAGGGTCTCCAGATCCTTGGTCAGACACTGAGGGCCAGCATGCGCGAGCTGGGCCTGCTTATCTTCTTCCTGTTTATTGGCGTCATCCTCTTCTCCAGCGCCATCTACTTTGCTGAGGCTGACCACGCCAACACAGACTTTATCAGTATACCGCATGCCTTCTGGTGGGCAGTTGTCACCATGACCACAGTGGGCTATGGTGACATGTACCCAGAGACAGTGTGGGGTAAGCTGGTGGGCTCAATGTGTGCCATTGCTGGTGTGCTTACCATCTCGCTGCCAGTGCCTGTCATTGTGTCCAACTTTAGCTACTTCTACCATCGGGAGACTGAATGTGAGGATCGAACCGAGTACACACATGTCCAGACGAGTCTGTGGGACAACGAGGAGCCAGAAGGGGAGGAAATAGAGGAAGGGGATAGGGATCCAGAGGGAGATTATTATGCCATTGAAGGCATCTGCAACCCTTTGAATGGAACTCTGCTGGGTGGACTGTGTACAGGGCAGAGCACAGAGTTCAGAGGAGGAAATATGTATCTGAGGGAACCACTGGTTACTCAAGTGTAGGGAGAGTGAGTGTTGTTTTGTACCATTTGACATAGACACAAAAGAAATTGATGAAGTGAATGAAAAAGCAGAATGAAACACAATGAGTCCATAAAACTATAGGCCCTGAAGTGAGAAAGTAGAAAAAAGAAACTGGCCAAGAGAAACAGGCAAATTGTGTTAAGTGAAACCATAAATATAGCACTAATATGCCTGCTAAATACTTTTTATTGACTTTCCTTGTTCATTTATAGGTATTAATTACAGCACTAGCCAGCCAAATGTCACTGAAAGTCAACTTTTGTATAATATAGCTTCAAAAAAGCAAGAAAAAGACAGTGAGTTTTACATTCTCAGGGTCATGATATAAATATAATATGAGCTATTATTTATTAATGCTATCAGCTTGTGTTTGAGATAAAAAAAATACTTTCTGAATGTCTGTTCTGTGCCTTGAAACTATGATGTCTTAGTATTGTCACTTTGTGGCTTAATGTTTGAAGTGGAAGCAGATAGATTATTGGTGATATAGATGTCATGTCTCATCAAAACTCAACCAGACACCAGCAGAGCTGTCACTGCAGACAGATCTCTCGTAAACCAACCCCACATTCTCAACCTTCTTCTGTAAGTAATGTACAAAGTTCACATTTGTGTAGTTTTGGCTTATGTGACCTGAAGCGACCGACATGACCTTTATTATGCCGTAATACAACACTGTAGCATTACTTAATGACACAGTGTTACCCATTTGTTTTAAAGAGGAACGTTTTGATTGCTATGGCAAAAATTCTGTATTTACCTGCTTAATTATGCACTCAGTGTTTTTAATAAAGATTATATTTTATTAATTTTCTTAAAAGACGCAGTGTTATTTATGGATGTATTGAGTAATTATTTAGAGAAAAGATTTAAACTTACACTGGTACCACTGAAAACATATTTGCCTGTTAAATGTAGCAGTGTTGTTTTAGGAAATGAAATATAACAAACTAGAGAAACACAATTCTACTTAATCCTTCACTGCTTAGGCTATTGCATCTCTAAGCAAACATTTAGCCACAGAAGTCTGTCAGATTGAATCAGTGTTTCACTTTTGTATGGCCGTGACTGACCTTTTCCACAGCTACTAAGCTGTTATAAGCAGTAGCTTCCAGTAACATCACTCTCAATTTCACTGGAACACATAAGACTTTCCACAACATCACAGTGATGACCCATGGAAGGCATGTGTACTAATGTTACATTGCTAATGTAAACTCCATAATGTGTTTTAGTTTGTGTTACTGATGTTAGTTTAACAGTCAGAGAAGGGCAAATAAATTGAAATAAACTTTTTGTGGGAAGCAGCACTGAGCCAAAAAAACTAAAAATATAATATATGGGATTTTCAACATTTTACAAGATTATAAGCAAACTACCTGTTTTTTGTATGAAGTGGGTTATGTTATGTGGGTTATGCTATTATTATTGTTTGAATTTTTATATGTGAAAAATGAAAAATGCAGAAACCTCCCCCCCAAACAAATCAACAACCACAACAACTAACTAATAATGTTTATGTTTGTGTGTACAAGGGCTATTTATAAAGAGGAATTTCACCTAAGTAGCAGACAGACTGGTAACACAATCTGGCTTTGTGTGAAGTTAGTGAGGTAGTGTAGCTACAGTAGCTACATGCACCATTGATTTTATATTCACATGAGAAGAATTTTCATGATAGAAATGTACAGCTTTCTTCAACCCTCCTTTTTCAGTGCTATGGAGATAACAAATAAGACACCAGTGAAGGTTAGGTCTTTATTTTGAACAGAATTAGGGAAATATGCAGCTTGAGAAATGGTGCTCACAGCCTTGAGTGCAGTTTTGGACCCAAGTCAACTCCAGTTCAAAGATCAAGGTGTCAAGCCGATTTTATTTATATAGCCTGAAATTGAAAATCACAAATTTGCCTCAAAGGGCTTTGCAATCTGTTCAATATATACAAAACCTTCCGTCTTTAAACCCTCGTTTCAGTAAAGAAGTTGTAGCCCTGCCTCTCTAACTAAACTGCACATGGCTGTAATAACAAACAACAACAAGGCAATTTATGGCAGCTGTCCAGAACTGTAGGATTCACAGAATGCACTGTACATTGTAAGGAAATGCCACTGGTTAAATACTACAGTATACTTTATATATACTGTATAACAACTGAAAAACTTTATTTTAGGTTTGCCCAACCCAAAGCTACAAGACTCAAATGATCATCAGAGCCCACAAACAAAGTGGTTTAAGGAACTAAGCATTCTTTCCATCATTACTCATTTGTCCACTAGAGAGCGCTCTTGCTGTCATTCCTCCACCATGAAAGCTGCCTTCTGGTCAGAAAATGTTCTTCTCATTCTGTAAATTGATCCTTCCTGTAAGCGTTTCATTAAATTGCTTTTTCATTGCATGATAGACTTAGACAAAGAGAAGTGAAATTTATATCACATTTATTTTCATTCTCTCCAGTCTGATAAACACACCAGAGTAGTATGCTTATTGAACTTTCCAGTCACATCTGATTTAGAGAAATTCCAAAAGCCTCACATATCAAAGTCAGCATGATGTTGCAACATTTCTTTCTCAGACACAAATGTGCTCTCAAACTACTAACCATAAAATCTCAGAAACTGTAGACAAACTTATTCAGTCTTTAAACTATTAAACTAATAGAAATACACCACACACACAATAAATAAATAAGTTAACAACATAAGTTACATTAATATTGCCCTCACAGAAACATGTTGAACCAAAATAACTAAGCTACTCATCACATAACAAAATCAAGTTTGCAGATTGTACCTGGTCAATATAAAATACATTTTTAAAAGGTACATGCACAGCCATATATCTATTCAATTCATTTTCTTTACATGTCCGCTGAGAACTGAGGACTGACCATAACATTTAGAGCCATTCCAAGAAGATCATCAGAGTCCATGTTGAAATATCTCTGATTGTTTGGTGGTTGTTCAGACACACTCTCCCCTGCCAAAGTATTCCTAAGTGGTAGGAATCGAGTGAAGGGGACTGTGTGTCGATCTGGGGAATGTTTTGATGCCAGAGACACAGGAAATCCATGGTGTGAGGAAAGGAAACGGGTGTATCCATCTGCCAGCAGCAGTTCTCTGAAGGTGCAGTCAGCCTCTGTGTACTGCCTCTGAAAGGGACAGCAGATGTAAACTGTCAGTAAAAGACAGGAAGGACAGAGACTTTAGGATATTAAAGTTTTCTTTGCTTGCTGTACCTGCCCCCTCAAATGGCCTCCACTGTCCATACAGAGAAACAGAGATGATGACTGTCCCTTGATGACTATATGGCCTGGTTTAACTGATTTCAGCTCCAGCACACCTGAAAACGCAGAATCATTACAAGTGTCCTGCTGGTCTCCATTTTCTGGGCCTCAAATTATCCAGTGTATTTGGACAATATTCCAAAGTGGGCCCTCATATGGTGTCTGTTACTGATGTATCTGCCAAATACTCACTGTAAAGGGTCTGGGCATCACTTCCTGACACTCTCCCATCCAGAGTCATCTGCAGATACATCCCTCTTCTGTGATTATCTGCAACAAGAAGAATACAAGAACCAGCATAATGAAGAATTTAAGGCATTTAAGAGGAGCATTTTCTCATCATTATTCCCATACTTGCATTAAATCTATAGATAAATTACTAAAATGAAAAGTGTTATAAATACCTGTGTAGAGGTGCCTCTCTCTGACTTGATTGTTAAAGGATAAAAGTGGGTTGGAGTCAGTGAGATAAAATGACAGAGAGAAAGGAAGTGGGATGATTAAGAGGAAATAAGACATGTAAGAGAAAGAGGTGTGTGGAAACAAAAACATTTGTAAAAAAGATTAAGGCAGCTTTGATAGGAGATAAATAAGGAATAAATAACAATAAATAGCTTAATAATATATATTTTAAAAAAGGAAATAATATGGCTTTGTACGAGCAAGTTCTTTTCAATGAAATTCTAAACAGGGGCAAGTTTTGTGCCCTTATAAAGCAGTTTGAAGAAGGAGGTCCTACTTCTTGAGGGTTACATGTGAGTCATACATTTCTACATAATTAAACCGTTATTTAATCCTGAGAGGAAGACCTGTGTTCAAACACTATGTATGGGCTTCTTCCGTGTCGTTTACAGTAAGTGTTTCTTGTAAAGTTCCAGAAGTTCAGGTTGAATAAAATTCAGCCGAGCCAAATTGCACATTAAAAATATGGGTATATGTTGATTTGACTGTATGTTTCCTACTGTTTCCATTATTTACCGTCTTTTAGCAAGTTAGTCAAGGACCGCTGAATAATAGTGTGTATTGTATATAGTATTGTATTGTATGTACATAATTTTGTGATTTTCTTGCTTAAGCACACATAAGCACCAGCTAGAATTTTGACTTGTTCACATCCTATTCCAACAATACTTAAGTAAATTAAATACAACTTTTTTGTTTGATCTGAATAATCAAGCTATGTATTAGTCAAAAATGTCAATATCCCTCCTATTACTGAAATGAACAACACTATCAATTACTGTTTCAGTTTAAAAAAAAAGTTTTAGTATGATAAGACACTTCATTTTGACATGTGATTTGTTCACACTGACAGTAATTATGCTTTGTCACATGTGGACAAAATAGCTTACAGGAACACAGGAGTGATTTTCCATTCAGGCTTCCACTTCAAAAATATACACATTTCACAACCACAATAAGATGTAACACAAACGTCATTTATAACAAACAATTACGAGCGGGTTTTACTTTGTTTATCCTATTTTGATATGTGTGTGTTTGAGAGGGAGAACGAGGGAAACAGTGGGTGAAACTAATTTACAAGCAGACGACAAGTGTTTATGTGACTGCAGCTGTCCGGTCACCAGAGAGGCTGCACGTCAGTAAACTCGAGTTAAGAAACACGGTGCATCACCAAGAAACTTTCTCTTCCCAAAGTTGTTTCGTTTCATTGTGATGCTTCTTCAGGGGGTTAGTTGATCCGAATATTTTTTTCACTTACTCACTTATCAATCATAGCAGAGTCTGAAAGCTACATTAAGATGTCATAAAGTGTTATTACACCGCCAAAGTCTACTATTCCGAAGAGCAAAGAAATTATTCATTACACTGTTAGGAAAACTTTTTGAGAACACTTTAAAATATCTTAATTAATCTTCCAAACTGTTAACAGTCTCACATCAGAGAAAGTATTGTGACACCATTATTATGTGGATCATCTGTGAGTTTAATTAAAAGGAAACTGTACATTAAGTTTGTGTTAATGAAGCTTGCTATGATACTGTGATAATAATAATAATGTTTTCTAATGTTGAAAGTGAAATATAATAATATCCCTTCATGTTTACTTGGGGTCCATTTATACTTATTACTGAGTGTTATTGTGCCTCATGCTCACCTTTCAGTGAAACTGAAGAGACACTGAACAAAAATATTTCATTCAGCTTCAAAAACAAATAAATTCCACGTGATGAATAAAAATGGGATACAGTTTTAGATGAAAAAATATGAAACTCAGCCAGGAGATGGCGCTGCCCTGTTCACTCTTTAAGCAACCATGAGCACCTTTTTACAGGAAGTTCCAGCATAGCTGCCACCATCATGGTGTACTGTGTATAGATATGTTTGAATGTAAAAAAAAAAAAAAAAAAGAAGTCCCCATTAAAAACAAATTTAGTTTGCAAAATAACAACAGAAGAAATTTCAAAACACTAAAATATCATTCATTCATCAGCTGTTTAGCATACAAACACCTGTACTGTTTATAACCTTTGCCATGTCTAAAAAGCACTGGGGTTTCCTCTTCCTGTTTTGGCTCATCTCCAGTTCTGTGGTGATCAATTCAACCAACAAGGAGACCAAGATCTTGTTAATTTCTAATTTTAACACAAGGTGTAATTCTTTTATGAGTGAAATAAGTCTTAAACTAGAGGCATAGTATTCATAGTATGCATAATGTTCCCACCTTAAACTATACACTCAATGAAATAATGAAATCAAAAGCAAAGACAAGAATATACCCCCTTACTCCACCTCACATTTCCCTGCCTTGTCTCTTGGTATTTTCCAGGTCTTAGTTATGCCCCTGACTACAGAGTTTAACTGTAATGTGTCCAAGCTGAAGTTGACAGTTCAAGGATAAACTAAGCATCAGCATTTCAATGGTCAATACTCTGAAACATGACCGAGAGCTCCATCCCTACCTGTTACAGTCACTTACCTGTGATCTTCTGTGACCGGTCAGCGTGAGGGGAAACTGCAAATAACTCCTTCAG
Source organism: Siniperca chuatsi (assembly GCF_020085105.1). NCBI lineage: Eukaryota > Metazoa > Chordata > Actinopteri > Centrarchiformes > Sinipercidae > Siniperca > Siniperca chuatsi. The sequence continues at coordinate 14,060,599 of NC_058061.1, forward strand.
TAGCATTTTACAGGTATGTTTTTTAATTACAGCTTTTACAATCATTATCATTATTATTAGCATATTATATTCAATTATCATCACTACTCTCCAGTAATATGAATTTAAATCATAACACAATTTGTTTTTTTCAAAATGTACACATACAAGTAGCATATCTTAAATGTCCATAATTTAAAACATATTTCCTTTTTCAACCTAAAATGAAATTACCGTCAGTCTTAAAACTAAGTATGAAATGAACGTACGGTTTAATACACACACATACATACTGTACATACATACATACATACAATAGCAGTTATCATAAAAAATGATAAAAATAAAATACACACATTTTACAAAGTCCTGACCCAAGCTTTCACATCATTAGATGATTGATATCATGACGTTCACTCTAAAATGGTTGATTTTGGCATGCATATTAACACAAATGCTTAACTCTTTTTTTTTCCCAGTTTGAACAGGATTTTGTCATAAAGCACTTTGCTAATTGTATTATTGTCTGTCCTATTCACATTTGTGCATCTCATGTCTGTTATGGCTTAAGAACATACATTTCATTTCCCTGTGTGTACACTTTTCTCCCCTTGAACCTCCCTCTCCCCAAACTCTGTAACTATATTGTGGTGTTGCTAGGCAGAGTATGTTCTATTATCAGTCTAAATCATAGTAAGATCACCTGCAGGGATGTGTGTTGGGGTATCGTTCTCTTGATCTGAACAGGAATGCATGTTTCCAATTTAAAAACTATAAATTCATTGTGTCAATATTGCCATCTCACACTCAAAAACAGAAGATGTATTCACAATAGGCAATGGTCACTTTCTACAGGCCACTTTCTACAGAATCAAACAGCATCATGCCACAACTATGGATCAAGATGGTGTGAGAGAGAGAGAGAGAGAGAGAGAGAGAGAGAGAGAGAGAGAGAGAGAGAGAGAGAGAGAGAGAGAGATGGATAAACAGACATTCACTCATTATTTTATCATTTTTTCATAAATCATTCACTCAGTGTCTTTGATTCTTCGAGACATCTTGCTCGAACGTTGTTGGTCATCTTCTAGTGTCCATTTTTGATTTTGATCCTCAGTTTTTTTCTTCTTCAAAAATGTGGTTTTTCCTTGGGTAAGGATGGAGGTGGGGTTCTACAAAATGGAATAAAACACACTTAAAGAACCGTAATAGCTCCTGGTGAGATGAGATGTTTGATTTGGTGTTCACACAAGCTATTTTTAGCTACAGATACAAACATCAGTGAGGGTGCTTTTCTCACCTGGTGTGCTTATTATTTAGCAGGAATATGTTCTCACGGACCCCGACTCTCCTCTTTGACCAGAGTTTACTGACAGAGAGAAGAAGGTTATTAGTAAATATAACCCAATGTGGAACAAACAGACCTAAATCAGTGCAGTAGTTCAAACTGAAACACGCAAAATTGTAAAAAGAAACTGTGTTTAGTAGGTTTTCTGTTCTGACACTAATGAAAAAAAAGCCACTAAAACACTTGAAAGTTGATTCAAAATAAAAAAACTGTGGTTTTGATTGTAGATATTTTCCCATCAATCCAAAAGGCTTCTTTTGTTCTAATTATTATGAGAAATAGTGAATTATTGGAATTATATGCTTGCTGAGGAAATTAAATTCAGCAGCTTTGATATGAATAAAACATGTTTGTAGGAAAGCAAGTATGCTTATTTCTTACTGAGAGTTAGATGACAAGATCGACGGTAAATATGAAGCTACTGCCAGCAGACAGTTAGCTTAGCTAAGCATAAAGACTGGAAATATGGGTAAAGGGCTAGCTTGGCTCTGTCCAAAGGTAACAAAATCTGCCTAGCAGCACCTCTAAACATGTTAATTAGTGAGCTAGTGAGCTAATAAGGATAACTGTTTCTCCTTGCTTCCAGCTTTTGGGCTAAGCTAAGCTAACTGGCTGCTGGTGGTGACTTCAAATTTACCAAGAGAGTGGTATTAATCTTCTTAAACTCTCTGAACTAAAATCATGTTTTCCACCCTTTGGTGTGAGCCCAGTATGTCATTGACAGTTTCCTTGTATTTAACTGGCTGTTTACATCTGACTGACATGTTGAAATTGCCTGTAATGTCAGACCGTGTTACCGAAAGCACCACTTAACAGATTTTTCACCTAAATAGGCTGTGGGTGTACGACTTCCTGTTTTTCCTCATATCTAAAAGACCAGCCTCTCAGAGAGGGTTGAAGTGTCCCAAAATCAAAACATAACATAGCTGAAAGACATGACATAAATCAAAATCCACACTATCCTTTTCACAATAATCATGTCTGTATGCTGTTTCTGTTTTGGGTTTAATTTTCCCACAACACAGTTTGTTAATACAATATGGTCAAAATCTATGAGGGGCCCTTAGGGACATTACTTAGAATAGCCATGCATATGCATGTACTTTTCCTCTCACATACACATATGAAACCAAACTCATTCACATACTATACTGAAAACCATACACACATACAACTGAAATGCTTTTACATACACAACTGAAACACTCACGCAAACAACTGAAAAATTGTAGGCTCACATACACAACTGAAAAGCTCTCATGAAAACTATTGAAAAGCTTTCACACATACTAGTAAAGTGTGCTCATAAACAGTTGAAATGCTCTCATATAGTATTGTGAAAACCTTTTAAATAAACTACTGAAAAGTTTTCACACACGACAGTAAAGCATGCTCATGTACACAGTTGAAATGCTCTCACAAAGTATTGTGAAAACCTTTTATATAAACTATTGAAAAGCTTTCACACATACTAGTAAAGTGTGCTCATAAACAGTTGAAATGCTCTCATATAGTATTGTGAAAATCTTTTATATAAACTACTGAAAAGCTTTCACACATACTAGTAAAGTGTACTCATAAACAGTTGAAATGCTCCGTCATCAAACACTGTTGACCTTGGATTTTGATTTGGAGACCCTTAACCAATCAATTGGCTGCTAAATCTCCATATTGCAATGACCACCGTTGTCATTTTTCTGTTCTTCTTTTGCTGTCCACTATTTTCACTTGTGTGAAGTGTAAATAAACAAATAATATCAGGCTAAAGTAACAGAGTCTTGCATGAAGTACCGTCTTCTGCTGCAATTTCTGTGTCAGTGTTAGTTTGTTATTATACAGTATGACTAGTTTAACATTTAAAAATGCACATTGTTTTTTCCCTGTCACAAATGTTTAAAGAGGAAGAAACCACTGTGTAATGCCTGATCATTCAGCCGCTGTGAGCTGCAATTCCTCACCTTCACTCTGGACTTTTCTCAGGGTGACGGAGGGGGTTGAGATGGCGGAGGCACGGAAGTTGGCAGGTAACGTTTCTGAGGAGTCGGAGGTCACGCCGCGGAGGTCCTTCTCTCTGAACATCTTCCTCCATGATGGTGACCGTGTAAAAGTTTTCGTGCCATCCTGTAGAGTAACAATACAGGATCAAAAACAATAATACCAGTGAAAAATAACACAGTAGAGGCTATCTATTTCAGGGTCTTATTCATTATGCATTAGTGGGGTTTAACAAAGTAGTAATTGCCAAAGCAGGATTTGTTGTGACAATATACCACAGTTGCACAGTTTTTAGTCCTTGATGCTGTAACTAAGCAATTAGCACTGGTGTAAACACAGCTGAACCACTTTGGCATGCCAACACTTTGCCAGCAGTGGTACATGCACTGATGCCATAAAGGCTTTATATGCTATTTTACCACTGAAAAGAAAATATCCTGTCATGACACATATTTAACAAAGGGCAAAAATTTACAAGTTTGGATCAAAGGCCCTATTGTCAAGTAAAATTGTTTTAGTCAGGGTGGTTATAATCAACACACACTCCCGCCTCCTGGCAGGAGTGATTATCTTGATTGATTTTCTACTAACAGTCTGCTTTGTCGTACCTCATCTGGCCTCCTCTCTGTTCCCATGGAGATGAGAGCATTGTACTCCTTCTCTAGGAGCTGCCTCGCCTGCAACAGATAGACAAACAGGGTTTTAAGATCATAATTAAGATAGTTTAAGAGTTAAAGATTAGGATTATCTTGGCATTAGGCAAACAGAAGGTGTGGCAATGACAATTTCTAACAACAGTTGTGAGATAAGCGCTCTACAGAGGTGTTTTTCTACATTCAGTGTCTACAAGTTGTCAATAAAGGTGGTCTACTGTGGAGTACCTGTGTGTTCTGATTGGGTATCTGGAGGAGGAGGGCCAAGTCAGTGTAGTCAAAGGTGTCATCTAGCGCCAGGAGGGCCCCGTGCACTCCGCTTTCAAGTAGGTTGTCAGCAAACTCTTTCAGACCGATAGACTGCACCCAACACATCACTCGCTCATTGGACCACACCATTACATCTGTGCAGAAGGACACAGAAAGGCAGTTCTCACCGGTTCAATATAGAACAAAAAGTATGTGTAAATATACGCTCTGATATCATGTCTGAAGAGAAGATTTGACCACAGGCCTCACCTTGGTTCTGGTGTTGACTCTCATCCCTCCTCCTCTCCAGCTCCTTCCTGTCATAGTTCAAGCGCTTCAAGCACATGATACCATAGTGAAGACTCACCCTGTAAGTGAGAAGGACACATTGCTCTAAAGGAAGTAGAGAGATGGAGAATCAAATGCGTCTGATAACGGTGATAAATGTCACAAATAACCCATGAATCTTTCAGACCTGTGGAAACTGTCCACCATCTTCAGCTGGCCCCTCAGTTCTTTCTTGGTGAGGTGATCAAGCATGCGGGCATCCACCAGTGACTCCATGAAGTAGGAGCGGTACTGGGGCAGACCCAGGCTGGGCAGCCATTCGTTTCCCACCCACTCGTGGTTCATGTCTCCATAGGCCAGGATCTGGAGGAGGGTGGGGGTGATGGAGATAAATAGTGGGAAAGAACACAAACAAGGTGCATGAAAAACAAGAGAAAATATGAATCAATCATAGAATTGGTAACATCTAGGCTTGTGACCTGAATTTGAAACAAAATATATGCATACAAACATTTCACACTTCAGTTTACTGTAACTGAATTGTAAAAAAAAATACAGTATTTAGATATTTTGTCACCCTTTTGTTATAAAGAATAATATAATTGTTTTTTTTAATGTATTTTGATGCAGACAAGGAGTGTGACAAGTTCTGTCTAATGAGCAACAAGACGTGCTCAAAAAACAAAAATGGTTTATCTACTACACAAGTTACACAAGTCTGAAAGTACATAAAACAGGGGGCCCCTTTAAGTGCAACCTAAAAGTCTCAAGAAAACACAAGTCCCTCTGTCTACAGCTGTTTCTCCTTCCTGGACACTCTATATACACTGCAGTGCTGTATATACATTGCAAAACATCCTTCAGTTGTGCCAGTTGATGCATCACAGGCAACAGGAAACATGGGAATTGTAGGCTAAAACTGTGGTGGTACCTTTTCAGGGGTGTCCATCATCTCTATATGTTAGAGGTAGACTGGAATTCTGAGTTATGATAGATTGGTACTACTTTCTAACAAGGCCTCCTTTATAAAGGGTTTATAAGCAATAATGACTAATGACTTTATTAATAGTTAATAAATCACTTACTAATGCTTTACAGATTAGTTATAAGCAGTTAATAACAACAACTTTTAGGTTGCCAGGTCCTTCAGCCTGACACTGTTAAAACCATGCCTCAAATGGACTGTTTGACCACCTACCTACTGGAAAAGGGCATCTGGACCAGAAATACATCTATAAAGAACTTATTATTAACATTAACTTTTTAACATTGTCAACTTACGTACAGTCCAATTGAAGGACTTCCTGATGCATTAAAGGGCTAGCTAAAAAGTAAGTGTCATGCTGTAGGACAATTTTCCACAACCTGGCGACCCAAAAATTGTTATATAGTATTAGCAAATCATTTGTCAACCATTAATAAAGCCATTAATTACAGCCATAAATATGTTATAAGGGTGCCTTATTAGAATGTGGTACGGTTAGACTGAAAGGATTCTAAAGTATATTTTCCATTTAATACTCAGAAAGGACACAATGTCACTGCTGAAGAAAAATTCTTTTATCTCAAATTGTGGTCCTCAATTGGTCTCTGTGTTGGTCTCAGAGCCCTTCTGGTTTTCATTATAGCCATCTGATGAGGGATAGATTTACCACAGTTTTACCTTCAACTGACAGAAAACAGACTCAGCTAAGTTTTGCAACCCTTGGCTCTTCACAAATGACAGTTTACATGAGGAACAATGGAGTCCTCACAAGTTGTCAGTTTGTGTTTGTGTGAGGGGATAATAGATTATGTAACCATACAAGCTAGCACATCACATTTGAAATGTGTTTTGCATAAATAGTGTTCATAATGCAATAAGTTATGTTTGTGATTAAAAGCAGGCTTAGGTAGTTCTTTTCATATCCCAAAGCGTTATCCTGAATAATCTGTTTTCCTCTTGACCTAACACCAGACTGGTTAAGCCTATGTGTAATGAATGTCACATTATACTGCAGTATGTGATGATCACCTGTGTACTGCCAGACACTCACCTGGTCCCAGCTGAACTCCTTCTGCTCCTTGTGGTTCAGGCAGAGAGGAAATGAAAGAGAAAAGGGACAAAGAGTTGCAAAGAGAGGGAAAGATCACCAGTGGGAGTATGTGTTTGTGTGTGCGTGTTATGGTGAAAAAGCGTCAGGGCGGAATGGAGAAGAAGAGAGGGAAGGCAGAAGGAGGAAACGTTTTGTTAGTGAGTGAGAATTAGTTGGAAAAACACTACATCAAAACAGATTTTGTGGAAAGAGTAATGGAAAGGTGTTGCCAAACATGCCTAATCAGAGACAAAGAAAAAGAAAAAAGCTTATCAATGTGAGACCTTTGGTCATATTGCTAAGAATTAAGAGGCCAAAACATAAAACAATTCATTATATTACATGCCTTAATACAGAAAATACTCTAATAGTGTTTGTGTCAGCACTTTTTATGCTTAGATTCGATATGAAATTCAATATTCTTACTGGCTTGGTGGCAGCAGTGAGAGACTCCATCTCAGCATGTGTCATCCAAATATTACTGGTCGACTGTAATGACAGTAAACAACATCAGTCTTCTTCCTTGACATGAGTATGAATTTGTTAATGTGCCAGCTGTGTGGACACACAATTTGTTTGCTGATGTTTAGAGTTTCGCTTTATGTTTTTTACTGAGCCTTACAGAGCGAGTGCTTGCAGGTGCAGATGGACTAGTGAGGGAGACCATTTCCTGGATGGCCAGGCGGAGTTTGAGCCTGTGTAGAGGGTTGCTGATGCCAATCTCCCTCTGGATCTCTGTGTCTGACAGGTTAGCCATAATGGCGCCGCTCTTCACGTTGGCACGACACGCTGCCACATACCACGCTGGCATCCCTACCCACAGCTGGATAAACAGAAATAGGATGTGAACGGCAACACTTGTAATGATGATACTTCACAAACTATCAGGTGAGTGTCACTTTTGTATTTGTTGCTGTGTAACCCTAACCCTAACTAACCTGACCCTATTACTAAAATTAACCCCAACCCCTTAGATGTATACTAGTGAAGACAATGGATATCTATATAAACTTGTTAGTGACACATTATATCAGACTATCCATACACTGAACTGAATTGATCCTCCCATTTAGCAGGATGTGCCATGACGTACCTCAAGCCATGTAACAACAGTCGGGCCATCCCACGAGGCGAAAGGCAGACCCTGACGACAGGCTTCCTCTAACAGGTCGTGCCTGGCAAGGAAAGTGGAAAACAGAAGTTTGACAGAGATTAATTTCTTCATATCTCACCTCACCACTCTCTTCTTTTATAAATAGAAAATCCCATTGAACTTAAGATGTTAAATACCATGACATTTATGCATTGCAGAGCCACAAGGGCATATATTCGTTTCAATGAATGGCATAAGGGGAATCAAAGCCATGTCATGCTCTACCAATGGCACCTGACTGTGCCATTTACTAATACACTGTAGCCTACAGGAGGGTTCAAAGATCTCTGTATAACATGAGGAGTGTGTGGAAAGATGACTAATCTCACTTCTTTTTGCTACGGCGGTCTTTTTCCACTGTTCCTGTCCCAAGTTTAGTCAGGCCTAATGGGTCGGCTGAACCCAGGTCATCAGAGGGTGTGGAGGCTGGAGAGGTCAAAGGTTAAAAATAATAGTTACTTTATGTATCAGCCTCACTGTTGATGATTCTCTTACTGTAAACAGATACATTTGTTAGTTGGGCAACAAAATGCTGTTGTGAATGAGTAGTTTCCAATCTGTTCACTCACCCAGCGAGGCAGATTCGCGCCCAGGTGCACCGATCCTCCCCTTTTCTTTTTTGCCAAAGAGACGACCAATGGATGACTTAATGCTTTTCTTTTTGCTGGCTTTGTGGAGGGAATCCTGGCTAGCAGTGGTGGCACCATCAGCAGAGAGACTAGAAGGACAGTGAAAGGAAAAACAGGAAGAACAGTGAAGTCAACACAGACACTGAGCACATCTAGTTTGTTAGCCAAATAAACTATTTGAGTAAACCTTCTTGAGAGTACCTGCGAAATTCACGGTGGTCATCAAGGCCTGCCCCCGGGTGAGTGTGTGTCATTCGGTCCAATCGTAGGGCTCGAGGAACAGGAGGAGGGGTGGAGTCAATCAGGGCAAGTGCTCTGCATTCTTCACCATCTTTGCTATTCTGCAGGGCGGAAAGAGTTGGGTCAGTTTCCACAGGGTCTTCCCTAAATTATCCTCATTTCAAGCACATTTGTGGCTTCACAGGGTCGACACAGTACCTGTCTGTCAGTCTCCCTGGCAGGGGAATGTGGCAGGCGGGGGGTGGAATGTCCAGAACTGGGTGGTGAGGGAGACGCCAATGTGGAGGAGGTGATGGATGGAGTCATATATCCTCTCCCGACGCTGTCCCGTCCTCCCAGCGAGGAGGGTGGAAGAGGTGAGGCATCGAGGGCCACGCTGCTGACTCGGCTCTCAATCTCTTCTGCCCTCAGCTCTGTGCTCTCCTTTTCCTCCTGAATCAGCCTGAGAGGAGAGGACGATTTTTAAATCTTTAAATCTATATTATCTTTATTCTAACAGAAAACCCACATCTTTTTGAATGTAGGCTAAAATATTGGTTGCTCAAATAGCCTTAGGATCTCAAATTAGTCTCATAAAACTCACTTAATCTCCTTGTTGATGGCCTCCAGTTGCTCCTGTAGCATGATGGCCAAAGTCTGTACATCTGTCTGTCCGCTGGGAGAGAGCAGCTCCGATCCGAACAGGGTCTCCCTGTCGTCCTCGTCGTCAGAGCAGCCTCCCTCCACACCACCCTCAAACCCCGGACCCAGCATAGTGCCGCTGTCCCACTCTCCATACTGGGAAGAGGGAAAAATGGAGGGAATGATGCAGGATATTATCATCCCAATAACAAATTATATCAACATCATCATCATCATTATCTCAGTGTAAAGTTAACACCTTGTTACTATCGTCTCTAGGAGGCCCCCACCGGCCACGGTGTGCCCGCCTGACCACCACCCCACTAGAGGAGTTGCCGTAGCCAGCCGGGAGCGAGCCTCCACCCTGGGGGTACCGCAGCTCCGAGGCGCTCCCTGGAAGAGATCTTCGAAAAAGGGTGGAGGGAAGTGAGCTCACGCTGCCCGTCCTATGGTGAGATTCAGAATTCATTAGTTATGCCACAGTACTTCATCAAACACATTAAATCAGATTGTCCCAATTTTCTGGGTGTAAAGTTACAACAGACAGGTTTCTCTGGAAAAACAAACTTTAAAAGAGTCATATCCATATGAATTAAGATTGTATATATTATTTGCATGTGTTAGCCAGAACGACACCCTCTAGGTACAGTATAAATAATTACTTTTTAAAAATAGATGTTAGTGGAAATACATTACAACTAAACAGGGGAGTAAACAAACATTTGTGCTCAGAAGGGGCAGTGTACATATGGTATCCCTTGGGAGACATTGTTTTTATTTGGGCATTCACAAAATGTAGGACATATTGTATACATAAATTCCTTGTGGCTTGTGCCTTCATTGTGGCTAACCTGGAATAAGAGGATCCAGGCCTGCCTCTCAGCTGATCCAGCTCCAGTTGGATTCGCTCCAGCTCAGCAAGGAGCTGCTCCTAAAGCACAGAGGAGAAAAGACTATAATTAGCTTTTTTTCCAAGGGAAAATGACCACTATTTGTTAAACATCATGTCTCTTGTTTGTAGTGAAAAGCAGAATTCTTGAGAGCTGGGAAAAGTTTGATATTTTTGTGTTGATTATTTTAGGGGCTTTTTGCCTTTATTTGATAGGAGTAACTGGAGAGAGACAGGAAATGTGGGATGACATGCAGCAAAGGGCCGCATTCGAGATTCGAACCCCAGCCGCTGCGGTAAGGACTCAGGACCCAAATTTTGAAACACATTTTCTTTGGAAATAAATGCAAGACAGTGCTGTTGAAAGTTGGATCGTGCACAAGATTAAAACATTGTCTTGACCTCTCACACACAGAACATGAGATTAAAATGATAACATAGCTGAAAAGGCGAATACCTTATTAGCTAGAAGATCATCTTGGATTTTCTTCATATTGGACAGTTCCTCTGAAAGAGCATTCTAGGAGAGAAGAATAAATCTACTTTTTTAGCCATTCTTATTTTCCATTATATCACAAAATATTCTGCACCACTAATTAGTCTTCTCGTTACCTTCTCCTCTAGTGCTGCCATCCTCTCTTTGAGGTGGAGCTGCAGTCGCTCATTGGACTCAGACAGAAGCTTGTCCACTGTATCTGAGAGGCGTTTGTTGTGTTCGTCATTCATCTTCTCCCTCTGCCTCGCCTGAAATGAAGCAAGGCCAAAAGAGAGGTGCTCAAAATAGGAAAAAAAGTGGACAACAATTAGCTTCAAATGGGAAATGTAGCCAAGTAAAGAAAAATAAATGATGTTACTCTCTGTAGCTCTTGGTTCTTCTCTTCGAGTTGAGCTTCCATTTGCCGTAGTCGCTCCTCAAAGTTTCCATGGCGCTCCTCTGCCTAAATTAGAGGAAACATACGAATATTATCAGATGCTCCTACAAGCCTGTTTCTGATGCATGAATGGACTAAAAATAGATCCAAATAAAAACTTCAGGATTTTTGTTCAAAGGCATTATTAGGCATGAGGCATTATTATCAAATTATTTGATCAACTGATTATTTAACTGTAAAATAAACCCAGCCTTTAAATGTAACTATCAGCACTGAATCTGCGTGGCAAGTTGTGTGGTCAGTTAGGTACAGTATATTTTGTTTATTATTTATTTTACCTTTATTTAACCAGAATCAACCAAGTCTAACCAAGTCAACTAAGAATCAATTCTCATTTACAATGATGACTTGGCCAAGAGGCAGCGATAGGAGGCAAGTCGATACAAGACATTAAAACATAGATACAGTCAGTACAAGAAAACAATATTAGACACAATTAAAACATCAAAATATATACAGTACAGTATATACAAAAACAGAGATCTATGTACTGTGTTCCAGAGAATCAAATTCAAAAGCAGGTGCATTGATCAGAAACTATCACTTGTAATGAGTTATTAAAGGAGGGTAACGGAATGAAGGTGTGGAGTTTTAGCATGGTTTGCAACTCATTCCAGTCACTAGGAGTGGCAAACTGCAATGAGTAACGGCCAAAGGAGGTGCGGTTACTGTTGGAGATATTGAGTAGTGAGCGGAGATATGGAGGGGTTTTGCCAATGATAGTTTTATAAATCAACTGATACCAGTGGTATGGTACAGGAAACTAGCTCTTGCTCTGACTTTGGAGAGTAGTGTGTTGATGTGCGTTTGAAAGGAGAGTGAACTGTCGAGCCAGATACCCAAGTATTTATAGGAGTTGATGAATTCGAGCTCTGACCCATCCAGGGAGGACATTTTGAGGGATATTATTGCCTCTGATTAAAAGTACCTTGTTGAGAGCAGCAACCCTTTGGGCAAGCTGGGCCTCGATCTCAGGCAGTGTCTCTGCCCTCTGTAGGGTCTGCTGGAGCTTCTGCTTGGCTTCATCCAGACGTTCCTGTAGCTGTCTGTTTTTCTCTTCACTCTGGACACACAGACAAAAACATATGTACTGTATAAAGACTGTGATTGGAGATCAGTTCATAAATAAGTCTTGTAACCAAATATAAATGTTAAAGATAATGGTATTTGCATACCTGATCCATTTTCAGATTTTTAATTGCTACCATACAATTCCATCAAACATAGCAAGTGCTGATAATGTATGATATGACTATAGTTGGATACTGGATTATTTGAGACATTCCTTACCTGTCTGTGCAGTGATTCCTTGCTGGCCAGCTCATTTTCCAGCTTGTCTTTGATATCATGGAGAGAAGTCGCCTCCCTCTGGGCGCTGAGGTACCTGCATTCAATACCAAGCCACCATCAAATAATTAGAGCTGCAGTTCTCAGCCAAAGTAACATGATATATGTGATTATATGCAGTAATTTCCACTGGGGACTTTTCTAAATCCTATTTTTGTCCTTCTCACGTTTACAGTTTCAGTTTGATTCATTCACTAAAATACCACTAAACTGTGTCCTCTGACTGTTCAACTGCCAAAATCCAGATGGGAGAAGCTCTAAGTTGATCAAAATGTTAAGATGCTCCATTGAGTTGTCTTCAGTTATTACTGTGCGCTCACAGCATTTAAGCTTTACAATCAGTAGCGAGTGATTTGTGGACTTTTGCCCTAGATTTTGCAGCTCAAGCAACATAGAAGCTGCCTGACTCTCTTGGTGGAGATTATTGGGGCTGTATGCAGCTTGTGAGGAAGCCTGCAGACACTACTCAGGGCTGAAATGACTCCCCAACTCCTCTGCATTTTTAGGTAACAAATATTTTTTGTTTTTATTTAAGAATAATAATAATAATTCTCCTAAAAAGACGCTAGAACGGATCATCAATCAAAGATAATGCAGTAAAAGACAGTGCTCTTTGTAGTAAAGATAGAATATATTATATATATATATATATTTTGCATCATAAAAGATAAAAATGTGACAGACTCAAACTACTAATTTCTCATCTCAACTGCTCAATTAAACATTTAAAGTATACTGAACCTTACAGATAATTGTCTATACTGTACATTTAATTAGAGAATTAGGACATTAAGTTACATTCAAGCCTTCAAGCTTTTTTTTTGCTTTTCTCACACAACTGCATTCTTTATATGAAAGTAATGCAAATGTTATTATGTAAAACAATCTTAGACTGTATAAAGAGCTGTCAGGACACATTTGTAACACATTGCCAGCCAACAGGTGAAACATATGGTCCTTCTGCTATATTCAGTACAGCTGATGTATGAAATTCTGGTTTAAAAAAAAATTGTGAGTCCTCACTAAAACTAAGAATACATTCCACAAACACAGCAAAGGTCACCTGCGTTCTAGTGTTGTAATCCTTTCCTCCATGTCCTCCCTTTGGCAAAGGGCCTAGAGGAAACAAAATGTATCATGAAACAAAATTATATGCAGTCCAGGTTTTCATGAACATGTACATGTGACTCTGAGACATGCAGGAACGTCTGCAGCTGGCCTTATCAACAAGGCCTGTGACCCCCCCCCCCCAAAAAATACTTGTTTAAAACAATCTTTAGTATCTTATTGTCAATTTTTGATTTTAGATTTAAATACCAAAGCAAATTCCTTGTATGTGTTATCCTACTTGGCAATAAAGCTGATTCTGATGAGATAACAGTTCTTATTACACATTTATGTAATAAGTAATGGCCAGGTAAGAGATACCCAACAGGAGGGGACAAATTTAATGTGTGGATGGTTCCATAAGTAGTACATTTTAATACTGTAGGTGTCTATTTACAATTTCTTCTGCATTTGGTTTAGATCTCCATATCCACAATAACACCAATAAGCAAAAATCCACCTCATAACTGTTTAATATCTCTTAATTTCCCTCTCACTACCCCCCAAATAAATGCAAATACAAATAATGCATATTAATACTTCTCTAATATATGCCCATTGTGTTCAAATATACACTTTGAGCCTTGGGAATTGAGGGAGCTCAGGGTCTTGGCCAGGAAGAGACAGATTGGCCCTACAGACCTCTTTTACTTCCCTTTGGAGCTTCTGATTGGCCTCCTCCGACTTCGTCACCTCCCTCCTGGCGGCCGCAAGCTGTTCCTCTATTTCCCCAACCTGACGTGACACCACAAAAGGACACAAGATGACACAGTTTGAAACTACGTAAGTCAGTGTTAACTGCCACAGCACCAAGTGTAAATAGAAATGACAGTGATTCATTACAAATGTATGTTTGCTCAATGTATTGTAATGTGCTCTTGAAAAGCATCACTGACCCAAGTGTAACATGCTGAGAGTCTGACGCACCTAACATACAGTAAACTAGAGATCGAATGCCTCCCTTTTTAGTTTTCAGTTTTCTCTTCAATCCTTTTATCCTCTGACCAGATAATCATGGTGTTATAGAACAGTCATCGTCACCTACAGTAAATACTTACTTTTGACCCATTACATAAGACTGTGTTAGACAGTGATACATACAGTATGTCTATGATTAAATTCAAATGGTCATTGTAATCCTCATTGTGCACTATACAGTATAATTATGGCAATCGAAGCAGCTGCAATAGTCTAACTGGCCACAAGAGGGAAGAGGGAGACCAGTAGACGCACTGTACATAGATCCCGTCCTTATGGGATAATATACTGTTAGAAATACTTCAGGAGTAGCTTGGCTCTACTTTATGAAGTGCACTAAAGGAATTTATTATAATAGTCAGTGTTCATTATATAAACTAAATTAACAATACAGACAAAACAGAAACACAAAGGTAATGATACAGTTCAAATGCACACATACGCTTGTAATTCTATACTAGTGAAGACCCTTATTGACTACACCCCGTCTCCAGTGCTAAACAAAACATAACCATAAAGGAATAGTTCAACATTTTGGTAAATGTGCTTATTTGCTTTCTTGCAGAGACTTATATGAAAAGATCAATACCACTTTCATGTCCGTATAGTAAATGTGAGGCCAAAGCCAGCAGACGATTAGCTTAGCGTTATAGTTTTACGGAGTAAGTATATTTCCCCAAAAGCCGTCCTATTCCTTTGACAATTAGAACTTATGTAAGCCCTTACTTTACCCCTAATCTTAACCTTTACCTAATAGTTATTTTAACCTTAAAACTGCAATTTGTAACTTTGTGCAATTTCTGACTACAGCAAAGATGGTGGCATGTATAGAGTAAATATGTGAAGTTGTTTTACTATACAGTAACTCAGTGTTGTTGGTATAAAGTGAAAATGTCATCAAGCTAACATGATTTCAAACACAC
Source organism: Siniperca chuatsi (assembly GCF_020085105.1). Taxonomy (NCBI): domain Eukaryota; kingdom Metazoa; phylum Chordata; class Actinopteri; order Centrarchiformes; family Sinipercidae; genus Siniperca; species Siniperca chuatsi. The sequence goes on from NC_058061.1 coordinate 14,076,002, forward strand.
CATTTATTGAAGTGATGAGGTTGAAGAGCACTAGCCCTGTCAACTGGTGACAGGTGTGACCTAGCAAACAATTTGAGAAAGCCACCAACCAGAGTAAATGCACTGTTGTTAGTGTTTACACAGATGGATATAATAACAATATATTAACTGAAACATTTCATTTTAGATTTCACATTTAACCCTGATGTCACATGCTTACACTGAAATATCCCTTTGAAGAAGTGAAGATGTCCTTGCTTTGCAAAAATGTCCTCATGCTGAAGTTCCAAATCTCATGTTGGTCCTCACCATGACAGATATACAGAAACATACACTCACCTGCCGGCACATGAGGGCCAGCCTCTCCCTCAGCTGGGAGAGTTCAGCTCTCTGCCGCTCTATCTCTCCTTCTCGTTGTCTTTCCAGCTCGCTATCCTCCAGGCCAGTGGAGGGACCATTGGGTAGTCGCTGGAATGATTACAATATAGAAAAAAATGAGAGTGGTGAAGAAAAATAATTAGTTTGAACTAGTTGAGGTTGTAGATGAAATAAATGACGTGGATAAAGTAAGACTTAGAGTTAAAATCACACTGACACACCATGGTACCCACACATCTACTTTTCTACTGACTTTCTGGACGCTAACACATACACAAAAACAACTGGAACCAACATGCATAAAACCCTCCCTTACATCTTTCCCGCTGTCCACCCCTTGTTGACGTCTTTTAATTTGGTCTCTTAAAGAGATTACCTGGAAAGGGGGAGACAAAATGGGCACACAGATGATACAAATGAATGTTCTTTCTTCACACCAAGCTAAAGCATCCTTGAGACACACATAAAACATGATTCGTTTTGGACTTTACCTCAGTAGAAGACGCTGCAAGTTGATCCTCTAACATGGACACCCTCTCGAGTGCCACACGGAGCCTCTCTCGAACCTGTATGGTAGAAGTGATATCAGTTGACGGACCATCATGGCTTTTACAAATTACGATTCGAGCTGCATTTGTAGTGCTAAAATGGATTTGCCCTTTTTACTCTCCTAAAATAATTACATCTTCTTGAGGTTCCTGATAAGCTTGCTAGAAAGAGCAAGAAAAAGTTACAAGACAATAGAGAAACATTTATGAAGTAACTTACTCCTACTTACAGCAAAGTGTAGGAGGAAGCTTTTAGAGTAGCACATGATCACATGCATGCTCTGAGCAGAAATAGCAAGGATTTACCATTCATCTGCCCCATTGGTAATTCTTTTTAGTTTCATATATGATTTTAAGTGGTTTAACATCGTATCAAATGTGTGTTTGCTTATGAGAAAGCAATAACTGCAATTTGTGAGCTAAAACTACCCTATTCTGATTTATATATATCACTTCACCGTAACCAATGATATATTGGACAGTCAATCCAAAACGTGCTAAAAGGTGTATGTCCATGTCTGTACTGCAGCCATCTAGGACACTGATAGGCTACACTAACAGGCTACAAACTTAAGAGACATTTGGTCTGTTAAATTTTTAAGTCAAATGAAATTTTATCAGCGTTTATTCTTAAACCTGTAATAACTGATTTTGTTATGAAACAAGCTGTTAACACAATACTGACATACTGTATCACCTTTTAAGCTAATATGGTTAACATGTTAGCAAACAGCCTATTTACACATCTAGCAGATAGAGAGCAACATTTAAAATCAAATGTTTCTGGTCATCTGATAAATGTAAGTGCAATATTCACTTTCCTTTTGGCTCTGTTTTGCTCTCCACCACCTCCTGATGGAAATATCTGGCTCTTTAGCTGCTAAATGCTCCACTATGTTCACTAGCTCGCTGCTTACTTTGTCTGTCGGCCATGAGAGCGGTGAGAGTCAACCAAAACAGTAAGGTTATGGGCCTGAAAACCAAAACAATGAGCTGAAAGATGCTATAAAGCTCCGCAGAGTTGGGGGGAACTGCAGAGTCAGGTGAGGTGACCCCTTTCACATACAAGTAGTCATAAGATCCGTTGTTAACATAAAAATATTGATCATAGCCACTTTAAATTGACTTTAATCCCTGATCTACAATACAAAGGACAACAGTTTGACCCACTTTCTCATCCAGGGCTTTGTGGTGCTCAAACAGAGACTTGAGGGCCTTGAGGACTTCCACCTCACTGGAGACCCCCGCCGGGGACTGGGCTTGTCTTTTTACCACCGTCATCCTCAGACTTCGCTCATGCCGAGACACCAGACATTCCAGGTGTTCCAGCAACAACTACAAGAGTGAGTGGGTTGAATGGGAAGGAGATGGGAAGGTGGCAGGAGAATGAAAAGGGGAGAACAGAGAGTTAAGAAAGAGAGTTTGAAGGACACAAAGGATAAGGAGGGAAAGAGAATAAGAGACAGAAACAGAGAGAGCAAGGTGAGAGAAGGGAGTGAGAAAGAGACAGAGAAGGCTCAGAGAAGATGTAGAGGAGAGAGGAATTTTGAGAGCGACAATGAAGTGAAATTGGGTGATGAGAAGAGCGCCGGGTAGCAGAAAGGGACAAGGAATGAGTGGGAGAGATAAGGAAAGCAGATACGAACACAAAAAGGAGTCACGAAGAAAAAAGAGAATGTGAAAGAGAAAAAGAGAAAAAAGAGAAGCAAAGAAAACAGTGTCACACCCACACAACCACAATGGGTGAGGAAGATAACACAGTGCTAATAAGCAAAATGGCCGCTAAACATCTTACACGTGTGTTGTTTCTCTCTGCCTTGAGCTCAGCAATCTCCTCCTCCCTCTCCAGAAGCTGTTCCCGGCAAACGTTCAGGTCTTTAGTCAACACAGCAAACTCCTGTGGAACACACAAGCTGCGTTCAGGGGCACAGAAAACAAACTGTTTAAATGTATGGTTTTAATAGTGTAAGTGGTCTCTGCTCAGCCACTTGAGCTGCGATGAGAGCTTGAAGGAACAAATAATAATTCAGGCCAGACACAGCCAAATGTTTTGACTCTGAAAATTAAACAGAATAGGCTGCTCTCAGCATACACACATATAAACGGACACAAAACGCTAAAAATATACATAACCCTCCAGAAACACACTTTGTGAAACACCTGAGACCAGGAATGTAGGAAGACGTAAACCTACATAATAATCATGTAAATCACTGACACAGTTTCCACCACCACTCTCTCGCTTATCCTCCTCTGTGAACTCGTATTCATGGATGGATTACATCACACTGTTACACAATGGCTCTGCACTGGAATGCACAAGAGAGACCCCTAAAAACACAGCATTGATATATCATTTACAACACCGCTGGGAATTCATTTTTTAACTCCTGCATAACGCTGAAACAGAGTGCAAACAGGAGAGCGTGTCTTACATTTTCTTACACAAAAAGAACCAGCAAAGAACACTAGTACAATCCATGGTCAGTAATGTCTTTATGTCTCCATAAAACACTGTCGAAGCCTTCAGCTTGGAGGCAATTGCTCTTTATGAGGATGACAATGATGTTTAGATGTTTACTGTCAGGATTACCTGCAATATGATTCAAAAACTGTTGAAAGTAGACACAGGAAATTGGTCTGTGTTGGCATGGAGGCGGGAAGAGAGAAAGAGTGAAGAGAGAGATCTATGCAGATGGTGACACAGTGGGTCCATTGGCTCTTGGCCTTATGGGATTCTTTCTTGTTTGGATAGGGGTCAGCTTCTCAGTTGTCTTCCCTTGTCCCCTTATAGTTTCTTTTCTATTTAATCACACTCTTTAATCTTTAAAGATTATGGCCTCCATTTATTTAAATGAATTTGCAGTCCTGCTCTAAGATGTACAAGGAGTTACCTGTATATAAATAGGAAGTACAAATGTGAAAATGCTTTTGACTGGTGTGTTGGCTGCAAATTGATAACGATTTACAGGTTCTTTACACAATATCATAAACACCTGTGCATTCAAATTAAATTAAATAATGTAGCCCTTTAACAAAAAACTAACATTGTGGAGTTGAAATAACATCGGAGAGGCATTTAGGTCTGCAATTAATTTTCATTATCGATTAATCTGTCAATTACTCTTGAGTAAATGATTAACTGTTTAGTTCATAAAATGACAGAAATTAGTTAAAGATACCCGTTGCAATTTCTTAAAGCCTTTGAAAACATCTTCAAATCACTTGTTTTGTCAGACCAACAGTTCAAAAACACAAAGATGTTCAGTTTACTATCACAAAAGACAAAGAAATGCAGCCAATCCTCACAACTGAGAAGCTAGAACAAGGGAATGTTTGACATTTTTGCTTGAAAAATGACTTACTCTAAAAACAATTAAAAAAATGAATCAGTTATCAAAATAATTGCTGACTATTTGTCTGTCGATCATCTTATTGATTAATCAACCAATTGTTTCAGCTATAGGTTAAATGTTAGTTTGGGTGCACCAAATATTTTTAGAGAAATGGGCAATATACTAAATTGTACTAGATTCCATTGGTTTTTATGATATTGTATCCACTCCTTGTAAATTTGAATGACAAAAAGCACAACAACCAAACAATGTGGAAATGCTATGTTGCCTAAGGAATAATGAGACTGGTGACTCAACATGCTCCATGTTCACTGCAAGTTTGAAATGCAGTCATCACTTTTTCAGTCTCCTTTCAAATTTAACATCAAAATTAGATCTAAAAACTTGGTAAAAAGACTTTTCTGACTCTCCTTCAAAAAACATGAAATAATGACAATGACTATATGTCTTGATTCTGGATTAATACAGGATTTAAGATTATTACAGTTTAAAGGAGCCTCACATATAGTGCTGAAAAGACAGTGTGACAGCAAACTATGCATACTGTAAACGAATAGAGCTGGGGATTTGTCCCAGTGAAAAAAGAGAGAGCTGTTCATGTTATAAATGTAGGATAAAATCTTCAAATTCCAGCTATTATTAAAAAGCAATTTCACCCAGTAAACTAAATAGAATTCCTAGAAAATTAAGTATTCACTTAAATTATGATGAAGCCATAAACAAATATTAGCTTCCAGCGTCATTAATCATCCACTAATAACATGGTCAACAAACATAATAAAACCTGATTACACAATAAGAGGGAAATTATGGATGCAACTTAGACTAAACAGCCAGAAGATGATAGGAACATAAACCCTCTGCATTAGTAAGAACATTAGTGAGGAAAACTCTGAAGATGTAGACAGGGAAGTATTTAACATCCACTTTCTAGCTGCCTCTCTCTGCAACTGTCACTGCGAAGGCTTACTGTCTCATGAGCTCGCTTCACTATGACACACTCAGAAAAACACACTCATACATAACTAGACACTGATAGCACTGAGGATAAACAATATCACCTCACAAGGAGGAGTGTTCAACTTAATGCACTTGCTCTATCAACCATACTTTCACTTCCAAACTAGACTGATTCCTCCATTTATGCACAGATTGTAAATATGCATACACATAGTTGTACCTGTGGCAGAGCAATGGATAGCTGCCTCTGAAGTGACTCCTTTTCGTGTCCGAGCTCACGGAGGCGCAGCTGAGCCGTGCCCAGGGTGTCCTGTGTCTCCCTCAGGTTTTCCAGCAGCCTCTCCCTCTCTGTCAGCATGTTGACCATTAACGATTCCAGGTTCCCTGTGCTGCCTCCTTCGTCTCCTCCGCCTCTGGGCTCCCTCCCACTGAAGCCTCCTCCTCCCATCGCACCTCCAGCGCCTCCGACTCCTGCCCCGGCAGGTGAGGAGGGGCCCCCAGCAGTCCCACTTCGCCCATCCTCAGAAATGGTGGGCATCACCTCGCACATCATCATGAGACTGTAACGTGTGTGTGTCAAGTTAATAAAGAAAACTTAACAGCAGATTGTGCGTGCAAAATGTCTTCGTGCCTCTGGTTGTAATGAGCTTGTACTAAAAGTTTAATGTACAAAATATAAATCTTTACATCTTCAGTTTTCCAAAAATATCATTCCTTTGGTCTGCATGTCTTCCTCTGTTTATTGCCTTTATGTTTTTTTCTGCACCACTCACTTCTGTACGTCTTTGCTCACTCGTCTTCCTTCACAAAGTCCCAACCTGCATGGTAAATGATCACAATGCTTGTGTTCCTGTGTTATGCAAGAGGAAGAAGTATCTACGGGGAAGCCGTTCTGTGGGTGGCTAGGATTGGTGGAGGGTGAGGAAGGGAAGGGGTTACGGGCAAGGAAGGGATAAAGGAGGACCAATGCTCCTAAATCGTGTCCAAGAGGCAGAGCTCCTCACAGCACCGGGGGTAAGAGCTGAAAAAGAGAGCAGACATTGCATTAGATCCCCCTCAATAAACTTCACTGTGCATATAGCAAATGAGAACAGACACTGCAAAAGTGAGCTGGTAGTTTGAGACAACAACATAGACTAATGTAAGTCTATAGAAATGTGACAGCAATACCTGATGGTTTGCAATTAGCATTTTTGACAAAATAAACAATATTTTGACTTAGTACATAATAATGTGATGACAACTCAAATAAAATGATCAATTCTGGATCTCTCCTTATACATCCACTGTGAACCTCTAGAATCTCAGGTTATAGTGAATGAAGTGAAAGATGTATTTGAGTAGCATACACACTGAGTCATGCAACTTCAGAAATGTTCAGGAGACAAGAATGATGTTCAACTCAGTGATAGTCCAAATAATACAGAATGTTGCTTGGGAAATACAATTATTCGCTTTCTTGCTGAGAGGTAGATGAGAAGATTGATACCACTCTCATGTCTGTCCATTAAATATAAGGCTACAGCCAGCAGTTGGTTAGCATAGCTTAGCACAAAGACTGGTTACAGGGGGAAGCTGCTAGCCTGGTTCTGTCCAAAGGTGACAAAATTTGCCTACCAGCACCTCTAAAGCTCACAAATTAACATGTTATGTCTTCTTTGTTTAATCCATAAAAAAATTTAAAGTGTAAAACTACAAGTTGTGGTTTTACAGGTGGCTATGTGCCGGACTATTACTTGGCCAGGAGCAGTGACTTCCTGAAGTCTCTGGATAGTTGTCGGCCAACCTCAAAGTGATGACAAGAAACCTGCAGGTTTTACACTTTGTTATATATATATATTTTTTCAGATTAAACAGACAGGATACTCTATAAAGAGTTAATTTGTGAGATTTAGAGGTGCTGGTAGGTGGGTTTTGTTACCTTCGGACCCATTTCCAGTTTTCATGCTAAGCTAAGCAAATCGACTGCTGGCTGTAGCTTTACAGTATATTCAACGGACAGATATGAGAGTGGTATCAGTCACTATGATTTTGATGAGATCAGTGTGACTTTATCACTGATGAAAGTGTTAAAATGCTAATCTTAATGATTTAAGCAAGATAACACCAAGTTAAATTTGTTTTGATTCTCAGTTTTTCGGGGAAAAAAGTCTGTGATTGTGATTCAAATATGTGCTCTCACTCCACAAAGCTTCCTTTAATCAGTTTTGTTGTAAATTGTCTGCATATCTTCAATTACCTTTTTAACTGGATAAGGCGTCTGGCTCATGCCGCTAACTGTGGGCCAAAATGGTATGGATTCAGGCAATCAGTGTTATTATAGCGCCTCATGTCCCTCTCTTTGTTCCTCCCATATTCTTCACTGTCTAGTCTGTAATACTCAGGGGCTTGCACTGGCCTTTATACTTTTAAGTGGTTTGGACTGATTTAGTGCCCCATGCAGACTTCTTTACGTCAGTGAGACTAGGCAGCACAATAAAGAATTTCTTTGTCCAACCAAAATCCTCCATTTTGTGAATCAAACATATTTAGCACACAGGCCTCAGCACCAGTGAAAACAAGTCTTGCCAATTTTCTCATTATTATTATATGGACGTCCAGGACCAAAGATGGGGACTGCTAGCTGGTAATTGGAGGCCTGATACAGATACTGAATTAGCTCCTCATGCTGGTGATCTGGCTAGAGCACTTGGCAACCTCACTGCATGTCCCACTAAAAAACAACTTACTTCCTTCCCCGCTACACTGATGGATAATCACTGATGCAAGACTGAACTGGCATTGACTGCATTTCCTTAAAATACAATGATTAAGAGTTCAAAATGTAATCACATTTAAGGAATGTTTCAATCTTCTCTCCCACACTGACACCTGCAAAGGAGTAAATCTGAAAAGGTGAGGCGCTGGCATCATCAAATGTAAGAGGTGCACTTTTAACCCAGAAGCGGCAGGAAATTTACACCTTTGGGTGTGAAATGCTCACATGGAAGTCACCTGACTGAATTAGATCACGCTAAAGGTCTGCGTAGCACTAAGGAAATGTATGTATTTTTGTTATTACAGCTCTGATTCAAGAGGTGATTTGGAGGTGCCAAACCTTTTAACAAAGAGGCAGAATGTAGGGGGTGTTAATTATGTTGCCTTTTGAAAGCATTCAGCCAATATTTAATTTGAAAAAGACCAGACATTTGTCAGGATCTATTGCTTTTTATAGGGGAAAAATGCATTTGTGGAGGGACACATTTGGCGATGGCACCACTGCCGTGAATGTAAGCCTTTAAAAAATACTCTGTTGATCAAACTATGCCAAGTACCTCTGATGTTTGCTCAGACTGTTTCCCGAGGGTTCTTGTAGACAAAAGACTACAACAGCTTCTGATTGTTACTTTGTGATCCAAACTACCCAAAATATCCTTTTGAAATTCATTGAAGTTGGTACAGGACCCTGAAACACCTGAAATCCTAAGCATAGGGTGGCCTGTAAGAAAAACTTTCAACCACTCAGCTTGGGATAATCTTGGAATTATTCATCGTCATTACCAGCAGGTCTTCATTAGCTCAGCAGGGGCAGCAGAAAACAGGGTAATGTAATTGATGCAGACTATTGTATATAGTTTAACAATCACTGCACAGCTCACAGTATTACTTTACTGTATTCCTACTGTGTCAAATGATGAGTCTGTGCTGGAAAAACAAAGGATTCATTGCTGGAGTCCTAATTCAGTACAGGCAAAACATAATTGTGCAGCCTGCAGTTTTGACTGAAGCGTCAGCTATGAGGTCACTGAGCTTCAGGACCTGTGTGTTTTTGAGTGTGCGTGGAAGATATATATATATATATATATATATATATATATATATATATATATATATAGAGAGAGAGAGAGAGAGAGAGAGAGAGAGAGAGAGAGGGAGAGAGAGAGACAGAGAGACAGAGAGAGAGAGAGGTAACTAGAAAACAAGAGATAGCACAACATGTCTGGTGCATTAAAATGACACTGTGGACTAGTTATCATGAGACCTTTTCTTTGAATAGTTGCCAATCTTACTGCCATAGAAATGAGAGCATGGGGGCTGGTAGAGAGGCAGCTTGAAAACAATAAGCTGGTGATAACATTTTCTATAATGTCACATTGTCGCCACACTGAAATCAATAAAGTATATGTGTGTGTGTGTGTGTGTGTGTGTGTGTGCGTGTGTGCACATGCACATGTGGGTATTTTCATATTATGATTGCCCACATCATCATCATCATCATCATACACAGTCACACTGAAACCTGCTTGTAGCCGCCTACCCCGGAGAGGACAGACTGGCTTTACAGTATCTAGTTGCTAGATGACCAATTAGGACAAGGCCCCCAATTAGGCCGTGTATCATGTTACTAAATATTCCCTGTCTCCGAAAAATGCCATAGCCTTGTGTGTGTTTGTGTGAGAGAGAGGCAGAGAGAGAGAGCAGCAGAAACAGCTCTCCTCCACCAGACACTGGGGCGGGGAGAGGGGTTTGCAGGCTCCCACAGCCGCCGACAATTAGAACTAAAGAAAGAGGCCCTCCGCGATCGGTTTTTACATCCAGTTAGCCTACATGTTAAAATCACCTTGCCAGCGAAAAGAATGCATGCATGTCGGATGCATTCTTGGCATTTCAATGAAAGCAGAGCATATCCTACATGTAGCGACTAATAATGAACGCCCCCCTCCTCCCTAATACCATGAAACAGTACCCCATGGCCAAGTAACGCATCATTGGAATCGATAAGTGATTGTCGGAAGCTGGGTAGAAGAAATGGATGCACCGAGATCCGGACTAACACGCTTTTATTTGCGCTGGCATCCACACTGCATACTGTGCTAATGGGGAAATGACGAGGCTCTCTAGATGACAGCTCGACTAGTCTGTGGCTACCTCCATTTCTGAATGTATAGAGGAAAGACCAGTAGACGATAGACGCACGGGCGCGCACGAGCACGCACGCGCAGATCTACATTTTTATTTTAAAACGCTTAGCAGTTGTGTCTTGGAGGGATCTCTAAATTGGCCCTTCGTGTGTTAAAATGACCATTAAATCAATCGGAAGGAAGATAAATATCTTCTTTAGAGATCTGGCTCGACTGAGACTATAGAAAGCATCACGTCAGGAGGATGGCCCAAAAATGCACATCGCACATTTTCAGTAATGGGCCTGCCTTCTCCAGACATTATAGAATTCTAATCAACTCCATAGGCCCAGTTACAGCAGTGAGACGAGCTGGGAGGTTTGACTACAAAGCTCCCAACGGCAAAGGGCTTAGTTACAGCCATGATTAATTACAAGCAACACATAGTGAGCCAATATACAGTGCATCTTATGATCTTGTGAGGAGACTCTCTCTCTCTCTCTCTCTCTCTCTCTCTCTCTCTCTCTTCAAGTAGCTACCACCTCACCTAACTATATGCAAACGGCAGCGAGCAAGCAAGCGCGCCCTAAATAAATCGTGCTGTGTGCTGCCAACACACCTGCCTGACACTGACATAGGCACCAAGCGATGCATAGTCTATCTAATATAAGCCTATTTGCCTCTATTCAAATAGTAATCCCCCTCCTTTCCACACACACACACACACACACACACCCCCCGCCAATCCTTCACAACACAAATGTTAGGTAGCCTACTTGTTATCACACACATGCACGCATACAAATGCATTTATCGTTACATTAGTGCATACATATGTCTCCGATGCGTCTTCAGATGGATATAATTTTCCCTCTCGATGGAAACTGGGTTGCGATGGGGCGGTGTGAAGTTGCATCCTTACCACAGTCATCGCGGGGAGCTTGTAGTGTCCATGTTCGATGTTAAATATTCCTTAGGTCCATCTCCGCGGATCGTGCCTCTGTGTCTGCGCCCCTCATCTGAATCCAGAGTAAAGCTTACTGTATGTGTTTTTTTCCCCTGCCTCTTTTTTCCACATGTAAACGGCGAGGAGGGGAGGGTGGGGGGACGGGGGGGCGCGTAGAGAGACTATACGCCACCTTACCACAGACTCCCCCTCTGCCGGATTGGAAGGTAATGGGTCTTAAAGAAACATTCTCTCAGCATTCTCCGCATCTCTGTGATTTACGCGCGCGCCACGCACTCACGCGCACTGGCAGGCCAATCAAACACCCGATTAATTATACAGTGGGTATGTATATCAGAGACAAGTGCAAACTAACTGACAGACATTTTACTTGCAACTAGCCCATATTCCATTCTTAGCTGCAGCTTGAGCAAAAATTCACTAATTTAATAAAATACAGAACATATGATAAACAACATGCATACTTATTGTACTGTCATAAAGCAGCACTATATCTGCAGTGTGCTCCTGCAAAAGAAAGCTATAGCTGTGTGGGGCGGTGCTCTGAAGGCCCAACTTCAGACCACGAGAAAAACCTCATGTGGATATTAGTAATAATATCCAATATTCTGATCCAGCCTTCAATAACATGCCAATAATCACTCAAACTTTATTTGCAATACTTTTATGGAAGTAGTTTTTTGAATCATTGTTATTCACTCTTTTTTTGAAGATCATATTTTCCCAATTTTGCTGCAGACATAAAGTGTGTTTGAGATATGAAAATACTGTATGTTTAAAACAGACACAAGCTCTTATTTAAAATGCATTCAGGAATGCCTTTACTGTGTGTAGTGTGGTAGGAAAAGCATGCCAATAATATTCAATCATGGCAGAAATGTGTTTAAAGTGAATGTTATTACATCTAATTGCCAACTTGTAGCTTTCTAATACATATCCATATCTATGGATGCTGTCCTGAATGTAACTACATCAACACAATAGGAATTCATCAGTCCATGCATACAATGCAATCTCACAAAGACTGTTATTAATATGCATGTTGATATTGATATCACATTTGTAAACAGATAAGCAGGTCTGTGTGTGTATGTGCGCATATGTGTGTGTAGCTCAGTAAACATAAGGTGGTGCTGTCTTAAGAGAGAGAAAGCCTGGGAAGGGGTGATGTAATGTGTTCTCAGACAATGATGTCATCGACTGAGACACGGCAAGGATTTAAAGTGACAAAGGCATTTTCAGTGGCTCCATGTAATTCTGCATCAAGGCTCGTCAGAGAGCAGCACCCAAGCACCTGGGGGACCTCCATTGAGGAAAAAAAAGGATGTATGAAATGAGAGCTAAACATAAATGTGATTTCCTGTGCATATAAATCAGGAGCCAGAGTCTCCATGTTAATATCAGACACACAGCATGTTTATTAATCAGGATATTTGAGATACAAAAGACATTTTATTACAGTAACAATAACAAGGGTTATGTTACCATCCGCAAGCAGCCATCATCTATAATTTCTGTGTTATGTTAGATACATATTTTGAGAGGAATGAAAGTGTTAACCTCAAATACTGGGCATGTATTTGACTGCAACAATACATAAGATATTTTACCATCAACTGCAAGAACAACACTACAAAATTTGCGTACATAGTTTTTGTTTTCATGAAATAGTCTTAAGACTTTCAGTTTTATCTGCATTTCAAACCACATATTATGAATAATGGATATGTTCAAGTTTACCGATCATTATGTTTCTTTCTCATATTGTTCCCATTTTACCATTTCTAATCCAAAGTTGGGTCCATATTCCTTCAATCACTTAGTGTCCTCCTCCTCAGGTGTTTTCCTTTACCATACATCACTTAACTGTGTGCTTGTCTTTCCCAAGTTCGTTAATTTAAGCTCCTTAAGCCGTCACTGTTCTTGCCTTTACAAACTTGTCCTCAATACTGTAACTCGTGCTTTCCCAAAAGAGGCACTCCGAATCACACTTCCGCCCTCATACACAGAGCTGGATGGAGCAATGTTGTTGTGGTTGTTGCCTCGTTCTTGGACTGTCTCTTTGTTCTCCTCACTTAAACTACTACATTTCTTTTGCTCTTCTGATCTCTCTTTGTCTACCTTCCTGTCTTCTGACTCTTTCGCCCCACTGTGTTCTTCTCTTGTCTTTGCATGTTCATCCAGGGCCTGACCAGAATCAATGTGCTGAACAGGAACTCCATGGATAGTTTCTCTAACTTTCAATGGGCTTTCTTGCCTTGAGGTGTCTTGACATTCTTTTTGAGGGATCGCTGCATAAACACAAGGATCTTTTGCTGGACTGGCTGAGGTATTTAACGCTGCTTTGTCCTGGGTTTCCAGTTTTGAATCTTGGAGTTTGTTATTAATTGAGAGACTATTCTCATTAACATCTGATGACAAGTGTAGACTGGAATCCTTGCTCTCTTGCTTAGAAGATCTCCCAACATTATGGGTCGCTTCATCCGGCACAGATTCAGTGATCAGCAGTTCTTCTTCTTCTGGCCTGAGTGACGTTTGGGAATTTGAATTCCCATCATTCTTTGTTATATCTGTGTCTGAAATACTAATGTCACAGGCAATCTTATAGAAGAGTGAATGGTTCTCTTTCATTTTCTCTAAGCTTTCACTGACTGTGGATGACATTTCATTGGAATCAGTCAGGTCATTGGTGCATGCTGTTTGGTTCTCGATGTCTGATATCTCCTTACTGCACAATGAGTTTATGCCAGGAATCTGCAAAGGTATGAACCCTTGCCACTGGTTGGTGGAGAGGAACCACTTGGCTCTCAGATCGGAGGATGAAAAATCACTTTCATCATAATCAGTGGCAGGTTCTTCAAGATTTCGCTCCTCTGCATCCTTGCAACTTATAAATCCCTTGCCTCCGTCTTTCTGGTAGACAGTCATAGATGAGATATGATAGGGTGAAGCTGGACGTTTGATTTTAGTTTTAGCATCCCCTATTCTTTCACTGTGATCTTTGTGTTTTGTTTTGTTCCCAAATTTGACTTGGCTTTTAGATTTTTTCACATGTCCATCTCTTTCATCTTCATCGTGCAATGTTCCACTAGAAAGCTGAAGTTCTGCAGGACTTCTGATTTTATCCCCACAGCTTCTATAGCCGTCATAAGATTCACAGTCTGAAAACAGGAACAGGGCAGAATTTGCCAGTAAGTTAGTGGATAAGTAGTGTGTCAGCAGCAGATACTTCTATTGCTATAGCAGATTTTTAATAGCTAAAAAGTAACTTATTATGTGATTGCAATCAAAAAAGATTAAGGTGCATCCTCATTTTAACAACTTGATCTTACAGTTTTTCTCAGTCGCTTTGGTACATATCTCAGATCAGAATTGAAATTCTCAAAACTACCTGTTCAATTCTCACATCATTGTGTCACTTGTGCACATCAAAAAAGCACTTTCTCATTTTTTTGAACAAGTTGCAAATGCTTTGGTACATCCATGCAAATGATTATGTACAATTCTCTGTTGTTTCCTACATTATCAGTTGCTTATGTCATGTTGATCAAAATGTATTATATTGGGTCTCTGTTGAATAGTCTCACCCCCCACAACATTTAGGCACAAGCTCATAGCATAAGTCTTTACATGCAAAATGGTTGAACAAGTTATCATAATATGTCAAGCATATTTCTATACTTTCTATATTTCCATTAGACTTTTTTCTAAATCTGTCCTGAATTGGTAAATTGCTCCCAGGTGAATCTTGACTTTCTCTAACGAAGGTGCTTCTCATGAAGCATCAACTAGCAGGTATATATATAGCCGGAGCAACAGAATGTTACAATGTTTGACAATGGAAGGACAAGGAATTGGACGGGGTCAACAGCCAGAGAGAAGACGAAGAAGAGGAGTGAGGCTGCGTGGTGGAGGAGTTGGAAGGCAAAACCGAGGAAGAGGCAGAAGAGGCCGAGGACATATGCGCGTTCCTGATGAGATTAGAGCCACACTCGTAGACCACGTTCTCAATCATGGGCTTACAATGGAGCAATGCAGCCAAAAGTTGGAAGAACAATTGTGTCCTCAATTATTCAGACTTTTTGTCGACAGAATAGGTATGTAATCTAACAATAGGCATTGTACACTGTACTTTCCTTACTAATTTTTTTCCCACATAGGACTGCAAGACAAATTCACAGGGGTGGCAGAGGGCCCCTTTTCACACGTGAACAGGAGGAGGCCATTTGCACCATGGTAATAGAAAACAATGCAATAAGACTAAGGGAGATAAAAAGTGCCATTATACAGGACAACAACATCTTTCAAAACAACAGTCAGCATCTCAACCATTGATAGGGTGCTGAAAAGACACCAAATGAATATGAAGCAGCTCTACACTGTTCCGTTTGAAAGAAATGGTGAAAGAGTGAAGGAGCTGCGTTACCAATATGTACAGGTAAAACATGTATGAGCATGCAGCAACTGTACCTCAGAGTAAACAGTACAACATTGTATAGTGATATACAGTACAGTAAGTGTGAACTTGACACATTGCATCTTCTTTTCTACAGCCATAGCAAATATGTGCTGTATACATTTGATGTAACTGTATCTTGGCCAAAATGAAAATGCATGTAATTCATAAAACTCATTTTGTGTCTTCTGGATATAGCGTATAATGGAACTGGAAGCAAGTGAACCACCGCACAGCTTCCTCTACATGGATGAAGCTGGCTTCAACCTAACAAAACGTAGAAGGCGTGGTCGAAATATCATCGGCCACAGAGCTACAGTTGATGTGCCAGGCCAACGGGGCGGAATCATAACCATGGGTTGTGCAATCTCTGAGAATGGTGTGCTAACGCATATTCCCATTATTGGGCCATACAATACAGAGCGTCTTGTCACCTTTTTAGACACTCTCTACAGGGATCTCATCCCTGAACAAGAGAGGGTCAGATTGGAGATGACCTGCCAAAGTATGTGATCGTTTGGGACAATGTCAGTTTCCATCGTTCCAACATCATCAGGCAATGGTTTGCTGCCCATGACAGGATGCTGATGGAGTTCCTCCCACCCTACTCTCCATTCCTTAACCCCATTGAGGAATTTTTCTCAGCATGGAGATGGAAAGTATACGATCGTCAGCCACATACACAAATTACCCTTCTGGCTGCCATGGATGCAGCATGTGACGACATCACAGCAGATGCCTGCAGAGGCTGGATAAGACACTCAAAAAGATTCTTTCCACGCTGCATTGCAAGAGAAGATGTTCGTTGTGATGTGGATGAGAATTTGTGGCCTAACAGACAGGATCGTCAAGAGGTGTAGGAAGATTGTAATTCCTTAATGTAATTTCTACAGCACCGCATGTACAGTTTTTCCTATGTTCACATTTCTTCTTTAGGTTTTTTTTGTGTGCTATTCAGTGCTGTCTTTTCATTTCTGTATCTCAATGACATGTTCTGTCAATAAAATACAGTACAAACAGTAAGAGTGTAAATTTGAATATTTTCCATTCTCTTGCAATTACACTCACACATACACTGAGATGTAACTTACAATTGACAATAATTGTCATCAAAACTTTAGCCATAGTTTCCATCAGAACATCCCTCCAGAGTAAACTGTTATATTGACAACATGACTAAACAATTTGACTGTCTTATCCGTACACAATGACACAAGTACTTGTCATTCTGATGGCACTGACATGTTCATTGACACAGATATTTACTTTTGAGAGATGAAGGATTTTGAGTAAGAGATTGGCTTTTGCAGGTTATCCATGGTGTTTTGCTATTTGTACAAATTGTTTTGAGAAATGCACTTACTGTTTTGCAAATTGTGAGTTTGATTCGAGAAATGTACCAAAGCGACTGAGAAAAACTGTAATTACAATCCTTAACTCATTATAATATCATATAATATTATAATATAATAATATTAGTACAGTCTAAACCTGCTCTTTATGACAAGTGCCCTGAGATAACTTCTGCTATGATTTGGCGCTATAAATAAAATTGAATTGAATTGAATTACTGATTTTGTGTTGGGGATTACGTACCTGATTTCATCCTTTGTTTTCTAGCTGTGTCAGGGGGCACCTGATTAACATTCTGCCCCTCCCCCCTGATTGGCAGATGCTTGTGTGTTGTAGCACTCTCTCCGACTGCACTGATAGATAGATAGATAGATAGATAGATAGATAGATAGATAGATAGAACAACCAATTAACTGAGACCTTCATATACAGTGGTGTGCAAAAGTGTTTGCCCCCTTCCCTTTTTTGCATGTTTGTCACACTTTGATGTTTCAGATCATCAAACAAATTTAAATATTAGTCAAAGATAACACAAGTAAACACAAAATGCAGTTTTTAAAGGAAGGTTGATATTATTAAGGGAAAACAAAATCCAAACCACCCTTAGCAGCAACAACTGCATCTGTTCGTGACCTCAAGCTGAAGCGAACTTGGGTTCTGCAGCAGGACAATGATCTAAAACACACCAGCAAGTCCACCTCTGAATGGCTGAAGAAGAACAAAATGAAGACTTTGGAGTGGCCTAGTCAAAGTCCTGACCTGAATCCTATTGAGATGCTGTGGCATGACCTTAAAAAGGCAGTTCATGCTCAAAAACCCTCCAATGTAGCTGAATTACAACAATTCTGCAAAGATGACTGGGCCAAAATTCCACCACAGCGATGTAAAAGATTGCAAGTTATCGCAAACGCTTGATTGCAGTTGTTGCTGCTAACCAGTTATTAGGTTTAGGGGGCAATCACTATTTCACACAGGGCCATGTAGGTTTGGATTTTTTTTCCCTTAATAATAACAACCTTCATTTAAAAACTGAATTTTGTGTTTACTTGTGTTATCTTTGACTAATATTTAAATTTGTTTGATGATCTGAAACATTTAAGTGTGACAAACATGCAAAAAAATAAGAAATCAGGAAGGGGGCAAACACCTTTTCACACCACTGTACGTAAAGCATACATACCTACATTTAAATATAAAAATGGCAAAAAATATCCCACCTTCTTATGACTCTCTCCCGTATTCGTTCCACACGTCGAAGTTTGGCCTCTCGCTGCTCAGGGGTCAGACAGGGGTCAGTGTCCATGTCAGGTGTCAGGAGGGCAGAGGGCCGTTCCTCTGCCTGTTCAAGCAGTTTCACATTAGAATGCACACTACATCACATCTTATAGGATAACTATATCAATTAAATTAATCATCTTTAAACCAGTAATGATATGTAGCATATGTTGTGAAGGAAATAACATTATTACTGATGCAATGACTGTTAATCCTAATGTTGTGTTAAGGGTCGTGGAGATCGCAGGCCCAAAAAACAGCTCAAAAAACAGACTTAACATTGTTTCATTAGCTTGACACTTCATGCCTTTATCTAATTTTATGAGAATTGCTTATAAACATTATTTTGAACTGATGACATGTTTCAGATGTTTGCTACAGAAAATGTCACATCACTTCTGTTTGGGCTCTCAGAGACAGCTTTAAATCATAGTTAAATACAATGTATTTTCATCTGCTCTAAATTGTGATTGGTGTTGACAATGCTTTTTATGCAGCACTACCCACCTAAATCCCAAATACCTCTCTATGCTCTATATGCTCTTTAGAGGCCTAACAAGGAGTTAAACCTGTCAGGGATCTAATTGACCCCAGACATACAGTAAGTAACGTAACTATGTTGGATAACATACTGTACATTTCCAAATTTGTGTCTTGGGGAAATGTTACTGCTTCAATTCTTTTCTATATACTGGGTTTTAATAATAATAATAATAAATAAGGTCAGAAGAAAAGCAAAAAATATATTTGAAGAACAAAAAGTTTATTTTGAAATTATTATTATAATTTTTACACATACAGCATTGGCATCTGTGGGACCTCAGACAATGAGGACGTAAAGCCAATGTCAACAAAACACAAGGGTTGAGTCTGTATATGCTGTGCTTTAATCATGTGAGTCTTTGATTTCTTTTAATTTTATTTCATTCTTTCTTACCCTGACGTCCAAGCTTGCACTTCCATTTCCCAAACCTTGATCTCGAACATCGCTGCTCGCTTCTGACCGTGACTCCTTCTTAGAGGACCTCAGTACTCCCTGATGCGGCTGTCTGTTTGTCTTTTTAACGGGCTGATCCTGGTGCATATCTGCCGAGGAACGGTTTTGATCAGGACTCTCCAGCAACAGACGCCTGGGTGGCTTGTTCAACATTTTTTTACTCTGCTCAGCCAATCTTTGCTGCATCTCAGGTGGGATCTGCTCAGGCAGTGGGTTGTCGAGCTCAGGAGGGGGGTCCTCAACAGAAACCCGTCTGGCCACGAGAGAGGATGGCAGTACAGCTGTAACAACTCTTGTCACCCTCAGAGGAAAGGGGGCCTGAGGAAATACCAAGATATATTAGTGAATGTATATAAATTATATAATGTAGTAATTCAGTCAGTTATACTGATGAAATGATTTGGCAGACCTCTTCTTTTGTCTCTGAACTCTGGGTTTGGGCACCTGGAGTAGATATAGGGGGTTTCTTCCTATTAGTCATCCTCTCCTGATTCCTCTTCATCCGCTCAATCTGCTCTTCTTCACTCATCTTCATCTTCTAGAAAAGATATAGGCTGTTTAGAATACGACTCATTTATGAACTCTGCACCTCAGCAATATGCATGTAGAGAAGGCAAAGCAAAAACCAGAATCCATGATTTGCCTATTTAAAAAATAGATGATTACTATGGCTGTTTGTTTGCATCTGTTTGTGCAGAGGTGTATGTGTGCCTGAGTATATGTATGGCTGCTTGCATCTGTATGTTCACATATACATATGTATATGTGAGCTTGCGAGAAAGGGGGGCTGGGTGGCAGAAGTGAGAAGACTGTACTGAAACATCAGCCTATGCCTCCCCCTCTCGCCTAGAACAGGCAGTGCAACATGCCCTAATTGCAATGAAGACAAGAGAATCAAAGAATTGGAATTTGGCTGTGATTGCAACGAGGAAAAATCTGCTTTGACTGCTTCTATATTTGGAGTGTTGTGGATCACATTGCGTACATCCAGATATAGTTCACCAGCAAACAGGAAATTATGAAGAATCAAACCTTGGTTGATTGGTTTGTTGGATCTGGTGGGATCCACTTTGAGCCAGACTGAGATTCTAAAGATGAAATGAAAATAGAGGAAAGAGGAGGAGAAGGATAGAGGGAGTGAGAGAGGATGGGTGGGAGGAGAAAGTGACAGGAAGAAAGAGAAATCTGAAACATGAGGGTGGAGGCCAAAACAAAGTGACTGGAAACTGAAAAAGTGATTTATCCTTTTGAATAAAACCCCTATTAAAGCTGTTTAATATTTGATATGTCAGAAAACATTAATCTACAGGCTATTGTTTAAATATCACTCCTTGTACTCTTATTTTCTTTTTGTATATCTGTGCCAACCAAATGCGTCTTTCTGTGCTTTCACATTAAGGAGGTCAGGCTGGCTATTTCCTCTTCTCTGTACCGGATCCACAGCGTGGCTGTAGATTCCCTGAAACATAAGCAGAGAAAAACATTATTTCAAAATTCAAACTTGATAATGTTTGTCATTGATAATGTCAATATTTCACACCTCATATGGTGACTCTGTCCAGCCATGGCCCTGATCACTGCTCTGGTGCATTTCATGTAGCTCCTGGGGTAACGGTGGGCGGACTGGTGGCTCTTGTTCCACATCCTGCGGGGATCATTGTCACAAGGGATATGATAGAAGATCTTAGAGTATTGATAAAGATTGATACTGCATGTCTCAACATATTTTAGAGATATCAATCCTTGACATGATAGGCAACACAAGTGATCATCCCAACAGTCAAACTATATTTGAGCTAAGTAGCCTGAGAGGAGATCATATAAAGCCATCATATCACAAGTAATTAGATCTATATGTTGTAGAATTCAAAGCACTGCAGGCCTGTCCAGAATCTATCCATTCTCAAATTTTGTGAATAAAAAACCAAATGCTATGGTCAAACTGTAAGAAAACACCTATAGGACTCAAAGATCTAGTCAGTAGATGCCAGCAGATGGATTTAACCTTTGCCTTGAGTGGACAACAATTCCATGTTTGTTCATAAGCAGGGAGCAAACGCCATGGGTCACTGACAAAGGCACAATAGACAGGAGTCGTACCATTGGCAGACCACTTTGCAGCCTCTCTGTGGGAGAGCCAGGGGATCCAGGATGTGGAGCTGACGGCTGGAACGCTGTGGGGGAGACAGAAAAGGTCACAGTGTTAACAGTGTTCATCTATTGTCAGGTTTCATGTGCATAATCAAGATGAACCAGGCAGCTTTGTGCGTTGGCGGCCTCAAATGGAAGCAAGAAGTAACTATTCACACTGTTCAGACTTTAGACTTAAATTTCTTCTTGACTGATGCAGGTGCAGGTGATGAAAAGATTCAGACTTTCTAGTTCACTCATAATTTATGATTTATTCATTTCTGTGTGCAGAGAAGATATTTTTGTGTGCAATTTAGCAAAACTGAGAGGCTCTTCTTCATTGAAGCCTTGTGCATTAGGATGATAGGATGGCTCTGTTTTTACATACAATATGCCTGGTGTAGCTTGAATTAATTCACTTGCCTGCATCCGTTCACCCATCCAGGAATTCTTGATTCATCCATCCATTCATCCATAAATATATATATATATATAAAATATTACAATTGTAAAAATGTGTTGTATAATACTGTATAGCTTAATACAAGGAACTTGATTAAAAACACAAGATAAATCAAACAAGTCATCGTGCTGTTAATTTTTTTTAAATATATAGAACTATGCAGCATTGTTGTTGTTGAGTTATTGCCTGTTTTTATCACCACATGAGATGTTTTTTAATGTTGTAAAGTTCTGCTTTTGTTTCGTGTTAAATCACTAATAAACCAAACTCCACCGAACTCCACTATTACTGCATAATCAACTACACAGAAATGTACAGTAAAGTTCCCTTACTGTATTTCTACTGGTTTAGAAATGTATTGACATTGAAACCACCACCACCACAAAACATTGCAACAAAACTTTTTGTTAACGTTTACACTCTACAGACATAGTTGTACAGTATAAACGTCTACACGTGAAGTATTACAGTAAGGGAGAGCTGATGCTTACTGTGGTGCCTCTGCAGTCCCAGCAGGAAGCGGAAGTGGTCCCTGTTGACCTTTAGTCCAGCCAGGATGTCCTCCATCATCCACAGCTCTCTCTGAGCCTGAGACTGCTCCTGATTAAAAGAAACAAAGGACTCATGAAATATCGTCAGGTATGAGCCTTAATTTGTAAAAAGACATTTGGGTGAGAGTTGCAACATATGCAGTACACATATATTAACCAAGCTTAATATATTAGTGAAAAAGTATCCAGTTGTTGCTAAATACCTGTGGCACTCCAAAGTGACAGATGTGCTGAAGATGTGAACGGATAACAGACAGTTCACTCTCCATTCTCTCATATTGACTCCACACCCTCTCCATTTCCTGAATAAAAAGATGAGAAGATTTGTGAACAATAAAACAAATCCATAATGAATATAAAAACAAGTAAATCAACTGTAGAATCTACAGTGCATGTACATATTACACCCTAATTTCTGCTGTTTAATGATTAATACTACTATTACTAATACTACTCATGTACTGCCATTGTTTGTCTCATTATGGTTTACTGCCCCCTGGCTTATTACACACCAATGACACATCACACATTCTGGCCCGGATTGTGACCAGCTCTTCCAGGAGCAAAGCCTTCTGGGTAAGTGCTTCTTCCTGGGCCCTGGGCCCCTGGCTTTTCCACTCCTCCAGCTGCAGTCTGGACACCTCTAATGCACAATGGACGCTCTCCTGCAACAGGGAAAAAAGTATTTATTATTTTTATTGTCAAAACTGTCACAATATACTGTTTGCTATTGCTATTTTCCCAAATAGTCAGAATACAGTACTAGAAAAGAGGCATTTTAGAATGCTTTCATGGGTTGAGTGCAACTAAAACCAATATATTTAAGTCTTTTGAGCTGGACTTCTCAAGGTGTTTGGTTAGTTTGAATTTTGGGATTGTGTGGAACTGAACAAAATACTGAAAAACAAACCATCACCTTATGCCAGTGCATTAGCTTTCATAAAATAGATTTATTGGTCTTGACTTGTCTAGATAGCGTTACATGTTCTAGTCTTATGAGGTAGTTACTGACCTTATCCATTTGTAGCTGGGCCAGTTCTACAGACAGAGACTGTAGCAGCTTGTCACACCCACACAACCTCGTCAACACAGCCTGGAGAGGTAAAAATCAAAATCAACTCGGAGAGAAACATCTAATGAGAAGATAAATAACTGCACCATACGCTGGTGACAGTTAAGAGCCATATGGCAACATCGTGGATACTCACATCTGCATCACTTTCGAGAGGCCTGATTGGTGGGGTTTGACTCTGGTCAGGCTTTGGGGCCTGAAATGTATCAAAGTTATCATTTTGTTTAAAACGGTGCTTTTTTGATATTGCTTCTTCCTGTTCACCAGATTGTATCAATATGTGATTTTTACGAGATCATTTTTGCAAATCTTTTTTATGAAATCCTTTGTTCTCACTACAGTTAATACATATTTAGGGTATTTGGTGTTGGTTAATGCTTCAATGTTAATGCTTCAACGTTAAGACTGAGCTGTTGTCTTTCAAAAGAGCACAGCACAAGCTTCAGCGCTCTGGGGTGAGACAAACAGAGGGCACAGCCATGTATTATGAGTTTGGTCATGAATTTGAGAGAAAATTAATCAGATTGCATTTTCATAAGATGCATTTGTAACAGTTTCTTCATATGGCACTCATTTCATGTAGAATAATCATGGCAGAACTCATCATAATTAGACACACATATATAACTACAGTCAAACACAATAAAAATACATTATTACATGACAGTGACAATATAGTACAGTGACATGGACATAAAACAAGTCAGTGACATACACATAACAGTGTGGGACAATATCACAGGGTCTTTACAAACACACTGATCACACTTATCATACTGATAAGAATTAGAGTCTCTTTGTTAAAGTCTGCACGGTTAGAGACAATACCAAAACATAAACAAAATTTTTGAGGAGACATACTTAAACAAACAACACAACACAGTTTTAAAGTTTTACCAGACAAGACACCATAAGAAGACAGAGCGCAGCGGAGCGGGCTGTACCATAGCTGGCGGTAGCACACAAACAGATAAATTGCTGCGGTGATGGTGATGATGGTGGTGGTGGTGGTGGTGTGGGGGGTGGGGTGCATGTGCGGCTCTTGATGAGGGGGGCAAAGGGGGCAGTAAGTCTGAATGTGCCCCTGTAGAGTAGCTCTGAAAGAAGAGACAGCATGTATATGAAATGAACAGACAACTCAAGGCATCATACAAAACATTCCATGCTACTGTACAGGGTAAGTAAAATACATCTTTTTAGTAACTTCAATAATCTGTTTAAGTAGTTGTTTCTCAATAACAATCAAATGTTATTACTCAACACTTGTGTTGCACACTAGTCTGGATGTTTTGCTGTAAATGTATTGTTCATACTATTATCACCTTTCCTAAAGATCTTCTCCCACTCGAGATATGATGGACAGAACCATATGTAGGTGTAGGCTGTAAACAATGAAAAAGATAAGGTGTGAGTTACGCAAGGTGTTTGGTGACACAAAATTATGTTAAAGGGGTACTGTAGTGATTAGGTATTTCACTTCCATAAAGTTTGGGGGACTCACAAGAGACAGATTTAAAAAAGAATGATCACAATTGAAGCAGCAGAGGCTGAGATATCCTGACTTTTAGTCTCTAGTGTGGATCATGCTCCAAAACCACTGGATCCTACATTTCCCATAATGCAACTTAATAGCGTCTTTCATTAGACCATCCCTGACTTCTAAATGCCCCCTTCTTTCCAACACCACACATTCAGTTTGTAACAGAGGCTATCTGTTGAAAAATATAAGATTCAAGCCCAATTTGAGTTACTTTTTCAAACTTTGGAAAGCTTCCCCCAGAGCGATAAAGATGTTATACAACTGTTTTCACAGGCTGAGTAGTACTCTTTGTGATGAGTAAACTAACCTTCATGTGTAAAATTGTATGAGTGCCCCCCTCAAATTAGAAAAAAATTGGCTAAAACCCTAAACTGTCCTTCCTTAAGTAAATAGAAAAGTAGTTTTCCAATAAAATATATAATGACATTTAATAGACATTGATGTGGTTTATGAATATACACTGATGTTGTTAAGAAGTCTTGACATTGTTGAATCTTAGTAAAATTAATATATTTACTTAAATTTTGGGTAATGCGGTTTCTGTTTTTATGTCTTATGTCTATTTTTAAAACATAAATCAGAGCTAAAGTACCTTTCATTTTCTACCACTTAATCTTTTATATGAACAGGAAACACATTATTATTGACTGATTCCCTTAAATTACTAATTATACAATAACAAGAGATTAACAAGATATTTGCTTCTGTACTACATGGTGAACAAATTCTATTGGAGTATATTTTATGATCAAGATAAACCAAACAATTCCTGACCTTGCTTAGGTTTTGACACCTTTCTGTGCCTGGAGTGCTAGGGGTGGATTTGAACTCCAGTTTAGGTGAGGCAGGTGCATAATACAGGGTCTGTGGCACCATGGCGGAGTCATCGTGAGGTCGAATGTCAACCCTTCCCACCGGTGTATGAGGTCGTGAACCCAGCTGACTTCTTGAGGTTAAAGAACTTGTTCCCATAATTTCTGTGTGCGTGGGTGGTGTGTTTTGGCCAGGAAGAGAATCTTCCTCTTGATTTGGACCACAAACTCTTCTTCTGCTAAAATCAAGAGGACTGGGTGTTCTGTTTGAAGAGAAAACAAGAACAGAATGCCAAAGCTGGGACCTTTTCTCAGATGATTTTCCCCTTAAAGTAAACCACTGGTATTTAAATATGTGCCTTTCACACACAGAAATGACTTGACAACCTGCTGTTTCTCTGACGCACACTCCGCCTCCCCCTGTGCTCTGAGTGCGACGTCCCCATCCTCCCACCGGTGAGCTGACTCGGTTCACTCAGAGTCCTGCTGACGTGCCTGTGTTTTTGGGACGGACCCTCTTCATCAGAGGGGGGTTTAGGGAAGTCCACTGATTCACTGCTACCACCTATCTGTGTGAAATCCTGATAACTTGAGCAACGCCTGAAAGGATCAGAGATGCAGCGAAAAAGGCAAAGTGCAGTCATGAAAAATGTTTTTAACAGCTCATGCCCATAGTGAATAGTGCTGTACCTGTTCAGGGAGCTGTCTGGCTCCATTGCAGCAGACTGGCTGAGGGCTCGGACCCAACCCAGCATATCCTCCTGAGTGTCAGCACTGAAGAAATAAGAGCGCATTCCCTGGTGCACCACCTAGTTTTACATTCACAATTTTACACTGTTATTGTTTCCCTCATAAAGCATCAATGGTCCTTGATTTGTTCTCAGATGTACTATGGCTCAAGAGAAGAATCATGTTTTTTGGTGATGTTGTTCGGTCAACATAAGGTTGAGCTTAATTAATTAAATTAACTGAGCGAGCACAATACTGAACCCCAATTAAAATGATTATTCAAATGCTTTCATTTGGCCTGATTGGATGGCTGTCAGTAAATATAGAGAGACGCCTTTGGTGTGTTCAGTGGAGTTAGAATAGTCAAAATATTCCGGTATAAATTTTGGTGATGAACAACACTTTAAATCAAATGTCAAAAATGTATTCATAAGCCTCTTACATCTTTCACTGTACATTTAGATAATTTGACAAAGGCTTGACTTTCTATTATGATGACCCTTAAATTAAATAAGTAACCAAATGATGATACCTTGAAGGTGAACTTTCTGTTTTTGCATTCTCGTGGTGTGCAGAACAGGATTTTGTAGCTCGGAAGTGGGATGCTGCCCAGCACAGATTCTTCTCTACTGTCTGGAGGGGGACAGAAAAGAAGTGAACAAAAGAAGAGATGCATTGTAGTACTGTACAATCAGAGCACATGAGCGGGTTTCATCCAGACAAAGTGCTACAAGCTTTGTACCTTTATAGTAAAACAGACAGTAGTTGGAGAGGACAAACCACCTTCTCTTCCATAGCTTCAAACCAGAGCTATCCTGCAGGAGGAAGATTAATTAGTGGCTGCTTAACTCAGTCACACACTCCTCTACACGCAATGATGAAGTTATAAATCATTAAGTAGGCCATGTTTGGAAAATTACTTTTTTGTTGAGCCATCCTCTGATGACCACAGGACAGTTGGGGTCTCTCTTGACAGCCTGACATCTTTTCCCAAATGTTTGAACCCTTCCATCACTTTCCTGTTACCCAGGGAGAGGAAAGAGAGGGAATGATACATTTGTATATATATTAACAGTATATATATATAATATATA
This sequence comes from Siniperca chuatsi, assembly GCF_020085105.1. Taxonomy (NCBI): domain Eukaryota; kingdom Metazoa; phylum Chordata; class Actinopteri; order Centrarchiformes; family Sinipercidae; genus Siniperca; species Siniperca chuatsi. The sequence goes on from NC_058061.1 coordinate 14,103,542, forward strand.
ACACTGTTCATATATAATATATATGAACAGTGTCACCGTAAGCCACCCACATGTGCACATAATGACAACATAGAAAACTTAAAACAAACCTTTATGACAGGAAAGTAGGAAATGGTGGCCACGCTGGATGCTTGGCTTACTCTGTCCTGGTCATCCATTCTGCAGTGGAGACAGAAACATTCATATATACACTACAGTTGAAAACAGCCAGATAGACACTCATAAGAAGTAAAGGAAGATGAGTTGATGAGAAGAGGATCACAAAGGATCACAAAGCTTTGTCAGAAATGTCAGAGCTGGATGCAAATGTCACATCTGAAATGTCATATCTGGATCACTAATTTCTACAGTGTTTGCACCCAAACTAAAGCCTTGCCCTAACTTTAACCATAGTAACTCTTTTATACAGGTGTGTTTATAAATAAGAAAGTATTGCTCCATTCAAGATCATAATTACTTAGTGGTACACACACACAAAAGTACACAAAATATCTAAATAGTGATGGATTTTTTAATGAAAGCTCAATCAAGTCAAGAAATCACATAATAAAAACATCCACACCTGCACAGTTATAGTTTAACACAACCTCTGAGCGAACACTTCCCTATATTGAAACTCTGCTTACACATTTGAATCAACTGGTTGCAACTGGTTACTCTGAGTGAGGCTAAGACACAAGGCCTTACCAATGCAATCTGGGCCAGAGTCTCTCTCTGTAGACGCAGTCAGTCCCTCCCATGAACAGCACCCTGTAACCTCCGAGCAGACATATGCCACATACCCATATAGTTGAGATTTTTTCCTAGTCAACTGTTCATCCTACTCAGAGAAGAGGTGTTGTGCTCTCCCACTTCTAGCAAAACTCTCCCACAATTCTATTCTGAGCCATAACAGGCAGGCGCGCATCCCCACCATGAAACTGACAGGTGACAGCTGCATCGCCGTGGTAGCAGGGAGGGGCCCAGGACTGTGTGAAAACCAATCTGGCAGCAGGGATGGATTGGTATGAGAGACTGAGAGAGATTTGGAATGTGTCCCAAACTGCAGAACTACAGTGTGGACAGCTGAGGACAGAAAACCAAAATAAAAGAATGTGGAGCGGGGGAAGTCAAGTGGCATGTTGAAGACAAAGTGTAGGGAGGGTGGGGTTCATTGTGTCACGGGTTAGTGCTTTTCTGTAGAGTCGCAATGTCTCTTCAAGCACGTGACCACAAGGTTTTGTCAACATATTTGGTTCTGTACCTCAAGTCACATGGTAGCATTTTTCTTGCACCTGCACTTACTGTACAACCCAGTACCATTCTTTATATAATAAACTTTGTTATTATTGTGTAACAATATATTTATGTTTTGTGTATTGTATATTTATGTATATTTTGTACTCTGTTATTCATTTATAACTCACATTTTTGCAATTTAACATCATTCAGATGTTGGACAAATTTTTTTTAGATGTACAGTATATATTTGTTTTTGTGTTTTTCATTGCTTTGAGAGGTACTAATAATGAAATATGTGAATAATAAATTTGATCTATTTTCTTAAATTCTTTATTTTTATGTCTTGAATTACTACTAATAGTACTATATAAATTTCTTTATGAATTACAGCAAATGTTTATTCATTAAATTTCTACTTTATGCTAAACTACTGTCTTACTGTATTTCTGTATGTATATATTTAGAAAAGATAAATATTTTTATTTATTATTTATATACTACTAGTACTGTACAACTATAAAGTTCCACTTTATTTATGACAAACATATGAGACTGTATGTATGTATGTATGTATGTATGTATGTATGTATGTATGTATGTATGTATGTATGTATGTATTGTTTAATAATGTAATCACTTAATTTATAAAATCACTTGACAACTGAAAATTTTTCTTATTTAGATTTTAAAACTGATTCTCAACTACTTTAATTTACACCTGCTGTAACTGCCTTAGCAAAGCTTCATTTTACAGCTTATCTAAACTGTACAGTTATTGTTGACCTTCATGAAACAGCAATACAGATGTACTTGCAGATAAAAATTCATGAGAAACATCTCACACTGAGCCTCCACAAGCACTCGTGGGTGACCCAGAGGTTCGACATGGTTTAGCTCCTGCAGTCTATGCCAGTATCAACCACAATCCTCTACATGTGAGACATGGAGTAAATGAAAAAAAAAACAATAAAGTCTTTGTAAGAGATGAGAGCAGAGACTAACAACCTCGTAGCTGATGAGGGTTATGTGGGTGTTGTGAAATATTTGGAAAATCTCCTTAATCTACGGGGGTCACTTGCTCGGGGAGGAGAAGACTTAAAATGCTAGAGGGATGGAGGGGAGGACAAATGGTGGGTCTGTGTACCACACAGAGTGCGCTTTGTGGTGCCCAAGGGCTCTGGAGCATCATGTGAATCTGGACACAGAGCATGTTGAATACATCAGGCCAGAAAATATTCTCCCTCTCCATCAACAAAAACATTTGCATGTCTCCTACATTCTCATGTCTTTGCATGTCAACAAAATCATCACTATACGTTTGACCTTGATATGTAAAGTAGCAACGTAAGACGCTGCCATAACTACTAATTTGACTGCCTGAGAAGATTGCCTAATGAGGATGCTGGATTATTGTACACAGCATATTTCACATCTTTAGACAGTAAAGCTGAGCTATAGGATGCATAAAAGTTGTTGGGTAAATACAGCTGGGATATCACAGCTTGGCAAAGCTGAGAAAAAGTATCCCAGTGGGTCTGTAATAGTTCAGCGACAGATAATACATCACATTGCTGCTTTACAATACTGTTAACCTTGAGCGACAGTAATCTTTTGTTCAGTGTATAACAAACTGGCAAAATACCGTAAACTTATCAAATGAAAGGAAATACAAGATTAACAAAGCAATGCTGAAATACACTCAAATATCTAACTGTTAAAATACTACTCAGAATTACATGAGATATAAATCATATTAAAGTTGCCATATTGCTGTACCTGACTAATTGTGCCCGCCTTCTGGCTGCTTCAAGCTCCATCACTTGGCACTCTTCCTCACAGCATCTCCTCAGGCTTGGTTGCCCTCTTCCTGGCTACTACAAGCTTCTGTTGCCCAAACAGTCACAACACTCTCTTGCTAAACTCCTCTTCTCTCCCGGTACGTGTGAATCTCCCTGTCTGTTTCGCACTCCTTCCCTCCGTTCTGACTTGTGGCAGCGGTGTTTGTCCAGTGATCTACCTACGCTGGCTGTTACCGCTTTTCTGTCCTCTAACAGTGCACTCTCTGTGAGCCCCTTGCCCCCCCTCTTCAGCGTCCCTCCCTCTCACCCTGCCCTTGACAGCCTCTCTGTCTTTTGCTGAGTGTGGGATGGTGACTTAGGAATTTACAAAAAACAGCTGATCCCCCATTCTTTTTCTCTGCCCTTTGCATTATTTGAATTTCATTTCTCAACTATTTTGCTCTAGCTTCATGACGATTAAAGATTTGGATGCCAGTCTTGAATTATCACCCCTTGATAAAGGCCTAGCCATTCAGAGTATGAACAGTTTGCTCTGACATCTGAATGCAAAGGTTTAAAGGTTTTGTTTCACTTGCAAACTGATGAACAGAACTTGTGGAATACAGTAAATAATCAAAGCAAGGTGCTCAAATTATATATTGAAGCTGTAATAGATCAATTTAATTGAACATATCTGCTGAACTTCTCATTTGTGAAGGGAAACAGTTCAAATTGGATTAAAAAAGATATTTAGATAGCACATATCCATTAAAAGTTTGAAAATTGGAAACTAAACTGAATAATCTTTGACAAACCTACAGTTTATTGTAAAGTACACAAATAAAGATATCTAATGTAGCATTGAAATATCAGACATAATCCCATTGTCTTATAATTAGTCAGCCTAGACTTTAAATGTTTCCACAATTAGGCAAAAGCTTTTTCCCAGATAGTGGGCTCTTATTTAGGTTTTCTGCTGCACTGAGTCAGCGTCTTGTAGAGTTCTTCTTCAAATATTCTCAAGATAGAAAATGTAAAAGTACCTCTAATGCACTCGGCTTGCATGCAGTACACGGAAAAGATGGTGCTTCACTCATCCAGCTGTAAGAAAACAGATGCATAGTGCTTTAAGGTGACAAGAGTGAGAGCATTTCGAGTCATGAATAATATCAAAAAACCTAGACAGAAAGAAAAGCACTCAAAGGAAAAGTGAAAGCCGATACTCAGCAGCAGGCCACGACAGATGCCTCAGGAGAGCTGGCATTATTGCTGTACAGGAGGAAGATATCAAAGGCATTTTAAGAACTATGATAGGAACAAGGAGATAGGACAAAAGTCAAGTCTAAAATTACTCTCACAGGAAAGCAGCCTAAGGCCTGGCTGGTTGGTGGCACCATTTTTAAATTCATGAATAAAGTGGTGAGAAATACCCAAAGCTGTGTCTGGAGATGCTATTGTTCAAAAATCCTGCAACCTCGACACATACGTACGTACGGCATAAAATACTCAAACCATTGCTCAACACTCAAATAGTAATCATGCCATCTTATAATTAGTATCTCACATGTCTAGGCCATTTGGTTTTGACCAGGAAGGTCATGACCTCAGATGCCCAGGATGTCCAGTTCTCACAGGGGACGAATCAGTCTGCCTCCAGATATTTATGACCCCTCCCTTTTAGCATATTACACAAATAAGCCCTGTTGACTGACAGCTGCAGGGCTACTTATCACCTCCAGTTACACACTAAACAACCTTTGGTGTGCTTTCATTCAGGAAGCAGGGACAGTGGTTTCAAGGCTCATGGGAGATGTTGTTTTGACAAAAGACAGTTAGCTGGTGCCAGACAAAACTTCTGTCTACATCCTGTAATAAAGTTTCCATTTATAGTTTTTATTTTATTGTGTTCGAAATGCAACATATATGTAGGGAAGCATGTTACATACAGAATTAATGAAATCCATTTCAGCATGCAGGCAGTCCATACTGTGTATAAAATATTTTGCCTTTTGTTGTGTACAAACGACAAAGCAATCCAGCAGATAGAGCTGTTTAATAATTGTGTACATCACATACAGCTTCTACTGACCGTTTTACTGAAATTATTCAAATCAATAGGTATTGTATATTAAATGTGGCTAACATACACAGACACGTTTTATGATGTTACTGGACAACTATGTTTTAGTAAAATGTGTATACATGTCTGACTTGTAATGCATCCCTTTTTGCAGAAGATGATGCTGTTGTCTTCAGTAATGAAGAGCACCATTGACCAAACAACTAACAAACAACCCACAAAGACAAATTGACAGTGGTCGAAGATCCTATATTTAAGTATATGTACACATCTAAAAATACTCCATTAAAGGTCCTGTCCTGGGCTAAACATGTATCAAAAGTAAAAATAATTATAAGATAATATGGCTCCTATGGTCAGTAAAACATTGTTTTCATTGGATTAATATTACAGATACATTGATGTGTTAGCATGTTTTGGTCAAAGGTGAGATCATTTTAATTACTTTTTATACTGCTGGGTAGTTTAATCTAAAACAATGCATCATATTGTATACAGTAAACTCATCATTGGTTTTGTATGTTTAACTGTAATCTGCAATGTATAATAACTATAACTGTCAGATATTGTAAATGTAGTAGAGCAACAAGTACAACATTTCCCTGAAATGTTGTGGAGTTAAACTATAAAATTAAAACAGTAAGTGCCTCAAAATTGTACCTGAGTACAGTACTGGAGCAAATGTACTTGGATACCCCCCATTCCTGTAAGTTTGTACATAAATACAGAAACATTACCAGAATCCACATGCATATATATTTTTGAATATTGTCTTCATGGATTAAAGGAACTATTTGTGATAAAAAACAAACAAACGGCATCCCCACTAAAATTCTGTAAGTACATAACACTGGAACTTGTTATTGCTCTTAAATTCACTGACAGTTATTTTTAATACAATTACTAGCACCTAAACACAGATTTTAATGTTGTTTTCATAATGTTAAACAAAGTTTCCCGTTTTGCTTTGTTATTTGTGGTTTCATATTTGAAGGTTTGTTGGGTACATTTTGTCCATCAACTAAGAATGATTTTACGAGTTGTACTGGCTCCTACATGAAAAAAGCTGGTAAACTTCAATCAAGTCACCTACTGGAATGATTTGGTCAGCTTTCAGTATAAATGTGATTCTCTCCTTTCAATTCAATCGGTTTTAAACTATTCTGGCGGTGTCACAAAATGAAAAAAGTTGCAACAGTAAACCAAAACAAACTTTGACCCAGTATCATGTACTTTATGGACTACGGGATCACCACATGTCCTAGATTGGTATCTATTATAACTATGTGCAGGACAGAAAACAGACACAGTGAAGGTGAATGTGTGTGTGTTGTGTACATACATACATACATAGGCAGAGGAAGAGTGAGCAACATGTAACTGATGCTCCCACCAGGCCATGTTAGACTGTAGACAGTTTGAAAGCGGGCCAAGAGCTACATGACAGTAAATCTGCTGGGACTAATAGTGTCAGAACAAATGAGTGCTACACATCATCGATAGAGTGGTGTTGGACCAGACGGGAATAATATCACTGGAGCACATTGAGTAGATGTAATTTAGAACCAGCTACTGAACGCAACTCATCGAGCAGCTGGACGAGTGCTCACATGAAGCTGTGAGGTCACTGACATGAGGACAACAGAGAAAAACTGATTTTTATTTCTTTCACAGTCAAATGTGGGTTCATCAGAAAGACCAGAAATTACTTTTGTTTTGCTGTAAAACATTTTAACTGTCATTTGATGTTTTTATTCACATGTTTGAATAGATTGTGTGCAAAGCGGTGTACACAGCAACATGAAATGCCCACCCCCCACCACCTATATGTCGTGCTATATGCGTCACTTATATCGCTTATACCACTTTACTCATGACACAAGCTTACCACTCATGTATGGATGTTTGTACCTGTCACATACTTTAGGTTTAACTATTGAGCTTACTGACTGTCATCACAGGAACCACTACATAAATCATACTTAGATGTCTATGATCACAGGTGTGTTTCAGCAGTTATATATACATACAGCTATGTAACCATATCTTTGTTTATTTTATTGTTATGAAACAAATATTCATTTACGTATTATTTTTACATTTCTGGAGTGTATTCTATAACTCTTTATGAGGTGTGACAACCTCTAACTACTGTATAAAATATTCATCAAGTATCCCATTGAGAATTTGCACCCAAATGAATTCCTATATGAGACTGGACTGGAAAATACCTGATGTACATGGCTAAAATTAACTTTCAAATACGTTTTAATGCAAATAAAATGGCAGAACTTGTCAAAGAAATATCATGATGCTAAACTTGTTCTCAGCCTTAACAAAAAACAAGCACAAGTTGCCTTTTTAGTAATGCTTTTCAAGTCCATTACCAGCATTTGTCTTCTCATTCTTGTAATTTTCTTCCCTAAAAAGGTTAAGGCCAAAGGTTAAACTGAAAGGAAGAGTTGTTTGTCGTTTCACACAAACAGATGACACAACCCTCAAACAATGCTGACATGAAACACTATACTGATTTTCTTTAGCATTATGGTGGCATTTTTTTACAGTCAGTGTCTGAAAAGCCTGCACAGTCATGCAGTGGGTGAAGGTATACGTCTACCTCTTTGATACTTGAGTTTTTTATTCCAAAATATTAGACTCTACATCTATTATGGAAAATAATTAGAACAAATTCTATTAAAAGGTACAGCGTGTACTGTAGTTAAAGGTCTTAAATGACATAAAACTCAAAAGTATGTGTGGGTGTTTCTGACATATGTCTAATTTTTGTATGACATCCATCAATTGCTTATTCCACATAATGATTAGTTTATTTTTGGCGTCCACATAAACACACTCACAAGTCAAGACAGCTACCGCCATCCAAGTAAGAGTAGGCAGAGGCAGTGATGTTAAATAAAAGTTCAGCATCATACTATAACTAGTATGATAGTATAAGTACAAGTATGTACTTATATGTAAGTAAGTAAGTCTAGGCACTAAAACACTCTGCTGAGGCTCACATTTGTCAGTAACTGTCTCAGCAAATAAACAATGTACTCATTTGAGAGGATGTGTACACATAACATGTTTGTTACAATGTAAATATATATATATATATATATATATTTATGTAAATAGAATGGTTTTACACTGTTGTACCTGGTTTGTTGGTGTCTGGGAGGATTATTGCAGCATTGGGTCTAGCTGGCATCTTGTGTCTAGCTGGCATCTTAGCTGTGTGCTAATAACCCACGTCCAGAGGCTTCAAAATTCTTTGATTCATCCAAAGTAAAAGTCTTTGTCTTCCGCTTGCCTTTTATACCCTCAGTAAAGATGAGATGGGGAGGCTTTAGGAGTATCTGAAAAAGGTGTTGAGGTCAGTGGAACGGGTGCTCATGAGGGGGTATATGCACTTGAGTTTGACATATGGATATAAGTGAAGCTAGCACAAATGTTTAACACTCCTGAAACTTTAGGATCGTGTTCAGAAAAGCAAGAAGATGGTTGCAAACATGACTGATAAGATTTGGAAACGGGTCTTGTCAGTGTTGTCAACAGTGTTACAGGCAGAAGCAGAACTACATAAACAAAGACACCTCAGTCAAACTAGACAAAAGATGTTAAACTATGTGACAGATGACGATCTATGGCCCACGAACCCATCTATTTTTAATTTCTACACCTACTAAGACTCTGTGTATGAAAACTGAGTTACCAAGCCTTGCATCAAGAGCATCAGTATTTGTTTAAAAAGAAAATAACATGCTTTAATAAATAAAATTCCTTTTATTGCAGCATCTTTTCCATTTTCCCTCCAGTTGAAAACCAACAAAAATTCATCATAAATCACTTGGCAACCTTTGCTGGTGCCAAAAAGCAGAAATACAGTAGCTGGTAGGGTTATGCCGTCTCGTATCATTCCCGATAATATTGGTATAATTTGTAATACGATAAAAAAAGATTCATATTGTGATAATGGCAATATTCTGATTTCATTCAGCACATGTGCAGCACTACTTTTTGCATATTTTTGCTGTCATTCTTGTTTTTTTAATTTAATTATTTATTTAAACTTTTGCATATTTTACATTTTTACATTGTGTATACATTCATACCAAACTAGGTTACCCTATACATAGCAAACAATAACAACAGAGGAATAAAAATACATATAAATATATTAGTATAAACCTTGAGTGGTCTGGTGGTTTCAGGAAAGGTGAATCCTAACTGAACCCCTACCTTGCACTTTGTTCCCTTTATTGAAATGTACTAACCTATGTACTGTATATCTGCCTCAGAGATACTGTATATAAGGAAAATATCTAATGTGCACTAATATTTTAATTATGATGTGCATGGGATTTATGCAGGCTTATGTTGTGTAAGTAAATGTTCCAGTGACATGGAAGGCAAATGTTCATGAGACCATTTCCAGTCATTTTGTGTTTAAAGCTGCCATGATGGTAACTTTGTTACAAAAGGATGAAATAGTTTCACTCCTCTCTCAGCCACAGTTCATGATCACTGACTTTTAGATTATATTATACTATTCATTCAGTCCTTTATTCCTCCTTCTTTGTGATCAAACAGTGTGACTGCATCCCCACCCAGAAACCTGGTATCATTTTCTCCTTAAAGGAGCTCTTAAACTGCTGCAAAAGTCTAACCTCCTTCCTTCCTGTGCTCTCCTCTCCATCCTTTACCTCCTCCACAGCATAGAAATTAAGGACACCAGCAGGCTGGTCCAGATATACACCAATTGTGGAGCACTTAGGAATCTCCATGATCTCTATGTTGCGGCTGTTGTGCCAGGCATGATAACTGGAACCACTCCAGCCAAGACCCCAGGACTCCTCGTTCTCTCCCAGGCCGCAGGATCCATCAGTGTTCCTCCTCCCTGCTCGTTCGTACGCAACCCCGACCACCACCCATCCTGAAAACGCCACCTCCCAGTAGCCTCGGAAGCCCAGGATGCCTTCGTTGCAAAGAACCTTTTGGAACGCAGGTGAGAATGACTCATTTTAGAGGTAATCTAACATAACCTGTGATTTATTATAACTGCCACTGCGGAGAATGTAGAGCAGCCTCCCTTTCTCTGGTTTGCAATGACAAACCACTTGGCACAGGATTTAAATAAACACAGGGGACAGCCCTCTGGTTCATAATAGTGTTGCCTGCGTTTTACAATCATGTCAAACTCCACCAGCTATGGCATGGTGATGACAAGTTCATGGCACTCTCATCTCATTTTACACCATCCTGAGCATGGTAAATCAAGACAAAATACATTTTAAACACCATCATTCAGACCAAAATAATCTCATTACATCTTCATACTGTACCTGTGGAGCATACTCATATCGCTCTGGTCTATCCAAGACGGGACAAGTGACATCATCAGTCATACGGCCCACCTTAGTACCGCCCTCTGTGATCCACAGCATCTTATTGGCTGTCTTGTCATCCAGTGAAAGGTTGAACCAGTCTGAATACACAGAAGGAAATGATGATTTGCAGAAAAATCATGTTTGGATCAAATTGTGAAAGGATAAAAACAGGTAAAAGAGTGAGAATCTTACGCTTGATGAGATCAGCTCTGCATTTTGGTTCAGGGATGTTTGGCTCGTAGGCTGGGATCTTCTCTGAGGAGTGAGTAACAGACCAACATCCGTCAAATATCAGACAAGATCAGGGGAACTGTAGAAGGATGATCTGCATTTACACAATTTTAAAAAGCCTGTAATGAGGTGACTGTCTTACCTGTGGGTGTGTTTCCAGCTTTTGCTTTTTTTGCTACGAAAAATAAACAAAAATAAAAATTTGTTTTCACCGGAGCAACCTATATTAAGATAAACATACTTAGCTGTTATAAATACTATAGGCAACGATATATGTCAGGTGTGCCTCAACAGATGATGAAGTGAGCCACCGCAAAACGGTGTATACTTAGAAAACCATCTGCCTCTGTCAGATCATCACATCAGCAACTGCATGCTTTCTGGAGCCAGTGGCTGATTCATGCCAGGCGGTTGGAATGATCAAGACATCTCACATGCTGCAGAGTTGGCTGCAGTCACACTGGAGCGCAGCATGAAGCTCAGAGCAGTTTATCATATGGACATGATCAGATCAGATAAGTCGGAGATGTCCAACATTTGTTTATTGAGGTAAATAACAACCAGGAGAGTTGAGTAAAGTCATCCAAAAAGTGGCAAATTGCATTTTAAATCTGTCTCAAATCAAAAGTAGCTGTGTTGGAATAGAGATTAGGTAAAGATAATAAATTGTAACACATGCAACTTGTTCTTCATCCCTAAACTTAATAATGTAGGGGACTCTCTTTAATAAAAGGAGCTTAGTAAAAGAGATGGAAAATAATTAGTCTGCCAGCATTTAGATGTCAAATTAAGCTTGAGTACTGGCGGCAGTATTGTGTCATAACTTTCCTTGAAGTAATAATTGATAAATTATAATTACAGGCTTATCCCTAATGCCAATTTCGTAACTAATACTTTGGTTTCATGTGTAAGCATGCAGAGTCCAGTTTTTTTGTTAAGGACAGAGATCGAGAAGAGGAGACACTTAATCCCCTCAGCATTAGGATGTCAACATCGACTAACGTAAGTAATGTGTTTTATTTATATCAACAAGCCACCTCCAAAATAAACTATCTATTTCATTCACACATCAACTTTGTCTCAGTACATTAATGAAGTTTATCTTATCAAGCAGAACAAATAGCAAAATGCACGACTTTTAAGGTAATTAATTAAAGCACAATATTGTAGGTTTTGTATGGTACTTTAAATGTTGAGAAAAAGAGTTCAAAGTGAGGCTGCACTCTGCCAGTGCATGTCATTCAACTTATCATCATTATCCACATTTTTCAAAATTAACGGTTATTTTTGCGCAACATGCAGTGTGCATGTCACTTCTAAATGTGCTGATATTTATCTCTCTGTTGACTGGAGGCTGAGAGAAACTCCCACTTTCGATCGTGATATTGAGTGTGAAGAAGTACATTTTTTATTAATACTGCAATGTTTTGTTTCTTTATAGGCAAGATGCAGTATTCCGATCATTAAAAAGCTAACAATTATACGGGAATCGCTTTAACACAACAGCAACTGCAAACTAGTTGTGAGACTCTATACTTCTGTAAGTTATGTTACAGGTTCATATGAGTCTATATCTGTTTTCCTTGTTGTCATGATAATACAGTCTAAAGAGGCTGACATCAATGAGTTCAGACTAGATTATACTGAATACCCCAGCTACAATCCTGCTGAATGTCACCCATTTTCAAGACTGGTATTATACTATACAGCATGTTGAATACATACAGCATGTTTAATCTTTTTTAATGCAGATTATGTTGACACTTGCAGACCCTTGTTCTCAGGCAATAAAACCATTATACGCCCCTCATAAAGACAAGCATGAAATCAGCCAATGAAATATTGCGCTTTTAACACATAAGTGACCCATTCACTCAGGATTTGCCTGAGGATAATAAAAAAAGCCTCATTGCTGCAGACACAGGCTGAGGTTATTAAATCAATACATTCAGTGCATTGCTCATTGATTTCTGATAATGATTTATATATATATATATATATATATATATATATATATATATATATATATATATATATATATATATATATATATATATATATGTATATATATATATATATATATAGATGGATGTGTTAAAAAATGTACAAGATTTAGCACAAAAAAATATTTAAACCAATTATCCTAAATTGTGTGAAATGCAGAAAATAAAGTTCACCTTTATCTGACTTCTGGGTGTCAGAAATGATCCTCCTGGTGGTGGGCATCTTGATAACGGCAGTGAGCCTGTCTCAGCCTTATGTCACTGGTCTCTCTGAGTATGATGAGTCTATGCTGGCTCCACTGTGTGACAGCTTAATGCCACTCTTATATACCTTTAATACAGGACAGAGGTGAAGGTATCAGAGCCGGTGGTGTGGACATGAGATAAAACTTGCCAGTAGGAAAGGGGGGGAGGCAAGAGGCTTGTAATTAGAGCTGTGTATGTATGTTTTTACTTAAAAAGGTTAGATGGATGCTTCGATGTCTGTAGGACACCCCCTAGTACCAAATAAACCCTGCCCCCCTCTTTCTGCATCGCTACCACTGATCTCTTCACATTGCACAGTGACAGCATTGATGCATTGAAGGTGGATGGGGTGATTGGTGTACACACACTCACAAGCACACACACATCCTTGTACTTCTAGCTTTGTGAGGACCGTCATTGACATAATGCATTCCCTAGCCCCTTACCCTAACCTTAATCATCACAAATAAATGCATAATCCTAACCCTATCCCTCACCCTAACCATAACCTAATTCTAACCTAACCCTTAAAACCAAGTCTTAACCTTCAAATAGCCCTTTGAAGTTGTGAGGACTGGCCAAAATGTCCTCACTTTCCTAAAATGTCCTCACTCTGTAGGTACAAAAACATGTTTCAGTCCTCAAATATAGTGAGTATAGTATAGTTCAATATAGTATAAATATCTTAAGATTAAGTCAAGTACATATGACGTTTTATTATAGGTTTAACTTCATTATATAGAAATATTATATCAAGAAAGAAGAATTTTTTTTCGATTCTTTAAATAAACGCGAAACAAAACATTTGCAATCATGACTTTATTACTTAAGTGATCACATTCAAGTACAATCTTTGGACACATATAACTCTGAAAGAGAAGATATTACATTTTTTGCAGTTTTTAAATTAATTTTACAATAAAACATACATCTATAGAGCTGTACATATTTGTATTCACATATCATGATAGTATAGGCATTAATAAGTCAGCATCTGAAAATCATGCATTGAAAGGGTATACAACAAGAAAAATTCAAATACGCATATATAAATACGGCCCAGTAACCTAAATACTACAGGAGGTTCCTCGATTCATCATACCAGGATTAGCTACGCTCCTGACCTGCATTATCACATCAACCTTTTACCATCACAAATGCCTTAATGCATATGGCCTGGGTTAAAAGAAAACGCATGGTCGTAAATCCTTTCTTCAGCTATGCTCTACACTGGGGCCTGCGTGTCGGAGGTGTTTACTGTTCAGACACCCTGCCAAACCTCTAGTCAAGGCTGTCTCGTCCTTCTTGTGTTCCTGCCTGCCCAAGCAGCTGACTGACTGGGGCACTGATTGCAGTGCAACCGACATACTAAACACTACATACCAGTAACTATAGTGTCGGAACTGTAGCCAGACTGCCCAATGGGGTTTACTGAAAATAAAGGAGAAAGGTGGGAGTGTGGTTAATGGGTTTGCATGTGTACTTATCTGAGTTCATCCAATTCTCCTATAAGACGCTCAGAGACCAGAGGCACCAGGCTTTCAAAGCACTGCTAACAGACAAGTGGTCTCTGCCAAATGACTGAGCTGTGACCCTGATCAGTGGCTGTTCTGGTCTGCTCTAGTCAAGATCATGATTTAGGTTTTTAACCATTCAGAGAGTATATGGGTCTGAATACCTTGTACTACGTTGGAACTATCTTTTTACTTAATGGGGAAAAAATGTCTACCAATGTAAAATGCTAAATGGGTATAACACAGAATTACAAGCCTTAAATGTGAGGGGAAAAAACATTTTTCATTGTGATGTACAATTGGCTGAAAAACGTTTGAATCAAACCACCCTTTTGGGACAATGTCACCAATCAACAAACATTGATGGGTTGCTTGTAAATGACTGGTTAACTTTTACAAGCACAGAGATTGCCTATAGAACAGTATATTGCATTATATTGATATGTAAGGGGAAGCAGAAACATTTCAATCCTATAGTGTCTAAACACATAGATTCAAAATCTCCCACAAAAAAAATTAAAGTACATGACAGAGAAAATCAGGTACATTATAAAAACTATTTTTTAAAGGATTATATCTTTACCCTGAAGTGCACTTATTTAAAAGTGAACGGAACTACCAGCGATGAACTCCTCCCCAAATGGAACTCCATTGAACCAGGTTTCTCTTCTCTCCAACGCCATTTCTAAAAGGTCTCAATGTACAGTTAAGCTCTGTTCTTCCAGCCTTACGTAACCCCTTTGTACTGTACAGGATGACCACATTCCTGAACTGGTATCAATTTCCAAGATGTGTGTTTGATTACAAAGAGATGACAGTATAACTGGAAAAGCAAATTCAGAACTATTCAGATAAATATGGGTCAGCGGGTCAAGTGTTGGCACTGACCTGAATATCTTGATTTGGCAGGCTCTGTGGCATGCCCATCAGTGAGCTCATTATCTCTACATACCTTACCAAAATTTCTCTTACGGAGCCCCAGGGGCTCTACCCTAACCCTAACCCCCAAAACCTTTAATACCCCCTTTCCTGGGGGTATATAAAGAAGCTGTTTGCATCATCGCAGCAGAACGCCGCTGACAGACGCCAACATTCGGGAAACCTCATCACGGCAAGAAGCGATAAAGATGTCAACCAGTGCTCCCAATAAGAGAATCATGCCTGCGACCGGCAGACCTGGTGAGTGAGTCACTTTTGTTGTCCTCAGCAGATAACCCACGATAATGTAGAACCTACAGTTTCATCAGTTTGGAGTACAAATTAGTGTTAATGCCTCGGAAAGTTTATCAGGAGTTTTTTCTTGAGCTAGAATGCATACTACTAGATGAGGATAGTTTAGCTTTTTAGAGATTAGAGCAGAGTAGTTAACTTGTACAGTTTGAACAGTTAAAGTACCTACCGTTTTTCTGAGCAGATTTTGTATATTGTCAGTAGGAAATTTTCTTACATTGAAACCAAAGTATCCAATAAGTACAGAATAGTGTTTATAATAGTGTTTGTGTATCATTAAAATGTGTTCATTGTGTCAAAACTGAATGCTGTAAAGTGGTGTCATATAAATATTTTGTAGCATTGTGTACTTTATATTCTGGTACTATAGGTATATTCTGCACTTTGTAAATCAAAAATATTATTTGTGATATATTATTAATGTGATTTTATTTAAATAAAAGTTTTACTCTGAATATCACACATTGAATATCATCATGAGTTAAGAAGGTGTGATTAACAGAAGTTAATCCTTTAGCCACAGAAGATGAAGATGTCAGCTGTCTCGCATTGTTCTCATTAACAGTAAAGTTGATAGTAAAGGTTATATAATTAAATGTATAATTGCTTGCTGTCATATTATTTTGCCTGAGAGCATTGTATGACTTTAATTTGTAACAATGTTTAAATTAAAACTGATTTCATTTACAAAACACCTATCAGAATAAACCTGTGTAGTTGACTGAACCTCAATGCAATCAATTTTAGTCTTATTTAACTTTTGTCTACAAATAAATATGCAGACACATGTACCTAAAAATCCGGGGTACCTCAACATCTGCAAACTCTTTAGGCTTTCAACAGGGCCGAGAGGCTTGAGAACTGCAATTGCAACACACCAAAAATGAGCTTCATATTTATCAACAGCCAGTCAAGTTTTCATGCTAAATATTTTTAAGAGAGGTCAAACAGGACAGATTTTTTTTGCAAAGCTGCATTGCTTTGTGTTATCCTCAGGGGATAACTCATGATTTATAAATACAAGCTTACAGCATAGGAACATTAATCCATCAGTGTCATGTGAAGCATTCAAACTGTACAATACTTTCAGCTGCTGTGGATCATTCTTCACCTTCCCCTGTTAACACTGAGCAGGAGAGCCAAAGAATTAGGCTGGTGACATGAAAGCAGATCCTGGGAAGCACTAAACAAGATCACATGTGACCACACACATACAACAAGGGTGCAGGAGGGTGGATGGAGGAGAGTTGATGTGAATATGAGACAGAAGATACAGGACTAAACTCAATGCTGAGTTCAATGATAAGAATTTACTCATTTCTCCATCATATTAGAGTGAAGAGATCAGTGATGACAGTTTTCCACAGCCTGTGGACACAGCTGAACTGTACAGGGGACAGAGGGGGAAAGAGAGAATAAAAACAAATAATGCATTTTAGGTATGATCGTGTTCTCAGGTACAGCTTGGACTGAGTGAGCAGATAAAATGTCTCCATTCAAAGTAAGATTTTACACCTTGTTATGATGGCAACCTGAAAGTCTCTCTAAAAATGTGCAATGAAGTTATGTTTGGTAACATTTTGCCAGTAGCAACCACATCGATGTCATCAATATGCATGTTGAAAATAATTAACAACAGCCAACATACAGTCCATAGACTCAAAAAAACACAACAAAGAGAGTATTGCAGAAGACACTATTAACAGCCCACACAAATGATTTTGGTTTTCATTGTTAATACTCACACATGATTTCTGTATTTTATATTTTCCTAAGTCGTACTAGTTTGTGTCGTTTTTTTAAATACAGTGGTTGTCAGGCTGGTGAGCTGCAGATCAAAACATTTTTTTGCAACCCTCATCACAGGAGTGCATAAGGCAGAGTGACTTGTTAATACATTTGTATTAAAGTATTTCTTCCAATCCCGTGATTCATATTGTGACTCCCACCACAATGTTTTATTGTTGGTGACAAGACTGCAATTGCAGGTTGAGAGCCACTTCTCTGACAGTTTGTTGTCTTCTGATTAAGATGTGAGCCACGTGCATCCTCTGGGTAGGGAAAACTTTGCCTTTGTCTCCCCCTGCTGACTCTCATCACTATAACAACAAGTTTGTAATATAAATATAAATATCAGTCAGTCTGTGTGGTCAAAGATGGCATTGCACCTTTACCAAAGTCTACCAAAGGCAACAAATGTGAGGTAAATATGTCTTCACTGACTGTTATTGGACTGTAAAACTGACATGACTCTGGGAAAGAAACTCAGAAGTGAATCTTGAAGCCTGTTGCACTCTGGCCTCACAATGAACAATAGAAAGCTAACATAATTTCAATTAAACAAAAGAGAGTTAGCTAATGTTAGTGTACAAGTGTTGCTAATGATGACAGCCAGGGTAACATGTTTTTTTGTGAGAGTAGTTAGCTAGAGTAGCAGCAATGGAGAGAGGAGATGAGGAAGTCTGTGGACAATTTAACAAAATGACCATCACAGCAACAAGTGCAGCGGGACATGACATGGATATTTCATATCCAAAGAAGGAAGCAAGAGGGTGAACTTTGGCATCATGTAAGGTGAGTTAGATACACTCTCTCTCTATTTGTGTCCTGTTTGCTGGTTCCTTTCCTGATGTTTTAATGTCTCTCTCTGCTGTCTGTGGGTATTTTATCTCCTTGCTAGTGATGTTATGGAGGTTATATTATATAGCATGACTTTGCCTGGACTTTAATGCTGCTGTGTTGGTGCTGCTGTGGTTTCAATGGACTAGAACCGCCACTGGGTGTACTGTATACAGTTTATTACAAACTTTGGTTATATGACACTGTTAAAAAATCACTTTCTGGAGGAAGTCCATTCTTTTTAGAGGCCATGTGTCTTGCTCTCACTTTAGTACAGGCCAGAAATGATCTGAGCAACTTGCCAAAAGTTAGCATTCAATGTCTCCTCTGTTTTTTGTCAACCCTGCTGTATTGGAAGTAAGTTTTTATTTACATGCTTTGTCAAATCAAAGTTAAGAGTCATGACCACACATGTAATACTTTCTAGAAGCTGGAAAATTGACAAATCAGTCTGCGTAATGTACTGAATTGATGCTTAGCCTGTTCCTGTCTGAAATGTAGTGTAGATCAACAAGCTGTCACTTATCATTAAAGTGAAAATACTGTGTAGAATCAGTCTTGTCTGATTGATATGTGGTGTATGTTGTGTGTATTTTCCATATAGTTACATTTAGTTATAAAGAAAATACAGTATAAAATATTATTTTACCAATTTTGTTTAGCACTTTGTGTGTGATGGTCTTTTAGTGGACACCATTATCTAAAATGCCTCAAGGTTTACTCTGCCCTGACAGGAATGGAGCCTTTAACTATGCAGTGCTACAGTATGTAATTCAGATGATTTATTACTATTATTATTATTATTTATGTGTTTAGTTCTTTAAAGACGTGAGCACATAAACCTCAGCAGAGTTGTTGGATGAAGTAAAATTCTTCCTCAGTAAATTAAATGGAACTTCTTCTTATGTCCACAAGATGGAGCTGTGGTGTCATACAATAATTAAGGATAAATGTACTAAGGACTATAGACAGTTTTTTTTGTTACTTTGACTTTGAATCGCTTCAACTTTATGTGTAAATTATAGTATTTATTTTACACTTTTATTCATTATTATATTCATTGGTTCATGAGAACAAAATGGATTACAGTTGCTTTTCCCTTAGCCATGCTAAGAAATTCACAAATGATTATCCTTTTGAAAATCTTGCCACACAGGTCTGACTAAAACAGGTGTTAAGTCAAGTGGAAAAACTCAAATAACATTTAAATGAAAGAGGAAAATGAAATGTCGTTTTAAATCATTTCAACACTTAAATTCAAGATGACAATCTAATTAAAATGTGATTAAATGTAGCTGTAGGGAATATCTCTTTAGTCATGGTAGGGTGTTCATTATATGAATACTAATTTAAACATAACACCATTATTGCTCACTAATTCTAGCTAAAATGTTGTGCCATAAGGGAAATATGGTTTGCAGAATGCATTTACATATACAAGGGAAATCACACAATAAACAAATAATACAAATAATAAAACCAGACTTAAAGCACAGAAAAAACTTAATATGAAAGCACTATAATACACAAATCAACCAGATATACCGATATTGCCCACCAGACAGTGCAATAATTGGTCAGTCTTTTGTGTAAATTACCAAGCTGTTGCAGTATACAGGCAAAAACTGCTGCTGAATTTCATGTTTAAATCAAGCCATCTAATTGCAGAAGGAATAAATAAGACTCTGGTCCCTCTGCTCTGAAGTTTATCCAGCGTGAAGGAGCAGCCAGAGAGTATCAGTTCCTCTGTAAGTCAAAAAAGACAGCACATGACTCTCACAGATTTCAGTTATTTGTGTGTAGCTCAGAGCAGTATCCATACTGGGGTTACTCACAACACCCCCTTCAACAACTGCAATACACACAGGTAAAGCAGTAGAATCTGGTCAAACAAGGTCATAATTTTAGCTGGAAAACAAAATCTGCTGTACTTCCCTCTCTGAAGTTTGCTATCAGTAAAAAGCCCCCAGATATTTATAGTTGCCCTCCAATTCAATTCCCTTATCAGATTGTAGAGTGGGTATGGAGGCAGGCTGTAAACTTCTAAAATATATTGCACCATGACACAAAGTCCCTAACAATAGAGTCAAGTCTCCTCCTGGAAGATACTACAAAATGCCAGAATCATCTGCAAAGTTAATAAAATGTCTGTCTAAATATTTGTTGTGGCAGTTATGAATATGAATGGTAGGATCACTTTTACAGGAGTGGAGGAATATATACAACCCAAGGGAGAGGCAGTAGATAAAAAGAGGAACTCTGAGCACCAAATTCACTTAAAATTTCTGTATAAAGCCAACAGTGTCTAGATCAACCTTGTATGAAAAGGAAAAATGTATGCTAAGAAAGTTAAGAAAACTTAACAAGACTAATGAGAAGCAATGTAAGTGAGCATCCCCAGGCTCCTAATGCAGTGTGCATACTGTACCTCTGCCACCTTCTCCTGTGTCTCAGCTATTAAATGCTACAGGCCTGAAATGGACATTTCAACAATTCCTTTGAAAATCTGACATCAGCTAGAATAGTTTCCATGCAAAACAAATTTTTTGTTAAATTCACTTTAAATTTGTACTTGCAGAAACTCCATTAAACCATATCTTCACAGATTCTGGACTAATCACTGACTAATCACATTACATACACAGGATGCTGACTGAGGAAGAGTTATTTTCATGTTGCCAATGAATCTTCATCTCATCACTATGTAACATATTTTTTGAGAAGCTAAACTGCTCAAAGTATTCTCCGAGAAACTTAATATACACACTGCTCCATTTCTTTGCCCGCACACACTCATGCACACATCATAATGTGCATGCACACACACTCGCATTACCATGCTTTGAACTTCCTTTGTGATTCCATTTTCTGCATCAGGCCTATTTATGTTTTAAATAACTCTCGCTACTTGCCATTTATGTGGTTTACTGTTCACCACTTCACTGATCTGTCACTATCAACTACAACTATACTAACTTGTGAGTCTCCTGTAGTAGTTTCAAAAGGCTTTATTCTTGAACTTAGAAACACTTTATCATGGACAGTAACAGAATAGTTCAACATTTTGGGAAATACACTTATTCGCTTTCTTTATGAGAGTTAGATGAGAAGATCAATACAACTCTCATATTTGTATGGTAAATATGAAGCCAGAGCCAGCAGCCGAATAGCTTAGCTTAGCATAAAGACTGGAAGCATAGGGAAACTTGGCTCTGGCCAAAGTTAAAAAACACACCTAACAAGACCTCTAAAGCTCTAAAGGTAAAGTGTTGGCTGGTGTGTCTTTTAATGTCAGAGATAGCCAGACAAGCTGTTTCCCCCTGCTTCCAATCTTTATGCTAAGCTAGTCACCTCCTTGTTCTAGTTCCATTCTTAATGCACAGACATGGTGTGATATCAGTCTTCTAAATCTAGATCTAAATCTCAGTCAGCGAACAAGTGTATTTCCCAAAAGTCAAACTACTTTCACGTTTTACAGTACATTCTTGCAGTGGTAGAAGTATTCAGGTCCTTTACTCAAGTAAACCCTAGTCAGAATAATTTTATTATTGTATTATTATTACCAAAGCATTCATTTGTAACGAGCCATAGTTAATCTGTAACACTGCATCATATTTTATAATGTGATTATGTAAAATCTTAATCTGTAAAGTATTCCGAGAGACATTTCAACCACTTCAGCTCTGGATACACGTGCCTGGTGGTCCCTGTAGACTTACATGCCTGCCACTTTCACAGATTCACACTTTGACCCCAGCAACAGGAGACTTGTCTCCACAGTAGCTCTGGCTGCTGACGTATGCACATTTCTGATAAATGAAGGAGGAGATGAAGACTCGTAATGAAAACGTGCCTAAGACTTGAATCTTCACTGTCAGATGCCAGGAAACAGACACTGCTGCGTAGGGTAACGTTATAAAAGTACACTGTTACTGGCTGTGACCAGCTGACCATGTACAGTAAGGCTGGCTTTTGACTGTCTTTGTGCTACAAATAGGACCTTAGAAGCATTAGGGCTGCATTTGGGAAACCAACCAGTAGTGGTTGAATGTAACTAAGTTCATTTATTCAAGTACTGTACTTAAGTACAGTTTTGTTGTACTTTACACTTAAAAATGTACAGCAAAGTAGTTATTTTATACTTTAATAATATACTTTTTACTCCATTACATCTATTTGACCGTTGTAGTAACTAGTTTCTTATAAACATTACATACAAAACATATGATCAACATTCTTACAGATTAAACTACCGAAAACATGTAATGTAGTTAAAATTAGTTTCAGCTCGACCAACTATAAAATGATACTTCCGAATTAATGCATCAAAATATATACTGTAACAATATAAAAATCACAGGGGCTATTTGTCCACACAGGAAAAACATTTACTTTTGATACTTTAATTACATCTTGCTGATAACACTTATGTACTTTTACTTAAGTAAGATTTTGAGTGCAGGAATATTTTTACACTATTGTATTACTACTTTTACTTAAATTAATGTATATTTTTCTTAATAAGCTTCTTGAGTTAGATGAGAAGATCAATACCACTCTCATGCCTGCACAGTAAATATGAAGCTACAGCCAGCAGCTAGGTTAGCTTAGCATAAAGACATGAAACAGCTAGCCTGGTTCTGTCCAAAGGTAACAAAACCAGCTGCCGGGCAACCAGTGGAGACTCCCGGAAGTTATTGCTCTCGGACACATGACTCCCCATAAAAATAAACAAAGTAGTTATAATGTGTTAGTAAGTGAGCTTTAAAAGTGCTTGTAGGCTGGTTTTGTTAGCTTTGGACAGTGCAAAGCTAGCTGTTACCCCATTTCCAGTCCTTATGCTAAGCTAAGCTAACATTTTACAGTGTTGGACATCATAAGATTGTGACATTAACAACATTCAGAGTCTGAAAAAACGTACAATGTACCCGTCTTTGTCTCTTCACTTTAACTGATTCCCTAATGAAATAATGGATGCAAATGATATGCAATGTTTATATAAATCTGCCGAATGTCTGATCAGATAATTCTGTTCAAAAGGTGTTTAGTACAGTATATTAAATAAACTTTCTAAAACCCATGTCCACATTTTCTGGGATTCACTTCTACAGCCAGCCCAGCACATCTTGTGTAGTATCAAGTGAAGTGTACTAAAAGACACCCCAGATATTTGCAAATACTTGTTAATCCTGCTCTTAATGTGGGTTATAAAAGGTGTCAACTGAAAGATTAATTTGACATCACAAGGCGCTAGATAAGTGTCAAAAATCTGGTTAGTTGTTGGTCATCTCAGTGTATTCTGTATTTATCCAGCGAATGTTAGAACTCAACAGGTTTAGTCAGTCCATTAATTTCATCATACATGTGTAAGACCCCTTTCACCACCACCTCACTCTTATGTCTCTGCACATTATCATGCTCTCGCTCTTCTCTTCTTGAACTCCTTAAGGGTGTCGTCAGTCTCTCCTGCACTCCCCGCTCACTGGAGGGTGTGGGTGACTTGAGTGCCAGGAGAGCTTTGAATAACAGAGAGAGAGGGGAGAAATAAAAGGAATAAGCACCACAAGCCCTCAGTATTCCAGCAGCAAAGAGAAGACACAGGAATAACCATGCCTGAGCCAGTCCCTGCAGGTATGCAGATACTTTTTGTGAAAGCATAATTAATTGTAATTAGTCTGGAGACTGGGTTTCAGTGGCAATGTTGATGCTTGAATTTGGGTTGCCTGTTTTGGTTGGAGGTTTTAGTGAGTTATATTTGCTTGCAATAGTTACTACTATAATACTTTATATCTGAGGATGTTGCAGGAATTGATGGATTGTATAAAATGTGATTTTTTGGTAAGAATTATTGTATTTTGGTACCATTAGTGCGTAATAAGAGATTAGATGTATTTGGGGAAGAGCATGATGCTTGTCATCTGATTGCTAAGACACAAACAAATGACAAAATCTAGTTGAGATGAAAGTAGATTAGTTTAATGTTCAGTCTTACATGTTTGGGGTGACCCACAGTACAGTAGTTGCAATAAAACAAAAATATCAGATAGCCTAATCGCTGACTGTAACTGCAATGCAAGTAAAGAAGGGTGTTACATTTTCACACAGTTTCACACAATTCCTCCTCATTTGGGAGCAGAACTAATTTGTACACAGCGTGACAAAAGCTAGACAGTACAGACAGAACAAATAGCCATAGTGTAAAATTAGATTAAAATGAATATCCAATGCTCAACATGACATTAAGTCAAAATGTTGATATTAAAATGGCATTTAACCTAAACAGAGAAGTACTTTAAAATATACAAAGTGTTAATTTATAATTCTGATAAGCTCTGATAGGCTGTTTGTTGTCCCTTGTTGCTAAAGATTCACCCCTAATGGCATTTAAATTACAGATGCTAAACAGATTTGGTATCTTGTAAAGACAAAGATTTTGCCTCTTTGCCTCCTTGTTGTTAACAAGCCCATAAAGGATATTTGAAAGGCCAAAAATAATCACATAGCCAGTACTTCACAGTAGTTAAAAAAGAACATTGTGATCACTTTTAATACAATATTCACATATTTAAATCATCGACATTTTATCCT
Organism: Siniperca chuatsi; assembly: GCF_020085105.1. Lineage (NCBI taxonomy): Eukaryota > Metazoa > Chordata > Actinopteri > Centrarchiformes > Sinipercidae > Siniperca > Siniperca chuatsi. Next base: position 14,128,442 of record NC_058061.1, read on the forward strand.
TCATTTTTCCTAAGTTAGGACATGGAAAATTTTTAGACTTTTTAGCAAAATCCAACATCAGTGTAAACAATTACATTAACCCTGACCCTGATAATAATGCAATATTAATAATAAAAAAAGCAAACAAAAGTCTGATTTTATATTATTTTTGCAAAAAGTTGTTCGGGTGAATGCTACTTTCTCATAAATAGTTGTCTGTTGTCCTTCACCCTTGTGGAGCCATCTGTCCTCCACTTTGACCCTGTGTGGCTCTAAATCACTGAACTGGCAGTAACCTAAGATGAGAAGCTATCATAGCGGATGAGTCTGTTAGAGGAGTTGAGTTTTACAGGCCAAGATTGTGGGAAGAGTATTGAGCCTTTCAAACCCCTTCATCTAATTGCTCCTAATTCTGCTTTGCACTATTTGATTATTTTTCTCTGCATCTATCCCTGGGCTAATCTTTTTACAGATCTCAGCTAGGCCCTTTTTATTTTTATCCCAGAAACATAACCAGGCACTACTTTTATTCACCATATACAGCCACAGAATTTATCCATGTAATATGGATACGATTCCACTTTGCTTACTGTATGTCTTTGCTTATCACCCAGCGCTCTGTCATTCTGTGCAAAGCTCAACTGCAAAGCTTTCAGTATGAGGGTCATATTACCTTCCACTGTTAAATTTATAACTCTACTTGATGATTCTTAGAAATGCAAATGGGATATTTGAAGAAAAAATATATTTTAAACAGCTCAGTGACTATATAATGTATGTCTTACTACAAGTGGCAACATTTTCACCACTTATTTTCGCACAATATGAATTATTTCTGTGTGAGATGAGTTGAAATGTATTCTGTGCTGCTTCACTTAACAGCCAGATCTGCCCTCAGCTAACAGCTAAAAATACTCAGCAATAACCCCTGACCTTCTCTGCTTTTTTAAATGTTTTTTATTCCTAGTTCATAGAGTTTCACACACCCGAGCGTATCAGGTTTTGCTGTAACCCTTTTGCAAACCCAGCTGAGCTAAATCATAATGTAATCTGTCACTTTCATCCAGAAAGTTCCCTCATGGTCAGCAGGCCTGATACTCCCTCCTGAATGTGATGAAGCTCCAATGTAGTCAATCAAGCACATGACAGTTTTCTAGTCAGTGGTTGGAAGCGATGATATGATTCATGGTTGAAATTCCTTTTCATCATTTTGACGTGATAAAACACTATGAGAGCAAGTTGAGCCAAAACTGCTTGGCGAAGTTTCTCCACTTCCCCAACACTGTTTATCTTTATGATGCAAAAACCATAACATGAAATGATGAAATGATGGATCTTCTCTTGGATAATAAACCATGCTTTAAAGGCACAATCTGAGATCCAAAATGCATAAAGAAAAGCTCCTTCACTCAAATCTGAGACAATAGTGGATATAAATATAAGATCTTAATTCATTAATCTATGAAAATTTTATCAACTTAAATCAGCAAGTAGACATGAAACCTAAACATCTATCCAGTTAACTGTCATTACAAAAAACTTTTTTATTCTCTTCAAAAGAAGTGAGGTTGACATCATTTAAATGGAGATTTCAGACCTGTTTGTACATCATTTTTAGCATTTGAAGCATGCAGGCAGGGTAGATATCAGAGAAAATTGTTCAAAATTTTCAAAAACATTTGTTTGATTGTTTAAACCTTCAGAGACACTCAATGTGCTCCTCCTGTGTGGCACAAACTTCACACTGATTGAAACTACACACTGCAAATACCTGTAACTTAGTAGAAGCAGATGATGTGTTGCTGAGATATCGTCATAGACTTTGTTGCATGCTGTCTAGAGACACTCAGAGATCCTTAGAGGTTTGATAGGTCAGGCCACCCGAATTTTTTTTTAATGTCTGGGTCGTCACACACACAGCACATCAAGCTGTCAGTGGTAAACATGGAGAGGTAAACAAACAGTGAGGTGAAGACCTGCAGTACCTAAACTGACCATGAACAAACACCAAAACATATTCCTAACTCATTTATGCTTCCAGAAATAAACTGGTAAGGTAACTGAGGAAAAGATGTACAATATATAGTAATAGAGAACTTAAACCAAAAATACGGAAGAAAATAAAAGAAAGAAATCTCGCCTAAGGAAACAAACAAACAAACAAAAAATTCCACCCAAGCATATCTACTAATTATACATCTACCACAACTCTGACAACTTTGCCGATGTATGAAACCGCAGACAGTCTCTGAGGGGAACATTTAAACTGTGAGGAACAGCTGTTCAGAAGTTCATTACCCCGCTTTATCGCAAACATGTTGAAGATGATGAAGATTCTCACCCTAAGAGGATTGACTTAGCAGATGCAGATGCAGATTTACACTCAATGCAGGTGTTAAATCCTCTCACAGGGTGTATGAAGTATTTACACCAAAGTCTCAGAGTGTGTAGTGAGTACCATTTACAAATGTTCTCTTTTCGTACTGACAAAGTAACACACTTTGTTACTCTTAGGCTTTTGTTACTTAGAGCTCAGAGACTGTTATGTAAGAAGCCATATGGGGTAAACTAGTTGTACACAAATGCAGTTGTAGCATTAAATACTATGCTAATAAGATATCACCTGTTTGCATGAGAATCCAGATTAGCCCAGTCTATCTACACTGCTGCATGTGAAAGGATAAAGACATTTAATACATTATGAGCATTTTGACAGAACAGAGAGACAAAATAATCCTGATTTAATAATAATAATAATTTCTCAAACAGCGTAATGTAATTTCAACTTTTTTAGCAAGGAGTTTATGATAAGCTAAGTGGATATTAAAGCAAGTGAGGTGAAGTTAGCCTGACTATTAAAGGAAACTGTGTTCAGCTTAAGAGAACCTGGCATGACTTCAGGGAGATCATAAGATACCGTCCCTGGCCTTTACCAGCTACTGCAGTGACCTCCGTAGAGACACTCAGTGGGTTACCAGCACATATCATGTAAAGGGTTGTCTCTATTTCAGTTCAGAAACCAGATTTAGGCCTCAACAATTACACCCACAGCGCTCTGTCTGTTAGCTCTAAAGGAACACATCTTGCCAATCAGTAAAGAAAGAGTGTTATATTTCATCAGTATCAGTTTCAAAGTTTGTGCCAGAAGTTACACAGCTTAGTAGAAATTTCAAAGGTGGCCTTTTGCCTGGTAGGTAGTATTTTAGATTTATAGTCCAAGATTACTAGCTTCACCGTGAAATCTGATATACCCTAAACATTCCTGAAATAACCTTTGTATATAAATCTAATTAACAGACAAACATCCAGTTAAATATCATAAACTAGGTGTGATTAAAAGTGAAAATATGGTTCATCATAAGATCATCATCACTCAAAATCATTTAAAATATAAGGGACACCCCAAATTACGGTAAATGGATGGAACAGTATTGTCATAAGCGATGTGTTTTTAATTTGTATAATTGTGTACAAATACAGTATGTGATGCATGTTTCTAATCGTCTTCTTGTCCTGTTGCTGTTTCTATTTCTCAGCTAAACCGGAGGGGGAGGGTAAGTCAGCTGCTTCAAAGAATTTGCCTACTGACCTTTTGTGTGCCTTATATTATTGCACAGTGACTTGATTATAGCTCTCACATTTTCACTTTTGCTCACATATCATGTCAAGTGCCCTTGTCAAGCAAACGCAGGCTCTGACTGAGGGTGTGTAACCAGCTTGCACCAGTTCTTCATTTATGAGCTTTATTTTTCAGGATGGTATCTTTATTTTATTCATGTATTATATGTCTATATTTTTACCTTCAGGCATTTTCACTGAGATTCTGTTATACTGTACATTATCAGATTACTGAAGCTGTTTACTCAACTGTCTTCAAATTATGCAACAACACAGCCATATTTGAGAGTGGTCATGTGGTCTGGATTTTATGTCTTACACACTGATAAAATCTATTAGCTCAGCTGTTATAGTGTGTCAAATATATGTTTTCCATTGGGGCTACCATGGTATTACTTTTCATTTTCTATGTCTGACAAAAATCCACTAATTTTAGCCCCAGAGGAACCAACTGAAGAGGGTGAGGGACAATGATTTTCTTTTTCTTTTCTCTCTCTTTTTTTGTGACGTTGAGTGATTCAGTGCATTCACATGGTGTTAATACGTGACATAGAGTGGGTTTGAGGTTGAATTGAGTGTTGAACAATGCATTTAAACTAATCAGTCAGGGTAATTATCTGAATAATACAGAACAAGTGGTCTATAACCCGTGGTATAGATAAAAAGTTGAGCAATTACTGAGTCAAGAAGATAGGCCTATAAGTCAATCACATCATATGAGACAACATGAAGCTGCTGAAGGGGTATAATGGAATTATTATGCCGCTTGGATTCAGCGTGTTTGCATGTTTTAGCTAGCCTACAGCATGCGTCACATGTGTTAGCTGAAACTACATTTTGAGTGTGTGGTAACAGATTTTATTTCCTCAATGTATTGTATGTAAAATCAGTGGCATCATGTGAATACATTTTTTTCTTTCTGTTTTGCTGCCATGTGTTGGTGACCTGTCTAATGGAAATTAATCTTCTTGCCTTTCCTTTAGTTGATTTTGAGATGTTTAGCATGTCAGACTTGTTCATTTTGGATTGTAGAGAAATGATCCATGTGTACTAAACAGACAAGACAAGCCATCTGTGTGGATTTTAATAGACACTGACTGACTGCAACTGGATGCATTTTCCACATCTGTGAACTCTGTTTCTCCCAGTGACCTTTGGGTTACATTTCACTGCAGGCATGTGAAGTGTGAGCAAATATCTGCAAGTGTTCTCTGTTTATGTGTTTTGGTTAAGTTTTGTCTTTGCAATATTCCCTAATTTAATGTTGTCCAGGTCTCATTCTCTTTCTGTTTTCAATCACTTAACCATAATTTTTATTTGCCCAGCTATACCGCAGTCAGAAGAAGATGGTAGGCACCTCTTAGTGTCAGGGAATAATACACACTTTCTATTAACTTTCTCCTCAGCTTCCTCAATTATGTTTAAATCTAGTGAATACTTACAGTATATATTGGGGCTCAAGCTAATTTTCATTAATATTCTTTAGATGCATTCCCAGCAGACGGAGGAGGTAAGGCAGAATCCTGTACATTGAATGTTCTGGTTTAATATGTCCGTCTGTATAATCCATCTAATGTATTCACACATGAGTGCATAGATGTTCCACTCTGTGTGAAAATTACAATATCTGCATGACTCTTGTATGTTTTATTTTCAAAGATCTTTCAGGTTGGTTTTGTTATGTATTTTTGTACACCCCAAAAATACATGAATTAGTATGCAAATAAAAATATAACATATGCTTTGGTTAAATGACTGCTAATGGTGTTATGACATGGATAACAAGGTTATACATTTCACATTGTATACCTCATGTTGTTTTTCATCATTGGACTGATATATACATATACTGTATAGTATATGCTATGCGTGAACTTAGTCTTGGTTTGGTTTTACAGTTTTGTAATTTACTGTACAAGTACAGTACACAAGCATATACTGTATTTTAAGTTCTAGTTTCTGTGTGCATCTGCTGTTGTATGTATGTTTATATGTCCTATTTACCTATATATTTATTTCTGCATGCAGTAACACTTAACATGTCAAAGGAAAACACTTTAACTTTTTAATACAAGGTGAACTGAATATTGGTGAATTTTTATGAAATGTGATGGCGCATGGTGCCTCTTTTTTTACGTTTGTTTACTGATCTCTGTTGCGACTGTGCGTCATCTCTTGTGCAGCAACAAGCATTTGCTTCCTAGCTGCTTTTTTTCAGTTATGTTTGCTTCCTTGTCTGCAGCAGATTCAGAAGCTGATGGGGATGGTAAGAAAAGAGCAATGTGTCTGTCGATAATTTACTTTTGCCCCTCCAAAAGTATGGTTTGAGTGTTGGTATTATGTGCTAGTCAAGATGTCACATAATATATGAAGTGTTAAGTGAACCAGGGTCTATTTTATTATTTGAAATCATTTTGACTACTTCAATTTGGACTGAAATTACAGCATGAAAAACAGTTCAAATGGCTTTTAACAATTTTTAAAAATTTGTTGGTTTCCATAGTTGTATGTAAGTCTTCTTTGGCTAGACACGTTTGTGAAAATGCGATTCTCTTTGAATGTTCTTCTAATTGTTGACTCACTATTACCAAAGACAAAGTAACACTCATCACAGTGAACTCATCACAAGTGTCAGTTCATCAGGCTGCAAGACAAATTGTATTGTTTAAATAAAATCTTTCTCTGCCATGGTATACTACAGAGCTACTAGCAAGATCCCAAATGAAAAATGTAATATAAATATGCAGGGTGGCTCTGCTTGCTTCAGCACTCATATTTTACGGATCCCATGAAAATCCCTGCTGAAAATCGCCCTCAGAGCTTGCAGCTTCTTGCAACTCAGTAATAGATACCCTCAGAATAAGCCACACCTCAGGCCTACAACTCACCAAATCCTTGGAAAACAAAAAGCTGACTAAAGTGGTCTCATTTGCAGTTTAGTACATGATGCAATCCTTGTCTCATTCACCTGTTGTGTTCTCTACCACTGGAATCCATTGATACTGCCAGACACGTCACTGACAAATTATGCTGGTTATGTTCTTTCAGCAATTCAGAATTTGTTTCTCCATTTGATGAGTGCTGCCCACCCCATCTGTGACCTCTGATAAAAACTCTCTTTTGCCTCTGTCCCTCTGGCAATTTAAGCAATGAGAGTGGTAGCCCAGCTGTGGTTCATGTGTAACTGCTATCACAGAACAATGGCAGCTGTTGCTGCTAAAATCCGAAGTGTCATCTGATGTGATGACACTTTTATAGTTGCTCTTCACTTTAACATTATGCAGTACTAGGAAACTGCAAGGAGAGCTTAAGCAGTGAAGTCATCCAAGATATCATAGTCAGCACAAACTCAATGCCTCCAAACTGCACAAGTTCTGTGTACTGGGTCATGACTTCCTTTCTCTGAAACCCAAAGGCCTGTAGATTGTCTTATAACTAACTAATTGAACCACGGTAATGTATTACAGCCATGCAGTGTGATTTATAAGTCAACTGTCTCAAAATAAGTGTTGGTGTTGCACCACAACTCAGGTTTTTCAAGTGAATTTTAAGAGCTGTTACTCACATGACAAAGCTGTCCCTGACTGCCGTGGTCTTTTAAGGGCACAGCTCCCAGAGCGATGCGTTGAACGTCTGCTCTATCTGGATTGATTAGGAGTAGATTGGATGGAGAAGGGTTGTGGAAGTGCCAGGACTTAAGAGAGATGAAAGCTGCTAATTCTTTGTGGTGCCCTTCAAATGTATGTAAAATGTCCTTTACCTGCTGTGCCTGAGGGGGGACACTGACATTAAGCTTTACCTTTTCCCTCTTGGACACCTGAGTGAGGCTTAACCAGAGGCAATAGTGGCAACTGCGAAGTCCATAATCTTCTATGCAGTGCACGCTATCACATGTTGAGGTGAAGTCTTTAGCTTTACCCAGATAACCATGGCCAAATTGTCATGGCTGCTTCCTTTTTAGGCTATTTGGCCAGTGTGGCAAGACTAGGTTGATGGGCTTTGGGGCATGCAGGGGGGAGGTGGGTGGCCACAGACCCCTCCAAAGGTGGTATGGCTGCTTTATGTCCTCACAACAAGGTTGCTATCTTGGGGAGGTTGGCTGCAGAGCTGGAACTTGCCCTGAAATATGGCCTGCTGAGCAAAGAGACCAGTCAAGCAGCCAGGGTGAGGTCATTAAATGTTAAGTTTGGTTATTGTCCTGGATGTCATCCTCATAAATTCCTTGGGGAAGGGTCCTGTGATGCTAGTTCTACCACAGCTTCTTTCCGTCTTTTTATCACTTCTTAGCATTTATGAGCGCACATCTCATCATCCTTCTTGCCAGTCATGAATGCCTGTCACTGAATGTGGGGCAGATGATCCAGGAGGAGCTCAGTGTGAGTTGTGACACATATTGTGGAAAGAAAAGACAAGCACAGTGGCAGAGCATGGCTAGGGGAAAAGTGGAGACTGAAACAAAGAAGAAAAAGGGCTCAGCAAGTGCAAACACTGCACGATAAAAACACATTGTGGTTGTTACTATATCAGCCATGTGCCTTTCGCAGTTGGAGCACCATTTCTGCCCACAAACAAGCTACGTTTAGCAAAATGCTAATTGTACACGGTAAAGTGATTTAATTCAGCATTTTAGCTGGTTGGTAGTATGGCTAGAAAGCTAGGCTAAATCCAAAGACGGCAGCTGAGTAAAGTTCAGAGGGAAACCTGAGGAGATGTGCTTTTCTTTTTTAGCACTAGTTTAGATGCCAGGACACCCAAGTCCAATTTTAGCCGTGGAAACAGGCTTATACAAAGACAAATCTGCCATTTATCTTAGTTTTATGAAATCATTTTTGCCATTTACACTACTGGAGAGGAGAGAGGTTTGAGGCATGGAGAAGAGAATGAGTACAAAAGATACACATTTTTTCATGCTTAATGGCTTTATCAGTGAGCTCCGTGAGAAAAGAAGCTAGGGTAAGACAAAAACAGCTGTTTCCAAAGCTTATATGTGACACCTGCAAATGCACAAAATGAAAAAAGAGGCATTGTCTCCTGGTGGCTACATATAGTTTTTGAATTTAAGTCGCTGTGTGGGAGTTGCTCTTGGGATATGATTTTATTTACAAAGAATCATACTGTATGTACACTGTGTAGGAGGATATTTTTACTTTATACACTAGCCATTGATTTTGGTTGGATTTTTCATGTCTAATATTTGTTTGATCTCCAGTCCTGACTGCAGAGTGGGAATTGCACCATACTGAGTTTGCTATCAGTGTGTCTATTAGAGTGGAATTTCTGTGTGGGAAGTGCTGATCATACCAAGACTGTTTAAAGCCATACCCATGGGGCTATAGTGTGTGTGGGGGGATTGTCATCACTTGGCCAACTGCAGACCGATTTGGGACACTTGCACCAGTATTGCTAATGAATGAATGTTAGAAGGAAGTTGCTGCCAATTTACAAAAAAGAAGTAAATTCCTGCCATGGAAACATTATGAATGTTATAGGAACATAAGAGCAAGTATACAGTTTGCCCAGAGTTGTATTAGTCTTAGGGTATCTTGAGAAGGAAATGCAACAAACTTTAAGTCACACTTCAGTGTTTTTTTTAAGCAGCCTGGGGTGCACAAGCTCTGTATGGGGTAAAGTAATTGCCTCCTTTGTAACAAGCAGCCTTGCGAGATCAGTCCAAAAGAAGTAATCAAGGTAATTTCAATTTATCCCATGTTTGGTGATTAATTGTGCAGTAATCAACACATTTGATTACTTTCTGTTTTGATTGATAACAGTCATGATCTTACCTCCACATGTAAAATTCAGTTTTGATTGCATTTCAGTGTGTGGTTTGTTAATGTAATAATTCTACAGAATAATCATTCTTTAATTGCTGTTTACTTGCCTTGTTTTATCTGATAAGTTTACACTGACTTATGGTATAGTATAACATGAAATTGTTATACTTCCATATATTAAATTGGGATATTTGCTTTTCCCATCTGAGGCAAACCCTGCAGAGGGGAGTAAGGGCAAGCTGAAGGCACAGTGCAGGACTGTCACTATCTACTGCATGCAACTGTGATGTTATGAACTGCAGATGTATGCATCCTATGTGTTGTTATGTCAAACATCATGCCCAATGAAGATGTCATATTTCTGAGCAGTTGTCTGTATATGGTTGATTAATTAATTAAATGGATTTGTTTGAGCAAGGTATAAACTAGGGGATTTTTCGAATACATAAAACTAAGCAGGGACTTGCACTATATAGTATGACTTTATCTAGATGCTAATGTTAATGCCAAATATGCATTGTTTACTGATTTGCACCTCGAATGCTAAATCTTTGATATGGGAAGAAAGTGCTGATGTACAGAGGTCAACAGATGCACTTGTTAGAAGTTTTTTTTACTTAGCACAGTTAGAGTTCATTAACACATTCTGGAATTTCTAATTGGTAATGATACTTTGCTGTGGAGATCATGTATCACTGGAACTTTTTCTTGCCTGAATACATGAAACATCCACGTTCCTCTCTTGTCCTTTTATGTGTTTTGAGCTGAGGACATGGAGTGTTGTACTGGTCAGATGACTTTGTGTTCTGTTGTTGTAGAAGCATTATACAGTATATGTTCGATGCAACAGTCTCATTTGCTTTCACTTTTTGCTACTGTACATACAGGATAACATGGGGGGAGGAACTAAAAAACAGAGTTCACAAATGTATAAACTTATGATTTTGGACAATTTTTAGGAAAGAATGGATGGATTAAGATTTAAGACATGGATTAAGACTTTACATATTTCTAATGTTATTAGTCAAGAAAAGCCAGAACATGACTAATTTTGCTTAAAATCAAGTGTAAAACTGCAGGAAGTAATTACATTTGTGATAAGCAAGAAATACATATATATAGTTCTGATATAGCTTTTTAAAAATGCTAATTTGGGACTTTTGGTAATGATAACTTACAACTAGAGCTAAGCAAGTAAATGCAACATTGTTTTTTATGTTAATATGTTTGCAGAAACTGTTTACTTAGTCCTTTTAACCAAATGCTGTTGGTTTATCATCTAGTGTTTGTTATTTTTCATATACCATATACTGTATGTACACAGTCTGTGTGTGCAGGTGTGAGTCAGAATTTTCCATGGTTGTTTGTCTGCATTTCACCGTGTCCTTTGCACTTTGGTTTATTAAATACTGTGGATGTTGCCAATGCCATTTAAGGGCTCTTGTATGTTTTTTTCAGTGCTTGTCTTAGTTAAATCCATTCAAATTGAGTAAGTGAACTATTTTCTTTCCCCTTCTTTTCAGATTCTGGCTCGACTGAGCTCACTGGGCTCTTCATCGAGAAGCCAGAACAAAATGTCGTCGCTGTTGCAGGTTAGAAACGCAACAGGATGGATGAATAATTGTCAAGACAGAGAGGAAACAGAAGCAATCCATAATGTGTAACCTGATTACATAATGTTTGTGAATGGCAGGAACGGATGTCACTTTAATAGCCAGGGTTGACTCGAGCACCCTGACAAGAAAACCCACCATGAAATGGCTGAAGGGCAAGTGGCTGGATCTTGGCAGCAAAGCTGGGAAACATATGCAGTTCAAAGAAACTTATGACAGAAATACAAAGGTGTGTGTTAGACAGAGACATTTTATGTACTGTGTGATCTGATCCTCTTCCTTCAGAAATAACTAAGAAGTAATTAAGTTATATCCCCCCCAAGATCTATACTTATGAAATGAAGATCATCAAAGTGGTCCCTGGAGATGCTGGGGGCTACAGGTGTGAGGTGACGGCAAAAGACAAGTGTGACAGCTCTACCTTTGAGATCTCTGTTGAATGTGAGTGAAAACTGACTCTGGCCTGCTGAGTCTGCCACAGATTCCATACATGCTGATGTTTTGATCTGATCCGGCCCTAATGTGCGTTCTCTGCAACTTCTCTTGTTACAGCTGCACGACAGGAGGAGCAAGCAGATATTTTGTCTGCCTTCAAGAGAGCGTAAGTCCACTGGGGTTTGCATTTCAGCCTGTCTCAGTAATCTACAGGTATGTGCGTGCGTGCGAATACACAAGAGGGAAACTGCATACATAGTCTATTTGTAATGTTTTCCAGTGTGTGTGAGTGTGTCTTTCAGCACAGGTGGTATATGACAATATAGTAAATTTAATGATGTGCCATGTCAGAAGATATGCCTGCTCTTGGATAGACTGTGTGCTCTGTGTACACTCAGGGATGCTGGAGAGGATGAGGGAGAACTGGATTTCAGTGCTCTGCTGAAAGCGACTAAGTGAGAAGCTGAATGTTATTTGGTTTGCAAAATTATCAAGCACACAGTATGATTGTTCCCTTTAAAAAAAGTTGCTTCTTCAGTCCCAATTCCAAACACATCCCTTTTCCTTGACTGACAGGAAGAAGAAACCTGTAAAAGAGGAACCAGAGGTAGATGTGTGGGAATTGCTCAAGAATGCCCATCCAAGCGAATATGAGAAAATTGCCTTTGAGTATGGTATCACTGACCTGAGGGGCATGCTGAAACGCCTGAAAAAGATGAAGGTCGAGCCCAAGCATACCGAGGGTAAGTAGGGTCAAGCAGGAGGTTAAGGGGTGGAAGAAGTAGAGGAGCATTTGAAATATGCAGGACATGAATTAGGAGGAGAGATTTTACCTCAGGGGAGGCGGAGAGGGAAGGACAGCAGGGGAGAGAAGCAGGCAAGAGGAAACTGGACACGGAAAAGGAAGGAAGGTTTTCGTGAGCTGATGAGTTGTTAATTCTTAATTTTTTCCAGCTTTCCTGAAGAAGCTTGAATCTTGCTACTCAGTGGAAAAGGGCAAGAGGATTGTGCTGAAGTGTGAGGTGGTTGATCCCGACATCCAGGTCAAATGGTTGAAGAACGGCCAGGAGATCAAACCCTCAGCCAAGTACATGCTTAAAAGCATAAACACGCGCACCAATTATTGTTAGTTCACATAGACTGTTTTTAGTGTCTTTTTTCACTGTGCAAGACATTTACTTAATTAGACAGTAGTGTAGTGGCAGACTGTATCATCAGTCAATCTCAGATAGGCTTGATGGGCAGTGTTTTAAAAATATCAAGCTAAAATTATCTGTGCTACAAAGTCATACTCTGAGACGATGCTGCCATCAACACATTTTATTTTTAGGTGGTCATAAGGAGCCTCCCAGAGGGTTAATGAAGTCACACTGCCAAAACACCATGTAAACTAATGCAGATACACACCCAGGACAAACACCTCTCCTTTCTAAGTTGGAATGTGAGGAAAATCTATGGCTCAGTTGAAAACTTAAATGCATAAATTGGATCTGTTAGATTAAAATCCAGTCTTTCAAAACGATCTGCGACATTACTTTAAGTTCAATTAAGCCTAAATTAAATGTTGAGGGTTTTTTTGTTACGATTATTTTAAGACATTTGTGCTAAAAAATCTCAACAGCTTGATGAAGGAATACTTCAGCACTCTGTTTGACCTTTAATCTGTCTGTCACTTTTCAAGATATGTGATGGAGGCAAATGGGACTTTCCGAACACTTACCATCAATAAGACGACCCTGGCTGATGATGCTGCGTATGAGTGTGTGGTTGGCGAGGACAAGTGTTTCACAGAGGTGTTTGTCAAAGGTGCAGCATCTTTTTTTTTGACAGTTTATCAGCAGTAAAAATCTAACGTAATTAATGTGAATTTGTAAACCTTATGGCATTACACAACATCCCTCTCTGCTCTGCCCAGAGCCCCCTGTGACCATCACCAAGCTGATGGATGACTATCATGTGGTTGTTGGAGAGAGAGTGGAGTTTGAGATTGAGGTGTCGGAGGAGGGCGCCCACGTCATGTGGTCAGTATTTCCATAATTTAGCATTATAGGCTCAATCAAGCTTGGGTCAACTTCAGTCTTTAATTCCCCGCAGAAGCAAAGCAGACATTTGTACAATTCAACTAGTTCTTGTACTCTAAACAGAGAAAGTCTGTCTGTGTGTCTTTATCATATAAAAATGTTTCATAAAATTACTTGGTTTTCATTTCCCAAACTTGTGGAGGTCACAGTTTGATGACAAGCTTTGAGATGTCAGTTTTTTCTAACAGCCTTCATACACTCACCTGCATCACCTTGGTGAATTTCGACCTGTTTCCACAGTTTCTGTTGTCATAATGTTGTTGAAGCACAACTTTCTTTCACTCAGTCCTAGATGATGATGGTGTCATCCACAGTACAGGCATGCATCTACCCCCACTCAGTTAAGAAACACTCAAGTATCAGGTTCTAAACTGACATGTAGCCTACTGCTATGGTACACATCACCGCTCTCAAAATGCCAGCTGGCCTTCTCTCTATGCACAAGATGCATCATTCTATTTTGTTTACCATATCTTCACTTCTCACAAGGAGATCTTATTATTCTGCTTCTACAGTGAATACTCAGCTTGAAAAGCCTGCTTTGTTCAAGCTGCTCAAGCTTGATTTCTTTGCCTTTGTCTTAGTGGGATTTCTGTATTCTTTTTTTGGGGGGGGGTGATAGACTTTTTTTGCTGTGAAACTTGGCACAATGTGCCTTTTGTAAGTATAAATATAGTTTTAAAGGACAAATAAATGAATATCAGTTGGCATGTGTTAGCAATAAACAATACAATACAAAATGAGAGATGAAAATTCACAAAGGTGATGTAAGATTTCAAGGTGTGTGTTTACATACATCACACACAAGTACAGACTTAATTTTTACAATTTCCCGTTGATGAATGCAAAGCCCATTTATATTTTCCGAAGCAATTTTTTAGCAGTCACTAAATGGTGGAAATATTACAGTCTGCCCTGTGAATTTACACCAGACTCAGACTCACTGTTACTATTTTGTATTAAACATTTAGCAGTGACGTGTTTCAAAGAGATGATGTGCTCATTTTATATTCTTTTCCAGGTTCTTTGAGGATATAGAGCTTCACAAAGAAAAAGATTCCTCAAAATATCGCTTCAAAAAGGATGGAAAGAAACACACGATGATCATCAATGAGGCTACGCTGGATGACATTGGAATGTACCATGCTTGGACGAATGGAGGGCACACCAAAGGAGAGCTGGAGGTGGAAGGTACCACTGCAAAATATTATATTCTTATTCTGTTTTTATTTCATTTTTGAGAGATTGTGGAGTTTATAAAACATTCAAAACTAATAATAATTGTTAATTTGTATATTTTAGATTATTTTGTTAAAATGAAAATACGAATCAAAGATGCTACATTAGTGTACAGACTTCATTTTATATAGATTTACTATATTTAGTCTGGGTTTTCTGTCATTTAAATGCATGCTGTTCAGTGCTGAGGATGCAGCTGAATTTAACTGCTGGCCTAAGGGCTTAATGCTTCTCTTTACAAACAAACTAACAGTTCATGACAGTGGGTGTCAAGATGTTGCCATCATGAACCTTACCCTCGCGCTCCCCCTACCTTCACACACTCTCTGTCCTGCCTGAACTGTTCTCTTGTGGTTTCCAATGTCTTATTCAGAAAAAGAACTGGAGGTGTTGCAGGACATTGCTGATCTGACAGTCAAGGCAACAGAACAGGCGTTGTTCAAATGTGAGGTGTCTGATGAAAAGGTCACAGGAAAGTGGTACAAAGATGGAGTGGAGGTCCTGCCAAGCGAACGCATCAAAATGACTCACATTGGAAGGTACAAGGATATATAAGTAGATTCAAACACATTCTGTGTTTATCTAAATAGTGTCTTTATTTCATGAGGCAGATGTTTTCCATGCATCATATCTTCTCTGTTGCTTGTTGCTTCAGGTTTCATCGGCTGCTTATTGATGATGTGAAGCCAGAGGACGCTGGAGACTATACGTTTGTTCCTGACGGATACGCTCTTTCGCTTTCTGCCAAGCTCAACTTCTTGGGTGAGATAGACGGAATGATTACAAAGGTGTTATTATGGATGCATTAATCATCAGCAGCCTGCATAATATTGTCAATTCTTCTTTCTCTTCTCTCAAAACAGAAATTAAGATCGACTATGTGCCTAGACAAGGTAGGTAGCCTTAAACTACCTTAGTTCATGAATAATTAAAAACTCTTTTTAATCTTGTGTATAGTTCATATCCCAAACCCACTTCCACACACACGCACACACACTCTCTCTTACTCTCTCTCTCTCTCTCTCTTTGTATGTTGTACGTTAACCAGATCCTCCAAAGATCCACCTGGACACCACTGGAAACATGGTGTCCCAAAACACCATCATTGTGGTGGCAGGCAACAAACTCCGTCTGGATGTGGAGATCACAGGAGAGCCAGCACCCACCGTTGTTTGGTCAAAGGGAGATCAAGTATGGACATGACAAGTGAAGGGTCACTATACAGTTTATCACATGGTGCTCACTAAATACATATGTTAATTTTGGATTGCATAACTTGTCATGAGTGTGCACATAGCAAATACAAACATTTATGAGAGACAAGTCATCCAGAAGACATAACTTAGCTACACAACAGCCATCTTGAATATGAAAGGAGGTAATCATTTAAAAAAAAAAATGTCAGTGGTTCATGGTTTTGGAAGGTCAGCAGGCTATTGAGCTAACCTGTTACAGCAGTATAGCCTGTTCTGTGCTCACTATCTCCTCTCCCCCTTTGTCTCCTTCACTGGGCTTCAGTTAAATGCTGCCTCACATATCTTATCTTGCCCCAATGTCACATCAGTATGGTGCTTTAGCTGCTAAGTGACCACTGGTAAGCCCAAATACTGCCAAAGTGTCCCTCTGGTCAACTCAAATGGCCCTGTAATTTGCCCTGAAGCCTCTCTGCCAGGGGTGAAAAGTAACTTAAGTACATTTACTCAAGTACTGTGCTTAAGTACAATTTTGAGGTGCTTGTGCTTTAGTTGAGTATTTCCATTTTTGGCTATTTTATACTTATACTTCACTACATTTCAAGGCAAATCTTATACTATAGCTTAAGTTAATAGTTACTTTCCAGATTCTGATTAATGCTATACAAAATAACATAACAAATAAATTATTGATATAAAGTAAATATAAAATATATATATAAATAAATTAAAATTAGCCCCACATTTACTTGCTGTAATATTAAAGTGATGTACACATTAATGCATCAATCATAATCCATATACATTATTCTGAAATGGGCCATTCTGCAGAATTAGTACTTTTACTTTTGGTACTTTAAGTATATTTTGATGCTAATACTTTTGTACTTTAAATGCAGGAATTTTACTTGTAACAGAGTATTTCTACACTGTAGTATTGCTACTTTTACTTAAGTAAAAGATCTGAGTATTTCTTCCAACACTGCTCTCTGGTTAGCCAGAGTGCTGTTCTGGGGTACCTTTAGGGTGAACATGAACCTTGCTTCTAACGTTGCACATGGTGGCAGTGCATCTTTGTTATTTTCACCCCTCCACGTCACAGAGTCTTTGCACTGTACATCTGTAGTATGTGCATTTAGTGTCATGTTTAACGGCGCACACATTTTGTGAAAATATATGTCGGCCTTTGTCACCCATTGACCATTTAATTAGGGCTGATGGACCCAGATGTTGTTTCCTCAAGATGAAATTGTGGGTTGCATCAAAGTTACCCTTCATGGTGCTTAAACGCTGCAATTTCCTGTTTGTTAGCAAATTATAGACACTGAAGGGCGTATAAGGGTGGAGGCCAGGAAAGACCTTAGCTGCTTCGTCATAGAGGGGGCAGAGAGGGAGGATGAGGGCAACTACACCATCTGTGTTACTAACCCTGCCGGAGAGGACAAGGCTATGCTGTTTGTGAAGATTGTGGGTAAGTGAAGATCTTAGTATAATGTCAGCAGGTGTTTAGTTAACACGGTAGGAACTGATGTGCTGTGATGTGGTTTACAATTCACCAGTTTTCAAAAATTTCATATATCAACTGTAGTTTAAACATTTCTGATGTATTTTAAATTTGTAATCTCATTTTAGATGTGCCTGACCCCCCTGAGCATGTCAAATGCCAATCAGTGGGAGAGGACTGTGCCACCATCACTTGGGAGCCTCCTAAATTTGATGGCGGTGCACCAGTCAAAGGTAAATGATGGATCTTAACCTTTTCATATTTAATGGGCTGGTTATAATGAATATTAATTTAATTTCTAGGGTTTCTGTGTTTATTGTGTACTTAAATTATTATTTTGCCCATGTTTATGCTTTCCGTGTTTTTCCTCCATCAGGTTATCTCATGGAGAGGAAGAAGAAGGGCTCCTCCAGATGGACAAAGCTCAACTTTGATGTATATCAATCGACCACATATGAGGCTAAGAGGATGATTGAAGGTGTTCTGTATGAGATGAGGGTGTTTGCTGTCAACAGCATTGGCTTGTCTCAGCCAAGTCTCAACTCCAAACCCTTCATGCCTATTGGTACGTATCACACCCTATCATTCTCAGCTACTCCCTGTTCCTCCCTGTGCATCACCCATCTTCACTCAGCCCAGTGATTCTCTTGAGTCTTTCTTTCTGTCGTCCTCAGCCCCAACTAGCGAGCCAATGCGTCTGTCAGTACATGATGTGACAGACACCACATGCAGCCTGAAGTGGCTTGCCCCAGAGAGGATTGGAGCTGGGGGCCTGGATGGCTATGTTATTGAATACTGCAAGGAAGGAGGTGATAAAACCAAACCTTTTGTTTACAATATAATAATTTGAACATTTATTGACAATTTAACAACACTCTCAAATTAAAATATAACTTAAGGACATTTATTTAATACCTGAAGTGAATCAGTTTTAAAAATGAGATAATGTCTAAAACAGATACCACACTGTGATTTATTGCATGTAATTCTATTTTATTTTAGGCACTGAGTGGGTAGTGGCCAACCAGGAACTATGTGAGAGGCAAGGATTTGTGGTGCGTGGCCTCCCCGTGGGAGAGAAGATCAACTTTAGGGTGTCAGCAGTAAACATTGCTGGACGCAGTCCTCCTGCTACACTGTCACAGCCCGTCACCATCCGTGAGATCGTTGGTGAGTCAGTCAGTTTTATTTGTGAACAAACGTCAGTCAAAGAGTACTTTTAACATATTTTATGGATTATATATCATATTCAGTCATAACATTTTAGAGTTTTGAGTTTACTTTTTTGTACTTTTGTGGTTTATATAGACAGATGCTTACTATCAGAGTATAATACAGTGTATTTTAATAAGATGTCTTTTCCTGCTTTAGAACTTCCAAAGATCCGCCTGCCTCGCGATCTGAGAACCAAGTACATCAGGAAAGTTGGAGATAAGATCAACCTGACCGTCCCCTTCCAGGTTAGAAACAAGTTCAAGTTCTTTTATTGTCATATACACAACAATTACAGTGAAGCAGTCGTTGGCAATGAAATTCTTAGATCTCAGGCTCCATCCAACTGTGCTCTTACAGATAAAAAATACAAACTAAATCTAATTTGAATCTAAGACATAATATAGTGCAGCAGGTAAAATATCAGAATAAAATATATATAATATAAAAACAATATAAAGTAAAACATAAAATATAATTCTATGGTAAAATGTATAAACTGTAATGTAAACAGGTTGTGCAGTAATGTAGTATGTATATACATAATGAGAACAAGATTGTAGACAGGTATGCATATAAATATATATGTGTGTATATGTATATGTGATGGATAAACAGCTTATAAACAGGTAGTAAAATAATTATATATACTGTGATGTGTACAGGTATAAGCAGGTAGTAATAAATATATATGCAGAGATGTAAACAGGTTTAAACAGTAAGTAACCAATAAGTATAGTACAAGAATGGCAGTAGTATAAAGCAGTGTAAAGTGACATCCATGTATCAATGCGGTGTGAGTAAAGTGTCAAACAAACCTATTTGTTCAATATTTTGCATGAAAGGCTGTATTAACGAGTGCTAAAATATATACTATAATAAATACCAGTGGGAAACTGCAGGAAAAAATAAGGTCAGTGGGCAGCAAAATGTCCATCCTTTGCAAGAAAACCAGAGTGTTTAAAGTTGTTGTAGAGTTTTGTAACTCTGCTGGAGCTTGAAGAACATTTGGGGATTTGTTGGCGCTGTGAGTCACTATAACACATATAGGCATTATATGTTTAAAGGGGAACTCCACCAATTTTACACATCTAACTCTGTTTACAGGAGTTGTGGAGTACTACTGCATATGTGGAAAAGTTGCATAAAGCCTTTTGTTGCTCCAGAGGGAGCTGCATGGGATTTTAATAAAAAACAGTACCTCTAGTTCTGCTGCATCGATTTAGATTTTTTTTTTTTCACTGTCCGTCTATAATGTTATAGGAGTGCTATGCTAAATCAGTGGAGTACTCTTTTAATGAGAGCATTATTGCTAAAGAAAAGGGCCGATTCTCCCGTTCCTGCTCATAATCAGTAGCCTATAACATGCACAGTGGTTATGTTTCTATTTAGGATCGTTTTTTTGCCATGAATCATTTTGGAAGAGTATCTTTCCCCAAAAAAGCGAATCCCTTTTATCCTGAGCAATGGATCATTGTTGTGTCTTATAGGGCAAGCCACGCCCTGTCGCAACATGGTACAAGGATGGTCAACCCCTTGACCCCAAGATGGTCAACGTCCGTAACTCAAACGTGGACACCATCCTCTTCATCCGCTCAGCAGAGAGAGAGCACTCTGGAAAATATGAGTTGGTGCTACAGATCGAGAACATGGAGGACAGAGCCACCATTGACATCAGGATTGTTGGTAAGGTTGTCAGGTCTCTGTAACTGGGGGCATCTATTTGTACTTGTGATAAGTATTAGTGAGAGCTATTCATTTAAGAAGTAATTCATTTGATGAAAAACACACCTTGGACAATCTGAAATATATCACAGTTTAACAACGGAAGTTTACTGAGCATCTGACACTGACGTTTAATTTATTCAGAAAAGCCTGGACCTCCTGTGAACGTGAAAGTGATAGACGTCTGGGGCTTCAATGCAGCACTGGAGTGGGAGCCCCCCAAAGATGATGGCAATTGTGAAGTTACTGGATACACCATCCAGAAGGCAGACATGAAGACTAAGGTGAGAGAGAGAGAGAAGGGGTAGCGTTTCAAACCTAGATAATCCCTACATTAAAAATGTCCTGTAATAATATTGCTTATTACCTCCAGCCAGTGTTTGATGCAGAAATTTGGCTTATTCTATATGCTCAATTTCTGATCTTGTAATTTTTACTTTTTTCTCTCTCCAGGAATGGTTCACTGTTTATGAACACAACAGACGGACCAACTGTACAGCTTCAGATCTGATCATGGGCAACGAATACATGTTCCGCGTCTACAGTGAAAACCTTTGCGGCCTGAGCGAGGAGCCGCGCCAGAGCAAGAACACGGCTGTCATTGCCAAGACAGGTGTGTGTGTGTGCACGTGTGTATGTACAGTACAGTATATGTGTGTGTGCGTGTGTGTGTGTGTGTTTAGTGTGAATTGAATTTTACACTAGCGTTGGAGATGTCAGATAAAATGTGCCACTGCTCTGATTTATGGGGGTTGACTAAGTTTGCCTGCCCTCCCACCCTTCTCCATAGGCCTGGAGTGCAAACAAAACCCCTACAAGGAGATAGACGTGTCCTGTGTGCCCAAGTTTACGCAGCCCCTGGTTGACAGATCTGTAGTGGCCGGTTACAGCACTGCCATCAGCTGTGCCGTCAAAGGCTTCCCCAGGGTAAACATGCATGTTAAAGTAACCAGTGGAGCATGATTCACTGGAGGAGGCTGACAGTGTCGGCTGTCATAAGCAAATGAGTCAAAAAGTCTTACGTTCGCTGTAAGTGGGACTTGTATGCAGATCTACAGCAGTAGCCTTTCTTATTAGGACAAAACATTGCATAAAAATAAATCTACTTTATCTAATCTAAGAATCTAAGATTTATTGCGCCTGATTATTTATCATTTTTTACTCTACCACATCGTAGCCTAAGATTATCTGGATGAAGAACAAGATGATCATCGGTGAGGATCCCAAGTACTTGATGCAGAACAACCAGGGAGTGCTGACCCTCAACATTCGCAAGCCAAGCACCTTTGACGGAGGCAAATACTCCTGCATGGCTGTCAATGACCTGGGCAAGGACGAAGTGGAGTGCAAGCTGGACGTCCGAGGTAAGAACAGAGGGGAGAAGAGGGCTGCAAGGTGGGAGACAGGTGGGAGGGGAGGGATGATGGGGGAGGAGGAGCCTTGGTGATTTGAGTGCAAAATGAGTCTCTTTTGTTGTGTGGAATACAGACTATTATAAGGTGGTTAGTTCTGATTATGTGATACACAATATGTGTTTACAATGACAACTGCACAGGATTGTTTGAATGTGGATATGAATAACGTACCTTGGTTCTTTCCAAAATATATTACAACACAATACATGCCATTATATTTTGGCTTATTTCAACTAACCCTAATGGTAATCATGTGTCCTGTTATCCCACAGTTGCCACAGACCCGGACAAGAAGTGAGAAACCGAACAGCAAGCAATGTGAAATGATATGAACCAAACAGTGAATGTCAGTATGATAGAGCGCACACAATCAAGAGTGAATCAAATAAAATGTAGTCATACCTGCTACAAATAAATGTGTATTTTGAATATGTTTTATTTCTCTGTTAAAATACTTTTCAAAACTCTTCATGTACATGCTGTATATTCTTTTAGTCACACAAACATAATTCATAGAAGAAGAGCTCACAAACCCCTCCACACACCCAATCAGGATCTAAAATATTAAAATACATGGCACATTATTATTAGAGCTGTTTCCACAGCTGAGAAGCACCTCTCTGTATTTTGGCACATGTGTGACGGTTGTCTGCACTACACCTCCCTGGAGTAGTGTGCTCTCCTCCTATGGATTGCCATTCCTATGCTGAACAACAGTGCCACTGCCAGGAGACCCACAGCCACTGCAAGAGCTGTTATGACACCTGTGGGAGACAACAATCCTGCTTAGGTACACGTGGATGTGGAACATTTAGAAGATTTCCAAAAGCCTTAATATTTTTAAATCAGACACTCTGCCCGACACCGGTCCCCGAAGTGAATACAGGAATAAACATATTGAAGTGAAACCTTAACGATGCCAAAATATTTGTTGAAATAGAAGCAAATGGAAGTCAGTGCAAGCACAAGGATATAAAACATCTACTTCACCTGTGCTTGACCATCTTGTCCTAAACCCGCACTCAACCTCCCAGTCCTCTGCCACCATGTCCTGCACCAGCTCGGTGAACATGGGCAAAGGGCATGGGTTCAACCCGTTGCATCCTGGCACTGGGTTGGGGTAGGGTTCGCTCCTGGAGTCATTGCGGTAATACAGCTCCAGAGAATAGGAACTGGGGATTTATTAGGATTAACACAATGAGATGACACACAGTTGTGGTAAGTGTTATGTAAATGGATTTGTATCATGTGCTAATTTGGCCACTGCAGTCCTGGATGGATGCCAGATTCCCATCGAATTGAAAAGGAAAACAGAAATGTACTTGAAAGGTTTGGTGCGGCTAAACAGTGGAATGCAATTACTCAAAATATGGTGTATTTTGGCCATCTGACCTAGACAATTAAATATTCAAAGACAAGAGCGCAAGAAGTAATGTTGGCAGGACGTCATTACCCATCATACTCCTGGTAGAACTCAAAGAGTTGACAGGCCGCGTAAGGAGGAAGAAGGCCGTTGTAAACGTCCAGAGCCGCCTGGAGGGTGATGAGTGTAGAGTCATGCTGAAATGAGAAACAAACATCACACCAATAATACACAAGGAAGTGAGGACATACAGCATGTGAAACAGCAGTTGGCACAATAGATTATAAATGTGTGTATGTGCCCAAACATTGAACTTACAGCTGAGTACATAATGAATTTGAGAGTGCTGCCTTGCTCTATGGCCCTGGAGAAATTCCTCAGGATAGCATTCAGTAAGACCCCTGGTGAATTAACACATCAACAGTGCAAATGAAATTTTCCCAGACACCAACACAATCCTTTTGACCTTATTGAGCATCATTTCTTAGCGCCATAATCATCTTTGTCCCATTAGCTCATATGTGCTAATACGCTTTCGTGAAACCCGACCCAGCACTTTACACTGTCTGTGGCATAAACAAAGCCGCTGCCAGCAGTCACAACACTGAGCTTTTTTACTCTAATGACATTTTTTCTCAGAACAGTGCTTTAAATTAATTGCTCCTAATGTGAATCCTCACCTCCCGAGAGCCTGGCCTTCTCTTTTCGCTTGTGACTGAGGATGCTGTACATGACCTCAAATGATGCTACTCTCTTCAGGGTGTCCAGAACATCTTGGGTGGCCCAGCGTGGGAGAGTCAAGTTATGGATCCTCTGCATAAGCAAATAACATTCATTACCCTGCATCACGCTAATAATCACATTACACAGCACATGAATCGCAACAAATGGGGTTTAAATGGCTGTATTTCATCGATTCTATTATCCTGGCTATTTTTAGCACCGGTCTGAAGATAACACATGCTCATTTTGCAAGTGTGAATGAGCGTATTGAACCTGGCCTAGAATCCATCCATCTCATAATGCTTTAATTATCATTTCAATATGTTGTCCTATTCATGTTTTACTGTATGTATAAAAATGATTTCCCTAATGCTCCAGCCCCCTCCCCATCTCTCTGCATATGTGTTGAAGAAAACAGATCCCTTCTCTTTTCCCTTTTCCTGTTTGACGCACTGCTCTGCAGCTGGTGTTTGTATCAGTAATTGCAGCATTTGTAAACTGCAGAATACAGGTAGTATACAAGCTTTATTGTGTTTATGTGTGTGTCTATATGCTTGCTGTGAAATATCAAGTATACCTGACAGGTAAGAGTGTCATAGACCCTCCATATTTTTTTGCCAACCAGTTTGGAGATGGGGTATCCAGTGTGGTTGGAAAGTCCCTCCACAAAGTACTGCAAAGAAAAGAGTTATCAGTACAATTATCCAAAAATATTCCATTACAAGTAAAGGATTCAAAATCCTACTTAAGTAAAAGAACAGAAGTATTATCACCTATTCTAAGGGTCACAACATAAAGCTGGTGTATCGTGAGATGATTAATGGGGTAGTGAAGAAGAACAAGTTCTGCAACAAAGATTTGTATTCATATTTTAAACTATAATTTTAAATGTTGGATACTTTTACCTCTTTAAGCCATTTAAATGAGGTGAGGTGATGATGTTCAAAGAAAAATATGACTTAAATTACCATTTTTATGAGTAACCGTTTTTTGGTTGTTCTTGTAGATGCACTGATAACATGACTCCATATTTGTTTCAGCGTTTAAGAACTCAAAATTGCAGACATTAGTTGCAATTATTAGTTGATTCGGTCATTGTTTGTAAGTTCAGTCTTTGGTCAGACAACATAGTAAAAAATGGCACCATTTTGGTTCTTGTATCCAACTTGCAGGTACTGTGCCTCCAGCAGAGGGTGTTAAAATTCAATGCAGGATCTCAAACACCAGCGGCTGAACATGGGACCTCAGTTTAATTAAAACATTTTCATTGTAATTCTAAATCTAATTCAATCCAACCATTAATTAGCATCTCTGAGAATGTGAGAGAAATTGCACTGTGCAGCTTTTTCTAGGCACTGGAGTCACCGTACCTGAGAAAATCACTGAGAGGACATGATGTCTACAGCATAATTAACACGTCCACTGGAGGTGCTGATAATGTTGGCACCAGCAACTGTGAAGTATATATTTCACTGTTTTACCCGAAATGTGCATTTCACAGTGTTTGTTAATTTACAAATCAAGGCATGGAAAAGCAGAAAAGAAGCAGCTGAGGCGAGAAAAAGAGGGAAAAGTATTATTCACAGCAATTGTGATTATATAATTCTAATGATGAAAAAACAACAGAGTTACAAACAAGTTTTTAGTTGTTAACAGGCACGTGACTCATGGAAAAATGATGTTGAACACAAACTGAGCTGTGAGCAGAACGTGAACAGATGTGGAGGATGAGTTACAGTACAATGTTTTTAGAGGACTGTCTTCTTCTGTGGTTTGTCTCACCTGGTGAGCCCTGAGGAACCTCTGGTAGGGCTCACTCTCAAAGGTCTCCGTCATCAGCGCTCTGAACCTTGGACAGTCTTTGCTTGGAGACTTCAACAGCTTGAGAAATCGAAAACAACAGCACAACATCAGTGTAAATAATTCACATTTACTGCAGGTACTGCAAGTCTTCTGGGCACAATTACATGTTCATTTCACACTTTAAAACAGTAGGTTCACAGGTTCACAGCTGAGGTGAACAGACAGCAAGATGGAGCTGCAGAGAGAGACTCAAATTAACGTGTACAAGTCTCTATTCAGCTGTGTATGGCTGCTGTGTGAAAGGAAATATTTATGTGGCTCAGCAACCCACCTTGTCCTGGGCCCTGGGGACGGTGTGCACTGGAATAGGCCGCCACAGTAACTGGGGCATGATGGGAGGCGGGCGTCTGGTTGGGGGGAACATCCCAGCGAGGCAGGCCTGGGCACTCATCAGAGTGCGGTCATAGTCAGTGCTCCGCACATATAACTGTTGGAAACATGGAGGAAACGTGCATATGCTGGTGCTAGGCATGTCACTAATACCACTGTCTACTTTGTTCTTCCACTCAGGCTTAGTTTGCTTTTTACAGAAAGTGGAGATGCACTTGGAAACTCAAAAGGATTGCATTTTCATTTGCAAAGGGGAAATGCACATACTTCTGTTTCTATTTTTATCTAATAAAGATGCAAAATTAATGCACCCGGCAAAGCAGCAGTGTATCATGAGTGAGCTGTATTTATCCCAAGTCAACTGAGGTATTCCCTTTACAAAGAGGAGGAGAGTCAGAAGAGATCGAAATGGATGAGAGAGGGAGGGGGAAAAAGATCCTTCTTACTGTGATCTCTTCTGACATCAGCCTTCGCTTGTCTATATCTCTCTGTCACCCTGTGTCAGGTTTTTGCACACAGTAAATCACGCTGATAAGGTTGGATGTTTCTGTGATGCCGGGAATGCTTCTTTTTTCCCCCCCTTTTGTCAAATTAAAACAGACATGGCAGAGCAGGGAAAGGTACGATACAAGTTGACTGAGACTTGGTGACAAATCGCCAATGGCAGGTACTGAGATTAGTTGTTATTTTTGTGGTAATTGCATGTTATTTGAGCGTGGGGAGGAGAGGACAGAACGCAAGGATGGAAAGAGAGGGGGGAGTGGGTAATAGAGAGCGAGAGAAAAAAGGAAGACAGTGAGTGTAAAGAAAACAGAGGCAGGAATAGGAAATCATATCTTCATGACGACAGTATGCTGAGCATGCAGCCCGGGGGCACACTGAACCAACATGCATTCTGTCAACTATACTGTACATGTATTGCCCCTTGGCTCGAGATTACCCTACATGTTACAGCATATTACAAGGCCATGGCAGTGATATCACCAATGAGTCATGCTCATTAACTTGTATGTGTGTGTATGTTGTTACAGCCATTACAGATGGTGGCTGACCACACATAAACTTGATTTTTGACATGTTAGAGCCAGGGCACATGTGACAACAGCATCACTGAAGCATACAGGCTCACAGGGGATGTTAGCTAACCAAGGCCAGGGAAAAAAACAGAAGTTCACACATAAATATATGCATGCACAAATGCACATACCTCTTTGTTGTTGTAGTCTTCACTGAGAAAGTTTCCATAACGCCTCCTTAGAAACCTGCCCAGCTCAAACTGTTGTTTCATGCCCAGCTGAAAGGAAAATTGCCAGTACTGTTAATTTTTGTCAAATCTGACCTTTTGCTGAAGATTTGGCAGATTTACGGTCAAATTCAACTTATTAACATAAAACAACAAATGTCACCATTTCTGTAGGGCGTCCTAGAGCCAGAAATAATCACTGTCAACTGGCTAATTGCCTGAGAGCAGAACAACGTCACAGTAGGAAGGAATTTTATTAAAAGTCTGCAACAAGCTTTTCTTCCATCTCAAGACTTCATTTTATTAGAAATTAATTTTATGTTGTACATATCATAACTGAAATATACTGTAATGTTTGACACCACATTAAAGCTTCTGCCCCCAGGCCTATATGGAGATACAAAAGGTGCTTAGATTTATGTCTTCATTGTACTTACTCTGTAAATCCTCCTCTGTAAGTGAATATCTTGTCGAATATTATATGTAAGTTAGTATATAAGTTTTATTTTTATTTTGCATTTTTTAGACTATGGACTAGTAAATTCAGTGGGTCACCCCACTTCATGCTGGGATAGGCTCCAGTACGGTGGCCCTGTGCTGCAAAACACAACAACACTGGACAAAGCACAATAACAAAATAGAAAACACAACAACATTTCACAAAATACAACAACAATACAGAATACACAATAATATTTCAAAAAACACAACAACAAAACTTTTTTTTAATGACATGTTTTCTGTTTTTTGTTGTGTTTTCTAATTTGTGAATGTGTTTTCTGAAATATTGTTGTGCTTTTGGCTTTGTTGTTGTGTTTTCTGTAATGTTTTGTTTTGCACCTCAGGACCACCACACTTCAGCCACCTATGACGCTGTGCAGGATAAGTGACTATATGAAAATGGATAGATAGATGGCTTTTATACACCATATACACCTAAAAGCTCCAAATATTTGCTTGTTTTGTTTGCCAAATCCTACTTGACAAAATAATAACGATGACACATCCACACAGAGTAACACCCAGTACCTCAGTCAGCTGTCCGAAGCCTTGAGCCCACACTTCCTCCCCATGAGGATCCCTGGGATACGACTCAATAGGCGATCGATCACCGTGTCGGAACACCTTAAAAGTCATAACAGATTATGTCACATGGATTCAGATGTGCCAGCCATCACACTGTGTACTTGAGGGGAAAATCTACCCTGAGACAGAAGTCATAAATAGAAACCTGTGATCTTGGACAGTTCTATCTGGATTTGAGACACAGGCGAGTCATTTTGATGATGCCATCAAGACACAAATGCTGGAGCTGCTACGTTAGTATTATTAACCTGAGGACTCACTTTCTGAGCAGTGAAATGACACACAGGTTGATTAAACTGGATTATGGACATGATTCACTCCTGTAAAACCTCAAGAAAAAGCAAACCACAAAGTGAAGTCAACAAAGTTGTGGTTTGCTTTTGGAGATAATTCTTATTTTCTTTTTTGATGCAAAACACCTTCCTAGGATTGAACAGGAACTGAACTAAGACAAACTAAACTTGATTCAACTAAAATAGAACAAAATAGTTAAATTCAAACACATTTACGAATTTCTAACAAATAATTATGCATATTCAATTAAAGATAAAATAAAATTAAATTAACACAGGTAACAAAGATACTGATGAGGCAGTTAACAATAGAAATAAATGACTAGATAGCAAGTAAACCTAACCCTTACTTTAGCTAAAATGGTAAACTGCAGTATAGATTAAATTGTAAACTGCCAATGTAACAGACAACAGACATATTATTATACACTGTCATTTGCAAGTGACAAAACACACTTGTGAAATACATGAGGTCACAGTTAAGGTACATAAAAGAGATTCATAAATTCACAAAACATCATCACATCATAGGAAAAACATGTGTGATTTTCACTTAAATCCTTCAAAAGTCTTTTTCATTCTATCATGGAACTGTGGGGTAAAAGAAAGATATGCAAAGAGGTTTATGAACAAAGCAGCAGTGTCTGGGAGAGATATGCTTGACACTGTTGGAGTTTAGGCTCAATGTAATCCTTTGTGACATAAATGTGTTAACAATAATGCTCACTGAGCAGAAAAACACAGTGTAATCAGCAACAATGCACAGTAATGTCACTCTTATGTGATCTAAAGTGGCTTCCAAATGATGTTAAAATTCTAGCATTCAACAAATGAATCTTGTCAGTAATGTACAAACATCTTGCATGTGATTACACTGTTGTAAAACAGCTTAATGTGAAATCGCAATATGTTCACATGGTATCATTATTAATTATAGACTTACAACTACGACAAACTTCAGCACCCGACATTCAGTCAAACAGATGCAACAGAGAAGGAATAAACAGCCCAAACTTTTCTGGAACTTCCTCATCTTTTTGACTTGTCGATCTCTACCTCTTTCACAGAGTTCCCCTGCTTACATAAGGGGAAAAAATGTAAAAAGCAATTAGAAAAAGAATATGATGAATACATTTTAGTCATGCAAAGGTTGTGCAAAATGTGTCTTTTAGATCACTCATAAAACATAGAAAATACTGTATGTATGTTTGGTCATCTATTTATAAAATACTGTAGTGCAGTATTGATCTCAACTTGATTTAAACATTCAATAAGAATATATGGATGCAATGTCATATACAATGGAGTACGTGTACAACAAAATGCCTTGTCAAAAAAGATTTAGCAGATCAAGTAAATGAACATATGCACTTACCTCAGCATACTTGTTCACACATTTTGCTGTTTTAGTCAAATGAGTTGCAGACAGAAGCAAACTGCTGTGCATCCCAAATCTTCAGTCATACCCAGATTGACATTAAGTGCATGTTCCAGTAAAGGAGGGAGTGCTTTTATAGCCCTCCTACCTGACCTCATGTCTCTCTCTCTCTCCAGGGATTTCTGGTCCCAATCTACTTCAACGTCGACTGGAGTCCAAATCACTGTCTCTGACAATTCCCCCGCTGTGGTGTGACAAGAAACGCCCCCCCCCCTTCCCACGCAGACATATTTGAGTCAGCTTTTGAACTATATGTTTGGCCCCTCAATGTGGATAACTCCACTTTAAAGTCATATATTCTTAAGGACACTCTTTAGAATAACAATATGACAAAGAAATAGGCAAAATTAAGATGCACCCACCTGGCATCTCTAATTGTACTCCTTCGTGCATAAACACACACATACACACTTACACACTGGCCCAGGGTCACAAACACTCATTATAACTTGCTATGTCATCCGCTGTGGGTTTGGCCCTAAAATTACAGGGCCTGGAGTGTTTTCCCTGACTCGACACACATGTAAGTATCTGTTAGTATCAAAGCAGCTTTATGGGATACAATGGGATTAGTGACTGATTAGAGCTATACAGCGTTAACATCATATTTGATAAGTGTAAGATAGGCTCTACTGTACTAAGTAATACACAGTACAGTATTCACAGAGGTGGCTTGTTAGTGTAACATAAATGTTCTAATCTTTAGAGTAAGACTTAACTGACACTGATCTGAAATAAAAGAGCACACACCATTGCACTGGGTGACATGTTCCTTTATTACAATAAATATGGGCACTGTAGTTTATTTTTACCCTAACCCTAACCTCCAATAACAAAAATATAGAATATCAGCAGCCTTATACTTTAAGCAGAAGTACAGTACTGTACAGTATTAACAAACTGTCTGCTTTTGAAACATACTCATGCATTCACGTTCAGCACATGTTATTTGGAACCAACTCCAAATACTCTATATGGTGTTCAGTATAAAATGTAGTGGAATAATAAAATACACTGGCTTTGAAAAACCATACATCTGTACAAATGAGTCAGTGAGTCCACCTGCACTGAACCACAGAACACATATACATGAGGCCAAGAGACGCACACTCATACTGTACACACACACACACCAACATTTGCACATTTGCTGCGGAAAACACTACAGTTGATACGCACCAGTTCATTGAAGGGTCACTAAACACAAGCATGTACAGACTCACAACTCTCTTTCTCTCTCTATCTCTCTCTGTCACTCACACAAACATAAAACACACACACACACGCCATCCTTTTTCCTCCTCCCTCTCCCCCAAGTGGCTGTAGTGTTTTTGTCTTTGTTGAAATAATTGCAGTGATTTTCAAGACCATTGTCATGGCAACGCAGAGGTTGATGCATGTTGACAGAATCTGTTGCAGGGCGACCGAGAGACTGAAAATGGGAGATAAGAGGTGGGAGGAGAAGTGATGCGCGTGTTTGTGTGTGTGTATGTATGTGTGTATGTGAAAGTGATGATAGTGATGGCGGGGGGAAGGGTTTTCATGTGCTTCACTCCATATGATGAATGGAGATGAGCAGTATGGGACATCTCAGCCTGATAGAACGAGGCCCAAGATCAGGAATGAACAGTTATGGGTGTATTGTGAGCAGAGGAGAGAGAGAGAGAGAGAGAGAGAGAGAGAGAGAGAGAGAGAGAGAGAGAGAGAGAGAGAGAGAGGAAAGCGGGGTGCTATTTTAGTCCGGGTGTTGTCATGGAAACTGCAGCCTCACTACAAATGGAGACATCCAGAACACATGGATCGTCAAACAAATGGCGTGCGTAGGGCCCAGCGTGAAGCTACGCCATGGCTGTGCGACACTGTGCCGTCTAGGTCGAACCCACCCCCACCCACACTGGCACCCATCCCTCCAGTCAGATAACAGTGGCGTCTTCTTCATCACAGAGACTGAATATCAATGGGAGGGTAGCTTTTAGGGAGTGGAGGAGGGGGACGAACGCTTGGAGTCAGGGGCTAAGTGACAGGCAATGGTGTCCATTCAGGCAGCGAGTCACAGCCACTTGCTCTCTGTCTTTTAATTAACAGTCTTTTCCACACTTCCTTCCCTCCTCTCCTCTCCTCTTGTCTCTTCTTCTGTCTACCCCTTCACTCTCTGTCTGTCTCCCATCCTCGCTCTCTCTCTCTCTCTCCCCCTCTCTCCCGCGCTCTGAAGGACGGAGGTATTCCCACATTTCTCCGTTGCTATAGCAACACTGCAGCAAGAACAGGAAAGAGAGGACGCAGGCAGGGAGGAGGAGGAGGGGAGGATGGAGACATGGTGGTGGTGGTGAGGAGGTGGGCTTAGGAAGGGAGGGGGAGGGGTGTGGAAGCGGCCTAAGATGAGGGGATGTGTGAACAATGCTAATGCTAATGATAGAGCAACCAAGTGTTGGTGAATTCCCCTCTCGTCGCATCATGCTGGGCGCAGACTCACATTTCACATCAACATTTGCATAATTGCCAGTGGGAATCTATGTGCTCTGTATGTT
Source organism: Siniperca chuatsi (assembly GCF_020085105.1). Classification (NCBI taxonomy): domain Eukaryota; kingdom Metazoa; phylum Chordata; class Actinopteri; order Centrarchiformes; family Sinipercidae; genus Siniperca; species Siniperca chuatsi. Next base: position 14,161,097 of record NC_058061.1, read on the forward strand.
GCTATGGTTATTGACGTCTTCCACAAAATGATACAGGAGAACTGTCTCCCCTCAGCCATTTGATTCTTTTCTTCCCCCTCTGTGACATTGAGTGTCGTTTTTTGAGCATCATTTAGAAATAAAACAGATCAGACTCCTATCTTGTGTATCTCTATATAGTGGGCCGTTTGGGGCTGAACTGGTATGTGCTTATTTTCCAATGATTCAATCAGCGCAAACCAATGCAGGTCAAATGACCCACCAGACAAGAAGATGTATCTATGTGGAATACGCACAGAAGCCATGGGAAGACCAGAGCTCTTTCATATCGATGTCATCATCCCATTCAATCAGAACAGAACGCAATCTCATTATCGCTGCATATATATCGTAATGAGTTAGAACAAAGCGGTGTTGTATCAATTTCCCAACATATAAAAATATGTAGCGAGCAGCGAAGCTCATGTGGCCTGCTGAGGAGATGAGTGCCCACATCCTCTTCTTACCTCAATACACATGTTTGTCTGGTTGACATCCTGTACAAAACTCAATAGATACATATCAGACCAGACTGAAATTAATATTTCTTTTGTACATGCCACATACATGTTTGAATGCTTAAGCCGTTTGGCACTTGGTGTAGTCTGCTGCATGTCAACTGTGTCTCTGTCGTCTCCTCTCAATCAATAACTCATCTCTTGACGTCAATATTGTTATCCCCCATGGGACAAAAATGTCCTTCTTTAGGACAAAAGGAGAATAAGCAAGATGGGAGGAAGGGGAAGTGAGATATAGAAAGATGAGTTTGTTCTGCCTTCATATGTCATTGTGTTATCCATGCAAGGAATCTCCATACCTTTCCTTTTTCTTGGTCCATGTCCACTGAAATACCACACACTGTTCTCTTCCCGGGTAAAGCCAAAACAATGTTGACGGACAGAGTGACAGGGCAGTTTTTTTCAATAATTTTGTCACATACCTATAAAGGAAAATATGAGTAAGGTTGATATATATAACAACAGGAAATCCACCTTTTTGCTTTTTGTTGTTGGCAAGAATTTTCCTCTGAATTCAGCCCTAAGCACTCATGTTATACTTAATTAAACAGAAGGTCAGTTTCACACAGAAAAAACTTATTTTAATGCCACTAAACCTGAAATTTACAATTGAAGCATTATCCTATTGACTGTAAAAGTTTAACATTTTAGGAAATACATTTTTGCTTTCTTGTTGAGAGTTAGATGAGAAGATCGATACCTCATATCTGTACAGTAAATATCAAGCTACAGTCAGCAGCTGATTAGCTTAGCTTAGCATAAAAACTAACAGTACCTCTAAAGCTTGTTTAATCCGTGCAAAAACTGAAATGTAAAAATAACAGGACATGGTTTTAATGCTAGCTGTTTCCTCCTGTTTCAAGTCCTTGTGCTAAGCTAAGCTAATCAGTTGCTGGCTGTAGCTTCATATTTACTGTACAGCCATGAGAGGGGTATCAATCTTCTCATCCAACTCTCCACAAGAAAGCAAATTACTATATTTCCCAAAACGATTAACTATTCCTTTAACAATTAGTGCCAGAGCTGAATATGTGAATATTACTGAAGCTTCAGGGTAATAAAAGTAACTACATAATTCAGAGTGCCATAAATAGCAGAAATTGTCACAACATTAACCAAGCAAAGTAAAAACATTACCCCCATCTGCAGTTATGGCAAATCAATACTCAAGTGTAATCATTTAATAACAACATCAGCGCAGTGCCTGAAGAGTGTATTTGTGTGTGGGAGTGCATGCACTGGGGAACAATTTGCTACATACCTTCCTCCAGTAATTACACGGGTAGTGTCTGTTTATAATGTATGCTGGAAACAAAATCTTCATAGGAAAGTAATTACTTGAAATCTCATCTTCCACCATAGGCCTACAGTGTAACTAGCATTATTGGTGAGATATTTATGGACAAACTCCTTTCTTTTTTGTTATTAACGGTAGCATGTAAAATGTTTAGAAAGCATTATAAAGTAGCCCATTGTGCTCAGTACCCAGTATTTGAGATTTTCAGTATTCAACATCAAGAGAGATATTTTTGTCTCTGACCCATTACAGCAAATTAGAGTCTGTGAAACATTCAGACTAATTTCACCAAAATTTGCAGCACCTTTAACATTTCAAATTAACTTTAAGGGCAAAAATGTAATTTCTTATGTCATATTAACATGTACATAAATACACACATGAATAAATAAAACTTTTAGATCTTACAGTATTTGGGAATGAGAACATTTTTTTTCATGCCATGGGAAAACCTGACCTAAGCAGAAGAATTGTCTCAGATTGCAAGGGCGTCTGAGTGCTTGCGAGGTACACTAGATGTATGTCTACCAATATAGCCTCCCTATAGTATGTTTGTGTATGCGCTCTCTCTGGATTATTAATTGAGACCTTTGGGTGAGGAAGGAAACAATATTCCCAAGTCAAAAGATCTGCTACATGGCTCTTAATTATACTGGGCGAAGCGAGGGAATCTAAATATAAACTGAGACAAAAGCAAAGTATGTTCAGTACAGTATGAGAAAGCCCTCTGAGAACAGCAGTAGTAAGCTTATAATTCACCAACATAGTTTCATGTAATAGCAGATTTTAAAAAGGCTTCTGGTTTCCTTTTATCTTACATGAATTAAGTCCAACTGGGTCACTGTCATCTTTTCTTCATACTTTTCATAATACTTCGGATTCTCAGTCCAAGCTAAGCCTGCTAACAGTTCTGTGTAGTCCGTTCTCATATAAACAATGCCTAAATAGGCCACAGAATCTATACTTAGTTTTTTTGCAATGACTGCAGCCCACACAGCCGTATCGAACACACTATGCTCGTGTTAGACACATGTGTTTTTTGCAGCCTTCAAAGTGTGAAGAAATAAAAGGTTTTCACATTTTCATGGTTCCTCGATCAGCGGAGATGCAGCCCACAGACTCTGACACCTCTGCTTCATAGTGGAGTTTATGTTGTGTCAGGTTCCCCACAGACTCTGCAGTCTGTCTGTGGGCCAGGGGAGCTGGGGAATCCCTAGAGAAACACACAGCTGGGAGGTTATTGAATTTGAAGGAAAAAGGCAGCACAGGGAAAAGGAGAGGATAGTGCAAGCACAGTGGCTTTCTAGAAAATGACCCCACCATACGTGTGCAAAGGGAGACATCAATATACTGTACAGGGAGAATGTAATCAGAAACCAAGTTTTCCTCTTTTCTTTTTAATACACTAAATAGTTTGGAACAGGAAATTCATACCTCCTGTGGATATGGTTACTTTATGCTGCAAGGGCTATAAGTGGCCTTTTTCAATTTTAAAAATTACCCTACTCCATCACATTATATTCATGCCAAGATCACAGAATGCTCTAAATATATTTGCATTTGAGCATTTGTCTTTCATCTTTAGTGCATATTATTGATTAAAATATTATTTTCTGCTGCATAAGCACTCTTTGCTCACTTTGCCCCCATGTGAGCATTACCCTTTTCAAACATAGCAAGAAAAAGACAAATTTAAGTATTCTCTATGCATTCAATATATGTTTACTCACTATTAACACAAGCTGAGAGATAGCAAAAAGCTGCAAAACACAGATATTAATAATCTGCTTGAAAATGTGTCACCTCAAGGTGCTACAAAACATTTGGTTTGATATCCTTCCTTTGCTTTGGGTTACAGCCTTCAGAAAATACTACGATGTAACCATAATATAACCACCTAGCTGTGGCTTTTCTATTGCTATTTCAGTGTACAGGCCTAACATTATGTCCAAGAAGTCTCATGGAGACTGAGATCTGTGGAGACCAGAGTACAAGCCAAGTACAACATTCAAGAAAATCACTTTGCATAGTACCCCGTAAGACATTTCAAATATAATCTCTCTGCTGTAAGGCCCAAACATTTTATCTAAACATATAATTCAAATTCACTGACGTGGTTCATGGCTAATGCATTTATTACTTTAATCCCTTGAGGTTGTTGTTTCGTGATGTGGGCTGGACGTGCTGCGCAGTGGACATCTGTGATAGTCTATACAGTTTCACCTCACCTCGGGGTTCAAAATAAATTTAAAAATATCAAATCTGGAACATGCAGATGAACTGAAGACCAGAATACAACACAGTGAAGCAAAGGAATCAAGCTCTATTTCGTCAACCCTTTCAAGATAAGAACTAATAATGATGTATTGATGAAGCCCTAGTACCCTGCATATTCTTAGCCAGCAAAAAAATGTGTTGGGCCAGCAACATAACCCAAATCCACAGATTTGTTTTTACACCTGCTTTGCATGGAAAATGTCTAACTATTCACTAAAAGGAACTGATTTGTTTGTTTGTTTTCCTTTTCCTTTCACCATTTGTCAGATTTTCAAATTCACAACATGTGCTAATAATAAAAAATGGCATTGCGGGTTAATGTACAATTACGCTAATGTAACATGATGGACCATTTGATTTATTAAGGCGGTTGCCATGCTGTAGTGATTGCAGGACGTAATAGTGTTTATGTTAGATTAATATGACTGTACTTCTACAGCCACCCCTCTCAATCAGTCAACTAATTTGTTATTAGGATTTCAATCAGCAAAGTCTAATAGATCAGTAAGTATGTTTTTATTTTATATTTATATGTTATGAGACCACCTCTAGCATTATTATATGATTTTAGAAGTTTGTGTTGTTCTGTAATAAAGTCAATGAATAATTTTTCATGATTGCAGATATACACAGTTCAAGAAATCTGTTTTATGTTTTTACAACATCTGCAAATTGTTCAACAATTTGTTAGGTGCTGGCACTCTGTAAAGCTACATTTGTTGCCATACCATACCATTTGCATGGACTGTTATATAACAAGCTACAAGCTATTACAATAAAACTGTGCACAAAGCAGTACAAGGGGCCATTATGTCCAACCATAAGTGTGAAAAGCAAAAAAATGAAGTAACAAAATACAGTGTAAACACAATTATTGTTCAGACGTTTTTTCTTTTTGTTTTATAAAATTTCACGCAATAACTTATTTGTAACATGATCATGTTAAACTTGTTAACTCATTTCTCATTTAGTTAGTTGTGGTGCTCTGTGGGATGAAATCACAACAAAGAATGAAAGTGGTACATGTTTCTAATACCAGAATAACTCCTTACAGCGGGCGTAAAATTGAAGTCACAGAAATAGCAAACAGTGAAATAATATACCTTTCAGTCACTGTATGACAGTCATTGAAGTGCAAGTACAGCACATATTGATCTTGCTATAATTGAAGATATACACCCTTCTGCCACACTGTGTACCTGGATGAATGTGTGAAAAAAATTACATTTAATGACAATACATAAAGATCCAAATTGATAATATCACAAACTGAGATACAACCAACAACTGGGGGAAAAAAGGGGGAAAAAAACACAAAACACATTTTTTTCATCATTATTTAGTATTAAAGAGATCTAAATTTTTCTAGAGCTTAACAACGTTCTCTCTCTCTTTTTAAAAAGCTTTCAAAACAGACCCAGGTTGTTTTTGTATTGTTTCATCAAACAGAACAGCTTACCTTTCAAGGACCAAAAGGTCAGTCCATTTTCTTGTCTTGCAACCTGGTGTCTCAGATATAATAATCCATTTCATTAAGGAGTTTTGCTTCAGACAAACCAAGAAATGTCATCTGGGCTGAAGCATCTGTTGTAAGCACCGGATGGTGCAGAGGATACACATATTCCAGTACTCCATCTATAGCCAAACTGCATCAATTCACCACCATATAATACAGTGAGGTACGCATATGCACATATTCAGATTCCAGTCTCAAGCTTAATGATCTTCATTAAAAGGGGTCATGTGTTTGTTAACAGTACTGCTGTAGGATCAGCCTCCTTTTAAATCGCATCAAGGGCTGTATGTACAATGGCAGCCGCTATACTAAGATGCAACAAAGCCCTTCTGCATTTCCCCCAAATGTTAATAATAATGACGATAACTGTGCATGTTGAATGTTACGGATGTCTCGAGGTATGAAAGGAACATTTCTGTGCTGATTAGGTGAGTCACCATCACAATAAAACACTGCTACAGTAGTGTTCAGGTAAGAAGATTTGTTCCACGGTTAACATGCAGGAATGTACCCTCACACACAGCACACAAGGAGGTATCTAGTATGCTCTTTGAAATCTGACGACACCAAATGTAGCACATCAAGGGAGCAGCCATATGTTGTGTCTTTAGCCTTCATTTATATTCTATTTGTGTCTCTGTGGGGCTACAGTTGAACCCTGCCTACTAGAGCTATCTGTGGGGTTGCAATACATTTACATTTACTATGGTTCTGAATGAGATTCACGACCAAAAACACTAACACCAAGTTGGGAAAATACATGGCTGCAATTTAGATAACTTGAGTTTTTTGATCAATCAGTTCAATACATGTGGTATTGTAGGTATAACCAGATGTATTTTAAAAGATGGCTTAGATGTTTAGCATTAAACAGGATGAACGTGGTGTGCATTGATGTAGAAGATGTTCCTTTCATGGATTAACCTCTGTGACTGTACAATCTGGGTGGGTTTTGTCTGATATCATCACTCATATTATCATCACCATTATTACTATTCCAAAGTGCTCCTTTTCTTCCAGTAAGTGTGGGCTCATTGCTGATAAGAAAAACCATCATCACTCACAAAAAACAGCTCCTATATATATATGCAAAAAAACCCCAGCAAAATCAAATACAGGGCTGCATTACAGTTGAAAACTTTGTTGATATGATTTTGTTGATAATACTATCTCAGGTACACTTATCTGGAATAACTGGTCGCATGTCCAGTTTGCGCTCAATTGCAACAAACATTTAATGTTTCCTGCTTGTCTGTTATCCAAAAAAGGTAATTTATTCAATGTATGCCTTCCCTTGATTCTTCTTCCCATTTCAAACCATTTCCAAATTAGCACGAAATAAATCACAATGGGAGAAGTATACTGAGGACTAATTTCAGACAAACGTGCCTTCGTTAAGAATAAGATTATCTAGATCTGTTAAAGACACTCATTTTGCAAAACCAGTAGTGTCTGTAGAACATCTATAGGAGAGTGACTAAAAGCCTGTCTGAGCATGTTAATAGAGCAGATGGCACCTATCATTACCTGGATGACTAATGGCTAAACCACAAACCATACATTCAATCCAGGTTTAGCACAGAGGCCTGCATAATGTCTCACTTTTTACTTATGTGGTTGCCATATTGACCAGCCACAACCCAATATATGAGTGATTTATTTCACACGTAATGATACATGGCTAGACAACTGTACACATTATATCAAACTAACAAAAATAAAGAAATACATAGTTGAAACGCAAGAAGCGTAAATGGCATTTAACATATGAAAGTTACACTGTAAAAATGTGGATCTTACAATTGTCATACAACCAGACATTATTATTATTAATATACTGTACATTTCCATTCGTTCCAATCATCCTAATATGGATGTTTAATCCCTTCTTGAATGCTGCTGCAGGTAGATGTCTAATCATCCTTATGACAGCATTTTATGGCATGATTATGGTAACCATGAGCAAGGAGGTCATATCAAATTCCTGACTAAAAGCAAATATCTGGCTACTGATCTGATTCAAATAACACACTGTCAACACTTTATTTTACCCATACAGGTCTTTGCATTGGATTACCTTTCCGTGTTTGTGGAACATTGTTTTACCATTAATTGATGCTGGCATGTAAGTATTAGAATTGTCAATTCAAATACCAAGTAGCTGGCTTTTACAAAATACATAATACACTCTCAGAACACAAAAGTTTGTAATGATTACTACTGAAGCAACAGAAAATAGTTTGTCAAACAGAGATCTGCATTTACTGTTCTACAACCTAAATGGACTTTGTCACAAAGCCAATTCAAAGATTCACAATGAGTGTTGCAATTGAGCCCTTATGTTTCTGAGAAGTAGCCTAACTTAAAACATGTATCATAACCAACCTCCGCTATCACCACCCCTGATTATTCACAAAGAAACAAACTATACCAGCTTATACATCCACCCCAAAATATCTCTGCATCAGAGTCTGCAATGATACATATTTAAATGAAAATATATTTATATAATTTGTGGATTTTTCACAGTAGTTTGTACTGCACTGTACCTTTTTGTCCATCTATGTATGCCTACAGAATTGTCACCTTGAGGGAGTCTATTGAGTCACTTGAGAGAGAATGTGGCTTCTGTTTTTTGTGGAAGAAAAATGTCTCTTGGATTTTGTTCTGTAATATCTCCGATCTTCAGTGTGGTGAGTGCTGTGGATGTCTTTCATCTCTGATGACCAACAACGATGTGGGGACTGATTACTCTGAAAGGTTTTTCCCTATGAGAACACAGCTTGTAGAAACTGCAAAAAACATTTGCTTTGGCACAGATTTACATTGTAGCAATGTCCATTCCTTGATCTCCATGGCCATGATCGTTACTACAAACACAAGTGGCCCATTGTGGTAATCCTTGGCTCAGTACGCTGTCACGGATAAGTCTATGTGTTTGTGTATCGCCGTGTCAGTCTATCCTCTCTCCTGGTGTAATGTCAATGCACTCTAGTGTCTAATCATTCTGCGCATAAACCCAACATCAATCCCCTCTCTGTCTCAGACTCTTGCTCACTCTCTCTCTATACTCTCACTTTTGTTTTTAGATCTGAGTCTCTTGGACGTTTTCCTTTGAGCTCCCCTTGAAGAGAAGAGGCTCCATTTGGGGATTCTGGTTTTGGCCCATAAAACCTTTGATCGATCCATGTAAGCCCATGGTAGGCATGGGGAGAGACATCGGCAGCGGTGGGGACATAGAGTTGGGGTTGATGTTGGTGCCATTGCCTGATGTGGAGAGCAAATTAGATGAAGAGATTGGGACTGAGGTACAGGAGATGGGAATATCCTGGCATTGCTGGTTCTTGTTATTGAGGATCCCTCCTGGTCCCATCCCTTCGGTGCCAATACTAAGACCCATCACGTTGTTGTTGAAATGATGGGTCTTGTAGTAATGGTTGAGAGTATCTGTGCGGCCAATGTTGGGAAGGTTGACTATTTCTGGATGATGTATCCTTAGGGTTCCTTCTCCACCACTGCCAGAATTCATTGTTGAACCACCTGAGATGCCACTCCCGGCCCCAGCTCCGATCTCATCTTCTACATTGACAATTTCAATGGCTCTGGCAGGGCCGTGGTGCTTGTGTAGCTGGTGCTGCTTCCGTAGTTTATAGAAGACCACCAACATTACAGCTGCCATAAAGGTAATGGCCACGAAGCAACCAATGATGATCTTAGTTGTTTTCATTACATCATCCAGGCCTGGAATGTTAGTTACATCCATTATGGACACAGTCACTGCATTTTCAGTAGCTCTGTTGGCTCGTGGGGACAGTGAGGAAAGAGAGGAGAGAGAAGGAGATATAGTGATGCCAGGTCGGCCCTCTAACACCCCTCTTTGAACAGTAGGAAAATCTATGAAGGTCTCGTTAATATACTGTCTTGCTGAGTTCTCCTCATCTCCTCTTACTGTCTCTACTGTTTCCACAGTGACAGTGGTGAAATAGCTGTAGCTGTTGCTGGGGTCTGAAGCAGACACATTGAGCACAGCGGTTGCAGTGGTGTTTCCAGCAGAGTTGGTTACCATGCAAGTGTACTGCCCAGTGTCTTGCACGGTCACATTTGTGAAGTTCAGCGTTCCGTCGTGAAGCACTGAGATCCTAACTCGATATGATCCATGGGTCATCAGAGTGCCATTAGGAGTGAACCAATTCACAGAGGTCATTGAGGTTCCAGTACGACATTTCAGCTCAGCAGCCATGCCCTCAGTGACATTGAGGTCAGTTGGTGGCTCAACAATTACTGGGGCATAGCAGGTAAAGTGGCTCTGGTCTAGTTCCCCAATGTACTTTCCCTTTATACCTGGGGGCGCATGGCAGCGAGCACAACATGTGGTGTTGCTGGGAACCGTTTCTTTCAGCCACCAGCTGAGCCACAGAACATCACAGTTGCACACCCAAGGGTTGTGGTTGAGATGTACCCTCTCCAACTGGTGCAAAGGGGTGAAGAGGTCATGGGGCAGAGAATGCAGAGAATTGTGGGAGAGGTTGAGCTCCTCCAAGTTTTTGAGGTCATCAAAAGCATTGCGTTCAATGACTGACACTCTGGAGTGCATCAGCCACAGCTTGCGAAGTGACACTAGGCCCTGGAAGGATCCAGGCCTGACTATCCCCAGCTGGTTCCCTGACAGCTCCAACTCCTCTAGTCGTACTAGTGGGGTGAGGTTAGGGATGTCCTTCAAGCCGCACATGCCAAGATTCAAGAAGCGCAAGTTGACCAGACCTTCAAAGGCAGCCTCTGAGATGAAATCCAGCTTCCTGAGTTCCCCTAGATCGAGACGGCGTAAAGAGGGAACACGGTGAAAGGCAAATGCCGGCAGTGTCTCGATGGGGTTGTTTCGTAGCCATAGTTCCCTTAGCTTGCTGAGGTACTCAAAGGCTTGTGATGGCACCACTGTGAGACGGTTGTCAAAAAGCTCCAGTGTGTTGAGGTTGGGAAGGCCAATGAAAGCTCCCACCTCAATTTGCCGAATGTGGTTCTTGGAGAGCTGGAGGATTTCCAAATGCCGCAGGTGCTTAAAGGTGTCAGACTTGATCACCTGGTGTGGAAACAAAAACATGGAGGCATGTTGTAGCAACATCAAAATATATGAATTCAGTTTGATTGTATGGTCTGTTTGTGGATGAAGCCATATTTACCTGAATTGTGTTCTCTTGTAGATTGAGGTATCTTGTGTTCTCTGAAATATTGTCTGGGACTTGATCTAAACTCTTCCTTGTACAGATGACGCGGCTCGCCTGATTGGAGCAGGTACAGAGGGTGGGGCAGGGGGGTGCTGCCTCTGTCAGCTGAGGTCCATGGTTGTGAAACCACAACAAAAGCTGGACCAACCAGAGGAGGGGGGAAGGGGTACAGGGGCTGGTCACCATGACAACACGCATGGCAACTGAGTCATGACCCACCCCTATTGCTATGATGTTGATAAGTCACTTCCAAAAAAGGGAATTTAAGTGCTCATCTTGATGTTCATATTGTATGCAGTTTTTTCTCCTTCAAGTAGTCACTTTAAGAATTGAGAGGGAAAAGTATAGTGTTATGTTAAAGATTCTATTTATCGTTATTTTACTTTGCTCATGCTTCTTTGACTATCAAACACTTTGTTCTTTTCAACATGTAATTTTAGGGAACCTTTTATTTTTTGTTCCCATGACAATTATTAGAACAGAAATCAAATGTAGGGGAGGATTTGCTCTTGAAAGTGTTGTCTCTGCTGAGGCTGTTGCTTCTCACTGTAGGGGGAAGAGAGAAAAGGAGAGGACGCAGGTCAAGTAAGTACACAGTGCAGTAGCTTTAAGATATTAGCCTAGCACATACATGCATGTATTCCAAGGAATGAATTTAAATCAAAATATTACAGTCGCCAGAGTGTATGACAAGCTGGGCCACGCTTTCTTTTCTAAAGAGGTGGCTCTGAAATTGTGGCCTGTAGTCTAACTTGTGAGTCAGCTGCCATTTTCTTCATAGGTTGAACTTAAGATCTGGGTCATGGTCTGAAATGGCCACAAAATTCTAAAACCTCAAGCTGGGTCACAAGCACTGAAACAGACCCATTGGGATGACAGTCTCATCATCCACTTTATGATGCTGGTATGCTTCTAGTCATATACATACTGACAAAGGTAGAATCTCACATTTAAAAAAATGCAAGGTTGTTGAATGCAATTACAACTGCCGGCAGGATTCTTCTAAACCTAAGGTTAATGCACTGATTTATGCAACCCATCATGAGGCAGCAGCAGTAATTTAGCAATTAAGATATGAAGGAATGATTATTGACTCCTGAAATTTTACTGCAATGCACATGCTGTGTACCATAAGCAATGCACAATCAGACAAGATCCCCAACCACCAAAGTTGATGAAATGACAACTAAATTGTGAACAAAGGAAAAAAGATTTGGCTTTTGTAATATATAAATGTGTGTGTCTTAAGAGAGTGTCACATACTTCTTGAAATAGAAATGGCTGCAAGCATCAGCACACTCACTAAATTTAGAAAAGCTTGGGCTGTTTCCCTTACAATGATTAGACCAAAAACAAAGTGTTCATTGTTTTCTCAAGCACGTTATGCTCGACACTATGACTCTAGCAGTCACAAGCCTGTATTGTCTGTTGAAAACAAATAAGATCTTTGTTACCTGTCACTTATATGACCACTGTGTTGCCATTATCAATATTTTATATAAGATAACTCTTGGATACATTTTCCAAATAATTTCCTATCTAATAAAAAGGTTATTTTTTAAAAGGTTCCATGGCAGTCCTTAGTATCTCCTCTCCTATGCAGCGACGATGCATGCGCTCCTAGAAACACGGTTGCTGTGGCAACCTGCTCACTCACCATCTTGTGTTTTTACTGTCCAGTGCCCTATTCCACATTACTGTGTTTAGTTGAGCTTGATGAACATTTGCTGTTCAAGACTGATCAGCAGCACCTTTGTGGTTTAAATCAACTTATATTTGACTTAAATCTTAAGGTTTATTCCCTTCGTAGCATTTTGTGTTACACCGGATATAAAATCAACAGTATTTTACTCTGTAGGTACCTTTAGCTAGAGGAACAAAAAGTGAACGTTGAAAATGTTTTGTATATGTAAATATATATTTGCATAAGTGCAGGGAAACCTGAGAAAGCACACAGTTGAACCTTAGCCTTCAATATCACAACAGGAGGAACAAATTTGTCATGAATCTTAATATCTACAATGGTCTGAGGATTAGGTCAACATCAGTCTTTATTACAAACATAGCTCTGAGAACTCTTAAAGCAGCTATTAGGAAAGCTCATAAGGGAGTGTATGCTAAAAATAGACTTTTTCAGATGCTCTGCACATCCCACAGACTCTCTCTCTCTCTCTTACACACACACACACACACACACACACAGATCACCCATCCATTTCCACAACTGTCCTAACTGTAACTGCCACAGAGAAATAACAACACATTATCCATCTCTAATAAGAAAGTGTAGATTTATGACTACAAATGCTAAACCTGAATGTTACTCTATGCGGCGCCTTTGCAGCACTCCCCATTATGGTGTTCTTTACACTGCTGTCCTTTCTTGAAGACTCTCCTTCTCATCCCCATCCAGCAGGTAATTATGCATTTCAGTAACTTGATGGAGTTGAAAAAAAGAGTTTCAATGTCTCTCCCAGACATCAGAATTGTATCTGATCCAGAGTGGTGGTTTGATAGTTACAATGATTAGCTCAACAGAAAATGATTCGTGGAAGCATCAAAACACAACATCATTAATATTTAGCTGGTTAAAGAATTGAAACAGAGTTTGTTTTTCATGCAGTGTTTCATGCACTGGAACTTCATTATACACACTGTTAAATGGTGCTTAGCCTTTTTTCCCCCTTTCTTTTGTGTGTGATTTTTGAAGGTGATTTCAAGACTGCCATTGCCTAATTTCTCCTGCCACTGCCACCATTCTGGAAATGTACAAATATGAAGGTAATGGAGAAGTTTGTTTTCCACAAATGTAAATGTGGGATGATGAGCAGTTGTATTCAGCAAAAATACACTCTGATATTGCTCTAAATAAAATTTTCAAAAATGCAAAATAGCTTCTTTTTTTAACTTCTGTTTCCTTCATGGCATCATAACATGATAACATGAACATGCATTTCTCATTAGACAGAAGCTGTTGGCAGCTGTCAACAATAAGTTATAACACTGAAAAAGCACAAAAAGTACATTGAAGGAATTGAGCTACAGTTTGTCTTTGCATTAGGTGGCAAAAGTCAGAGACAGTAAAAACAATATATGTAAAATACCACACAGGGTAAAATTGTATTAAGGGAGAGACCTTAAATCTGCTAGCAGGACGCCTGTTGCCTTGACCCCCCATCTTCATTTCTCCACCACATGAGAGCACAAGAACAACAGCACAGGGTTGATGGTCTTTTTTTTTTTTTTTTTTTTTTTTTTTTAGAATATTACACCTTGACTCATCTGAGGGCCAAGTGGCCAGTGGCCTTCCTTCCTATCCTTGTGCAAAATGTGTTTTCTTTAGGTTTATGACACGTTGAAACATCGGCTCTATTGTTTTATTTCTAACCAATTTCACTCACAGGTATTTCTCTTTCTTGATCTTAGCCTTTTTTCCATGTCAAGAGCAGATTGCAACCATGTAGATATTGATTATTTGATCAGGCCTGAAAAAGCGCTCAGTCGTGAAAAGACAAATTAGCTGCAAGCTGCTGACCAATTGCTACAAACCAATCACATAATCGTAAGCGCCTGATTGTATCAATGCCCGGCTCTCCACAACAGAGTCATTGAGGTTTATGAAGAGGCAAAAATCGTGGTGTTGTTTTCAATAAACACCGAGGCTGTGGGCTGTGGGATGTTTCCTGTATGCCTACACAAGGCCCAATTAGACCTCATGTATTTACAGATGGTCTAGATGAACACAAAGCGACACAGGTGCAGCAGGGCCAACATCATCTGCTGTAACTATGACAACACTAGATTGATTCAGGACGTGGGAATCAGGGGTAGGATGGGACGCATTTCACCAGTATAGTAACAACCTGGTGCTTTAAGAGAGAGAGAAAATTGCCGGTTCACGCCAAATATTTTCTCAACTTCCAGCTGATGACAATTATATTTTCCATTTCTCTCATATCAACTCGTGGGGGGGAAAAGCAAACAAATATAATAACAAAAAAAATAGCCATTACCTGGAAATTTCTCTTGCAGTCGCTACCTCTAAGCAGCAATCTCTCCTCATCATATAGCCTCTAGCATAATATCTCCTACAATTCAGCAGAATGGCCTTATTCATCTATGCAGCTGCGCTCACTACGGCGCACCTTCTCGGGAACGCAATTGAAATTCTGAATAGGCCTAATTCTGCACATGCTGCATTACAAAATGGCTTGCATCCATTCTCTCTTCAGGGTAATGACAACATGACTGCACCCAAAAATAATCCACAGGCTCAGTGTTTTTTGGGGGGAAAAATAACGTGTGGACATGTGAAACACACAGGCTTACATAAGGAACCATGTTATTTTAATACATTTGCAAGGGCTACCACAGCTTTATTCAACTGATATCGACGTTGACTGTATCTTTTGCTGATATTAATTAGCCAATTTGCTTAAATTACTATGCAACCTTTGCACGTTTTATTATTCAATCTTTGTCATCTTGTGAGTGATTTCAGCATCCATGCAGATTAGATAACAAATGCAATCATCACGCCGGCCATTTCAGTCCCTTCTACCTGTACAACCAATATACACGTACCTTAATGTTTCGGCGGCTGCGGCGTAAGGTCGATGTTTTCTCTCCCCTCGTCCCTTCTCCCGATCGTCAGTTTTCCAATCTCGCTATATCTCTGCTTTTCTCTTCCCTAAATTGATTCGCCTGTTTCCACGGCTGTGAGCTGGCTCTTACTCTTGTAGGCTATTCCGCAGCGCCAACGCAACGCGGGGGGCTACAGTGATGGCAGGTTAAAGATGAACACAATCCATACACACGGGGGGAGGGGGGGCAGAGATCAGATTAAGGGTTGTTGGAGAAAATGATGTTAGTATTATCACATTTAGGAACGAGGTCTGAGACGGGTGCATCCATGCGCCTTATCATCCTTGGAGAGGAACGCAGGCAGCAAACGCGACGGCGCCCGGTGGGCAGAGCATTTTGCGTCCAGCATAAGCGGCTCTTTACGCACATTCCGTATGTTTCAGTCAGAATCCCACTAAGACAGTATTAGAAGAATAGATGAAGGACCAACTACTTATGGATATACCTGCGTTTTTTAGATGATTTGAACGTTTAAACTCTACGGCTGAATGTTGTAAGGTTCATTATAGTCTATTTGGTTTGTTTTAGTCTGCAGGTTTTGTTTCAGATCTTCGGAGAAACATAAGCTCTATGCATGTAATGCGTATGTAGTCATATTTATTAATATGACTCAGCAGCACTGAATGATCAACAGGAAATATTGAGTCTGTTAATGAGTTGTGAGATGTGTTAATTCTGTGAAATTTCAAGCATTTTGGGTCAGTTTTCAGTGTTAATAGCCATCTAATAGACACCTGTTTACTGTTGAACCAATAGGCCAAACCATCTGCAGTAAGAAACATTTCTGCTTCATTGAGTCTTAAAGAGTTTTTTAGGTCTACTAATGTCCATATTCATAATGAATGTGCAGTGCTAGCATATGCATTTTAGCAATGGCTAGCTAAGATTAAATCTAGCAAACTAATGAGGTCTGTTTTCTGCAGTCTTTGCATATGAGTATTTTTTTTCCCTAAAGCAGTTCTCAGTGGTGAATTTAAAGCTGTACAGAAGGAAGCCACTACCACTATTACTTGCTATCAGCATCCAGACTTGGACAGCAAACACTCTGCAGCCCTGTGAGTTTTGCACATTATAAAACCCAAACCTTCACATACTTCTGAACCCCGAAAATGTGCGCATGAAGTATTTTGTGAGCAGGTTTCAGAGTTACGTAGGCTACTAGTGGGCTGCTGCACGTTTTAATTAGTAAATTGAAATAAATGCAAGTTATTGGCCAATAAAGAAAGCTTTAGTCAGTAAAGAGATGCCAGTCTTTCTCTCTAAGTGGCCTCCCCATATTGATCTTTGCCATGTGTATGCCCACATGTGTCAAGTGCTTTATCTCCTATATCATCATTATTCCCTTGACAACGTGGGCAGCATTTATTTCAGTTCAAAATTTTTGCAGAAGAAGAGAAGCAAACAATTGTAGCTTTGTATCCACTAGCAAAGAGGTAAAAATAAATCTCAGTGCATCTTTGCTCTGTCTCAGCTCACACTAAAGGTCAAAGGACAGAGAAGGCCAGTTATGCTTCAGAAAGACCCCCAAGATATATACACTCTCCTCCTCTCCATCGCTCTCCCTCCTTCCCTCCCTCACCCTTGCTCTTACCCTCCCTCTCTGTGAATGCCGTAGTGAGCATTGTTCACGACCACTAGCTTTTGCTGAAAGCTGCACAGCAATGAGGTCTCTGTGCCTTTTGCCTCTCTCTTCCTCTCCCCTCCCCCTCCTCTGCCTCTCGCTCTCTCCCACCCATCTACCTCTCTCTCCTTCCCTCTCTTTCTCCCTCTATCTCACTCCCTCTATTAAATTTCCAGTCACACAGTGGTGCAGAGGATATTCCTTCTTTCCTTATTTCTCCCTCTTCCCTCATTCTCTATCACTCATGCTGAAATCTTAGCCCACATCCAGTCTCTCACCCGACCCCGGCTGCCTTTCAGTGCCTTTCTGCCACTCTCATCATCTCCTGTACATGTTTTTGCCTTCCAACCCCCGCGCCATTTAAAATGATTCCACGCCGCCCATGCCAAACCCACCCCGTGCCTCTGCTCTCCTTCCTTCCCCCTCTTTCCACTCTATGTCCTCACTGTGTCATTGCACATTGCTTCTGATATCCCCCTTATGCATGTATGGTACGCTTGTGTGTGTGCATGCACCCTTGAGCGTGTGTGTGTGTGTGTGTGTGTTTGTGTGTGGGAGGGAGAGGGGACATGCATTTGTGCACAATAAATGAACAAACACTCATCGCTGTATTGCTTGTGTCATCAGTACAGGAAGGCTCTTGGAGTAGAAGAGTAGAAATACAGCGGAGAGAGCTAATCCCACTATCCAGAGGACGAGTGCATGGCATTTCCAATACAACCCAAACCCCATAAACTCTTAATGCTGTGTTAGGAGCCACAGGGGAGGAGAAGGGGAGGGCGATGAGGATTTGGCAGCAACATGCTAGTGCCAAGACATATGTGGCATGCTGATAGCACTAGAGAGGTGCAGCTCACTCTGTGAAGAGGCTTTGGAGGGGTGCTGATACGCATCCATCACTTCCATCATTTCGGGACCTAGCTACAGGCCTCACCACTCTGGAAGTGGGTGGTTGAGTAATTGCACTCAGTATAAAAGCAAAGATTAAGAATGTGGATAATTTTTGTAGCAGTACCACTGATGTTAGATTTGGGTGAAGAGCATTAGTGATGTGTTTAATGGCCCCAAGCATCCAATTGGGATTGTGAACAAAATGATATTTTTGGTGGTTATTTTTGGAAATGTAACTGAAAAACGTTGGATTGGTGCTCATTGCCATCTGCAAGAGAATAAGAGAGATTCAAGGGAGAGTTTTGAGTTATTCATGGTGACATCCCTGTGTGTGTATGTGTGTGCGCGTGTGAGAGAGACAGAGAGAGAGCGAAAATAGAGAGAAAAATCCTAGTGTCACAGTATCTTAGCAACTGCCTCCATCTCCTTGGAGACAAGAACTGACATCATTTCCTGTCTGTGAGAACTCAGTTTTGGTTTGCACACAGTGTGTTTGTGCGTATGAGGGCATGTGTGTGTGTCTGTTTGTTGTGTTTGTGTGTTGGCGTGGGTCCACGTTCATATGCAGATGCGGGCCTGCAGTATGTGCACCGATGCAAACAGGATGTATTCTAGCTTTTCAGTCGGGATGTGTTCAAGAATCTCACTCTATTTGTAGTTACCAAAAACCCATTTTTCTTATAGCTTAAGGTTAAGTCCATAAACATAGTTTGTGCCTTGTATTGTGTTGCTGTAGACATAATGTCACTAATGCGGAATGTTGTTATTTGTTTATTTTCCGTCCATTTGTACTTTCACAGCCATGATTCTGCATTTGCAACATCAAGTTTGTCAGTAAGAGAGAGTCTGGTGTTTATATAGGCCTGCCAAGCAGCCTCTGTGTTTTAATGCAAAGAAAATGTCATCTTCAACTGCCATCTTGTGAGCAACAGAGTGAAGTGCAATCAGAAATGAATTCTCTCTCGCCTGTTTAAGTTTCTGTTATTTCATGTTACATACAACACATTTTTAGCTTAAATAACCATCAGACATTTCTTTGTATTTTTCACAAACTTAAAAAAGATAAGCACCAAACTACATTAATGTTGCCAGGCTCATTCTGTTAAGAGTTTATTTGGGAAACTTTATTTCACACGAGATAAATGGGAAAGATAAATCTTATCACCAGCACCTTTTGGTCACTCAAGCTCTAGGAGAAAGGTTTGAACTTGCCAATGGGAATAAGTATAAATTGTGCTGCAGTGCATAACTGGTGATTTCATTTTTATATAAGAATAATATTCTTTAAATGACTGAATTCTCTCAAGACAGAAGTTGCTTCTTCTCCATTGAGTTAGCCAGCACTCTAGGGAGTAGTCATGAAATTAACATTAACGTCCAAACTGCACTCAGCATATTACAATAGCTTCTCACAAGTCCAGGATGACAACTTCACAAATAGGAAGACCAAAGCTAGTGTAACATATAAGATGTAAGTTGAAACAGGGATGTGACTCCCTAACAAACCTATATTATTTAATATGCTGCATGTGAGGATTTTGGCTGAAAGCTCGTTGAGTTAACTTGAAAGAAGAGGTCAACATTCTGGGAAATATGCGTATTTGCTTTCTTTACAAGAGTTAGATGAGAAGATTGATACCACTCTCAAATCTGTACGCTAAATTATAAGCTACCACCAGTAGCCGGTTAGCTTAGCACAAAGACTGGTAACAGGGTAAAACAGCTAGCCTTTTGTCACCATGAGGTTGTTAGGAAACCAGTAGAAACTCCAAGAAATAGTCTGGAACATAACCTCCTGTAAAAATCCACAATGTGTTGGTTTTTTTTACGGATTAAACAAACAAGATCTAACATGTACATTAGTGAGATTTAGAGGTGCTGTTAGCCAGGCTAGCTGTTTTTCCAGCCTTTGTATTAAGCTAAGCTAACCAGCTGCTGGCGATAGCTTCTAATTTAGCGTACAGATATGAAAGTGTATTTTCCCAAATGTGAAACTATTCCTTAAAGAAATGGGAGACTTGTTGATGTTGAAAATGCTTTAACAAACTTTATCCTGTAACAACATGACACATGGAGGCATGTAAAGTTGAGCATCCTTTTATCAAGAGTGCTACTAAAACACGACCGTCCCATCTCACATAGAAACAGAGCTGGCTCCAAATGCATTTTAAGGTAATGATTTTGTTTTGCAGATGCATCAAGTAAGAGCTACAAAAACACTGAGAGATTGATGACACTATTAGTGTGGCCAATCTTGTGTTTACTAACCACAGAAACAGAAAAGACTCTATAATCTCAACAACAACAACAAAAAAAAAACAACTAAAAAGCCTCATTATCAAAGACAAGCTTTAAGAGAAACAATGTGCTCCACGGGAAGAACGGCTCTACTGGGATTACAGTGAATTTACAGCAGAAAACTCAAAGATAACTGACTGGTGACTCCATACAGTCAGCGGTTTGATGTTACAGAGAGTATATTCCACTGACCACAGCATATAATATCATGATGTGTCAGGACAACTTAGTATCATGATTGAAAAATGCTAAAGATGCAAAATGACACATAATAAAATGGCCAAGAAAAGTTTTGACATCCAGTAGAGACCTTGCCAAAAATCTGGGTCAGTGCATGAAAGAATACAGAGCTTTAACCTTGTACTAGGAGATTACTATTCCAGGCTCATGTGAATCAACTAAGTCAGCAACACAGAGTCAGACCATCACACAGATCAGCATACGATTTACAAAATATCCCAGGGGAATCAGTGTCCAACATCGTGCCAAGCTGATGCTTCAGCAGAATTTGTACACTTCAGCAAAGCATTTATATTCAAGCACACAAATTTAAATGGAGGAGCAGTAGGGGGAAGTTAAGGCAGCAAAGTCGCTGCTGCAAGACCCAAAGGTAGACCACCACGACATACATATTGCCCAGAGAAATTAGCATTACAGCCGAGACTGCCATCCCCAGCATAACTGCTGGCATGTAGAACACACAGATGACTTGATGTATTGTCTCTACATATTGCTTTAAGTGGGTAAACTGTTGCAGTTTTGTCGATAAATGATAACATAATATGTAGCCTAATACCACAAAGTTAGGATCTAACTGGCTAAGTGACAGCCTACCTGGTAACACCTGAGATAAATATGGCCTCCCACTCATTTCAGAAGTGTGCTTGTTGAGACTTTTGCACCATGAGCAACATGTTAGGATTGTGTGTAACTAAAGAGACATTTTTAGGCATGGTGTGGCTCTAGTGACGGCAATGTCGTCCTGTCGGTCCAGACTGAAATATCTCAAAAACTATTGGATGAATTTATGCAAAATATTGTACAGACATTCATGGAGGCCAGAGGATGAATTTTACTGACTTTGGTGATCCCCCTGACTTTTCATCTAGCGCCAGCATGAGGTTCACATTTGTGATTTTAAACATCTCAACAATTGCCATGAAATTTGGTACAGATATTCATGTTCCACTCAGGATTAATCTTTATAACTTCAGCACTGTTACCTGCAAAAAAAGCTTCAGTTGTACTTACTGTGCTTATTACCAAATGCTAGCATGCTAACTCACTACACTAGTAAACATAGAAAAACATTATATCTCCTTAACATCAGCATGCTAACAATGTCAATGTGGATGTTAGCATTTAGCATCACTGTGCCTCAGCCCAGCCTCACAGAATCTATAAACTCTTAGTCTTGTTAACACTTTCTCTTGAAAACATTTTATATGCATTGACAGCAGCTTGTCCTGTCTATCACAACATGTGCAGGACATTGGCATCGGTACTTATAACTTACACACAGGTCCAAGCATATAAAGTTGACAGTGACCAGCAGAGGAAGAGTCAGATGAACGACAACAGGATCAATGTAACTGCAGGGGCTTGGACTCTGCAGCTCTACCTTTGTTCTCCTGGTTTCTGCAAAAGTAGGGGATTACAGAATGTCTTGCTGACAACTTCAGTGAGAAGGTGTTGCCGTAAAGCGAACCTCTAGCCAAGAAATGAGCCCAGATCACAAAGACTAGAGCAAGTGTGTATGCATGAGATTGCTTTATTCTGGACTTTACAAGCCTACATTCTAATAAGTTTATATATTAATTTGAAACTAAACAATGAAATTACATCCAATGAAGCAGAAAGAATGTCTCATAAGCACACTGCATAGTCATGTGCTATAACACAGCAGCACATGGTTGATCGACCATCATGAAAATGAAAAAAGGGAAATAATGAGCAATCACATTCATGTACATGCATCAAAACCGTGTAGTGCAGTTAAAGGGCGATTAGGTGAGGCTTATGTGAAAGTCAGTTAAGTTGGCTCCTCTTCATTCTCTTCAGTCCAACAGAAGACATCTGAGGAATCCTTGATTTTTCAGATCTTTTGTTTGTAGTTGTTTTTTTCAATTCTGCGTTATTTTTTTCTCTTACTTTCTTGCGCTTGATTGCCCCTTTTATCTTAAACATGTAACACATGTAAGATACCCAAGACCCAGCTGCAAAAAAGAAAAGAAAAAAATCGTCAAACTTTATAATAAATCTATTGTACATACAAATATAGTAAATAAATATAGTGGGATTGGGATGTTGGGTATATCATCAGAATTATTTCAGATGAAAATATATTTTAGCCAAAAATACAGTATTTGCAATAAAATCAATAAAAGTATCATATTCTCCTGTTCCATCACTTTTTGTTAGCGCAAATAACTTTTTAACTTGTTGTGTGATTACCTTTTCACGGACCATCTTGACTGCATTTTTATTACAAGAGCAATTCAAAAGTTCCTTCTCAAAAAACAGACAGTTGACAAGGAGTAGGACTGCACTGTTGTTCAGCTCTCTGTGGTTTGGTAAAGTGTAGTTTTCATCAAAAGTGTGATGCATCGCCACCAGAATCACTTTATCACATCCTAAATCTTTGGTACAGACAGAAAACACAGATAATAGTTTGCAGCTAAAAGACAAAACATAATATCACATTTTCATATGCATTTGGGTTTCTGCATGTTTACCTAAGGCGCTGGATAGCGCTGAGTCAATGTCAGTCTGAAAACGACTGATGATGGGACAGAAGACGATAGTCACATCACTCTGCTGGGGTGAGTTCACTTCCTTTCCACCTTTTTTGGTGAGCTTTCGAATAAATTTCTTGTGAGATTTTAAAGTGTTTCCGGCTACATATGGGTAAATTTTCTTCATTTTTCCTGAAAAAGAAAAAATGAATAGTCAAATTTAAGTTTTACTTAACCCTAGTGTTCTGTTTGGGCACCCTTTTGACAACTCAAAATATATACTAAACATCATTTTAACAGCGTTATACTTTTAATGGCTTTATGAGAATATCTCATAAACACAATTTTGAACTGGTGTCATGTTTCTGACGTCTGCTACAGAAAAGAACCCGGCTGTGACAGAATGGGTTCTCACATGCTCGAGATCTGTGACTGGTGTTGACAGAACTTTTTGCAGCTCTACTCCTCCCGAATCTCAAATTTGGATTTCTGTTACTGTAGTTTTATAGCAGCTTGTTCAGAAGAGGTCTCTAATTGCCCCAAATATACTGTATATACTATGCAGGATGACGTACTGTACATTTCTTTGTCTGTGAATGACTTATTGGTAAACAAAAGGAATATTTATTTGTTCATACATAGCTCATACAACATAAAACATGAAATATTTTCCTTATTTGGTATAACTGTATTTTGTCACCTTCATCAAATGTGCAAGCCCAGTTTGTGTTTAAGGAAGTTTTAGCACTTACATTTTTTCAATATTTAAAGGAAAGAAGTGATTTTGCAATCATTACTGTTATTTTTACACATACAGCGGTGGCATCTGTAAGTGAGGAACTTGTACTTCAGTATTTCCATTTTATGGTACTTTATACTTATACTTTCAGAGGGAGACATTGTACTTTTCACTCCAGTACAGTTATTTGACAGTTGTAGTTACTGGTTAGCTTTTAAATTCAGATTTTACAATGCATTGCTAAAGATTAAAGCAGTGGTTTCTAACATAAAGTTCAAACTACCTCCACCTCAACCAGCAACAACTGTAAAATGCTGCTTACACATTCACAATCTAATAATGTCATACATAATAACACTTTTTTTTACTTTCGAAAAGCAACTGAATACATCTACTACCACTGAAATCACCACAGCGTAAGGACACATTTCAGACATATTGTTTGAAACATATTTTACAAAAGCATGTAATATTTCGAGTCTATTTACCGTTTGGGCCGTTTGATAGTCTGTTGTTATTCCGTGTCCCACCAGCCTCTGAAATTTACAGGAAATTCAATGTTTAGGCTTTGAAAGCTTTCACTTTCACTTCAAATCAAATTAGAAATGACGCACTATGGATGCATTGTCATAATCTAACCAGCAGGTGTCGGTATTGCAACATTATTGGGCATAGATAGGACTTTGAGGGACGTAGCTGCTGTTACTAGGCTTACACATAGCCTTGTCTATTTAATAGATTAAGTATCAAATCACTTGAAACTAAAAGTAGCTTTTCAAAACCATATGCTATTCAGAAATTAATGATTAATAATATACCAGATGTTTGGGGCATCTCGTCTTTGCCTCATTTTATTAGCCTATACTGAAATAGAAGGGAAACTGAAGACACAAAACACATATTTAAAGCTTTGACGGATGAGGTATCTGACTGAAATCTGTATTATACTGTTTGTTGTAGGTTTTGGAATTGACTAAATCATCACAACCATACTCTACTTAAAGCAGGTCTTTACCTCTGAGATTGTTATTGTCTTCTTTTCGATGTCAATGGAGCAGCTACAGATACTGAATGTACTGGTTTATAGTTTTCTGCATATCTGTTCATATTGTCAGCTTATGGACCACCAGACTACTTGACTGCCTGAGGTCAGGAATACATCATTAATTTGAGTAGTCTCTTTAAAGCTACATTCATAATATAGCACCGTGTTAATTGACATTCTGACAGGCAAACATCACTGTGATTGCATATGTTTGTCACTAAACAAAACAGTTCAGTGTGTGCGCTGTTGTACAAGGGGGTGTAAACTGTATCCGTGGGAGTGATTCTTCATCCATCTGTAATGTAAAATTGTCTGGATCATCTGTATCTGCACTCAGCGTCAGCATCGCCCCTCAGGCTTCACTTACCTCTGACAAATGAGCAGTGCTGCTGATGGAGTGGTCAGTGGGCAAACTATGGCCTTTATTCAGTGATCTCCAAAAGATGACCAACAATGTTAAGAAAAACACATTTAGCTTTCGCAGACACATGGTTGGTTTTTGATTTGTTTCCTTTCCATATAAAGTACATCATGTCCTGTCATATCAGGAGTCCCTAGAGCTTACAGGGATCATCCCTGGGTGCAACCTTATGCTAAAACATATCTTCTTTCAAAATGGAATATTACTTTTCTAGTTCAACAATTTTTAAATCTCTTCTACAGGGGATATGTGTATTTTCTTATATGATCTTTTTTTCTGTTTAAAATGTTATTTAAATAAATCGTTCCACATTGTTCTTCTGTCGTAGTTCATCAGTCTAAAAAGGATGACACTCTATTCTGTAATGACCTAAAACAAGACATGTGTTTTGTGAATTAAACTAAGGGTAAACTGATTTAAGGTATCAACATCCCTGATAAAAACAAGCAGCAGAAACAAGCCGCACACTCAGCAGAGGTGATTATAGCATTTAATCACTGAGTCCTATCGCCAAGCTTTGCAGGCTTTGCAATGTTTGATTTACCCGCCCTCTTCCTGAGGAAAAATCTCATTCACTAGACGGATTGCTGAGCGGGCCTCTCCGACCAGCCCCTATAAATCATTCTTTAATCAGAGGCCTCTGAGATTGGGTGCAGACACCCGTGGGGGCACAACTGTGACACCTCAACTCCTCCCCGTGCGTCTTTGCAGTCCAAGGAGTTTTTATCCTCTTCTGTTTCCTCCTCGGGCTTGTCTGCATTTGTATCAGTCATCAGGAAACTAAGAGGGATGACCCGCCCTGCACTCCCTGCTCTCTACCAACACCCCAACACTTCCTCTGCTTGGAAGGGAGTGATGCCAAAGAAGACCAGGGACAAGATTACTGATTCGAGAACACAGGCTCTGGGTCAGGGCTGGATTATTAACCGGGCAGAGCGGACAACTGCCCCGGGGCCAAGAACACCTGGGCCCTTAAAAGTTACAGTTTAGTTACAGTTTGTCAACTGGTTTGTGGTAATTTAAGTGAAAAGTGTTTGGGAATATGCACCACTAAAGCTCAATATCAGTTGACATGATAAGCAGGGTCCTGATCTTGAAACCATGCCTTAAGGAAGGTCCTTGTGTCAAAATCTAGTTATAAGACCTTCACCATTTCAGTTGATACTGTGCTTATATGTTGCATTTTCCTAAATGAATGTATTAATCAAATTGCCACATAGCAAACCTCGGGACGGGTAGTATTTGAGCATAGATTAACTGCACAAATGCACGCAGAGTGGGAGGAACAGGGGGTTAAATATAATATCCTTCATCAAAAGAAGTTAATTTACTTGCGAGTCACTGACATGAACACATTTGGGCACACTTGTCTCTTGTTATTTATTGTCACCAGCAGATCTTGTTCTTTTGAGAATCGAGAGCAGTTCTATCAATTCACGAGAGAGAATCAACTGAAAATAGTAGTTAGTTATGCCATTATATAGAATACAAATGCAACTACATTTAAATATAAAATATATTATTTAAAAAATACATAAAACATAAATTATTTTGCTCTTAAATGTATTTTTCTGAGCATTTTAAGCATTGGGTAATGTTGACTCAAGTAAAACTCAACTGACAGCTAGTTGATATAAAATTAACACTGGACATGGACAAACCATGAAATAAAATAAAATTTGAAGTTCATTATCCAGAACAGAAAAGAGGAAACTAGTGCTGAGGAGGAAAAAAGCTGAATGTTTATGGATGTGTTTCATCCTGAGGGTTTGATTCATCATGTGTGGTTGGCCTAAATGTCTCTGAACCAATCTTTTGATGACATTTCACATCTATGTCACTCTATTTTGATCATAGGTGTTGCTTCATCCTTGCCACCTACGTCAGCCACATGTAAGCTCATTCAGATTCTATACTGAATCTCGTCTTGCTGGTTAAAATATTCACATATGGGGATGCATTCAACTGGCAAAAAGTAGTCAATATGCTGAGCTTACTATGCAGCAGATAGCCTATGTTGTGTGCCCAAAAAAAGGAACCAGCATGATGATAAGTGAGTAAAGTCAGATGAGTGAGACGAGAGAGCTGGAGACTTTTTTTTTATATGCAAAGAGGCTCTGACGTCACCGTGTTGAAACATTTTTCTGTCGCTCAGCCGGTTTGGAGCTGTCAGAGGGCGCACTCCCTGCTTCTTACTCGTGCGTGATGACCATGGAGGCGTCCAGGAGTTTTACAGATGCATGTCATTTCCAAACTCAGTGCACAGCGAAGGATGCCTTTCTAATTCATGAACTGCAGAGATGGGACGCAGATGGATTGTGTTAATATGCTCCGCGATGAAGTGATGGAAGTGTTGACTGCCAAGTGACAAGACGCAGAAGTTGTTTTGGGTTTTTTTTCAGCTTTGGAGATAGTGGGCAGCTCAGCCACTTAAGCGACTAAAACAATCAGAAAGGACGGAACGAAATCAATTAGAAAATCATGCACTGTTCATATCCAAGGAGAGATGGCATGCGTGCTCCTCTTCAGTCGACTTCTTCCCTTCTCACACCGGCTCACAAGAACATCTATTTGCTTATTAGCCCTTTTCCTTTCATATTTGTGCTACTGTGCACTGTTCCCTGCCGATACCATCATGCAAAAGTCAGGTGATCCGACGCCCAGCTGTCAGCGCGCCCTGGCTGATGGAGCCAAAAAGCGCATTCAGAAATCCCTGTCTTGCGTTTTGCCGTTGGATGAGAGACGGAGCAGTATTGAGGCATCTCGGCTGAAACCCGACCAAAGACCTCCTTCGACTCTCCACATCATCAGGAACGACACGCCCAGTCCTCCTATGGGTAATTTAAAGTTTGGGAATAAAAAGTTACCAAATGCTATCATAGTTGGTGTGAAAAAAGGAGGGACCAGAGCTGTTCTGGAGTTCATACGAATTCACCCTGACGTGCGAGCGGCTGGCACCGAGACACACTTCTTCGACAGGAACTATGACAGAGGCCTGGAGTGGTACAGGTATGTCGGCATGTCTCACCTGCACAGGTGCATGCGTGTCTGTCCCAGTGGTCATGCAATCTAATCTTAAAATAGATAACCTGCAAATGACACCACGATTACAGTTTAATCAGGCTTTGTGCCAAGAAATCAAAGATCGGGTTGGAGATTGAGATTGCCGATGTGTTTTGCAGTTCTGTAAGAAGGATGAGTCATTAGCAGCCTTAATTAGTGAAAGTGTAGCCATTTAATTTGGCTTAAGCCCTCAAAGACTCCTGGGAGTATCTGGACATGGCTGATGGTATAAATGATATAATATAATTATATAAATCATGTAAAAAAGGCTGATATGACTATTTTGCTTTGTAATCTAAAATACGATGACGATATCTGGCCAATATAAATGTCTAATTTAATTCAAAATTTCTACAATTGGAATTTAAAGTAGTAGTTATGTAGCTATGGTATGGCTTTTATGGCTTATATAATATTATAATATGTATAAACCTCTTTATTCTTGTGGGTGTTCCCTGACCAAATACTTATTTAAATTCTATATTGATGGAATTGTCTCTCTAAAAAAAATACAAATAAAAAAGAAATAAGTCAAAGAAAGGCAAAAGCTGAGACAAATGCTGGCCCCTATCTGCTGAAAATTAAAACCACTTTTCACATTAAATCAGCTGCTTACTGTCAGAATTGCAATGCATGCCCTCCCTTTGGTGCCTCTCTGTGTACATTATGTTTTGAGGTGGGTAAACATGCTGGATGTGATTGTTTTCTGCAGTCTCTTGACTCATTTCACATTCTTATTGCAAGAAACTTTGGAGGCCTGAGCTCTGTTTACATCGGCAGAACAGTGGCTCTCTTTTTTTGATGTACTGTAGAGCAATTAATCAGATTTCTCATAAAATCCAACCTCTCAGGCAAACTGTGTAAACTGCAGTGTGCAGGACTGCTGTAGCTGGCAGGCCTCCGAGCTGTTCTCTTGTTTGTACATGACAATTAAACTAATATCTAAACTGAAAAAATTAATGTTAAAGTAATTTATTTATTTATTTTTGAAATGCTACATGACGCACCTTTAACTAAGTGTAACTAAGAGAGTTTCTGTATACAGTATACTGTATATTCCATACATGCAACATCCACATCATTATTTTCCTTATTACAGATTTAGACCAGAGATACGTTCTGGTTTAGTCATGAAATATTGTGCATATATGCACGCCAACAGACAATCACGCACAGATCGACTCCCAAATACATTTCATGTTAATGATTGGTTGTTAGCCTGCAGGAGGGATGTGTATCAGTGGTATTATAAAATAATTATAGACTGAAAGAATCTCCACTAATTGGCACTCTTCAGGATGGTTGGCAGCTGAAGCCCTTTTATCTCAGAGATGTGTCTTAGAGATGTGAACCAGATGTGAACCCGCTCCTATTACCGTAGTTTGATTGTCACCTGTCAAAGCTGTCGAGAAAAGGTCAAATGCCATCTCACCGACTTTTGAGGATTGATTTCAAAACAAACAGTTACTTCTCAGAAATCTCTTGTAAACACTCATCAATAAAGGCCAAACTATTGTTTTGAATAGTCATAGTCTCATTCACAAAATTAATCGTTAACTATTCTGATAATCGATGAATCATTTAAGTAATTTTTTTAAGTACAAAATCCAAACATTCTCTTTATCTGTTTTTAGGTTTTGCACTGCAGGTCGGACAAGACATTTCATGACATCACTTTACCTAATGGGCATTTTCAACAGTTTTCTGACTTTGTATAGACCACATGTTAAATCGATTAATTGTGGAAATAATTGGAAGATTAATCAATTATGAAAATAATCATTAATTGCAGCCCTATTTACAGGCTCTTTTTGAACTCTGTCCTCAAACTTCAGACTTTTACTGTGAAGGCATACCTGTTCAAATAATTTCTTTCAAAGCCTACAATGGCCTAGTTTGAAGCCCCCAAAGTAACCTAACAGAGTCACTCTGCTATATGTGTTCTGTTTGTATTCATGGTGATTTATTACTCTTGAACCATGCTGGGCTGATGCACAGGAGAACTGTCTGCGAGACAAGTCTCCTGTGACAACAGACTTCTATGACTTTGCGTCAGTGCTCCTATTATCATTTACATCGAGAAACTGGGTTCATGGCCAAACTGGAGCTTCTCAGTTAGGGTGGTTTTATGCCTTTGAAACTCACTTGTGTAATCCTGCCCTAAATAGACATCTAAACACTTTTTCCTTTTGACAGAGTGAATGCAAGGACGTTATGTCCTCTGTGTCTAAATCTGTAATATAAGCAATTCAAAACAGCAAGAAAATGTTATTTAAAAAACATTTTACTTTGTGTTTTCATCTTTCATTCAGAGGTTTAATGCCAAGGACTCTTGAAAGCCAAATCACAATGGAGAAGACACCAAGCTACTTTGTGACAAAAGAGACACCGCACCGGATCTCTGCCATGTCCCGAGATACCAAGCTCATTGTGGTGGTGCGTGACCCCGTCACTCGTGCAATATCAGATTACACTCAGACTTTATCCAAAACTCCTGACCTGCCGAGCTTCCAGGAGCTAGCCTTCAGAAACCAGAGCCTGGGCATTGTGGACACGTCCTGGAACGCCATTCGGATTGGCCTGTATGTTCTGCACCTTGAAAACTGGCTCCGCTACTTCCCTCTGGCTCAGATCCACTTTGTGAGCGGAGAGCGTCTTATCACAGACCCAGCAGGGGAGTTGGCTCGGGTACAAGACTTCCTTGGGTTAAAGCGCATTGTCACAGACAAACACTTCTATTTCAACCGTACCAAGGGCTTCCCTTGCCTTAAGAAGCCGGAGAGCAGTGGCTCGCCCCGCTGCCTGGGCAAGTCCAAGGGCAGAACTCATGTGCAGATAGACAGAGATGCTATTGAGCAACTGCGAGACTTCTATAGACCTTACAATGTCAAGTTTTATGAAATGGTGGGTCATGATTTCAAGTGGGAGTAGAGGATTGAGACATATTTTTAAATGGTACAAGAAAGATTTATGTATTCCACAAATGTTCTTTCGGAAATGGTTTGCCTACAGT
Organism: Siniperca chuatsi; assembly: GCF_020085105.1. Classification (NCBI taxonomy): domain Eukaryota; kingdom Metazoa; phylum Chordata; class Actinopteri; order Centrarchiformes; family Sinipercidae; genus Siniperca; species Siniperca chuatsi. The sequence goes on from NC_058061.1 coordinate 14,192,415, forward strand.
GATATATCATGACTATGGCAGATAGCTAACTATCAGCAGTCTCCAGACAATTTTCGACTGAAACGTCAAGAGCAGTATTATTCTTTTAAGTGACACTAATGAACAGAGCAAACTCTAAGATGACATTGCTTTTGCACTTGTAATGATCAGTTACCAGCCAGCATCAGCATCCTGTTTGTTGCTACATATAGCCATCATTTCAGCTTCAGGATCACATGAATTCTGTTCCTGTTACTGTGTATTATTGCTGACTAGATTCCCCATTTTCTGACTGGTATATTAAAAAAGGGAAATTCCAGGGAATGGGATTAGTTCCTCTTGAAACCTGTTTCACTAATCAAGGCAGGGCTTGAAAGCAAGACCTTGGAAATGTCAGTGAAGTCTTCAGGGAGAGCAGAATTAAGCTGCAGCACTGTGGTGGTAAGTCTGAAATGTAAAGCCATAACGCAAGTATGAACCACCTAATATCACTTACTGTTGATCTCATCAGTTTCTGTACAGGGTGAAGTATTTTCTTTCTTATTTTTTCCAGCAGGAATGGAGTTAGTGTATGCCGTAACATGCAGCACTTCACTTTGTTCTCTGTGCAAAATCCATGTTTAGATTTTTGTTACAAAAGTATTTAATCACTGCCTTACCCACAATGCTTGTCCATGAACTTCATTAAATGAAACAGAAGCACAACTACATTTATGAAATTATCAATTCTGTATCATCTGAAACCTTGACCTTGATAAATTGCATTTCACAAAAATGCACGTTGAATCACTTTTGTAATCCTTTCCCTTACTGCATTCTATAAGGTTTGTTGTGTGCCTCTGCGGTGGTAGGTGGGTGGGTGGGTGAGTTGGTGAGTGGGTGTAGGTGTAAGGAATTTCAATCACTTTTCAAAGACAAAGCAGGGAACACCTAGTCGTGGCAGGTTATCAAATAGATTCTGGGACTGCATGTCACATGATTGCAGTGAAAAGTTTGGATTTGGCTACATAGTATGAATACCAAGCCAGACTGTCTGAGCTTGAGCCAGACTGACACAATACTGTAAAAACAAAGGAAAAATTACTTTGTGATACATGAACAGGGATGTAAAAGTATATCTTATGATTTGAAGCAGAGTATAGTAAATGATTAGGCACTCAAATTCCATATCACACAGCATGATATTATAGTTAATGTTTTAGATTGCACTTTAAATTTACACTTTCAATTAAAGTGTAATTATTTAGTATACAGTACCAATATATAGTAAGTCACAGGGTTAGGGAATAAGTGGGAGTTAAAGTGGGAGTTGTGATTAAAAGGGACTTAAGGCGAAATACATTACATTGTGTGTATTTTCTAAATGAATGAGTACCTATGATTACGGGTTATAGTAATATTATTACTGGGTAACAAGGAAGGAAAAATGGGGAAATGAGGTAACAGTTTTGATATTGAAATTAAATTATAGTATAATTTATATAAAAATCATGATATATTTATAAAAACGATTACCTTGAGAGAAAGTACAATGTAGAACGATTTTAGATACAGATACAGATTTAGATAGGAGTACATATTAATTATGTATATGTTTTTAAAATGCTGATAAAATACTGCGGAACAGAAATGTAATAAGAAAAGCTTTCTTATTACAGTGTAAAATGACGTGGTCCTGTTTTAAAACTCTTTCACAGTAATTACAGTGTAGCTATAGAGTATGCAGACTGTAGAATAAAGTGGTCCAGTTTCAATTACAGTGTACAGTGTACATACAGAGTATGTTCACTGTAATGGGCTTTCTGTACCCTGTACGTATTCAATGTGCACTGGGTAATTAAAAGTACTTACAGTGTAATTTACTTCTAGGTCCCCTCTAAATGTAAATTTATTACATCCTTATTCCCTGTAATTCATTCCTTGTACCAATAAGTATTTCACTGGAACACCGTATGGACAAAATTTTTACACTGTAACTTGTGGGCTGTTATCTAAAGTGTCAGTCATATTCTTTACAGTTCCAAAATAGCAAAGGCATTTAGCTCATCACACACAACAATGAGCAATGATTATATAAATATCACGAAAGAGATCCTTCACAGGAGTAAGCACACACATGGACAGTGCATATAGACTGTGTGACTTAGTCAGCATTTTAATGTGTATCTTTCAATATCACAAGTAATAGATGCTGGAACATTGAACTCTGTGAGAATCTGTTGCCTTAACTAATAATACTCATAATAATGATTTCGCTCCCAGTGAAATGTAGGACATGTTGATACCCTCTGTTATCTACATACCTCAGAAGTCTAGTACTTTTATCTGTTTGAATACTAGTTCATCTGAAACCCTATTGAAATTTGCATGTAACAGAGTAGCGCCTATCCTTTGAAGATTTCTTGGTGTTTGGCATAGAAACACAGAAAGTTGAGCTCAGGAAGTCTGAAACCTGTTCTTATGTTTACTCTGCTATATGTTCAGGCTCTCTTTCTCCTCATTCGTTGTCTCTTTTACAAATGGTCATAGTGCATTGTTAAGAGAAAAATCATAAAAGATGCTTCACTCTCTGTGACCCTCTCTCCCAGACATCTGCCTTCTTTTTCTCTCTGTCCTCACAGCTTCCCTTTCACTCGTCGTCTCTCTCCCTGTCCTAACATTCATTAAACTCATACGACCTCCAGGTGGGGGCGTAGACAGTGTTGCTGCACCACCTCTGATGCCCTTCTTGTCATCATGCTCGCCAGCAGCTCATTTCTGTGGCTTCCTGAGCGCACACAGGTGAGCGTCTATCCAGTCGTCACTGTGAGCGGCAGCTCTCTATATGGTACACATGGATCCTAATTAGGCCTGAGGGCTGGAGAGCAGCAATCCCCTAGAACAAGCATCAGCCCGAGTCTGATTAGACTCTGTGAGTGAATGGCTCTCCAGAGATTGCTTGCAGGTCAAACCCCTCTCTCTTTCGCCCTCTCTCTCCCACACACATACACACACTCAGCTTTCTTTCCAAATATGAATTCCCTCAGGAACCAGCCAATGCAAATCATGAAATCCTTTGCGTTTCAGAGCACCATGAAGTGACCTATTTGCACTCAAGCTAATGAGGTGCTTGTTAAGCTTAATGAGTATTTGTTAAAACTGATGTGTGAATATTGTTTTGATTAATATTTTTCTTGTTTTTATGAAACGTTATGACTAAAGGAACCATATCACACACAAGGGTATGTTTAATGTGTTGAAAATGTACATTACGTTTTTAATCAAACAATCCTATATAATACAATTCACATCATTTCATGCCTATGGTGGGGCCTGGTAATTATTTAATGCTCAAAATACCTGAAGGAGCTGAAGGGATTAGTTAATACTTTAGTGTAGTGCTGTTGAGCACTAGTTATTGCTGAGACTAATAATAAGACCTCAAGGACAAGAGCAGACACATATTGTTCTGTTTTATCTTTCACACTCCTTTGAGAGTTTTAGAAAGAGGCTTAGAGCGTTCTTCTTGATAATAATTTTAACATTGTGATCTGATATTGATTAATGCTTAAAGCAGCAATATTGTTTTTTACTGGAGGGGTGAAAAATCAAAACAGGAAAAGGTCTACTTTTCTCTAAAGCACCAAAATATAACAAAATAAAATCAAGCGCAGTGGCTGAAGACAGACTCTAAGTATTTAAATGTCACTGTGATGTTCTTCATGCTCATAATGTAGTTCATCTACAGAGTCCCTGGTAGTTAATGCAGCTTCAACATTCACTGTTTTGGATTTTTAATGCACTTAGAAGTAAGATAGAAGCAGTGGCAAAGGATTATTTCAAAAGGAAACCTTCCCTGAAAGGTTAATATTGCAGTCATTTTTACGTATAATTGTTAACAATGCTATAACAATTTTTAATGCTGCCTACAGGAAAATGCATTTTACATGCACGCTCTTTTTAAGCTGCACCGAATTAAAATAGTACACATTCACAGAGCATTCCTCAACCCTTGCTCAGGATGTTCACATGAGATAGAATGAGGTTCAGTGGTATCCCAGTGAGACAGCAGCTGACACTGCAGAGATTCAGCAGTGTACCTCGTGCAGTCCAATTGCTTCAGAATAGTTTAACTTCTGCAGTCGACAGGATGTCCCAGTGGTGGAAATCACCAGTGGCTTAGGAGCCAAATTAAAATGAAGTGCTGACAACTGTGACACAGTCTCAGGTACGTTATGATACATGTTCTACAACTACTTGCAGACCAGTGTTGGAACTGCAATCTGTAGGGATGACACTTCATAAGTGGGTGCATGTGATGTGCTCTTAAGCGAAGTGAAGAAGTGGCAAAATTTTGACAAAACGTTTTGTCGCTGATGCCCAGTCTAAAACCAGCAAAACTTTTTTTTTTATTTGTATTCAGATCTTTGCATCTATGTTACAAATTAACAGCCACCTGCCCGCCCCTTTTTTATTTCCAGCAGAGAGTGAGAGGAAGATGGCAAAGATGTGAGATTTTGTTGGGCGCGTGCCCTTTCAGGATTTAGATCTGTGAAATACTGCAAAGTCCTCCAAATTAGAAACAGTTGTTCACCATCTCCTTGTTGGTGTATCTGTTTGTCAGACGATCGAGAGTCTGTTTTCTGTTGAATAGCTAAAGTGAGGTAGAAAGCGGATTAGATTGGAGGGGTAGTCAGACCTCAGCATCTCTCTCACCAGGAGATGTGTTCTAATTAGAGTGTGTGCCTCATGTCTCACTGAGGAGGATAACAAGCCTCATCCCACGGCTGCCTCCAAATGAACCTCACATCCGCAGCAAACCAAAACACATCTGATGTATCAGCAACCCCTGGACTCCAGACCACACCTGAGTCGACATGCTGTGCATTAGGATTTTGATGGGGCTTTACATCATGTGGCAGCGCTCTCTTAGCAGGAAGCCTTGCAAAGCTGGAGCAACAATGAGGGAAGCCAGGTAGAGTTGCTCTGCCTCCTGTTTTTAATGCCCAAATAATTCTTTCAGGTAATGAACACATCGTCAAACCCCAATCATTAGCTAAATGGAAATTACATCAGCAGGGCAGCACTTTCTATGCTGCATTTTTACCACTAAGAAGGGTGTGTTTCTTTTCAACATTTGGAGCAGTTTAGAAGGAGGGCCAACATGAACCTGGATGATGTTCTGGGGCCTGTGATTATGGGATTCAAGAAGCAAAGATGATTCTGCATAGGCCTGCTTCAATGGGTGACACTATTCTAAATTACACATCATATTAATTTGTTGAAATGCCTTGACACATATTATAAATACAAAATAAGCTGTACGAGAAAACGTGAGAATAGGCAGGCGAATCAGATTTGAAAGGGAAGGTCTGTCAGAAATACTTCCCAAATTTTAAAAAGACTAAAGAGTCTTAAAACTATTTCTGATGATTAAATAATGATTTTGTATTTGATCCAGGCTTGAATTGTTACCATTATTGATACTATATTTCACAACATTAAGCTGATATTATGCAAGACTTGAATTTCCCTGCACAAAGATATAATAAATAAATAAATAACATATATTAAAGTAACATTTGAAATTGATAGATATACATTTACTAATCTTCTAATATCTTGATTGGCTGACCATCTTTAATATTAGTCTGTCTCAGTTTAACCTATTATCATGGCAATATAAGATCATCTTTAGTACTTAGAAATAATCCTGCAGTGCTTTCTTTCACAGAAACTTTAATTGTTCTATCAGAAAATAAATCCGACAATAAATTCTTTGCTGTGCCCATAAACATCAGTGCACACATGCACACACACACTGACACAGTGGAGGATGGTCCAACCTCCTCAGACGGCTTGTCTCAGACTGGATGTCAGATGCTGGAGACAGCTGCACTCATCACAGCTTTTATGAATACATTACCTTTTATGTTCATCCAAACACTGATTTATCTCCATCAGAAACTCAAAGAGGACAGACGTTCACTCACCAGTCCTCTGGAAAATTGGAACTTTCAGAAACTGTGTGTAAGACAAATATCTGCAGCCAAAATAACTGCAAATCTTTCAGCTAAGTGGTAATTCAAACCTCATCTTCGACAGAGTGTGTGTGCAGATGTTTGTGCCCGCATCTTTTTTTTTTTAGCAGAGATGGCTTATGAAATATCAAAGTGTGTTATTTGCCTCCATGAAACTCGACAACATCAAAGACTTTCTCCCTCTCCCACAAGAACCCAAGAATCCTTTAGTTTTTTACCCGTGCAGCCTCGCCTGTCTTCCGTCTCAGCATTGCTCAAAAGGCAAACGGCTCTAATGATACAAGATACTAGATGGAGAGACTGCTGCCAACAAAATGGGGAGAAAAAAACAACAACTTGGGTGATGATTGACATCCCTGCATCTTTTTATTATTCCTGTGATGTTCGTCCAGACACACTGATGCCAGAAACTGTGGCCTCACACTTTGGCTGATGCAGCAATCTGGTGATATGCGTCTCTCTGCCTGCCAACCACCTGGCTGGAAGAAGCATAATCAACCTCTCAGTCAATCACTCCCCGCACAGCCAATGGTGTAGGATGAGTGTCAGAGGAAGTGAGGCAGACATGCACTGGCTGTATGTCCAACTTTGACACTTCACACCTTGCTCTCTAGCATCTTGATGAGTCCTCTGTATTGGCAAGGCCTTGGGATTCCAGCAACACACATTATGGAGGAGAAATGCAACGTGTAGGAGGAATATGGCTGCTGGGTCTCAGACATTTTACAGGTATATCCTCTGCCTCTCTTAAACAGCACTGAGTTCCCCAAAATGTCAGAGAATTAATTAATCAAGGCAGTTTGAGGAAAATTACAATAAAGTTAAAATCATCTTCCAATTAAAGCTGCGAGGTGGTACTATGCTTGGTGAGGGATGATGGACATTATATCCTGTATGATGGTTCTATTGCATAAAAAAAAGCTTTTGTGATCACAAATGACTCCTGAAAGGTACTATGAGGACTAATCCTGACAGTTCATGGGAGTTTCCTCTGGTCCACCAACAACTGCACGGTCTCCTTGGGTGTTAAAGTTGTTTTTAAGGCACCACTCACTGCTCTGGGTTATGTAATTCAGCCGTGGATGTACCACATGACACGCCATGTATATTGCATTGCCTAAAAAGCAGTTCTCTCTCCGACTGCACTCACGGCTTGCTAGATTTTTCATCTCCAATTAAAAGGGAACTAAAGTACTGCATCACTGGACTCAAGAGGAGAGAAATAATTGACATGCTCACTCCTGAAACAAGTGAATAATTTAATTTGTTTTTCATTCGGTGGAGGGGAAAAAAGTCTCACATGGAGAATACATTTAGTTATGTGTAGGTTATTGCTTGGTATGATACTAAATTTCTCTATAGAGTATGAATTGAATTGGGTTGGACATATTAAGAGTAAGTTGGTAATTTGGTAAATGACAGTGTTCAGAGTACTTTTCTCCAACTCTGAGAGTAACCAACAAGCTATTTATGATAGGGGACATTTTTTCCTGTTTTATATCAGTTTCTCCCATGCAAGGTGTTGGTTGCTGGAAGTATTTAAGTGGACAGGGAGACTCATACACTCTCAAGTAACTACAGAAAGCAGCTGGACAGTGATCAACAGAAACAGAACTGCTGAGGAAGACAAAAAAAACACTGATTTTAGGATGCTCAAATGACTCAACTCAAGTTGCCTTAGTAGGAGTTTACAATCCTGCCATTGTTAAAACTGTAAAAATTATCTTGGGATATCACTGCTTCCAATGCAAATATATGTTGTCTCCTGAAATTGTTTCAGTGCTGAAACATTGTAAATTGCCAGTACTTTAAAGCTAGTTTATGCAGCTAACTTTTGCTGAACAGCAGCCACTCTGGACTACAAATATCAGTTACTGTTTGGAATAATGTCAAATGCTAAAATGTAGCATAACAGTAGCCCAAGAAGAGAAGAGTTACAAAGTCTACAAACATACTCGGTAATGTCTGTTATACAGCGATATCTATCTAAAGTTTGCTCACATTAACCACCATAAGCTAGTGCCAGACCAAGTAAGGCTGCAGCAGCAAACTAGCATTTTTTATGCTTATAAATTTTTTACTTGTAAGAAAATAAATGTGCTTTTTCTTCTCTCAAAAGTTACTTAGTCTTGCTTTAAGATATTGTCATTTTAAATGTCAAATTTTAGAAAATTCTTGAATGAAACTGGGTGAATGACATCATCTGAAGATATTGGTAGATTCTGTTGCACTTGTTCTAAGAAAAGCTAAGAATGATTAAATTACTTAAAAGCCTTTTTTTGCTGTGAAAAGCACTTCAGAATGCTCTCTGATCTATAAATACCAACATATCTGACTTGAGGGGTATTCAACTCAGCTTTTCCACTTGTCTGCTAGTCTCACACCTTTTTTGTGGGTTTTCTGCTGTTGTATACAGTCTATGGCTTGCTGGTCAGGCTTTTAAATGTCCCAGACTCCTTTGGGTTTTCTGTCTGTGGTGTTCAAGGATGGCAAATCAAAGTGTATAAGATATACTGTAATAGCAAGATTTTTATTAGGAATTATGTATTGCATATATATATAGCATTACAGTATGTTATGTAGTTTAATACAAGACATTATATTCCAATCATACCACATGGTTAAATGAACAGCTTGTGGCATAACTATAAGGTTCACTATGTTGCAGCGTTATTGAATTGGATTGTATTGTACAAGCGTTATATTATAGTGGTGTTTATGGTATTGTAGGCACCTTCAGTATGTCACCTTCACCCCAATAATCAATGCATCAATCCATCCAGAAAGCAAGCAGTGAAAAAGTGAAAGCTAATCATGAAGATGCTGCTCATCGTCTCCTTCTATCCAGGGACAGAGTGTCTCGAAATGGAGACTTAGCAGCAGCACTAAGGATTGAATTTGGCCACAGGAGATACCAAGATTGGATTGATCAATAAAATTAGATTGCTTTTCTACATTGCATCAAGCATATTAATGTAGCAAAAGCAAAACATGTAAACTAATTCAGCATGTTAAATGCATTACGTTCAGGAGTCAAGAAGGGTAATGTCACGGTTTTGTGTGTTAAATCCAGATAAAAGTTGCTGAATTCTCCACTGAGGTCTTGCTAATGATGTTCTCTTGGAACTGATACAGTTGGCAAATGATTATTGATTTCAGCACTAGAGGAGGCTGGCTCCTTTACAGAATGATCTTGCGGTGGGTTGCAGTCAGTGAGTTTTCTAATTACATTCATACATGCATATTAATTGAGAAAACTCACAATTTTCTTTAGAACACGAGAATGCTCATTTCTGATAAGGTAGGCTATACAACTCAGAGCATTCCTGCTGTATGTGAAGAGAAGCATGTTGCAGCCCCATCACACCACAGGCAATTTTAAAAATTTCATCACTTCTCAGACTGCATATGAGGTGAGAAGTGAGAGGGTGAAAATGTAATTCCCCAAACTGATGACTGTTATACAAAATTACAAGAATAGAAAGACAAAGAGGCAGCATTAACTCTTAATATGCCCAGCCTTGGGCCAAACTAATAAAAACACAATTGAATCAGCTCTAAATAAATGACGGTGCTGTAGTTTAATAACATATCTCCCTCACTGACACCATTGGATTTGACAGTACTATATATCTTAATAATCCCACAAGTTCAAATTGAAGGGTATTTCTCCGGGACAAATTCAAGTTGAGTGTTGCTTTATTTGCCTAACTCATTATGTTTTGCGTCTACTGAGATTTTAAGGCAAACACTGAGCTCCACCAAGTGGAGGAAATGAGAAATGTAAAAAGAAATGTGCTAAAAGGTAGCTGTACGAAAACTGTAAATGTAAACAAATCACCAAAATCACCAAAAAGTTACTTAATGACATAATTTTTTATTTTGTTGTCTTGCATTGCTAAATCAATGCCAACACACACTGCTACCCCCCAAAAAAGATGAACACAGTACATGTCAAAAATTACATTATATCACAGCATATAAATGGAAAAATAAAAAGATTTTCATCAATCTCATGCATTTGTGAAAATAAATCATTCCTCGCAGCATTTTGTTATATTTATACATCCCTTTCATTTCATCAACACTGAAAAGTTTCACTTAATGTTGATGTGACATACATATATCAGTATATATACTGCATGTGTTGGATGTAATAGCACAGTATCAACACACTGTAGCCACCAGGCACTAAAGATAATACTTTCTTTTATTCTGCACTATGTGCCAGAAAGCTATATGAAGTAGTTTGTGATCTGGCTGCTTGGGTTACTGATGAACACTCTTCTTGGCTGTGACACTGACATTCAGTAAATCTAAAATTCTGATGTATATAATTACAACTATCATTATCAAATTTGTATTTGGTGGGACTCTTGTTACAAAATGAGTTAATGATGCCTTCCAGCGCAATCTTTCACAGTGAAATCTGTCTTGTCAAGATGTGTTGTAGGTTTTTCGAGACAGGTTTGAGATTTGATCATACAACTGTAAGAATTTAAAACAATATCACATTGCACATCATTACTTTTTTTTGGATCTTCAGACAAAAGCAGAAGACAGCGTGATTATAAAGGCTGAGTTCAGCATCTTGTCAAAAGAGTCAAAATGTATATATTCAAAACCAGACAACAAGCCTGTCATTAATTCTTGTATAAAACACTTCTGTCTTTGGAACAGTGTCATTTTAATTCCTCAGCTCTCACAGAAGATCTGGTTAAACATTTCAAACATGTTCACTATAAACCTCAAACAATAAATTGATAAATTAAAGTTATACCACAACTTGTAAACTGCAGCAATGTTTTGTTGCCAAAGTTGTTAAAGGTCATAAATTGTGAGGAAACACGTGAGACAAATGAATACAATACAGAAAACATTAATTTGCAAGTGAGTTGATTTACTTTGAGAGGGTGAATGAGCAATACTTATCATTCATACAAAATGTATATTACTTTGAATAAATGTGCAAACAAAGCTTTAATAAAGGATGCCTTAACATGCTCTCTGATGCTGGCATTTGGAAAAATATACAATTAGAAATATATACACATCCAAGAGTAGCACGTCTACATACTCAATGTGGGCAATAGCAAGAGTCTGCTTGCATAGTTAAGTGCATGCATAAGCAATTTTTCATGCAACAACTGTCATATACTTCAATCTATGTCAGTGCGTTCAGTGTTGATACTACTCCGTAATGCAAGCTAAAGATGTGCACAAGCTGTGATGTCACACGTGAAGACAGAAGATGGGCTGACTCAAACATACCATAATGCTCTATGTACATGTATGGTGTTTCAACGAAGGCATCCCAGCTGTCCTTTAATATGTTGTCTGTGTGCGTAGTGGCTTTTTACATTAACCCTGTGTTCATCTGAGAGGAATGTTTGGAGATGTCTGGCAGTCTGAAGAGGCTGATCCCCATGAGGAACATGGGCACCGCACTTAAGTGTTGGCATCAGCAGCTGGAGGGCAGGAGGTGGTGACGGGTGGGAGGTTGTCTGAGGGGTAACAGGTTATTACAGGTAAATAAAACACAAACATTTAAGAACCGTTACAAACCAAGGTCTCCAGACATTTAACACCAACGACACATGCTTCATTCCTGCACTTCTCCTGCCTCGACCTCTCGATGACAGTCTTGATTTTGGCTGCACAAAAACACTTCTTAAAGGCTGTTGCAAAATTACTACATCAAGGAGCATATGTAAAACAGCAGCTCAGGTTAAATAGGCGTAAATTGTGTTTTACTTGAAATTACATTTTCAGTGCTTAATAAATATTAAAATTGAATTATAAATTTACCAACACCTGCAGTTATACAATTTAGATTAAATACTTCACTTCGATTATCTGAGGCACCGATGTTTGTTGTTGACATATGGCTCTCAACATTGAAGGAGAGCTGTACATAAAGATTTTTGGAAATAATTCAGTGTTTCACTGCATCAGCATGTTAAAAATTGCCAGTCAACTTCCTCTGGTGACTGAGTAGTCCATTTTGTTGTATCTCAAAAGCTTCATTCCATTATTATATCTGCTTTCCATCTTGTGCAAAGTCACTTTTATATTCACCTCCTACTGAAATGTACTTCTCTCAACTATGCTACAGACAGAACAAGGCAATAATTTCATTACATACATGTGCAGTCCATGCTTATTTACAATACAGTATAATATTCCTCAAGATCAATGCAATCCATACAAAGTGCTTTGTTAAAATCCATTTCTAAATAACTATTTAACAATGTGGACAGTAAGTGTCCAGTATGGCAGCTGGTATTCAGTAACCACTGAAAAGCTACAGGTGCTTTAAAGATGTTTGTCAGACACTTGGCCTAGTTTGATGGTTGAAACACCTTAGAGCTGCACTAGAGAGATTGTTATCAGGCCTTTAAAATAATGTCACTTGGCCCTCTGGCTAGTTTGTGTAGAGCTGATGGGGATCTTCCTGGACTGCATTGTCTTTTTAGCAGGCTCTTTCTTTGAAGGGTCTTTTGCATTGGCAGAGGACTGGGTGGATGTTTCTGCTCCAGAAAGCTTGGACTTTGTGGAGGGCAGCAGTGAATGCTTAGCTGCAGCGGACGCCTTAGAGGATTCCTTGTCTTTGGCTGTGGTCCCGTTAGTCTGGGCCTCTGAGGCCACATTCTGGGCTTTCTTGCTCGCTCCGTGTGGGATTCCTTCTCTAGCTGCATCCCCACCTCCATCCTCTGGACTTCCTTTAGCTTCTCCCACCCCTGCTTTCCCACCATCAGCTGATTTACGGGTCTCCTTGGGCCTCAGAGCAGTTTTGAAGAAGGATAAACCTTTGTCCTCTGTCTTACTGTTCCTTTGAGGTCCCCTTGATGGTGGGGCTGCATTTGCAGAGGAAACACCCACACTCGAGGATCGGAGACTAGTTATGGAGGAGCTACTGCTTGAGCTTCGGCCCGCTGCCCTGTTCTCCACAGCACGGCCCAGTCTGCCTTCCGCTCGACTAGCAGCACTCGACCTGGAGGCAGGACCTCCAGGGTTAACCTTCCTATCTGCAACCACATTGGTCCGTGAGGATTCACGGCTAGTGCTCCTGTCTGCTGCTCTAGTCCTTCCTGAGGCTGAGCTTTTCTCGCCTCCCCCTCTGGGTGATGTCCTCCTCTGAGGGTGTGAACTTTGTAATCCTGGAGAACCACTCTTCCTCTGTTGCACAGACTCAGGATGTAATACCTCCGGGGTTTGGGATGACCCTTTCTTGGAGGGGGTTGCTGTTCTTGAAGAACCAGTCTTGCTAGTTTTAGGTGGTCCATCGCTTTTGTCCTTGGGGTTTGATGCTGATGCTGCACTCTTGGTCTGCGTTCGAGACGGTAACTTGTCGACGGCTGGGGATGCAGGAGACAGAGAGCTGGATGATGTTGAGGAGGTGGTAGGACGCTTCTTGGGACTCCTTTCACTCTCTATCCCGGTCTTTGCTGAGGTCCTTTTAACACCAGCGCTATCTGCAGCCCCATTTCTTTGTTTCGGCTCCTTTGCAGCTGCCCCATGTCGAGGACTGACCTGTTCAGCAGCAGTGACTACATTGTTGTTATCCCCAGCCTGGATGGAGCTCCTCTGCTCTGCCGGTGCCACAGCCTTGGAGTGAACCTGCTCTATCAGCCTCTTACTGCCTGGATTACTATCCAAAACTGCAAGGGCCGACTTGCCCCCTGACAGTTTCTCTGGCTTAGGTGACCCAGTGAAGCAGGAGGTTGAAAGCTTGTTATCAACAACCTCTCCAATCCTTTCCAGTGTCGGGGAGGAGGAATGGGATTCCAGGGAGAAGCGTGAGGGAGAGTTGGAACGGAGTTGGAGCTTAGCGGAGTGGGACCAGGATGGTTTAGTGCCATTTTCACTGAGCACCAGTGGGCTGGCAATGGACGATCTTGAGGAGAAGGTTTGTCTTTGCATGCCCCTTACTGCCGGCCGGCTTGATAAGCCTGCATGGTTTAAGATTAAATAGAATAGAATAGACATCTTTAATGTCCACTCAAGTGGAAATTTGTCTGCAAATCAATATAAGATTCATTAAGAAAATATTCATATTTGTCATTTTTGAAGCATTGAAAACAAGTCAGAAATTGTGTGCATTTGGATCTCTCACCGTCATCCTCGCTCCGTTCACCAGCAAACTCAGCTGACTCAGAGAGGGAGGCCAGCGAGGTGCGTCTGGAGGAACCAGATGAGGCTTGGCTAGGTGGACGGCTGCCCATCAGCCTACTAATCCAGTGCTCACACAAAGAGGAACTGGTGGATCCTAAAACCAAAACAGACAGTGGTTGAACACGTATAATATATTCCATACAGAACATTTAAACATGTACATAAGTGATTGTACAAGCTAATATCAATAAAATGTTACCTCCCACAGAACTGTTGGCAGACCAAGATGGAATTGTGGCACGTCTTTGATAAAACAAGATGTAACCAGTTTGTTTGCAGACCTCATCTTCAGATATGGGCTGAACATCGCTATCATCAAAGCAATACCACTGTCCATCAATGGAGTTCTTACAGTGAGCTACAAGAGACAACACAATAAATTGTTATAAATATCTTGGAAAGCTTTTATGTGAAGGAAATACAACAACCACAGGCCATTGGTTATTGGTTGCTGATGCTGCTCTGTTACCTGTGTAATGTCCTCCCTGCATGGTCCCATGATGGTTACACACTGCGTACAGGTCATAAAGGTAGTCCTCCGGATCACGGCCCATCCCATAAGGCCGTCTCCATGGTGACCAGTGGGAGGGAAGACTCCAGCTGCTTTGGCTCCTCTTTACCATATGGGGTGCCATGTCCATGCCTGTGAGCGGGAACTTCACCATGTTCTGCATCTTCATTCGTCGATCCCCATCCTGAAGTTGCAACACATTTATGGCATTTAGTTTGACAGCAAGTTCTTCTATAAGCAGTTCCAACACAGTAATATGAAAATACATTATTTCTCACTCCGTTGTATTTTTTTACATTTAGAAATATGAGCATTTTGGCACGTTCATTTACAAGATTGTCTACATCAGTACCTGTCTGAAGCGCTTCAGGTGAAGTATGAGGATGTCTGGCAGGGTCCACAGACTGAGCTTGATGCTGCCCTGCTGAAGCTGCTTACAGTGTGGACATCGCCATGCATCATCAGGAGCGAGCTGAAATAAATGGGAGAAAAATCAATTATCAAAGAGTAACTAAACTCTAGCTCATGTATTTTGCTTTGTTTGTTAACATGTTTGGATGTTTTTTGTATAATAAGGCATGAATTGATGCCATTTATTTAACATTTTGAAAAAAAAAACATGTAGAAAAGTGTAATTGTACTGCCATCTGGTGTTTGTCATTTTCACTTGTCTGTCCACACCAACCCCACCCCAAGTCTGGCATCTTGGCATCACCTCATAGATCAAATGGATAGAAACATAATCCAACAACACATCTCCCACAATTTACCCTTACTCACTCGAATCAGCATTTTTAAAACTCTGTATTAGGGGGAAACAGGCTGAAACTGTCAATGAAAGAATATAACACTTAACTTCTTTAATCCAGATATTTTTGCAGTATCAGTGATATTCTCACCATTACTGCAGCCTACGTGATACCATGTCTCAGCCTACCTGTTCCTCTTTGGTGTAGAGCTGAAAGCACTGGGCAAGTGAGCAGGTCTGAGGCTGCAGGTGCTGCTCCTTTACTTGACGCACGCTTTCAGCATCTGGGATGTATTCATCCTCAGTTCTTTTGAACAGACTGCAGGCATAACATGACGCGAGTCACAGAGAGTCGAGTCACATAGAACTTCAAAAAGACATTTTCTATACTGTATGTATTTGCATACAGCTCTGAAAGGTGACATTACACATCTGCCCTGAGCTTAATAAAGTGTGTGTGATTGGTGATTCAGTCTGTGCCAGATCTCACTTACTAGTCTTTCGTCTCCTTGTCCCATTCAACGACAATTTTGACATGAGGTGGCCCTCCAGGACCGCAAGACTTGAATGCCCTGTTGAGAATAAAATTTAGAGAATGGCACATTATATTTTTCATTTGTCATTTCAGCTGTCATTTAGCTCATATGCAGAATTATAACAGTAGTAACAGAATACTGAGAGGCTAAGCTAGATTAAGTTTCAAGTTTAGATTGCCACCACAAGCCACGACTATGAATCTAAGAGTATTCATCTGCAAAAAAGCCTAAACATAGCATCAGAGAAAAATAATTATGTCATATGTCACTATGTTTGATGACGTTGATGATGACCATGTTTTTTGAAATTGCACATTGGATTCTAGATGGTCTTTATAGATATAAACAAAGCCTATTGAAATACAATAAATGGAACTTTTAATTTAAAGTTCTGGCAAACCAAAAATCTTTAGTTTGTTTGTTGTTTCGTGTGTAATTTTTTCTCATTCCCCTTGTTTAAAAAAAATCCATGCAACAACCACAAAGGTCAATACCTTCTTAGAAGGAAATCTATAAAACCAAAGAAGCAATTATACATCTCAGAAGATATTTTAACATCAGTACCACTGTAGAGTCGACCTACATACATACTGTAGCTCTTCCATTAACTTCAAGTGCGATTGAGCACACTGCAGGGTTTATATAATGACCATTTAAGTGCAGTAACATTCCCCCCTAGTGGTGATAAGTGACATTACCTCTCCACAGAGGGATGGCAGAGTGGCTGCTCCTCCTGAGGCAAGAGATATGTGATTCCAACCACTCCTACCACACGCAGAGTGAAGGGCCCTACCTATAGACCATCAGGGATAAGATATTAAAACACATAACACATAAACATAATTAAAAGATTATTACAATCAAAGGGCCTGTGTGGATGTAATGATTATGTACCTGCACAAAGACTCCAGGGCGCAAAATATGGCGCATCTTCTCCAAGATCTCTTTCTGAAGTACATCCCATGTCACTGTACGCTCCAAATACAGAATAAATGGATTACCAAACCTGCAGGAATTAAAAAAACAAAACAGTTTGACCTGCATCAGTTTTAAAGATTTCTTTGGGATAATGATTTAAACCTTTGTTGTTCAATACCTGCGTCCCTGCTGTCCAGCACAGGCCCTGTTACACACCAACAGGACAATCTTCTCAGCCTGCCCACTATTCTTATTGGGACTCTGAGGTGGGGTTGTAGGCTCTTGCATTTGTGTGGATATCCTATTATTATCTGTGCCATATTTTAGGTTGGTCTGGTTGAGATTTGCATGTGGACTCCCTGTAATAAATGTACAAAATGTGAAGTTACAAATGTGAAATTTTTTTTTTTCATTTGCAATGAAACACTTGTAAGCTGCTTCAAAGATCAATCCAACATGCTGGCTCAGTGTGTGTGTAGCAGCTTCCTTCTCAAATATAAGTCAATTTCTAATCTAATCTCGACTCCTACTGGCTTAATAAAACAAAGAGCTAAACTAATTTCTGGGGAATAAACAGGATGTTGTACCGCCTCGTTTGGAGCGGATCTGCTCCGGTCTGAATAGCTCAGGTGTCTCGAAGGCAAAGATGGAGTCACTCTCCTGAATGATCTCAAGGTCGTCGTCGTCGTCGCAGAAGGAGCGATGAAAGCCGTCATAGTACATTTCAGTGAGGACGATCTGAGCAGGGGAACAAAAGGGGGGTGTGGCTTGCATTTGGATTAATTCATTTGATGAAAATGAGTGAAACATAAAATCTACCAGGTAGTAACAAAAAGGAGGTGCTTCCAAATATCAAAAGAGGCTATATATTGTGAAATATAGTCGTTACATTTGGATATTTATAAAGCACACATGATAAAATGCTGCTCAGATCAACAGAGATAACCCTTGTCTTCCTAAATCAAATACAAACTTAACCATCAAATTCTCTCATGGCTCACTGAAAACACTCCTTCACCATCCAGTTTCCTTAAAGTAGCACACACTATCTTTAATCCTCTTAATTTTGATACATTAATGGCCTTAAAAAGGGAAGTTTCTAATAAGACAGCACCTGTTGGGCAGGGATTTTGGTCTCTTGAGCCACAGCTTGTCTCAGCCTGGACACAGTGCCAGTAAGAGGCACCGCCACCCCGACTCTCATACAGTGGGAGCACTTTCCTTGGTACACCACTGTCACATACAGGGGCCTGCAACACAGAAAGACTGAAATTAATTGGCTGTTTTATAACTATGGCTGAACTGATGTTTCAAAGATAGACAGCATCTTCTAATTTTAGCTTTCTCCTGTCAGATCTTTCATGGTGTTTGTCTGGGCTGGGTTTGACACTCTTTTTAATGCTGGGTTCAGACTGGATCTTGTCTTAATGCATTTTTGGATACTGGGACTGTCTGATAGATATTGTCTTACTCATAAACTAGATGCAGAGTCACCTTACCGTGTGTGAGGTACCGGGATTGGCAGTGAGATGCAGAGGAAAGGATCAAAGGTGTTGCTCTGTTTCTGGCAGTGAGGGCAAGTCAGGGATGACCTACACAGAGACATGATGAGAATAATAAAAATGCAGCTGGAATATTGTTAGTGTATCATTTTAAAGGAAATGTTCAATGTTTTGGGAAATACGCTTATTCACTCTCTTGCTGAGAGTTAGATGAGAAGATTGATACCACTCATGTTTGTAAGCTACAATAAATATTAGTTTAGGGTTAGCTTAGCTTAGCATAAAGGCTGGAAACAGGGGGGAAACAGCTAGCCTGGCTCTGTCCAAAGGTAATTTAATCCCTCTACCAGCAACTTTAAAGCTCACTAATTAGCATTTTATATCTCATTTGTTTAATCACAAAAATCAAAGCATAAACACCACATATTGTAGTTGTACTGGGGTTGTGTGCTAAACTATTTCCTGCCTGGCAAACTCACGGTGACGATAAGACTCTGATGATCTTGCTGATTTTGTTTCTTTTGGACAAAGCCAGGCTAGCTGTTTCCCGTTTCCAGTCTTTGTGCAAACCGGCTGCTGGCTGTATCTTCATATTACCGTACGGCCATTGGAGTGGTGTTAATCTTCTCATCTAACTCTCGGCAAGAAAATGAATATACGTATATGATCTGTACAGTGTTCAGTTTGCTGTAAAGATCCTGGGTGCGTATAAAGATGTAATATTATCGGTGCATCATTTTAAACATCAGTGCTATATGCTGTAATGAAAAAAGTACAGGAGTTACACAAAATAATGTATTAAAAAAGTTTAAACATGTGACCACTGTTTCCTTTTGTCAATACAATCATTCGTTCTGTACTTAGGTCACGTGTTGACACCTGAGCAAGTTCTCTGTTCTCTGAAGAAGGACGTGGGATATGGTCAAGATAGAAGGATGCAGGATGTTATGGACTTGGTTGTATTTGGTTTATTACTTATAAATGGGCCTGATTGATTTTCAGAGAGTTAATATTAATGTGCGCTGGTAGTAAATCAGCATTTACATACATATTTCGTATGAACAGATTATATACCAGCATTAGAAAATTTCACCTGTATTGTGCCTGAAACAATTCCTGTACAAAAGAGCCAGGTGCTGGTAGTGGAGATCCTTCAGGGGCATTTTCCTCTTCTACTGGAGGCTGGAAAAACAAAATAGACACTGAACCATTATTTGGCAAACAAGTACAATATAATGCATGTTAAATAACAGCAGTAGTCACCAGTACTATATGAATATAGAGTACTATATACTGCAATATATATATATATATATATATATATATATATATATAAAAAAAATATATATATATATATACATATTCTAACTGTGTTCTAAGTTGCTGTTTACCTTCCTGGGGGGTCTGATGTCAGGGTGGATGATATGGTTGAGGTCTTCATGAACTCTATCCAGCAACCAGAGGAGGAATTCCTGGGCATCGTGCTGGGAGTTACCCTTGAACTGCAGGGCGCTCTTCGACACCACATTCTACAGCAGACAACAGCAGGACAAACAAATGATGGTTTAAGTGGACTGCTCCTAAAACAGAAATTACAGAAATTATTGTGTACAGATTTTTTTTTTTGTCTCATCATAAAATATTCAGTACGTTTGGCCAAGATGATGATGATCAGCACAATCCTAAAGGTCAGCAGAGGTGCGGGTGAGACGCAGACGTGGAGAAGCTTTTTAAAACCAGGACAAAGGCTGAAAATCGACAGCTTAACCTCACTGACAATTAGCTATTAGAGATAACAACAGTGTGTACTCGACAGAGCCACCCGGCCACATGCTGGCAGCTATAAAGTCACCTCTACTGACTATCAAATGTCACGCAATGTCAAATATATGAGGGGACTGTGCACTGTGTGCTTTCCCAGCCTGTCCCGTGGGACATTCTTCCTTATTTTGAAGGCATTACCAAGGCAGAGTCAGCATATTGTACAAATAACGAGCTAGCCTTCCTCCTCAGAGGTTATCTAGAGGTAAAGGTATGTTGATAAAAGTAGATCTCAAGCTAGCCTCTGATTATTCGCAATTTTAAGGCTAAAAACAATTTAGAGATTTAGACAGTCAGTGAAATACAGACTGAATATTAATTCTGCATTGTTTTAATATCTGTATCTCTTTTAAACAGCAGCACACCTTGACAGAAATAGCATGTTCCATGATTTGTCATGCTGTATGTTCCTCTCGAGGTTCTGGTAAATAAAAGAAAAAATGGGTCTGAAGCTTTGTGTAAAAGTAATCAGTGTAAGTGACAAAACATTTATGATGCTCCGCTCCATTTAGCATCTATGAACTCAGTTGCAAGTCATCTAATGGAGAGTACGGATTGGAAAGAACAGGGTCAGCTAAGAAACCATTGTGGCAAAATAAATGTTTATTCATTCCCAACAACTGCTACTATGTAATTACACATTTACTATTGTCAATAGCTCATGTATATATCACACTGTTTGCAATAAATTAAAACTGATTTTGCACTGTTTACGGTTTTGTTACTTTGGTTTTACCAGTAAAGAAAGTAAGTAGATCAGAGTATCTACACTGATAACTGGTAGTTTATTTTAGGCAGATTTTAAGTCTTTGAAAGCTGGTGTATTGTCAATATCTGTGTTTCTGTGTTGTACTGGCTGTGAAAACAAATCTGTCAAACTGCAGTAGATCTAAATCATCAATCGGTCTCCAAGTACTTACTTTCTTCCTTTAAGATTGTTAAATATCCATGAAAATGAAAATGTTTTAAAGTCAATACACTCCACTGCATAAAACATTAAAAAACTGCATGTTGGCTCAACAACCTGGGTAGGGATACACATATTCACAGATGTGACAAGGGGTAAAATGTCACACATTTACATAAAGGAAATATATTATTACCACAATGAAACCACCTGACAGATTAAATATGGCATTTTTGTAGCATGAATCTTTTGAGAAATTAGAAGAAGATGATGAAGAAGAAGTTGCTAACTTTTCTACTTTATGCCCTCCCAAACATATAAGAAATTATACTCTTTAACAGCAATTGTTTGAAAAAAAAAAACTGAGAATTCCTTTCAAATTATTCCTTTCAAATCAGTGATCACATGATTTATTTTATGAATGAGTACCACAAGGCATGTATTATAAAGCAGTACAGTAATTAATAATAAACTAATTGCTTGACATTAATCATTTAATATCCCTACAATACAGAAGACTTACATAATCTATAAAAAAAAAGTCTAATCATTTTATCAACCATTGACTTCAGTTACCTTGTGTTGTTTACAGACTACCACCATTTGCTGGATTTGTTTCACCATCAATCACATTGTCAAATTAAGTATGGCTTTTCACAAATGGTGAATGTCTCTTGCAATCATCTATGAGAGCTGTGCAGGCAGATCGGGCTCTTGGACAGTTTGGATGGTGTACAACAACATAATCCTCAAACCAATTGCTTCTGGGAGAAAATGCACTCTGGGACACGGGATAATTCCCCTGTGTTATTATTACGGATGTCTTCCTAAAGATCTTTAAGTGCTCTCAGTTTAGGCTCAGCTTGTGGTCTGAGGAAAGAGGCACAAAACTGTAATATGTGCTTGCTGAGCTGTAATGTACACTAACCACAAAAATAGCATGTTTCGGTAAAGTTCAATTAGCTGAATTTAAGGTTGTGGTGTATAAGTCGGAAAACAAAAATAACATTTTTGCCAACCCTTTAAAGTGACACTTTGAGTATCGGAGTAGTTTCAATCCATCCAAAGATTTGATTTTTTCATTATTGTAAGTATAAAATATTAGAAGAACATTTCTATTGTATGCCCTCCTAAACATATAAGGAATGATGCTATTAAAAAGGGAATGGCACTAGCCAAAAGCCAAAATAATTTACATTAGCATTAAAACAAAAACCAGGGAAAAAAAGATGAATCTCCATTAGCTTTTGGATATATTGACATGATTCCTAGTATATCACAAATTAGATACTAATTTGACAAATGTTCTTGCCTGATAGTATGGGTTTGCACTTCATTTCCCTACTGAGTTAAACATATACAAGGCCTCTCACTCTGAAGAGAATAATCTATATCCAATCAGACAGTTTGTACTCTGGCTGGCAACCAAGGTAGGGAAAAAAATGGACAGAAATAGTAACACTGTCAAGAATAAGCAAAGTGTTGTATAGCCCTGTTCAACTTAGTTCCTCTCTATTATGTATTTTGAGCTTTTGAAAGAAGAAAATAGGTTATCAGACAGAAAAAGGCACATGAAATAAAGTATCCTGGTTTTGAGAAAGAACAAACCTTTGTGACTGTGACAGCCAAACTTTTCATTGCTGGGATACAGGTTTATGAGGTGAAACGATGAAAAAGCAGACGAGGATGGAACAACAGCCGATAAGTGTGGGACAAACAATAAAGCAGTTAAAAAAATGGCTTTGATGTGAATCAAATGAATGTATTACAGCTCAAATATCAAGGCTCAGCTGACCAGCTAAAACACCCTTTTAAAGAAAGGAGTGCTGGTCTAGGAACACTGACTTCGCCTGTTTCATTAGGATTTATTATCCTATAAAAAGGCTGCTTGTAAACACAAATATTACATAAACTGTAATCATAACTGTGAGCTGTGATGGCTCTGGTATGGAATCTGACTCTTATTCAAAGACAGAAACTACCTTGTTTTTTCAGAAATTATGAAATAAAAAAATACTGATGAGATAAGGCCAGTACATAATCACTGCATCTCACCCTGTCTGCAATAACAAACAATGACAAATGAAGGGGTTTCATGATATTAGACAGACTCTTAATTCATATTTTTAGACTGACCAGTGGGAACAAAGCATCTGCATTTAGTGTTATAAATGTCAGTATTGACAGAACACAGAAAAAGTTGGATTGTGCAACATAGTATCACTTAGGAGTTACTGGCCCCACTTGGCATGTATTATCCTTAATGGCGGTACACAAAAGACACAAACCCTAGTTTAACCCTGGAGACTTTTCTCTTCTTTTAAGAATTAGACTTAAGATGCTGTTAACTTGAGAGGATCATAACCTCACCTGACATTTCAGTTTGTTACAAGTTCCTCTTTGAAAATCAAAATAGATCAGGAGCACTGATGGTATCTGGTAACTTCAGGAAGTCAATTAAGTCAATATGCACTAAAAAGCCATTCCTTCTATACCTATATGTGCACATTGTGTATGTTGTTGGTAGTTGTTGTATTAATTACACTTTTAAACCAATTGTATCAAATAAAATTCTTAAGACTCAGTTAGGACCCCTGTATGATCCAGAGCCTACCTTGAAGTCTCTGCTGTGCTGTGGTGTGTACTCGAAGGTCCACAGAGCCCGAACCAGGCCGGACAGCTGCTCGGTCACCTCTCCTGCCTCCTGCTGCTGGCTCCCCTTCTTCTGCACCAGCACCCCGTTAGACTTGGCCTTGTCGCTGCTGCTGCTGGTCGTCTCTCCTCCTTTGAACTGCTCCAGAGCCAGGTACTCAGCAAAGAGCTCCGTGTTGCTCAGGCACTGCAGGATAGCGTTCATGAAGCAGGTGTTGCCGTGGTTCTTGAGCCCGGCGACACCCGGCACCTTGTCCCCGAAGGGGAAACCCCCGCAGTCGCTGTCGTCGGACGGGACTGACCCTCCGGTGGTGGTCGGGATCAAAGTTGTGTCGTCCTTCTCATCCTCGGCGGCCTGCTCGTCGGTACCGAAATGAGACAGAGTCGACAGAGTCCGGAGAACTCTGTTCATAAAGCTCCCCACGGAGCGGACCGAGCTCCTCCGGAAGAGTTTTTTACTGAAGGATTTCTTCTCCTTGTTACTGACAACTTTCGACATGGTCAGTCTGATGGCTTTCCCTGCTTTTTATGCCTTAATTCCAGAAAGGGTCCCCTTTTTCAGAGCTTCGGCTCATCATCCCCATGCAGCGACAGCTCCTCCACTTTATGTTGTTTTATAAAAGGCCTGAGCATATTTCACAGAAACATAAAGGCCTGGCAGTTCTGGGGATCATATCATATGGAGACAGCAGAGTAGCATCAAATCAGCCCACTTGCACTGCGTCGGATTGCATAAACAGCCTCCACGGAGAGCCGCTATCAGGGCGCTTCACATGAACGCTCGGGGTAGTCCCGCACCAGCCAGCAGCCATCATTTCTAGCGGTCGGTCCGGTGACATAACATCACCTGTGCCATTGTTTAGACACGAAAACAAGGCGCTGTGGTTCAGTATCAGTGGACACAATGTCCGTCAGACATAAACATCAAATCAACCTTTCACAATTAGGCTGAGAGTGACAAGCGGGATCCCTCATAATTTATTAATCAAAAAGCAGCTCCACCCTATTAAAGGTATTCTTCACCCCGGGTCGTCAGATCCACGGTGGTGCTGACGGGTTGGTGGTATTTACCCAGTGGATGTCTTCCCTATATCGCCTCCACAGTGGGCGCGCTCGCAGGAGCTCTGCCAAACTGAGGAACACCCGGACCGGAGCGGCACAGCCCGCCGCTCCCTCGCGTTTGCCCGCTGCGGAGCATCTTTTCGTGTTCCAGATGTGAAAGGTGCACGTTTCGGTGTCCCCATCCGAAAGTTGTTGTTTGTTTTTTTCAATAGGCCTACTTGTCTCACTCTTCGTGCGCCTTAATTCCTCCTCCGGATGGGATTCATAGCGAGGCCGCTTCTCCAGTCTCCATCATCATCTGTAGGCACCGATACTGCAGGCAGGGCGGTAACGGCTGACGTCAGAGCCAAACACTGGTCCATGTTGGAGGAGAGCAGGTACAGCGGCATGTGATGCTGGATGATGCTCCATGCCCGTCTCTGGACAGCATGGACACTGATGAGCGCCAGTTGGGAAGCAATGGCAACATATTATCATTTTCATTTCATTTACAGAAAACAACAGTATACCGTATTATTATCATCAACCGGTAAACCCACTTTGTACTTCACACTTATTTTATTTTATACTTATACCCACTTGGTACTTAATTTATTTTTTGACCTGTATTATAGTGTATTATATTTTTTGCTTAGTACTTCTATTCGTGTGTGCACTGACGTGATAGTGAGCTGCTGTAGCAAAGAGTTTCCCCTCGGGGATCAATAAAGTATTTCTGATTCTGATAATAGTAGTTCTCTGATAATGTAGAGAGTAGCTGTAGAAATAACACGCTGCAGTCTACAAAACCCTGGAGGAACAAAGGTTACCATTAGTCATACCGTTAGGGGTATCACAGTGAGTTTAATATATTTTTGTAAAATATCAGTCATTCATTAAACATTGCTCAACTTGTCCCCAGAAACGTATGTAAAAAATGAGCATGTGACAAACTTCAAATAAGAGCTGCAACTAATTCTTAGTTTCATTATCATTAACCTGTTGGTGATTTATACATTTAATCGATTTAGGGCTGGAACTAACGATTATTTTCATTATCAATTAATCTGCTAATTATTTTATTGATTAGGCTAATCATTAGGTCTGTAAAATGTCAGAAAATGGTGGAAAATGCCCATCACTATTACTAAAGTCCAAGGTGACACGTTCAAAATGTTCGTCTGACCAGTCTAAACTCCAAAGATATTCATGCTAATATCACAGACAAAGAAAAGCAGCAAATCTCTTAATTTTCTGTCAATCGACTAATCGAGTCATCATTTTAGCACTAATTTCATTAAGCTTTTGTAGTCTAAAATAGTGAAAAATGCCCATCACAGTTTCCCCAATCAATATAATAATTTTAACTCTACTTCAAATGTAAGATTTTAAGCATTTTACCAAAATCTAAAAGGATCCATGATGCCACTCTTCTCAGTTAGGAGTCTTACCTGTGTTACAGTAAAGTCTCCTATTTCTGTATTCCCCTGACAGTTGACTGACAGACATGCCCATTTTCATGACTTGGGGGTGCAAATACATTCAACATCAGTTAAGAACAAAAAAAAAAGGCTAAAATGCAGAACTTTTAAGACAGACACAGACAGTTCAACCAATGTGGGATTATGAAAGAAGGATTTAGCAGAAGAGGCCATACATTTATTAAACTAGATCGATTTGATTACATTACAAACTCATTCAACCCCCTACGTCATCTAGTGAATAAAGACAAAAGTAACACAATAGGCTCCATTTTAGTGTTGATGTCAATGTTTTATGTACAGATTTTCACAATACTGCATGGAAAAATGTGGGAAAATGTCCACATGGAGACTATCCATATTATTTGTCCAAGCCCTACTACAACAGAGAGAGAGATCACCTTTACTTTTGAAGTCAACTGCTGAATGTGAAGCTCAGTTAACAGAAAACAATACAGCTCATATCAGAAATATTACCTTAATATAATTTAATATCATAGATGAATTATATTAGTATGACAAATAATTAACAACAAATATATCAGTCATATAGATTTCAAATGATCTCACATATCCCCTGATGTACATTTTGTTACTTCCTTAGATGCTTCAGCAACTTAAAAATGCAGAAATTGAAGACGTAAATTCAAGACACTTTCACCTTTTGGCTTGACTTGAAGGCATTATCACCGGTGAGACATCATTCAAAGTCACACTTAGTTCAACATTAAATCAGTATAAAAAAGTCTGAACCACCCTGATTTCAATCTCGTAACATTCCCATAAATCCTATTTGGACAGGACTATAATTCCTAATATGCTGCAGCCCCAAATTTGAGACTTAAGGGGCTGTAACATGTAAACCAACTACTACTGATATCCCATTCTTCTTTATTTTGTCAGCAACCTGGGAATGGGTCAAACATGCCTGCAAGTCCCCGGTGTCGCTCTGAGAGCCACTATACCTACAGAGTCTATCTTCCTCTCCCTTGCAGTTAGTAGTCGATGCACCGGAGGGCAGAGATGGTGGAGGCCAGTCGACGAGGCAGCAGTTTGGCGGTCTGTCTGTAATCTTCTGGTTTGGCCCTCAGCAGGGTGACAATGTGCTGCAGGGTGCGGGAGGGCTGCAGGCCCAGAGCGTCCATCACATTGCTCAGATAGTCTGTGGAGCAAGAACAGGAGTCATCAGCCCAAATGATACGATACACTTAACTGGGAGCCACCATTCCATTGAATTGTTCCCTGTGACCATTATTAGCAATGTAATTATATATCATAGTTTTGCTTAGCCATCATAAAGAATTGCTAACTACACGTGTCCATCCGGCGCTCTGGTTACTGTACCGATATCTGTGGCCAGCTGTTTAGTGGAATGGGTGCTCAGTTGGGGAATGAGCAGGATGGCATCACAGTAGGTCTGCATGGTTGCCCGAGCAATGGAGCCCAGCCAGTAGTCTGCTGTGTTGTCCAGCTCGGGAAGGTCATCACCTGAGAGAGAAGGAAAGTGATGTTTCAAACGTGCGAAGTACAGTCCCGATATCAATTTGACTTCTCTGCTCTTTGGCTTCATGATAGATCAGTTGTCTTAGAGAATACAGTACTGTTGTGTCACTTTTGTCATGTTACTCTGTTATCTCTGGGTGGATTCTTCTGCGGCAATCATTATTTGCCCCACATATACCAAAAACGGATTTAATCCTACATCAAACTTACGCTATCTTCCATTGCTATGGTACCAGTCCAAGAAAAAATGAGAAAGTGAGGAAAATGAGGAATGTACAGGAAGGATTAGTGGAAAGAAAGTGAACAGAAATAATTAATAAATGGGAACAGAGAAGAAAAAAACAAATATCATGAAGAGTGTTAGATTGAGAAGAGAATCAGGGTTGATGGCCAGAAACCTTGCTCTGGAGGGAAAGGCAGCTTCCCAGCATGTAGGGCCATCTCTAGTGCCGGGTCCTCCTGAGTAACAAATGGCTCCAAGTGGAGAGGCAGAGACATCAAGTACTGCCCTATCTGGAAGGGAAAGACAGACATCTAATTTGATAGATCCAGTGTCTGGGAACTGCAGTATAATATGTAGAACTCATTTTAGCTGTGAATATGTACAAAAAGACCACTAGTTTGACATTTTATGAGGCAGGTCCTGTTGTTTTTGGTACTGATCTGCACTGCACATTTTAATAATCAATTATTAATTAATCAATTATGATTATTTTAACTGAATGTCATGACATATATTCAAGTCAAACACTGACTAACATTTGTAATGTATTCTTGCGGTGACAGGCTGAAAGTAGGCAGGTCCTCTGTGTAGCTCTCTCCAAAACCAGCTGCCTCTTGTCTCTGAACACAAACAAGGCAGCCGAATCAAACAGTATGAGGTGAGATTAAAATAGACACAGTACATCCAACGCTCAAATGCACATGCACACACAGACAATCCAAAAGCTCTAAGCAATGCACTCAGATCGTGTCAATCAGCATTTCAAATCATCTAGAAACTTGACACTTAATCACCTCCATCTTGGAGACGAGGCAGAGCTGGTGTTTGATCTGCAGGAATACAGAGTCGAAGGCCAGCTGGTTGGCCTGCTGGTTGAGTCTGGTCAGAGCAGATCTGGGCTCTGCTAACAGGTTGGAGTTACCTGTGCCCTTCTCCTGCAAGACAAGGGGAAAGAGATGCATAAAATGACCTCAGATGGTCCTTGATTAACCACCTGATAACATGCAACAGTATAACAAGAGTCAGTCCTCCATGCCCTGCTCCATACCTTTAAGGAGTAAAGGACTTCCATCAGGCTGTTGTATTCTACCATGTTTCCCCTCTGAAGGTAGTTGTATTCCTGCCAGGGGTTCTTGGTGGCGCTCTTCCTCTCTGTGGAGCTGGCCTCCTGGATGCCTGCCAGGCTGCGGGGGCTATATGACTCGGACAAGTACTTACCTGCCGTGCCCAGGATCCTGTGGGAAGGATTGATTTATTGTATTCAGAGAACGCATGCAATTCCTTAAAGTCTGACATTGAGCCTTGTTGACAGTGTTCAAAGAGATGAATGGTTTAGGGTGAAAGGGAACAACTAGAACATGATTAAATATAAAGTATAAATATTTCTCTTACTTGTTTGACAGCTGCTGCTCAAAGGCTCCACATTGTCTAAGTAATTCTCCACAAGTGGCAATAATCCTGCAAAACACAACATAAAACCGTTTTGCATTAAAACATCTGTATTGAACTAATGGTACTAATTAAATGACAATGAAATTGTCTCAAATTTTAAAAAAACAAAAACAAAACAACATTAACCTGACAGAGTTCTGGAAGGCTGTCCAGTCCTCCTGGAAAAGAGATGAACTTGGCGTTTCCTCCAGTTTACACTTCTTCCTGATTGACTGCAGTGTTGTGGAAAAGTCCGACACATACCTAGAAGAAGCACAAAGCTAGCTACATAAATCGATTAAAGTAAGGTCCACACATACTAAACATTAGGTAAATTGTTTCTATCAATAAAGCAAAGGGTTTACTACATAGTATGTGGCTTATGACTGTTTGTGACCATAAAGGATCTTTACTTGGTGAAGAGGGCTTTGAGGGCTTTGAGGAGGCCACACACGGCTAGTCCGTCTGTCAGTTTGACACAGCGGTCCACAGCAGCACTGGCCAGGCCAAACAACTTGCCAACAGAGTGGCTCATCTCTTCCACACAGTCAATTACCTCCCCATGTTCCTAAAGAGAGGAGTGAATATGGAGAGGAAAATAAGAGGCGGCACAAACACAGAGAAAAGAATTGAAGATAAGAAGTGAATCAGAAAAAAATAATTGTGGCAAGGATTTAATAAATCTATAATGTGTGTATTAGTGTGTGGTGTCTAACCAAAGGTACAGCACTGATCTGGATAAGGAGGTGAGATTCCTCCAGATCTCCATACTGTAGTTGATAAGGTTTGTAGGGGTCATACAGCGCACAGACCAGCTCATTCACCTTCAGCAGATTATTCTCACCTGGGGAGAAACACAGACAGAACATAAGGACCTAACTCCACCTACATCTGCAGGATCCACGGTCATGTCTTGTCAATGCACAGACCCAAGTGTGGCAGCATGGCGGCCTCCAGGCTGTGTCCAAAGGTGGACGTGGTGTGATGGAGTTCCAACAGGGTGTCGAGACGCTGATCTTGGGCCGCCCGCTCCACCGCCGTGCTCAAGCACACAGGGATGGATGGGACCATGGCCCCCAGAGTTTGGATCAGCAACACTGTCACCACCTCATACGGGTTTTTGAACACCTGTTAGGGGTTACAGTATAGGTAATGTGCTAACAATTAAAAGAGCATTCTTACAGTATTTAAAGACCCGGCAAATTGCTTCCATTATTGCTATATAAATAATAAACTTCTGACTGATCACTATCCAGCCATTCCAAATAGCGTGTTAGCATTGTTGGACCTTGTCACTGAAGTGCAGCTGGTTAAGTGTCTGTCTTGGCACTGTAGTGTGTCTCACCTGGCTGCTCCACTGTAGTTGAGAATGCCACGCGGAGAGCAAGGTGTCGTAGAACTCAGACAGCTGCTGATTCAGACTGAGCTCGCTGTGAGAGAGATCCTGCCACATGCTCACCAACTGGCCCTGGAGATGCCAAAACAGACATTCATTCACAAATGGACATTAGAGCATGCCTAAACCAAACAGGTAACACATATGAGAATATGATTTTGTGATGTATTATTTATTAATTCATTATTAAGGTCGAGGAGAGGCCTGTAGCACCTACCTTGTGACATTTGTAGTAGTAGGCAAGAAGCTGTGGCATTCTGTCTATCTCTGTGAAGACTTTAACAAACAGCTTGGCTTGGTCTGCAGAGAAAAAACATGTATACATAAGTCTACTTAGGCTACTACAGTGAACAAAGACATGGAAGTTGGAATAAAATTGAGAAATAAAAGCACTTCTCACAGGTTCTTACCTATCGACATGGAATTAAAGGTAGATACTATTTGTGGGCTGGACAGGGCCTCCAGTCTGTTTTTCAGAGCCTCCAGGTGGACACACTTTTCAGAGTAGTCTGGTGTGTCCACCAACATGGCCAGGCTGTTCTGCATGCTGGTCAGCTTGGAGGAAATAACTGCAAGATCCTGGAAAAAGAAGAAAACATATTCAAGATTAATGTCCACAAAATATCTTAATATTCTATCATCAGTTGTTAGATGATAAAACACACTAATTACACTGTTACATATCAGAAATTCTATATTTCAATGCCCTTTTCTGACCTAAATAGAACCATTTCACATCAGATGCCTAGGAAAATGCTTGGGTCTGTGAGGGGCCAGTTTACAAGATGCCTTGGTTGTCTTGCACACTTCAATGAACTGGAACTATTCCTCGAACATTAAAAGAAATTTGGTACGCAGAAACACATTACATTAAAAGGTTATGTTCCATTTCAATATTCTAATTTTAATGAACATTTATATGGATGTTACTTAACAAATGAAGTCTTGTGGCAGTGTCTCTCATTTATACCTGTGTTTTGAAGGTCTCCTCAATGTCTGCACTCAGTGTGGTCCATTTGTCTGCCTCCTGCAGAGCTTCAGCTGCCATCTGCATGCGGCCCTTCACTTGATCTATCTCCACCAGGACCTGGCAAATAGGAACCACACAATATACAAGTCACAAGTAAGAAATATCCTTAGAACACCCTGCACATTATATATTATAGTGCTATTATAGTGCTTATTATCAAAGAAATGATTTCTATAACATAACATCAGGTAAACACTTTAAGACTCAATGTAGATTTGTATCTTTGTTTTACATGCAATACATTACTTGTGAACTGTGAATATATTTCAAGTATACATATGCTATTTATGTAGTAATGACATAGTGATTGAACTTATGCTCACATGCATAGACTGCACAGTGTCCTGCTCAAACTTCTCAATATCCTCTTTGACCAGAACCATTTGCTCTTTGAGGAAGGAAGCTTCCTGTTTCAAAGCCTCCACGTCTCGCAGCACTCTGGGCATATTTTGGAGGGCCTGATTACTGCTCTCTAAATGAAGGATATAAGAAAAGTATAACTTTCATAACATTATATCATAGTTGATGTCACTCAGAGAAGAAATTTCCAGCAGTCGTTACGTTCAGTTCTCTTTGGTATGGGTTTCAACAAAAAATCTAACCAACATACTGCTGCACCTTCTACAGATTGGTGTGATTTTTTCTCTGGTGTGTTTATGATGAGTATACAACACATAAGACTTGTCTTGACCTTAAGCACCCAAATCCTTAGGGAAATTTTGTAAATTAAACTTTAAGGGAACGAATATCACAATTTTCTCTACATCTGAGATTTTTTACTATTTACTTTCAAGTAAAGGCTGCACATTCACAGCTTCACAGTTGCCTGTTTATTAGGTACACCTAGCTAAAACTAATGCAGCCTAATACAACAGTCCTGTAATAATTCCTACCTTCATGAAGGTTAGAATGTTTACGTTTTCATTGAAACTGTTTTCGAGAGGTGATGATTCAACTGACAGGTGTTTTCTATTATTTTGTCCACCCCATTTATATCAGTGAGAGTAGGCTAAATAACAGAAACACCTCTCTGTATAACGCAATACAGTTCAACGCCACCACAAACTAAAAATAAATAAAATTTAAGTTTAAAAAATAAAAGTTTCATCATCACCTCTCTAAAACAGTTTCAACAAAACAAACATTATAACCTTCATGAAGGTAGGATTTATTGCGGGACTGTTAAGACTGCATTACTTTTAGCTAGGTGCACCTAATAAACTGGCAACTGAGTGTATGTAAAATATTCACATAAACAATGTTGTCCTTGAGTGATCCTTGCTTACAAATTGAAACAGTGCAAAATGTAAAACACTATTTCCTTTGATAGGGTTACCAGTTTTCTGATGATATACCTGGCATTGTAAAACATTATTATCAATTAATTTGAATTGCTGCAAAATTACAAAACTATGTACAAACTATTTCTCAAGACCACACATTTTCAAAGTCGTGGGTTTCTACAGCTACATAAAATTCATGTCAAAAAAGGAAAACTCACTACATACTATTTCATAGCCTAGTCAGTGATGATAGATAACCATGTAGATATACAGCTCTATCCTGTAGATTGCACGCGGCAAAGCCCCAATTAACATACCAGAGCATAAATGACAACAATGACGTACATTTAGTTGCCAGTTTATTAGCTAATACAGTCTAATACAACAGCTATTCAATAAGCCTGCCTTCCAGAAGGTTATAATAAAACTGTTTTCGAGAGGTGCTGATTCAACTTTATGGTCATTTTGGAGGCTGTTTGTGTTGATGTCGAATTGTATTGCATTAGCCTATACAAAGAGGTGTTTCTAATATTTAAGTCTACCCTCACTGACACAAACAACTCTTAGTATATCAAGTATAATGCAGTCAATAGGTAGGAATTATTGCAGCGCTGCATGATATTTAGCTAGGCTAGGTGCACCTCATAAACTGACAACTGAGTGACAGTAAGAGAAAACACAGACACTTTGTGCAGCCGAAAGAAGACATCCTACGAACTGTTCACGTGGCGTTAATGCAAAGCGTCATTAGCTTATTTTATATACTTACCCTCAATGGAATTGTTGACTTCCTGGATGAACAGCTGCAGTTTCATGACCAGTGTGGCTGCGTGTGTGTCCGCCTTCCCTGGCGCGTCCTTCTGCACCACCTTGAAGGCGCCGTTCACCCAATCTTTAACATCAAAATCATCGTCCAGGAATTTAGAGAAATCCATTTGGCCTCTTCACACCTTCACAAGTGCAAAAAGCTGGGCGCTGTTCAGTCAAACTCTTCTGGTGCAGTGCAGTCTGTGTCATCGACCCATTGCTAACGTTAGCTATTTTTTCCCAAACAATGGCTTCGACACGAATATAAAATAAATAGCCCAGGAAAATGAAATTATCATTACAACTAAATATAGTTCCAACAAGGCGACGGCTTCCTCCAGAGTTATTTTTAAATGTCTACAGCTTTAAAGGAGAAAAGTAGAGACATATTTCAAAATGTTTGATGCTGGCAGCGGTAACTTGCTGACAGTTGACAACAACTTCCTCTTTGTGCGTTCTATTTACCTTCCCCAGAAACAAGCGCCAGCACAACAAACTGACCTGCTGAATAAAATCTTGTTAACAGAATGAAGAACATTTCGTCAACAAAAAATGGACAGTTTGTGTGTTTTTGAATAAAGATATATCACATTTGGCCAAGAAAAAAAAAAAGGGGAACATATAAAACTGTCAGCTTGAAGAAGTGTCACATATAAGTATATCCGTGCAGCAACGTAATATTTTCTACAGTTTAGTTTTGGAATTTGTTTACCCTGAACTCGTCTCTCAGGTAGTTCAGGATTTGTAATGCCCCAAATATGTTCTACACCAATTTAGATTACTAAGATTACATTTGAGTATAAATGTTAGTGCTTACATTATCAAATATATATATATATATATATATATATATATATATATATATATATATCATCATCATCTCGGTCCAGAAAAGTGCAGCACTGGGAACAGCAAAGATACTGCGCAGAACCCTCAAGCTCCCAGGCCTCTGGTAGAGGACCGAAGCTCGCAGGACGAGACCACCCGCGGAAGGTGAAGGACGAAGTTTTATATATATATATATATATATATATATATATATATATATATATATGTCTGCAGCACGAATGAATGCACTCTGATTCCCTAGATACACAGCCAGTGGAGCTAAAAATAAGGTTGCACACTGCTTTTATGTATTATGATTGTTCACCAAAGTAGCAACAATAAAAACAGCATAGGTGAGTAACTCTTAATGTGCCTCAAGATAGTTTGTTTCTCATTTTAAGGTTTGGGCAACAAGAAACTAATACTAAACAAAATGTAGTATTATAGTAATGTACATCGTAGATGATTCCTTCTTTTGGTTATACACATCACATCTAGGAGAACTGCTGATGAGTGTAGACCAGGATAAGTGGAGTGTTGATTGGACAGCGGAGAGGGATCCGACAACTATTGAAAATCTTCCTCTTTGTTTGACTGCTTATCTGGTTTCATGCAGAAAACCACTCTACACCCTGTATTGGGCGTGGTGAATCTTGTGTTGGCTTTTATGTCTATAGATGATCAAAAGTGGATAAGTCATGATTGCCTTTCTGTAATGGTGTCCCTGTTAAAGTAATGGCTTTACACAGTCATGCTCTCAGAAGTAAAGCATTTCAGTTATTTCATATCTGCTGCAGCAGACATGTATCACTACACACAGTCTATTTCATGAATATTATGCAAACCAGAAAGGCAGTAATGGACTATATGGAAAGTGGAGCTGGAAGGCAGTAAAGCAACGGAAAACACATATCAAACACACCGCGACCAGTTTCCAGCAGCTATCTGGGAGGACATACATAACAAACATATTTCAACTGCTCTTCAGCTCATTTAAAGAGATGGGAATAATTGATGATGTTAAAGACACAGTGTCCAAGGCTGTGTTTACTCCTTCTACTCTGTTGTCCGGCCGTGGCGGGCTGCACATGAGTCAGATCATCTTGTCTCTGGTCACCTTTGTCCTGGCTGTCTTCAGAGGAGGGAGCAGCCATACCTACTGGAACTACGCTATGTTCACCTGGGCCTTCTGCCCCATCATGACCCTCATCATCACCATTATTGAGATGTTTAAGCTCGATATCATACTCAATATGTTTTGCATGGACTGGTCTGACTTCACCACAGGGATGGCCATGTCCTCTATGCTCATGACCATCTCTGTCGCTATTACCTATGCCAACTTCTATGCCTGCCTGAAATGCCTGTACGGCTGGATAGTGAGTATATTTGCTTTCTTGTGTGGCATGGTCTACACACTTGAAGTGGTGAAGGACAAAATCCTGGACAAGAAGAAGGGGAGCTACCTGGCTGCTCTGCCTGGATTCTTGAAGGTTATGGAGGCCTTCGTGAGCTGCATCATTTTTATATCACTGACTGGTTACAGAGACAAGCCAGCTCTGATCTTGTGCATTATAGCATATGCCATTCCTTTCCCCATCCTCCCTGTAATCATAGCCACCAACATCCTCAAGAAACTGAAGACGTGTTTGCCCTTTAACCTGGACAGGTTTGTGTTTATATTTCTGGTGATCTCTGTTGTGCTGTATATATTTGCTGCTATTATGTGGCCAATTTTTATGTTCAGAAACAACCCTCGACCCAGTGACTGTCCACCCAGCTTCTGTATCTGGGCCATACAGTTTATGGTTGCATTTATGACCTATGTGAATCTCATTCTTTTCACACTGGACCTCATTTTTACTCTGTTTGGTATCTGTGGCTTTAAACGCACATAAATGTAGTGGTGACTTTCCTATCATCTTTTTTAAAACCTCCAAACTTTAACTGCACCTTTAAGCAACTACTTGTACTTCAGGTCACACAGATTCAAAAACTGTAAGCTCAACGCTCAACATGTCTTTACATAGCATTAAAATAAAATGTGTATATGTGAGTTCAGTTTTTTAGCTAATTAGAGGTTTCTAGTAAAATAATGCTTTTAAAGCCTGGTCTCAAGTCAGTTAACAGTGCCATTTCTGCCCTGAAGTCACATGTTCACATTTTCCACATTTGGGCCCATGTAGTAGATTGTACACACTCTCACTTGGAACAAAAACAACAGTGTAGCTGGAAACCAATCATGGATTGGGGCTTTAAACATCCATTTTCTGATCACAACCTACACTATGTTGTCAAATAGGCTCAAGATCAGACCGAACACAGAACACTAAAATGGCCAAATCACAGTCATAGTGATACTGAGAAAATAAAAGCATTCTTATATGTATTCTGCATATCATTTTGGCATTTTTTTTTTGTCTGTTGAGTATTGTAATGTCCAGTTTATTAACGTTTTAATGTAAATTTAATGTATGATGTATAATTAACCCTGAAATTACAATTCAGCTCTATGCATATTTTTTCACTGCCCATTTTCATATTTCCTGCTGTGATATAAAATATGAACTGTGTATGCCACTGCCAACGAATTTATGTAAGATGTGTTGCATTATGTCTGTTTGAAAATGAGCTTACACATGAATGAACACACCTGTGTTTTCTGGGATCTGTCAGCCACAGACAGATGAAGGCCAGAATACCGAAAAGTGATTGGTGTGCAATGGGAATAAAGTGACGCTCTGACAAAGACAAATTTGTGACCTATTTTTTTCAATACTAGATGAAAAGGCTTAAAATTACAGAAAAATATGTGTCTGAAAGAGTATGTGTCTGTATACGTTGGAGCATGTCATAAAGAATTGTTTGATATTCAATTGTCAGCTTGCAATTTAATTTTTAAGGTCAAATCTCAAAAAATTAATTTTGATCTGGTTAAGGTAAAAAAATAAATTTCATTTCCATTCATTTCATTTTAAGTATATGATCCTTAGAGGACAAAGGCAATAGAGATGAAACATAAGAAGAAAAAGATGGGGCATATTCACTTTGGTCATACTGATTTTAATGCAGGGAGTAAATGTTATTCGCTGATGTTGGATTCCGAATTTCTTTGCCTGCTGAATAAATGACTGAAAAGAACAAAAAATAAATATAGACATGAATTGCAGCACAACTCTATACATAAACGGAATTTAAAAAATAAAACAGCATGTATTAGGGGCAGTAACACAACATAGTGTATATTAGAAAGAGTCAAGAGTGCATTCCACTTCAGACATTCATTGGAAACATACTGACAGTTTGAAGAGCAACTCATGAATCAGGAAATTTGAATAAAAGGAAGGGTGTAAATGATGCCTGCCTGTTGTATTAGACGTGGCTCCATCTCAATATGAGCATTAAACAGCAGTAGTAGAAGGAATGAAGAGTTCACAGTTAATGATTAAATAGCAACAAGTGCAGCTAATCTCGCAGAGCGCTGGTATAAATGTAGAGACTTTTGCTTCCTATTTTGTTTACTTCAAGGTCTCTAATTTGAGCATCATGTGTGGCCCATTCAAGGGCTGTCAGGGCATTTTGCGCCTTTTGGAAATAATCTTCAGTGCTTTATCTCTCATCATTGTCATCTTCAGAGGCAGGATGGTGAGTCCATGGGGTGTCTGGTGTGAGTTTGTGTGGGTTTTCTGCATTACTGTGCCCCTGGTCCTGAGCGTGGTGGAGGCCAAAATGTGGCACATCCTCCTGGCTGCCTTCCTCCCCAACTGGGCTGACCTGACATGCGGGCTGACCACCCTGTGTGCTGTGATGATCACCTCAGCCACGGTCATCTTTGCAGCCGTTTTTGTCTGCCTCTCCTGCATCGTCAACATCTTGTGCTTCATCTTCTCCCTGGCTGCCACAGTTGTTTTCCTGATTGACGCTGTAATGCAAAAGAAGATGTTTCCAAGCGGCTACCTGTCCAGCCTGAGAGGAGGTCTCCGCACAATAGAGGCCTTTATGGCTTGTATTATTCTCACTGCTGCCACTGACCACTTTGTAAGTGGTGAATGGTCCTTTCGCCCTTTTGGGATGATATGCAGCATCATTGTGTTTGCTATTTGCCTCCTGATCACTGTGGTCATCATAGTTCTCCATCTGCTCAAGCTGCTGCAGTGTCTACTCTCATTCAGGCTGAGTTTGATGGAGCTTGTGTTCAACATTGTAGCAGTGCTGCTGTACCTGCTCGCTGTCATTCATTGGTCCATCTTTGGTTACAAACGCAAAAACTACAATCCTTACATCTGTGACAAGTGTTCCTTTGTAGACATGAATACTGTTAACATTGGAGCCACTGTCAATCTTGTCTTTTACATTGTGGACCTGGTTTTATCCTTCAAATCTCGCTAGAAAAGTAGACGTGACATGTACTTACAGATTAAGATGAAAACACTGATTTGCTTGTGTTGCATGGTTTCATTTGTTTGAGGTTAATTTATTTAATGAGGAAAATATTTAATGGACAGTAGCTGTTTATATGTACCGTATGTTGCCCAAAATCATGTGAACTATTAGTCAGTTTTATCTACATAAAATCCTGCATTGCAGTATACAAGTGTTAAAGTCAGCAGGTGACAATATGATATAAATATAATTGTTTTTATGTCATATCGTTTTGCATACTTAATTCTCAAAGGTTACTACATTTCAAAATTAAGTTATTAAATGTACCTTCATGATGAAAACATGCCTTTTTTATTTTTAGGTATTTCTTGTCAAATTAAAATGACTAGAGGTATATAATGTGTGAAAATGGATTTGAAATCATGTCATGTATAAAATAAAGAGCTGTGTTAAACCAGAGTGGCCAATGCAGTCTCTCCTGTATTTAATCATTTGAAAAAATGTATTGTAGACTTAATATCTTTGACTATTTCTACAAAGTTTTATTGCCTCTATGCAAACATAACAATAGTTCAGCCAGTATATTCAAATCTCACAACTCCAACCATGAAAGTGAGATAGTGAATGCAAATGTCACACTCAAACACTCATAGCTGCTACCAAAGTAAAATGGTACTAACATATTAATAATACATGTGAATTTTTTCCATAATAAGAAAAAGCAGGCACATAAAAACAATGCTTCATAGTCCAAAAAGTTCCTGTTGTGAAAGGCAACAGTTTGCAGTGTGTGTGCACTGCAGCACTCAGCTCCCTCAGGTCTCCTCTGGTTCCTCAAACTCCACAGTCTCCAGTAGACCCTGGAAACAGAAGTAGTGGGAGTTGCAGTAGACAGGATGCTTGTTGAGACACGAGCCCACCACTTCTGGTTTCAGCGACGCAAAGGGGTTGGCTCCACTTCCCTTCATGTCCATCTCCAACTCCAACAGGATCTGCAGGGAGTAGGTCATCTCTGTCTCACTGTGGATAGAGGACAAGAAGCATTAGCGGCCATTACACATTACACGTCACGATAAGAGAGCAGTGAGAGGATAAAGAGCGGGCTTGGTTGACTGTAGTAGTAGCACATTCATCAGACATTGGTGTATTTGGTGTATTGCATACTTTCACGCACTTGTGTAACATACAGTACAACAAAGCAAATAGTATGCAACATCAATGTGACAATTTGTATACTATTTAGGGTTAAATCAACTGGAGGGCTGAATGGTAATCTGATAAGGAGTGGAAGGGAAAGACAGTTTGAAATTTTAATCAATTACAGTGTCTGATAATTTCTCATAATCATTTCTGTGAACTCCTAAAGTACAGCTCCTTTTCCCAAAGTCTTTATAACCTGATTACTGTGGTGTAATCTGTAACTTGTTTACTGTTTTTCAACTGCAAGAAATTACTTGGACATATTTTTATTTTTATCTATCATAATTCTGCAGTAGTGGAAGTTAGTTAATTTACTTAAGTAAAAGTATCAATACTATACTATCGAGATACTCCAAAATGTACTTCAAGTACTCATTATGCAGAATGGCTCCTGTCAATGTTATATTATCAATCAATCAATATTATTCATGAATTAAAATATAGGCAGGACACATGGTAGAGGTAGAGCTCATTTTAACTACTTTATATACTTTTGGGTAGTTTAATCTATTACAGTGCTTGATATTTTATAAACTGATCATATGGTGTTTATGTAAAATCTTAATCTGAAAAGTCACTAGTAACCAAAGTTGTGAAATAAATGTAGTAAAGTAAAAACTACAATGTTTTCATCTGAAATGTAGTGAAGTAGAAGTATCCATAAAATAGAAATATTCAGTAAAAGTACCTCAAAATTGTACTGAAGCGTAGTACTTGAGTAAATGTA
Organism: Siniperca chuatsi; assembly: GCF_020085105.1. Taxonomy (NCBI): domain Eukaryota; kingdom Metazoa; phylum Chordata; class Actinopteri; order Centrarchiformes; family Sinipercidae; genus Siniperca; species Siniperca chuatsi. Next base: position 14,233,517 of record NC_058061.1, read on the forward strand.
CTTAGTTACTTTCAACCACTGCATTTGTGCTGTAAGGTACTCCACTATCTGTGTGGCTGCTATTCTGTAACACTCACCTGAGAGCAGTGAAAATGGAAGGAATCTCATAATCCCTGAGGAGCAGAAGTGTTGGAAGCCAGCCCTGGTCTAGGCCCTGACTAGCATCAAATCCTTGACACAAAAAGAACAAATCAATAAGAGTTCAGCTCAGTAGCTAGTTTAGATAGCTGTTTACTGGCACACAACATAAAAATTCAGATTTTAGAATGTAAAAGTGAGTTTGGTATTATGTTTTTGTGTAAACATGTTCTCACCAGGATTAAAGCCAACCACCAGGTCTGGCTTGGCTGCTTCCTCTTTCTCCACTACATCTTCCCAGAACTGGTGGTAGAGGCCCTTGTAGGCGCTGATGTAGACCCTCTGCTTGGGGCCAAAGGCCCTGAGAGGAGGCCTCACGATGGGGCCGTTCACCACCTCTGGTCCCACCATCACTATCTCGATACCCTGGTGTCCAGGGAACATGTTGTTCAGCTCATCATAGTCAGTGAGTCTGGCTGCCAGAGTCTCACTATGGCCTGCTCCTACCAGGTGAATGGTGAGAGGTTTGGAATAAGGGTTAAGGCCAAACAGCCTCATCCCCCAGGCTACGGTCAGCGGCCTGGAGAAGAACTCACTACAAACCCTCCACAGTGACTGCTTCAGGTCCTCATCGTCAGGCTGTGTCCTGCCAGCGTTTGCCCACAAGTCTTTCATGTTTGCTCCATTTAAGATGGGATCGAGGCGAGCTGTGAGATCTCCCTGCATCGCAAGCCAGTCATCCCATCCTTTAACCTCTGACTGGGGCTTTGACCATTTTTCTGTAGGGAATGGGAGGTCTTCTGATGATGGGAAACACATTTTAATTAGTTCAATAGAAGTAGAGGCAGTTAATGAGTTTTGGTAACTATCTTGCACATTCCTCCATTCCTTTCATGGGATTCAATTCACCTGGTTTTTCACACTGTCTTTACTGTGTGTATGGACTGTTTTTCATATACGTTTTACCTTTGAACAAAAGCCATTCCACAACTCTGTCAATGGCAACTAGACGCAGCTGTGAGCAGAACTTCTTGTGTTTGGGCCAGTCGTCTTTCTGACAATCTTTACGGCAGTAGTAAACGTTTAGACATCTGCGCAAAGATAGTAGAAAAGTGAGAGATCTGTGACTGTAAAATGACTAACTTGGAGGAGGAGAAATATCTTGGCGCACAGGGCTGCTGGGTTTTTACCTGGCACAACGCTTCAGGCTCTGTGGGTTTGAGAGTTGATTTGGCCGCTTCTCACAACATGCACAGATTTTAAAAGATTCCTCCATCTTCTCAAACATCTCTTTTTGAGATCGGAAGGCCATGGGTTTACCCTTGGTCTCCGGACCAGCTCTGGAGAGACAAATAAAAGAGGAACTTTACATTCTTAGAAAAGACAGAATACAATAGAATTATTGACCAGAAACTCATTTGTAATTTGGATAATAGTTATGTTATAAACCACACAAGCTAATACAACAATTGTAGAAAACATGTTTTAACGTTAAATATAGCTGCTCTCCAACTGACTACTGAGGCCTGCACTTTTCTATTCTTACACTGGACCATTTGCTACAGTATGAGGAGGGGAGTTGGGGGACTGCATGGGCAGATTCATAATGAGTTTACATATGTTGCAGAAGCTTAATGGTGACAACTCGGACAGAAAGCTAATGGAACAGGGAGCAGGGAGAATAAGTATGAAACAGCCTGTGGTGGCATGCTAGCATCTCAAAATGCCATTCAAATGTCGAGCTGTCATTATTAACGAGCACCAGGCGGTTCTGCCCCTGCGCGCGTGGCTTCTTCAGACACCTATGCTTTTTATGGCGTAGTAAGGTGGAAATTTAAATTTAGACATGTTCTCCGAAAGTAAAGTTCGAAGTAAAAGAACTGGAAATGATTCGCTCAAAACCTACTTACCTCTCAGTTTCCGTCATTTGTAAATGAGTCTCACTCACGCGCTGTTCACTGTTTCTTCTGCTGCTGCTCCTGTGGTTCGTCATCTGAGCGGCCTGCTGGGGGCTACTGGTGCCAGATATAGCACCTGTGCTGTCCCTTCTAGAAAGCTCTGTCAACTCCAGACCATTCCTGACTTCACATGAGCTACAAATATACGGGCCATATCACAAAAACTACATTCATATCTGTACAAAGTTTTCCTGGTAAGAAAACACCATAAACCCATTCATTACCGTGGGATCAGATTCAACGCAGTTACTTTTAATTAAAATATAATAATAATAATAATGCTAACTCACCAGGACATAGCCCATATGACCACTAAAAAAGCCCTGAGCCCCACTATTTTTTATTACAACGGTATAGCTACTTTCTGTGTGCTTTTACCACTTTCAACCACTAGAAGGCGGTGTCATACAGTAAAAGCTGTTGAAATATCACATTTCCTCTTCTTAGGAAGCAAAACAAGAAACACATGCAGACAGAGACGTAATTGTATGTTTAACACATTGGTATCAGTGTCATGATTGAGCATTATTATTTATTTCCAGACATTAATCCAACAAGTAGCAGAGCAACTCACTTTTTTCATTGTTACAGATAGCTGGTTCTGAAGCAGGATCGTCATACACAGACACCCCATTTAGGTTAGTAAGATTTGATGGAAACGTGAAAATGTTTTTGTTATTCATTTAAAACTGATTCACTGCACATGGGGAGATCACTGTGATAAGACTGAATCAAGTTATTATATGAGAGTTACAAGTTATTACTGCTAAGTAAGCCATTCCTCTTTTTGACTGGAAGCTGGAATACATGGATGTATCAACAAGGAAAGAGGGCACACAAACCATAATTTGAAATGTTTGCAGAAAGTGGGTCTAAGAGTAGTTTTGTAGTTATTGAGTGGCATTTTTAAAGCTGCTACAGAGGCAAAATCCTGTGATTTGTCCATGCTTTGTAATATAATGCAATCCCTTACAATAGGCCTGCAATAGGTGAGGCATATAATGTTTAGGCAAACAGGCAATGGCATCTCTCATAGTAATTTTTAAGCCTGTGGCTCATGCTGTTTTTTGGATTGCATTGTACTGTATAGTGTTACTTTTATCGACCCTGAATAAAACTGAAAACAGCTGTCAAACAAATGCTGTTTGGCTTTTTGGCCTTTTTAATGTTAGGAGATAGGGAAAGGCATGATTGCCTATGGAGAGTCTCCACTCAGCACATAAGAGCTACTATATTGTCTATTAAATAAGACAAGTCCATTGTGATCAGGTGACTGAAGCACAAGTTGTACTTAGCTATGAGTATAGGCAGGTTAGGGTAGGTACATACTCCAGAACGCAGACTCACCATTTAAAGTCCTGTAACAGCTTCAAATGAGAAAAGCAAAAATGAAAAAGATAATTCATTTAGGTGTAATTTTAGATCACGTGTTGCATTAGTATGCATATGATCTGATTTCATGCAGCTATTGTGAGATTTGGGAATAGGTCTAGCCGTAGAACAAATGACAGGGAACCGTCAAATGATGACTGAACTCATTTTGGTGTCATTATATATGTACACCCATGACCCTTTACATCCAGCAACCAGGGGCACACAGCAGAGTACAAACCTTTGTGCCCCCCTGGTGCCCTCAGGTGCCATCACCCTATATAATGAGCTTTTGCTACTGCAGCAGTCTTCAGCATCCAAATCTGCCAAGTGGCAGCACAGCATAGCAAAGTCCATCTCTAAAAGGCTGCAAGAAGCCCTCCAAGGACCTCAGGAAGTCCCAAATTCCTATTTTGAAAACCATATCTTTAAAGTGGAGGACTTGTGGCACCTCAAACAGGCTTTTCTTTATGATGACCTCTTAACTGTCTGGCCTGGGCTTCTCTAAGTCTTCTTGAGGCAGCAGTCCCTGGAAACAGATGTAATGAGAGTTGCAGTAGACTGGAGTTTTGTTGGGGCAGGACTGGACCTGCTCCGGTTTCTGTGAGGTGAATGGATTGGGTCCACTGTCCCTGATGTGCATCTCCAACTCCAACAGGATCTGGAGTGAGCACTTGAGCTCCATCTCACTGTGGAGACAAAGAGATAGCTATGGAATCAATTAATTAAGTACATTTAGTTTTATTGTCCTCGTGAGAGACTGAGGAGAGATTAAACTCCTGTTCAAAGACTTATTTTAACATCCACCAACAAGAAAACCGTTTGAGAGAAATTATAGAGGAACAGAAGAGAAAGAGAACTACATCAATAACTTTGCGATATCATCAAGTTACAGTCTACAGGGGGAGTTTGCTGAAAGCGCCTGCAGCAGAAGAAATCAATCTTTTCTTCAACTTGGCCTTCGTACAAACAGGAAACTGTTTTTTGCCACCAGAGGGAAGGAGTGTGAAGTGTGGAAGGAGTGGTGTGATGTGGGTCATGGGCAACAATAACTGCGTTGAGACTGAGGACTGTGGTGATGAGGTCAGGTAGGTGAGGAGCAGGGAGACCAAACATGATAAGTGGGTGAACAACAATTATGCCATAGAGGAGGGAAGGGTTTAATAGTTATATAGTTTTGGATAGCAGACTGTATACATTGTGAGTTAATGAGTCCCTCTGGTAAAAATAACTTATATAATAATATTTACTTTTGCTCAAAAGGCAAGGGATGTTATTATCCCCACTATAAAATGTGAAACAGTTGTAGGTTTCAGTAATGTGACCAACCTGTACATAGTGAAGAAGGAAGGGATGTTATAATCTCTGAGTAGCAGAAGGGTGGGCAGCCAACCTTCTATCAGACCCTGGTTAGCGTGGAACCCTGTGTTAAAAACACATGTGTAAGAGATACATAATAAGCCCTACAAATAGACAGGAGCAGAGAAAAATAAGTCTTTTTGATCAACAAAATCGAATGTCAACCTGAATGTGATGTGAGAACACCAAACAGACCCAGTTCTCCATTCAGGAAGTTGTACAACCAGCATGTTAATATAACAATAAAATAACCAGCATCAGTTTTGTTTAGGATCTCTAACCCATTTCACTGTTAAAACCTCTAAAAACTTGGCTTCAAATCTTAAGTATTTTTCTGTAACATTGTAATACATTTTCTGATTGGCAAATATCAAAGTTAAAACGAGACTCCAGACAGGCTCTACCTATGCACAGCGTCGCTTTGAGCTAAATGCTAATGTCAGCATGCTAACATGCATAATGTTTACCATGTTCACCATTTTAGTTTAACATGTTAGCATGCTATCATTTCATTAAAGACAAAGTACAGCTGAGGCTGGTGTGAATGTCATTAGTTTTGCAGGTATTTAGTCACAAACCAAAGTATTGGACAAACTGAAAATTTGACCTGATGATGGCGATAGATGAAAAGTCATTTAAATTCATCTTTAGAATGGCATGAATATCTGTAACAAATTTCATGGCAATCCATCCAATAGTTCAGACATTTCATTAAAAACCACAAATGTGCTAATCTGCTTCATCAGGACTGTGTGGGTGAGGTTTTGATCAGATTTGACTGACAGTGACTAACAGCCCCCGAATGCAATCAGATTAATTTAAATGTTACTAAATCCTGACTGGTGCGCTGAAGTACGTGACATCCCCGCCCACTTCAACCCAGTGAGGAGAGCCCAAAGAAGAAAAGAAATACAGAAATCTTTAATGTGTTCTCACTTTGGCAGAGAACAGCGTGTTCATGTAGGCTTCCATCAATCACAGTAAAAAGCTGATTGAAAAAAAAAAGCACATTTTCAGGGCCTTTCATTTAGAATAAGCCACTCTTGCAACATACATCCCTCCCTGAATAAGTCGGCTGAATGACTGACACTAGAAAGCACTTACTGAGCTGTCGGTTTCTCACCATGCAAGTCTTTACAGAATGACAGAGGAAAAAGGCAGGTGAGATGAAGATCGAACAGATTACGCTTGATTAGTCTCCAGCCATGTCTTTCTCTTGTTAGCTAGAATATCTTTCCTTCTGGACGTGTCACTGACAGTGTTATGCAGTCAACCTGATTATCAGTCAATATGACAAAGTTAATCTTGCTCCAAACAAGCTGACCTCATTTAAATGTATGACATTCTCGCACATACACAGAGACAATCCAGTGCAGCAGTCTGGCTATATCTATGCTGGGTTGAGTGCATAATCCTGACAGATGTCACTTTCCCTTGACTCTGGTTCATATCAGTAATATGTTGGGGTTTTTTTGAGCAACAGCGTAGTGTGGTGAATTGTTCGACCTTCAAACAGATGACTGAGGTTCAAGCCACCATGGCAGCAAATATTGTAAATCCCTCCAGTTTAAGTGTCCTTGAGTGTGACAAAACCAGGAGAGCAGCAAGCCCTGCAATGATCAATAAAGTCTCACATTATTTTAAATTTTAATCTGCATCTAGGAAAAACTATGCATGTGAGAAATATGAAAGCAAGCTATGACTTTATTAAAGCTTCAGCTGTTTAGTACATATTGGTGTGTACACTGGTTTTAAGTGTAGAAACCAGAGCATGGCACAGAGGCAGAGAATTGTAAGGCCCGTGATACTGGCACACAGATGGTATTATGTTATCCACCGCCTGCCACATTCTTCCGGGAACTCAAACTGCAGAAAGAGAGGACTTTAACTTGAATAATGCATGCCATGATACCAACATCCCCGAGGTTACACTTCTCATCATGATAAAACATTTAACAGGGAGTAAGCATTTAGCCGTTTAGACCTTCAGGAGATAAGGTGACAAAGAGATGTTACAGTCTGACTGTTAATGACTGCAATAATTGCCTGGCTCCAGTGTGAATTTGGGCCATATGGTGGATAAAGTTGCTGTTAATGGCAAAAGACTTGCTTTGTTTCCTTGTCTGAAAAAATATGTTTTAGAACGGTGAAATCCAATTTATTTCATGGAAAACAAAAACCTATCTGGATGTTGTGTTTGTGTTTACGAGGCACACGTTTTCAGTGGTCTATCTTTGTATGGATGACATTACTTAGCCCACATCCATCTCCTTTGTGAGAGCTGACAGCTGACATGACCCTCCCTCTTTTATTCTCAAAGGTCAATGTCTATTTTTCACTACTTTCTCTTTCTCTTCGGGACTTTCACACACATACACACACCGTCCATTTTTATTCCTTTCGTCATGCTGCCTGCTCTCCAATCACTTAAACAGCGTCATAATGCAGTGTTCTGCCAGCTTTGCGGTATGAAACGCAGCCAGGCACTCAGGCAGTTTACTCGCAGGATGACTGATTCCTGTATATTTAGCTCCGGTGGAGCCTGCAGTGATAACTGAGCCAGGGGTTAAGGATGTAGTTGGATCAGGGCTTTACTGCTGCTTTGCAGGTTAAAGGGTCAGAGAACTGATTCAATGCAAGAGCTTAGGAGGTGTAGGGTTATAGTGCCAATGAGTTAGATGTCTGTGAGTGTGGACGAAGGGATAGACAGTAGATGTCAAGACGTTCAGGCTAACATGCTATTCGTCATGAAGTGGAGAAAAAGTTGCAGTTGCCTTTTGTATTGTCTTCCAAAAGTATGAACTATATCCATAATTCAAGAAAAAAGGTTTATTAGGTCAGAAAATTGTATGTCCTCAGACTGAAAATGGTGACAAGGATGGGAGAGGATGAGACTGTTTTAAATCAATGATTTTGGGCACGACTGCGGCTTGCAATGTTCGTCAGAGTGAAACTGGGGGGAACTAAGACTCCCCTTTCAAAAGGGCAGCTTACTGACATTATGCTGAGTCCAGCAATCAGAAGCCAAACTCTTTCCCAGCTGCTCCCATTAATCACCCAAATCCCCAATAAAAGCCTGGCGCTAATGAATAGGCCAGATCTAGTGAGTTACACATCTCCTACTTGCTCTGTTCTCTGAAAGAGGTAATTGTCAAATGAGCAAAAAGGGAGACAAGTCACTGGTTCTCAAAGAGAGCTGACCACTTAAGCTGAGCAGTTTCTATTAATAGCCGCAATGATCATTATGTTCTTTACTGGTTGATTCAAAAGCATTTTGAGTCTCCTTTCAACCAGACCCATATCTCAAGATTTTAGTGGTTGTACAATCTCCTTTACTTTTTGTTTGTTCATGTTTGGCAGTGATGTTGTATATACATACCAGGATGAAATCCAACCACCAAATCTGGCTTGGCTGCTTCCTCTTTCTCCACCACATCCTCCCAGAACTGGTGGTAGAGACCCTTGTGGGTGCTGATGAAGACCTTCTGCTTGGGGCCAAACGCCCTGAGAGGAGGCCTCATGATGGGGCTGTCTACCACCTCTGGTCCCACCATGACTATCTCTATGCCCTGGTGTGCAGGGAACATACGGTTCAGCTCATCATAGTCAGTCAGTCTGGCTCCCATTGTCTCATTGTGGGATGCCCCTGCTAAGTGAATAGTGAGAGGTTTTGCGTACGGGTCAAGGCCAAAGTGTTGCATGGCCATCCCAACTGTGAGAACTCGAGAAAGGAACTCGCTCTGAATCCGCCATAACGACTGTTGCAGGTCAGAGTCATCCGGCCTTGGCCTGCTGGTGTTCTTCCAAAGGGTTGCCATGTTGGCACCAGACAAGATGGCGTCCAGACGTGGCGTGATGTCCCCCTGCATGGAAAGCCAGTCGTCCCAGTTCTTCACCTCAGCAGCTGACTTGGACCACTTCTCAGTGGGGAATGGGAGGTCTCCTGTGAGGGTGGTAGAATATGTATGATGGATTTATATGGCACTAAACTGAGGACATAGATTAGTGCGATTTTGTCTGGCAAGTTTACATGGTGTTTGAAAAGCAATCAGAGAGATTCAAAGGCTGAGGAACTTTAATCAAAATTTCTAACACGCACCAGTATTGCACTGACTTTCTGTCAGTTTTTGTCTCTCAGCCATTTATTTTCAGCAGCTCAGCTTTAAAATAAGCCATCTCATTAATGTGATTTCTTTGTGGTTTTGTGAACTCAAACAGCCATTAAAGCATTTTAAATTCAGCTGCACCGCCTTTTCATTTCTCACCAGTGAACATCAGCCACTCCACTAGTCTGTCAATGGCCACCAGACGCAGCATCTTGCAGACCTTTTTATGCTGAGGCCAGTCCTTTTTCTGACAGTCCTTGGTGCAGTAGTACACATTCAAGCACCTGTGAGAGAAAGAAAAAGAGAAATGAAACAGAAAGAAAGTTGCAAGGAAGTTAAACAAAAAGGAGCACTTTATTTGACAAAGTTGTATACTCACCACTTTATATCCCCAAACTATAACTGTTTTGCACTTGAATGTTTAGCCATGCTAGAGGCATGACTCTAGAGATGGCAATTTCAGTCTGTTGGTTGGTCAGTCGGCCCACCATGGTCCTGACTGAAATATCTTGACAACTATTATAAGGGATTGCCATGACATTTGCTACCGATATTCAAGGTCCCGAGAGGATACATTCTGATGACTTTGGCAATCCTCTGACCTTTCATCTAGTGCCATCATCAGGTCGAAATTTCTGTTTGCCCAATACTTGCGTTCATGACCAAATACTTGGAAAACTAATGACATTCCCATCAGCCTCAGCTGTAGTTTGTGTTTAGTGCTAATTAGCAAATGTTAGTTAATACACTAAATTAAGATGTTGAATATGGTAAACATTATACCTGCTAAACATCAACATGCTAGCATTGTCATTGTGAGCATGTTAGCAAGATAATGTTAGCATTTGCTCGAAGCACTGCATCGCAGAGCTGCTACCAAAGCTGTAGACAGTTTTGTTCTAAGATAAATTTAGGGGGAAAATGTCTCCTGATAGATGGAATCTGGAGAAACTGTTCATTTAGAACCTGAACATCAGTGAAATGATATTAAGGAAGTATGCATTTGTGATGGATTGTGATTTAAAAATACTTACATCTTCAGGTATTTGATGCAAACCAAAGTACTGCTATCAATCAGCTGTGGACCATAAGGAAATCCTTTAGGGTGCCTCAGTTGTAACATATATCAAGATATATTATTAGACAATCGGCTAGAATGTCTTGTTTGTGCCAGGACATAAATAGCATCTTACAGTCATATAGAACCTGTCTTTATATTTGACCTTCTCTTTCAGCGGCAACCTCGTGACACTGAAGATGAATTCTGTCCTGCTTTAGATGACAGCTGGCAAAAACAGCCACGGAAGGCAGAAGCTGGAATTTGCTACTGATTATACAAACTCTGTGTGGATGTGGGCTTTTGTGTGGTCACACAGTTAAGGTGGTGAGGTAATGTGTTGGATTAGAGGTCTGACTGCCAGCGCCAGTTGGTGCTTCGGGAGACTATATTACTTTATCTGGCAATCATTTGCAGCCTGAGAGGCACCCACATTTACATCAAATCAGCCAACGTGTTCTGTCATAGCACACTTTGGGCGTACTAATCCTCCAAAAGAGGCTTACAAGTGGACAAAGTGAGACAAAACAAGGTGATAAAACACAGGTGCCCTTAAAAGGTAAAGTATAAAACACTTCTGCAGAGATACCTCAGCCTTAAGAGTAATATATAGATCACTGTGAATCAGAATGAGAATGAGAACGGTGATGGAAAGTCACAAACAGGCACAGTTTTTCTTGTAATTCTCAGATGTCAAAGTTCTTGAGGGTTTTACTTGTCAGCAGTTCTGTTTTGTGTCTGCTGCTACTGGTAACTTTTCTGAGAGAGGCAGTGGCAGCTGAGAATTTCAGGGGAATGTGCATGCAAGACAGTGTGTGTGAGTGTGTATGAATCAGAGAGAGAGCTAGACAGAAAGAAAGCGACAGAGGAGCTGAGAGCCAGAAGAAAAACGAGGCACAAAAATAAAGAGGCGCTCGTGAATATGCAACGCACTCTGCTCCACTCCTTATTCTCAATACACTCCTTGAACTAGACTCTTTGATGTAGTGAAATTCTGAACCGCATTAAGCTGCTCTTAATAAGCTGCAGAGTTGCAGAGATGAATCACAGTCAGGGGACTTAGCTATATTTGCCATTGGCCATTGTCCACCTCTGTAGAGCTGTCACCACCTTGGTGGCCTGTCATTCTGTCACTGATACAATGCTTCACACCTGACAACGATTGGACAACAATGTCCCCGACCGGGTGATAATGCAGCTGACCTGAGAATGGTACAGGTTTCAGTCGCCTAAAATATTCTGCTTGTCATCAATGTTCAGTGTTAATCAGTGTTAATGCTGGAATATTGCAAATCATGCATCATGGCCCACTACTTCTGCAAAGTGAGCACATCAATGATCTCTGCAGTCATTCTCAAGCATCAGCCTTCAGTTGTGGCTTTGCACTCACTTCACACAGCGTTTCAGGGTCTGTCCCTCGGTGAGATGCTCTGGGAGTTTGTTGCAGCTGGTGCAGAACATGAAGGTCTCCTCCATCTTCTGGAACAACTCCTTATAGTTGCGGAACCCGATTCCTTTAGCCTCTCCCTCAAGAGCAGCCCTTATCAGAAGGAGACACTTAATTTGCCAAGCACGAAACATGTTCAAGAATTTGGTGGAATTTGAGACACTGAAGTAACATACAGAGGTTGTGTGAAAGCACAGTACGTATATATGAAAAATTAATCATTTGTAACATATATGCTATACTATAAACTAATCAAAGTCTGGATGGTAAGAAAATCAAAGTGAAAATTTGGAAGAGTAAGACAGCTGTGCTTACAATACTGTTCTAAGTTAGTATCAGTAGTTTTTACCTGTATTCTCTGTAGTCCTTCATGTTGAGCTTGTTGAGAATCACCTTAGAGAGCCCAGGAACATTGGAGTCCAGAGCGTAAAAGCCAGACCGTACAGAAAAGACACTGTCCGTCCCTGGACCGTAGGACTGTGGGAGCGCTGGGATCTGGGACGCCATGTTGTGGCCTTCAGTTTCCACTAGGAGAGGAACGAACCATTCAATAAACACTTAAAGATATATTATAACTGTACTGAACATCTATTACTTAATGTTCGGCCCACTTCAAAGGGTGGACAGACATTTAAAGAAGAAAAAAAAATGAAAGAAAAAAGAAGAAAAATCTTGTTTTTGCTGACCTGTGGTTTAACATCTTACCTTGCTGCACTGATATACAGGTAGTACTCCAGGACACTGTGACATCCCAACCACATCCATCAGTGATGTTGGATGAACCTGAACCTGACCCTGACTCAACTTTTGTAGGACCACAACTCAACGTCGCCCAGTAAAGCGCTGTGTTGGCCAATTGAATACTGATAAATACTCGTGATCATCACAACGAAAGATAAAATAATTGCTGTTGTGATAACTTTCAAGAGTTGCAAAATCCTGTCACAGAGTATTATAAAATGCTATGCAGTGTTTCGGTGTCTGACAAGCCTTTAAACACATGGATGTGTCACTCAAATTAGACCTAGGTCCTATTTTATTGTCTCACCGTTACCTGAAACAACACGCCCCCCCATCAATGTAGCCCCCTTAGACATTCTAAAACATCAAATCCATTAGTTTGCCTATGTGTGCTGTGTGCTTACTGATACAAAGCAGAGTCAGTGGGATGTGAGGGACAGGGACCCGAGCTGGAAAGCTGGCTGGAAATGTGGACTCTGGTGGAAGGACATACAGTCCCAAGCCACACAGAGGTATTTGTACTATGCACAGCACACTGACAACCAAGCAACACACTGCACTGACACAACAAAGATTTTCACTGCTATTAGAAGATTCCAGACAGGGCTTGAAATGCTGCCCTTGATAATGTGTCACTGCTGCCAGGGCCCACAAAAGCAATTTCAGAACCAGTGATAACATTTTCAAAGTTATACACAGGTATACACAAAGTAAGCTTCTCCGGATTTTCAAGTATGATTTTTTTCAAGGATATGAGATTTTCACCAAGCAATAGGGAAACAGGCTATACATAAACCGAGACAGCATAGTTATATTGAAGTGTGTTCATCTAAAGGCAGACATAGGTATCTTTTCTCAACATAGATACAATTGTATGTCATAAATAGACACACCCTTTAGACTAAAGAACGGGATTGCCTTTGCGCTTTGAAATACATCCACTCTCTCACACACATACACTCTGGCCTGATGGCCCTGATGACAGAAGCACTCATGATTCATGTTCTTTGAGTTCATCATGCCGTTGCCTTTAACGTAAGTCCTCCGTCGCCACAATCCCTGACCTCTCCACCCTCCTACTTACTTGCATGTCAAATGATTTATTTAGTTGGTCTGACATGACGGAAAATAAGAGGGGAGAGAAATGTGATCATCTCTCTATAACTCATATACCTCCTTTTTTGGATTTTACTGGAAGCTGGGTTGGGGGAAGCCAGGATCGAACCGCCGATCTTCCGATTAAAGGACGACACGCTCTACCTCTAAGCCCTAGCAGCTGCCACTTAGTTGTCATGTATGTCTGCAAGTATGCTACATTTAACCTCATTTCTATTTGGTTTAGACCAAGTGCCTGTAATTTTTTCCCCCTGTTTATTGCGATTAAACATATCTACCTGTCTCTAACTTGGCCTTCAAAACACGCCAAACTCCATTTAACTCCATGAAGCTTGCAGCAATAAAACTTGAGAACTGCACAATAAATGCTTTACTTTATCACACCAAGACACTACTTTGTACTCACAATGCTGCTCATTCCAGTTTTACATGAAAACAACTTTTTTCCTCTCTTTGAGGAACTCTGTATCTTTTCAATTTCATACTAAATGTTGCTGGGGAATGATTTAGCCTTATCATGTCTGCAGACAAAATTGAAAGGCCTATATCTAATTAGTTCCTTCATATCTACAGAGCACCAGGGAGGCATGGGGTTGGAAATGAACAGATTTCCCACGAGAGGGCAGGTTCTTGCTTTTCTCTCCTCACATATCTGACGTGACACTGTTAAGTTTTTAGCATGCAAAGTCCTTCCAGTGACTGTCTGGCCACAGCATTAACACATTTTCACCCTGCCTTGCCATGCACTCCGGACCAAGAAGAAGACGTATGTCACAACATTAAGACATGGACAGATATTTTAGCAGTCATACCTTTGGTTCCAGATGAGCAGAGAGCCTTCTAGATGATTTTGAGTTTTCTTGGTTCTCAGATTCTCAGAAGAATGTGATTGACAGCTCCTAATGCTGGATGTCACCACGTCGTGGAGCCTCCACGGTGTCTGTGCTGTGGTCAGTAAAACTTAACACCACAGAGCACACAGTGCTTTAGGCACCTGAGGTTAGGGGGGAACTACTGAGTGGGCGAGGGAGTTGGATGGTTTGGGGAGGGGGTTTGCCTTGGAGGAAGATGGGGGCTGAAGAACAGAGGACAGAAGTACATTTCTAGAAAAAGAGGGGGGGGGTATTGGGAGGAGAGGTGGAGACTCGAACAGGGAGTGGACACATACACACAAACACAGATACCAGAGAGCTATATTCTGCAAAAACACACTCTGCTGGGAAGAGGGAGCACAGAGATGAGAAGAGGCACTTCACAGGCCAGGAAATGAAAAGCAAAGAGGAATCAATGATAACAAACACATGTGTGAAAGTGGATCTCTGGAATCAATAATAGTGCAGTAAACAAGTGTATGCTTAAGTGAAAAACCTTTTTGATATGTAAATACATTATCCTTTCATCAGGACTGTGTTTTTCTACCTAAATATTTGCAACTTGAAAGCTTTGACTTCCTCTTATTATTCATAACAACCTGAGCATAATTCTGTGTACTTGTCAGGTTGTTTCCAAGAGTCACAAATTAAGAAAGCCTCTTTGTTACTGTATAATAAATGTGTGTCTGGAAAACATTATGTTCGTAATAATGACAAATGTTGCCTTTTAATTTAAAAAAATTTATTTGGTCCATCGGAACCTGAGATTGAAAATCAAACATACATGTTTGTACACATATATATTTATATTCCCCGCCAGAAAAAAATCAATAAAATATATCACATTCATTTTTTTCCGCATTAAATTTCATTTTTTTGTTTCTATCATCCTTTAATTTTTTTTTACAAGTTTAAAAGGGTCAGTTATTTTTTTTTCTTAGTTTTTTTTTTTAAATCTTTTGTGTGGCTTAAGTTTGCAGTTTGTACAATTTACAAGGAGAGAACCAGACAAAGGAGAAGAGAGAGAAAAGGCGTTGTGTTGGCTGTGAAAGGCCAGCTTTTCCCAGGCTGCAGCTGCTTCAGCAGCAGGGGGCGCCCATGACGCACAGAAGAGTCACCACCACAACTTCACAGAAGAGGAGTAGGTTCATAGGTCACCAGCACAAGCCAACATGACATTTATGTCAAAAATCATAGTATAAAACAAAAGTCAATCTCATGTAAATGTAAAGTGATCCAGCAGTGACACTGAATTTCGAGGTGCCTTATCATTGCAGGTGTTTCAGTGCAGGTTAATTTCTTGTCAAACTAATCCCTCTGGGCTCAAACTAAAGCCATAAATTATCACATTCCTTTATCTGTCATTCATCAGTTCAGTATTCAACAATATTCATTAGGCAGCAGGACTGCAAATCACTTATACAAATAAATTAGACACTGATTTCACAGCTACTTGGCTGCAACCCACGCACACACACAGGGCAGACAGACATCTGAAAGTGGTCATTACACATTATGTTTCTTTGGAAAACATATTTACAGTTACGCCAGCTTCAGGTTTCATCAAAGAAACTTTACACTGCTGTAGTAGTTTTCTTACAAACTGTCCTGAAGATGTTGTGAAGTACAGCCTACCAGCGCTGGTAGACATGGTTGTGCAGAAGACGTAAGACTGCAAGCATCGGGACACGGTGCTGCCATTTAGCATCGACGCTGACAATACCAACAAAAGGGACGAAGCTCATGAGATGATGCATGTAATTCATTGTATGAGTATTTTGCTTAACAGTTTTCAAGTTTTTCCCCATTTCACTACGTAACGGTAAGACACCAACTTTGATTTGAAAAAAAGTCTCCCACTCCATCCTGTTACTATAGTATCACATTAGTTTTTCCCCTCTCTCTCTGATAAAACATCTATATGTTGCCATGGTGAGGACTGAAAGAGCCTTAGTAAAACAGGAGTAATGGCTTTGACACTGGAGAAATTGGAAAGAACAAGTGGGTGGGGCCCTAAAAAAAGGGACCTACATAAAACAGCTGTAGGCAGCCCATCCTTTCAAACAATACAGCCCAAATTGCGAGGGAGCTAAACTATTTTCTGTGTCACAACATGTCTCAGAGGTCCCTTCTCTCTCTTGTTATGTGTGCACGCAGTCTGACAAAATGGTAATTTGTTATTACACGAGGACACTGTGCTGTCGCTAATGTGCTGTCGGTGTATTCTTGTGGGAAGGTGGCCCAGATGCTCGCGCTGCACCCAAGCAAACAAAAATGGTCCGACCTCCCAAAGTAAACTCGGCAGCTCCTCTTAAGAGCTCCCCTATGGCAAACTGACTGTTCAAACAGCCACTAGCTCCTCTAGTACTCCCTAAGTACACTAAAGTGTAAATCAACACACTGGCAAACTGTTGAAGTGTGAGAAATAGACAAATACTCACTGACCTTCAGTACCAAAAAAAGATCAGACACAAATTTTGGGGTGTCACAATCCAAGAGTGCAAGATGCAGCATTAATTCACTCTATATGATGTCTAGAGAGGAGAGTTGCACCCCAGGTGTGAATTTATGTGTAAATATATAAACTGACTACTGAACTGGATGAGAAAACCCAGCGTGCCTGAGGGGAAAAGTACAAAGCTGGTCATGTAATGACTCGCTTCCAGCGTTTAGACCCCAAGCTGAGGCTGAGTGAAAATGAATTAAAGTAAGTGAGAGAAAGGAAAAAGGGGAGGTACAGTGGTTGTTTCTCTGTAGGGAAAAACGTGGTGGGAATTCTATGATGTGTCAGTATTTCACAGGATGGCTTGTAAGTGTTTATGAACAACAGAGATAAAGATGCTATTCCAGCTATCTGGCCACCACACATGTGCCACAACCTCAGCTTGAGGTTTTGCTTGACTCCAGCTTATTGTAGAAATCATGGGTTTGGTCCTGAGCTAGAGAGAGCGCTAGACAGCACTGCGGTGATGATGGAGAGTGGGGACAGACAGTACTGTATGAATGATGGCTTTTTCTACGACCTCAAAAACACAACTATGGACAAGACGGCAACAAAGGTTGTGTATAAAACAAGTAAGACCGATGTGTATATTCTCAAATAAAAAAAACATGTATGACTATGTGTAAAACTAGAAGTTGGGTTTGGCTCATTAAGTACCTAGTGAGGGCTGGGCAAGACAAACTCCCCCTGAAGTCTTCTGCTTTGTCAGCTGTCCTTGTGGATGACATAGGGGTAAGTGTCTGATCGTTGCAGGTGACTGGCTCAGAGGTTGTGGGCCGGAAAATGGCTCAGTAGTTACGGCACTCCAGCCTGACTTCTGTGAAGCTCACTGAAAGCCGGGTCGTCTCCAAGCATTTGAAACTCAGGAGTGACATCTGTTCCACTTACAGCGCTTGTACCAAAAACATCCAGAATTTTAAGTAGTCTGAACTGGATCCTGTTTGGTGCCTGGGTGAAAAATTGTTTTGTGAGTAAGTCCCGGTCACTCCATGTGGTCTGCTTCCCTCATTTCATCCTGACATGGCACATCCACTTTGGCAAGGGCGAGAGTGCGTGTGGGCTAGATGAGAACTTCAGCATTTGTGGAGCATTAGGAGGACAGCATATAAATGATGCCCATTTATGCTTTACATTCAGGTGTGTGTTCATCCAAAAAGACACACAAATACACATCTTTCTTAATGTTTTAGCGCTGCACACACCACTCGCCCTCCCTTGCCTGGTTTTTCAGTGGTCTGACAGTTCAATGGATTATAGTCTGTGTGTATGTGAGATGGTGGGCAGTGGTCATAGTGGCCTGGGCCGGTGCAGGCCATCAATGTCCGGAGTGAGCTGGGGGCTGTGGGTGGCCTTGGTGGGGGTCCAGTCTCCCAGGGAGGCCTGGGCTGCCTTGCGGTGAGCCAGGCGGTGGGTGATGGAGAAGCCGGCATTTCCTTCCAGCTGTGAAAGCACCACCAGCACCTGCCTGCAGGGGGAGACAGAGAGCATTGAAAAGAAAATGTGGAGCAGCTGAGTGACTCCTCCAGTTTCAGGCCTTTCTAGCACACATTCACTCTGAAAATATGGTATTTTTTTTGTTGTGCAGTGTGTATGGTGTAGTGAAGTAAGGGACTGTATGAAAATGATTGGGGTGAGAAGGGGGCTGAATCTTATATTTCACTTTATAAAAAAGCCAGGCCCTCCCCACCATATTTTCTTAGGACCCCACCTTTATCTTCAAAAACTGTAATACTATCCCCTAAATATCTAAAAATAATATATTTATGGAAAACATAATAAAATACTGAAAATACAGTCACTCTCAAATTTCGAATAAAGAGCTGCTAAACAAACGGTTATTACAGTTATCTAAAGAGTGAAGTGGGGACAGGCGACAGGTCTGTGGCGGCTGATGGACTAGAGCACACCAATATCTTTCTGATGCAACTTTCTAAGAATTGTTTACAATAAATCTCACAAGGCAAGAAACTATAAATGTGGGTTGAGAAAAAGTTAATCATTTTCGTACAGTTCCTAAGTATGCCACTAATCTCAAAACTGTTTATTAGTTAGTCAGCAAAGTTAAAGCTAGGATTGGAGGAAGACAAGTTGATTAGTCAGCACTCCAGAGTAGCTTGGTTTTCTGATTCAGTCTATTTTGAGAACAAGATGAGGAAATATGGTGACAGGAAATGAGAAAAATAAAAACTTTTTGACTGTGTTATTCACACTTCCAAAGTCTTGAGGATATCTGAGTACACTCCAGTGAGAATTATATCTTGTCCTGAATATGATTACCTAAGCTGCTAAATGCTTTCACCAAAGAACTGATTGTATAACAGGAAGTGAGTAAGAACATCAGAAAATAAGACTGTGATATCGTAGCACTGAGTGTTTTTATCAAGTGAAGTGACATAATGTTCTTGTTAGATGAGCGAAAATGCCATTAAAAGACATGGTCCTCATGCATGGTGACTTTTTACAGTTTCCCATTATGTGGGACATTACTTTGAGGTGATAAGGTTGTAAATTTACACTAATGTGTTCTGTAATGTGTCTGTACGACTGAAACATTCATACAGTAGATGTCCAAAGAACTTAAATTCAGAGAAACCTAATGATGTGTGAACAGCTCCACTATGCAGGATTTCACAGGTGTGTATGAGCCTACAATATTTTGCAGGTCTTTAAAGCATTGTGCATTAATGGGCATAGAAAAATGGGGACCAACAGAAAACAAAGGCAGCTATTATTGTGCTGAGACCAGCCTAAGGTAGATTATTAAGAAATATAGAGCGCTAATCCTCTGGGATCACTGTGTTTATATAAGTGCTTATGTGTTTACAGATATAATCGTCTAAATGGGTGGAGGTTTGCTGCACCTGTACCAAATGTTCTCAGAGCATTTAATCTCTTCACTTGTTATCTATTCAGGTTATTTCTTCCAAGGTAAAATATAGCTTGATAAAAAAAAAAGACTTTCAGAGTTGTGTGTGTGTGAGGAAGAGAGAGGGACAAAGGTATATGTGTGTACCTGTGCAAAGGCGGTACACTATCGATGGTCTTGAGGCTGCCGCGTGTGGACACCACATTGAAGCTGTCAGTGCAGTCACAAGAGACGTGGAGGTAGTATTTGGGGTGGCGGTTCTCCACCACCACGATGAGCCCCGCCCAGCCGTGGGTCAGGTAGTAGCACGTCATGCCCTCGCGGCCCTGAGAGCACACATGAATGAACACAATCAAAGATATGGACACAGATCTTTAAGGAGAAAATTTACATAGAGCACACATTTGCACACTCGTGAGTTTACAAGTCCTACAGCCAAATCCAATACACTATATGCAGTGAAGTGTAATTTTTTTGCTGCTTTCCCTCCAATTTGTATTCTATAAACAAACCTTATTTACTCACATACATGTTCGAGGCTGGTGTAGGTGAAGAGAGTGATATTTCTTCGGATGAGGAAAAAATGTCTTTAGTCCTTTTTTTGCTAATACAACATACCTTGTGGCTGCACTGCATTCTGGTCTATTGAGGCAACTATCCGCAGAAAGACTGGTAGGTATGAGGAAATGCCAGTGGGAAAAAAAAAAGAGAAGCTTGGTCTTTTAATGAACTGACAGTAAAAACTGACACTGTTGTTTCAGATGGCTGAAAGATATTCAGCTGTCTAACTATAATGTAGCTACATTGAAAAAGTACATCACCACTAGCAGTATTTTTTAATTGTGTTAAAATGCTTTTAAGATTGCATACTACATTCAGAATAACAACTGGTGAGAAGGTGAGATGACTTTCATCTTTTTCACTTTCTCATGCAGTGGTTGATCTCTCTTCTGGGGCCTGTAATTGTAATAAAGTGAACACAAGTGCAGCTAAACTGCTTTGGCTGCTGTCATTTCACGTCCAGCGGCCCAGTAACACCATCCAATAATCCCACTGTACCTAAAATATATCTGTCAGCAACACATGTATGTGCTCATAATACAAAACTCTTGTTTCACGACTCAGGGCTGCTCAAATTATTTATTAATACCCCCCCCCGTGTAGTGGCTGCCATGCACTCCCAAGTGCTCCCACCTTCCTTAAGCAGTGAATTCCTGGAGAGCTGAATGACTTAACAAAGATGAACTCAAGTGTTTAAAAAGCTCCGTCATCCTCTAAAATACCAGCCAATGTGACAGCACTTTCAGGAAAGCGCTGTTCAGGAGAGCCAGAATAATTTCCTTGGGTGTGAGCGGCTGTGTGTGTGTTGGAGAGATTATGTGCTCGTACTTGCACGTGTAAAGGCAGAATAGGCTTTGGGACTCTGCTGAGGAAATCTAAAGTGTTATCTCAAAGTGGCTTACAGAGTTGCAAGCGTTCTCCGGCTTCACAAGCATATACAGTATATTATATTCAAAGATGAACAAACTGTGTGTGTGTGTGTGTGTGTGTGTGTAGGTGTGAGACAGGGAGATGGGAGGACAGAGAAAGTGAAAGCTGGGGAGTGAAGAAACAATAGCAGATATTTAACACAAGTATGGCTGGATTTATTGCAACTTTGCTTGTTCTCTTATTCTGAAATGTCTCACCTCATGTCTCTCGCCTTTGTTTTCCGTGAGGTGGATGATGGCGTCGGCCAGTGTGGTGGCGGTCGCCTCCACCTGCTCCACCATCACCTGTCTAGAGCTGTAGATAGCAAGAATGTAGCCGGGGAAGTCCTGGCTGGGCCGTCTTGGCGCTCCGCTGGTGGGACTTGAGACTGAGAAGAAGACAGTTATATGCTTCAGAATAAGTGCCTACTACTAAATGGTAAACAGGGTTATGGTATGGATGAACTGAACAAACATTCATAAGCAACAAAAACTACAAAAGCAGTGCTTGTTCACATTGTATCTGTACACTTACCAGGCGTGGGTGGACCTCCTGTTGTCTCGCTGACATTCATCTGCCAGTGGTTGAAGGCGCAGCAGACAACAGCATACTCCCCCGGCTCCAGCATCACATCACAGCCAACAAACTTCTTCACTGCTCTCTTGCTGTGAGCCAACAAGCGTCCCAGAGTCAGCTTGTTGCCGCTGCCGAAGGAGGCCCGAAACACCATGATGCACAGGTCCAGTAGGTGGCTGTCAGCTGTGTCCGAACGCCTGGAGAGGGAGAGGGGATGAATGGGTTAACACAAACAAAGGTGGGAAAGGAACATAAAAAACAGAAGGGGAGGAAAGGAGGAAGGAGGGAAGGGGTGGGCTAGGACTAAAAAATGCTGAAGACTGTCCTATTTACCTGCTTCCCTCCTGGAAGAGAGCAAACTCCAACGCCGTCCTCTCCAGCACAGTGAGGGATGTGACGGTGACCGGGCCGCTGGCCTTGCTGGGGAAGCAGCCCTGTAGCCTCACCTCCTGCCAGTCTGAGTGGATCTTACAGATGTCCACTGAGTCAAAGTACCTGTGGGAGGAGATGGATGAGAGGATAGAGCCTTCTTTAGTACATATATTTATACACACACACACACACACACACACACACACACACACACACACACACACACACACACACACACACACACACACACACACACACAGCATCAAAAGAAAAGTCTGCATGTTTCCAGACACCAACAATTTGGTCGGCTGCTCTCCCCTGCCATGAGCTAAGTCTATTTATATGCATAACAAGCAACTCTTTAACATTAGCCT
The DNA here is from genome assembly GCF_020085105.1 of Siniperca chuatsi. Lineage (NCBI taxonomy): Eukaryota > Metazoa > Chordata > Actinopteri > Centrarchiformes > Sinipercidae > Siniperca > Siniperca chuatsi. Next base: position 14,255,783 of record NC_058061.1, read on the forward strand.
CTGAGGGTGCTGCTGTACAAACACCATTTACCTTGCTAACATATCAAACCTCCTCTTTCAAAGACGGAGCCCCTGAGAGACATTCTCTTCCTCACTTTCAGTCAGTTTTTCAATGTTTCATCACGTCCTAACCTCGCCCTGAAAAACTGTCTTGCATCTCACTTTTGTCTCCTTGACAAATCAGGAAGAAGACAGAGGAAGAAAAGGCAGGTATGCTGAAGCTTTACAGTAGGTTTTGATCACTGGTGATACATATGTCTGCATTGAAATAATCTTTCTGAAATGTTATCAATAATCATCATCAATCCTATTTGCCCACTTGATGTATATGATGTATATGAGTCAATATAAGGGCCTATCTGTCCAACAAGCTGACCTTTTTTTCCACACTAAAACAAGTCTAGGCAGACACATGCTGTTGCTTTGTCATATAGCACAAAGCTGAGATTATTTGTCCGTCAGAGAAAACAATAAACAGTCAGAAGACAGATGGGATTCTCGTCTGGGCCGAACACATTTTTCAGGTTTGAGTCGTTCAGGAGGACAGCCACATTGATCCTTCTGGACTTATTGCAACTATTATTTTGTTAGACACGAGTGACATGAATAACAGACCTATTCACACACACATAATTCATCTTTAGGCGAACCTACTAACCTGGTGGACTTTGTGACAACGCCCATTGATCAGATGGTTTGCTGACAGAAAGAAAAAAACCTTTTCTAGGTGTAGTCCTGTCCCTGAGCTCATTTTTTGGTAGTGTAAAATCAAGTTATTTACACAAATTACAAACAGTTAGTGAAATATTTTTGTTGACAGCCACACAGATTCTCTTCAAGCTTTGTTAAATTTTTTGCTGTTGATTGATTTTAAGGCTGTAATTCAGTTCAGTTTTCATTCTGTTTGCCATTTCTAACATTATGGTTCAGTCAGTATGTTTTAGGACACTCCCGGGCAACAGCTACCTATTATGTTTCAGATTACTTTTGGTTTTGTTTTCAATCAAACTGTTACAGGCAACCGTGTTTACTGACCCCCACAATGTCACTGGCCAATAGAATTTTATGAAATGGAAGAATATGCAGGCATGCATAAAAACACACAGAAGAACAGCTAGAAAAACACTAGTCAATACTTGATGCTGTGTGTGATTGAATGACAGGATTAATCTAATATGGCAAAACACACTGAGAGCCATGACAATTCTAAACCTCTGCCTGCCAAATCCCTGGCAACCAAAGCAATCACAAAAAACACAATTCCATAATAACACCATGGAACCAGTGTATGATACACTTGTCAACAAACGCAGTGTACTATAAACAACAAAAACGTTGTCATTCAGTTTGCTACCAGATGGTCAGCAAAATCCACAAAGATATGAGATTATTAAGCCATCCATCTCTTTTAGCACATTGCGTGCGTCCATCATGGCACAATTAAAAGGACATTCTGAGAGTTATTTCATCTGTACTCAGTTAACAAAAGCTTTGACATTTACTCTTCCAAACAGCTGGTGTTGGGTAGATCTTTCCTGGGATAAATCCTCACAGGAAGTCATGCATTTTATATTTCTAACATTGGTGTGTTTGGAATAAACACAAAAAGTGGTTAAGTGTAGCATTAGCAGACACAGCCACCACGGCTCAAATTAATTAGCAGAAAAAAAATCTGTGCACCCATCATATGGGCACAGTGATTGACTGTGAAGTCATCTCTGAAAAGTGCGTTGCAGTGCAAAAAAAATATATCACAGCGACGATGATTTATCAGCAAAGCTGTTGACAAATATTACGGTTCAGTGTCGACTTTAGATGCTGCCATGCCTCCTGAAGGCCACTAGGGGGAAGAAAGGTAAACTAGGAATGAATGACTGAATGAATAGTCTGAAAGAGTGAGTTACTTTATGAGACGATACCATCTACATACGAGGACGTTGTGGGTTATCACTTAAAAATGTTGTGATGCTATTGTGGCAGCATCTGTCCTGGTGAAAATAAGCCCACAGTTTCCTGAGACAGATTAGATAAAACACAATTACCACAAAAAGTCTCTCTGAAAACATGGTTCTTACTTTATAAAGTCGCTGTACTCCATCCAGAAGACACCCTCACTGCTGCCATGCGCCATCAGCTCGTGACGCAGGTGCTGTGGCCAGTCTGTCCACTCGTCTGACCAGCTGCCGTTCCACGAGAAACGACCCCACGGGTTACGCAGCCGCAACAACCTGAAGCATGGACAAAGAGTGACATGTAGGGAGGAAGATGATTAACAGAAAGGGAGAGCCAAATACAGGATCCAGTTAAAGTGACAACAGCTTTCAGTCAACGCAGTATCCCCATCTCTGCAGACTCATATTGCTCCTCTTATGGATGATTGCCTACTTTTTAACAACCCATTTCATTTTACTGCCTCCTCCCTACAGTGAAAAACTTAGGAGGTATAATTGAAAACCATATTGGAGAGCCCCCACTTTCCAAAAAAAAAAAAAAAAGGGGCAGGTGAATCACTGTTTCCAAGCTGCTTTTCATCTCCTCCGGCTCCTAGCAGAAGGACTCCAACTCATTTTAGATCAAGCACTGTGGCCCAATCTTCCACTCCGATTGCTTTATGGCAGTAAATTAAAGTGGCTGTGTGGGGCTCTTGAGCAAATTACATCTGGGATTTACGGCTACTCTCAACTTCCTCTCACAGGTAGGACAGAAGAGGCCTCCATTGTGTTGACAAACAATGCTATCATGATCAAACTGATCAAACTGAACTGATGTGCACCTGTTCTCTATTGGCATCAAGCCTCTACCCCATTTACCTATGAATCATTCAAGAAATACCTCCACAAAGTATGCATCTGTTCAATCAATTCTAAACTTAGGATATATTTCCATCAATATCTATGATATATAACACGTAGATTTAAATCTGAGGCAAGACTTTTTGAATATGCTTTTTTAATGAGTAAACAAAATGTTGAAAACATGGTTTCTTTCCAAGCACACGCCAGTGAAACCTACTGTATGACTCATTGGTTTCGACTACGAAATCGTCAAGTCATGAATGAGAGGTGTAGCTGAAAAAAAGGAGGAGTTAAAGGAAGAGTTTCAGCCCTGTGACGACTTAGATATGGAATGGCGCTTATCGAGTTGCAAAGCAGGAGGAGCAGCTGGTTCCCCATTCTGTATTCCCATTTCAAACTTTTCTTTTAATGATATCCTCAATGTTACTTAACATAGAAACATAGGACTCTTCCAGATAATGTTACATTCCTATCGGTTTATGTTATGGCCACTGGTTTAAATTATTTAAAAGTTGTTTCTGAGAATCCCCACCCCCCATTATTTCGGCATGGCAAGCCTCTAAGTACTACAATACCCATAGAGAAGAAGCCTGTCAGAGGCACGAATCAGAGTTAGAGCGAATTCAAAATCCTTCGTCGATGCAGTTGTGAACAAAACACGATCCTGTACATGCTGAATTCATTCAAAATCGTCCCAGAATTAAAAGGCTAATTGGTATAAGCTGCAGATTGTATTATCAGTTTTCTCAACAGCATCAATTTAAGTTTCCAACCACAGTTAGTGGCGCATCTAACATTTGTAACAATTTTTAGCTATGTGATTCGATGTTTCCTGACAAAATGCACTGTTGGAGTCGTAGTTAACTTCTCAACTTATGGTGTTATGTACACAGCCTTCATTTAATTTTATGTTTCCCTTAAAAGTCTACTATACTTTCTGTTACAAAGGGAGATAGAGCAGACAGAAAGACGTACAAAGAGAAACATCAAATGATGTGATGGGAAGAAACAAAGAGCAAAGAAATTAAAAGAATTCATAGAAAGATGAAAAGACGGGCAGGTAATCACTCTAGTTTCGGCATGGCACATTCCTTCTTCTCTCTATTCATACCTGTAGCCCTGGACATCTCGTACGTCCAGGACGGAATAGGCATGTCGAGGCCGCAGACCCAGAGACTCATAGACAACGTCGTCTACCTTCATGTTGCCTCCTCCACAAGATGCACCCATCAGAAACCTAACAGACAAGTACACCACACAGTGTACATAGACATAGGATTCACTAAAATATCATTAGGAAATATAATGCTGCCAATCACAAATGATGCCCATATTCAATTTTTCTAACTAAAAAGGTCAGTAAAAACTATTTTCAACTTTTGAGATTATTTTCTGCTTTGCATAGCTAATCATGTTCATTATTTCTTTACTTATTAAATCTTTATTTAACCAGGAGAGCCTTAAAATTAAAATCTCCCTTTTCTCCAAGTTTGGCAGTAATATACAGAGTTACAGACAAAAAACAAATAACACATATTTGTGTATATGTCTGATATGTCCTTTGTTTTCAATCTGTGATTGCTATTCCTTCTTGGTTGATGCAGCTTGACTCTGTTTAGTACAGAATTTGAATGTTGTTATGCTTTTACAGACTATTCCCCTTTGATATATTGAATAATACTACAGGTTTTCTGACAGATGGACCTGCAGTTTGGCCACAGATGATTTGGTCCCTTTGGAGTTCAGCTAGTTGTCTCATGTTGCTTTGAAAGCTTGCATATCAAAGTCCTGATTAGCAGACCTCTATTATAACTGACATATGCTACAAATTGGCATTCAGCACCTTTACAGCTTTGTAACACCTTAGTGTTAGTAATTCAGTGTACACTGAGATGTTTACTATTTATTATTACTATCTTTTTCCTGTACTGTAAAAGAATATATACCAGTCTATTGTATATGTACTGTATATATTCTGTTATTTAACTGAACACAGTGGAGAAATATAGTATAAGAGGGTGAATAAGTGAAAAGCAAAGCCAGCAAAGACAATGTTCCTTACACGCTAATTCCACCAAAATTCCCTTCCAATCCTCTTACCCCGCCTCCTTGGAGCTGAGCATCTTGGCCCAGATGAGGTCTGTATCGATGGGTTCCTCCCGAGGGTTGGTGGAGCTGACCTGGAGCATCAGGGAGTCACAGGGAGCCCCTGTCAGCGTGGCCAGGCCCTCAATGGCGCGCCCTGCCTGCAGGGCAAAGTAGGAGCCATGGAGTTTAGCCAGGGCTTTCTCAATCAGCGCCACCCATAGCTGCTTCCTCTGGGCCTGGAATGATAGGAAAGAAAAGGGGGAAAATATTTAGTCAAGTCATGAGTATGGCTCACTGACAGAGGTACATTTGTAAGAGGATGTTGTGTTTGCTGTAGGGCTCGTTTTAAGGTGTTGGCTCTGAACTTGTTGGCTGTGACTCAGATGTTTAAAGGTTTCTGAACACGATAACCTGACACATTACTGTTCTCTTACCATTTAGTTTCCTTCACGATTAGTCATCATGGTGAAGGAATTCACTTTGAACTGGCCTACCCAGCGTCTCTTCTATTTCCTTTTTTTCCTTCCTTGTCGTCTTTGAGAATCTAAGGTTGGCGGTACCAAGTAGTCTCAACAACATTATGTAGATAAGGTATGATGTGTGTGCCTGGATTTGTTTCCCTGTGCTTTATGTGTTGCATAATGCAATACTTAATTTGTCCTGTAATTGACTGTTGATTAATTAGACCTCCAGGTACAATCCTCCTCTTTGGGGTCCTTTGAGACATGCTTGTGATAAAAAGCTAGATAATGAATTAACTTGAACTTAATATTACATTGATGTTAGGCTGCAATTCCATCAACGAGGCTAATATGACTATTCTGAACAAGCACAAAGCAACTTACGGATGCCCTGCTTACTGATAAATGAGAGTATATAGGTCCAACATACTGTATGTCAAACATCCTTGCTGCTCCTTCCCGCTGCCTTTAAAAGACTACTCCACCAATTTAGCGCTGCACCTCTTTAAAATTGTCGGACTCACGATGGACAGTTAAAAAAAAAGGATCAAAATAGATGCAGCAGAACCAGAGATACTGCCTTTTTTATTCCACGCATTCTTCTTGTCAAAACCATTACCCACAGTAACTCTACCGCTGACAGTACGGTCGCAGATTCGGGTGGGCTATGCTAGTGGCAGCTAATGTAGCTTGAGCTGCTAGCCTCAAACAGATATGAGGACCAGTTACAGAGGTCTACACTGCCACATTTTTTTCATTTTCAGACTTGTAGTCTTCAGTCCCAGCTGACACTGACTCAAGTGACATCACTTGAGGCAATTTATCTTGTCTTCGCGTAACTCCCTCTGGAGCCACTAAAGCTTTATACTTTTTAATCACATATGCAGAAGTACTCCCCAACACCTGTAAACACACTTTAATTTGGAAAATTAGTGGAGTTCCCCTTTAAGGGTCACAATATGGTGTGAGTGAATATAAACAGTATGTCAGAGGGTGAATACTCTGCATGGTCTACACATGTTGCTTTGGTCCTATGTATGTATTTGCTATCTATCTTCTCTAACCTCTCTGACCTGGAAGATGACAAACATTATATGAAAAGAATACAGTATATTTCCATCTTAATTCCCTCCCCCATTTTGCAGTGTCCATGCAACCTTTTTGACATTAATAGAGCATCTTGTTCACTCTCTGTTCAGCTTTCCGTTTCCTTGCTTTCACCAATTTTCTCATCCATTACTTCTTCCCCTAGACCCCTCCTTCCAGGGCTTCCCACATCCCTCCCTCCTTTCCTGACCTGGGAGAAGAGGAGGTAGCCATAGTCGTCACAGGGCAGCATGTCGTCCACCAATACAGTCGTCCACGTCCCGTCTTTACATAGCCGAACCTGGTAGGCCCCCTCTGGGCAGATGGTCCTGGTTATCATCACCCTCTCCACCAGCTCCGGACGCTCCGCCAGCACTGCCAGCGCACTTAGGAACCTGGGGAGGGATAAAACTCAATGAATCGGAAAATGAAATGTCAGATCAGGATGGACAGATGGGTGAATGAGAGGATGTGACTGAAACAAAGCACAAAGACAATCTGAATAAAGCAGTGAAACAAATGGAGATGAAAATACATAAATGATCAGCTGATTGTGACAGAAGGGTGGATGGCTGAATGGATACCCACTTAACTCAAAATGACAGGCAGGGATAAGGAATGTTGATTGACAGACGCATTCAGAGAAAAGAACAAAAAGAAACAGGCTGACCAGCAGCGATTAGACTCTAAATGTGGAATTAAAATATCCTTTTCCACATGGTACTTAAGCAGTTAGGAAAGATTTTATTTTTTATTTTTTTACATAATATGCCTTCATTAAAAATCAGTCGCATTTGATGTCAAGCATCTATGCCTTCTGGTTACCTCCCCATTATTGTTAATTCACCCTGCAGCAAAGACAAACTGGATAGCCTCCCCTAATTAGTTTGCAAGAGAAATTAGCTCATCAAAAATCTGGATACATCAGAAAATGCTAATTTCTCACACAAGAGAAATGTGGCTGGGGACATTAGGATCCAACTTAAAAGGAATATATTTTAAAGTGAACATTAGTTCATCTGAAAATGCAGAAAGAAACCCTACAATCCTGATGAAACAGCTACAAACAGTTGAGATTTTGGGACGAGATAAAGATATTTGTTTTTGTATGCTGCTGACTCACTGCTGATTTTACAGTATACTGACCCCCTTATTAATGACATAACTAAAATTTACCAAACTGACTGGCTACAGTACTTTGCCACTGGTAGCACTGTCACTATATCTACAGACGAAAGTACTATCCCTTTCAGTCCACCCATCAATGTGTGTTATTGCAGCAGCCGTTTAAAGACTGAAATTCTTTATGGGGATGGAAATGTGTATTATTAAAGCTATATTCCATCTGTTCAAGTGGCAGCTTAGCGAGGCCGATCAGCCCATTCAGCCACTGATGAAAAACCAATTGGCTACAAAAAAATCTAATGAAATTCCAATTAGTCATGTCATAATGTGACTCTAATGTCAGCTTGTATTGCAGCCGTACTCAAGGACAAGGGTGACTGGCACTACTTTCTTCTGCTGTCATTGGCTGGCTGAACAGCGCTGGGTTGTTTGCTGGTTTATTAGGACAAGTGTGTGTGTGTGTGTGTGCATGTATGAGAGAAAGTGAGAATGAGAGAGATGAATTACGGTCACATCCTGTCGCGAGTGAGAAGATTCGGCTCTAGGGAGGGTTATTTTTGATAAGCTATGTGTGCTGGTGATGAAGTGAAAAGTTGTATTGTGTGAACTTTGTGAGTGACTGTTCTTTGTTGTGCCTGTGTGTGGACGAAGATGGTGCCCCCCCCCCAAAAGGACACACAGAACAAGGGCAGAGAGATAAAGCATGTATCTCCCTGCCAGGTGTATCTGTGCATCTGTCCAATACACCCTGCTCCCTCTTCCATTTAATGCTTACATTCTTTCTTTTTTTCTGGCTCCGAATTTTTTTGTTTCTCGCTCTTTACTTACTGTTTCACTGCCTCTCTGTCACTGTCTCCGCCTCTCTCTCTGCTAGATTCAGGCTGCAGTGTTCATCTAAAGAAGACTCCACACAGACATGAAATGTTATCTGTTGTCTGTTTTATATTACTCTGGCCTTTCACAGAGACCGAATGGAATGAAAAAAATCCTTTTACTCTGGGGATCTTTGGCTATTCTTGTTTGTCCTGGGTCAAAGCATTAATCAGGGCAATCTCTTTCTTGTTTTTCCTGTCTTTTTCAAAGTTTCCTGTCTTTTTGTAAATGAACGGTCTGTCTCTCTAGATTGTTCGAAGTTATCTAGACTGATGAGTGTCCTATGTGTCCTTGTGTTCGGTTCTGACAGCTCACCAGCAGTTTCCGAGCAGGCCTTGCAGGATGTCAGACGGCCGTGGTGTGCGGAAGACGGACCACTTGACTCCTCGGTCTTTGAAGTTGCTGCAGTTGATCTCGTGGGGACGGAGCCATTTTTTAATTCGCTGCTGGACGCTGTCGCCCTCGGGGAAGCCCACTGAGCGAGGTCCCGGGGGGAAACTGTCATCCACAAAGTTCACAGCGTTCTGAACAGGGTGGAGAGGAAAAGTGATAGGGAGACAAAGAGGTGAGACTTCTGAACCTGTTCAAATATTGTTACCATGACTTCCATTTAAAATAGATTCAAAAACAGTGAGACACGGATGATTGAGGAAAAAACATTTTGTCTAAAAAATACCTGATAATGCAAGCCTGAAGGGCACTTGGAGCTTTGAGGACTAACTGTTAATCTCTACCCTGCATTTCTGATATGACTGATATTTTGCAGGTGGATGATAATTAATACAGGACACTACAGGCCATTACATGAGCCATGGATTCTGGGAGGAACAAGGACAAACTGTTGCCTTCTACATTTAGTCATGTGGCAGGAGGAATTGCTTCCACGGTTAGTGTGGCATCACACATGTGCACAGCAGGAGATCAAATGTGGCGCCATGTACCTGCCAGGATACAGGACACATATGCAAATAACTTTCAAACATTTCAAATGCTTCACTTTCTGACATATTCCCTGCAGAGCACCAAGCATTTAAAATGACACACTGGATTCAACCACTCTAAAATGTAGCTGCCTGTCTACTGTACACAAGACCTGGACTACATGGATACATTAACAGATCAAGACACCCAATCCGTCACACTATCTGCCCATCTAAAACTCTCCTATACAAACTTGAGAGGGCCTACAGCCACACACACAACCCTATCCGGTTTCCTATTTGTGGTGTCAGAAGTGGGCTCCGCCAGTCGTGTTGCAAGGCAGGGGATGTAATATGGGCACCCTACTGGTGGCTCACAGTGAAGCAAATTGATTAGCCGCCATCCCCCACAATCCAATTCTGTAGCCTTGATGCAATATTAGCTACCAGACAGAATCACTTCAATGCTACCTCGCCACCCGACGTCTCCATGTAGCTTACCGATTCTGTAAGGTAGTTACTATTGTGTCTAAAAAAGCACAGAAATACTTATCCTGGATTCTAACACAAACATCATCATTTGGGAAGCTAAGAAGATAAATTGAAAGCCTGTTAATTCTAATGGATATATACATACAGTGGTGTGCAAAAGTGTTTGCCCCCTTCCTGATTTCTTATTTTTTTAATCTTTGTCACACTTAAATGTTTCAGATGATCAAACCAATTTAAATATTAGTCAAAGATAACACAAGTAAACACAAAATGCTTTTGTGTGTTTTTAAATGAAGGTTGTTATTATTAAAGGAAAACAAAATCCAAACCTACATGGCCCTGTGTGAAAAAGTGATTGCCCCACCTGTTAAAACATAACTGTGGTTTTTCACACCTGAGTTAAATTTCTCTAGCCACACCCAGGCCTGATTACGGCCACATCTGTTCTCAATCAAGAAATCACTTAAATAGGACCTGCCTGACAAAGTGAAGTAGACCAAAAGATCTTCAAAAGCTAGACATCATGCCGAGATCCAAAGAAATTCAGGAACAAATGAGAAAGAAAGTAATTGAGATCTATCAGTCTGGAAAAGGTTATAAAGCCATTTCTAAAGCTTTGGGACTCCAGCGAACCACAGTGAGAGCAATTATCCACAAATGGCGAAAACATGGAACAGTGGTGAACCATCCCAGGAGTGGCCGGCCGACCAAAATTACCCCAAGAGCGCAGCAACAACTCATCCAAGAGGTCACAAAAGAGCCCACAATAACATCCAAAGAACTGCAGGCCTCACTTGCCTCAGTTAAGGTCAGTGTTCATGACTCCACCATAAGAAAGAGACTGCCCTAGAACCTAGAAAATGGCCTGCATGGCAGAGTTCCAAGACGAAAACCACTGCTGAGCAAAAGGAACATTAAGGCTCGTCTCATTTTTGCCAGAAAACATCTTGATGATCCCCAAGACATTTGGGAAAATAATCTGTGGACTGACGAGACAAAACTTGAACTTTTTGGAAGGTGTGTGTCCCATTACATCTGGTGTAAAAGTAACACCGCATTTCAGAAAAAGAACATCATACCAACAGGAAAATATGGTGGTGGTAGTGTGATGGTCTGGGGCTGTTTTGCTGCTTCAGGACCTGGAAGACTTGCTGTGATAAATGGAACCATGAATTCTGCTGTCTACCAGAAACTCCTGAAGGAAAATGTCCGGCCATCTGTTCGTGACCTCAAGCTGAAGCGAACTTGGGTTCTGCAGCAGGACAATGATCTAAAACACACCAGCAAGTCCACCTCTGAATGGCTGAAGAATAACAAAATGAAGACTTTGGAGTAGCCTAGTCAAAGTCCTGACCTAAATCCTATTGAGATGCTGTGGCATGACCTTAAAAAGGCAGTTCATGTTCAGAAACCCTCCAATGTGGCTGAATTACAACAATTCTGCAAAGATGAGTGGGCCAAAAAGTCCTCCACAGCGCTGTAAAAGACTCATTGCAAGTCATCGCAAACGCTTGATTGCTGTTGTTGCTGCTAAGGGTGGCCCAACCAGTTATTAGGTTTTTCACACAGGGCCATGTAGGTTTGGATTTTGTTTTCCCTTAATAATAACAACCTTCATTTAAAAACTGCATTTTGTGTTTACTTATGCACTTTTGTGTTATCTTTGACTAATATTTAAATTTGTTTGATGATCTGAAACATTTAAGTGTGACAAAGATGCAAAAAAATAAGAAATCAGGAAGGGGGCAAACACTTTTTTTACACCACTGTATTAGCTACCATAACAAGTTAGAATGCAAAGATGCTTGCCACCAAGACTCTGACATCCAAGGACATTATTTTATTGGCTTAATGTGGTCCGTCAACTGTGGCAATGATTTAAACCAGTTATGAATTTGACTGTTTATTCCATGTATTTATACACATCATTTGGAGCAATGCACATCAGTTCACATATACAGTACTATTAATGTAACACTGTGTGCATTTGCAGACTTGTACATTCTGTGTTTTAAGAATTAATTATCTTGAGAATTACTTTACTGTTTGGCAGGCAGAAGCTTATTTTCACACTCTCTCATCTGCAGGTTAAAGGGAACTTCAGTTGATGAATAAACCAAGAGGGCCTGATGATGTTAGTATATGGTACATCCCACTATGTGCTAGGAAATTCTGCCATGTGCTTCAACATATTTTAATCCATCCTTTCGCTTCCAGAAGGTACTGCTGTTAAGAGTGTCTTGTTGCACTCACCTCTCATATCATCAACATATTTTAGCCAATTGTTCTGAGTCTTCTGATAATGAGCAGAGTGGTCTGCTGCAGTCTGCCCATAAGGAAGTACTGCTGCAATTAGCCTATTCACATCTGGAGCGCACAGAGTGTTCTATCAGCATAATGGTCTTTTTGTTTGTTTGTTTGTTTTTTCCCTGAGTTTTCATGTCATATGAAACTCAGGGGCATGCAACTCCATTCTGGTCTTATGATACGTGATTCATTGTCTAAGCAGTCCCTCACAAACAAGCAGATCCCTCCATAGACAAATATATTAACAACAATGTGTTAAAAAATATAAAGCAGAGTATGTAAAATGGAATAAGCCTTGAAGTAACATAAATTGCCTGTATGAAATAAGATAACATTAGTATCAAAGTGGAAACTATCTACATTTAACTAACTACATTTTTGGATTCTGTAAGGAGTATGAATAACAAACACATACACAAAAACATTTCCCTGTTGTTCCGTTTGCAGTGTTGTGATGTCTGCCAGCGTAAGTCTAGCTGACTCTCCTCATTGAGTGAACTTGGTGCTGCTGTCTCTGATTCTATCACTGGGCAAGTGCCAGCAAGCAAACTGGACTGCAATCAGCCAATTCAGTGCTGAGCTAAGAAAACCTGCTGCCTTCCCGCCATCTCCCAGACTACACAGAACTGGCAGGCATACAAGGACTTTATTGAGAATAGTAAGCTTGTAGCTAGATATCTACATGTTACAGACAACCTATTGATCTCCGAAAATGTGGTGAAAAGGAACTATAGAGCTAGATTTCATAGCGCCACACTTATTAAACCCAAAACAAAAGTGTCCCAGAACAGCCTGGTATGTACAATACTGTCACAGGCATTGAAAACCTGTCACTGCAGGCAGTCAGAACTTACAATTCAATATGGAAACCAAAACCCTAGATAAAAAGTGTGGCAAAAACTCAAGCAACAAGCAGAATAAAGAGTGGTGTAAAGAACGAAAATAAAACAAATCAAAGTCAATCCGTTGCCATGTAGCATCTTTTTGTTGCTCCCCCTGAGGGTGATGTGGAGAGGGAACAGAGGAACCAGTTCCAGCCATGCTGGGTTTTACAGTTCACAAGCGGCGCTGATGGCTGTTAGTAGCATTTACTCGTTTGGCACAGTGAGTAAGCGGACACGCTCTTGGGCACTGGCATCAAGCACACACACACCTCTCGCTCTCTAAACCAATCAAGGAGAGTAGAAAAGCAAGGAGGCAAGAGAAACAAACTCCAGTCAGGTGAGGAGAGAATAATATTTCTCACACTATGGTTTTGGTCTTTATTGATTGCTAGAATCTGGACAAACTCTCCAGTAATTTATACAGTGTATTCCATCAGCAGCACCATCTGCTATAATTCAGCAAGTCTAGAAACAAATAAAAACATGGAGTCTGAATCTTTCACTGTATTTGTGTGGTCAGACTGCACACACGACTTGTAACAGGGTAAACCAAAAACTTTTATCATCATTAAATTTTCACCACTGGTGTTTTGGTGCTTGCCAAGTGTTAATGCCTTGACAGAGATGGATTAGAAAGACTAGCACCTCTTGATTACCAATTCCACCCCTCCATCTCTCGGACCCCTAAAACCGAGCAGCAGCAGTTGATGCTGTTAGTGATTACATTCACTATAGGGAAGCGGATAATTTCTGCTCCTCTTCTTTCTAGCTCTGCTACTAAAAATAGGCCAGCCCTGTGTTCACCTTAGCACATACACACACACACAGCCAGCCACACATTGACTGCTACACTGGAGAATTGAGTGCAGTCGTGTGGAGAGGGTGAGATGGGGGTGGAGGGGGTGCGGTGGGTGGCAAGGGGAAAGCATATCTTGAGATATTAGCAGAGATGAGGGAAAAAAAACAGGATGAGCATGTGGGGATAGATGTGATAGAGGGAGACAGGATAAAAAGGAGATGAAGAGGGGAAAGTACTTTGAAGAGCGCAGAGGGGCAGAGCTAGAGAGAGGGAGGCCTAAAATATTTGTAGGAGAAAAGGAAAGATCATAAAGGAAAGACTAGCTTAAATGTTGATCTTAAATTGGGAAAAGAGGATGGGAAGGTAGGGAAGAGGGCTCTCCGATATCCTTCCTCCCTACTGAGCCAACTTCCCTCTCACGCTCGTAGCAGTGAGCCCTGTGACTTTCAAAGAAGTCATTAATTATGCATTCAAAAGCTCACTTCATGCTATTGTAAACATGGCATGATAGGTGCCATGCCGGTGTAGTAGTGGGCACACAACAGACACCCCAAAAAAATTCAAAGAATATAAGCCTACCCAAGAAATTACCTGAATCTGATCAGTTCTGGATTCTGCATTGTCCACAATAATCTAATTAGTCCAGTCAGGTTTGTCTCATTAGCATAGGCGTTAGCAGTCTTAAATGGTCTCAAATGAACCCTTCTGACTGCCCTGAGTAGCATATCCATGACAATGTAATACAGGCTTATTAAAAGTTTAGCATTGCAGAGAAAGTGAACATGAAGTGGTGTGATAGAAAGGAGCAACATAAAGGTCGTCACATCTTAACTATAGTTGCTAGGGAAGACATCTCTGTGTCTCCAAACAGCTGTGACACTGTGAATCAGACCAATCTGGGGTCATGAATGACACAATTGACTTCAAAGTCTTCTTTGAACGTTAAATGCAGTGGAGCTGGAGTAGGTAAAATGCATCATTATTTTAGGTTGTTATGACAACAGACAAGCCCATAATTACAAAAGCATAATTAGGTTTTTATCCCTGAAGAAAAAAACACTTAATTAACATTTATGCAGCTTAATGAAAATGTTCTGTTTCACTGTGATACAAAAAGAAGTGTTTGCTGTCTGTTTAACAAGAACCACAGTTCTGATCCTTTAATAACTTGGCAGAATTCATGCAGTGAAGTTCACTTTGATGGGAAATTACATTCAGAATGATAAAAAATTGTTTTATCTCTCACAGACAGGTCTGCTATTATACAGTAATATGTATTTCATTAAGTAGACTAATGTGTTCCTAAATAAGAACTCTTAAGTTGTGGTTGGTGTAAGTTGAGGACAGGAAATAGAATCTGACTCAAACTAGGCTGTCAGCATAAAAGAACAACATCCCAGCAGAGTCTGATCATAACAAACAATACAACTGGACTCATTAGAGCTTACCAATATAAGTGTTACAGTCCTGAAACTGATTTTTGTGACTTCTCTGTGACTTAGGGCAAGGTTTAGTCTGGATATAAAAATGAGACACTGTATCTGCAGCTCATTTAGGTGGCCAACGTTCACACGCTGGTTGTTTAAAACTCTGCTAACGAAGCAAGTGCAAATAGAGGCAATGACAAAGCCTATTAGCATTTCTCTGAAATTAGATAGATTGAGGGAGTGGGAACAATGCCAGAACCATAACAAAAAAAAGGAATTACAATGAGGGAACTGTGCTCTGAAAGGCAATGTGCCCTGTGTGAAAACTCAACAAAATGTAAAAGGTAAAAAGAAAAAAATGGCCACACATGATGAACTTATTGCTGCTGGACAACAAATGTCAGTTGCCTGTAGATGAAAATGTGCTACTTGGACAAGGCTTTGCTTGTTCACCCTTTAAAGATGATGCAAATTCAATACAATAGAAAAATCCCTTATGAAATGATAAAAATCAAAGTAGCATTAAAGACCTCACCAATGACAGCCCCAAGCCATTATAATTTACTAATGACACACAAAGTGACTGTGCCTCTAACATTTGAACCATGTGTCATGAAAGTGTTTGTTTTCTTGTGTTTCCCAGCTACAACTAATCTTCCCTTACCTCTCTGCAGAAGCTGACAATGTTCTCCAAAAGCTCTTTGGCCTCGCCCTCATCATTTCGTCGACGGGCCTCTACATGCATGCTCTCCCTCCTCTTCAAAGGCTTAACCACCTTGCGAAGGGTGAGGTACTGCTGGGGTGTGTGGCATGCTGCACAGTTCTTGGCCTTGATATCATTAAGCAGCGTACATGCTGGGCAGCTCCAGTGTCCTACCTTCTCCTGAAGGCTAGATGAGGTGGAGGAGGAAGAGGAACTAGAAGCAATAGCAGAAGAGGAGGAAGGGAAGCCCCGAGCCTGCTTCCGTGTTTTATGACCCGAGGAGGATGAAGAAGAGGAAGGTGTACAGGAGCATGATGTAGTGCCAGGCCCCGGCGGGAGGCCACAGTGTGTACAGCAGCGGGGCAGGGGCGCTTGCTGCTCCTGAAAGCCATGCAGCTTGGAAGAACCACAGGCCGAGCACTTGGGTGCACCTGTAGGGTTGCGCAGCGTGCACTTGGAACAGGCCCAGGTGCTAAAGTCCGGGCTGGAGGGACTGGCCGGGGTAAATCGTACCGTCTCACAGCCTACCAGGTCAATGAGGTCAGCACCAGCCCGTGTTGATCGGCAGGCCTCACACTTAGACAAGCTACATGGGTTGGGCAACGAGCAGCTAGGGCACTTCCAGGTGAGGGCGGCTGAGGAAGCAACAGGGAGTTGGGGGGTCAGTGGATGGTGCTGAGGGTCTTCTTCCTCCAAGATACTGAGGCGCTTGCTGGGGTATGAAGGTTCCTGGGGTTGGGCATGTTTGGGCTTGGCTGGCCGCTGTGGGCCTGGTTGGGGTGGCACACTGGCCGCTGAAGGGGAAGTGGGGCTGGGAGTATTGGTGCCTGGGTTTGGTGGGCGCCCAGTAGGGGGCACCTCTCTCCTGCTGCGGGGCACAGGGTTGTTTTGGAGGGAGGAGGAGAAAGCAGTAAAAGGGGACGAAAGGGACTGTGAGGAGACATGGGGAGGTTCTTGAGGATCACAGGGAGGGGGTGGGGGAGAGTCATCCGTTAGGTCTATGAGTAGCGGGGCAGCCCCTGCTGTGTGAACAGGAAACCCCAGCACAGGTGTGCGCACCTCAGGCACCACCAATGCTTCAGGGGGGATTTTAGGCAAAGACAATTTCCTGGGCCCACCACAGGCTGAGCATGACAGTGCCACGGGTGTGTTGTGAAGTGTACAGCGAGGGCAAGCCCAGCCTGACTGCTGTCCCTCCAGGATGCACGCTTCTCCGTTGCTCTCAGACCGTCGTAGCACTTCCTCCTTAGCTGGATGCTGTCCATGGGGCTCAAGCAGAACTGTGGGGGTGACGGTAGGTGTTGGGAGTTCGGTCGGAGCGGGCGGGAGGCCGTTGGCAGTGGCGGCTATGGTGGTTGTAGGGGGTGTGTGAGTAGAAGGAGACGGTCCAAAGCCGCAGACGGAGCAGGCTCCAGATCCCTGGGGGTTGTTGAGTGTACAGCGTGGACAGGCCCAGCGATGCTCCTCAGTGCTGCTCAGCCGCAGGATCTGGTTAAGGTCGGGTTTCTGGCGTGGTGCCTCACAGATGGAACAGCGAGGTGCTGCGCCGGCATTTAAGAAGGTGCAGCGTCCACATGACCACTCACTGCCTCGCACTGCTGCTGCCATGGAGCCAGGAGAGTGAGAGTGGCTGGAAAACAGTAAACAATGAGTCAAAACAAATTCAACAACCAAATTAGTCAGTAATACATTCTGTCATATAACTGTAATTGTTTAGCAGTAATACATGTATATTAAGTGTGCCACTGTTTAATCATTTGAGCTACTTCATTCACTAATATTCTGAGCAATGAGGAAAGTGTCAGTGGAGCAAAGTATGAGGAAAGGAAAAGACAGAAGCAAGACAGGATCAGAAAAAGTGAGAAATAAGAAATTATGAAAAAGCCAGAGAATTAATACATGCTTCCAGTCAACTAAGGGTGATTATCTAAAAAGGAAGCGAGGACAGTGAAAACATCTGAGACTGCAAGAGGAGGAGAGACAGACAGAATTAGAAAATAAAAATGGAGAGTGAGAGGGAAAGATTAGCCAGTGCAGGGGGAAAAAAATCAAATCTCCCTCCTGGGGGCTCTGAGGGCAGTAAATCCATACACAATGGCCACATGATTAGAGCCAGGAAGATAGCACATAGCCTAAGGAGAGGAGAGGAGAGGAAGCTGCTATTGCCTAAGAATACTAAGGAAAGCATTCCTTGAGTTCTCCTGACTGACTTATTTGAATGGAAAAAACACATGGGATCTCTTCCACTTCATATTAGCACTTCTCTCCCCTTTTACTCTGTGAATGCTAATGCAGGGCAGCCAGTGGCAACTTCAGGTCACATCAATCCCATGCCCAAATTAATTTTGAATGCATGAATATATTAATTCTGGCAGCGCCTATTTTAGTGACAAATCATTCATACTCCTGGATTTAAAGCAATTTACTTTAAACATCACCACTACTATCAACATCTTTCACAGGACTTCAATGGTTTAAACAGTGCAGATGGAAATCAGTTTTAGAGAGTTTTGATTCAGAAGCATAGCGAGCAATTGATCTATCTTGTCAGGCTACTCAGTTGATTTCCACCTCCTACACATAATAACCTAAAGCAGTCTGTTGTTGTGGATTGACTCGTATGTACAATTCATTCTGTTTGCCTGCAGTTCAGTCAATCTGACTTATTGATAGTGGGTCTATTAGGGTCTTTGCAGCACAGTTGGATACCTCCAGAGAGCAAGGGGGGTTTGGAGAGGGACGGCCCCAAGGGACGGACGTGGTTGCTGTCTGCACAAGCCCATAAATGTCACTGTCACTCAAGCAGCTCATGTGTGAACACCAACACAGAGAAGGGAATGTGTGAACTGTATGATAGTGAAGGGTAAGGTGCTAAGAGCTAGAATACTGCGATGCTCTTCACATTGATCCCAGTGGCAAAGATGTTGCCCACAAAATGACCGCGGAGCTTGTGGATCTGGTCACATTTATCCCTCTTTATTATATTTTGGTTAGAGAACTATTCCCAAATCTAAGGCTGCTTTGACAAAGGCTTTTATAGGGAAGCAGTGGTTTGTGGATATTTGTAAAATCTATAGGCTACTGCCTGTGGAAAAAGCCTATTATTCTTTAAAAAACATATTCAGTTAATCCTTTGTTGTTTTCACATTAGGGCATGGAAAAAACAACCTCACAGTCCATGGGACATTATTTATGCCGCTGATGAAGTACAGCAGAATCTTGTAAGGGTGACTGCTCGTTGGCCGGCCTAGGTCCTGCTCTTCTCCACTGTAGCACCATGTGTCCTGGCCGACTAATTGCCCTTAGTTCAACTCCATTAAACCCTTTCAAACCAGGCGAATCCTCAGAACCCAGGGGCACCTCTTACAGACTACTTCTCGCTCCCAGCACACTGTCCTCTCCTCTCGTCAACTCTCCTCCCTAAGGTATAGAGGAGAATGACAGCATGGAGGGATACTAATGTGTCTCTTTGGGTGTCTTTGTGTGTTTGGGTCCTTGCCGCTGGGTGTGTGTGCTTGTGTGTATGCAGGCATGTAGCTCTATTTATTTGTAGATATAGCATAGTTGCTTGTTTTATTGTCTAACTACATTTCTGCCTTAGTTTGTGTGTGTCCTCAGCCCCAGGGCAGCAAAAGTATGGAAGCAGAAGTCCCACTGCTTTATGTCAGGAGCCATTAGCACTACATTCATTCTCCTGGGCTGAAGCCAGCAGTCCAAGATAAACCAGGGCCCGTTGAGTGAGGAGGAAACTCAGCCTTCCAATGATAACAATAGGCAAAAATAGGAAAACACATTTTTTGTGAAGACACACAAACACTGAGAAATCAGTACTTGGCTCTTTGTTTCGCTTAGTCTTTCATCCCACTGTACTATCTGCCATTGCCTCCTTGTAGCTATGCAATATTCATTGTTCCTGACCTTAAACATTAACATAGAAGGAGTGTCAATGCCGCATCAGTCAAGGAGTAAGAATTTAAAAAAGCATCAAAATCGTTTGCCTAAAATGACTCTTTTGTATGCTCTGAAATATCTCATCTATCTCCAGATAACCTGTGCTGTGTCCTCAGACTACAGCACATCCCCCACCCCCAGTTTAGTTAAATGTGGTTGAATTAAGTGGCAGCCCCATGCTACCATTGATGGCACATGTTAACACTGTGGTTAGCTCTCCAAAGTCCTGCCTATGTGAGGGCCGCAAATGGCAATGACGACAACAACAAAAACAAGTGTCAACACCTCATGTTTGATGACAGGTTCTTCCCTGTGGCCATTTTCATAACTGTCAGGCCTCTTTCATCTCCAGCAAGAGAGCAAAGTCATGATGTCAGCCACACGGAGACTTTGTCAAAGCAATTGATTTGGTTCTCGACGGAGCACAGGGATTGCAAATTCATTATGTTTCTGTCTGCAGCAGCTGGCGTAGGAGCCTCGTAGTGATCAGCCTCTTAAGGAATTTTTAATATTTAGCTTAATTATATTATTATGTCTTTTGTTACCTATCAAATGTAAGTAACACATCATGAACTACAACCACAATTCTGGCCTTCATTTAAAAGGATGCATTGTGAATGCATGTGAGTGCACACATGCACATGCCTTTGTATGTACACTACATGCCTGCAGTAGACAATGAACCACTATAGCCTGTGATCCTTGGACCTTACTTAAAAGGATGCCTTCCGCGCACATGCTTGACTCTCTCACAGGAGTGTGTACAAACACACACATACACACGCACACATTTTTTGTCCTTGGCCCTGTGTTCAGTGGAGCTGCTCTAAAAGTGCCCACTTCAGCTCCTCAGTTCCTCTATGTCGCAGACCTGGGCCCGTAGCCAATAGTTTACAGTGGAGAGAGACAGTGCGAGAGAGAGAGAGAGAGAGGGAGACTTCATCTCTGGAAAGCCCATCTTTTTGCAATGAGGTCTTCAATGCAGCCTGCTGCCCATAAAGTACCTCGTCCTAGTCTAAATTCACTCAAGTAAGCGCATCAATGACCCCAATTTTTCAATGCTTCACTGACAGTCATAGAGCACTTCAGCAGACTATTACAAGACGTTAGCGCTCTACAACTCTCAGTAAAAACAAGCAAACCGGTAACATCGTGGTGGGGGGAAAAGTTACATTAACTTCCACAACTAAGATATCAGCAAGGAAGTCTTTAGAGAAAATGCTACCTAAGAGAAACAGTAGAGAGATACAGAAAGGACACAACCCTGGATGTAAGATAGTCAGAAAGGGTTAAAGAAATGCTAAGGCTAGAGTGAATCTACAAGCACTGCTGAACGTGTGTAGGCCACCTATGGCTGGCTACTTGGATTTATTCCACACATTGAACTCTGTTGTGAGATCAAGTGAGCCGAGTCTCGCCAGCTTCTCCCTGCCTCACTGTGAGACATTTGGCCTTTGTGCGACAGTCATTAGCACCGCCTTTCCAAGGTTGGCCCTGAGCCCAGGGCCTAAGGGGAAAAAGTGGTACCCTCCTTTGCCATTGGAGGCAGTGTATCTGATCTATACATTCAACACAAATACATTTTGTTGACAATCCTTTTCCTTGATGATTAAACATGGCAATAAGTAAAAACCGCTTTAACATTCACATTCAACTATCTTTGAGTTCTATATTTGTTATTTTCGTTATACTATCATCAGATTATAGTGTATCTGATGCACTGTACTGTACTGTACGGTATGACATGTCTTTGGTTCCATTCAAATCTAAAAACTAAAAACACGATTAATAAAGAAAGAACACCGAAAGTACTTAGGAAAAATGTCATACTATTAATTCTCCATCAACAATTACACTTACTGGCTGTCTAATGAAATAACCCTGACATCAGACTAAGCTAAAACACAAAAGGAGTCAGTCAGCACTTCAGATATTATATAACACATGGCCTGTCAGTCAGTGTACAGTGTCACACAGGGTTTCCATGACAGTTCATCTTGTGACTAGCTGTGCTTTCAAAATTTTGCAAAACACAAGGTTTCTCAAAACCTTGACTGTAAACACTAGTGACCACATGAAATGCCTTGATTCCAACATATGCTCTTTTTACCAATTAGACTGATAACTAATAACAAGTCACACTTTTCATTTTGTGTATGTACATGCTACGTGTTTCTGAGAGCAGACATACCAAGTGAACTTCCTGGTATGATAACATACTTGGCAGACAAAAAACAGACCAACCAGTACAGTGACGCTTGCACACAAAATAGGTGCAAGCTAAACCACAAGGCAAAAGGTGTGTATTTGTATAACTGAAAGTATTTTCCTAGTAAATTCAACTTAGCTAATTAGCTCATCAGTGGTTGGATGCGGTTGCCTCTATTGGGTTGCTCTTACTTAATAATGTAGCCAATCCATACAGTGTTGGGTCAAGCGTGTGAAATTGCTTTTACCTGCAGCCCAGGTAAACTCACATGGGGTCAATTAAGCCTAATAAATTATCAATAGGGTAATCAATGTCGTAAATAATCAGATACTATCTTGCCTTCATGCTAAAGCTGCAAAACTAATTTTCATCCAGTGATCCCTCTTAGCCTCAGTGTTACCTTTTCAATGTTTTGTAATGCACCTAAATGTATTAGTTGATTGATGTTTACATAAAAAAGGTATAAAGGCCTATATTATAATTGCTTTAAACATTTTTTATTAATTTTGCATTTTTTTTCTTCTATTCCTTACTCTTAATATTTCAGTGTGTAATACTGTATCACTTAGTCAGCTGAATGGAATAACCAGTTTCATCTCATCTCATATTAAACATGCTACACTTGATCTGTTGATAATGTATTTGATTTGGTATTTGTTGCAAACCTCAACTCTTTTAATGTAGGCATTCTCCTGGGTTTTTTGAACTTCTTGATAACCAGTTTTGTAACATCAGTTATCAGTGATTACTAACAGGCTGCGTGAGGCTGGATAACTCTAGGTAGCCTGACTGTGTGGAACTCCCTTTTTGAGACAGACTCCAGATGTAGCCCCCACATTCAAATAAAGTGAGTCACTGTGGTGATAAATATTTACCGGCGCAGTTTTGTGTGAACACAGGGAGAGAACTGGAGACGTAGATACCGTAGCTTATAAAATGTCTTGGTTATTGTGCACTTGATGATGAACCTGTTTAATAGCTGCAACCCTAGAAGTGACAGGGATGCAGGGAGTGATTTTCATAACTACCAGCTGCAAGGGCATTACCCAGGATTTTCAGAGCGCTGGCATTACTGCTTGCAATTTTTATGTTTTTTTACTTCATCCACACAAACATCTCTGTCACACAGAACGATGATGCCAACTGAGTGGTGATTCTTGTTTAACAGAGCAGAGCTGGTTAATATAAAATAGACTTATCAGATGCCAATAAGCCCTTGGATCAGACAAGCTGAAAAAAAGGATAATGAATATTTGAAACATTTTGCTGCATCTGAACACACCCAGGAAACTTCAGTGACAGGGATTAGATCAGCACTTTCACGCATTCTTTACCACACTTGAGAAACCCAACTGATAATATATTTTAGCCCTTTAGTAATGAATGCAGTCTGTCTGCAGCAGTTGTTCTGGCAAAAAAGGTTTGTTTATCACTTCATTGTGGGAGTTTTCTTGCTTGCGAGATCAGAGCAACCCTTTTCACTTAAAAGTAATTTTCCCCTAGCAAGCATTCCTCCCTGTCTTTCAGAGGAGAGAATGAGTCAGGTTCAAAGACTTGAGCATTAACTGTAAGAGCCTCCTTTCTACCTGCCAGGTAATATGTTGTGGCATGAATATGACTCATTACTCAACCCTGACAGTTCTACAGAATTCATTTGTTACAACAAACATTATGAGCTGAGCCAGTGACTGCTACTTACCTGAGGCGAGTATCTAGAGCCCAGATTTTAGTGACATGATACAAGGTATTGGTGACAGTCAAGCCTTAGTCACTGGGGACAACAAAACACAATAATTGGGGAAGTTTTAATGAAGTGACATTGAGCAGGACACTTTTTATAAAATGTTATAGTGTTGGCGGTGGCACAAAGACTCCTAACAGAGCAAATTAGACAAAAGGTCTTTTGAAAAAGTGCCCTTAGGCTGAGATATTCCTTCAATAAGCATCACTGAGGCTTTACCCTAGGAGCAATTTTAAAAAAACTGAATAGTCCCCTTTTATAAAAATGGAACATTACAAGAAGAGTGTGATGCTGTAGAAACAAGTGTGCCGTTGTGTAAATGTTATGTGTTCGGGTAATGCCATGATTAAGAATATCTGAGTCTGGTAATGCTTTTTATGACAAAGTTCAAGACTGCTCATTGCTGTTGTCATTGTTTTTATGTAAGCCTGACCCAGATGATCACACACCTTATGACCAAGATCTCAGAACCTAGAACTATTACCAAAATAATATGTGAACTAGCCTAACACAGAGACTGAAGATACTAAATATGCAAATACTGGTGAATAAAGGGGGAAAGAAACAGAAAGGACAACAGTAGCTTCTGACCTCTAGCTGTGCCCTCAGTGAATATTTCACGACCAGTGCTCATTTTTGACGAGTGAATCTGTCAACGGTGGAGACAGCTTCAGACATTTGAATCTTTAAACAGAGGAAACTGTCTGACTGGGTTGCAGCAGACATCAGTAGCACAGAGCAAAGCGAGAGCAAGCAGGAAGCTCCAGAATCAGGGAGGAATAAGGGGAAGAAATGGCAGGGGTATGGTGCTGCTGCCGCTGTGCTTAACTCAAGTTCCTGCAGGCACGGAAACCTGGAGGGCAGAAGCACTGCTGACACAGCACTGCCTTCAGCCAGAAGGGGAACTTCTCAGACCATTGATGTATAAAGAGAACTGGATACTGTGTCGGAGGCGGGGCCCCGTTTATTTCTATGCAAGCTGCTCAGTGGCGCTTGAATCCAAAACTTTGACTTCCCAATATAAAATTACCCGGATCTTCTGCATTGTGTTGCCCATAGAGCAAGCGCACTAGAGACTCTGCCAGTTTAGCCCTCCGCTAACTTGAATGCATGATAAAATGATTTAATCGTGCGGCTCTTCTAGACTTTCCAAATGTTATCGGACCAAATGGATCAAATTCTGATAGATAGTGAAACGTCGTGGTGGTTGTGACACCATAAAAATGTATCCACCGTTTTACAGACGCTTCTTTCACAATGTAAGTTAACAAAAGTATTTTTGGGCCCACGTGCATCACGTGTCAGACCCGGATGTTGTAGTTTCACGGTTTGGCCACTATGTCAAATTGGCTTCAAAGCCCGGTGCACTTCCTGGGGGCTTGTCTCAGACAGGCAGTTTTACTTCCTGTTTCCAAGACACAAATTTAACCCTTGAAGACAGACCAGTAAAAAACCTTTGGTATTGCCATGTCACTAAACATTGACATAAATAATCAGCAGGCTATATGGTATTCCTCCAGAGGTGCAATTTGCCAGCACAGGTTTGTGTGTGAGACTGCCAGGTTACCATGTGTAGTCTTGTCTAAGGCCCAACGAATTAGGTTACTGAACATATGCTACAGATTTCCATGGCAACAAGAGTGGGGGAATCTGGAATCATGTCAGTTGCAGTGCAAATAGGCTAGTTTTTTCATCAGTGCTCTGTTTTCCAAAGAAAGCCACACTGTGAGACAAAGCCTGCGTGCCAAATCTATTCTGGTGGCTTTAGGACTGTCCTGACACGGCCCTGTCTTCATCAGACACACAGGCAATTTCAAGGGACGCCCTGAAATAATTCAGACATAAACACGGCCAGTGACCATGCTGGTCGAATCCAAGTGGACCCGTTTTAATCCAATTAAAGGGAGAAGAGCCAGTGGAATGGAGCTGCGATAAACACCATCATCCATCATGCTGGGACAGTAGAAACACTGGGATTGACTGTGGAGAGAGCAGACACTCACTTTAAGGGCTCAGGGCTCCAAAGGGCAACGCAAGGCAACACACTAGCACTATGGGGCTGAGATTAAATTTAAAAAAAAGGCTCTGTCACATTGTTAACTTAAAACAATAATAGCATTGGCATAAAACTTCATTGTGCTGCTATTAAAATGAAGAAAAGATGGAGATTCCAAAATTATGAAACATTGCGGCTCACACAACTACGCCGCACATCTTTATCTGCTGAGTGGGTTGTTGTCTTGAGTGAACCTTCACAGTTGAGGTACTGATTCAGTGCACACAAACACTTCTAAAGTTGATGGGTCGCTGAAATTGAAATTACCAAAGGACAAGACTGTTCATGCAGTCTCCAAGCTAGGAAAAACAAGGGAAAGAAAATGTTTTATAGGACAATATGTTAGAGAATAAACTGTACGAGAACGGCTGAAGTTAAGCAGGGCTCATAGTGCCCTGTTTTTTCTATATTTCATGCTCTGTCACAGCTCAGCAAAGCTTGCCTAACATTGTTAGGCTCACACAGCAGTGTGTATATGCGCATAAGACTGTGAGTGAGTGTGTGTGTGAGAGAGGGAGTGGGGGTAGATAAGAGGGCATGTTCTAAGTGCTACTGCAGTGTTTCTAAAGCATCTATTGTCAGGATATGTGTGTGTGTGTGTGTGTGTGTGTGTGTGTGTGTGTGTGTGTGTGTGTGTGTGTGTGTGTGTGTCCTCGCTGCCAGCAGTAGACTGAAATGGTATGTACTGTATCTGTGCATCTCTGCATGTGTTTATGTGCTCAGCTGACTGAGGGTGTAGTCTGATTGGTGATGGAGGCAGAGCCTTGTTGCTACAGAGATGCATGAACGCAATGGAAGAGTCTGTTGGAAAAAAACAAAAAAACAAGTTGACTGTATGATGCTAAACTACACAGACAGTATGACCTATACTTGAGTTATATTCATGCATGGAGCTATGGTTGATGGGATTGTGTTCAAGCATGGGTTAAAACCAGCCCTGTTTACATTTTAAAACTCTTAGAAGAGTAAGCAATGGAAGCCATGACAGCCTTAGCTGTTAAATGTAGAGCAACTGCAAGAAAAGCATTGACAGCGGCGGGCAGGAATCAAGAAAGATGAAAGCCCAACTGGAGACCAATGCTGAATAAATAATGACATCCATTGTGGGGAAATGTGATCGGGCTCTCTGAAAATCAATAACTAACAACCGGACCATGATGCCCTGAGTGACTCAGCAACAACTTCAATACACTACAGGCGGTCGATATCAACTGCCTGTTCTCGTTCTGGGAGACATGACCCAAAAAGCTGAAGGAAAGCTGGAAACACTTCTAAACAAGTTTCTGCCAGGGCGGTTGAGAAGATCATCTTTTGGAAGAAAGTCAGTCAAAACTGCTGGATGAGTTGCACATTCAAACTGAGCTTCTTACACACTTCTGATAGGCCTTTCACTATGTTGACAGTGATTCAGAAAGCAATGACTGGAACAATGGATTATTAAAGCACAGTCTTTCTTGTAGATACAGTAACTGAATATATCTTTTTCATGCAGTTAATACTGACAAAACTAGTCTATATGAATAGCATGTCTCTTCCACAAATAGTTTCCTCTGCTAGACGTAAACCTCACCCAATTACACAGCTGCTGCTGTCTCAATAAGAAGTTTGTTCTTCAAGAAACTCTGAAAACTTCAATTTCAGACAATCAAACTCAGGAGCCTCTATTCACATTTAAGTTTTTCTGTGGGTGGACAATAGATGTGAGTGTTGTCTGAGTGAAAAAATACCACAGTGTAGCCACACTTACCAAGATAAACTCTAAGAAAATGTATCCACTCTATTTTTAATAGTTTCCAAAATTAACCAAATTGAATCAAGGCTTGTTTTGAAGCCTGATAAAAAAGCATGACAGCAAAACTCATCTTCTAATTAC
Organism: Siniperca chuatsi; assembly: GCF_020085105.1. Classification (NCBI taxonomy): domain Eukaryota; kingdom Metazoa; phylum Chordata; class Actinopteri; order Centrarchiformes; family Sinipercidae; genus Siniperca; species Siniperca chuatsi. The sequence continues at coordinate 14,283,573 of NC_058061.1, forward strand.
TCTTGGGCTGGTTTTCATTGGGCTCACAGAGGTCAGGTCAATCTATCTGCCCTGGCAATCCACTCAGCACTGCATAAAGTGTAGCACATACTGTACAGCTGTGCTTGGAGGAACCAATGGGCAGGGATTTTGGTTTACAAATCCGGCTTAGCCAGATTTTGGGTGCATCATAGAAAAACATCAAAATGCAGGCTTTGATTAGATAAGCTTTGATGAAACAGGGGATTTGATCCATTGCTGTGAGGTTATTGAATACTCAGTAAGCATTTCTAAAAGCCTGTGAAAGATAAAGTAGTAAGTTTCTCAAATGAACTATGCTGATGAACAGTGTCAGTTTACAAAGACACCATCAGCACAAGAGCCTCAAAATAATGCCACTTTGTACACTTACACTCACAGCTTTAAATGGCAGCATTCCTGTGTAATACAACTCTACGTCTCATTCCTCCAGCGACTTCCCCAGCAACCTGCCAAGCCAGGCCAGCCCGCCGCTCTGTGCCCCAAGTGCACTCAACTGAGAAATGTGTTGGCACCCGGCTGGGTAGACAGTGTTGGCTCTTACCTGCGCTCTCGATGAGGCAGCGGGTGCTGCTGCTGACGTGTGATGAAAGTGGTGCCCCACACCGGGCTGCTGTGGCTGTTCCTGAGCCAGCCCACAGGGGGTGACGATGGATACGGGGTGCTGCGGAAACCATGGTCTGACTCGGTCTCTGCAGTGAGAGATGAGGCTGAGCTCCCCATCACCACAGCGGTAGGAAATTAGTCTTGTGAATGCACTCTTGTAGGGGGGTGTGTTGGTTTTGTTTCTCCCTAGAGCACAAAAGTTGACAAGGGATCCACGTTGTGTTCAGTGAGGCATACTGAAATACACTGATTGGGAAGAGACGAAAGGGGTTGTTTGGACCACAACAACCCTTACCATGTGTTTGTATTTGCTGTAAACTTCCTGCTGACAACTTTCTGCTTCAAATAGGAAAGAATTTCCTACCGCAAAAGAACTCTGAGGGTGCTAGAGTAAAAACAAATAAAAACAGCAACAGGGAATCGAAGATAAGGGTACTCAAAAAATTTGCATAACTTGCAGGTGGCCAAGAATGCAGATCAGGGTGGATATCCCACAGTGCACAGGGGAAGAGGTTCTCAATTCAGATAGTAATTTGATGCATGGAGCGCTGATTCCAATCCAGCAGTCGGTCTCAGAGAGGAGAAAATACAATTTTCTCACAGCAAAGGCTCATAATACTTCCTCTTGTAGACTTTAAGCTTGTAACACTCTGCACCATGTCTTCCATAGTGCCACTCATAATTCCTCCCGCATTCCTTCTGACACATCTCCCCAGCCTGTGCAGTCTCATGCCTGGTTCCTCTTTCCAGTGCACATGCTCAGAAAATCACTCGGCCAGCAAAAGCAGGAAATGGTGTGTTCAGCATCTCAGCAGCCAAACAGTACACCTCAGGAAAAGAAGTGGGGGAAAAAATTAAAAAACATCCAGGACACCACAATAACATCATGGTCCATAAAAGACACCTGATCAATAGTGACGTGGATCTTGCTGGAATAAAAGTCATACAAAATATATCCAGTTATTTACAATTCGGGCACTGGAGGAAATCAATGCATTGCATTTCCCGGGAAGGGTGTTGGCAAACCAAGTATGCTAAAATTCAAGTCTCATCTTTCAGACATCCAGTCTGACTAACAGCTGCTGTGGAAGTTTACCAGTGAAACACCCCAGCTACATTTCTCCCACTGGATAAAACCCCATGTTTGAAACTCTTGAGGAGGGCTTTCTCACAAATTAGACCTCTTCTGGTATTTGCAGGATTTCCACGTGAAAACAAAAATGACATGAACTTCAGAATTGAACCTGAAGAAAACCTGGATACAGGGAGGTGTCTGTGGCTAGTTTTAAATGAGCTGCTCTTTGTAACTTCAACAGTTGCCACAGCATGAAAATGCTTACAGCTCAGCTTTAAGTTTCGTGTAATATCCGACAAAATTCCCGAGAGGAATGTTCCGTTTCAGGCTGCGGTGCTCTGCCAACGAAGGGAAGGGAGATGATCCTAGTTTCCGCTGTCTGAGAGAGGCAACTTAATTTCTGTCTGACCCCACGGTCAGTCTAGTTCATCAACGTGCGCTGGGATCAACGTGCGCTGGGATTTATGTGGACTTGCCGGCCTGTCATAGCACATCAATACTGGCGAAGCATCTGAAGGAAACAAGTATTATTCCAGGGAAGCTGTCAAGGAGGAGAAACCACATTTGTATGCGTCTTGGCGAGTGTCGGGAGTTTGTAAAACCCTCAGGCAAAAGTCTAAGCAGGGCGATATTCCGTGGTTTGTTTTTGCTTTAATTAACATTTAGTATTAGCTGATTCTTATAGGACCAACGTGCGCTTAAATCTATAGTTTCCAGATTTAGTGAACGTTACATGATCATCACTGACAAAGCCAGCGCATATGGGCTTTCAATTTAGCCGATTAACAGCAATGCAAAGCGTTACTTGTATAAAAAGGTGGACTGTGTCCGTTTCCACATAGCGGTACAGAGGCCACGGAGAGTGCCGTGCAGGAGGCGACATACAAGCTTGGGAAACGTTAAAATAGCCGATGAAGTCTCGTCCAGGAAGGAGCACTCAATCGCACATTTCACCATCTTCCGCCTGGTCCGCTCCAGCCTGAGTTCATCTCATATTTCCAGCGTTTGGGCTGTAGATGCTGAGCCTTGTTGTCTTATGAGACATCCTAGCTCCCGTCCCGCTGTCGCCTGCTCATAGTATAACCCTGCTCCATCCCAGAATGCCTGTATTTAATGGTTCCATTTGGGCATGTTATGGCCCCATTGCATGTTCTTATCCTCCCGTTATATATTTTTCCACGGACTTTAATTGTCCCTCACTGATAGCCTGAGCGCAGTGGACGAGGATGCAATCTCCTCCTGTAACAGCGGATTACTGGAGTGTCAGCAGAGCGCAGGCGCACTGGCCTGGCAAGCAGAGAAAAACTGGAAGGCTGCGTTCAAGAGATTTAAATAAAACTCAATGGAGTCGGAGCCGTAGAGATCTCACTCATTAATGTGAATAGGATCCCAGAGTAATGACTTGTGATTGATGTCAGAACCAGCGGGGCAGGATGAGGCATGTTCATTCTGGGAAAGCACTTGGCAATAAAAAACAGTTTACACATCACATGTCACACTTACACAACTGTCTAATAGCCTAAATTGCTCTTTATTTTTCTATTGGTTCCTTGAGAAAGAAGGCTACCTCAGCCTTAATGGTCAATGCTAGACGAGAAAGTGAAGGGTTAAGTAGAAGACAATGGTGACTGCAACACTCATCATTGCTCAACTGTCCCTGCACATTACTGATGAGCCTTCAAATTTTCCCTCTCCTCTCTCTTCCACTTCATATCACTTTGCTGACCTCTTTTCTGATCTCTCACTCTCTCTCTGAATTCAGTGTTCATCAGCAAAGCAGTGCATAAAGCACAGGCATGCCTAACCATAACATGAAAATACTCATACCGCATTTTTTTTCCTATGCATTCTTTGCTGCATTGAAAGCAGTGGGTTAACTATTAGCCGTGTACTAACAATGCAGCTTAAGCAGACTGGCTGTGTGGCCAGTCATTTGTCTGGAACTCTGCTTAACCAGGTTTACAGTGGCTGCAAGGGTGTGTTATTCATGCATAGCTCCGAGCATGACTCCGGTTACTGTTCCTTTGTTAAACGTGTTGAAATTGAAACTGGTTTGTCTGGTAAACTTGACTTCCACTTAAATTCAACTAAACAGTATAGCCTAAAATATGTAACATACAGCAGTTGGTGATGTAGACTTAAGTCCAACCCCAGTACCAGAGTGCATGGCTGGAGCCGTCAAGAATGCCTGCGTCACACAGAAAGCTAGGCACAAACAGCTTACTTGTATTAGTTAAAAAAAGTCCATTAAATGACCAAAAGCAAGTGCAGGTTGCGCAATCACATTTAAGTGTTTTCAGTTTAGCCTAACCACGTAAAAGTACATTCACAATTACAACGCAAGACATAAATGCAGAAATAACTGAATTACTAAAGTATTGAATTACTAAATAGACTGTAGCCATGGGACAGCAAAAACTACACTGATGTGTAACCAAAAATTTTTTTTTTTTAAATGCACATAAACCAGACCAGAAGTCAGAGGACTGCAACCCTTTGTTAAGCATGCACCTGTCCAGGGGCCACCTGTCCCTCTGCAAGTCAGCCCCCAGAGATACAGCAGCTGACAGTCAGTGCCAGAGAGAGAGGGAGAGAGATTGGATTTCATTTCTATTCTCCAGGGACATAGAGGGGGAAGAAGGGAAAGGGAGGATGTGAGCTGATTTCACGGTACACTGTAAGTTGTCATTTCCACACCACCCAAAATGTCAAACTGTCACAAACCCTTTTTTCCCTCCCCAGTGGACATGCTCAAAGCACAACACAAATTAGACTACACTCTACAAGTTCACTCTCAACCAAATAATGTAAACACTTTAGTCTAGATGTTATTTTGATGTTGATTCTACAGCCAAACCTTCAACTGGATAAACTAAGCTCAGGCCTCAGGTCACATATCATCCACCCTGCTGAAGTGTCCATGAGCAAGTCAATGTGTCTCTATCTCTTGATACATGTTTTTCTATCTGACCTTGCCCAACTCCCCTAAACAGACAAGTAGAAGAAAAATGTCCATGTTGCTACTGTATGATACTGTTCTGTGCAGTGAGGCGGCGGGAATAAAATGATCTCCACAGCCGTTGTGTTAAACCACGCTTAAATACGAGGCATTGTCACATAATCAATCTATTTGTGGACAAATTGTAAGCCTGTGAGCCCTGTCACTAACACTAACATTAGCTATACAGTGCAGCCAGATGAAAACTCTCAACAATCCCATTGAGACAGCGCGAGCCGAGGACGCCGGGGACCTTGTAAACAAAGACACTCTTATTCAGTCATTTGGTCGACGTTATCGACGCTGCCCGACAACTGTGTACTTCGTGAAGTCCACTCACAAATCGGTTATTCTTACCTCAAGTCGGTAGAAGGGGGATTATGCCTGTTTTTCAGTCGTCTGTGCGTTAACTTTTAACAGCCATCGAGACGATAAGTTCTTCCCGGGTTGTACTTTAGCCTCTGTAACCTTTCCAGGCTTTAGCTTCGCGCGCTCCGCTGTCGCTGCAGGTTTCAGACATTTGTGACAAACACGTATATGTACATCTTATTTTCACTCAGTCAGGTATTATTGAGACAGATACCACCGCGTAGGTTTACCTCAAACAGCCTAGGAAGGAAGGGGAATCTCCAAGGAGCAAATTGAGAACGTACGTACGACAATTGCGTACCGGTGCGTTATTTCCTGCTTGCGAGCGCAAGTAAACGTACGTAAAATCTATTCAAGAATGTGAGAGTAGAAAACTCAGTTTCCCATGGTCAAGATGGATATTTTCAACTAGGATATCCGGGTATAAATGTCGTCACATTTAACCAACATAAGTAACCATATACATATTATGCCTAACTAAAATAGATTAATATTGAAGTGTGTGATTACGTCTATACGTTTCCCTTGTTCCCTGTTAGCCTATACTGTACAAATGCCCTTGTTGTGGCAAGATTTAAATATTGAGTTTCAAATCTCAGTAGACTCCCCCTTCTACTTACAGGCCAGTGTCAGATGGTGGCACTCTAGTGTCATCTAGTGGCACAAAATTTTAACCGTCTGATTTGAACTATTGGCAACAGCAATGGGGCTGGGTTTATCTGCAATAAAACAAATCATTTCACATCTCGAAAATATTCGTGTCTTCTACAAGTTTAATCAAATATGTTTCTAAAATGATAGTTTTACTTTTATGTAAGGTATCCAACAATGGTGATATCAGTGGATGGAGGCAGAGTCCTCATTGGCTTACTGTAGGAGGCATGTGCCTTATCACTTTGGTCACAGGGATCATATGCAAAGGGAAAATATGTAAGTAGGAGCACTGACACCCAACAAAACATTTGGGCTCAATGAATAAGTCCCTCTGACTACCTATAATATGCTTGTAATATTACTACTACTACTTATATTGCTGCTATTACAACAATATTATTGGTAGTTATGTCTATTGTAATTATGTATCGTAATTATATATTATATATAAATGTCATATCATATCAAACCGCTACTAGTTACAATTACTCCAGCGATTGTTGTTGCTGTTGCTGTTTCATCCACCATTACCACCAGAAGTGTAACTGATGCTAAGTACTACTTAGGTACATTTTTCTTTGATCTATTGTCTTATGTGTGATTCCTTTGAAGCACTTGAACTGTAGCCTAAATGTATTGGCCCTAAGGAAAAATGAAGTTTGACATATTGTAGTATATTATCACTATGGCCACTAAAGTGCACTGCCGCTATTACCACTACTATTACTACTACTACTACTTACTTCTGCTGGCCTACAGCTTTACCACCACTGATCTGCTCTCAATAGGCACTACACTCCTCTGATGATCTACTCATTGTCTGTCTGTCTGTCTGCTTTGAAGCTCTTGCAGAGGGGAAACATAGTTCTATTAGTTCTGGGCTCTGTTCTAATAGCCTACACTCCAGCAACCACAGTTGCAGGCCATATGTTACCTTTTACACCACCATGAATGTCTTCTTGAATAACTGGTTATTGTCTTGACATCATGATAATGGAAATAAAACGTTAGAATATGCCTCTAATATTCTAAGGGGCTTTTGTTTTTGTACCAAACAGTGAGTTTTAGGGCACTGTATTATGCTTAATGCAATGTTATATCTACAGTATGCCTACTTGAATATTGCTCTATGAATTATATTTTTATATTTAGGTTGAAGTAGTATTGTAAAAAGTCTTTTTCCTAAAGGGACATTTATTATTTCCAATCAACCTAAATAATTTGGCCATTTGGGCCTACATTTTCAGCAAACTACAAATCAAGAATAGGCTTAATTCCAATTCACTAATAAAACGTCCTGGTTGAGAGCTTTCATTATTTTAACTATATTTTGAGTTCATATTTGCTAAGTGACAGTATAGGCCAACAAGAAAGCTGTCCACAGAATTTAATTTATTGAGAATTTAATTTACCACGTTGTTTGTTTTTGTTTACCAAACTGAATTGTCTGCTATTCCTTTAAAACCATGAGTGAAATTTAAATTTCATTAGGATAAAGAGTAGCATGTGAAACATTCAGTGAGTCTGGATTATCTCTGTTAATGCCGGTGTCACCCGGATTGTTTGAACCGGGGAAGTTCAAAGGATTAGGCCAATATCAACAGGGTCGGTGTACTTCAATAATGAGATAGCAGGGCGAAGTCTAAAAACCCATTAATGTCTTATTAAGATAATTGTCCTGCGTGCAGTCAATCGCCAGAATTCACTTGGACTGTGTTTGAACCATTGTAGAAAATAAAATGCAGAAGAAAGACCACAATGAGTGCATTTAACACTAATAATCTTAATGGAAGTTCACAAATAAATAATAAGTAGCTATAAATCTCAGCGATATCCTTGAAACTCATTGCTGAAAATAGCAGCCTGCCATCGGTTAAAAGACACAAACTATAAATCTCTTGGATTACAGTGATTTATCTTCAGTCTTGAGTGAGGCGGAGCAAAGCATCCTTTGATAGAAGCAGGCAGAAGAGTTGAGAATAAGTCTGGGCGGAGAAAGTTGCCGCTGGACGTTGCTTCTCACATGTCGTGTAGTGCTAGTGTGAACAGTGTCTACAGGACACATGCTTAGAAAATGTTAGTACCAGCGTAACAAACTTAATCTTTTAAGCCGACCGAAGAAAGTTAAGTAGTTGACGGCAGCTAACCGCAAGGAAGGAAAGGAAAGCAAGATTTCTTCGTAAAGAAGGTATTCGAATGAATGCATCTTTGTACACTTCTTTTTTGTCTCCACACTTGTGCACTTGTCCTTCGCTAGAGCGAAATAAGATTTCAGTAGCGTCTTTTCTTCACTGTTTTTTTGACAAACTTTTTAAAAAACGATTGAAAGTTGCTAGCTAGCCCACTTCACTCAAGACTTGCTAGGTGTATTGTTTTCTATGGCTAGTGTCGGTGCGTACACACTGTTGTCATGACAATGCTAGGGAAACTCAGCGCGAGGCACGTTGGGAGACAAAAGACACCAGCTTCAGTGTTCAGCTTGCTTTAAGACCTTCTCTCTCTCAACAAAAACTCCCTTAAAAGTTTACTAAAAATCTAAAACATTACTACAAGGAGTGTTATGTTATTCTCTTTTACTCCTCTGCATGAAAATATCAAAGCAAGACAGGCAGCTTTACTAACATTTAGTCATTGGTATCCTGTGTCAGTGGAAAGAAGAGCACATTGGGAGGTAAGGGGGTCAGAAGGATATGTGAAATCTATTCGGCTAAGGTGTGTCCTGTGTTTATATGAGACAAATTGTGACCCTGCTAGTCAGGAAAGGGATGCTTTTAGTCAGCTCTTTGCTGTTTCATGGCCAACACACATGTGGAAATGACTGGCTTCCACAATAGAGAGTGAACAACACAATTGTCTTAGGGGAAAAGGAAAAAGATGTGTGTGTGTGTGTGGGCGAGTGGGGGGCAATGCTCAAATGAGGCACAGGGTTGGTCATTGTATGTTTCATAGGGCATGTGTGTGTAGATGGTGGTAAGGGTCAAGGTCACTTTACATGGTCATCGACTCATGTGAGGACATGAGGGGGCACATGGGGGGGGTGTTCTATTTATGTCACTACTACAGATGTTACCACACACATATAGTACACACACCCAGACAGAGCAAATCCGGCAGCTATTGAGTGTGGCTAATGACAAGCAGGATAAGCTCTTCCCTCTGATGACTCATGATTATACTTGTTTACAGTCTTGTGCAAGGAAGTTTTCACAACTCCAGATGCTAAAAGATGACAGTCTCATGGACCAGTGCCATACCTGTCGTTGAGTGCAACGCCAGCAAAATATCCTAACATCAGCATCCACTCCTACTGCTCATACTTAAAACACTGGGTGGCCAAAACACTAGGAATACTAAACCACACCAAAGTCAGGAAGCTTCCTGTATTTAATTATTATAATCCGTATATTTTATAAATATAACTGCCTCAAATTTTTCTAATAACTAATATCTCTAATTATCCATGGAACTTAAAAGCATAGTCACTGCATTCTGTAGCACCTTTATGTCAGATAAACAGTAAATCATTTTTGACCTTGAAATAGGAATTTCATTAATTGATTAATCGTGTGGTTTATAAAACGTCAGAAAATAGTAAAGAAATACCTATCATAATTTCCTATAGCCTAAGGTGACCTCTTCAGATTGCTTGTTTTGTCCGACTAAAACCAAAAGATATTCAATTTGCTATTACATAAAATGAAGAAAAGCAGCAAATATGCACAATTTAGAAGCTGGGACAAGGGAATGTTTGGCATTTTCACTTGAAGAATTACCCAAACGATTAATCGAGCTTTGAAAGGTTGTTGGATGAATGTGTGTCTTTTAGAGGTGGGAACCATTGCGTGTCACATTTAATATTATTACCATGTGTTTTCCATGATAATGATGGGGTCATAATACAGAAAATTATATGGTATACTGATACTATATACAAGTCAAGCATCAGTATACTGTGTAACTGGTGATCCCGCTGTGACACTGTGGGAAATTAATTTTGATTCATTAAACCAGATATATGAAAAAAAAAACATGTTCTTTTTAACAAATCTACATAACAGTAGCATATATATGTGTGCCAAACTAAAGTGGCAAAAGGCTGAAATGCTAAAGAGCAGGACAATTACAGTTAAAATGTAAGTAAGGATATATTTGTGATACTAAACTTTTCAAGCAGAACAAAATAAAACTTAAAATATTGAATAAAAGCAGAAATTCTATCTAAATGAAATCCACTATACATACAGTATGCTTAATAACAATAGGTATAAATTACAGTCACGAAATTGATTCCAATCATATGAATTATGCATTAAAAGATAATATATGGCAACATATTGCTGCATTTATAATTTGTCCTGCCAAGGATCTGTGTCAGCCTTCCCTCTCCCCTGTGTGTTGGGGCATGCAGCCGCATCTCCCCAGTCTGGCTTGGACCCGCAGGGCCTGGGAGCACACTGACAAAGACACTTAAACATACACACACACTCATTCATATACTCATGCACATGGGGCTACATGAACAAGCCTACATCAAAGATACATCTGTTTCTTATGCATGTTTCATGGGACAGGCAGGCAGTGGCTGGCCACTGCTCTAAGTTACAGCACAGATTAGTATGCTTGACTAGGTGGAAGCAAAGCCGTGACTGTGAAGGACTTTGGTGAGGGAAAGAAGGTAGATACAGTACAGATATATGAAAAGAGAAACGAAGCATGTGGAATGTGTTGAATATTTGCTTCTTGTCTGTTTTTTATACTTCTGTTATAAATGACAGTTAGATGCACAAAACCAGGAGTTCATAGAAGAAAAGGTTTGCTTCTGTAGCACTAATTATATGATGACCAAAATGTAGCCACCGCTAATGCTAAGTGAATGGACATCTGGATAGAACCGCAGCATATCATAAAGCTGAGACACTAGTGAGTTAATAACTCTTCCTCTGTTGTGCAGTTGTCTTTTGTCCCCGCTGTTTGATGTATTGTTAGCCTTTTCAGCTGTTTGCAGCTTTGTCTGGTTGTCAGTCTGTTGCCCAAACTTTGCCATTCTGGGACACAGTTACAAAAACTGTATCAGCCACTTTCTCAGACAAGGATTAAGCCCAATCCAAGGACATTTAGGAAATTGCTCAATGAATGTCTCTTTTTATTTTTGTCTGTATTTTGTAGGCTTGTAGATCCTTTCCATGACATATCAGTCTGAGTTTAGTTTAGTTGGTGAATTTGCCACAACCGACAAATCTAATCTAATGCAGTCAAATTAGCCAACACTATTTTCTTCTTTCTAGATGAATGTATTGATCATTTATATAAAAATGAATGGCATATATAATCTTTAATGTCTTAAAAACAGTCAAAATATCCAAAGAAATAAAATTTACAATGATATTAAATTAAGAAAAGTAAGCAATCTTCAAATTTCAGAAGTTTTAAGTAGCAAAGTAATCAATTTAAAAAACTGTCTGATAATTTTCCTGTGATCGATTAATAAACTAATAGTTTCATCACAAGTCATGTTTGTCTTTTAATTCTGATGACAACCAGAATTGACCTTGCAACACAATGCTGCACTCACTGTCAACATCCACTGTCTTTGCCTTGCCAGGATTTTTCTATCAAATCAGTGAAAGCTGGGTTTGGCTGCTTATCAATTTTGACTGTAGCGGATCTTGGCGCAAGGAGTTATGCGCATCCCAAATTTAACTGAAGTTCACCTTTCAAAACACTCAGCACTTTGGATCAAGGGAGCGTCCCGTCGGTTCAACTCGACAGTATGTTTCCGTTCTCGCCAGATGTTCTGCTTAATTAACATGCAGGCTTGGGGGCGAGAGAGGTGTCACCCATACACAGTTTATCCAGGTGCTGCAGCTCTGCATAATTACCTCACATTAACACGAATAATATTAATTAGGTTCATGGTGTGTTTCCTTGAGTGAGAAATAGGTCAGTGTTATTGGTGGATAGAAAGGTTTGTAGGTGATGTTTAAGAAAGTCTTAATCTTAAAGCTTTCATGCACATTCTATTGAATTGAGTTTCGCTGTGTGTGTGTGTGTGTGTGTGTGTGTGTGTGTGTGTGTGAAGAACATAATAGAATATATCTATGCCATGAAGCACATTTAAAAGTCAATCAATGTCACAGCTGTTCAAGTATGTACCAAATGTAAAAACCAAACATAAAGTAATAGTAGTAATAATCCTGACCAGATTTATTTGCTTCAGCACTTCATATTCTTGTCTAAGTAGAGGGACAGGGTCCGGGGTAGTGATTGTGAATACATACAGGGAAACAGAGAAACCAGGGCTAGCTCTGTTTCCATCATAAATCACACAGTATGAAGACGACTTTGAAACTCAACACCTCAAGATCTGAGAGGCCTACAGAGGCCCTTAAAGAGACAGAAAGAGGGTGACAGGGCAGACAAAAGACAAAGCTATGGTTTGAGTGAGTGATTGCACATCTTGTATGTTGAAATGTATGCTGAAAACTCCAATTTTAAAATGAGTGATGATTTTGATGAATGAGTGAAAGATAGCATACCCAATCTGCTTATTCATCATTTTATCATTCATGTCTTTCACATACTTCTAGGTGTATGCTAACTGGTGCCAGGCTAACACGTGTGTGTGTGTGTGTGTGTGTGTTCCCAGGTAATAGCCAGGAGTCACACTGTAAGAGGAGGACTACCAACCCAAACCTGGGAGCCACTGGAGCCCCAGGGTGCTGGAATGGAGCAACTCATAGAGTAAGAGAGATTATGTCTTTATTTGTCATATTTTACAGTTGGTTTTACACAGTTTGTTAACATGTTTTATTGTGTTTTCTAAATGAACTTCCTGTCTCTATTTTGGGGCTTCCTGGAACTGTTGTTGTCCACTGGAGAAGCCTTTCAGCTATATATACTAGCAGATTGCTTCAGCCCACTGGGTCTCCCTTTCTACCCAGTAGTTTCAACTATATATATCTCAATCCAAAGCCATTAGTTTTCTAAAAGCCATTTAGGAGGCAGAACCTTTTACAAGACTCCAATTTAACAGTACTGGCTTGAAGGTTTGTATTTAAGTGTTTGTGTGAGCTGAGGTGAGGACATTTGAAAGGGAACATGATGATTATTCTGACTCTCTGTCTGTTTGAAATACAACATCTTGACAGAAATTGAAAACAAGCCCAGTCGCATTATTCTATATGGACAACTCTTTTGGCAGCTGGTGACATCTAAACAGATGCTCTGTGTTTCTCCGACCTGTCTCTCACTGTTTTAGTAGGACAGGTTGATGAGGTGCTTGAAGGTTTACAGCCCAACATGTCTGGGCATTTTGAAAGCCTGTTATTTTCTATTTTTAGCAAAACAGGACTTATCATCATCCAGTATGCAAAAGCTTGCAGTTTGATTTGATGAATGGAGTTTCTGGGGAGTAAGTCTTACAGCAACAGTGAAGCAGGGAGGGCAGGGAATACAAAGAAACCTGCATATAATCATGAATACACTTCGGTAGCAGTTGCACACACAAATCATGGAGGCACACAATTATACATAAACTTTGTAGACCACAAACACAAACATTCCTACTCTATGTCTCCCTTTCAAGCAGTGAGTCAGCAGAAAGATTAAAAAAAAGCTTGGGAATGATGCCACAGAGGAGCGATGTATGAAGGCAACCTTTTGCTGTTGGGGGATGGGGATTTATCTAACCCTACATGCCTTCAGTCCTCCTTTGTGAAGGAACTTTTCTGATCAACACTGCTAGACTCGAATGATATATTCTGACATCTATTGATCTATCTATCAATCTATATATCTATCTATCTATCTATCTTGTACACGGCTTTCATTATGTGTTGTTATTCTCCATCAAAACCTGCTTTTCTTCTTTCCTGACATAGTAACTTCCTTTGCAAATATATCCCTAGCCCTCTTTGTCAGTGCTGCTGTGGCTGGGCAGAGTGTGATAAGAGCCATGGGAGTTGTATCTTCTTGGCTCTACTGCATGTCCTATTCCTTTCTTCTCAACACATTCTGCAGATAGCAGGAACAGGATTGGCATTGTGATTCTGGGATGTGTACATACAGTAAGTACTGGGTTTCTCTGTGTGTGTGTGTGTGTGTGTGTGTAACTGTGCAATCAAGTATGTGTGTGTGAATCACAAACTCCTCACTTGTCACTTTATTATATCTCTCACCGGCACGAGTAGCTGCAGCATGTATAATTCATATCTGTGACTGTGCCTAGGAAGGGATGCGTGCTTACATGCTTTCCCTCCTACTCACTACACCTCAACCTGTCAGGTGAAGCCATTCATTTACAGTTTGTCAGTAGTGGCCCCCCTCATATCTCATGTTGACCGTGACACATCACTGATGAATCACCCTCCTCATTATCCGACGCCCCCTGGCTCCTATGCCAACGTGACTAGCTTTCTCTTAAGAATGAGGTTACGCCACCGACCTGCCGCTGCACCGTGCCAAGGTGTGGAGTGTCAGCGAGGGGTTCCTGACTTGTGCAACTCCGCTCTCCTCTCTGGCCTGTGACTCACTGGTGAGTCATCACAAGAGGGAAAGGCACCCCCATGCAAGTGCACACACACATATACTCGTGCTTGTAGCTGTACACATTGTGCACATGTGCACACAAGCACACGCCTTCTGTGTTGCTAGACAAACTCTGTTGTAGTCACAGTATGTTGATGATCATTGTGGTGTGTGTGTGTGTGTGTGTTTGTGATATCTGTGTACACCCACAGACATCATATGTCTGTCCTTCCTCTCTCTTTTTGAGTCCAACTACACAAACAACGCACACACACACATCCGCACACACACCATTATTTATAATAATCAACATAATAGGGTATATTGTAATAGAGTTTGTCTTTTTCAGATAAAGAGCAAAATACAGAACCAGTAATTGTTTGACATTTGGTACATTCCAATTACTGTTCTGTTTACGCAGCCCTGATAAGAGAAGGCCAAGCATAATGAGGACATGACTGATATTTGTGGTAAATTGGGTTCACAGTGGTGTGTATTCAGCCACTAGAGGGAGACACAACCTTTCTAACATGAAAGGTTGAGTTCACGGAGTGAATGGTATTATATTATTACCTTCACATGAATTTGATGTTGACTATCAAAACAGCATCACATTTCACTCTTACTGTAAATTGACAGATTTTTTTAAGGATTGATATTTGTTACGTGATTGATGTTGCCAGTGCATAAATGAACTCAAGTTGTAGCAACAATGTGATTGCAACAGTATTTCATATTTCAAACATCTAAGTTTGGGAGAGTGGGCGATGATGCCACTTAATTTTAATGCCTCATAACATCTTTTTTTTTACATTAACATTTCCTCTGTCTCCATGCAGTTTTGAACTCCTAAGAGGCTCATTTGCTGATGTGGATATTTGTTCTGATAGTCAAACACAAATAAAATGGAACTTTCATATATGAAATCAGTCAGATGTTCCTGAAGGAAGTGTGGCTCAATATTAGATTGTACTGTTTAATATCCCATGACGCAACCTGTCATGGCTTGACAGTTAAACGCAGGTGTGGTGACAGCTTTGTAGAAACCTCATAATTTTCCAAACTCTGTATCACAATTTCACTTGTATTACAAAGATCACACTGGCATTTACGTAAAGGGGACCATCATCAGAAATTCACATATCCAAATTGTCATGTTACAGTAAAAGGAAATGGCACGCTATCAGTTATTCCCATGGGATACTATACAGTACCACTGCTTTAGAGATAGACATTAAATCACAGTTAAATATGGTGTTTAGATTCCTCCCTTTCCTTACATGTTTTCCAAGAATACATCTCTTCTGTGAGACGGTGTAGTCCCTCATTCGTCCAGGAGTGTTCTCCCTGATGCCCCCCCTGATCAGAGCCTCTGACATTAGATTTATTCACACAGCCTATAATGAAATCTGTGTTGGGAAATTGACATGTAGCTATTTAAAGAGGTAATGGCTACAGTCTATTAGGGGACTTTACACAGTATATCTGCATTTCAAAGAAACCAGAGGCAGGGGGCTGATCTGGAAATCAGACTCTTCAAAACCCCAAGTGATGTAAAGTAACTTAAAGTAAAGTAAGTAAAGAAAAAGATTGTAAAGTAGACCGTAAAGCTCACTTAGGCTGCTGGTTTGTTGAATGTGCATTTCTAGAGGATGAGTAAGATAATGCTTGTCACAAATATCATTAGGCTCTTGCATGCTTTATGCATTTGTGTGGGTTTTACTCATTTACTCAAAATGCATTCTCACTATTTACCCAGGGATCATTATAACCAAACTACAAGCATAAAACTTTACACTTCTACACACCCAGTGACTGTGTCTGATTCTCCAAAGCTGTGCGAACAGCATAGCTCGAAGGTCTCATGTCTGTGTCTGCAGACTGCAGCACACTGTAAAAACCTTCTGCAAACACTCACATGTGCGCGTGCCTACAGGCTAATACATCCTTAATCCTTCTTATTGTCTTATTCCTGTTATCTCTTTCTTGTTATTATATCTTTTGGTGTGTATGTGTGTGTGTGTGTGTGTGTGTGTAGCTAGCGTCAGATGAAGCGGAGCTTTGTCACAAAACACGAGTTACTCATCCAAAAGAGATTCTGGTTGTGCTGTGATGTTGTGAACACCACTGAACACCATTTCCCGCCGAACACTCCGCCTCCACATATACACATAAACACAAATGTATACAGCAGCGACAGCCTAATCACTCTCCAGACAATGATGACAATGAGAAACGACACACAGCACAGTTCAATTCTAACTGAACTGCCGCATAATGAATCATGGAGGGCGGTCGGCTGGACATCAGACATGAGCAAAAACAGAAGCAGTGGTTGGCTTCCATCAAAACAGTGTGTGTGTGTGTGTGTGTGTGTGTGTGTGTGTGTGTGTGAGGAAATCACTGGAGTGTTTTAAAATGATCTTTGAGATGTTTATGTAAGAGAAAAACAATGACAGCAGTGAATATATTGAGTGGCTGTGTGAGTGTCAGTCACTTGATTGAAAGGGAGAGAGAGAAAGATAGAAAAAAGAAAGAGACAGTGTATTTTTGGGAAGGAATAGTTGCCCTCTAGTGGTACTGTTTCTGTCTCAGAGAATTTTTTTTGAATTTTCCACAACAGGTTTTATAAAAATCATATGTTGGGGTACATTAAAATAATAAACATTTCAACCTATCCTGATTCTGCATATCCATTGTGCGTTTATGGACAAAGTGGTAGCCAGCCCTGCTTAGAATTGAAGTGTCACATACAACTACTTAACCACACATACTTGGTAAAGTTAATTTCATTGCATAGTGAAATGAATAAAATCCTGTGGCTGCCTGGAAGTAAAAAAAGCACAATTAAAAAGACGCTACAACATGCTTTGTATAAAAGGTTAGCAGTGACTGTAAGCAGGAAATATTATAGTAAATGGTTAAAATGTCAAAACATTGACACAGTTGTTGCATGTAGTCCTGATGCAGTTCTGCCAGATACAGACTCTGAATTGTATGAAATCCAGTGGATGTTCAAAGAGACGTGAGAGCAGCACAAGATTTAATGTGTGGCTCAAGGACATTTATACACATTGCTGCTATAAAGCTTGTGTGTGTGTATGTGTAAGCTACACCTTAAGACCTCAGTGAATTCCCCCAAGCAGAATTGATTCGCTCTCTAATCACTGGGCATTAAGCTGGAAAACCTCTAATAAGAACAGGAACTTTCAAGGAGGGGTGGAAAGATTGGAACGCAAATAGGATCCTTGGGAATATTTACATAACCCAATCCTTCAAGTTTATCATGTATATGTATGAACTGCATATACATGCATATTCAGTATATACTGTATATGCTTGTGTTTACATAGTGGTCTATGTATATGCTTGTGGTTTTTTTATAAACAGAACGTTGGACTTTATTTTTTTAAATGTAGGGCTTGGAGGCCAACCTCTTTGGACACGAGTATGGTTGTAACATCAAGAAACAGTTTTACCTTGCATTCTGGAAGCGATGATTCATAAGCAATTTTAGAGGTCAAGGAGTTAAAGGGAGTTTAAGAGAAGTTAAAAGTCAGCAGTCAATACTTACATTGCCTCATCTTTTATTCAGACCAGCCCTCAGGACCAGAAGCTCTCTAAATTGCAGTATGTCAGACTGGCATTATGCAGACTGGGAGGGGCAGGGCGCTCTCATAGAGTGAGTGAGGTAGAGATGGATAGACAGGTAGGAAAAGAGGGAGTAATGGAGGGAGAGAGGAAAAGAAAATAGGCATCTGGTTCCAAGTCCTCCAGGCAGAGCATTTCCATTTTTCTCTGAAGATGATTCATTTAGAGAAATATGGCATTCCACTGTGGTGTGTATGTGGATGTGCATGATTACCTGTGTGTTTGTGTCTGTGTGTGAATGTATTTAAAGAACAGTGCTCATTTAGTCCTTTTAAAGAGCAGTGCTCTATTCAAAATACAAAATACATACAGTTTTAAGCAACTTTGAGCTATGTTAACTTTGTTTCCATTACAACAAATGTTTTTAGGAACTTGCTTTGGTGACGGATGGAGAGGGCAACATACAACAGAGCATACTGATATAACCACAATATAAATAGACTATTGAAAATGCACAAAATACCATATATAAATACAGGAAAAACAACAAGTTAAAGGCGTGTACCTTAAAGTGCCAAAGGTTTACTGCTCAAGAGTCGAATAGCCTCAGGGAATGTTCTTCTTTTGAACCTCTCACATTAAAAACAAAGCACTCCATATCTCCTCCCTGAGGGCATTTCCTCAAAGAGGGGAGATGTTGAACAATATACAGAGCCTTTTGGTGAAGCTGAAATTTATAAAGTGAAGAAAGAAAGTGGTCAGGCTACCAAACCAAACTGTTATAGAGAAAGTTGGCGCACTTCACAGCTTATCATTGCTTTCGCATATAAGGTTAGCAGAGACTCTTTCACATTCTTAGCTGGGGTCCTGGAAATTAGTGTGCATTTGTCTGTACCCACACTTTTAACTAAAAATCTTTCCTGTGAGCCAGAGTAAGATGGGCTACAGACATGGGGTCAGAGGTGGTCGATCATTTGACTGCGCTAAGCAGCTCACAATTGTTAAAAAGACATACAAAACAACCAACCTCATATGTTTTAGGCAATTTACTTCAAATTGCATGTACATTACTACTAGCCATTTCCCAAAGCATGCTACTTCATATTTTCACATCTTCCAGGCAGCCATTGGTTATAGCATGAGGGTAGAGTATTAAAATCAACTAACATAACAAAAAAAAAATACTGTAGATACTGCAAGTTGTCCATAGCTGTGAGCATTTATTCAGTGTTTCAGAATGCATTGTTTTCTGAAGTTGTCCCAATTGTGGCACAATACCATGGATTGCAGCCCTTGTTAATACATTTCCTGCTGTAATGTCTCAATTTGTGTGCTGTGTAAAAGGCTTATTGTGAAGCAGATTATTGTTTTTCAAACTACAACATTCACATTTAAAAAAAATGTCACTTAACTTTGAAACAAATTAACATAAGAGAAAGAGTACATGGCTAACCAAATTACTTTGGTTTACATTTAGTATTGAATGAAACTTGACAGAAAGCATTCTGACTCTGCTCAAGAGCAAACATGATTTTTAACATTGTCTCTTTATAACACAGTTGTTGTCAGGCTAATGCTCCATTAGCTTTAAAGAGTGATTCCTCTTGTCTGATGAACACAAATGTATGTCTCTGTATGTACACATATTAGTGTATGTAAATGTGAAACTGTATGACTGAGAGGCAGAGATTTTATATCCCTGAAGTTTCCTTTTTGCCAATACAAAATATGTCAGTAGGGGATATGAATCATGCGGAACCCAGCTGTTGTTTGTTCCTCTTTGCTCACCCCTTGAGCTGGTTACAGAATGTACCAGGCAGACACACACACACACACACACACACACACACACACACACACACATGGATAGACACATGTCAATAATTCTTAAAAAATCTCTGTGAACTTGAATTGAAAGATGCTAAAATGCCAAGCTCCTCTAAATGTGTAGGAATATGTGTAGGATGGATGATACACCTGCCAAAATGCTGGATAAGCTTACAGGAAATGTTTTTGACTATAGGCTATTGTAATTCATAGAAATATACTGTGTTTATCCCTGAACTCTATAATTTACATTTCAGTCTGAAGGTCTTCTATAAATTACTAATTTGCAGCTGTGGATTTTTTTTCCAAAAAGGGTCATGACAGAAAACATTTGAGAACCATTGGCCTAACCTACAGCTACCTCCCATAGCAGGTAGCTGTAGTTGTAATTAGCTGTAGAACCAAAGTGTTGTACCAATTTAACCTTTCTTAATTACTTCACATACTGTATGTACTATATGCAACTCCAAAAGGAGTACAAGATTTTTATAGGGTTATGATTAAAGAGGTGCTGAGGGTAGACTAGGAGAGAGATAGACAGCAGAGAAAAGAAACTTAGAGCTAAAGGAACAAGTGACTGATGATAAGAAATAAAAGAAAGGAGAAAGGAAAGGGAAGAAGTAGGGATGTCAGGGCCGCAACACACACACACACACACACACACACACACACACACACACACACACACACACACACACACTCACCTGCACAGAGGGAGAGGGAGATTGTCCTGGGGCTGCTTGGCAGGGCCCTTTACTGTTGACTCACAAAGATGGTGGCAGTGTTCATCCTCAGCGTGTGGTGTGTCTGAGTGTGTGTGTCTGGTTCTATGGAGGGTGCTTATCATTCCATGCAGATATAAACGATTCTTCTGGTGTGCTCCAAAATGATGGTGTTCATTTTACTGTGAATAACTTCTGTGTGTGTGTGTGTGTCTCGTCTTGTGAATGGTCCTGTCTGACTAATCCCAGCAGGGAAGGCTGCTGAGTGCTGCCACAGTAATTACAGGAAGAAGCTTTCTTAAACTGTCTCTCACTTTCTCCATGGCTGGCTGTTTCTCTATTGTCAAATGAGCTGTAGAGTGGAATGATGTATCAAGGTGTCTGCAGACTGAGCGCTTGGTGAATATTTATTGTCAGTGTTCAGTATGTCACAAGTCGGTATTGATTTCACATTCATGATTGCATACATGCTCCATTTGCACATTATAGCCTGACAGACAGGGCCGTAGTACAAAATTCTGGACCCTGTACATAGGCATTCTCTATGGGCCCCTCCCCGCATCCATGGCTATTCATTCTAGTGTCTTTGTGGGCCGTCCTCACATGAGGTCCCTGCATACTCAGTCCCCTTTGTCCCCCCAGTCCTACGCCCCTGCCGACAGATACAGGAGGATAATACCAATATCAATATTTAAAAGTTTAAAAAAAGGGATATATAGTCATATATAGATCGATTTGTTTTTTAACATAAATGCGTAACATAAACAAACATTTTTGATAAAGATGTCACATATGTACTGAGCACAACATTTTACAGTGTAAAAATATCATTTCACTGTTTCTAAATTACCTCAAATATGTCTTTGGCATTTCTGTACAGCAATTTCTTGTTACTTATTGGCCGACGTGTACGCAATGTTGATGCAAAGGTACAAATACTCATACTTGTGTAAACGTAAAACACTTGCCCACCACTGGAGGGACCCAGTCCAGTTCCTGAGAGCTGTGCCTCGGCAGTGAGCATCATGTTCTGGTGACTGCACTGGAAGCTCCAGTCCTGTGAAAATCCTGTCTGTCGGATAAAAAAACAAACAGCTGGTGACGTCACTGACATGTAAAGAAAGAGGCACTTGGTACGGTATGGTTTACCCTTCCCAGGCCAACAGAGGGGTCAGCAATGACAGGAATTGTTGCACACATGGAGAAAACACAATGACCAAATTGTGGGGAAAAAAGTAAAAAAAATGACTTTGTGTCTGTTAATAGTTCGGCCTCACCTCTGTATTGCGATAACTTATTGTTTGGCAATGAAAATCAAATTGCTGTGGCCTAAAACCTGAATGAAATGAGCTACCTCACAGTGTGTTTTGACAGTTGGTTTAATAATAAGTCATGGCTAATAATCTAAATCATGATTGAATTATTCAGCATTTACATTAAAAGTTCTAGTGACTGTCCACAGATGACCTCATCTCTATTTTTAGTTCAGTGGAAACAACTTTCTCAAGCCATGTATTGCGCTCCCAAATGGATGTTGCAAGAGTGAAAATGTTTTTATGTTTGAATGAAAATAGCCCTAAAAAATAGTGGTATATGATTTATTCATCAGACAAACCCATTTTAGAGCCAAATGCAGACTAAAGGCAAAAAGAAGCCTGGGCTGTCAATAGTTTGAGCTCAGCGCTTCCTCGCTGTGTGGTGGTAAATTCCCCTCAGAGGCCTGTTGTTCGCTCTGTTGCTGCCATATCCTTTTTTTGTCAAGATTCACTCTCTTTCATTGTCTCCCTCAATCCTCTGAACTCCAGCTCTCTCTGTCTCCCTGACTCCAACTCTTCCTCTGTGTGTTTCTCTATCTCTCCAGCTATTTATAACAGGCAACCTCATTCATCAGCCAAAGTTTTATTCCCCCCTCAAAAAAGGTGTAAAATACTTTTTACACCATGATTGCAGCACTGATAAAAGCATTTCAAAATAAGATTCATAGGAATATTCAAATAGTATTATAACTCAGTATTACGCATAAACATAAACTGATTTTGTCCTAAAAGTATAGAGTATGGACATTTTTTTATATAATATGTTTTTTATTAGCCTTTCACTGCCTCTTGCAGGTATGAGTAACAGCAGTGTTGCAGACAAAATGTGGTATTATTCCTCATCTTAGTGGTAAAAAAACAAAAACATTCACCAATTAACTGCTATTTCAAGCATTCACATTATGTTCCCCATATGGCTGAAAAAAGGGAAAAATGGGGGGCTGTTGATGAAGTTTCAGACTTGTTCTCAAATGAATCTCGAGTATTAAAATGCAGCAGCACAGGACGTACATACATAATGATGAATTTGTTTTGCAAATGCGTATGCACCTACTGCTGTAACACTGCAGATTTATTGAAGAATAATATTGTAGTGTCAGCAAGGATGAGGAATACAGAGGCTTTAAGAGTCATTAATATTACACTATGTTCACCTAATTTGTCTTTCTCGGTAGACTTCTTCGGTATTCTCTGTCTCCCTCTCTCCCTGCTCTTTCTGCCCAGGGACTCAAACTTGAAATATTACCGTGCCTCCTGGGCAATATAGTCAGACCATGTTGCTTCTCAGACGATGTGCAGTTGGGGGAGGGGTAGTGCAAATCATAACAGAGAGGGAGAGAATGAAGAGAATTTTGATCGAGAAGGCGGCAGACAGGAAAGGCTGATCAATAAGCTGAACTCTTTAGCACAGGAACCTGCAAAGCTCGCACAACCCACACCTTTCACACAACATTAACTGCAGCGTGGGATCACAGCACAGCAAAGAGAAGCAGAACACACACAGCGATACACACACACACACACACACACACACACACACACACACACTGACACAGTCTGTAAATTGTCAAAATCTCAGTCTCTGCACCAGTGTTACTGAGACAAATTCCTTTACATGCATTGCTTCAAATTCCTTTGTGAAATTATTCTTAGAACTGGAATATGTTTTGTCTTGGCAGTGTAATTACATCTTGATTAATAGTTGAGATGTTAAGAATGATTCTTTTTTAACTGTCTACACAGTGTCTGATCATTACTGGAGTATTGTGCAATGTGCACATATATTCAGTGGTTTGGTCATGTGTGTCTTCTCCAAACATGTTCCTTGTGTTTTCAAAGAAGTGAGTTTTTGGGCTGCCTTTCACACAAAGTGATCTGCTTTGAACACTTTTCAAATTGCAGTACCTGGAGGGATATATTTTCCCAATTAGTCATGTCAAAATTTACTACTTCTCGTCCTCTTCTGAAAGTGCAAGAGGCACCATTTCTAACTTAATTTTGTCCACTTTAATTTGAACATTGTTGTCCCCATTTTTACTTGAGGTTAGCTAATGTAGACAGTTACATTGCAGTCATAATAATCTGCCACTTCTCTTAAAATTCTTGCTTTCTGAAACTGTTAGTGGCGATTAGAGCTGCAACGATTAATCGATTCGTTTTTAGATAGATTAGTTGATTGACAGAAAAATAATCTGCAACCATTTTGATAACTGATTAATTGTTTAAGTAATTTTTCAAGGAAATTTTAAGGTTTTTTTCTCATCTTATCATGATAGTAA
This sequence comes from Siniperca chuatsi, assembly GCF_020085105.1. Lineage (NCBI taxonomy): Eukaryota > Metazoa > Chordata > Actinopteri > Centrarchiformes > Sinipercidae > Siniperca > Siniperca chuatsi. Next base: position 14,307,554 of record NC_058061.1, read on the forward strand.
TTTGAATATCTTTGGGTTTTGGACTGTTGGTCATACAAAACAAGACATCTGAAGAAATTTGTGATGCACATTTGTCACTGTTTTCTGATGTTTTACAGACCAAGCGATTAATCAAGAAAATAATTTGCAGATTAATCGATAATGAAAATAATTGTTAATTGCAGCCCTAAAGACGATGCTCACAAATGCGTCATTTGAGCAGGAAAAACCACTCATGCTAAAATTGTATTGTATATATATTCAGTGTGATTGTAGCAACTTTGATTGCTGCTGATCTGAGTAAATCTGGCTTTACTGATCTTGATCTACTCCTTGTAAAGATAATAAAGTGGATGTTAGCTGTCCAGTAACTGTATATATATATATATATATATATATATATATATATATATATATACTATATATGTCGCCAAGTGCTTGCTCATGGTGGGATTTGTTGGGTCTCTGTAAATAATATTATAAAGACTACGGTTTAGACCTGCTCTATAGGAAAAGTGCAATGAGATAACTTCTGTTATGAATTGCCGCTATATAAATAAAATTGAACTGGACTAAATATGTATAGTATACTTACATTTCACATTTGGGCTTTGATGTGTACCTTCTCAAGTCAGCATGATGTACATGTCAGATAATTTAGAAGCTACCCTCTGGCTGGTTGAATAGAGGAAAAAGAGGGAAAGAGAGTGAGAGCAGGGGAGAGAGGGAGGATGAGAGGTATAGAAAACGGAGGCATGTGGAAGGAGATGGATGAAAGGAAGGAGAAGCAGGCAGCTAGAGGGGATGGAGAGGTAAATGGAGGGTGTAACCGAGAGCTTTTGTCAGTGAAAGCAGGAAGGGAGAGAGAGAAGAAGAAGACATGGTCACCTATTCTTGAATAGATTAAAAAAGACAGCAAATAGAGAGAGGAATGCCTGTATGTGTGGGAGGGAGCCACACATATACACACACACTTACTTACTAATGAGCTCTTCACAAAGAGCCCTCCCTCTATATCTTCTTTCCCTCCTTTCTCGTACACTTCCCTTCTGTCCTTCCCTCACTCCCTCACTGCCCCCGTCCTCCCATCATCCTTTTTATTCCGAGTGGATTTCGTTCAGATAAATGCATGGGGCCACCAGCCGGTCATTTTGGCCAAACCTCTCTGCTTGTTTTTCATTATCGATGACATTAGAGTTAAAGAGAGAGCTATTCTTTTACACAACACACATACAATCAAACAAACACACAGATAAACAAGCAGGGGAAGTTATGGTCGAGGAGCAGGTGCACTTCAGGTTGAATGTGAGTCTATGTGTGTGTGTGTGTGTGTGTGTGTGTGTGTGTGTGTGACAGAGAGAGATAGAAAGGAGGGAGGAACAGAAGAGAGAGATAGAGAGCTAGACACGGTGATACACACACAAAGCTCAACCATTGTCACCTGCTCTCCAGCTTTGATCGAAGGCTGTATGTGTGCTCACCGAGAGTCGTGTGAAAGAATTCATGCCTGAGAGAGAGCGAGCGAGCGAGCGAGTGAGCGAGCAACACAGACAATATGCGCTAAAAACACAGAGAGACATAAAGAGAGAAAGAGGGGGGTGGGCTTAGATACAAGCATCATAGCAGCTCATATTCTCCCACCAGCTCTGCTTTTTCCAGCACACAAGAAGACTGGCGCTCAGCCACCACCTTTCTCCCTCTCTCTCTCTCATTTTCTCTCTCTCTCTCCTCCTTCCTGTTTGCTCGCCAGTGAGGGGGCACTCCTCCTGCTGTGTCGATTGGTAGGCAGTTACAAACGTTACTATTTTGAGAGAGTCAGTGAATGCGCTCTGTGCCCAGTAGCAACTGATCGAGAGAGGAGAGAGGCAGAAAAAGGCAGAGAAAGGCAGAGTGGGGTTTGGCTCGTTCTTCTGCACATTAAGTGCTGTGCACAAGAGGATGAGGGAGCACAGGGAGACTCGGACCTACGGCTGACGCTGAGCTGTGCCACTGAATCCAGGCAGAAGCAGAAGAAGGCGGACAGCAAGTCAGGAGGTCGTGTGCCAAGGAGATTTGCAGAACAGAACCAGATTTTTTTTTTTTTTACGGCTCAAAGGGAAAGAAGGCAAAAGGAGAGAGGGAGGTGGAGGTGAGCAGAGAGAGGAAAGATGGCGAGTTTTGGGAAACTCACAGACTACTTTAATCGCCGTAAGTCTCAAGAGGAGCTGCGGGTGGGCAGGAGCTCGCAGCGCAGTGGCAGTTACTGCTGCACTGTGGCAGAGGCCAGGTAACCTGTGTGTATGTCTTTGTGTCTGTGTCTGTGCACAGGTATGCCAGGCTACATGGCTCTATGGCTGTAAGCATACATTGTCACATCCCTATGTGTTTCTCTTTGCACAACAAAATGAACATGTTTACATGCTGTGTCTTGAGAAGATTATGGTATCATTCCTCATTGTACATCACACACTGTATCTCAGTGTTTTTGTCACAATTGAATGATTTAATAATATTTACTGATTAAATATATTTGATGTGAATATAATATATCAGAGAAAAAATAGGATTGGTCCCTTCCATCAAAGAGCACCACACTATCTGAATAACAGGCTTGAATAAGTTAATATTGTTTTAAAAAAGTCAATCTGTCAGTGTATTTATGCGTGTCTGCACACAAACAGGACTGTCAGGCATGCAAGTGTTTGTATACGTGTGTGTGTGTGTGTGTGTATGTGTGTGCGTGTGTGTGGATGTAAGCATGTGTCTGTATGCATGTGTGAGCCACTATTGTGTTACATAAGTGTGGAGGTGCAGTGGATGTGTGCTGTCAGGCATGGTGCTGGCTACTATGGATTCCTACCACTGACGCACCATTGGATTTCAGAAGCTTTTCTATAGATGGAAATAGAGAGGATAAAGTCAATATACTCCTTATAGAGGAGAAGGAGAAACAGAAAGACGGAGAAAGAGCTTTTCTGGGCAAAGTCTACCTCGTGCACATTCTCTTTTCCAGCAACATCCTCTCTCACATATATCATACTGTCCCACAACGCCAACTCTCTGTTGTTGATAGCTGAGATGCTCCAGCAGAGAATGTTGGGGTTGTGTAAGTGCCTTGCTCAAGATCAGATTGACAGTAGGTGTTGAAGAGAGGAAAATGTTTATCCTTCAGGATTTACCCTGAGTATTTCCCAGACAATCTGTTGATTTGAAGCAGCAATCTTAATGCCGCAAGTCCATGGTCCACTGTACCACCACCCCGAGTAGGTACATTTGAAATTACTTTTGAAATGCGTGTGAGAAACATGTTTAATTTCCTGTCTTCTCCTGTCCTGAACCTACATTTCTAAATCACAGTCATCTCCGAATAGGACTGTGCAAGGAGCTATACAGTTTATTAAAGATGTGATTGTGATTGCAATTGTGATTTTCCTCTATGGTTCATCTAAATATGGAGGACCTGGAACGGTCTGACAGTGTCTAAGTAACATTTCAAAATCCATCTTAGAAAGGTGTCTAAGATGGATTTTGAAATGTTACTTCCACTGCAACACTGTTTATACCCAGTTAATTTTGTGTCACACAGAAGCTGTTCACACCCTGCTAACTTAATTTGCGTGGTTTTGTTAAGTTCTAACAAACTCTCGCTTTGCATCACAGCACTGAAATTAGCGTCCTAAATTTAGAAAGATGTTTGTTGCTGAAGTCGGACCCCCAGGAAAAAGAAACTTTTGAGGCGAGTCTAGAGTCCTGTGTTTCTCTTTTTGCTTACCAGTTCAGAACCTTCAAAAATCTTAAGATTTAACAAGAATCTCATTAAATTGCTTGTGAGCTGATGTTAAATCATATAACCGGGATGAAAGTACAAATCAGAATGCTAGTGTAAAAAACTCCCACCACTGCCAGAACTCTAGACTTTGAAATAATGTCCATCAAATCTCATATCATTCACTCACAGCATTAAGTGTTAACGTGGGTGGACATCTGGTACAAAAAAAGCTCTCAGATTCCCTGCCATTACAAATCCAGCATCTCTCTCATCCCCACAGTGTCTTTGTCTCTGTCTCTCCCACTCACTGTCTCTTTCTCACAAGCCACCCCCTTTCTCCATCTCGTCCCATCTTTTCTCTCTGACTTCAGTCTTTCTTGTTTTTTTTATCACTCTCCCTTTTCTCTCATGCCTGTTGTCTCTGTGTTCTGACATCCACCAAGAAGGTCTATTTGTAGGACCAGGACAGCTGAGCTCTGCTTCTTTTGTCTCTGATTGAATAGGAGCAGGAAGAAAAGTGCAATCTAGTACAAAAAAGTCACAAGTTAGCGCAGCCATTAGCTTACATTATGTTTTATTGAGATGCATATGCACGTATGCATGCATGTATATCTGTGTGTGCAGAGAAAGAGAGTGACTACAGCAAGGATTGTTATCACTCAATGCTCAGTCACAGTGAATGAATGGAAACCAGGTTCATGGCTTTAGCAATGACCTCTCTCCAACATTCCAGTATTGTCTAGCAAGTACCCACGCCACCTGCCACCTTCTGCTAAGACTAATTAATGACCTCGACTCTAAATCTATCTATAAATTTAGATTTGCCGAGAGCTCACACTGTACAGTATTCCTGCCCCCTTTGGCCTTAAAATAATCAAATTTCCACTCCCGCCAGATTTAATTGAGATATTTGTAACCTTTTATTTAGAACTTGAGCTCATATTATAGTCCATACCTTAAAACCACCCAATTCCACCTTAATTGCTATTGAAATGCTAGAAAATATGTCAACCTGGAATTGCCATTATTTTTTCATAGTTTGATAAGTTGTCGATTTGGCTATTTTTCCATAACTTTGCTTTCAACAGCCCATTTATCCCTTATTCACAGCCTTTTAGGTCTTTCAGTTTTGCTGTGAAGGAGCATGATTATAGATTACATGCAAATTTACTTAACCAAAAGAGAAATACTGTAGTGTCAGCAGTTTTTTTTGCAGAATGTAGGCACTAACTGTGCCCTCTCTGGGATACAGCCATAATGAATGGTGACAAGTCGGTCAGTCCATAATGGATGATGAGTGATGACGAATCAGTAATGTAATGAACAAGTTAATGTCCATCATTCTGTAATGTAGAGGGATAAGTCTGCAAGGCTGGCCTTTGCTACTGCCTGTCACTTAAGCTGCTCAAAGCTGCTTCATTCAATCCATTCAGTCCAGTGATTTCTCGAACAATGTCTACTGAATCACTGAAAGATAAAGACAGAGGTTAATCTGGTCATATCCTTTTGCCACATCATGGGTCAGTCCTGTTTCTTGCAACCTCCTGAGAATTGTACATGTCTTCCCTAGTTGGCACTAAGATATTTTAATATGCTACTATCATCGGTCAGTTTTATCTGTAGAATACAACTTATATCCAGGAATCCGTTAATAAAGAAGGTGATGGGAGTGTGGGAAAAAGATAATGCAAGACAAGAAGTACAATAAAGAGAAATGAAATGCAAGGAAGTAGCTAGAAATGATCTGGATGAAAGATAAAAGAAGTGTAAAGAGAGAGATGAGAACAGAAGTAAAAAGAAGAAAAAGAAGCACACATCTACATTCAAACACAGTGAGAACACTTTTAATGAATGGCTCAGTACCAAGCCGTTAAGTTTGGCTTATGAATGAGTAACCATGTGCTATTTAACTGGCTTCAGAAGAACATTACATTAATAAATGGAACATTCATTAGTGCTGATGTGCCAGTAGGAGAATGTTTAAGATTGAATTTAGAAAAAGATATATAGTATTCAGTCTGAATTGTTTTTCAGTCTGTGTTAAATCATAAAATGGTTTAATTATAGACCTGAAATCTTGTACCAAAGATGTGTGTGTGTTAGAAGTTGATTCAGCACCACGGATAGTTCTCACTACAGGAGCTGCATTCAACAACAGTGCCATTCACCTTCATACAGTATTCATCAAGCTACTGGAAAAGGATTTCCATTTAGTCAAGCCTTAATGATGATGTGACAACCTATACAGCAGCTTGAGTCAAGGTTGAGGGTATAAACTCACCATGCATTACTCTACTCAACTGTTAAGAAATAGGTTTTAGTGTCAGGGTTAGTGCATGGGCTACTTTTAGCATTAAAATAGGTCACTAATACAAACTGCTGTACATCTGTTGCACTAAAACCTGTTCTTATGGGAGCAAAACGTATTTTAGCCTGCAGCGAGATAGAGAACAGAAGCTTTTGCAAAGTCTTCTGCGCTCTTTTCATTGTCAGTCACGTACAGAAAGAGATAGAGGGGAGAGACCAAAGAGTTAGAGGATGAGTGCTCAAAAGCATGTGCAGAACTTGTTTGTGGTTCACTGGCATGTGGGCTTTCTCAAATAAATGCAGTATCCTATTTCGGCAAGTATTTTCACACAGAGTGTATTTTCACACAGAGTGTATTTTCACACGTCACCATCACACCATTGTCCTATAATTATTTTGCTATCTCTCCTCTTCCTACTCCTGTACCACATTGTCTGTCTTTCTTATTTAAAAAAAACTTGTATTCATTTAATGTCGTATTTTATTTCCTCACACATAATGCTGTTGCACACACAGACTCTAACAAAGAAAGTGAATTGTCTGCCTTGACTGCAGCACCAGAGATAATACATTTGGCAACAGAAAACATGTGGTGCACTTGATGCTTACAACTCAGGGCAAGACATTGTTTTTGTGAAAATGCAGATTGCTGTTGGGAAGCAAAAAAGCCTCTCCTCTCCCCCTGCTTTTGTAGACAGAGTCGCTTAGCAACAGGTTTTTAGGATGAGTGAGGCCTAAATTGTCAGAGTGGCCTGGGCCGGCTGCTCAGCCCAGTGTGTTATCATCATGATGTACTGGTGGGAGGCCACCAACTGTGTTTGTGCATGTGTGTGTTAGTGTGTGTATGGTTGTATGTGTGCATGTGTTTACCGATGGACCCTGAGATATTTCATCTTATGCCAACTGTGAGGAGTGTGTGTATGCATGTGTGTGTGCTTCAGGCAAATGCTTTTTTATGCAAGTCAGTATGGATTGCTGAGGAGTGAGAGACCTGCCTGTTTCTATTACCATCAAAGTGTATATGTGTGTGTGCTACAGTATGCCCGCATGTATACAGTCACTATCAGCTCTTCGTCTGATCTTCAGCAATACAAAAGCATTATTCATCATCAGACCGTCCCGGGTCCTCCACGTTTCTGCTTTGAATCTCATTCAGGGATTCTCTGATCCCAGGTCAAATATTCACAACTGCAACACCCACCTCCTCTATCAGGGGAGTAGTTTACTAGCTGATAGCGGGCATACTGTATGTCAGTACTTTACTTCTCAAGCCTGCAGATGTGCTGACTTAGAGCTGGCTGTCTGTTTACCTGATGGCTCCCTGGTGATAAATAGCCCCAAGCATGAAAATAGATCCTGAGCCAGACATACGAGGGAGTTGAAAGAGAACACAGGCGCATTTAGAGTTTTATGCAAGAGCACTTGTCTGTAAAATGAAATGTTACAAAGTAGCTTGTAAAAACTTGCTGGTACTAAGAAGGCTGCTATTCAATGTGTAATGCATATACAACTGAATCATGCTTCAGCATTTCATTCTCTCATTAATGAATTAATGATTAATAATCTTCTATTGTAAAGTCAAGCATTTAATGGATTAGATATTATTCCATGCATAGATCAAAGGATATATAATTGGCTGGCTTACATCAGAAAATGTTGATTATATTTGGTTAAATATGCTCATTGGGTGATACGCGCATTTGTTTTGCCACAGTTATCAGTTATATGCAATCATAGTTTTGTGTTGCATATCATTAGATGTAATGTCTCTAAAAGTCAACCTTAAAGGAATACGCTTATATGCTTTCTAGTTAGATAAGAAGATAGCTACCGCTCTGATATCTGTCTGTTAAATATGAAGTTACAACCAGGAGACGGTTAGCTTAGCTTAGCATAAAGACTGAAAACATGGGGGAACTTGTCTTGTCATCACCGTGAGGTTGCGAGGCAACCAGCTGAGACTCCAGGAAGTCACCGCTACAAGAAATTGTCTAGCGCATAATTCCCCATAAAACTACAACTTGTTGTTTTTACACTTTGGTTTTTGTATGGATTAAACACACAAGATACAACATGTTAATCAGTGAGCTTTAGAGGTGCTGGTAGGCATATTTTGTTATCTTTTGACTGAGCCAGGCTAGCTGTTTCCCCCTGTTTCCAGTCTTTTTGCTAAGCTAAGCTAATTGTCTCCTAGCTCCACCTTCATATTTAATGGAGAGAGATATTGATCTTCTAATCTTACTCTCGGCAAAAAAGTTGAACTATTCCTTTAAAATTAGAGCACAGCATGTATGGTTTTGGAAAATAAAGGTGGGTATTGGGGTGACAATTCATGATGAGGCAAACAGGAATATGTGCCGTGAGAGAAGAAAAACAACAGCACATAAAGATAGAGAGATTGGAAAATTCACACAGATAGCATACAGACACACATGCATCCTTATACAAATACTGGTATAATCACACGCATTGTTCTGTCAGTATATTAACTTGAATGACTTTGCTTGTCCTAATCTGCTACTGATGCTTTTGTCCAAATCAAAATGCGACAAATAAATCTCATAATATCAGCCCACTACATTTATTTTCTAAAATAAATCTCAGAATAAATTGCAGGCTAAAACCCAGCTCACTGAAAACGTCTGGACACATCTGCCTGGGGTAACTCAGGTCGCATGTCCTAGACTGATTTTTAGCCTGGGATCATGTGTTCTGTACTCAAACTTGTCACGCAGGAGTCAGGAGGTCCGACATCTCCCACTTCTGCCAGGCTGACTCTGGTGTCTGAAATGCTGGCCACGTCACATTAAGCTGATCAGAGCTGGCATTGGAGGGGGATTCGCTGCAGTGACTCAGTATTGTTGTGGGGTTTTTTCCAGGCTTTATCTCTGTTCCATTATACATGAGACACAAAGATTATAGGTGATGATTTTATATAATATTAATCACATCTGTTGTAATCTAATGTGATATAGGAATTGAAACAGTCTTTTATGTCATCGACTTAAAAGCTTTGAACGATATATTTTCTTATGCTTAAAGAGAAACAACAATGGCTGTGACTGGATACTGTGGTAAAACAAGGGGTGTTGCTTCTATTTGTACTTACAGTAATGGTGAAAAAACACTCATCTGTGTCTTCTTTGAAAATACATTTTACATACCAAAGCCACCTCAAAACAGAGCAAAAATTATGAATACAATAAGATAGCTATTTTACATGTACATCACATCTCATCATTGATATATGCATATTATTTGACTGTGTTGTGGCTTGTCACCAATTTGCTATAAAGTCGATCTTGCTATTGTGGATATTGATTGGTGTCCCACTGGAGAGTGTGTGGTATCAACTGCTATCAAAGAAAGCAATTTCTATTGGTTGTGTTCCAAATGGCCTTCAGCTTGATTATACTGAGGTGGAAGTAATTTCTCTATTGATCAGTACAGCTGCTCTCTTGTTGCTCATTAACAGTAAGCTGTGTGTGTGTACCAGTGTGTGTCCAAGTGTGTGTGTATGGGTGGGTGTTTGCGCACATGTGCTGGTATTGTATTGCACAATGATAGCTTAAAGGATAGGTTCACAATTTTTCAAGTCTGTTAAAACAATACCCATATGGCATATGGGTATTGCTGTAATCATTCCTCCTGTTCATACTGACCATTAAAAGATTCCTTTTTAATGTGCTTCCAATGTAAGTGATGTACAGTCTCTACAGTCCTCTCTTTGTGCAAAAATGCCAAATTCCAAATTTAGGATTATATAAGAAAAACACTGTACAACATTAGCCATCGTGCAACCAATAGCATCTTTTTGTTAGATGAAGTACAAAGGAAGCCATTCACAGCAAAACCATCATTTGAAATTTGCCAGAAACAACTTAATGTGTCTTAAACCAACCATCTATGAGCATGGATGGAAACAGTGGACATTCCTCAAACAAAACATACTGTACATGATCAGTCATTGAACAGATTCTAAAAGGTTTATACCAATGCTTAAATAGAAAGAGATTTTTTGGTAAATTGGTCAGTTTATTCTGATGGAGGTAGTTTCCATAGACAGTATTGTTCAGACCGGCTGTTAATCACTGGAAACAAAACGCTCCATGTAATTGACTATTTATGCTGTCCAACCAGGTCACTGGAAAGGAAGCTGCAGAGACCTCTACTGGCTAAGTCCCGTACTCTCCCCAGCATCCCCCAGTCTCCTACAGTCTCCAGGGTCCATCACTCTGATCTCATTGGTGGGAGTCCTCCTCGCAGGAAGAACTCGCCCGCTGCCACCAGCCACCCAAAGGCCTGCACTCTGCCACCTGCAGGTAAAGATAAAATGAAATCTTACAACTAAACAACCACATTATTTTTTCAGTTTTCATTGCTTGGGGAATGTGTGTTTACAAAAACAGCAAGCGAGTTTGTAGAATCTGTGTGATCCTTTGTTTGTTTGTTTATTAATTTGTTCACATAATATCTCTGACAAATCACTAATCTGATTTTGACAAAGCCTGAGTAAATTCTCCCAAAATCTTCCAAATGCACTTCAGCACACAGTTATGGCATTGTCTCTCAAAACACTCCTTTTCATCCTGTAATGGCTGTTTCTGTCTGACTTATGTTGAAGGGAATGGGAAGACCCTTTAGCTTTAGCAGCAGATTCTCATTCATTCGCCAACAATCACTTTATGTCTTCATAGTTGCAATAGTCATGGCCAGATAAAGTATATGTCTTGCTCTTACCAGCACTGTGTGACGTACTTGGGAGACAATCTGCTATTTCTCTGACCTCATAATTCATAATGTGCGTGCCTCTTGAACTATTCTAATATAATCAGAGAAGTGTGTCGTGCTGGAGATACAAGAGGAAAGAGGCCACTAGAGTTTAAAGTCTTCTTAGATATGTCAAACACATTACCTTTTCCTTTCAAACTTCTACAAATGCTTTGCTTCTTTAATATTTGCTTCACCTGATGGAGAGCACACGGCAGCTAGCTGTTTCAGCAGGAGCGTGTGCAAGAAAGATATGTCCTCTCTCTGTTTTTTCTCTCTGTTGTTTATAAATCAAACACCATTCCTTCACATGAGAGGGAAAACTGTCATAGTGAATCCTGAAGCTGTAACCTGCTGACAGAGATAGCTTTCATCTTATGGATGGATGGTTGAGGTGTCTTTTTAAGGATGAAAACATTTATAGGTGATGAAGATTTCATGTCAAAGGAAACCTTACAGTAGGCCTTGGTATAATGCTTTAATTTATAAAGATCAAACAGGACCTTTTCTATACAAACTCTAGATTCCCAGGCATCCAAAACACAAGGTACTAAGAGAGAAACCACTTAATAAATACAATTAAATTGACTGAATGAACAGAAATGAAGTTACTAATAAAAACACAATATTAGAGCCAAGAATTTGTCAAATCTGAACATTTCTTAAGGATATGAAATCTATGCTTGAGCTAGCTTTTAAACTGTTTCAAAATTGACCTACATACACAGTATGTTTTAATACATTCATTAATTTCTCAGTGGATAATTTAAAATCAGTTGTTTCTGCTTCTAGCAGCTCTCACAATTTTCCAAAGTAGGTCATTTGTAAAGTAATCTCTCCAACCCTTGAACTTCACATCCAAGACATGGACAGACTCCATAACCGTCAGCAAGCCAACAGCCATCACATCAGAGCAGTACGTGCCTCAGGTTAAACATGCTTACACACTCTTCTCCTCATTCACATTCACTGACAGACATTCACAGTCAACAGTGGTCTGTCACTGCTGATTCACATCGCTCAACTCCACATGATCAAAGCTTCCCACCGCCATCAGATAAGAATTGTCAAGGATTGGGATGAGGAAAAATGCTGTGTTATCATCATCCTTATTTGTGATGTTTAATACAAGAGAAGCTTGCACAGGAGGCCCACTCACCCTCAGCCCTCCACTTCCTGAAACCGCACTCTGTCCTCTGTGTAGCTTTTTGAGAGAAAAAAAAATGTGTCTACTCTACAAAGACAGAAAAGAAACGGCAAACATCAGAGAAAATGAACTTATTAAAATAAGGCAAAGTCTTCCACTTGAAGTAAACCAAAGTCCCACTGGATTCACAGAGAGGTAACAACTTTGAAATAAACTCAAACAAGCACAGAGTTTTCACAGTATAATAAAACAACACTCAGAACCTTCTTTTTGTGCTAACCACAGAGCTACCACGCAGCCCTAAAATTAATGCTGCCCATAAATAAACTATAAATGATCATATTATCAAAGTGACCTAAAAGTTAATCTTCCAGACATCTTCCATTCTTACTCACCAAGAGCAAGTGGCAATTAATTTAAGTGCAATGTGTAAGATATGGCCAGAATTTTAGTTTAAAACAGAAAAAAAGTTAACTAAGATTATCAAGAGAATGTGAAGAAGTAACAAGGAGGAGGAAGGTGCTGTCCCCTATTTGTTTGGAACATGTGGCCAGGAATTACACATTGGACCTTTAAAGGTCCAGTGTGTAGGATTTAGGGGCATCTAGCATTGAAATTGCTGATTGCAACCATTTGAATACCGCTCGCATCACCCTCCCGTTCCAAACGTGTAGAAGAAACTATGGTGCCCACGAAACTCACGAAAAACGTGAAAGGCCCTATCTAGAGCCAGTGATTGGTTTGTCCGTTCAGGGCTACTGTAGAAACATGGTGGTGCAACATGGCGACCTCCATGGAAGGGGACCCACTCCCTCTGCAGATAAAAACGGCTCATTCTAAAGTAATGAAAACACGATTCTTAAACATACTTATACTATAAATATTATATTCCATTTCTGCCAATAGCTCCTTCTAAATGTTACACACTGGACTGTGTCTTTTCCTTGATTACTCATCATCAAAACAGCGTCTCTTGCAGAGAAAGTGGTTTTCTTTCTTTCTTTTTCTCTCTCCCTACCTCCTGCCAGCTTTCTTTACCTTTCACTGTCCCACTATCTCTCAAGTTTGAACTGTGAGAATGTTATGTCCTCATTAAACCCACTTTGGTAGAAGAGCATTGAGCCAACCCCAGCCCTCACTGCTCATATCCAATAGATCTTTACTGTTACTACTTCTAATGGTCCTGGACTTAAAGCTAGGGTAGGTAACGGAAAAACAAGCAAGAGACAGCTAGATTTTGAAAAAATCCCACCGCCTCCCTTCAGGCCTCCCTCCAAAGCCTCTCCCCCAAAACACATTTTCATGTGCAATGAGTGCAGGAGTAGAGTGCGCGTAGGTAGGTAGGTATGTAGGTAGGTAGGTAGGTAGGTAGGTAGGCAGAATGAAACGATGATTATAAGAGGCCTGTGACAGCCACAGATACCACATTGTTTTAATTTTTTCCCCCAGAGCATTTGATTTATTGATTGCTGTTGGGATGTAAAGCGAATTTCAACAAATGTAACAAAAAATATTCTTCTGAAATACATTATCTACCCTAGCTTTAATGACATTGTCTGTGATTTGTTTATTTAGTTCTTTCATTTTATGTCCTGACTTTAGCTATCTGAGTCTGATTGTCTGTCTGTATCTGTCTCTGTGCCTGTTTTCCCTTTGCCCTACTGCTGTTCTGTTGCAAATATCAAATTGAGAGTGACTTCAGTCTCACATGGCCCCTTGTTGCCTAGCAACCACTGTCATCGACCATGATGCTGCCTCTCTCAGTGTAGTCTCTTTATCTCTGTAGTAGTACGGAGATAACTTTTTTAAATTGTTGTTTAATAACCTAGGTGCATTTTCTTCACAGATTTAAGCAACATCCCATATTAGTGACAAGTATGCCTCAGTGCTCGCATTGGGAGTTGCTCCCTGGTCATTTTGTTGCAGTGTTAATTGGCTCAACTTTGAAAGCCAGATGCGTTTTGGCTGCTGCTCAGACAGTGGAACTGATTCTGTAATATTTCATTCAAAAGTAGTCACTGCCAAAAGAGCTGCTGTTGAAATTGTTTAATAAGGGATGTCATTACAAGACAATTCTAAAATTTGTTAGACAAAACATAAGCAGTAACTTCTGAAACTTGGTGGGTAAGCATATAAAATGTTTTGCTGGCTTCACACCTCATCTGAAACTAAGAAGACAACATCTTTTTGTATTTATTGCTCTATGCTAACTACAGTCTATGATCCAACTGTAAAAAAAATGCCTGATATCTGTCTCAAATTGATTGACAGATCTTTTAATACAAGTACTTACACTAACTAACACAACTAAATCTAAGTCTGTAATGTTTTTATGTTCTTAATACTTTGTTCACATCAGTAATGTTTTTAAAAGATTACATACGGTGTCAAAATTAAGCTTAAACTCATAAATTATATATATATGAGATATCTAAATCATGAATGTAAGACCAAAACTCTAAGGATGATAGCACACATCCATTGTAATAATGTCAGCAACAAACAGAAAGTTTAATTTATGAAATCAGTGTTTACTTACTGTTGAAGTTGTTTCAGGAGAAACACTGGGCAATGGCACTTTGTCTGTTAGCTAACGTTAGCAATTTATAGCTAGCTTACAATGTTAGCAATGCTAATGAGAAAATGTAAGTAAGCCTGTTTCTGTTTGTTGTTAGAGCAGTTAAGTTAATTAAAGGTGGGGTATGCGATTCTGGAGAAATCCAATACCATGACAAATACCATGATATAGAGCGAACGACACAGCAAGTAATGTAACTAGCATTAGCTACGTTGTGGGTTAGTATGCTGTCCCTATAGTTGCTGCTGCGAAGCTAACAGTCAGAGAAGACGAGATGTTTCCCAGAGCCAGCAGACCAGTTCCAGAGAGCGATACTCACAATTCTCCTGCTGCTATAGCTAACAGCATATCTTGGCAAACTAGAAAGTAAGCAAGTAATCCGTGGGCAAGTAATTTAACATTACAAATCATGGTTGGAATGGCTGGAGTAGTGTTGTGTGGCCCAGTCCGGGCCACTTTGTTTGTTTCCCATTTACAGAGCCAGGGCTGTGTACAAACACCAGAGTTTTTTTCAGCGCAGACACTGAATGAGAGGAGGTATTCGCTGAATTTGACAAAAAGACATGTATTGGACTAGAATCGCATTGCAGCTCCGTTGCACCATACCATCATTTATCTGTATCTCATTTATAGAATTTAGTTTTTTCATTTATGTTTTCTGCATTTACTTTCCTTTGAGTTTAATTTGACGCCATAAAAACAGGCCATATTTGATTTATGAGCAGCTGGGAAATACACAAAATGCTGATTTTTCATCTATCACTGAAGCCCTATAATGACTGTATGTATCTGAATTATATGTGGGCATGATTCAATATTTATGGTCTAAAAAAAACTGATTTGAGATTTATCTTGGCCTTTTTTGCTGTAAATGACTTGACAATGTCCCTCGCCTTGATGGACAGAGTTGCTGTAGCTTACCCAGAATGTATCAGGTGCTATAAGTAACTGAAAGACCATTGAGTGTTTTATGAGTGCTGTTAGTCAGGCGTTGGATGCTGACAGGATGTCTGGCGAACATCAAATGCAGAGCAATGGAAGCTGGGTGTGATTAGTGCAGCTGAGCTACGTTCTGACAGCACACATCCATCTCAGTTGTGTGACTGTGAAAGCTCAGCCATCACGTCGGAGCTGAAGAAAAACACCACTGTCGATGCAAATTTGTTCCTTCCTCTGCATTTTACATGAGCCATCATTTCCATCGAGCGTATGGAATCATAATCAAGTTGTTAAGGAGGCAGGCTGAGAATAATGTTTGGGTGTAAAATATTTCACCTTAAAAGGAAGCTTAATTACATTTAGGAAATATTTTATGAAAGCAATCAGTGGATGACAATCCACTATTTGTGGAGTGAGTTTGCAATAATTGAGCAGTAGAAACAAATGTTCTGTCCAATCTGTTTTGCTCTCATATATCTTCTTCTGTGTGCAACCCTTCTCTTTCCTTTTTCTTTTTCCTTCTCTTGTTTCCTTCCTGACTACACCTTAATCTCATCATTTATCCCTTTTGTTCCTCCCATCTACTCTCCTCCAGGGGAGCTGTGGCGTTTGGAGGATGACATGGAGGGTGAAGATGAGCCTGAGCATGGCGGGTGTACCGAGGCCCGCCCTCGCTCCCAGTCGCCCTTTTCCCACTTCCGGGCGCGAGCTGCCTACCTCCGCAAGAGCGTCTCAGCAGACGACAACCTGGACATGGGCTTGGACTACAGCTCTGGGACTGTAGTCGAGGGCAAGCCAACTCGTGGCAATAAGGGCAAGCTGAAGAGAAAGTTTGTAAGTTTGATCTCTTGTTTTTTTTTTTACCAAGATGAAGTATGAGTTTGACTCAAAAAATCATGTTTCTTTGTTTCTACCCAATTATGAGTGGCTGTTTTTTTTCTTCATCTCCGCTTACACATAGCCAAAGGAGTGAATTTATTCTGACATATGCTCACACATACACACACATTACCACACCATGGCACAATATCACTCTTGGCTTTGGCTTAGACAGAAGTGTTGGTTGGATTGAAGATGATCCCTCAGAGGTTGCTACAGTACATATGGCCATTTAGTAGAACATGGCTTAAGTTTTTTTTCTCACTGCGAGATTGTGGCATCATGCAGACATTCACAGCAGCTCTCAAATGAAGACAGCGTCACTCTCTGTCTCTCTGTACTTCACATGTCTGTCCAGTTTTCTCTCACAATCTCTCTTATTTTTTTTTAACAATTGGCCTTTTTTACCCTACTTGCAGCTCATTGCCTATTTTCTGATTCTATGACATTACCATATTTATTTTATTTGACAAGAATTAACAGCAACACAGCACACAAGTTACAGAGTTACAGAATACAAAATCTTTTAGTGTATTTGCAAAGTTTGATTTTTCTCTCACACCTGTCTAACATAGAACTGAGGCAGTCCATGATACATGGAAGATATTGAAACAAGACAAACACGAGGAAGCAAGGCATGGTTGATAAAAAGGAGGCATGCAGCTAAAAAATATGAGGCAGAGTGTGTCTGAATTTAGTATGTTAATGTTGGTCCAGTTACAATTTGAATGTATATTTTCTAAATGTATTTTTCCTAATTAGTGAAGCTGAGCCCCTTGTAAAATCCATTATTGTTTAAGCTACTTCTGTGTGTGCGCGATGTGTGCAGGTGAGAGAGAGAAGGGAGACAGTGAGAGACCACCAAGAATGAAATTTGTGCTTCAGCACATTGATTTAATTAATATTACTGAAACAAAGGGTATAATTACACAAAAGTATTATCCTTCCAATTATATAAGTTTCAACAATTAAAATATCGTCAATCAAGCTGTCAGCGTTGGCAACCCAAAGCTACTGGCTAGTTTCCAGCTCCTAAAACCCTGACCTTGTTCTCCATATTTTATCTAATTGTGCAAGAATAATTGTCTTACTTGTGACTGTACATTTAGATTTTAGACATGCTTCTGTGCCGGCGATTGCCGTGGCCGGTAATCAAGTACATGTGTACCTGTTTAGCCAAGACATCTATGATAATCCTTCATTAATCAGTCTAGCAATGTAAATTCACTGGACTCATACATATGTATCATCAATATAGTGACAACTTCCATTTAGACAAAAAATGCAATTTATACAATTTATTCAATTCCTTCCACGTATCCACTACAAATATCATGAGACTGGACAGACATGGATGTGAACTGCAACTTGACTGGTTGGCGGAGGCATACAGCAGCTGGGCAGTAATTCTAGTTTGTTTAGTTATATTTAGTTATAATTTCAACAGGCTTAGTGTGTGTTTCATTGGATCTTTTGGGGGCAGTGATGCCAGACATGGACAGCAGGCTTGGTGAATATGCATTAAAGATTGAAGACCTCTATATTGTCCCTTGGTCACTGGATCAGGTAACTGGAGACCTCATTACTAGCCTGAGCTTTGTAATTGATTCTCCAGTGTCACCGTTGCAACAGGACAAGGACACCAGCATATGGTGGGAGAAGTTTTTTTCTATAGTATAGTGCTGGATGCGGATGGATGCTGTCTAAAAAGGAGATATTGCACTGATGATGGGATATTTTTTTATTTCAAATCTTCAGACACAAGTAGTTGAAATAATTGTCTGGATTTCAAAGGGAATTCATGTCAGAGCTCAAAAGGACTTTTCATTAATCATCCTGTTGTCCACATCTCGTGGACACATGAACCAGACCTCACTGGTTAGAGTTGGAGCACTTTGTGAGTACGATCAAAGAACTGTCAGACCTGGAGATCCATCACTGAAAAAAGTAAAGAAGCTCATTGCACAAACCTTTCATCACAGTTCAGCATCTTGACTCGAACAGTCAAGTGTATCTGTTGGTGTAATGGGGACAGCACTGGATCTGATGACCTGCCGCGTGTGTTTTGGGGTGAGACTTCACGCAATGTTGTCTTGTAATAGCACACAGCATTAGAGGCAGTATTAGAAATGCCTTATTAATGCATTACATTTCTCTGCTGTGACATCAAAATATAGCACCATATCCAACAGTTCACTTGTCTTAAACAATATAATAGTTTTGGTGGATGCTTTTAGTTTCCTTTTTGTGCAGCTCCACAGACAGAAATTAAAAACATATATCATCGGAGAAACAGGTTATATAAGGCAGCAGGTTTCTTCCCCTTAACAACATGTATTTCTTTCAATTTATCTCCACCTATAAGAGACAAGTGTCATTTTTTTAAACGTGGGAGAAAGATACAGGAATGTTTTTTTCCACAGTAGGGATGGTTTTTATGTCTTTATTGTGCTTCCTGTCTTCTCTCTGTCTGTCTCAGTCTTTTGTTTTTCCTTTCTCTACACAAAAGCAGCAGTGTTAGCATGTTGCAAGGAGAATAAATTTAGAGTGGCTCATTGCTGCTCATCACTTATATGCTGTTCGGAGCACCACTTGCTTCATGAAAATTACAGTGACAAAAACAGCCGCAGCTTAGCCTGCTGCTCACATGAAGTGCTGCAATGTTAAGGTATGGAGGCGATGTTGCTCTGGAGGCTGACAGTGACACAGCAGAGCAACAATGCCTCAGTTTCAGAACAATGATGCAGCAGCACAAATTGAGTTATACTGAGGAATTGTGTGCCAGTGTGTGTTAAATCTGTATTTTACGAAGACACAAATGGAGGTGGATTAGCCAGTTAATAATGCAATAAAAACTTGCTGAGACCAGGTAATATTCGGAGGGTGTACAAATGTGTTCCAGTTTGTGAGAGACAGAGGTGCAAAGTGTGTATGTGATTATTTGTGTAGTAAAGTAAAAGGAGAAAGGATGCAGAGAGAATGGTACTCCATGTTTGTACGGCTGCCAAACTGTGCATTACAGTGAAAGTTAATTATCTACCGTAACAGTATCATCTCGTCTCCAGCAACTTTCCCTCTTAACCATCGCACTCAGAGTGCCGCACATTTTCTGTGTTCAAGGTCATGCCTCTCTAGTTCTGCAGCATACAGCACAATAAAATTGTTTTCCTTTTACATCTTAGGTTAAAATAGCAATCACCTGTATACTACACACAAAAGAAGCAGCCTGTGACTTTTTCAAGAGCTTCTTTAATCTTTACCAAGCTGACAGAGACTGTGTACTTAATCTTACCATTGCTTGGCTCGGCTATGTTACAGTAAAGCAATGACAATGTGGGCTTAGGTGTCTTCCTCAGTGGCACACCAACAGCAGCTCTCACTTCATCTGTCTGCAGAACATAGCTAAAAACACTAATAGCATTAGTAGAATATGGAACAGCTGTATCTAGCTGGAGACATGAGAATGAACCTACTCCTGCATAGTCATATCTCTGTAGGATTGGATAGTGATCGTTTTTGTGTCTACCTGCCCGTACAGTATGTGTGTGGACAAATGTGATTTAAGTATCGGGTGTGTCTAGCCAGTACTGTCTCCTGTTGTGACACTGTAAACAATGCCGCCTGCAGAACAGCCGGAATTTGTCGCCTGATAACGTCACTCGCTTTACATCGAGTCACACCTCATTCCTCAAACTGATTCCACAGTATTGGTTTGACTTCTGGGCACTGATCTAAAGTCACCTTCATGCTCCTGGAAGCATCTCGAAATGATGACAAATTATATCTGAAGGAAGTATCTATTTATTAAAAAAAAGTCTAGACTGTAGCCAGAGACTTGTCACCTACTGTACTCACTAATCTCAGGGACGATGATACCAATGTGTCTCATATGAACAATCAAAATACATTCAAAGTTTATTGTTTTTGTCAATCATAATCTAATCTCTTTACATAATGCAATTTAATCATATTGGATTTATTTTAAATGACTTTGCAAATGTGAGTAACTAAGTGAAAATCTGTTTACCTCTCTAAGTGTGTGTGTGTGTGACTTTTATGTATAAATGTGTCTGAGTGTGCAAATGCACTCAAAGTGTAGAAGCTAAGGGGCTGAGTAACCACGTAATCAAAGTACAGACCATATCATTTCTGTTGATTGAACGGCTGTAGCTACATAATGCTTTGTTCGTGCTTATTTGCAGCACTTCAGTCTGACACACACTGTTTGCAAGATGACTCACAACGTTTCTCTATTAAATAAAACAAGGGGAGTCAATTTCCTGTTCAATTTATTCATAAACCAGGGATGCAAATAGTTGTTTGTCATAATTTCCTGATTCACTGGAAACCCACAGGAAACACCACAAGACCAATTCAAACAGATCATGTACATAGATACATACTCACACACATGCAGGCCTCTTAATACTGTACTGGCAGGAAACTCAGTGGTACCCAGTTTGTCCAGTGAAGCGAATGATATTCAGCATGTTGCTTTGGTCAAAAGGCTCTGGGTTGTCAGGACTGGTTTAAGAGATATGTCACTGTTGCCTGTGGTTTAAGCTCTGTCTCTCTATGGAATCATTAATGCTGTCATGAAAACAGGCACAGAGTGTGCTCATACATAATCGTTCATAAACACACACATCACACACGAAGGATCGCCAGGAAACATCTTGCGTAAATGTGGATATCAGATATTGAAATGGCCTTGGTGAGGTTTTAATGGACAGCTTAGACGTAATGCAGCACTGTCAGCTCTGAGGTCTATCTTACCACCTGATCTGTTTGTAAATCAGCACATTTCCCTCTTTAACAGAAAGCATTCACCTGAGGTAGCGACTGCGGGGACCTATTCAAAGATTTCCATCAACAGCACTAAGGCTTCTGCAAAACTATTGCTTTAGATTTAAAAAAAGATGGTATCCACCCAGCCTGACCATCTGCTCACAAAATACCTTCACTGATTTTGAATTGTGTCCTTGTGAAGAAAGAGCTTCCTTAGTCGTCTTGGGAATTAGAGAGCGAAAGAGAAGCATCTTTACAGTTTGAAATGGGCTCTTTGCTTGACAGCAGTTAAGTTGTTTATTTCCCATCTGTTTCAACCAGTTTTGTGCTACAGACTAAACCTCTTTTTGGACGCAATGTGTTGTTTTTGCAATGAATCATGGGGCTTTTCATTTGTTTTCATAGGCTAAGTCACCATCTGATACATCCTCAGATGGCATTTAAAGCTCATGCACGTCAAAGCGGATTGCACTGGATGATTTTCTTATGCTTAAATGCAAAGAAATGCAATGAGAATACCTCAAAAGATAGTCAGACAAAATAGGTGCATGAAGCATGAAAGTATTATTGTCTGTTTCAGTGCTAAGATGAAGTTAAGGAGCTAAGCTGAGTGACTGAAAGGGATATGAATTTTGAAAATCAAGTCAATTATATATAATTCAGAGAGAGTTGTGATTTTTATCCACCCGAGGGCAGAATGTAGGCTAAACCAGAACAACAGAAGTCAAAACAAATTGCAACAACCCTTATAGAGTCCTCACTCACACAAAGCAGGATCAGAAACAGAACAACATGGGCATCCCATTGGCATCCATTTTCCCACTGTCCACAGAATGTAAACAATGTTTACTACTTACATCTGGTTTGGTCCACCAACCACCTACATAATGATGATTCTTCATCAACTGCGAGATATTGTAGTCTGTACACCAGCCACCCTTTTCTATTGGTTTAAGTTATTTGATTCAATATTAATATAAGAACAATTACATGATGGAGCGTTAACAGTAGCTCTACTTGTGCTTCAACAAAAGGCGAAGAGCCTATTCTGAATTGAGGATGTTAGTTAAAATTAAATTATCAGAAAATGCCACCCTTCAGGTGCTGAAGTCTTTATTTCTCTTAAATAGATAATGTATGGCAAGGCTAAAGCTGAGTGACCTTGTTGAGCATGATCGTGAAAATATCATTGTTTTTCCACCTCTCAGACACCAACAAATACACACTTAAACACATCTACTGAAAGGCCAGGGGATTACAGATGTTGAACGGCACACTGGCAGAGGTTTGAGAGCACCATTCCCTTAAGCTGCCTAACTTCCAGTGGCCTCAATCAAAACAGGATGTCTAAAGGCCTTTGCAGCATTAGCACAGTAAATACTGGAGTAATTAGCCTGATGATGTGGGCCACGTGGAGCCAGGGGAAGGCATGGTGATGGGAACTCCTCCAAACTGTTTTCTTTCTTGTGATATCATCCTTACTGTCTTTATTTATGTCTTTCCTCCTTTTTTCATTCTACATTTTTCTATGTCTAAGTGGAACAATAACTGGTTTGGCATCAAATAGTCCTCTGGTCACTTGACTAATCACTCCTAATTAGACGGTGTAGTCCCTCATTCATCCAGGAGTGTTCTATGGGAACCCGGATGGGAGCCGAAACGTCTTGATTCTGAAAACAGTGTCCAGGTGACTACGACTGAAACCTTTTCTACGACACTCCTAATTAGCTTGATGAACTCAACAGACTGTGCCAACACAAGTGTACTTTAGAAGTACTTTAGAAAAGTTTCACTGAACTAAGTATGTATATATCCCTGCTGACTTGCCACAGTGCTAATTTGATCAACAATAGCAGCAACAACAAATCTTTTTTAGATGGAAATTCCATCTTTGAAAAGATTTAATTTATAATATTGGTATGCGAAAGACTACATGATAACCACCTTTAAATTAGCTTCACATGTTCCTTCCTTGTAAACGGATTTTTGCTCATATTTAACAGTGTTGGTATCCTTATTTCTAGCAGTGTGGAAGGCTGTTTTAGTTCACAAATCTAGACTCAGCTGTCTAAGATCAACAAATGAGCTCTGCTTTGCTGTAGATTTTCTAATTTACATTTGGCTTACTCTTATCCACTGCATCTAAGAATTTGT
Organism: Siniperca chuatsi; assembly: GCF_020085105.1. Taxonomy (NCBI): domain Eukaryota; kingdom Metazoa; phylum Chordata; class Actinopteri; order Centrarchiformes; family Sinipercidae; genus Siniperca; species Siniperca chuatsi. The sequence goes on from NC_058061.1 coordinate 14,330,843, forward strand.
ACATTGCACAAGTAAGCTTAACTAAAATCCCTAATTGCCAGTATGAAAAATCAATCAGCTGTAAGGACTGCATGGAGAATTGAAAACAATGTGCTTTTTCAGTACTGATAAAGTGAAAAAGTAAGAGCCAGACAGAAAATACAGTTACTTTCTTTCCATCACATCTGCTCCTTGTATGTGTTGACACTTTTCTATCTGAACACCTTCCTTTTAAATTCCACCTTTAGATGCTCTTTGTCTGGTGTATAGTATCTGTTATGTCCAGTGCATTACAGGAGTTATTTTGTGTTTCAGTTTGTTTGTTTTTTGTGTACTACTCACCTCCAGTTTACATTACATAGCATACTGTGGGTTTGTATCATCTAGCTGTAATGCAAATAGCCATTTGTGTTGGGGTAGATGTCTGAGGTCTGCATGAGTTTTGCAAAACTAATGAAGTTATTAAGAAGATTTTATGTCCTCATTGACAAACCAACAAACCTACCTTTTAAAGATTTTTTAAAGGCCCTAAAAAAACACACAGGATTTTTCTCTCATTCTGGCTGATTAGTCGTCTGCTCAGGTTGAAGTTGGGGGATGTCACTAAAATACATGTACTAAGAAAAATGTTAAAGGTAGACGTTTCCTTGCTGTAACAGGTGTAAGACATGGGACTCAGGAGGCATACACGCCCACACAGTCCCGAGAAGAGGTCTAACTGACAGCACCTCTAGGGTGAACCAAAGGCATGTAGGTGACTTAATAATATGTGCACATTCATATTAGTTTAGCAGCTCACTTACCTGTTGAAGTCCAGCCTACAATCTGGCACCTGGATCTGTCACTCATTTCCTTTTTGTCATTTAATGCCAAACTCCTAGATAATATTCTCTACTTTATGCTTTGCAGCTGCATGCCTCTACCAGCTCTGTTCTGATGTATCATTCTTATACTGGCCACATGGTGGCAGCATAATGCCACTCAATAGAAGTCCCGCCTTACAATCCCTCACCTCGCTCATCCTGGTGCTGTGATTTGTGTGTGTGAATGTGTGTGTGTGTGGCTAAACTGTTACCTGGGTGGTGCTTGAGGTTTCTCTCTGGTGACTCATTCATCCTGAGATGACTAACACACAGACACCACAGTGGACAGTCTGCCATCGGGGCCAAGGTTTGGCTGCTGACGGCCTACTAACATTCATTATCTATGGAGACTTTTATTGGAATGCACAGCAGCAGGCGAAAAACAGGAGAGAGAAGCCAGACCCTTGGCTACTTTGTGAAAATAAAACAGTGGTGTTTTTGTTTGCTCAGCATTCCTCTGCTGAACACCGGTTTGACAATCAGGGCTGTGAACTGGTGGCTCAGCAGGCTGAGACCAATAAAGTAATGAAGTCACAGCTTTGAGTCTGGTTCATAAGCTTTTGTGGATGGCCACTTCTCTCACCCTCCCCTGTAATACAGATGTAAGATGGATGAATAATATGAATAATGCTGTAAAAACGATTAATGTGAATAAACAAAGACAACCATACTTTGTTGAGTGTCTCTTGATGTAAACTGATTTCAACGCATCATTTTTTATTAACTGAATCGGTGGATAAAGTTAATTTAGGACACCAAAGGCAGTGGTGAAAGTTAGTTGTAGTTCAGAATCAAAGTTAGGTTCAGAAAAATGCACAACTCTAATGGTCTGGCTTGGAAAGGCACATTTATGGTTAGGTTGGTTACGGTTGGCTTTTTTGTACACACTCGTGCACTTACTCGAGTACCCCTACACACATCATCACACATAATTCATCACCATTTTCAGCCATCCTCTCCCTCCCTTTGCAGTACACTATTTTCCATCTATTCCTCTCTCCCCATGTTTCTAAAAGACTGTAACTCTGGTTTAATGGATGCGAGTTTGGCCAAAGAGGAGAGCCACAGTCTGGTTATTTTACGTAAAAACAGGGAGAAAAATACCACTCATTTGAATGTGCTTGTTCAGTGAGACCTCTCTTTGACACACGTGCACACACACACACTCACCCAAAACAGACCAAGAATGGCATGGGAATGTTTTCTGCAGCCACTTGGGTTGCCGATGGTAACCAGTGAAATGGTGTTCATTAACTATGTAGAATCAGAATTGCTCCTCTCCTGATCTGTCTCTCTTTCTAGCTCTCCATCACGCTCTCTCTCTTCCCCCTCCCTTTCCCTTTCTTTCTCCACTCTTTCTTTCTAAAATCTCCCTGCAGTTGGGGCTGGGGTTTGGTTTTTACTGACATGGGAGCTCTTGCAGAGGATTATTGTGGAGTTGTTAGTTCACTAATAATGATGTATAATAATCTCCTCTCCTCTACTTCTACTCTCGTTCTACTCTCCACATTGACTGTTTCAACTAAGAAATCAGACTTCTTAACCACAGGACATATTAGGGGCAGTGGAATTACACGCTGTACTTAACTAACCTTGAATTCTCTTGTTCTGTTTACCCTGGCTTTGCCCTCTTACAGGCTTGACCACTCTCCCCTGCAGAGAAATGCACTGGATTTTACATGAACCTACTTGGCCATCCAGGATGTGCCTAGTCTTTCCGTTATCCTCATCCTCCAATAGCACTCTGATTTCTGTGACTACGGGGCATGACACGGGGAGTTATACAGCAGCAGTGCTGTGACTTCTTGGAGCAGTGTGACCTAGACATTGGATGACGAACTTGATGACGTGCAGCTCCATGCCTCCAGCTGTACCTTTAACGCTGAGCAACCCCAGCTGTCTCTTCAGTTGTCGTCAGGTGATGATGACCTGGATGCAGGGAGTGAGGCGCTCCCTCACCACTTTGTTTTAAACCATAACAGGAGATTTCCCCCTTAAAATTACAATTTGCTTTCTCATACATATTTATACTATCAGGGGCGTGGCACAAAATTCTGAACCCTTTACATAGGCATTCTCTACTGGCATCCACGGCTATTCACTCTAGTATCTTTGTGGGTCCTCCTCACATGAGTCCCCTTTTTTCCCCCCAGTCCTACGCCACTATAATTACATATATAATAATAATTCACAGAGTGCAAGCATTCAAATTTTGGAAGAAACATATATATTTAAAATTTGCTTTCTCAAAAGCTAATGGGGAAATATGAAATGTTTTCCTCAATATATGACATCAAAGCAAATTTTAAACTATGTTTCTTCTTCACTTTAATGCTTGCACTGTGTGAATTCTTAAAACCCAAGAAACTATGTTTATTGCTGCTGCATCAAATGGAAATGTTCTAGTGCTGTGCAATAATTTATTTTATTTATCACAAATTCAGCTTGACATTTAAATATATAAATATCTAAAGTTCTGATCAGGAGTTAGTAGATGTGCCTACTGTAAGGTAAAATATAATTTAAGAGGTTATGCTAGCTTCCACCCAAGCTGCTTGTTATTTCAGCGAGACTCATGCCTCTTTCATCGTTAACTTTTCCATTCAGAGTGATTGGAGGAATTGCACCTTTTATGTCTTGTGCTCCAGCAAGCTATATGGAACACGCAGCCTCCCAGCAGCTGTTCTTCTGTTATGGTGATGGGGCTCTTGGCAAGCCCTTTTCCAAACAGAGGATCACACACTGGCTATGTGAAGGCATTTCACATGCCTATGAGCTCACATTCCTACTCCACCCATCTTTGGAGGTTCTGTTCAGCAAAGCATCAGTAGATTATACCTGTTTGAAGTTGCCTTGGTCTTCGGCTTGCCCTTTGATCTGTTGCTACTCTTTGAATATTTCTGAATCATTCTGTGATCAGTGTTCAATTCTCACACCTTTAGGATATATTTTGCTGGGCTACTTATTGAGCTGTTGAAGTTCTCCCTGATGGTCAGGTGTGGTAGTGTATCCTGGTTTGGCCACCCATCATATATCCATGATGCACTTCAGCAATTTGAAATGGTCACAGAGAATAGGGAATGGTCAAGTCTAAGGGCCCATTCTGTTTTCACAGAAATAGGGTTGCAATATGAAACCTTCATACTTGAATACTCCTGACTTCTGACTCGGATGTTTCTCCGACTCGCTATCTGGCTCTCTTGGTATCATCATATTATCTCTCTCTCTCTCTCTCTCTCTCTCTGTTTTTCTCTTTTGTTTGACGTTAAGGTCAGCTATTTCTCTGTACATGTTTGCTTGCATTTTGTCTGTCCATCTCTTCCCCCTTTTCCCACAAAGTTTATTTGCTTAAGGTACCACTGTGTTTTTGAAGTAAAACAGCACTGAACAAACACTATCGATCTCTCCTACCCACCTCCCCACCCCACCCCCACCCCCGTGTCTCTCCTTTGCATATTCCATCCTGCATGTCTGTTCTGTCCTCCGTCTTTCCTCTCACCTCTGTTCACCCTCCCCTCACACACCATTTCTACCACACTCCTTCACCTCTCTGCTCCAGGAACCTCTTGCCATCTGCCCTCCCATCCTCCCTCCCCTTTCACTCTCCCATCTCCCACCTCTATCTCCCTGGCCCCCTCTCCTTCCTCCCCTCCGCTGACCTGCCCTTAATTGGTCTGCTGCAGTTGCACCTACAGGATCCAACCAGCTGTCAAACAGATCCTGGCCTGTTGAGGTTAACCTTAAGTGGGCCTGAGTCGGGGCCAGAGCCCGGATTTTGAGTGGTTCTCAGGGTCTAGGGCCTCGGGCACAAAAGGAGGGCCAAAAGCATTTCTTTGAGAGCACCAAATCTCCTGTCTCCTCTTCTCCCTTTCCCGGGCCTCCCTTCCTCCATCCCTCTCTCCCTCCATCCCTCCCCTCTACCCCCTCCAGACTCTCTGTCTGCACTGACACCGCCTTTAATAAGGGGGAGTGGGGTGCACTGTTTATTTGTGTGGTGCGAGGTTAAAAACTTCCCCCTTAATTGACATTCCGGTAACACTTTCCAATAATGGGCCGAGCAATTTCCTTGAAATTGATGTGTGTCCACCGCAAGGAAAAACACTGCTTCTAGCTTTCACTGACCCATGGATGATCTACACTTGCACTGCGGCTTTGTCTGTGTGTGTGTGTGTGTGTGTGTGTGTGTGTGTGTGTGTGTGTGTGTGTGTGTGCTTGTGTCAGCGTGAGAAATTGCATGAATGGTCTTTGGTCACTGGCAATAGCAGCTTGTTTGCATGTGTGTAAGAAGGCAAGCACGCATCATGCCCGTCTGTCTGCTGCTAATACGTGTGTGTCAGTGTGTTCATTAACATGAATGTGCGCATATTTTGGCTGTGTATTAATTAACACTCACTGTGTGCATATGTGTACCTATGCTTGCTATGCGCATGTGTATGCGTCTGTAATTATCTTGTTTTTAGAGCTTTTGTTAGCCTATTTATTGCTTGCATGCCATTTATTTCTGTACCCAGTGAGGTGGACATAAATAAATAATTCAAATATTTTCATTTTCATTTATCCCACACACCAATGAGTGACAGTTGCACCACGTCAAAATGCTAAAACAAATCCACAGTAGAAAGCCTATTTTGCCCTCTGCTCAGTCAATGTCTGTCTGTGAGAAAGTATGCAAACACAAACATCTCCCTCTGCTGCAGACTGCATCCTTGGCCTAAATGGTGACCACTGGATAGGACTTGTGGTGTAATGACGGTTGGTGTTAAACGTGTGTGTGTGTTTGTGTGTGAGGGGGAGAGAGAGAGAGGCGGTGAGAGAGAGAGGTGGAGAGAGAGAGAGCATAAGAGACAGCGTGTGTCAATAAGTAGATGGGTAAGTGTGATAAATGTGTGTGTAAGTATGACTGTGTGTGCGTGTCAGTGTGTGAGCGTGTGGCTGTGTCTGTGTGTGGCTGCAGGCAGGCGCTGGCTGGTTCCTGGCCTTGTCATTCTGTCTCCCACACGCTCTCTGATGTGGTTTGAGGCTGTGGCTTTCACTATGGAGGGGGATAGCCACCGCACACACTCACACTGTTCTCACATGTCTGTGGAAACACACATTGCACGCTGGTATGCAGTCACATTCTCAGAAATGCCGACGCACATTCTGAACAAACGCACGCATGCATACACACACATAGCTCAACCCCTGAAGGATGTAACAACACAACAGCGGCTTGCCAAAGTGTCTGAATGGACGGCGAAGCGCGCTCGTAGACTAACACACACACAGCGCTAGACGCCATCCGTGGTGCTGGTGGGCTCCCACAATAAGCGGTTAGTTAAATAATATGAAAGACAGATGTTGGCTCTGGTCCCATCATACTTTGTGTGTGTGTGTTTATGGTGTGTGTATGATTGAGGAAAAAAAAGGCAAGTACTGATATGCAGATCCTTGGGAACACATGTTTCCTTGGAAATTATTGCATGTGTGTAAATAATTGTCATTCATTTGTAGCATTAAAAAATGTATGGAAAGATACAAATAACTCAACTGTTTTAGCGTTTGGCTAAACTAAATATTAAGAGAAAATCCATGTTTCTTTCGTCAAAACAGTTATTTTGTGGGAATAGGTGTCTGTTTTTCATGTGGTTGAAGCATTACTTTAAATAGTTGCATTGTAAGAAATAAGAAGATAAGAAAGGAGTGATACAGTAAGAAATAAAATGTAGAAATGTTTAGCATTCTTATTCTTACATAAATATATACATGACTGTACAATTCGTAATGCTTGTATCATTTGTGCAAAAATCTTCAATTATATACACAGTAAAATCATTGAATGATTGCCTTGAACTGTCTCAATATATTATTGAGTATTTGAGAAATATGACACACACTGTCATACACTATTCCTATTATTAAAGTTCCAATTTATTATAGACCTCTGTTGAAGTTGTTACCAAACAAAGTTACCAAACTCTGACGTGCTCAGAGTTTTGACATTGTAGGCATCCTTTCCCATGAATATAGTAAAACATTTTTAAAAAAGACAGAAAAAAGATAAATCAAAAATCTACATTTTCTGCTCAGCTTTGGCTAAGCATTTTATTTGTTTTACACAAATGCAAATAGCACAAAAAAAATGGACATTTTGTGTCTGTTATTTTACATGTCTGTCAGCTGACTGGTGGTCCGTGTGCAGAAACTTTAAACTAACACTGCCTCATTTATCAGTGCTGTGGTTTGGTAAAGATGTTACTTTTATCATGATATGCGTTATGAGCAGAACTCAGCTGGCAAAGTGACAGGGCATCAAGCACACTCACATGGGGTCATTGACATAATGCTTTCCCTAGCCCCTTACTCTAACCTTAACCATCACAACTAAATGCCTAACCTTAACCCTTACCCTAACCCTAACCTTAACCTAATTGTAACCTGTACCCTAAAACCAAGTCTTAACCCTCAAAAAGCAGTCTCTACCCGCAGGGACAAAAATTGAGGTCCCCACAATTCCCCATGGGTTAGTGTGCATTCACGTTAAGTCCCCACTGGGATATAAGAACATGAAACACACACACACACACACACACACACACACACACACACACACACACACACACACACACACACACACACACACACACACACACACACACACACACATTGATAGTGAGCCTCAGCAGATACTCTGTGTTACTGACCCCTCCTGGTTTCACAGTGAATTGGACATTTGGCACGAAACATGTATATTTACACTAATCTCTAATAAATATCTCCTCTAATGAGATGCCAGAGTCCAAATCTGCTGCCAGTGAAATATGGTTTATCGTGAAAAGTGACAGGAGTGGAGGGATGGTATAAAAAGACCAGGCATTTTTCAGTGTGTCTCTCCTTTCAGTTTTTGTTACTGCAATGACATGTTGATTATAGACTGCAGATACTGTAAGGTGGTGTGCAAATAGTTGCTACACTTTCTAAGGTGGCTTAGCTGTGTCAGGTCTGGCCTGTTTAAGGTGGACTTTGATCATTTACTGGCACTTACCTTTAATGACGGTGACATCTGTGTCATTATCTTGTCTATCTCACCATTTTCAACTACTGGTAATATACCGATTGTGAAACAAATGCTAAGTTAGTTTTTAAAGGGGGAACTAGCTTGTTTATCATTGCATTCCTCAGCTCACCTCTCACCTTACCTCTGGAAAGTGATTCTTGCTCATCAATGACAGCCACTGCCAATCCCAAAGTAGTTTGTATCTCTTTGAGGGCTCTTGAGGGGCTCTGCCGTCCTTCATTTTCTGCCAGCCTGTCTCTTTAAGGTGGTGTTTGTTTATGCCGAGGCTCAGTTCAGTGAGACCTGTGCAGGCTCAGTGCTGGGCTCCTTTCATAGGGGCTCCATTTTGTTCTTAATAAAATGGCACTCAGTGGCCGGGGGACTGGCAGGCACCCAGCTCCCTGGGAAACCAAAGAATGCCGGCCTTCATTTAGCGACAAACAGCTACTGCCTGAGGAGGCTAGTTCTCCACTCTGCTCCTCAATACTACTGCTGCTGAGGCCTGTGTGTGTGTGTGTTTGTGTCACTGTGGAATGGGGCCACGGTTGAAGGAGTCAGGTATGGCGGCTCTTTACATAGCTTTTCTCTTGTTGACGTTTGCTTGCACCATTCTGTCTTTTCAGCTAGCTGTCTCTCTGTCTGCGTCCCCGTCTTGGCTGCCCACTTGAAAACATGCAGCACCACTTTTCCTCGTCCCCTGCCTCTCTCGCCCTCGCTCTCTCCATCACTCGGTGTGAATGGTGGGAACAGAGCAGCCATTAAGATGCATATTTAGAAGGACTTACCCCTCCTTCTCCTCCCATCTCCCATACACTCTCATAACACACATATACACATACTGTAAGTCACTAAGAGTGCCTGTCACCAGGGACACACGCATCATTACACACGCACACACTCACTCACTCACTCACACTGAGGCAGACTTGTTGGAAAGCTCCTTGTTATTGGCTGTCCAAGCTCAGGCAGGACCTTCCCTATACCGCCATCCACCTTTCTTCATTTTTTAAAGCTGTATTTTAACAGTATTTGTGTTGACAGGACAAGGGAAGGATTTGATTACTTGCAAGCAGGAATACCTGTGGTTCCAGTGACAAGGTTTTAAACACTGCACCATGTCTTGGCATAGACCAAAAGAGATAAAGTGAGATGTGATAATGAAATCTGTGTCCTACAGACTGGGAAAGTTTTAGTGATCTGATAACAGGGCTACCTGAGCCCTTTTATTAACAAGATGAGGGTAAGCAGATACCAGGCAAAAATCTGTTTGCTGCCAAAATAGCAACAATACACTGAGTGAATGATGCAGAGAAAATATTTAGCAGATACGAAAAGAAGGACATGAGAAAGGAGAGAGAGATAGACAAGCGCAGTGATAGGTGCATTTGACAGATCTGAAGTGGTTGAGATAAAAAAACTTACATTTCTTACCACGTTTCCTTATTAATTTCCTGTATAGACAGTTAGGAGAGGAAGGATAGGGAAGCAGAGGTAAGGGGAAGAAAAAAGAGCAGACTTACAAATAAAGAAATTAAATAGAGAAAGTGGGAAACATCAATGAGAGTGAGGTGGGGGGTAATGAAAGAGGAGACAATAGACACATGCGAACCCAAAGAGTAAAAGCAAAATGACAGCAGGAGAGGGAACAGTGAATGAAGGAGAAGAGGGGACTGGGAAAGAGGAGCTACGAAGGAGGAGACGAGGGGAGAACTCTGTTTTGTCTGTTGTCTCCTCCTAATGCGACACATATGAGAGGCTTCGGAAACAATGAGTCACCCCAGAACGTTACTGTCGCCACTATCGGGCCCAAGCAGGCTCTCTCTGTGGAAGATGATTTTGTCGGCGCTTGTCATTTAGCCACTGACTTTTCCCCTGTGATAGGGTGAATTTTCGCTGTTTTCCCTCCCTCTGCTGCCTTTTGGACAGCATGGCTCTGGTGCAGTGAACACAACTGACTGATGTTTGGCAGAATGAGGCAATGCAGGATCGTTGCTTGTGAGAGTATTTTTTTCTTGTACATGCACAAGAAAACAGGTATATAAACCTCTGCAAAGCACACACACACACACATATATATATATATACACACACAAACACATGGATCTCTTTAATCATTGAGTAAGCTGCATTGTTCTTTGGCGTCACCATAGGAGAGATACTCCAGCCATGACCTCATCACATGGGATACTAGGATACTGACTGAGATTGCCCGCAGTGTGTCTGTGTGGGTGTGGGTGTGGGTGTGTGAGTGTGTGTGTGTTTGGGGGGGGCAATGACAGCCACTGATGTATAGATGGGCAGGTGGGAGTTGGACAAAGAGGGAAGATGCTTGTAAACCCTTTGTATGGAGTTGTCTGTTCTCTCCTCTTTCAGCTGCTGCACTCGTTCATTATAAAGCATTTCAAAACAAAGCCTCTCACTCTCTCTTATTGTCCCACTCACACACACACACACACACACACAAAGAGTTTCCCTACGGGGATCAATAAAGTATTTCTGATTCTGATGTACACCCAAACACACCAACACATACAGTCAGTCCCTGTCAAGTTTGCACTCCTTTTCCCCCAGTTTGGGAGTGTTTTCATCCTTCAGACTGGCTGACTGACTGATTGACAGTGAGAGCCCTGTTTATTGCTTTTTTTATTTAAAACATTGTTTCAGCACCATAAAATAATCACGTACTGTTAACCCTGTGTGCCTTCTCGTTAGCTGCAGAAAACCGTCATTATGTTGATTGATTGGCAGGCCTAGCTGCTTGTGCAGCCGGTTATGTGGGGAGGTAAAGCAATCAAGACCAAGTTGCTGTGCACTAGCAGTGTTTTTTTCTGTGGGGCCAATTAGAGGGGAGATTTCCCAACAGATTGCTGTAGCTCCGTCTATGTCTGGGGCTGTGCTTTGGTTTGATCCCAGGAAATTAGCCTAAAACAATAGGGTTGAGCTATCCGCTCTGCCTCTATCTGCAATCTGTCCCTCAACTTCTTTCTTTCTCTCTGCTGTTTTTTTCTCTTCACCTTCACTTATACCTTTTTCATTTCTCAGCCACCTTCCTGTTTTTCTCCATTTCCTATTCATACTCTTCTTATTCCAGATACTTCCACACACGTTCCTTCTTGAATACTCTTAACTTCTGTGGATGGAGGGTAGGATGGATATAGTAGAGTGGGGTTTGGGGTTTACTGTATATCGAAGGTCATCAGGCTTAAAAAAGAAAAAAACACAGTGTGGTGTGTCTTCAGATGGCAATGATAAAAATGACCATTATTATGGAGTCTAAAGCCCTCTTTTGTAGGCACTGATTATGCTCAAGCAAGTGCAAGAGCAAGCAATATTTTAGGACGACTGAAGTACTGGGTACTCCAGTGATCTGGTATGGCACTTCCATAACGTTGAGGGACTCACAAGAGACATATTAAAAAAAAATGGTCAAAATCAAAGCATCAGTGGCCAAGATATGCTGATGCTTTGTCCCTAGTATGGGGAAAAGCTCCAAAAATGATGAATCCTATGTTTCCCATAATACAACTCTATAGCTTCTTTCATTATCTAATATCTTACTCCTCAAACAGTATATCACATTTCAAACATTAACAATTAAACTGTTGCACCATCATTTAACGTCTTCCATATACAATAATCAGTCACCTTTAACTGACTGAATTTTCTTTCTTTTCTTTTTTTTTTTTTTTTTTTTTTTACGGAAAGTACTCCGGAGGGTTGCTAGGCAATAGCTCATTCAGTCTGCCGACAACATGCAGGTCAAGAGGCCAGATGGATAAGTGGAGTAAACAAGAGAAAGACAACAGGTTCTGGAGGAGGTTAGCGAAAGAGAGCAAGCAGAAGTTAGGAGAAAATGCCAGGCAAGAAAGAGAAGAGCACGGGGATGAGGGAGGATATGGAGAGGATGAAGTGAAGAGGAAAAAGGGATTTCAGTTATGAAATGAAAGATGCGGTGGGATGAATCAAGGTGGTCCATGTGAGTGAGCATGTGAGACCCAGAGAATAAGACACTATAAAACAATTTTGAGGTGTTGTCAAACTTTGGATAAAAGTGGGAAGCAGTGTGTTCTCTGTTGGTTGTGTTGGGCGCTACAGTGTATGCAAAATGTCTACAGTTTGCACCTCTTGTAGACTACTCACAAATTCTCCATGCAATGGAAAATCTTGGAAAAAACAGTTGAATCGACTTAGCCCTTTACATCTCCTGATGATTGACTTGGTGGTAAACCATTGAGTATAGTCTTAGACAAAATAAACAAGAATACTTTTGCTCAAATGTTCAAAAGTTTATTTGGTTCCAAAGAATAATCGTTTTGGTGGCATCTGTGGGCAGGGCCATACAGAGAAGATTTAGGAGAATGACATGACAATTTGTGTCGCTGTAGAATCGACAATCATGAAGATATTCAGAAATGCTACTTTAAAAGGTTATGTTTTTAGTCTGTGTTTTAGACAGTATTTCCCAATAAATAATCAAGTAAAATATCCTGGGAAAAGGAAATAAAATCCATCCTTTGGTGTTAAAGTTCACCACTCTGTGTGTTATTGCTTGAAACAAGAGGTGTTTTTTTGGGTTGCATGCTGAAAAGGTTGAGAAACACTCATCTAGATGATGGATTGGCTGGTAAACTCTTTTCCCCCTGATGACTTTGTGAGTTGTTGAATTCCTCTGGTTTATTGCAGATTTCAGCAGGGATGCCAAGCCTATAAAGCTGCACTAATGACCTAACACACACATATACGTGTATGCTGGACACTTGCTTAACAACACACACACACACACACACACACACACACACACACACACACACACACACACACACACACACCTGTATTTACTTATACGCACACTTTCTCTTTTCTCTAAACACACACCTCCACATGTCCTCATTATATTTTCTTCACACCAATGCACGAGGTACCAAATCAGACACACTTCCCCATCAAAGGAGTTCCTACATATAAACACATTAAACCCACACACATTCTCACCCTCCCCTCAGTTTTCCCCTTATCTTTTTTTTGCCAAGGGCTTTTATAGAAGATCAGACTAACCAGATACCTGTATCCATTAGGGCTTACCAGTCACTCAGCAGCAGTATTGTGATACAGGAGAGCAGGCAAGGAGACACGCTTGTTGCTCAGTGGCAGCCTAAGGGAGCACTGCTTCCATCTTGACAGATATCTCTCCTCTAATGTTCCCCAAGAGAGGCCTACCTGCCCCTTTGGTGACTGATGCACAGAGGGAGACAAGATTGACATGGGGGGATCTCCTGAAAGATTGTACCATAAATTCCCGATGCTCAGATACTGTGTAAGTGTATCCTTCTGTCTTTGTGTGTTTGTTTTTGTGTATAAGCACTGTGTGTATCCATGACTTGCAGTGGCGTCACACTTTTGTTGACGCCACACTCAGTTTGGTTTCTGAGAAACATTCATGGTTAGTTTATTATTCCATCACAAAGTACTGTAATAGTAAATAATCTGGTTGTAATGGTTGGATGATAGAGGGAATGAAATGTATTTGTTTTTCCTCTGAAACAAAAAAATTACATAGTAGCCGAACCATACAAAGGTTTCATTAATATGTATAATGTAGTTTTTCTGTTGAAAATCATTGTCAGAAGAATTACGGATATTACTGAGTCAGTATAGCTGGTTATGTCAAGGCTTCCCGCAGTGTTTTTATAGTGGAATCATCCCGCTTCACGTGAAACAAAGAGCACCCCGCTAACGTCAGAAGAGATTATTGCATTTTTATTAAATATAATATTTGGCTTAGCTAAGCTTCTGGAAAAGCGAGCAGTGGCGCTACATCACAGAGCAAAGGCCACATAAGGCCACACAGAAATCTGAAGAGTTTGTCTTGTTTTTAGTGATGTATGTGGTAGAGATTAGTGATCATACTATTCTTGGTACAGTTCAGTTCTGGTATAGGTCTTGTTCATGGTCACTTGTTGAATAGTTAGACATTACAGTGGAATGCTGTTTGTCAGTTTTGCTAACAGATATGTACTCCATATTCCACATTCTAAAACCCACCAATTTTCTATCCACCATGCATTTTTGATACCTTATATTTAAGTATTTAAGTTTTACTTTTAAAACTAAAATGTATCTTTTGTCTGTATTTACTGTACTGACCCAAAATTGTATGAAAATTCCCTACAAAAAAGAGTGTGTCTATGTGACAGTTGTGAGGGAGGATAGAGATAGTGAGGGAGGTGAATTTTAAAATGCACACAAGTCAAAAGCACCCCAGTGATATTTCTCGTAGCAATTTAATGACAATACAACAGGATGCAACACCATTCTGAACAAAAAGAATAGGTGAAGATTCTTTGGCCCTTTGTGCTCCAATTTGCTGGCTGACTGCAGAAAGACAACACTGTCTCTTTAATGTGGGGAGGGTCAAAGGTCACTGTATTGCATTTGTAAGGTCAGCGGTTGAGGTCACGCTCAGCTCTGGGCCTTCCTGCTGCAGACAGCTGGGTCATGCCACCTACATAGAGTCCAATTATCCCTGCCAGCTAATAACTGCTCAGCTCCTTCAGTCGCACAGCACACACGCACGCACACAAAATTCCCTGTTATACAATGGATGTCTTTCCATGTGCATACTTGTATCTCTTTTAACACAGGCAGACACACCAACCTGAGCCAAGTCTTTAGGACACACAGAAATCCCAAGCGAAAAGGCAGCCAACAAAACAAACCAATTTAACAATACACTTCAGAACAATTCTTGACAGCTCACAAAGTGGTACAAAGAAGAAGGCTGAATTGAACAATTTTACAGCAGTACATTGGAATAGTGCAATTTGCATCCCATAACAGAGTCATGATTGTTATACTGTTATATATTATATTTATTGTTAATGTTTCTGTATTCTATATATTGTTATAATCACTAAATTCACTAAAAAGGTGAAAGTTTCCCTGTGCTACACTCAGGGCTTGTACAAAATCATACCCATGGGTTAGGAAGTTTTTATTTGTGTGGGTTATGCAGCATAGTAACAATCGCTCTGTGAGGTTAGGTGGCCCATTTTAAACAATGGTTGAAGGAAAGAATACTATTCCACTGCTTCCATTATAGCTTACTGTTGTTATTATGAATATAACTATTATTTTGCTCCTTGTCCTTTTCTTCAACATTGGATGTTACACCTTTTCTAATATATGACCCCTACTAGCTACCCCCTACCTGTTAGGAACCACAGGTTGCATCTGCTGGAAGAACCTGTAATCTCGCTTTGACTGTAAAAATTACAGTGTCCTTTCAGTTTGTAAGTCTTTCATTAGAAAAATGCAGTGAGATGACTGGCCAGTTTTCCCTGTGTTTATGTTGTTGTAAATTCACTCTGTGCATTAGCAAATGTTAATTGATGTTTTTAATTGATTGCAAGTGACAGTGACCCTCACATGGATCAGTGAGTCAGCTATAACAGCCTCAGAAACAATAACCACACCAGAGTCAGATCTCACCAAGTCCAGGGTTACTCCATTTCTTACACAGAGGTCAGGCCAGTTTGACCACACCCCAATGCCAGCAGAATGTCAATTTTGCAGATTTTCTGAAGGAAACCCAGGAAACTCAGCTCATCCTTCGCCAGAGCAACCTTATGTCGTCTTGTGTCAAAAGCAGAAGGGCAGAACAGAGCTTTAAGATAGATATGATCGAATTGTTCAGCAGGTGGACAAACCTTGTAGCATTATAAATCCACTCCACGTGAGAAACCAAACCCTCCCTCCGGTTTGAAATGGAATGGAATGTATTTTGTGGTATAAATGTTTACGCCAAACCACTTACGTACCAAGCAGACAAATGTCTTATTTAGTTTCCTTAGGGCTTTATATGCTATACATAAATTGGAAAGACATTTGTGAATTTTAGACAGGCTATTGGATAGCCTCCCCACACAGACAGTCTTAGCCTAACCAGCTATACTGCCAAACCCACATGTAAGAAAAAAAATACATAATGCAAGAGAGACAGAGAAGGCCAGAGAGAGGAGATATTTTGAGGTGTATCCTGGCTGTCTGGTTCTGGCTAATGCCCTCTTCAGTGAGGTGGAATGGCACATAAGCTCCCATTAATACAGGAATGAGTTGAATTTAGCTCTGTCTGCCTGCACGGCTGGCCTGGCCAGCCCCCCTGGCTTTCCATGAAGTGTGGGGCACAACACTTACTGAAAAGCTCTGCGCTGCGCTCCGGCATGCCACACCCTCCTGACACCCCCAGCGCTCTCCTTTGTTCTCTAACTATAGCCACAGCCGTGCCAAGGCCCCCCGACTTAAATATTCCACTATAAAACAAGTGATAATGAACATGAAAAGCACCCAGTGCTGGTAGTTGACTGAGCCGTTAAGCACATGCAGCAGTGTGCATAAACGCATACACAATCAGTGTTACATGTATGTGCACGCAGGAAGATACATTAAAGGTATACGCACACACTTGTGCAACACAGGTGCACTCTACACTCTGCACAATACACACATAACCCCACTCCCCCTTCTGACTGTAGAATCAAAAAGGAAAGTGTGGAGAGAGGGGATGAGAGGTGCAGAGACCTGGGAGTGGAAAATGATTGATCCGTTTTAAGGGTCCTATAAATCCACCAGCTGATGTGGGTATAAATGGGGGCACGCATGTCTTTCCTACCTGGCAACCCATCTCAGCATCACAACAGGGATATTTATACTGTCCATCCTACCGTAAGACCTTGACAAACCCATCACATGTCAGGAATGGACAAGGAAGTTAGCATGCATCACTTTTTTCTTACTTTCATAGCAGCAGTTATGTTACAAGTTCTTGGTGCTTTGTTAGTTGATATGAAGCATGTTTGTTGATAAAATTAATGTGCTGATTCATGAATGTTACTATTGTCTGTGTGTTGTAGTGTGAGTATGGCTATTGATGAGTGGTGAGGGCTTTTACAGTAAACTGTATATAACCAACTGTGGAGCGTCTGTACCGAGGGAGGCTCCATGTAAAGGTTGCCTGTCTCTGGAGCTCCCTGGAGTGCCCAGGCAGCCAGGCACCTTTGACCAGGACTAGGCCCCCTCAGGCCTTTTCACACACAGGCACACACACACACACACACACACACACACACACACACACACACACACACACACACACCTACCTCTCTGTGGGCCCCCCACTCTCCCTGGGGTGAGATGAGCCCACCAAGGCCCCTCCTGGAGCTGTTCCCCCAGCAGCCCTGGATCTCCACCTCTCTTACCAACCGCTCCACACAGACGTGGCCAAAAGCCAGGGGACGCCACTGTCGGGATCAGGGGTTGAGGGTGGTAGAAGATATGTGTGTCTATGCATGTGTGTGTAAGTGTGCACGTGCCTGTATACGTGCATGTGTGAGTGTGTTTTTGCATGTGTGTGTATATGCGCAGAAGGGGGGTCTATCCCCAGACACAAGTTGCTCAGTTTTTTGGAAAGTCTCTGGCCCACCCAAGAGGAAAGAGTAGGAGGAGGAGGTGGTGGGGGGGAGGGGACCGAGGCCTTGGGGGAACAAAGCCTTATTTCAAACTTGCCGAAAACAGGGGTCTTTATGCTGTGATGCTGGGGCCCCCTCCTATGTAGGGAGATGTTATCGCAAAGATGCAATATCCACCTCGGCATAGGGCCGGGGGGGGCGGCTGCATAGGCCTCCAGTGTTACACTAAGTACCCTGGGGCACTGACCTCACTAATGAAGTCTCCCTTGGCTGCTGCTACCCACTACTGTACCCTCCTTTGTCTTTCACACGGGGATCTCTCACTCTATTTGTCTGTCTGCCTTTCTGTCAGCCTGCCTGCTAACAACAGCTGTGTGTGTGTGTGTGTGTGTGTGTGTGTGTGTGTGTGTGTGTGTGTGTCCGTTGGTCATATTTTGTCTACTTTGATAGTTTGTTTATATAGCTTATTGTTAGTCTGTTTTGACCTTGCATGGTGATGTTTGTTTGTTTTGTCTGCCATCTTGAATTGCTCCATGATCCTTTTCTTCGAGTTTGAATGTCTGTCTTTCTTTGCCATTCGTCTATCTGCACGGCTGTCTCCATAGCTTGCTTTGAAGTGTCTCCCTGATTTACTGTCCGGCTGTCTCTTATAGTCCCTTTGACTTTGAAGCTTTCGGTTATCTAACCATCGAAGCCTCCTCTTTTACTCACTGTGACTTTTATATGTGGCCTTGAGTTGCATTTAAAGATGTTACACCAAGCTCTTCAGGGAATCCACAAGTGGGAAAAGGGAAATTTGATTTTGCGAGATGGGGATCGGGAGAAAAGCACAATTAAAGTGGACGCCCCACATTCCTGTGTGGAGCCAGTGGCCTGGGGCTAGGATTTGCTCAGTTTTCCTGACAGCTTGAAAGTCCCACCGCTCCACGGCTTGATCCTTGTCTCAGCTTGCATCTTCTGTCCCAACCCAAAATTTAAAGATCGAAAATGATATTAATTTAGAGGAGAGATAGAAGAGAGCTTTGAGGAAATTGTGTGAGCTGCAGAGATGTCAAGGACTTGGAGACTCTGAGACCAGTTGACAACTTGATTTCACTGTAAAAATTGGCCAAACTATACCATAACACTATTTTGAATTAGATGGGTCTTTTATCCCAGTGAGCTTTATACAGCCATCATATAGGATGGATCTTCCAGCCTCCTGTTGATGCTGCCAAGCTGTCACTGGTCTCTGAATCCACCAATCACTCAAGGGGTGTGGCACCCCTTCTTTTAGGCACCGAGCAAAGAGAGCAGTTCTCTCTGCAATTCCACAAGGCCCAGCCCCTAGAGAGCCAAAGTGGAAAGTTTGCTTTAGCACCCGCTGGGTTAGAAGATGAAAGAGCTTTGGGATGACATGGGTCTATGGTTGGGGGATGAGGGGGAGCACTGAGCATGGGGGGGGGCTTATATCTCTTTATCCCGTCTGGCGTGCTGTGGCTGGGCTCGACCCACATCAGCTGTCCACTTTTCTCCGGCTGCCAGTCGCCGTGCAGTCCAAAGCTGGCCTGTCTGCTGATGGATTACCTGGGCGAACGAGTGTACCCCTTTGTCCCCTTTTGCTCTGAATATACAGCTCACCCTACCCCGCCTGAAAGCCCTCACCTGAGCACCCCCTGCATGGCCCTGGGGTGCAGTTATAAAAAGATGAAGGGGTCTGGAGCTTGGGTCTGGTGGGTCTGGACTAGGGCGGGGCATTATTGGCAGGGGTTTGTGGGGGACTGCTGTAGCTGTGTTTATGGGGGCTAGCCAGGATTAGTTGGCGGCTGGTGGTTATTGATTCAATTTGAGATGCTTTTTTATCTGCAAGCCGCCTAAGGCCAGCGCACATGCTAGCTTCCTCCAATGGGCCCTAATCCCTGCTGGTTATAAAAGGAATATGCCTTTGGTGGTGGAGGAGATGCTCTGAATGCCTGCGCTGCAGCAGAGGAGGCATCTGTCATGTGTGTGTTTGGTTGTGCCGGCACTGGGATCAGGGGGGCTCGGCATGTTGGCTGCAGGTTTTAGCTGGTGCTGAGAGCTACAGTAGAGAATGAGTCGGCGTACTTTTGGTATGCACTCACAATTTGCACTGTTGGTGGTATCCATGTCTCAGGCATTAACATGCATGCATATTGTAGTTTAACTTGCAGCTCAAGAGAGCCATAAGCCACATTTTTACCTCAGCCTCACAAACGTGCACTGAAGCATTCTGTGACGTTATTAAATGGTGATTAAAGTAAAAAGGGAACTGGGAAAAAGAGATATAATTCCACAAAATTTCTTACACTTCTCAATCTTATTGCAAAAGGACAAATTGCCTGATATCTTTACAAAAGTGGGAGAATGAGTGAAAAGAAAAAAAATGACCTGAAGAGAATACGGGGCAGAGACCAGAGGTTAATGAGAAGACCAACAGAGGCTGATGGATGATGAAAGAGTGATTCAGCTCTTTTTCTCCTCCCCTCCCTCACTTGTGTGTTTATTCTGAGATTGTCATTTGTCATTGGTGGAGGGCCTTTCTTTCTCTCCCGCGACAGCCAACTCCGAATCATGCGCAGACAGATGAAGGGGCCAGCAACTCAAATAGAGATGGGATGGGGGAGAACCAAGGCTAGCATCCCACGTTTGATGTCTCTCCCCTGGGCCTCATCCGCTCTGTCACCCCCCTGGATGGTGCTGACAGATGGAACTTTGAGACACGAACCCACTGGGGACAGTGACACAGAAGTATGAAACAGAAGGAGGGATGAGTGTGAAAGATGAATGGCTTGATGAATGGAAGTTGATGTATGAAACAATGTGAAAGGCAACAGCATCTCTCCGTTTCAGCCTTTCATCATGCATGATGCATGACTTAAATTTCATGTACCTCAGTAAGCACTGTGTTAATCGATAACACATTTTCACTTATAGAAGTAGCTGTGAAGAAAGAATGTCACTGACCTCAGAAGTTCTCTGTCCTGGTCATCAGGTACCACAGTGTTATCGGTGCTCTTCTGGCCATATAATCGGAATGACTTAAAATGCATTTAAATTAGTTAAAAGACTGTTAAATAACTAGTATAATAGAAAGCCATCTGGTCTGCAGAGCTTTAGGTAAAGGATGCATACTGGCCTAACCATTTCTGCCTTGCCTTGTTATCATTGACACCATTTCCGGTGCAGTTCTGTTCAGTTGAAATATGTTAGTGTACAGCATACATTATATGTCAATTGTGTTAGTAGTAGTGTTGTAGCATGCTTTTAGGTGCTTTTCAGTTGTTACTGTTGTAGAGAGTTGATAGTTCTACAGGTAACCACTAGAGGCTGACAAACTGCTGTGACCAGCCACAGCTTGCCACAGCTACTGACTACTGTATTGAAATGGCACACAAATTAAAAGCAAACAATAAAATAACACATTCATAACACACATTAATATTCGGCATTCACTCTCATACAAGCAAAACACTCACCAGCTTCAAGCAGGATGTAATGAGGAGAGCCTGAGATTTTTTATTTCCACTCTAAAATAATTTATATATAGCTCTATAATGCTGAAAGTATGCTGTTAAATAATGGTGAGTAACTGAATTCATTTTACTTCATTTTACTACTCTGCTCACCACAATTAAGAGGATTTCCTGGATACGTAAAAAGGGATGATGTAAGGTGATTGCATTCATCAAATCAACATACTTATCATTGGTAGCTGCCAGAAGACGGAACTGAACTTTTCTCTTTCCGTTCATGTCTGTGCTGCCAGAGAAGTGCCAGCATCATGCCAGTATGAATGGATAATTGTTGTTGTGTCTACCTCTTGCCCAATATGGAATTTGAGAAGCTGGATGCAGTGCAGGGGACAGTGGCAGTGCCAACCATCTGGGGCTTTCACCTGCCACCCTGCCCATGAGCCAAGCAGGAGACCTGGACGTTAGGGCCCTGAGGTACTGGGGCCAGCTGCCTGGCCTCATTCTCAATTCTCATTTCCAGCTACCTATATGCAAGAAACATTTTGGTTTCCTCTGTGGCTTAGATGTCAAGCCTACAAGAAATTAAACAGAGAGGAACTCGCAATTTATGTATTGTGATGTGTGAAATTGTCAGCTTTTTATTAAACATGTTTGTGCACCTTTTTTGCACAGATGTAATTAAAATAAAATTTGTGCATCTATCTCAACATACATTGTTTGCAGAGATGGTGTGCAGTTTTCTCGACTCCTTTTCCAAACAGAACCAAATAATCTGAGTTATCACCTCTTCACCTTCCTACTCACCATCACCCTGCAACCCAAACTCCATTTGTATTTAATGTCAAGTATTAGAAAACCCAGCAAGATTCTGAAGAGATAATGGGCCAGCTTTCTTTAAAAATATTTCATCAGCCTGTCTATTTCTTTCTTATTATATCTTTTGGATATTCACTTCATAAAGTCATGGGACACGCTATCAAACAGTAAATGATTTTGGGAAAATAATTAGGTACTACTGTAAATACATCTCAAGACGCACGGACAGTGTCAAGAGCTGACATCTTTGCAATGCTGCCATAAATAGATATGGTAGAATCTGTCGCAAGAACATGTTACGTACTACGCAGTATATCAATTTTGATGAATTTGTGTGGGGTGTATCCAACAGTAAGAGAAAGATTTTGCCCTTGCTCATGTGGTGGAAATCGGGAAACCTGGCAGCTGTGTTCATGTTGGGGCCAAGGGACAAGTCTAGTTTAGCTGGAGCTCATTTAGCCCCCCCTGTATTATGTACTGTATTTGT
Organism: Siniperca chuatsi; assembly: GCF_020085105.1. Taxonomy (NCBI): domain Eukaryota; kingdom Metazoa; phylum Chordata; class Actinopteri; order Centrarchiformes; family Sinipercidae; genus Siniperca; species Siniperca chuatsi. Next base: position 14,352,961 of record NC_058061.1, read on the forward strand.
CTGGCCTTTCTGATTGCTGCTGCAAGCCCTGTGGAATGTAGAGCACTTATGCACAGTTGTCATTGCAGTCTCATTCCAGAAACTGCATTTGATGGGGATATGTAGGTGTGTGTGTGTGTGTCACATCCATTGTGCCTATCACAGGACAAGACCATGTGTCACTGAGTTCAAGTTTAAATTAAAGTCTAACAGCAAGAGTTTGTTTTTGTACTATATAGTATAGTATGTATCTCTCTCTCTTAGTCTCTCTCTCTCTCTCTCTCTCTCTCTCTCTCTCTCTCTCTCTCTCTGTGTGTGTCTCTTCTCTCTCTTTCCATTGTGCCAGGCCTGTTTAAACCAGGACCTGTTTTCCATAGTCATAGTCATAGTCAGCTAGACCCTTGTCTCGCCCATAAACATTCCTTGTTTTGGAAGTCATGGACCAGACGTGAATAAATGAAAATGCTTGCATCTCATGTAATGGGAAAAACTCTTTCATTTGCTTCAAACCTTAAGATGAGAGAACCTGTAAAGTGAAATGAAGTTATTTGCACTGAAACATGAGTTTCTGAATCATACAAAAACATACAGTAGACAGGAATTTGCTCACATACACGCTACCCCAAAAACATGCAATGAAACACAGACTCAGCTAGGCCTGTCACAATAATTACTTTACTGACTTATCGTACAATATATGGACATGACCTTTTTTGCTGACCTCGATATTGCCCGTTGTGTTTACATGCATGTTAAGAATGTCACCAACATTTTAGCCAACATGATGCAGGAATAAACAGCAGGGTTTTCCCTACCATTATAAGACTTGGGCACAGCGCCTAAGCGTTTTTCACAGCGACTAAGCCGAATGAACAGAAAAACCTATGCTGACATGTTTTGCTGTCATTTCTGGTCGTGCTGCTTCTGTCCCGCCGTCTGCTCTCTGTGTGGAGTTTCACCGTGGCTCTGGCAGCTCCTCACACACACACACACACACACACACACACACACACACACACACACACACAGTGTTGCCAATTGGCGACTTTCTCGCTAAATTTAGCAACTTTTCCGACCCTCTTAGCAACTTTATTTCTAAAAAGCGACTAGCAACAAATTTAGCGACCTATTCAGACCACCATGGAGAAAGAAATATATTCAAATATATTATATTGTAATTCATTCCCATGCATGCTGCTCAGAGTACTCGCAGTCCTTGGCTCTTTTGCCAACAGAGCCGGGTCTCTGTCTTAAAATGACAATATCGTTTATCGCAATTATTGCTGGGACAAGATATTGTCCCATAGACTCAGCAAACATTTATGTCAAAAGAGCTGCATGGGAAATTATCAAACTCAAGACATATTTTACAACAAGTTGTTGGGATGTATATTGAATTAACTTTGTTAATTCACTCTACAAGAGATAATGTGTGCTGTTGTGGTGGGAGATAAATCAGGTATGGATGGCAAGACAGTGAAAATAGAGAAACAGAGAAAAGTACTTGTTCAATTCCTCTTTACCTTGACCTTTACAAATGTACCCCACTCACTCACTCACCCAGGCAATATGCACATAGTACTCAAGTGATGATGCAAGAGCAGACTTGGATGTCCCTTTCCCTCCTCCCCTCCCTTTCCTCACCTCACTCTTTCCTCTCTCAACACCCCCCCCAAACCCCTCCTCCTGAACTGACATGGCACCCACCAGGCCGGGGACCAGGCTGGGGATTCTGAGGTGGCGCCCAGACTCGGATTATTTACAAGAGCTGTAGTGCTGCAGAGACTGTGGTATTTCTTCTTTCAAATGCCTGGGATGGAAAGGCATGTTATGGGGAACACAGAATCTCTAAGGCCTGTTACTTTCTCTGACTCTTTCTTTTGCTTCTTTCTGTTCCTCTCTCAGAGTCACTCGTGCAGTCTCACATGCTTACAATCATAAGAAACACATATGCTTTGTATTGTAACACAGCTATAACTACACTTTTTTTTAGATTAAAAGGGAGCGTGTTTGTTTGGTGTACTTTCTGAAAATTTATTTGGAATAAGATGCATTCTTGCTTATCTGAAACAATCTAGGCCACCCCTGGGTCGCCCCTGCTGACCACCAGTGCTGCCAAAGCTCCTGGTATCACTTCTCTACCCTTTTGTGACAAAGCAAAATGTTTTCCAGACTCTGTGACTGCTTCTGGGCAAGACACCTGAGCCAGCCTGCATGAATGCTTCTGTGGTGGATGGTGAGCGTGGTGTGGTAGTGGGGAACAGATAGGGGAAATTGCATGGATGCGATCCGGCATTGATGCCATGTTCCACATGCCCAGAATAGCCAGCCGTTCACGGATATCTCAGTACGCACAAACACTGTAAATAAGAGGCCTGCAGGTGGCAAAAAGGGTCGTGAAGGAAATAGGGTGGGGGGACACCGGGGTTGGGCGGGAGAGGGTTGATGGGATTTGAGGCTGACTGGGTTGGGGTTTTTTCTAGGCAGTGTGAGGCAGTGTGGAGTCAGCAGGGGTCAGGTTTGCAGTCTTGGGTATCAGCATCCGGACACTGACGCCAAAACAGCACAAACTGGAGAAACGATTAGACGAAACGGAGAGATGGAGAGACCTCCAGTGTGGGTCACGCTGTTTCACGGCTACTTTAGCCCCCTGGAGAGATGAAGACATGGCAAAAAGGGAAAGGAAGGGGGGCTGGAGAATGAGACAGCAAAGAGGAAGGCGAAAGCCTTGGCGTCAGTCGGGGGTTGGGGAGGGGTATGTTATGACATGGAAATCCCAGTCTGTTGGTCATGCTGGCCTGTGTGGGGCTTTGAGCGGCAGGAAGGCCTCAGAGTACAGGCTGGCTGCCTCCTACCTGGCGCTGGTTGGAGCCAGGATACAAGGAATGAACCTGTCACTGACTCCTGCTTGTAAACAAATCAAATACCGTGGGAAAGATGAGGTGTGAAGCAGAGGATGCTGCTGTCTCCATGCCCTGTCTCTCTCTCCCTCTTGCTTTCGCTCCCCCCAACTTTTTCCTCTTGTGTCAGCGAGAAATCAAATACCACCCCCTTCCTAAGCCGATGTCCTGAACTTGTGAACTTTTTGAAAACCATGTGCCATTTTATTTGTTTGCCACGTGAACTATTGAGGTGAGCCAAAAGCTGGAGCTCAGCTCCTCATGCCTGAAAGAGACTCTCAAAATGAATCTTCAGTTCAAGAGCTCATTAACCACACGAAAAGATTAAATTCCTGCCTGCCATTCCTAATGATACATGGATATTAATAACTAATATAGTTTCTGTTGTTCCAACATTCACATTCACAGTGTGCCCCATAGTTTTAAATGTTTTCTTCCCTGATAAATATAGATTTCTGTCCTCGGTTAAGCATGTTGGAGTTTGGGAGTTCCAGCTAGTTTACTCTTTTAATAATAAACCAGTGTACCAGAATAGGCAATATTGCGGGTCTCTATGGCAACCACAGGCTTTGCACACAAGAGATAGAGAACATGGCAATCAGCAGCCAGGGAGGCAGGCAGGCAGGAAAACATTTTTAACCTTGACATTTTTGGAGAGATACCATTACAAGTTAGTCCAAGACTTCCCATCGCCAACCCAGCTATGAAACCCACTCTCAATGTTCTTTCCAGTTTTGGATACATGTCTTTTCCCCCTCCCCCTCATCCTCCTCTCCCCGACAAGTCTCACAAACACAGCCTGTCATTTTTAATAAATGCTTGAAACTAAGCACTGGTTTTTGTCCTGGAGGATCTAGAAATGACTAAGCAGTGGCTGGTTGCAAAGACTCTCTGGAGAGGCCCTAGAGTGAGGGAATGGAGCTGGAAGGAGGAGCTGGCCCCTGAGACGCCTGCAAGCCGTCGGGATACACACTGGCCTGGCCACAAAAATGAGCCTCTGGCCAGTGTTGGCTGCCCCTCTGGCTTTACACAAATACACTCTCACTGACACACGCACACACCAGTGGAAAAGTGTGACTGGAGGTGGCTGAGGAGCATGTAGAGAGGAAGAAAGATGATGGGAGAATTTGGGAATAGAGGGTGGAAGTGGAGGGTTGGGGTGTTGCAAATTCATTCATATTTCTCCCCCTCCGTGTACGAGCAAGCCAAACCTCACTGGGTGAATCAGTGTTCCTCGTAAACAAGCCGCAAGCACACAATGGCGCCTCCAACTCTAGAGAGTCAGAGAGAAAGAAATGGGTGCACTGAGAAAATAAAAGAGAAGAAAACAGGAAAAGAGTGACAGAAAGAAGGCCAACTTCCAGACTAGTGAGGGAAACATGCTCAGCAAAACATGCAAAACAAACAAAAATAAATAAAAAGCAAGTTGTCCAGGGTAATATTGGCTTACAGGATTGTAAATGATCCTGACCCCAGTCTATCAGTCGTGGCTGTGGATACATTGTCAGTGCCAGTGGCTCTGCTCTTAACCAACAGCCACCTTCAGTCTCAGATTATCTAAGATGTATATTGAGGCCTTACAATGCACTGCAATTATATTGGCTTGGCTGTGGTCTAAAATACTTTCTCACATGTGACAGGAACCCAGCACTCATGAGAATCTAATACAGCAACATAAACATACACTGAAATGTACAGTGTAATTGTTTTGTGTATTGCAATGATATATCATTCATGAGCCAAGCCAAAATCAGACCCTCGGTGGCTTGCAGTGAGTTGTACACCTTTCTTACCATCGTATTTTAGTCCTCAAGCTCTACCATGATTGCACACAAAAGCAACAGGACCCTCTTAGGACTAATGTATTCAGATTACAGGCAATTATGACTTATTACCATTTTTGGGGGGAAGCGGGGCTCATTTGCAGTATTTGTTCAGTGAATGTCTAATAGCGGGAAGGGGAGGGAGCCTTGTGCTTCCTGCTGTGCAAGCTGTGATGCTGCAGGAGAACTGTAGCATAGCACAAATATTAACGACTCATTTCCCCCTCACCTGGAAGACGAAAGTGGAGCTAATCCAGATACATCAGTGCTAATAGCCCAAATAAATCACTTGTGAGCTCACTTTGTGGCTTGTTGTCTTTTGGAGGAACAGATATGGAAAATCAAGCCATGGTCTGGTACTCATGAAAGGAACACAATTTTCTTATGTTTGAACTTTTTTTCTTTTAAACTATCTCTTTGTTGCTACAAAGTATATGCTCTAATTAAACATCTATGTTTTTGTTCTGGGTGGTAATGGCTTACAGGAAGGTTCAGTTCTTGACATGTCAACAAACACCACGGCATCAACTTTTGTGTCACATTCCTTTGGCACAACTTGCATTCCATGTTCCGTTGCTTCAGTTACACACACATGCTCAAATAGACCCTTTTTTTTCACCCCTTTCACTTCTGATCTTTTTTGTGTTAGTGCAGTGATTCTGTTAGTAATCATACTGCCGTGTGTCTTTGTAGTGGTGAGTGGTGGGGCTGAATGAGGTCAATATTTAGATTTTAAGCTGACATGGCTGTGTGCTATTTACACAAGAAATGCTGTCATCTTCGATATTCAGATTTGTGAAATCTTTACCCCAATCAAATTGCTGAATAATCAAATGTTAAATATCTGGCTGCAGGGACTGCAGCTTTATTGCTTGCCCAGCTTAGCATAAGCAGGCCAAAATCAATGTCACTCTGGTCCAATTTACTGAAAAACAATAACAGCCTAAGTGTAAGTGTTAATTGTTTTTTGGAAAGTTGGGTACCAAGGTTTTGAGACAGATTTATTCCACTGAGAAGAATTTAGGCGTTTCCTTTAATATTAAGAAGCTTTATCAGGAGGAAAGAGGCCATGCTGTTTTTATGGAGCAGTTTTGGTTTTTAAATGAACATAATGAAATTCTGGCAGGACAGGACACCAAACATCCCCTTTTACCTCTACATTAGTACTGCTAATTTGCCTTATGGACTTACTAAAAAACTTGCAAATGACACTGTCACTTACTGGCTAATACACCCTGTTGTCAAACTCAGCATCCTTCCAGTGAAACCTTTTGCTACACTAAATGTGAAGCATGAAAGGGTTGCTGTGTAGCGCTGTTCCTCTCCTCTGGACTCTCCATTTTTGTTGGTGTGATGGAGTCTGTGGCAGTATATTTAGGTGTATGGTTTGGGACAGGAAGAGGGGAAGCGCTGAGGTTATTTGATTGCTTCATTATGGTCATATATATGGCCATATATTTATGTATACTTTGTTATGTATGTCATTACATGTACACCAGTGAGTGTTTGTTTGTTTGTGTGCATGTGCTTGTGTGTGTGTGTGTGTGTGTGTGTGACTGAGTAAAGAGGGCTCAGTGTTTGGACCACCCTGTGAGCTGGGCTGAGTGACAGCATGGGCCTCAAGACTCTTGCAGTACACACACACAGGCACACACACTCGAGCACATACAGTATTTAAACACACACACGTCAGCGAGCTCATTTTTCAACATGTTTTCTACTCTATTAATGTCTCATGACCAAATACATATCATGCTCCAAAGCAAACATGCTGTATTAAAATGAAATAAATCACTTTGGGATCAGGAGAGAACACACACTCTGGTACAACACTGTACCACCCAGTAGTATCACAGCGAATATACTAATATACCTGCTGTTTTAACCTTACCCCTCTACCCTATATTTCTCAACACCTGATTTGAAAAGACAGGTCAAACATTATTAAGGTGCTTTAGAAACAATATTTTCTCTTTCTCTGTGAACTTGAGGAATAAAGTAAATGTGGTGATGACATAAAGCTAAATTGATATGAATTGTTACTTATTTTCAGACCGTTTTGGATGTAATTTCCCATTAGTCACCAGTTGTTTCTCTTTATTACGACGTTTCGCTGTAATGAATAAAGGCATGAGTCCAGATATACACCACAATGAAGTGCTAGCCTTGCTAACAGTGTATGTTTAGGCCCCCAGTCAGAAATTCAAAACGGGTCAGGCTGTGATGATGTCATTCATATCAAAGGCTTATTTTTCTTCTTAACATTTCTTTTTAGTCATTGGACGAATGTCCGTGGCATGGTCCCCTGCTATCACGTAGAGCACACACACACTCACTTACACTGGTGGTTTTGCTATACTCACAAGGACATTGTTTGGACCAACATTTATTTCGTGGAAGCTTATACTAGTGCTATATAGTACAACAAAATTATATATTTTATTAGAAAAACTTTTGTGATTATGTTTGCTGTTTTTTTTAATGTATGTGTAAATCTAATGCTTGTGTTTTTTGTCCATCCAAGTCAAGACTAGTGGAGAAAATGTCCTTTTTGCAATTTCAGTGAACCTCAAACTTGCAACACACATATTCAAGAGTAACAACACATTTTTGCATGCCATGGCTGCCACATCTGTTAAGTACCTCCGTGGTTTCATAGAAGAAGCTCAAAACCTATCTCATATCTGAGGTAGCCAGCTGAAATCAAAGCCTGTGAGTCCAAGTTGCATCTTCAAGTACAATACTTTCAGCATTTAGAAAACGCTAAATCCAGAGTAGATTTCTATGAAACTTTTGTGGCAGTGAGGTGGTCACCTCTGGACACAATGCCTTATCCCCTGGATGTCTGGATAGAAAATAAAGATTGGAAACATTGATACACTTTTTGGAATTGTTAATCATCTCTGGATCCATGACTGTGACCATGTAATTCAATTTCAATTTTATTTATTTATATAGCGCCAATTCATAACAGAAGTTATCTCATTGCACTTTTCCTATAGAGCAGGTCCCAACAAATCCCACCATGAGCAAGCATTTGGCGACAGTGGCAAGAAAAAACTTCCTTTAAGAGGCAGAAACCTTGGACAGAACCAGACTCAATGGTGGGCGGCCATCTGTCGCTGCCATGTTAGGTTTTGAGAGAGAGAGAGGAGAGGGTTTTGGGGGGGGGTAATCACTGAAGAATCACCAGGCCTTAGACCACCAAAAATATTCTGTTATCTGGTAGTTATTAATAGAAAGAACATTATTTCAAATCTTTTCAAACCGAGCATCTTACAATTTCATCTGTTCCTGTAATTGCCTAATTCCAATACAATTTAATACTTATAAATTACATGACTGATTCAGGTGATACAGAAATAACTGAAATTCCCAGTGCGATAAATCCTTCTGTTTGACCTCTTAACCTCTGTTCTATGACATCTTCTGTTGTTAGATGATAACTGTACTGATACTGAATCTCAGTGCTTATTGTTTAATAATATTATTGCATAGCAGAAGTCCTAAAAATAAGACTGTTGAGAGCCAACTAATCTAGCAACTGATCAAATCTAAAATGAGCCATCTCAAATGAGAGGCCGGCATTGGTAAATGAGAAGCCAATGGGAGCTTTCTCTTATTACTCTCTAACTTATACAGTACATACTTGCTATTGGGCTGTGCCTCTGGATCAGCTAACACATGAAACATTAGACAGTATTGAAAAAAGCACCTCAACTTGTCTACCATAATTCATACTTTTGGCACCTTAAGCTGGGCTATGGACTTACAAATGGTCTATTACACCTGCACGTTAGTGAAGCCTTTCCTTTTATATGTCAGTATTGTAGTCACACGCATGGCTATAGTCTTGTTTCTGGTCTCTCTCTGTTGTTAGCCACACACCATTTTATGTGAATATTGCCTTTCCATCAATGCACCTAACTCCCAGTAATTAAACAGATCTGAACACTTATTACAGTATTTTGATAGATGTGTGACTCAATCTGAAAAGAGCGTTGCAAAGTGTGTCAGAATGGGCAGCTGTTTGCAGTAGCAGAAAAGGAAGGGAGGAGAGACATTGGCTTGCTGGTTGGCTGGCGGACTGACTAGGGACATCAAAGAGGACGAAGCCAGCGCTGAACTGAGCTCTCTCCAATGATTAAAAGCAGGGGCCACAGTAAGTCTGGATGGGCCATTTAAAACTAATGAGGGAAAATAAATAGAGCCATGGCCATTGGCATGTGTAGGTGGAGTGAATATATGTGTGTGCGTGTGTGTGTATATATACTGTGTGTGTGTGTGTGTGTGTGTGTGTGTGTGTGTGTGTGTGTGTGTGTGTGTGTGTGTGTGTGTGTGTGTCGCCATCCTTGTCTGTGTGTATGTCAGTCTGACTATCTTTGAGCAACAAACAACATGTGTGTGCAAGTTACTGGTAATATGGCAGGATGTTGGACGCATGAAAGCATAAAGAAGGCAGACGTCACTGAGCACCAGACCTTGACTTTCAGCTAAATTCTCTGTCTTACAATGTCAAAACATTATGAATTATGTGAATTGTGTGACATACAGTAAAGTTTTCACTGGGATTATCTAGAATTTGACACAAAATGCGTGCAGGCAAGGTCTGCCTCTTCACTGATGTGTCACTGCCTGTAGATCTATTCTTAACCCAATAATTGATCTGTATAGTCATATGCTGATAATTATCATCATCATATTTTACATCAAAATTGACTCACTCTGTGTTGCTGTGAGTGACTGTTTATAGGACTGTGTGCGGCACACTCTGAAGGATGTACTGTATGCAGGAGGCATTTGATCTTATGAATGAGTCATGTTACTTGGATCATTTGTCCTTTCCTCATGCTGCTGTGACACACACAAACAGGAACATGAGTGACACAGAGTGAGGCGGGTGACAGTAAGTGGAAGTGAAGTGCTGACATGGGCACATCAATTTACAGAGAATCTGTGGGGCTGACAACAAAACCATGTGTTCTGATTCATCAAAGGTGAAGGTTGTTGTTACTGGTGTCTATAAGTAAATTGTGTACGTCATGAATGACATCAGTACTGGATGCTTTGCAGGCGTTTATTAGTCATCATATTACCTACATTTACTTGGTTGGAACTTTATTTAATGGTATTTCTGATTCTTTTGTTTTCTTCGATTCCTTAACCAATTTTTTTTTACTATTCTGCTTCTGCTTCTTTTACTACATTTTTCATTTTCTTGTACAATAATTTATTCTTGCCTTTCGTCTTATTTTCTAATTTGCAGTTCTCTTCTTCTTTGTCTTCTTTTTCCCTTGTTGTCATCATCTTTTCCATGTTCAAAGCGCAGCTTAAGCAAAGGCACAGGCTGCAGAGCTCCTACAACAAGCCATAGTTTTCTTTGTTGATAATCCAAGTGGTTGGCTGGATGATAGTACGAAAAGCCAACCCATCTTAACGGATTCCAGGCCCTTTTCACAATGTGACTTTTTTATTATTACAAGTTGCATTTAGTGTCAGAGTTGAGTTATTTCTCAATCCAGTGCTCTTCCAAGATCTAATAGGCAATTATCTGTGGAGGAGAAGTTAATGGGTGTCCCATTTCACAAAGTCCCCAGTTATTTATGTCAATGAGCGCCATTGTGTGGAAACGTGGCAGACCCGTGCTAACCGCTCGACTTGTTTAGATTTTCTCTATGGAATCCCACACCCATTGTAAGCCAGCACTAACCACAAGACCAATGTGTGTGTGTGTGTGTGTGTGTGTGTGTGTGTGTGTGTGTGTGTGTGTGTCTGTATGTCAGTGTGTGTGTGTGTGTTAAATATGTGAGTGTGTATAGACCAATGTAACATGTACATAAATGCAGAGACATGATGAAAGTATATACTGACAGACAAATACGCACACACACATTGGCCAGTACACACAAACCCATATAAACAGACATCCCGCCTCCCACATACACCACACACACACTCACCACAGACACTTACACAAGCAGAGCCGTAGACCTACCACCACATACCCAGACACCCCCCTGCACACACACACACGCATCACCCACAGCCACATATGCAGGCATCCCCTCGTACACACACACACGCACACACACACACACACACACACAGAACCAGAGACCCACCACCAACATCAACACCCACAGGCTCAGGCTTGGTGACATCATGGCTTGGATGACAGCACGTCTTCCAGCCCTATTAGTCTGATTGTAGGTGGCTCCGCCACAGTGATTTATGGGTAAATATCCATAGTCTCTCACTGCTGTGTTGATTTATGAGCCATGTTTTGGTCCCTTTGGTCCCCAGACCACAAGACTTGGGAGGGGGAATCCTGTACAAATAATGACATTGTAAAACTGGAGACAGTGAGACAGAGGGAGAGAAGACCCACCCTGTCACTCTCTCATCACCCAGTGCTGTTGACATATTTTGATTGTTCAGTGAAATCAGGAAGCACGGCACATGCATGTGTGATACCAACTAAAACTTTCTCTTTCAGTCATTTTGTAGTTTTCTCTCTTTGCACAGACCTGCCCACCTGTAAATGTGTACCTGTCTAGCTAGTTGTCTCCCTTTGCATCCGTCTTCCTGTTAGCCATCCAGTCTTTCTGTCCATTTGTTTTCCTTTTGATGTAATGTATCTGTCTTTCAGCTCTCCTTTGTCATCTGTTTTCTTTCCCTCTTTTGTCTTTGCCTCAGAAGTGTCTGAGTTTTTAAGAGCCCTATTAATGCTGTCTAACACCACAGTGGAAAATGGATTAGCACAAGAAAGAAAGAAATAACACACTGTTCCCCCACATCACCCTTGCATTCATTTTTGTTCTATATTTGTGGAGCATATTACTGTTTGTGTTCTAGTAAATTATTTGAACTCTTTGGCTTATGAAACCTTTGTATAAACCCAGACACACATTGTGGTGATTTTCAAAAAGTCTTTGCTCAACATTTTTCTAATTTTTTTCAACTTTTAGAATAACAAGATGTCTGGGTATAATTACACCAAGAGCTACTGCACATGCATACATAATTACAATTTATTTGGCTTTCTTTTACCATCTTTCCCTTAATTCTCTCATTTGAATTCATTTTTTCCTATTTATATTGTTTCCTTTTCTTTTTATCTCTCCTTCTTTTTCACCTTCTCACCTTTGATTTTCTCTCTGCCAACCAAGATGCGTAGGAGGCCCCCAGTTGACTGCTATGAGCTGTTGTTTATAATTGGGTTGTGCTTTGTTACCATAGCGTGCAAAATGTTGCCCTCAGTCCAAACATATCTGGCTATTGATTTAGCAGTAAAAATGCACGCTGATGATGTAACAACTAGCAAAAAGGACAGCAGATAGTTGTAAAATGTCATAGAACTCACAGTTTGGCAAATTTACTGGCCAATTGGCCATTGAGAGCCCTCCAAGGAAGTTGCTTAATGCGTGTGTGGATGTGTGCATGTATGAGAATGAGTGGTGTCTGGTGAGTGGTGTATTGGGATGGGTTCATAATTGTGTGGGAGTTATAATTAGAAAAGCTTCTCCTGACTGACAGGTGTTGGGACAACCTGCTGCGGCCCCTCAGCGGTGCGTGCGGTGCGGTGCGGTCTCAGCCCCAGAAATTGGCAGGTGGATTTTACTGTTGCCAAAAGCAAGGGTGGATGAAGGGATGGATGGATTGACACACGTAGGAATGGGAAGATAAAAAAAGAAAGTATGACAGTGTTTCCTGTGTATCCTTTCAGAGCAATAACAGCATGTTTGACATTTCCACCAGTTATGAGTAATGTTCCCTATACCACATACCACTCAGGCTGCACAGTACTCACTCATTGGACAATGAGGTGGCAGAGATTTGTGTGTGCCCACAGCCAGACACTGAAAACACACAGTGAGTCATAATACATCATGCCAACACCATACAAATACATACTGTCTGTCATACATACACATATACACACAGAGACTCATTGAAACTATTACTTTATTGAATTAACTACAATTTCGTTTATACAATTCCTTGTCATCACATGAACTAAAAGTATAAACTTCACAAACTTCCAGACAAATTCTGAGTCCCTCTGCATAGCTGCTAGAAGTTGCTTCAACTAGTGGCTCATTTGCAGCTTTTGTGCTGAATGTATATGTTTTACATAATTAAATGTGACATTTGTTGTAAATTATAATATTGCTGTCATGTCACGTCCATGCAAAAGGTGTGCTGTAATAGAACAGATCAGCATGAAAGAAAAACTGGACATGTTTTATAGGGACAAAATACATTTAGTTTATCTGTGCTTTACTGTAGTACCACATGCTACCATGTATGGTGTGTTCACACAGAAAGCAAAGCGAATTTTCTCGCATCTCGCGTTACTCTTGCAAGTTTGACCGCTGGATTATTTGTGTTTACTCACGTTACTCATGTGAGTAACGCAAGTAAACACAACCAATAAATATTCGCCCTCAATCTGACTTACTACTATGAACACAAAATAAACAGATTTTGCTGTGATTTAATTGCAATAAATGGATCAAAAGGAGGCTGAAATAACTACATCATAATGCCGATTTGTAAAAAGTCTGAATTCATGCTTTGTCAGGTCTATCGGCAAGACGACAAGCAAGTACCTTTTTCAGTTTGAATGACCTCGAATAGATTATTTACAGCTCCTTTATATTTAAAGAAAACTCAAATTAAATAAATAATGAAAATGTTACAGCAACGACACAAAGTAGATGATGACTGCCAATTTATGGGTTGCAGTGCCATATCGGAGTCTCGTGCGCACATCTTATGTAAAGAGCTTGTATCAAGGCTGTCAGAGTCTCAATAGGTCCCATGTGAGTCAGCTTGATGTGGGAAACACCAGTTCACAGTATAAACGGTAATAGGGGCAGTCAGATTCTGTTCTCTGATGCAGAAATGTTGCCTGTGTCGCAGTGGGGTAATCTTTTTTGTTGTGGGAAAAGACAATTTCTATCTGTCTCGTTTCTATCTAATATAAATGTGTCTGTAGATAAATTTGTCATATCTTTGATATGTAGAAGTGACTGAACTCATCCAGTCTGGTGGTGTCTCTTTGGTGGTCAGCATTGCTGTGTAGTAGAAATCATTTAGATTTTGAGAGAAGCATCACTATATATTTAAACAATGACATATTGGAATCTTGTTCAAATAGCCATTTTTATCATCAACCACTGTATGTTGATGACTAGCTGCTATTCTTGCCTAATCAAAGAAATCACACATTGTGCCAAATGTTGTTCTTGCTCACTTCATATAAATGCCATGTAAAGCTTTCATCATTCTGACAACTACAACAACTTCAAATCCATTTGAAGTAAATCTTATAGTAAAGAGATAAACATTACAACATAATACACACAAAAAAGCTCCTTTGTGCTGTTCATCAGCTTTAGACACCTGTGTACATCAAAGATAATAATTAGCACCAGGGAGTTGGGGCCAGGTGCTCAAATAGATAATTAGCTAATTGTTTATTTACTGCTGACTCTAGATCTGAGTTGTCCTTCCAAACATAATTGGAAAACAATGCTGTAGTCTAATTTTTCCTGCATTTAATGAGCGGAAAGCCAATAGAGAAGATTTTCAAAAAAATAAGTATTTGATGCACAAGCAGAAAAAGTGACTGGGCTTTGAGTAAATGTATGTACATACATTCTCTAAATGCTAAAAGTGTGCTGTTGCTCCGGCTTAAGTGCTCGCGGTTGCACGAGGTGGTCCCAGTCTCAGTAGAGACAAGGAAGTACACCTGCTTTTTGAGGTCCCCTCATCTCCATCCATCCATGTCTCTCATCTGCACAACTTCTTCCCCTCCTCCCTGCAGATCATTCTCGTCAGGCTACTGTGTCTATAATGAGCATTTCTTCCTACCCCCCCCCGGCCACCTATTCTCTCACTTTCTCCCCCCTCCTCTCCTGTCCTCCCCTTCTCACTGTGTGCAGAATTGGAGAAGCTTATCACCTAGCAACCACAATTAAAGTACAACAAGTCAGTGCCGGTAGCAGCCACCATCGGAGCAAGCTTCACAAACCTTCGTGTGACCAACGGCTTTATACAGAAAGAGAGGAAAATAGAGAGAGTTCGATAGGGAGGGAGGGAAACGGAGCTAAAGAGTTGAAGTTGGACAGGTGAACGGCAATTAGAGCCACCACTGGAACACCACAGTGAGGACTTTGGGTTTTGAAAACGAGAGAAAAAGAAGACAAGGAGAGTGGAGTAACGTTCTCCGACTGGGTTCACTTGGTTGGACTCGACAGGTATGTGTGTGTACTGGAATCAGTGGATGCAAGGTGAAGGTATTCTGCAAATACGATGGTATTTTTGTGCGTGTTTGTGTGTCACTGCTTGTGTGTTTTTGTTTGCTCATGAGTCAGTATTTGAAGAAAACCATGTTAAGCGGATTATGCTTTTGAGGCATTTGGCAAGAATACAGCATATATTGTCACTGTAATTTCACAGCTGTGAGGGAATGCCAAGTTTTTTTGATACCTGCTGTAAAGGTATGTGCTCACACACCTGCTTCCATACACACACACACACACACACACTAAGAAAGATGCAAATAAACCTGTGGGTAAAATTGGAATCTCATGAATAATTGAGGACTGATTAATTGACTGATTCTTATGTATTTATTATTATTAGAGTATATGGTCACTCTTTTTTCATGATTTTAAAAATTTGTTGGCACATAATTTACAAATATGTCCTACAGTTGGTGTGTAAAGCCAGCTAATTGTCTCCCATACGTTCCCCACTATCATTAAGACAATTGACTATGGTGCTAAGAATAGTTGTCAGGTGTGATGCCTCCTGCTACCATTGTCTATAGAATGCTTTTTCTGGCTCAGGTGGATTTAAGGACTGAGTAGTGATGGAGAGGGAAAGGTTTTGTATGAGCAGCTAAGATTGCACATGAACTGTTAGTCCTGCTTTGAATTTTTCTCTTAAATTTGAATGATTGCGAGTGATGCTTTCTGTGGATACGGGTGGACAGAGGTGAGAGGGTGCAGATGGCAAGTTGAATGAACACTGTTAACCAAGTTTGTGAGAAGCTAGTGTACATACGATCAAAATATCATTGGATGCCATTAATTTGATGAATGATCACATCTATAGTAGGTAATTGATGAAATCCAAATGGAAAAAGCATTTTAATTACATACAACATAACTTCACATACTGTATATTTCTGTTTGACAGAGGATATTATGCATGGGGGAATGCTTGTATGTTTGTTTGTTTGGTCATAAGTGTTTCTAGTGGTCATAAATTTCAGGTTCTTCAAAATAGATCCTAGTCAGCCTCCAGGATGCAGTCATGCTGAACGATCCTGTTAATCAAGTGATTTAGAAAAAAAAAAATCGGCTATTGCAGGGTCTTGACTTTAATTCTGAAACCAGGCTACATATCTGAAAATTCTATAAATAATGTAGAAATTAATCTGAGAATAGAGAAATCACAATGAACTGCAATACTGCAATTGCTTGTCATTCTGTAGTAATGGTATTCCTGTAAAGTAAACAGTTTAGACAAAGTTTCTGCCTTTAAGAAATGAAGTCTCAGCCTGCTTATTCATGCTCCGATGCGGTAATTAATTCAGTCTGAAAGGTGGCTCTAAAATAGTGCTCCTTCACCCCCCACAGACCTATCTTTCAAATGAAGAACACCCACCTGCCTTCCCCATGGCAGAGTGGCACTATCTGAGGGCACTATGGGGGAGCTGAGAGGTGAAAGGTCAGTCACTCTGTATCCTGCCCCCACCAAGAGGATGAAACTCATATGCAGACAAACAGAGAAGGTCAAAATGTCACTGCACTGCACACATAAAAGCACATGCACACACACACACACACACACACACACACACACACACACACACACTCAAAGCGCCAGAGTAGAGGAGTCACTTGCTGGTCAAAATGTCATTGCACTGCTCACATAAAAGCGCACACACACATGCACGCACTCACACTGAAAACAACAGTTCCCTCTGATGTTCAGTTTTAGATTCAAAGGGAGGGAATGCTGTTTCCTCACGTCTTTTTTTAAGCATACACTGGCAGTACTGAACCACTCAAACACTTTAATAGAAAAGGATCTTGCACCAAAGTCACTCAACACCAGTAGATGTCCATTAATGGCTCCAGTGTTCTGATAAAATTGGAGACATTGGGCCCCTTTTTTGGCAGCACAAGGACCAGTGCAATCTGTGCTCTGACCGCTTGGTATTTTCCTGACCTTGAAATTCACTTGAAATACCAGTTTGGTATTTTGGTGGCAAGCGCATGGTGCACAGGTGGGAGGAGAGGCGCAGACAGGTGGGAGGTTGATTCAAATCAGGCAGCACAGAGTGAGTGAGTGACGTTGTGCTGAGAATAGACGTCTCCGAATCACGTCTGTTTCTGGCATCAATCTGCTGTCAGTCTGATCATTTTATCAACAACAACAAACTACTCGGTGCAAATGCACAGCAATAACATAATAATGATTAAAACGTAAATAAACAATTTTAATTAAACACTCTCCAACCGTAGTTTAAATCAGCATCAAAAAATACCTTCAATGTGGTTAAAGCAAGGATGCTGGTAAAAATCTATCTACGTTGATCTATAAATTTATATGAGTGATTCTTATAGTATCTGTTGTACACAGCTGATTTATGCTGCATGAAAAGCTTCTCCTTCAGTTAATTAAATCCCAGGCAGAAGGACAGATATGTTGATAAATCTGCAGCTTCTGAATTGAGAAGTGCCACACCAGAGCGCAGCGCCATTATGCACAGCCGTCCACCGTGTTTACCTTCATTAACTCATGTGCAAATTACACCAGGCTGCTACAAAATAAGCACACACATCAGACTGGTCGGTTATAACTTGGTATTCTGCTGTTTGTACGGGAGACATTGGATTACCGGAATGCAGAAGCCTAAGGAAGCCTGAAAAACTTTTTTTGGTGTGTACACGTGATGGGTAACTTTCCTGGACATTCTTGAAATATGGTATCCAGTTCTCTGAATACATCCATGTCTGTACCACTGTCTCACAGAGAGTCCTGGGTTCAAACTTGACTGAACGGGGGCCCCTCTATGTACAATTGCAGACTTGTTTTGGAGTCAGTGAATATATTTATGAGAGCCTTGAAACCATCGTTATATTTTGTATTGCATTGTATTTACTTCTGTTTAGATGGTGGAGTAGATTTCATTGTTAGGGGAAATGAGGCAACCAGTCACCACCTCTACACAAGTACTCACCCCAGATTATGGAACAGAGAATAGTTACATCAGATTTTCATTAGACTTACTGGTAGGTACAATGGGCTACACTGGGTTACAAGTAGATTATGCTGTCAAATGACTGGCAGTATTGGCTTGACCTACTCACTAAGGGGTCCAGATGCTCCATTGAGTCCCCAAGGTGTACTGGTGATAGAATGTGGCAGGAGGTGGGAAGGGCACAGATAAACATGCAGCACTGGAACATGTTTCACTGGAAACAAGGTCATTACCCATGTAATTGGCTCTTACAGGGTGGCATTGATCATTTGACTGGTGTTGCTGGAAGGTAAAATCTATGGAAGCAAATAATGGTCAATATTTTGAGCTTGTGAGATGATGTTGTATATCACCTTTTGTGTGCATGTGAAAAAAAATTGCATGCACATACTGTATCTGAATGTGTGAATTTGTTAATAACAATGTCCTCACAAATTTGTGAATGTGTAATAAAGTTTTGCAGCTGTAGAAATATTTAGTGCATGTGTGAAAAAGTTTTGTGCACAAAGATATAATTTGCTCATATGTAAAAAAAAAAAAAAAACTTTTGTAGCTGTAGATATATTTTGTGTATGTGTAATTAAAATGTGTGCAGGAATATTTTCAACAGTGAGGTTTCACAAAGTCTGAGAGTTTCGCACACAAATTTCTTATGTGTGTATGTGACACTGAAGTTACAAGTTACATGCTATGAGTATGAGCACGAATTTTGACCCTGTTTTTACACCTGAGCTGACTAGCCAATCAGAGTTCGTTATGGCTGAGCTACCATGGCTGAGTCGCTCACTCAGCAAGTCAGTTTAGTCTCTCCCAGCTCCAGCCAGCTCACAGTGGCAGCAGTGAGTGTGAGTGGCCAGCTGGCTAGCTAGCGACCCCCGCAGGCGCAAGCTTGCTGTCGCGCCAGTTTGGGAGCTTCTCTCTGCTGTTTTGGTGCGGGAGAGACTTGAATCACTGTCAAAACACCCCACAATAGAACAAGGCAGATTACCACAGGTTAATTTTATTAATTTTATAATGGACATTTGTGTTGTGATATTTAACAACAACAGGGAAATAAAAGCCGCTTGTCTATGAGACAACTTGATCACTTGACAGAGCTCCAGCCAGCTCATAGGCCTGGTAGACAGACCAGTGCCGCCGCCAGCAGGTACCGGGTCTGGGCCCGGAGCTGGGTCCGGTGGGTGGTGTGTTTACCGGGGAAACTGTCAACACAGCTAGTCCTTCAGAATTTACGTTTCCCATTACCCAACAACGCTTTTAAACAGTACATTCATTATATTCGCTGTCCCATGTCACTATTTTCAAAGCTAGCATAGCGGTCAGTAACCAGAACCCCCTGATTGGACAGTTTGACTTCCTCTGATTGGATGGTCAGAGGTTTTTTTGTCACATAATTTTCTGCCTGCAATATGCTACTACTGCCATCAGCTATTAGCATTTAGATATTTTTCAGGTAACTGGATGAAGCCTTCTGAGTTTGCAGGGCAGCCAAGCCTACATGAATGTAACAAAATACAATCACTCTATATACTGTATGTACATGTATATAGAGCATGTAGGGGAGTGCTCTCTATAAGTGAGTACTTCAGGATGGAGAACCACAATACGCCTGTCTTTGATGGTGATTGTAATTTCTGTTTTTCTTCTCTTATTTTCAGAGTCTGGGCTCGGCTGACCGAAAGGAGAATCAGCATAAGAAGTAAGTCCCATCCGTTCACCTGCCTGTACATCTTTCCATCCATCTGTATATTCCTGTCTTTTGTCTATATTTGATTTCCTCTCCTAATTTTATTTCTGAAAAACAGCAAAAGACACCAAAGACATGGACATGGTTGAAAATCAATGGCTTACTTTATGTAATCCCACCAATGGTTGTTGCTGCCATGGTCTCTTGCCATGGTGGCAACAACAGCTAAACTCTTTGTTGCTTTAAGTAACATTAACAGTTCATATTGGTTGTCATTCTGTCTTGTAACAACATATTTCAAGTTTCCTGATACTAATCTTGAGTCATGTAAGACACATGTGTAGCCATGAAAATAGAACACATTAATTGACTTACTCCTAAAGAAATTGACCTGATCCATCTGTGTATAGATGCCAGTGAATTCCAGTGTGTGCGTGCATATGTGTGTGTATTTGAAAAGCAGGTTAAGTATCCATTCCATAACATTAATACTTCTCAGTTATTCCAGTTGTTACACATGGCACTGTTTGGATCGATCAGAATAGGTGTGAATCTGCTTTAATTCGTCACATGGAACAAAAGCACTCACAGGTTTTGTACTTGCTTTCAATAATCCCCAAAATGGGTTAACTGAAAATCAGTTCTGTGAAATTATGAGAGAAACCTAGTTACTTGATGAAAGAAAACCGAGAGGAGTTGTATAACTGAGAGTGCTTCTTCTGTGGGTTTGTGATTCACACCTAGGACCTTTTGCTGTGAGACAACACTGTTAACCACTGAGCCTGTATCTTAACTGGTATCAACAAAATAAACTGCCAGATGAAGATTGTTGAATCAATATAACAGCAGGAGAGGATTAGTAGTTATTTAGATAGACCTTTATTTCCCCAGTTTTATATTTTATCATACTTTAGTGAGAGGCCTCTCTGTTTTCTGATCTGCTATCATTAAATTAGCCCATTACTGCTATTTGCTGTTAATGTAAACTCAACACTGACTCTGTATGAACAAACAAAACACTACTGTGAATATATTCTCTCAGTCACTCAGTAACCATTTGAGGTGCACTGCAAATCACTGTCAATTGACAATGGACACATAGTAAAAGACAAGTGGGGCGGGAACTTAAATCAAACTAAATTAGCTGTATATTTTAGTTGCCCAGCAACCAAAGCCATGGACACCCATACTTATCTTCTCAACATGTCTCTCTCCTGTCTGTTTCTTCAGAGCAGCACTGCAGCTGAAATGACCATGGAGGTGGTTATCCAGTTTTTTTCCTCTTTATTACAGTCCAAGACATTTCAGGATGCCTTCAGGAGATGTATGCTAGCAATCTTCCTTTGAAAGCTTTGAATTGATGCTTTAATGAGTGTAGCCTTTGTTTTTTCCTTGAGTACATTCAAGCTGTCTCAGCTTGGTACTCTTGAAACCATTGATTGTTTATCTTTGGTCAAGCAGTCTCAGGTGTGATCATGTGTTTTCTTGAGTAAAATTCAGCTTTCAGCTGCACATTTAAACTGTCTATGCTCGCAACGTTTTATAACAACAGGCCTTTGCCTTCGAAACATGGAGGATTGTATAAGTGTGTATACACTGTGTGTGTTAAATTTGTGTGCATGATGAAAATGAATAGAGAAACGTAATCAGGCTGAATCAAAGAAGATTTCGCTTGTTGACTGAATGTTTCCCAACAGTGGAAATCACAATGGTTGGCCATTGTCTGTCTGTGTGTAAGTGTATGCTGTGTGTCTGAGGCTGAACTCTTGTTGGTCCATAAGTCACTGATAGTGGGACATGTGCTCCATCATAGATAAATGGTAATGTATACTTTTTTGTCATAAGATGTGTCTAATGTGCCAGGTGTGCTGTCACAGTGAGCACTCAGTGTGCCAGAATGGGAGACATCTGTTGCCAGGAGACAAGCAGCTGTATTCAAGAACCAGTAGAACCATCACCAATGTCAAGTAACAGGAGTCTTCCCCAGACAAAGTGGGGGAAGGGAAGAGTGTTCAGTATACTCTCCCACACATGTATTTATGCCAGCAGAAACATGCATGTGAATGAGCATAAATGAACATGTACAGAAGGGTAAATGGCAAACATTATGCACTCACAAACATGGACATGTTTTTCATCTCAAAATGATCCTTAACCTGAGGAGCAAATGACAGCATACAGGCATTTCTTCCATAACACAAATGTGTGTGTGTGTGTGTGTGTGTGTGTGTGTGTGTTGTTTGCCTTTGCAGCTGATTCACTGGGAAGATGATTAGTAGTTTTGAAGGTGTGTCCTATCACGACTGTGTCGATAACATTTAGTCTCAAAATGTCAACAAAATGATTTTATATAATTGCTTAAAATATATGCTTATTTCTGTCCCGACATGCTATTCCACAAGGTAAAAGGAATATATTGGGTGTCCATTCATTCTCTTACTCTTGATCAGCATGTCAAGGATTTGAGTTGTTCCTCTTCTTACTTCCGGATGGAATATTGCTGAACTCTGGCTCATTTTTCCTCCAGATGGAGATGATCATTCATGCCTTTATTTTGTCCCACTTGGACCACTGCAACTCTCTTTTTACGTGCCTTAGCAGGTAATCAGTGGTTCGAGGCTTATTACCAGGTGTACTAAAAGGTCTCACATTACACCTATTTCAATATCTTTATGCTCACCAAACTCAGAGGCGCAGAGAATTCTTGCACAAAGCAGGACAAAAAAAATGCAACCGGTTTCCAACAAGGATACATGGATGTACATAATTGGTTGCTGAAAATATTTACTGATCAATCAATTGGTATTATTTTGGCAAACTTTTTTACTGTACATATTTCAATGCATTTTATCAAGACACATGCATTTTTATGTATTTTTTTGTAATTATTGATTAATTTATTTCATCACAGTTTTCGCTGTTGATTTTAACACCTAAATTAACGATCAGATTCTTAGCTGTACATCGCTCCAGCTTTAAAACCAAAAGGATTTTGATTGTACTTCTCTCTTTGGACTTAAGAACTTTATGGACACTGTAGACACCTTTAAAAAGCAGCTCAAAATGTATGTGTGCAGTTTGCACTTTTTTCTTACTAGCCTATGTTTCATTCACTTTTTATAATTGTGAAACACTTTGTGCTCATGAAAGCTTGCACTGTATATAAGAAAACTACTTTCTTAACTTGTCTTTCCTACTTATGCTGGGTGCAGACAGTACAGGAAGGAGGGAATAATGGATAGATGGGGTACTTTTTTCATGTAGCAAGGGATTTAGGTACGGATGTCAGGGAAGAGAGAACTTGATTAGACTAATTTATTCACGGGAGCAGGCCATGTAATTGTTCTCATATGGGGGTGACGTGTGTGTGTGTATGTGTATGTGTGTATGTGAGATGGAATAACTTAAGGTGAGTAAGAAGGGATATTTGTTCTCCTGCAATGTGACTGACTTAGGTTTTTTTAGATTATAAAACCATATTCTAGTTCAGTGTAATTTCTCAGTTCCACAGTAAAATAACTGTAGAGATCCTCTCTTCTGGCAAACCATATAGGCATATGAAAATGTTGTATACACCTTATATTGTCCATAGTGTTGAATATAAAGGGGTTTCCTTAAGCAGAGGCAATTTCAAATAGATGAAGAATTACTGTCCCAGCAGTTATGGGAAAAATATGCACACCACTTGAAAAACAACTTTAGAGAAAAATTAAATCTATAACATAACAAACTGTTCTAATTATAAAAGGCTTTTGGGTAGCCTGCAAATTTCAGTCATCAATCAATCAGTAAAGTTAATCACTTAATCAGGTGCTCCTTTGTCTTCTAAAACTGACATTTAGCAAGAAAAGGTGTCTTTGCAAAGAGGTATATCATTTTCAAAAATCAACAGTTTTCAAAAGCTGTCATGGAAATCGCTTTCCTATTTTGTGGAGGATAGCTTGTCTTTGAAGTGAATCAGCTTTCTGTCTTAAAACTTTAGGTGATCACCGTGTTATTTCATGACCTCTCTATTGCTGAGATAACTGTCAGACACTCTCAGTTCCTCTTTCTCTATTCACTCTGAAGCCATTGTACCTCAGACCCCGCTTCTGTTTTACTGCCACGCTCCCCACAGTTGAAGGACTTTTTCTCCTAGTAGTAGCTGCTTGTTGCCGTGGTTACATGTGTCACAGGAGCCAAAGCCCTGCAGCATTTAAATTACGGCACAATGTTGATGACATCACGTTTTTTTATGGATTTCATTCAGCGTACAATACAAAAAGTCCTGAATGGGGCTGATCAAATACAGTCTTATGTCTCAGATCAGAGGACAGGAGATGAGAGAAAAAAAGCAGTTCCCTATCTACCAACCATAACTAAAGATGCACAAATGCTAATGAGCATTAAAAAGAAAAAATATCCTTTGCAAACTAATACAAAAAGAGAATTAATAGTTATATTCAGTGAAGAAACTGCAGTTTAATTAACTCTCAATATCTTTGTCTGTCATTGAATTTAGTGAGTTGCCTTGTCCTCATGTCTTTCTATCACTGCTTTTTGCATTAGTTTGAAAAAAGCAGAGAAGAAACAAGAGAGGGGAAAGTGTCAAACGGAGAGAGAGAAGAGAGTGCACAGAGAGAGGACCCACCGCATTACTCTATCTCATATCCCCCACAGGGACAATCCAAGGCAAATTCTAGCAGAAAGATAATAAGTACTGAGGGTTCCCGCTGCCTAACCGACGTGAAACACGTTCCTTCATTTTTCCAGCCTTTTTTCTTTTTGCCTAATTTTTTTCTCAGGGTTTTGAAATCCCAGTGTAAATACATATTGAGGAGTATTTACAATAGTGGTAATGGTGGTAGGAGAGGGAGCTAACTCAGCGAGCCGGAGGAGACTGCCGCTGGCTGACTATCTGAGTGTGTGACTATTTGTACAGTTGATCTAGTGTGCACACATGTTCTCAACAGCAAAGTGTGTTTGTGCCCATACTGTTGATCCAGTGTGTGTATCACAAATATGAAGAGTGTATACTTGTGTGAATGTTAGCAGCATTTATCCCTCTATCTGTGTGTGTGTGTGTGTGTTTGTGTGTGTGTGTGTGTGTGTGTGTGTGTGTGTGTGTGTGTGTGTGTGTGTGCGCGGGTGCTTATTTGATGTGGCTTGGCTGCAGTGAAGTTGGGTTGTTTGAGAACTTCCCAAGAGCAAGCTGCCAGGCCAAAGAACTGAGCAGGCAGAGACAGCCATTGTTTTGGTACGGCATCTTAGCCATAATTGTGTGTGTGTGTGTGTGTGTGTGTGTGTGTGTGTGTGTGTGTGTCTCAGAGAGAGAGAGAGAGTGATGCACAGGGAGAAAGAGAGCCTTTTCCATTCTGCCTTTAAATACAAAAGCATGCACACACATTCACACACACGCGTAACAACATTACATACAAACACTCCATCCTCACAACCACATTAGCTGAGGGAATTCTCAGGGAAAATGTCGTCTATTATGTTGCACAATAAGTTGAATCCTTTACCAAACCTCTCCCTCCAGTTTGAAACCACATATCAAAATTTGATCAGCTTTCCCAAAAACATCTCAACACTTTGGATGCTCATAGTTTGCTGGCTTACAATTGTACAAATATGATTTCAGGATTAAACTGCTTTTGGTACAAACAAGCCAACTCAGCATTTCAACCGCGATCACCATTTTAAGGTCACTCACAGATATTTTGAATTCAAGTTTGCTGTTTTTTCTCGCCAGGCAACTCCACAGCATTGTCCTTCACTTAACCTTAAAAAATGTTACACTGCTCAGTAGGAACCATAATAGTGGCCAGCTTAAGGTTCTGCATTTCGAAATTCCCACTACAGGAGCCCCCTCCATTGTAGGACATGGCCTATCAAGTTGTAAGACTGGAGGCGAGTGGGTTGAACCTCTACCTCTACCTCAAATGAGACAATCTCACAGAAGATTCACCATAGCATCATCATTCCTTCCTGCTCTTAGCCTCAGAAAGGCTGTAGCGAATGCAATGTTCAGGCATTCCCATTTTTAGTTAAGTACTCCCTTGAATGTCGTTTAAACCTCAGTAACATTAAATTGGATTCTCATCCCTAATATAAACGCCTGTTCACCAAAGCTGAGCAGTGTCCAACCCGCATTCAACACAGGTCGAGAGGATGGTCTCAAAGCCAGGGTGGATGATGCACATTGACTCATTCAGATTGACCGCCAACTCGGGTTTAACCCACGTCACAATGTCTGTCTGAAAGGGGTATTTGTTTGTGTGTATGTGTATGTGAATGTGTGTGTGTGTGTGTGTGTTTCCCTGCTCCTATTCCCAACACTAACTTTCTCCGCTAAATGCTTAACCATAACTCTATCCCAAACCTAAACCTAATCCTAGTAACTTAAACCATAAACCCAAGCTTCAACTGTAAATTAGCTCTTTAAATTGCAACTGGGAAAATGTTGACTTTGGAGGATTTTGCTCAGCTTTCTATCCTTAAGATAGACCTTTGGTTCTCACAAGTATATAAATGCAAGAAACACGCACACATCTCTCTCCCTCCTGGAGGTTCCCTTCTCCTTTCCAGCATAAATAATCCCCTCAGTCTGCTGGCTCAACCCTGATTGGAATCTCGACGCCGTGCTCAATTGTGGGTTGATGGGGGAAAGTGGGGTGCCCTGTGCGTGTGTGTGTGTCTATGTTTAAAGCTGTTTCAAGGCCATAAACATAATACCAGAGGGGTGTCCACCTCCATCAGCCCAGGCCTCTAAAAACCTCAGTTTAGAACTAAGGTTGGCACACAGATCCACAACCAGGGACTCACGTAAGCTATTCAGACTCATTCACTTAAATGATAGTATATTTACTGCAAATTGCAAAGAGATGTACTCAGACTGGAATACATGCACACTCATATTCACTCCTTTGCCTTTTATTCACCATTTAGCTATTCAGCCAGTGAGCCATGAACACTTTACAGGCCAGCAGCAACGCTGCATTACTGAGTGTACCGATACAGGGGGTTAAGATCCAGGCTCCACAAGGTTTTATCAGCTTTTCTGTGTCCTAGAGGAGACCAGATGGAGTTTTATGTGGCGATTCTGTGGAGAATTATTAGTGGGTTACAATGTCATGTGATGTTATGTGTTGAGTTGTGCTGTGGCGACTGGTGACTGTTGTCAGGTTTGTGTAGAGTTTTGACAGCAGCGATAAGGCTTTCAAGTTTGATCAGATAAGTCCAGCTTCCCAGACACTTGAACATTATTATGTTACTATATGCCTTTCCTGGATTGTGGCCCACTAATAAATCACATGAGTCAATGCCTCTGCTCACCCTGGATTCAGGAAGTTAACTGACATTATAGTGTGTGTGCCTTCATACTGTAGGTGTGTAGTGTGCTCATGCATGTCTGCTGGAACTATATTGTACACGCTGCTGTATGATCAATTGGGTGTTACCACATTTCACCAATGTGATAGCTATTAAATTACCCCAGATCAGTTTCCTCCAAATCACATTCACATTATTATCCCACCTAACCAAAAGCGAGTGGAAAGAGAAGACTGTCTGTGGTACCGCTTTGCCTCTCCTCTCTTAGTGGTATGGTACTCCAGCTACAGTCTCTAATAGTTTGCTGGCTTCCATGCGCTTGTCAGCTCAATTCAAGATTAATTTGACTACAGATCCATCATCTGTATATCTCACTGTGTTGAGTCAGCCTTATGCCACACATCAAACGCAGAGGGGGACACAGAGGGAATGGTATCAAACCCAACACCACAGGGAGCCAACCAAAGCAAAAAAAGACATTGAATTCCTCCCTCATTTTTGTCTCCCTGACAAATTCTGCACTGTTATGTGCCGAATCCATGGAAAACAGGAGTGAGAGAGAGAGCAAAGTAATGAAAGGGAGATATTGCAATTGAAGGGATGGAGGGAAAGGAGCTGAGGTGGAAATATCTATGTTTACCATAGTGGGTGGATGGGCAGCACATGAAAAGATGTGCGTAGGGTGATAACGGAGTCCCTTCCTTTGGCACGTAGCGCTATGATTAGATCATTAGCCATCAAAGTTGAGGCAGTTATTGTTAAGATTTATTTGTCAAGGCAATGAGCTGCCTGTTAAATGCCTCCCTTCTCCTTTGGACCCATGTGGGTGCTAGAAGAATTATCCTTCTCATCAACATATTTGCTCTGTGTTGAGTTGTTTTTAGTCATGCATCATTTTGATGCATTATTTCAGACAATTTTATAGTAATAAGAAAAAAGCCAAATTCATTAGACTTCAGAGTGCATCAGGTATTATGCAACAGACTGCTGTGATATTGCTTCTCAATTATTTACCCCCACTGCTACCAACGATTAAACATTACACTTTGAGCAATTCAGATAATGTAATCGTATCACAACTGAAGGAAAAGCTTGTTAGCTTGAAGAAATATCAGTATGTTTTATTGGTAAGACCTCAGTCCAAGTGAAATAAAAGCGGCCTCCACCATGTAGAGAGACGTACACACAGACATGGGTTTGGATGGAGATGGTGAGTGGAAAACAAGGCTTTCTTTGAGCAGATTTTAATTAGCAATGTTCATAGCTTGGCTGCGTTCTTTTATGATTGGACCACTGAAAGCCTTTTTGTTTGCCTAATGAAACACATTGAGGGGTATGTTCCTGAATTAAACTGTGTTTGTGTATGTGGGCGTGCACACGCTAGCAAGCATGTGTGCTTGCATCCATTTCATTTGCATGTATCTGTTATATGGGTGGGTGCCCACATTCATTTTTGGCGTATTAGAGTTCCATTGGCAGGGATAAGAAGCCATAGCAGGAGACAGAGATGAAAGAAATCCTAGCGCTTTGTTTTCCCTCTTTTCCAAAATAGTTGTTTTAGGTAGGCAGCCATTGCCCATAATTGCTGAAACAGGGTCAGGTATTTGTCTGTCCTGCTTATGATTTACTATAGTGTCTGTGCCTTAGTAATCTGAAATAAGATCTGTGGTTAAGGCCAGCCCAACCTCAGACAGACCACATAAATTATGTGATACATAGCGTTCTGCTGGTTTCGGTGGGATCCCTTTTATAAACACGTCTCACACAAAACCCTCTGTATGATTTGAGAAGCTATGCAGAGCATGCTTTACTATTTCCCATTAATCAAATATGTAAATATAATGTATGGCATCATCCAGGAGGGCAGGAACGCAAAACAGATTTAAACAATAGTAGTTGTGCATTCATGAGAAGAAAATGTATAACTCCAAATAAAAAGGATTTTCAGTCATTTAGAATTCAAATTATGGTAATATAAAACATGCTTCTAATGTAATACCAAAATAATATTTGTATCACTCATTTTACAAAGAACTGACTTTAACGACTTTCGAAGTACATTACCATAATAGTAAGTTGAATAATTAACACCTTGGGGAATGGGGCTTGTTAATATGTGATCCTAATAATTTATAAATATTTATAATTTAGTAGTAATAGTAATAAAAATTATAAATAAAGAAATGAAATGATAAAAAAAAAAAGATAAACAGTGTAAATAAGCTTCTCCCTGTAGCTCACTGTTAAACGTCTTTTAGTTTTAGTGGTTTTGTTAGAATTCCACACAGTCACTCTGCTCTCAAATAGCAGTGGGTTACTGAGGCTATGAGCGGGGTCAAAGGGCACAGTTGATAGTTTTGTGTACTGTGAGCAAGAACAATCAGTTCTTTAGCAGAGTTTATTCTGCACATGAATACCTCTGAACAGTTAATTGCTGCCATGGCAACAGAACAGAGAGGGAAAGTGACATTAGGTGAGTTGTTTGCAAGAAAGCGATCCTTCGCAGTGACAGTGTGAAAGTGTGTGTAAGGGCTAGAAGTGTGTATGTGAGCGTAGGTCAACATTTTCTCTGTATCACCACACAAGCCATTCAGTGCTGACAAAAGCACTCTTGTGCTGCAGGATTGGGGAAAGTTACTAATGCTGGCAAGATCATAATCTAAGTCACATTGCAGTCAGGCTGTGGTGGGCTTTCACATTGGAGGGATATATTAGGAATACTTATCGTATCTTATAGTCACTGGGACTATAAAAGGGGGACAAGGGATTTTGTAATAATAAAAGAAAGTATAAAATACGGAAAAGGTGGAGATTGGGCTTTTATGTTGAAGGGCATATTTCAAGAGTCTACAGCCATGCTAGCAGCTCTCTGAACTTGGGCACAGCAGTGAGCTAAATACTTATGTCAGAATGCTAACATGCTCAAAATTACAAAAACTGATGTTTATCAGGTAATGTTTACCATGTATACCATCTTAGTTTAGTGTGTTAGCATTTGCTAATGGCACTAAACTTAAAGAACCGCAGATGTCATTTAATGTTAATGCCATTAGTTTTGCAAGTATTTGGTCATAAACAAAATACTGGACAAATTATAATGTCAACCCCATGGTGGCGCTACAGGAAAAGTCATGAGATCACCAAAGTCTTTAGAACACAACGATTGGGAACCATTAATATCTGTACTAAATTTCATGGCAATCCATGTAATAGTTGTTGAGACATTTCATAAATAATAAACAAAAATGTCAACCTCATGGTGGTGCTAGAGGAAAATTCAGTAGGCCTCATTATCTCAGGACCAAAAAATTTTATGCAATCCATCAAGTGGTGACTCGAGTGCCTTACACCGGGGACACACAGGAGGCAGAAGCACTGCGATGCTCCGCGAAGTGCCACGAAGTTCCGGCTCGCACTCAGCAGCAATAGTAATGGCATCTGATTTATTTTTTGCGCATGTCGTGAACGAATCTGGCAAGAAAACACATTACTGATAATCTATTATAAACGATATAAATTGATATTATATATGATATAAATGATCTGATTCTGATAAATAATATCCCATGCTTGCCAACCCTTTTGATTTCTCTGCCCCTCTCCCTCCTGATGGTCTGAACAGGCAGGCTACTGCTTGCAGTTCTATAAGAAAAAACTATCAATCAAATGACTGATTTCTTAAACAGTAATCAACACCATGAAAATGAAAGAGAAAATAAAATTCTAATGAGAGGATAATCGACTGGGATATCCTGAGTGGGCCTCCAAGGGGATTGCATCATCACAGTGTGCCTGCTGCGATGATGTTATCAGGGACAGCTGCATGGGGTGGAGCCAGAGTTGAGGCTCACAGGGAGCCAAGAGGCAGCCAGTTGCCAGCAGATCCCCTCGGCTGAGACCCACCTGCTTCGCATGTCCATTTTTCCTCTAAACCCCTCAAAGGGATTCCCTGAGTCCTCTTCTATGTCCACTAGCCCCTGCGTCTTTGAAGTCATGATCCTATGTGTTTTCATGGCATTGAAGTCATTATCCTATGGTCGTGTTGTGTTGTGTTGTGTCATGTCATGCGTTAGATCCAAAAGTTTGTTTGAAGTTTTACAGGGAAATCTTAATGTAACTATTGGTCACTCCCGTAGTCTATTTATGAATTGGAATTTCTCAGACCAGTGAAATCTTCAGTTTATGTAACGGGACATCAGCATCAATGGTTGGCAGTAGCTGGCATGCACAGGGCAGTACTACTAATTTAATTAAAAGCCCTTGAAGAAGAAGAAGCCCAGCCTAACTTAATACCATCAATTAGGGTTTGCTCTGCCATCTGACTAAAATCCCACACCCCATTTGTGTGATTCATACAGGAAAATATGCCTCTTTGTCTTCAAGGTCAACCAACTCTTTGGAGAAGCTGGCGTAGAGTCAGGAAACAGTAGCTGAGGGTGTAGGAGTGGGAACGAAGGCAGTAGGGCTGGGGGTTGTTCTACTAGATAAGCCGTAGCATGAGATCATTTTGAATGAGAACTCATGTATTTTCATCTCAGCTTATGGCAACTTTATAGTGAAACAGCTGCTCTTAAGAGGAATGTGTTGTAGAGCATGAGAGAATATTTTCAGGGTTTCATTTCAATCAGAAGAAAATACTTCCCAATTTTTGATAGAGAAGCTTTCCTTATAAATATGTATTGTAAAATATGATCATAGTGGAGGTTTATTTGTAGTCCACCATCCCGATGCTTTGACTTTATGCCCACTATCATTCTGTAAAAGGTTCATCTAATATTAATATGTATTCTTCATTTGTCACTTTTTTTGTCTTTGTTTTTTAAGTCGGTGCTCAGAGAATGTTGATTTATGATGCCTGTCAAGGATGTGGATTCTGGCCATTTTGAGAGAGGGATGAAATCAATTTTGGCAGTGAAGCAATCTTATTACGAGACATTTATTTTTATATCAGTTTAAAAAAGATCAGAGGATGTTCCAAGGTAGCAGAAAGCCCAGTTGGCATGGATCTGTAACTTTAAAAGGGGGTTCACTTTAATTTCCAAGGTCACAGCAGTCTTTTACTCACACCTATGGGAACGTTTACAAGTCCGTGATGCATTAAAGGTCTTCATCCACTTTCATCTTTTTGAGTAATCATTCTCTCAGATCTGATCGGTCTCTCATAGAAGCATTAAACTTGACAGGACACTCTCAGACCTTCTGTCCTCTTTCTGAGTTAAGCAGTCTCCTGGACAAGAACATTTGAATTACTCATTCAAGGTCCTGTCAGACCTGTGCAACAGGATGCCAAAAAATGAGCATGTGACATTATGCCAATTTGGCAATTGAATTAGGTGCAACTGGATGAATCACCACACCGTCATTCATCCATGTCACTGTTCAGTAATCAAAGTAACGGCATGAATTATTGTGTACGATTTCATCACTCTTGTTTTATCAAAGCCTTATGTGAACTGTTATTTCTGTAGCATCTCACATAAACTAACGACAGTGATGGCAGATGCAAGCTTTGTTTTTGAGTGGCAGCGTGCACCCCAGTAGTCTGTGCTCCCCTCAACCATCCCTGCAGTTTGTCTCCAACAGAGCTCACCATGGAGACTAAAACACTTTTTGGCTCAGGTTGAGAGGAGATCTATGTATGTGTGCTAGCATGTATGAGTCATTATTAGGAATGTTTTATCATTTCGTAATGAAATGGAAACAGCATGTGTGTGAGATTAGGTGAGCGAAGAATGCTGCACAATGCTTGGGCATCAGTTTATGTAATCTTTTGTCATTTAAAAAAAAGTGTTCATGGCAAGACCAGTAGGAAATTCCTTCAATTATGCATTTTAAGTGCTTTGACTTACCTTAAAGTTGTCCACAGATTTGTATTCACTTTGGCTTCATTTCTATAAACCTTTGCTTAATAAGTCTTGAGAATTTTTACATCACACACTCTTCTGCGCTCCAGCAATGCTCCTCTGTGAGCCTGGCTCTTTGATAGAGAATATTATTACATTTTGATTGGTCCCCACTGTTACCACAGCGATATTGCAATGCTGAGGCTCATCAAATGTGTCCCGGGCTGGAATGGAAGAAATATTACATTTCCTGTTTTTAATTTTGAGCGAAAAGTTGAACTGGGACATTGGCAGCCCAGTAGAGGAGATTAAAATGTCTGTGACTTCACTTTTTTTCTGTGAAAAAGATTTGGAGAAAATTAGGCAGGAAGTATGCGGCTTTCCCTGAAACCTAATGTTTCCTCTGGGAACTGCAGCATTGTTACACTGTTTATTAACTTCATGGACTACATTTCCACTGAGTATTGTGATTTCTGCAAAACTGTAGTTTAGTTTTCGGCATAAGAGAAAGATATCATGTTCTCTAGCAATATTTAACCTTGGCTGAACATTTTAACTTTTTGGCATAGAGGATTTCTGTAGTACTGTAGATTATAAACTCACTGCACAAATATCAGTCCCTCTGTGTGTTTTCTGAGAGATGAGAAAAACGGCACTGGTGACATCCTGCTAGGACATCCAGTTGATGTTAACTGCATGTTAACTGCTCCTGAAAGCCTATTTAAAAATGTGTAATGCATGACAAGGGAATATGGTGCAAGACAGACGTTTCTTGAAAATTGACCAAGCAATGGGCCAAGCTCTCTAAACCAGTCCATAGAGTCTTATTCTGATTAATTTATTCTTGTTCTGTCCCCAAGGTCAGAGTCAGGGATCTCCAAATTTACCCATCGTCTATCCCTCAAAGAGCGCGTGGCCAAAGCAGAGAAGACTTCGTTGGACAGACCTCGATCCTACAGGAGACGATCACTTAGTGTGGACTGGTAAGACCAAAGACCATATCTTAATCTGCTTGATCATATTCTTTCATAATCCCTAAAAAATCGAAGGTTGTTAT
This sequence comes from Siniperca chuatsi, assembly GCF_020085105.1. Lineage (NCBI taxonomy): Eukaryota > Metazoa > Chordata > Actinopteri > Centrarchiformes > Sinipercidae > Siniperca > Siniperca chuatsi. Next base: position 14,386,849 of record NC_058061.1, read on the forward strand.
AGTGTACTTGGTTTTCACTTCTTCCTCTCGTTAATGATGAAAAATGACAGGAAGCAGTTACAATACTCAGACCTCAGACCATTTTACGTGGCTTTTAGGTTCTCAGACTGTGAAGATTATGAGGTGAAATAAGACTTCATAAACTTGTATTAGAAACAAAATTTTGAATAGGAGACAATTGAAATCCAGAAAGTAATGCCTAACGAGAGAGACAACTGCAACTGAGCCTTGCTATGATGTGTCTGTGTACAAAGTCAAGGCTGAGGTCGATGAGAATTGGGGGCTGGTGTTTGGGGCGAGGAGCAGAGTGGGTGGAGTGGTGATAGGGTCCTGCTCTGTCTCTACGTCTGGGTTTCGTTGAAGAGCGCCAAGCAGCTCCAGTGGCGCCGGCTCATCTTGCTCTTGTAAAGCTCCAGTCCTCAGGCAGCCGATGAAAGGAGTTTGAAAGCTTTCCATCACGAGGCTGCCTTCCCATCCCCACCCATGGGACTCCTTCCCAGTCTTCCCTCTTGTTGCCTGGTCTTCACTCGTTTATCTACCCATCCATCCTGCTGTCCATCCATCTGGCATCCCCCCTGAGCTTCCTGCTATGTATTCTTGGCTCTTCCTTTATACTTCTCTCACCATTGGGAAAATAGCCCCGGGATAAAGCGGATCTTACACTTCCTTTGCACTTAATTTTGTCAAGTAAAAAATGTCCAAACAGTCACGGGTCTAAACAGTTTCCAGGTTTCTAATTGCTGTGAGGGGACTACAGTAGCTATTCAGTAGAGTTACTTTGTGGTTTGTGGAGTTACAGGTGTGGGATTCTCTGAGGTCCTATCGAATCATGCTAGGGCCTGGTGTGAGGTCTTACGAGGTCTTTTGTCGGCCTTATGAGACCTACTGTGTGGTCTTGGACTGAAGTTGCGATGTGTGGTCCGCCAGTAGAAATGTGGTGTTAAGTGTATGAGCGTTGGAGTGTATGTGCAGTGTGAGGTCCTTTACTTTAACAGCTCCATGTTTTTCTCCCATGTTGCTGGAGAGGGGACCTGGCCTTTAAAGTTCAGGCCCTGATTGCTGTAGTCTGGTTTTAATGAAACACAGTGGGTAGATTGGACATGCTTATTTACGAGAGGGATGAGGGGGGCTCGGCTACAGCTGGATTCTGACTTTCTCCGGGGCAAGCCACCGTTACAGGAGTGTGACTGGCCTTTTGTGACATAATAAACAAGGGACCCCAGGAGGAGAGATTCAAGGTTGAGGGCTGAGTCATGCTACTGGGAGGTGAAACAAGGTCGGTCCAGCTCCTGACAAGACCAGCACAGCTGCTTTGGAATGCACAGTCATCAACGCGGTCAGAAGGAAAACACGTGTGCTAGTAGCATCTATTGCAAACATCCCATGAGTCAGTTGCATTTTCAGGATTGTGAGACATTTATTGCACTTCCTGTAGTCTGTCTAAGCAATCTGTCTTATTGTTTTGCTCGCTATTTATGAGAATTTTTCTGAAGTAATTGTTATTACAGAGCTATATTTTTCTAAGTAGTGTACTCATCAAATATAATGTGTTGGAATGTGATTTTAAAATGCCATGAGGCCCAGCTTAGTGTACAGGTAAAAATTGCAGCAATAAGTTGCAATGAGACATGTTAGTTCTCCCATAGCTGTCCATAAAAATCTCTCATCTTACATTAGATATGGGTTGAAAATTACATGTGAGTGATTCACAATTTTATTTGTTTTCCCCATCTTTTTCTATTATGTGACTCATTCAAGGACCAAGATGCATTTTGTGTATATTATATGCTGAGAAATTAGAGTACAAATGTAGATAGATCTACAGTAATGAGGCACCCTGTTGTCTAAGAACTGTCTTAGTGAATCTTTTGTGTCTTGAGACAGAGGCTGTAAAACAACTGGAATGTGTTTGCCTGTAATGAAAGTGAAATGTGGAAATGTAGGGTTATCCACCAATATGGCTGGAAACCAACCAGCAGCCCTCCGCATTAAAGCAGTCTCAGGTGGCACAACACTTTACTATCTATTTAGTGGACCATTTATGTCGATTCAAGTCATATACCAAAACAATGTGACTATTAAGGGAATTCTGAGCCAAGGCAGCCCATATACAAGCTTGAAACAGGAGCTGTTTTGTAGCTTTATCAAAGTCTGTAAGAGCTGGCAGGGCCTTGGGAAAATGTGATAATAAAAGATAATGGCAGTGTTATTGTTATTGGTAATCATAGTAAATGGCCTCTAGTGTATGGGTGGAGAAAAAAGTAAAAGGAGAGGGAGAGAGGGAATGTTAAAGGGGAAATAAGAGGGTATTTGCTGCCTGTTAAGATTGCTGAAAAAATATTGACACGTTCTTTCCAGGAAAATGTATTAATAATTACAATCTGTGACGTCCTTAGGTAAAAATGGTGGTCTTGTGAGATTTCTATTGAGAGAATTCTGAATAAAATTTAATTTTTACATCTGGTTCTTCTGGTGCCATTTTGATTTTACATCAGCCTATTGCTGATACTGTATGTCACTAAGGGAATTCTTTGCATTATGAGAACATAACTTCAATATCTAAACGAATACACTCAGCCTCACATAGGTCTGTTTCCCACTTGTGCTTATATTTGCTGCCTTGTTTCCTGTGCATGACGTGGACACGGGAGACATCCAGTAGAGTCTGAGAGTCAATACAGGGGCTATAAAGGGACACTGGTTCTGTTCCAGCATAGGGCCAGTAAATAAGTCTTTATTTCCATATCCTCTCATGGTGACAGAGAGGCAGGTCCAGCCCTTTGCCAAAACCCCTGAGTACAATGGAGAGGCAGCCATGTATGTCGGCCAAGCAGTTTTTATTTCCCATAACAGTCCCCCCGCGGTACGCCTAGAGAGGAAACTCTATACATAAGTACTTAAACATCAACGTGTAATGTAGCATTCTGCACTCAAACCATATCCACTTCATAAATAAAAGTTGAAATTCGAAAGAGTGCAGTTGGTACCACACAAGTAAGTGTTTGATTGTGATGTGTGTGGTTATGCAGTATGCACTGGAGGGTTTAAATCCTCCCTGAAGGCCCCTCTGCTCTGCCTGGTGCCACCCTGTCTTCAGGGATAACTCTGAGCTGACAGCACTCTTAGGATGACGTCTTAACTTCGATGTCAGGAGGGAAACCAGCCTCCCCTTCCCATAGTCGATATACTAACACACACCCAAACACACACAAACACAGAGTGGTAGAAACTCATGTCTGCATGTCTGATTTTCTCCTTGATATTCGTGCTCACACAAAGAGCAAACACACATTGTAATAGTTAACGTTGTGTTGAGTTGGGTGTGTAAGGGGGAGTGGGGGTTACCAAGTGCTAATCCTTATGAACTGTGCACAAAGGGAATAAAAAAGAACATAGAGAAAATCACCAAAGTCTTAGTGGAAAAAGAAGGGCAATGCTCAAGAGGCCCGGGTGTAAAGTGGTTTTGGACAGTGTGCTGCTCGCCTCATTTGGTTCTAATTTGATTTAATATTCCCCACTCTTTCTTTTTCATCCTCTCTTAAGATTTTTCTCCTTTCTTCTGTGGCTGAGAGCTGTCAGTTCAAACAAGAGAGACCAATGAGGAGGTTATAGATCCCTATAATTTTTCTTTTTAGAAATTCTGATCAGAACATACTGTTAAAGATCACTACAGAGCGAGACTTATTCCTCCTTGTGCTGGAATGTTTAACATTTTACTTCTGCTTTGTGGCTGCATTAAAATGACATTGTTCTTAGAATACACTAAAAACTTTAAAACACATAATGGTGTAAAACACTGTTTGAGTTAGATATAGTTCAAGATAATATATAAACTAGATGCAATATTGGGCTAGAAAGTCAATTCTTGTTTTTTTCACTGTTTCACTGATAACAATACATTAGAAATAGCATAGTTATACACACATCACATGTAGGTGCCATACTATTCAGAAATCAGAATCAGTGTAAAGATCAATCCAACTGGGATCTAAACATTGTCTACTTAAATGAATAATTCTCTGTGGTTTGGAGTCAGTGTGCAGGCGTTACTCTTTTCATCACAGAAAATGTATAAATTATTTTCAGTGCAGAGACTATTATTAATGCTTTTATTTTTCAAGCCAATATGGACGAGAAGCCCTTTAAGTGCTCAGGAAAAAAATGGAAACTTGAACATTTGCAATTCCATGACAATTGAGCAAATAAAAAATAATCATGTAATATGATCGAAAGATTCAGAACAGCTACTGGACTAAATGGACCTTGTGGTGAGATTGATTTCTTAACTATTTTTAGTGCCTCCAGCAAAAATGACATAAAAAGTTTGTGCTGTTTGATGACACTAATGGAAACGAGTTTAGTTTTTATTGACAAACCCTTGAGGATATGGGAAACATTATCCTCAGAACAAATCTCTTTATTCATGCTGCTTCAGGTGTCCTGCTAAGTTTGTACTTCAACTGCTTCTTGGCCTGCAGTATTAATTTGTTGAGACTGGGTTGTTGGCGAGATTAAAGACTGTAGATTCCAGTCCACATGAGGGAGTTTCTGCTTACCTTTATGCTTTTGGATAGGCCCTGGACTATTCTTTCTTACACACACACACACACACACACACACGTACACACACACATGCGCTCACACATAAACAAACACAGACACACATAAACCCACTCACATGCGTGCCCGTTCACAACTACATGCACTCACACTAATTAAGTAGATTAAGAAAATTAAGTACACAAACATGCACGCACGGTTACATTATAATCACCTATGTGCACACTTGTATTTGCAAAAATGAACATGCATAGCTTCAGACATGCATGCACTCACACACAAATACATGCACTCAAATATTTACACACACTCACACACTGTGTTCTTGACTGTGGATGCTGTGGGCCATACTAAGGGAGATTTATGAGGCTGGCTCCCTCTTGTCCTGTGTGTCTCCGACTTGATACTCTGGTTTCCACTCCAAACCTCAACTCAGCACACAGACACAGAGAGACAGGGGGTGGGGATGGAGGGCAGTGAGAGGGAGGGAGGGAGGTAGACTGAAAGAGAGAAGTAAGGGGGGGATTTCAGAGAAGACTGAAATAGGTAAGAAGAGGGAGGGGTGGAGGAGGAGAGAGTGAGAATGATTGAGACTGAAGTAGATGAAAAGGCAGACTGAAAAGATGATGGAGAGAGACAGCAAGACTGAGTGAAGAAGAGCCCTTAGAATTGGACTGTTGAGTTGGAAAGAGAGAGGAGAGGGAGAAGTTACGAATTAAAGAGTACGGGAGAAAAAACCCAGTTAATGTGTGTGTGTTTGATTCTCTTTGTGTGTGTGTGTGTGTGTGTGTGTGTGTGTGCGTGTGTGTGTGTGTGCAAGCGACAGTCAGTGGGTCAGAGGGTTAGCGTGGCTCCATGTGTTGCTTATAAGCTGATAAAAGACAACCGAGGCTGGGGAAACTGCACCCCTCTGCCTACTTTCTGTGAGTGTGTGTGAGGGTTGTATTCAGGGTCAGAGGCAGAAAGAAAATCAGCTGGGGACCCAAGAGGCTTGTGGTTTGAAACTAGTCTTGGAAAATGGTTTACAGATTGAGATAGGAAGCTCAGGTAGCACAGACCTCCACACCCACGTCAGTGTACAATGGAACAGGAGCGCTGCGAGAGCCAGTAAAGAGTTTTACGTACTCCCTTACTAATGTCGATCCAGAAGAATTCTTGCACTTTCTCTCTCTTATTTATGATTTCCCCCATTTACCTCACCCAGTCTGATTTTGCCACAACTTCTGTTAACCAATCACCTTGTTGCTGTCAGAATTGAAAACTGTTCTTTTCTGGGCTGCTGTCAGCCGTCACTTCAGTCTCCAATTGACATGACCCACCTCCACCTGTCCACCTCCAGTTTTTATTAGAGCCAGGGTCCAGATTTGGGTCTTGTGAGCTCATCAGGAATCTCATTCCAGGTCTCATCCATCTAGATCTTCATCTGAAGGCTCAATGTTCTGCAGACCACAAGTATCTAGATTCCTTCAGGGAATATTCCCATGTGACTCATGCAGTGACTCTCTCCATAAGAAATAGCGATTTCACAATGGGGTCTAATCGCCATTGATATGGACATTTACAGTAGCTTTTCCTATATTGTTCAGCCTATATCAAATAAATTATTTTCATTAATAACTGTCTACACCTTTCTTTCAATAATTTTCCTGACTGAAGTCAATGCTCAATGGATCATAGATGAATTCAGTTATGGGTGTGTGAGTTGTGGACATGCATGTGAGTCCTACATGTCTGCCATCCGTTAAAGTGCACACACACACACACACACACACACACACACACTGATGTCAGATGAGTTTATGTTATCACGCTGTGACAAACCGCCACCCTTTCCACTCTCAATGCATCCATCCATCCATCTATCCATCCAATCAGGAGTGTATTTGTGTGTGAGCATGCACGTTATCCTTTTTCACAAAGGGTCTATCACAGTCAGGAGAATAACCGCCCCCACCCAACCACCTCACTCCATCCCTATCCCAGATAAACAGCCGTGGGACTTTAAACATGGCGCCCGGCCGGCGTGTGACTGAGAGAATAGGCCAACTGGTGGCTTCAGTGGCCAGGGGTCGCCCCCGCCCCTCTCCTCTCCCTGGCTGGGTGGGTGGCATATGGCGGCCCAGGCAGAGACCCCTTTAGTGTGACACACACACACTGAGAGACACACAGAAGGCCTGGAGCCACCCAGGCTGGGCCCACGATCGCTGTGGGAGACATGGTGTCACCAAGCCTCTGACAGAGGAGGGGTTGTGTGTATGTTTCTGTGTGTGTGTGTGTGATCCCACCTTGGAAGCACCCTCCCCCCTCCTGAGAACGTCGGTCGCTACCCGCCACCACATCCCCATGGTGACTCCGCTGTTGTCTCTGCTCATCAAAATTAGAGAGATTTACCTCTGCGTGCACACACAACACATGCACACACACAGAGCCAACAGGTGGCAGGCCTTGCTCGGCACAGCAGGCCCACTTCAAAGGTTAAACATACAGCGGACCGCCCACTCATTCTCTGCCGTTCTCCCAAGGGAGAGAGAGAGAAAGTGAGAAGAAGAGGACAAGATAAAAGAAGAAACAGAAGGAGAGAGATAAAAGGCATTGTGAGCGCGTTCATGTGGGAGCATGCAGAATGGTATATACCTGGTGTCCACAGTTTGTTCCGACTACCCAATTATGCACACAGCTCACACTTCAAAGTGAATCACGTATGAGTTAGAAGCATAAGTAAAAGCAGCATGGCTACAGGGTTTTCCAGTTCAGTTACTTTTTGACTAAGTGTGACTAACAGCAGATGTGAACAAACCAGCCCAGGTACCAGTGGCATTAGCACAGACTCTAGCATATCACAATCAACCAATGTTCTTGGATTTTCACACACAGATGAGAATAGCCTGACTCACTCAAAGCTAACAACAACAAACAACTATCACCTCCGAACAACAGTGATTTGCAAAGCACCATCTCAGCACGCCCAGCTTATCAGAAAGAGGAAGTTGAGGCTACAGTTGACAGTGGATTACCAAAACTGGATGACTCCACAGTGGAAAAATATTATCTAGATGGTGTACAACTGGTGTAAACAAAATAACCCATGGCTTTATCCTATCTGGTATCAGTTGTACTGTCTGCTGCAACAGGCTGGGTAATGTTTTCTCAGCACTTAAGAGGCTGCTTGTTATCAAAAGAACGTAATTTGAATATCACAGTCCATGTTAATAATCTTGCTGATCAGGTACATTGCTTCCAGGCCAGTCTCCCACTTTTCAAATGCACATCTGGTAGGATAATCCATCCACATCTCACTGTGTAGACGCCTTTGGGATGCAGCGAAGGGGGGTGTTTTTAGCAAATGTGTACCACTGAAACATTAACACACTCATGCACGCACCTGATACATCCCTCAATAAAATCTCATCCATAAAATATGACCCTAAAGAGCCTAGGATAGAACCCTAAAGTGTCACTCTGATTGTCTTCTTGGCTATAAAATCATGCAAAATCTCTACACAGCGCTACACATATGCATGCGTATGTGAGCATGAATGTGTATGTCTGCATTTGTTGTGTTGCCATGCCAACTTAGTGCGCATGACGGGCTGCAGGTCACAGTGTTGGCATGGCCTCATGTTGCCTATAAGCTGATAAGAGGCAAACAGAGGGGACGGATATATGAATTCTCTCTCTCTCCCTCTCCCTCTGTGCGTCCAGCAGCCTGCCTGCTTCCAGCCTGTCTGGTGCCAAGACTCAGATTTCAGAATTTCCTTCTACAAGCCACATTTAGAGCAGCCAGCGTACTCTTTACGTGTGTGTGCGTGTGTGTGTGTGTGTGTGTGTGTGTGTGAGAGAGAGAGAGAGAAAGAGTTTGTGCAACTTTCTCCTCTCGCTGTCTGCCTCTCTGACCCCCACCACCCTGTTTTCAGCGAGCACTGTCCTTCTGTTGCCGCTCTTTGCCTTTTCTACGTCTCTCTCTCTATCCATCTAACTACCTCCAGTTCTTTGTTTATTTTATGGGACTTGACCTCTGCAGACAACCAATGCAATACATGTCAACTAATATGAATGGTCATTTGTGCCTGTGTGTAATAAACACGATTAGACACACACTAACATTCAACGGAGATTTATGTGTTCTCGTGGCCGTAAACTTGTGAGGAGTTTGGAAATAGGGGGGTCCTGTCAGCACACAGCTGATCTAAGAGACCTTGTGACACACTGCAATGTGGTGGCATAGGATGGAGTTGGTGGGTGAGGTGGAGCGGAGGCAAGGGCAAAAGGAGAAAGGTGGTGGGCAGGGAGATGAGAGAAAAGATGGGAAAAAAGAGAAACCAGAAGGAAGCAGGAGGTGTTAAGGAAGAAAGAAAACAGACAGAACACAAAAGAGCATTGTTGGAAAATGTTTGTTTGAGGGAAAAATCTACACAGCTCCATGCCTTGAAGCTCTTTCGGGCAATTTTGGCTTTGTACGTATAAAGTTGTGCTGTGTGCTTTTGTCACTTTAACATAATTATATATATATTATATTGTTGTTCCTCACTATCAAAATATCTTTCTTTGTGCTGCTGTAGCTAAATTGGGCAGCAATTCATGTAATGTCTTTCTCTGGCACCTACATACTCATGCACATATGCACACACACATAAACACATGCCTAGGTACTGCACCATGCAACAAAACATGTAGCTTTAGACTCTTTGTGCCTGTGTGTGTGGGTGTTGTAAAGAAATTTTCCATTGTTTATAGTTTAGATTAACGATATCTATATTTATAGAAGCAGGAAGCTCTGGCCAGGAACGTTTTTTTTTCTGCTCACATTCAAGTTCCCATTTGTCTTAACCATTACTACGTTACCCAGTAGGGCTGGACAATTAATTGTTTTATAATAGTGATTTTCCTAAATTTTCCCTGATTTGCATCAACAAATGCCAAGAATGCGTAACACCACATGACAGGCAGAGGGGCTAGAAGAGAAAACAAATTGTGTGTGAGAGAGAGACAAGAAGAGAATGGGATAGGGACAACAAAAATGAGAAGAAAATTAGTCAGAATCAAAGAAACTCAACTAGTGATGGTGAAAAAGAGGAAAACATGTATCCAATCCAAATTATGACAAAATTGAACCACCAGAACAGGACAGGTGTCTAGTTGCTGTGGATGATTTCACTGCTAGCTCACCTAGATGCTCAGATTTGAATGTGGGAATCTTATCATATTGATAGTTGAGTCTGACGTGTGTGTTTCCATGAGTGTGTGTGTGTGTGTGTGTGTGTGTGTGTGTGTGTAGTCACTCCTGTACTGTTGACAACAGATTGGATGGATTGATTCTTTCTTACGGTTCTGACCGTATCATTTATATGTTGCAACATAAACTGGGAGTCGTCAGACTAAGCAACATTTTCCACTGTGCTGTCAGTTTGCAGATTTGCTTTGAAGTGTTTCTGAGATTTCCCTCTGCACACCCCTGGTATGAGCTGTTATTGCATATTTGTGGCTGCCTTTCAGCTTGTACAAAAATCTCAGAAATTCTGTGATGCTGGAACCAATTTTTGTTTACATTTGCTTAAATCAGGTCTTTCCCATCTTGACTTTTAGTCAAACAATATGTGAATGTCTAGACTCTATTTTATATGTAGTCTTTGTTTATATGTGACTCACTGTCTGGAGGACTAAACTGTTTGTGTAAACAGGCTGATATAACTAATAAAGGAGATGCTGTGTGTGTGTGTGTGTTTGCAACTTGGGGGTGTTGATTGTTTGTCGGGCTGATTCAGTCTTACTGTAGCAGGCTGGTTGTATTTGATGTGGGATTGATCAGGGGCCAAACATGGAGACTTTGGTTTCCCAGAACAATTGCTTCCTGTTTCCCAAACCTGGTAATAGTGTAGGAAATTGTGTGACATAGACTCTGTCTGTGTGTGTGTGTGTGTGTGTGTGTGTGTGTGTGTGTGTGTGTGTGCACCAAGTGTATCACTGTGTATGTGATGTCTCTGAGTTTTGATCTCTGGTCATTTATACAGATTACTGTAGCAGTGGTAGTCTTGGTCCAAAAGCAATGCCTTCGACATGGTTAATGTGTTGATGATATAGTAGACATGTCTGGTATGTTTGACCAATTATTATTGCAAAATACAGCATTTTTACATGCCTTTGGGCAAATTTGTCATTATAATCCTAAAGATTTTCATAAAATCAGACCCCATTTTTGATACTACCTATGTTCAGCATTTTTTCAGCAATAGTCATTCAATGTATTTTTATTCTATAATTACCTCCCTATATAGTTGTATTTATTACTAGTGGTGGAGTCCGCCATTCTTGCGCTGGATTCAGACTTCCTACCTTAGCACAAGGGATTCACCAGAAACGAAATATGCATGTAATCCAGCGTTGCCATTTGAAATTTTATCTCATCGATATCATCCTAACTGTTTACTGTTCACTCTCCTTAATGCTGTATCAGAGCTGTATTACTGCTAATACAAACTGAACATTTCCTAGTGCTGCTAGTTTGCATTAAAGAATTCAACTAACGAAATACAGGGTAGCTTTTATTGTGACGCAATCACAGGAAACAGAATGTATTTGTCACTGAGGTTTGCGCTAAACATGGTTGTTCATCAAATATGCGTCTACAAGACATGGTCATTGTCAGCATTTATTGACAGCAGATCAGCGTTAAATATTACGGGGAGTAGTGGAACAATAAGGAGCAGTCACAATGAGCTGCAGGTGATGGGCTGCACACCTCCAACCCTTCAGAAAAGTAACCAACTCCTTCTACTGTGCCTTGCTGTCGTGTGGAAAACTACTTGCACCATGTGTAGGTCATCAGCTTACAGTATGGATAAATGGGTTGCTGAAAAGCTGTGTAGAAATCCTTGCATACATTCTCGGTTTGACACTTTGTTATGATGTGATTTTGTATTGCTTTTTCTCAGTTTTTTGTGTTATGATTGTCTTTCATCTTTCTCTAGGGTAGGGGGCATGTCATTGGGGAATGACATCCCATCTCACGTGTACGATGCACCATCTCTTTGAAAGTAAAGAGACACACACACACCCCACACCACGTTGCACACTCCCTAATGTCGTCAGAGAGTGATGGGGCACCGTCCTGCAGACAGAAAAAAGTTGTCTGTTCCATCTCAGGCAAATAACAATAAGCCTGGAGCTGGATTCCAATGGGCTTTCTCTTTGAAATGGGATACCGGCACACGCATTACAAATATATCTCTTGTTTTATCTTCCAGGCCAGGCCCATGGAAAAATTATTCCAAATACCTGCCGTGCTTTATCTGGAACCCTGGAATAGGTTAGGCCCAGCCGGGAACACGAGGATGTCTAAAATAAGGCCTCTATTACGGGATGGAGTGGAGATGGATGGGACAGAGCGGGAAGGGACGGGGATCGGGGGTATTTTAGGTGTATCGGCCCTGTGAAAAAGGGCTTGTTGCGGGGGCTCGGAGCTGCTTTAAAGTCTACTATGTGGGCCGCTGTCAGCTGTTGTACGAACTGCATGTGCTGGGGGAGGGTTTGTGTGTATGTGTGTGCGTGCTCATGTGGGCTCACACGTCCATAGCGGAGTGGGAGTATAAATAACATTTTTCCTACAGATGTTCTCACCTTGACAAATCTGTTCTTGGCCTGTGTGATACTTCTTGGTATATGGCACGATGGTCCAACGTAGCTCAACCTTTGTTTACTTTCCTTAACCTCTCCCTGCCCCTGTTCAAAGCATTGCTTTTTAAGAACAACATTTACATTTGCGGTATTTAACTGATGATGTTTTCCAGAGTGACTGATAATAAGCGAGCATTTCTCAAGGACTTGAACAGGACACATGGCTGGAGACAAACACGTTGACTGCTGCAGGGATTCAAATTATGGTCTTTTGGTTACTGCATCTATTTCAGAAAGATTCTTTGATTGTAGTCATACTGTAGTTGAATCAGGGCAAGAAGAGGCGTTAGGGAGAGAGGGAAGGGGGATGAAGAGAACATGGGAGATGATGTGAGAGAAATGAGAGGCAATAAGGAGATAAGGGGAAAGAATGAAAGGCCAAGTGCAAGGTGAAGGAACAGAGCAGAAAAACAGAGAGGGGAGAAGATGATAAGAAGAGAAACAAGTTCATGAGATGTTAGGAGAGAAGGGCGGAACAGAAGGAGGAAGGTGTTGAAAGTGCGTCCTTGAGGAATTCATTTATCTCTTTGCCTCTGTTTGGTGGGACCTGTCATGGAGTCTGTCACCATCGCCTGTAGAGTTCTGCTGACATTTCCTTCAGCAGTTGAGTGTGTGTGAACACCATGTACCAGACTCACCCTAGAAACACACTGTCATATACATAGTCCCCATGGCAGAATGGAGAGGGGCAGCATAGTCGTCATACCAGTGATGCCAAGACACCAGTGGCAAAAGATGCCGATCTTTTGAAACTCATAAGAAAGATATGATGTTACAGAGCAGCACTGGCAAACCGGCTACCAGGCTGGCATTGCCAGTGCAGGATGACTCAAATGGCACCCATGACTGAGAACTGATAATGCCAACATGGTGCCCATCTGGCAGATCAGTGTAATTTATCACCATGCCATAGATCAGTGGTTCTCAGCCAGGTGTTTGGACCCCTGTCCCAGGGGGTTGAAGATAATTTTTGGGGGTTACGGTATTAATGGGACTTTAAAAAACAATTTTTGAACTATGTAAATGTATTATTCCTTTGATAACCTATGTTTTGTATTATCTTGTTTTTTTTTCTGATAATCCTACAAAAGCTAAAAAGGCAAAATAAGTCTTAGATCAGCTGTTCACCATTTTATGCACCCTGTGACAGGGGAGTGGACATTTCTTTGCTTTAAGGGGTCACAATCCAAAAATCTTGACATGCACTGCCATACATACTGTTATATCAACACTAGGCATTACATGTGTTTCAACAAGCAGAGCTGATATATAGTACAATGTGAGTCATGTAAAACCCTAAAGCCTTGGCGCTTCAAACAGTATTGCCACGTTTAGCCCTATGAATTTCTGGTGCTGTTTTCCAGAGCCAGAATCTAAACTTGTTTGTTGAACAGACTGTAGCCTAGAAACTGCTGTCCTTAGATCTTACTGTGTTTTTCAACTTCTTTCATGAATGGATTCAAATTAATATCCAGACCAAAATTGATTTTAACCACAAGTTATAGGTAAGGGTGTCAGTTAACCACGCAGTTGGCCTTCCTTCCTTTCAGCTTCTTTTTGTTTATCCCTCCACCATTACACAGCAGAAATGCTTTTTGACTTTTTAGTAACACAAATTTTAATTATTCAAATTTAATTCAATTAGGCAAGTCACAGTTTGTTTTATCGAGATGAACTGGCAAGCTATAAAGAAGAGAAGAAGAAAGGAATGGCCTTTTTAAAATGCTTTTTCTGAGCTTAAAGGTCCAGTGTGTAGGACTTAGTGGCATCTAGCAGTGAAATTGCAGTTTACAACCATTTGAATACCGCTCACATCACCCTCCCGTCCAAGCGTGTAGGAGAAACTACTGTGCCCGCAAAACTACTGTGCCCGCAAAACTCGTGAAAAACGCGAACGGCCCTATCTAGAGCCAGTTTTTTGTTTGTCAGTTCTGGCCTGGCAGTGCAACATGGCAACCTCCGTGGAAGGGTACCCAGTCCCTATGTAGATAAAAACGGCTCATTCTAAGATAATTATTTTCAGGTGATTATACACTAATTAGAACATACTTCTAAATATTATATTCCATTTCTGCCAATAGCTCCTCCTAAATATTACAAACTGGACCTTTAAGTGCGCAGAGCCTTCCTCTGAACTTTCAGCCTGTGAGTGCAGTGATCTTCTCTTTCTCACCTACAGTATTCCTCCTGTCTCTTTCCCACCTGTTTCTCCTCCAGGGCTGACACTGCCAAGATGACGCAGCCCATGAGGGGGGACCAGGTCCACCAGCCGGCCCCAGCCTCCAAGTCGGCCAGCCTGTCCTCACCAAGCGCGGCTCGCCGCCTATACCGCAACTTGTCTGGAAAGTTCCGTGTGGGCACCAACCCCCCTGCCCTGGAGGACAGTGTGGTGTCAGGACGGGGAGGAGACAAGGAGAGGCTGCGCAAAACCACCATAGTAAGTCATAGAGAGAAAGAGAAGGAAAAAATAATAAGCCCAGCAACATTGTAGTCTAAAAATAGTAGGGGAAAACATATAGACTTGGATAGTAACAGCATACACCCACCCATCTACTGTAACTATGGTAGAGCAAGACAGAAAATATATTGTGAGAAACATTCTGCATGTGTACATGGTTGTGTGCAGGGAGAGCGAGTTGGACATGAGTGCAGTGTTCAACATTCACTGATACAAGCTGAAAAGCCCAACACAACGTATCATAACGTAAGCTTTTGGTGCTATTCTTTTTCAACTTAATGTAAACTTTTTTTGTATCACAGTTTCAGAGTAATGAAGCATTGTTTGAGGCAGTGGAGCACCAGGAGTTGGACTTGGTACAGCTGCTGCTGTCCCAGTACAGTCTGGAGGAGCTGGACCTCAACACCCCAAACAGTGAGGGCCTCCTGCCCCTCGATATTGCTATCATGACCAACAACGTGCCCATGGCCAAGCTGCTACTGCGAGCTGGTGCCAAGGAGAGCCCCCACTGTAAGTAGAAGAACACAACAAACCTGTAGTATTGTACATTGTGTCACAACACCTACAGTAGGTATTGTGCAACTTGCTTTTGTGACATGAAGAATACTGTGTTTAGCACACTTGCTGTGTAGTTGTATCTGATTTGACAGAGGGTAGATAAACACACTGTAATATTATGCTCACTATAGTGGGAGTTACAAGTGTGTTTCTTCATTTTACTGCATAGCACAAACACCCACTTGCTGGAGTGTGTTCATTTTAAGGGAGGTCACGCAAAGTTGCTAAAAGCTACTATTAAGCCTATTGTTACGGTCCATACAATTGCACAAAGATAATCATTACATAAAATTGAGTCTAGAAGCTCTATTCATCTTTTTACTGTAGAAATGATCCAAAATCTCTTCTGGGGTCACCACAATGTCTCTGTGCTAATAAGAGCAGTTTCTCTCATTTATTCATTCTCTGGTATTTAATCATACTTTTGCTTGTAAATTTTGACATTTCTGCACTTTTGTTAGTAGAACTTTGGCTTGCCTACAGGTGAATCACACCATAGCAAATGCTATTTTGGCTTTGAGCGGGAAGCAAATTGATTTGCCTGATCCTTTAGCCAATCTTGTGTGATATGTGGAATAACCCTAATTTAGTTAACTTCTGCCAATCACAACGTGTATGCTTTATAAGCTAATGATGTGAGAGGGCCAAAACCCACATATATATATATATATTTTCCAATATAGATTTCAAACTTTAGCATAGCTCAAAACTAATAGCAGACAGGGTTTGTTTGGGCTTCAGTAGCCACTCTATGGGAATCAACAACTGTCATTGTGGAAGCCAAAGCTGCTGTCACGACAGCATCAGCTGCCACCAAAGCAACCAAGCACACATAACTCATAACACAATCTCTTATCATGCATGCTCACACATCTCATTCTGTTTTCTGCTGGCAGTGAAAACATATTAAAGGCGATGAAGGGGTGGTAATAATGATGCAATATTAGTCATCTTCGTAAGCACTTTTCACTGTCTGTGATCTTCTGAGCTTCTGCTCCTTTCCCCTGTTAATGATTAGAACTCGCCAGTAAGGCTCCTAGGATGTTTGTGTTTGTACTTGTGCATGCGCACATACACACACACACACACACACACACACACACAAACACTTCTCCAGAGCTGAGCCAGATGTCTTATAAAGGTATCACTAAATTGAAAACACTTGAATGGAAAGTGATGTTTACTGAAGTTTGCTCTTTGATTGTGCTCTCTCTCCAGAACTCAAAAAACT
This sequence comes from Siniperca chuatsi, assembly GCF_020085105.1. Lineage (NCBI taxonomy): Eukaryota > Metazoa > Chordata > Actinopteri > Centrarchiformes > Sinipercidae > Siniperca > Siniperca chuatsi. Next base: position 14,403,327 of record NC_058061.1, read on the forward strand.
CATGAGTGGGAGATGTGTGTGTGTGTGTGTGTGTGTGTGTGTGTACAAAAGACTGAAAGGGAGAGAACAACAGCACATAAGGAAAGTAAAGGCTAGCCTTCTATTTTTATAAGCATGTACTAATCAAACTCCATCTGAGGAAAATTTACATCAAAGACACTGCAGACTTTTCCTTGAGCTTTGAAAGGAATTGATTCTGATGCTTGTTGATATTGCCATGCTTGATTTAATTTGGTATGGTTACCAGAGAGACAGACAAAGGGCAGACAAAGACAATCAAACAAATTCTCAAAAGCAACTTCATATTCACATTATAAATGCCTTGGTGGCTCTCAATAGGACAAAGCCACTTTAATGTGCTGTAGAGGATCCCAGTCTCGATGTGAAATAAGGACAAATCAAGACACACGTACACACTGGTGACAGCATCTGGACCAGTTTCGAGGCCTGGAATGGCTGGAAATGTAAATCAAAATGGACCTTCAATAGTTATTTCCATCCGTCCAAGGATCCTCAGTAATACTCCTAACTTAAGCCCTAACCCTAACCTTAAAACTCAACCCCAACCCTCGCATTACCTCTTTTATAAGTGACTAGCAGCCTTTACGTCTTCACACAAGTGGCTGAAGAGAACAACAAAACTGACACCCAGAACAGACACTCAGATTCAAAGAGAAGCTCGCAGCCACTGAGGAGACACGGAGAGAGCCGCAGAATTAAACACCCAGATGGACATTTTGACACGGAGCTTTAAACTTACTGTCAACAGTGGAATCTAACGCTCAACAGTGGAATCTACAATGAACAAACACAGACCACACAGACTAAACACAGACACACACCAGTCCCAAACACTCCAAGAATGACCAGCCACCAAAGAAGAAGTACAGTATGTTACTGTACTTTGTGACCTTAACAGCTTTACATTACCTGTTATATACTTTTATTTAGAGGGATCTGTACATGTTGTGCAATTGGATTTGAATCTTTGATCTTTGTGTTATGCCACCACCAGCCACTATCACTAACCGCTCAGCCATTAATTTGAATATTTTCATTGAGTGTTATATCTCATAGTGATGTGTTTTTTGTTTAAGTAAACATCATTGTTCACACTGTTTTAGTAACACCCTACCCTGTTTCAGAAAAACATTCCTCTGATGGAGGCTGTGGTATATGATATTAATAGACCAGTTATACACATTTTTTCCACACATTTTGCAGAAAAATTGTTTTACAATGGCAGTTTAAAATGATGCCTATGCATGTTCCCACCATTTTGTGTTCCCTTGTAACCACATATGAAGACTACTCCTCCCTCTCTTGCCCCTCTCATTTTCATTGCCACATTTTCTGTGTCATTTTCTAGGTGATGTCATCTCTAAAGAGTGACTGCTTAGTTAAATTAAGTTTATTGAGGAATCTGCCACAGCATTTTGGCAAACAAAGCCATTAAAAAGAGTGGCCTGCAAAAGCAATTTGCAACAATGCAGGCAGAGGGTTTCTTGCAATATCAGCACAGCCATGTGCATTGTTGCGGCATTTGATAAAAGTAACACCAACATAATATTTACTTCTCTAAGTGAGCTGGTAAATCATTTTTTGATGAACACATGTTTTGTTCCTGAAAACATCCACAATTGTATAATTCTACTAGAGTTATTAGTTCTCATAAAAAAAGCAATGCTTGTACAGGAGAATTCTCTTTTAATTAAGAATTTTCACTATCGTCGGTTGACAGTATTTTGCGTTTACTCTTTGAATCTTGCCCACTCAAATTTATAGTCCAGCATTGCTCAGCTTTGAGCTGTATTTACCAACTGCCTTTTTTATGTGTGAATATAAAAGATATTTTATGTATGTCAAAGTAGTTTTGAAATAATGGAGTCACTTTAACATGTGCCTAAGTGTAAAGAAACTCTTCTTTTAATACAGTATGCATACATTGACTTTTCGCTCTTTTACTGTCTCTCCCATGTGTTTCTTAGTTGTGAGTCTGGAGGGCCGAGCAGTGCATTTGGCCACCTTGGTACAGGAGGCTGAGCAGCGGGTGTCAGAGCTTCAGGCCCAGGTTGGAAGTGAGGGTCCTGGTGAGCAGGAGGGATCTGACCAGGAGAGGCAGCTAAAGGCCTGGGAGTGGAGGCTCCGGCTCTTCCGACGCATGCAGACAGGGTTCCAGCATGCTAGTAAGGCTACAGGATGACTTTGATGTAGAGCTGGGCGATAAATTGATTTGATCTATTGATTCGAATTTATGGTTTAGGACAATGTTTAAAAATTTTAATTGATTTTCACTTTAATTTGGGTAATTACGGTACAGAACTGCTGCTAAAAAGCAGGTAACATTAGCGGAATCATTTTCCCATAGTATCCCATATGAGAAGAACGTGGAAAGACATTACAGATGCGTTGGCGTTTCACATCGTATATACAGTTGAAAAGCCTGGATTCATCCACATGCTGAATACAGACGACCCCAGATACGAGCTACCAAGCTAAAAGTATTTGTTGCCCTGCCCCATCTATACAACGTGAAAAAAATCGCAAAGCAGCTGGAGGATGTGTTGTTTTACTCCACTACGACAAACCTTTGGTCCAGTCGAACCATGCAGCCCTACATGAGTTTGATGGCACATTTTATTACTGATGATTGGACTCTGCAAAGTGTCTGCCTCCAAACAGCTTATTTCCCTAGTGACCACACCAGCGAAATAAACACCCAGGGGCTGAAAGATGCATTGGGCTCCTGGAACCTCTGGGAAGACTGACACATGTGCATGACTACAGACAGTGGCACTAACATGATCAAAGCTCTGAGACTGAATGAGTGGACCAACCTCCAGTGCTTTGGACACCAACTGCACAACGCCATTGGTAAGTGTCTAAATGGCAATGCGTAATTGCATTTATTTGTCTGAATAGTGCTTTAAATATAAAAGTTTATTGACTGATAGATTAATGAAGCCATACTCAACATTCTTAATTACTTAAACTTAAATAATTTTCTAGTATAAAAATAGATTTTTTTAATTTCATTTCATTTGAATCAAATGCATACATATTTCCACAAAATGCATCATATATAGCACACATACACTGTGTATGTGTGCATGTGTGTGTATGTACCTGTGTGTTTGTGTCCTTTGTATGCATCAATAAAATTTTGAAAGGTGAAATAATTTTTCTAACAGAAAAAAAGACTTGTTTAGACTTTTAAGCCTATATACTGTATGTGTGAATGTAGTCCATGTCACAGTACTGATTGTTTGTTTATTTTTTCTTTCTTTTTAAACAGAGAATGGTGTGAAGGACCCACGGATTGAACATGCCATTGGGGTTTGTAAAAAGGTTATCAGTGCTTTTTCCTTCAGCTGGAAAAAAAGAAGAGATGGCTGTAGTACAGACTGAGCTCAGTCTACCCAATCATCAGCTTATCACAGAGTCCCCAACCAGGTGGGGTTCAAGGCAAAAGATGATAGAGCGAGTCCTGGAAAAGGAGAAAGCCATAGCCCATGTCCTGGGGTCAGAGAAGAAAAGCAGGCACCTTGTGCCCACATGGCAAGACATAGATGTATTAGAGTCAGTGAATAAAGCCGTGAAACCACTGCAAGATTTCACTGACGCCCTGTCTGGGGAGGCTTATGTCAGCGTCTCCTACATCAAACTGGTGCTCCACCATGTGCTCAGAAGCAGTCTCCTACAGCCAGAGGAGGAAGACACTGAGCTCACAAAAAAACAAAACATACTGGGGTACCTTAATGACAAATACAGTGACCCTGTCACAGATTAACTCCTGGACATGGCCTCACTGATGGACCCCAGGTTCCGGACAACTTACATTGACCATGACAAGGTGGAACAAATTAAGAAAAGAGCTGTCACAGAGCTGATGTCTCTGCCCACTGACAAAATCACACCACAGCCTGGCCCAGCTGTGCAGGTGCACCAAGAAGAAGCTCATCCTGAACCGAAGAAGAAAAAAACTTTAGCAAGCTTCTTCAAGAAGAAAGTGCCATCTTCCTCCCAGTCAGAGGCAGACAAAATTGAAACTGAGCTGGCAACCTACTTGTTGTCCCCTGACACAAACCCAGACACTGATCCACTTCAGTGGTGGAATTGCCACAAAGCAAACTTCCCAAGGCTCAGTAATCTGGCCAAGAAATACCTTTATATCCCTGCTACAAGTGCCCTGTTAGAGAGGGTCTTTAGTGTTTGTGTGTGTGGGGGGGCATTGTAACATGCCACAAGGCATGTCTCGAGCTAGAGGCAATAGACTGGCTTGTGTTCCTTGCAAAAAACTTTGAAAGACATTACAAGCATGTTTTTTCTTAGGGATACAATACATTTTTTTAAGAGGCACCTTTTTTTTTTTTAAAGTGAAATTTGGTGAAAGTTAGATTTGCACTTTATTAATCCCAATAGGGAAATTCATCTTTGTTTATTTTTTAAAATAAAAACAAAACATATTTGAATAATTCCTTTGTCTTTGTTTGTTTTTATGGGAAAAAAATCAGGTGACTTTATTTTTAGGCCATATCACCTAGACCTACTTGGTTGGTTGTTACAGAGATTCTTTTACGTGCTGAACAGTTAAGGGAAGTTTGCTGCTCAGATCACTCCAGCAGTCCAGCAGTCATCTTTCATCGTTTTCATTTTTGCACCCTATTTCTCTGCTGGCATTCTGTCTGGACTGAGTTAATGGCTTCCACACTGGGAAGCCTAGCACACGACTCTGTGTGTGTCTGTGTGTGTGCAAACATAACACGCCTGCATTACTGCTTTAATTTTTTATAGGCATTTCATGACACGCTTAGTGGCAGGGTAGACAGCCATGCCACCCCCTGAAAACAGACACACTCACACACACACTCTCTTCCACCCAAACCAATCTGCACTTTGATGCAAAAAGATCGTTCCCCTCTTTGTAATTCCACATACTCATGTAGTTTGATGGGTAAGTTCTGGGAGCACGGATGGAAATTATACACTACATGTCAAAATTATGTTTATGTAGTTACATTCACAATCACAATCAATGACATCCTCGCTTCTTCTCAGTGTTAATTGAGTTGACATTGATTTGTGAAGATGGTAGATTACAGATGCACCGTTGTTGTCATTTCCATCCATTACTGACTGTAAATTGCTTCAATGTCAGAACCACCCATTACTTGACAAACTTTTCCCACTTCTGAAACTGAGCACTGCGTTGTGCAACAGACCAGGAAGGCTAAATGATGTCATCACAGTTAGCTGCCAGTTGTATGTGCTCGCTTCATTATAATGGTTATGTTACGTCCCCAAAAGGGCTAGGGGATGAGGGGAGTAACAAATTAGTTTATAACCCCAGGTTTTTTTGAAAGGAGGTAGAGGAAAACAGTTGTATGACAAAAGAATAACAAATTTAATTAGCAGAATAAATAAATACAAGGTTCAACAGAAATGTGTGTCTTCAAACTGGAAGAGGCCGGTCTGCCTATAATAGAGACAACAGACAAGTTATCTTAAAATCAAACCAAGATCCAAAACAGAACTTCACCACCCTCCCTTCTAATCAGGAATCACCTACCAATCACGGTATATAACAATAGGCTCACGCGAGTCACGACCCACAAACACACAGCGCATACGCTGCCATCAGGCCCACTGGCACCCATCATCAGTTCTCCCCAGGCTTTTAAGATCCCACTCCTGATTAGAAGTGGACGCAGGTGATCCCCAGGTAATGAGGAAAAGACACAGGGCACACACAAACAAATACACCCACAGCACTTCGGCCATAACACACCCTCACATAAGAACAAACTAGGTTTTTTCTTACACAATAAATACACAAAACATATTAGCTTTTCTATGTAGCAACACATTTCCATCTGCAATAGCAGATAGGTAACCACGATGTGCCACCTGAACCATGTTTTAAGGTAGTCATCTCACCCTCGGGACAGTGCGTCAGCCACCACATTGTCCGACCCCCTCTTTGTGTCTGATCTCAGTGTTGAATCCCTGCACCAGCAGGGCCCAGCACATCTACCGTTGGTTCTGGTTGTACATTTGGGACAGAAACACAAGAGGGTTATGGTCAGTGTACACAATCACAGAAGCTGGACTGGAAAAGTGGGGACCAGAGAAATGTTTTTACTTAAATCACATGTGGCACCGACAATAACCTTTTGCAGCTCTGACTGGCGCATCTTAATGGCTGTTTCAGCCTCCAATCTTTTCAGCTCCAACTCTGTCATGAGCTGAAATTCCCATTCCTCCTTCCTTTCCTAAGTCTCCAGCTGAAGACAAGCTAACCTCAGCTTTAATCGGGCATTCAACTTAGAGCCAGGAGATGACTTGACCGAGACTGGATCGAACCGTGGCAATGTGAATGGCTTTACCTCCGGCCCATCATCCCTTATGCCACACATAAAATCAATAAGCTGCGGCTCGGTCGCCTCTCCCACCCGAGGAGCAACGCCGTTAGCACCCAAAGGCTCCGTTGTCTCAGTGCAGCTCCCGCCCACAGACCACAATAGTGTCCACTGGTTTGGTGGCCTTGGCCAAAAGTAGGATTAACCACAAACTCATCCAAAACAAACGCTGCCATACTCCCCTAAAGCAAAACAGCGAAACAAAACACCATAGCCTGCAGCTAGCCCAGGCTAACATACTAGCCCGTTCACAACAACTAACATCTACCAGCGGCAAACACAATGAGCCTGTTGCCAGATGTTACCCGCAGTCATTAACACTTTGCCGAGCCTTACAAAACACAAAAAACTTCCCCAGATCCTGCCTAACTCATACTTTACCTGTGTATCTTCTGGGGCGTACCAGGCACAAGGCAATTTGAAAGGCTACACATCAGCAGACGAAGCCCTGAAATGCCAACCACGGCTTTCTCACACTGGGGTGGGTGCTGTATCCTATAGTACACACACTAGACCTGTTTCAGAAGCAGGCTGTCTTACACAGCTCACACTCCTACTATTGGAAGCCTCAGGAACAGGGCCAAAGGCTCCATTGTCTCAGTGCAGCTCCCGCCCACAAACCACAATAGTGTCCACTGGTTTGGTGGCCTTGGCCAAAAGTAGGATTAACCACAAACTCATCCAAAACAAACGCTGCCATACTCCCCTAAAGCAAAACAGCGAAACAAAACACCATAGCCTGCAGCTAGCCCAGGCTAACATACTAGCCCGTTCACAACAACTAACATCTACCAGCGGCAAACACAATGAGCCTGTTGCCAGATGTTACCCGCAGTCATTAACACTTTGCCGAGCCTTACAAAACACAAAAAACTTCCCCAGATCCTGCCTAACTCATACTTTACCTGTGTATCTTCTGGGGCGTACCAGGCACAAGGCAATTTGAAAGGCTACACATCAGCAGACGAAGCCCTGAAATGCCTACCCCCGACAGAGAACTTTATACCCGCCTAGGATTACCCCAAAAATAAGAAAGGCAACACAATACAATAGTGCCCAATGGAAGAGCTGACAACAACCCAGCTGGACATTCACCTGTCTAATTGGGGAAGCTGTTTAAATATTTAACAAAGGCTAGACAAAAACCCAGAAACACCTAAACATCAATATTCACTGCAACAACCACCAGACATAATACACAAAGAAAAAAACTGGCCTCTAAATGAAACAATTTTCGGATCTCCTTTCAAAATTGATCCCGGACGAAGTCCCCAAATATGTTACGTCCCCGAAAGGGCCAGGGGATGAGGGGAGTAACAAATTCATTTATAACCCCAGGTGTTTTTTTAAAAGGAGGTAGACCAGGAGACAAGGAGGTAATGTGCAGTGTAGGATCTTAGTCTGCTTGTGTTTACCTTTCTGTCTCTCTACTTATTTACTTGTCATCTTTCTGTCTGTCTGCCTACCCAGACTCTCCAGATGCTCCCAGTGTAGCTCGCCTGTCTGTCAGCAGCAGCACCAGTCTAAGGGTGGACTTCCAGGAACCTCTCTGCGTCAACTCTGCTGTGGTTACCAAGTACAAAGGTCAGTCACCGTGCCCATCCCACTGCTTCACTTAGAACCACTCAGTATCACAATATGTAAACATCTTTAAAACTTTTTAAAGTGTTAAAAAAAATAATGTCACAAGCATTTTTTAATTGTTCAATACCATTTTTTTCCCTCAAGTTGTATACTGAAGACACATTAAAAAATGTTTTTTGTGGTTGTGTATGTGTTTGTGTATATTTTCAGTGAGCTGGAGCAGTGCTCCTTCATTCAGTCCTTTGCTGGGTGAGATGGTGGTGGAGGACACCACTCTGCTACAGTGCAACATCACTGGACTCACTTCTGTAAGTTCTGCCAAAATCTCCGTTCCACCTTTATATTGACAGTCTGAACTGTGGAATCTTTTTCAGTATGATCAGTCAATCAGTAGGAATCAGGAAGAATCTTAGGCAGGATCCAAAATAACAGATTCAAATCTCTTATATGTGATGCTGTCAAAAGGTAACACTAGAAGCTGCTCCACTGACAATAAATTTTGTGTATTTATCCTCCCCTGCACATCACACCATTTTCACATAAACCTAGTGAAGTAGTCATATTTCCTCTGTTCCCACCTTAGTTTCTAAGAACTACCAGATAAAAAGAATATAGTCCTGCATCATCTGGTAGTTTATGGGTGACAAAGCAATACAAAGAACCACTAAGCTCTAGCTTCTCCAGCTGTTGGTGCTGACCGCAAAAAAATTTAGAAGCCATTCTCCCACATGAAGGCCCCTGATATTATTTACATACGAGCTTGAGGCGTTTGCTTAGGCGACATTTGAAGGCATTTCCCAAGTGACTCTTCGTTATTACATACATCAAACTCCACACACAAGTTGTAGTCACCATCAATCCCAAATGATGGGGGTGAAAGACTTGTGGCCTTGCTAAAAACACAATTGGAAAACACAGTTTATTTGTTATTTGTTGAAACTCTTGGCTGCTGACCATTCATAAGCAACAGTTGCGAAACAGCCTCCAAAATGATTAAAAGAGCAGCTTGGTAGCCTGCCACCTGATTTATGTTTGGCATTTTTAAGTGTTCATGTAGACAAATGGACGCTTCACTGGTTGTTTGTTATTGTGTGAGAGAAACCCCTTCCCCCCTTTAAGACCCCTGCTGCCAGCCAAAGCTCACTCCTGTCACATGGCAGGGGTCAAGGCGAGGTCAGGAAGTGTCGGCGGCTGGTTTGATTGATCTGGCTGAGAAAGGAGAGACAGAGGCCTGCTGTCTGCACACTGGGCACAGAGACAGACAGAGCTTTTAGATAGACCCTTCACCCTCCACACACACAGACATACACACACTGAATTTAAGACAGACAGGGACCTAGCACGCCTATGAAAATTCACAGACACTGTTCTTTAGGTTGTAGCTGTGTGTGTGATGACATTTTGCCTTAACTGTCATGTGTTCTGTCCTTACAGGGGACCTATTACTATGTCCAAGTGTCAGCCTACAACATGAAGGGCTGGGGCCCTCCACTACTTTCTACCCCTGCCTGCGCGGCACCTTCCAGTAAGTCACTATTGTGTGTACGCATATGTGTATGTTCATGTGTGTGTCTACATTTTACATAAAGCAAAACATAAAACTTCCACTTAACAACCAAACAAGACCTCTGAAGGGTTTTCGCTGGCCTCACTAAATTAACACCACTGCAAAATAGTTTTCACACAGGACTTAGCTGCAAGATGTGTGTGTCCTGGATGAAAGATACAATCTCTCATCTCTCATCTCTCATCTCTCAGCTTTCCCACACATAAAGGGACTGGGACATTGCATCATTTCACATCCACGCAATCGATTTGGTTATTCCATCGTCATTCCGACGTTGTTTTGACATCATTAGGGGGTGACAGCTGGACCCTCCTCGGCCAGCAGGCTGGGTGGGTTTCGGGACCCCCTCTGCGGACGTCAGTGTGTGTAACCATAGCCTCAGGATGGTGTTTGGGGCTGGCTGGCAGAAGAAGCTGCCCGGGTTCAGCCAAGAAGTTAACCGTGAAGTCATGTGCAACAACAGCTGAGGTGTTGACTCACCACAGCAGCTCTGACCCTCTTTCTCCCTTTCTTTATCTATATGTCTATCTATCTAGGTTTTCTAATAAGTTACAAAGGGCAGATTGATGACTTTAAAATGTTTTCTTTTGTATATAGTTTTTGTTTGGCCAAACAGTATAGGGTTACATTTGTTGTGTTGTAAGTTAATTAATTTATGTGAAGTAATTATTTCAGTGTATTGATTTATTAGATGAGTTTCATGATTGCTGTTTGTGTTCAGCATGCAAGTCTGTACAGTTGGTACACACCTAAGAGAGTGAACATAGGTGCTGTGATTGTGTGTGTGTGTTGGCACACTTCGGGCACATCTGGGGAACACATGAACATGTTTGTCCTCATCAGCACACCGTGTTTTTCAGCAAGTGTGTGTGTGTGTGTGTGTGTGTGTGTGTGTGTGTGTGTGTGTGTGTGTGTGTGTGTGTGTGTTGTGTGTGTGTGTGTCTTCATTTTAGGAGACTGGGCTTTCCCTCTCGTTTTTTCTACTGTCCACCTCCCTCCCTCCCTCTCTCAGAGCTAATTTCGATGTTGCGTGTTTGTGTTTTCCATTTGGGCCTACCACTGGAAATATTTGCATGTCTGTGCTGTAGCACGCGGCGCGGCCCCAACAGTGGGGGCCTTATACCGGGCTATGGACGCCCATTAAAGGGCCCGCTTGTCCTGTCGGGACAGGCACCTTTCCGGGAATAGAGCTTACCGTGTTTCAGCCCCACGCACCCTCCGGGGGGCTCCGGGAGAGGGAGTTGGGGTGGGGGTGATGGGGGATGGGTGGTGGTTGATGGTGGTAGGGGGGCGGGTTATCGCTGACACATCCTCAAGTGAGCAAGCAAGGATGCTGGCTTACTAACACAGTAGGCAGAAGGTGCTGAAGGATCATTTTTTGCAGAGCTGGTCATCTATGAGGAGGGAAGGGAAAGTGTGTGTTTGTGTGTGTTTGTAATACAGTATACAGTAAGTAGGTTTTCAATGTTTTTTATGATGGTTTGTAAGTGTGTATGATTGGAGGAATGAGAGAAAGACAAGAGACACAAAGAGAAATAGAAACAGTCAGAAATGTATTACAATAAATGTACAATAAGAGTCTTTTGCTTCTGGAGGCATAGTGGGATGTGTGGTGTGTTACTTTCCTCACTTTCTGTCACTGGAGCAGCCACACCATATTTGTGTGTCTGTGTACATGTGTGTGCGCGTGTGTGTACATACTAACTGTTCGGAGCCCAAATATATGCAGGGCAGCCAGTAGCAGTGGTGCTCAGTAGGTCTGTCTGTCAGCCAACCACGGCTTTCTCACACTGGGGTGGGTGCTGTATCCTATAGTACACACACTAGACCTGTTTCAGAAGCAGGCTGTCTTACACAGCTCACACTCCTACTATTGGAAGCCTCAGGAACAGGGCCAGCCCAAGAATTTTTGGGGTCCCAAGCAGAATTTGATTACCCCCCCCATCCCCAGACTAATTTCACCTAGAGTCCCACTGATGTATGTGTCAGCACTGTATGGACATACAATAGTGAAAGTGTCACATCAGCCAAGTATGATCTAGATTCACTACAGTTAAAATCACTTAAAGAAAATTTACTGTATTAACTTGTATTTTGAGCATTTCATAACTTAGTCTCTGGGCGCCTGCTGCTGAGTAGTGTGATTCTGAGGCATGCTTCAAATGAACAAGTTTTCCATAAAGGTTAAAACATGAAGTCCAATTTAGTTTCATCTAACCAAAGTTATTGCTCCATAGTCCATAGATCCAGGTTCACCAATTTCAAATAAACCAAATAATATTCAATCTTTCCACTGTGAGCACAATCTGTAGCTACCCAGTAGCAACCTGTCTGTAATAAAAATCTTACAAGGCTTGCACATCCAAAAAACAAGGAACTACTGCAGGTAGTCAACGCCGGTTGATGTTTCTTTATTCATAGAAAAAGAATAAACTTCTGGACTGATCTACAATCAAATGAAGACTGTTGGTCTGAAAAAATGACAAATACAAGTGGAAAATATATAGAACAAAGAAGGATGTCTCTCTTTGTTCCAGTTGTGTTGAAACTGCCATTTGGGAATATTAGAAGTTTCAAACTGTAATTACACACTAAGAAGCCTATACCCAGTACCTGATGTACCTGAATACCTATTTTGCAGGACCAAACATACAGCAGGCATCCTGTATGTCAGCTCATCTCTGTAAACCTGTAAAAAATGTCTTCAAGCTAATACAGTTATATTGGGAAATTCCTGGCTACTGTAGATGATGTAGCAGAAATCACACTGTTAAAGTAAGTCTAAACGAAGTCTGACAAGACAAGACACCATCTGAGTTTAGCATATTTGCTAATTAGCACCAAAGCACAGCTAAAAGCTCATTATTTTTTGCAAGTATCCAAGTATTGGACAAATGACATTTTTGACCTGATGATGGCCCTTAACAAAAATTAAGGGATAAACAAAGTTGTTACAATTTAACATAAGGGGAACATGAATGTCTGTACCAAATTTCATGACAATCCATCCAATACATGAGCAAGAGCAAACCCCAGAGACCACCATTGTTTGGCCAACCGGCTGACCGATAGACTGACACTGCGATCTTAGAGCCATTCCACTAGCATGGCTCAAAATTGTCTTGCAACTAGGGCATAACAGTAAAATATTTAATAATAATCTTTATTACCTCTGTCTGCAGGTTGGAGGGATATCGATGGCCGTGCTCCACGTCAGAGAGGCCAGAAGGAGGCACTAGACCAGCTTCTGGGACAGATAAAAGAAGCTCACCGCCACTGTGTCTGCCATGGTATCAACAACTTTTTGATCGATTTAGTGGCCGTGTTTACCAAAAAGACCTAACAGTAATATGAGAGCTTTTGCATGGTTGACTCCTGGTGAAACCCAACCCCCAAACCTGGTAGTGATAGTGACTTGGTGTATTCACTGAACTACACATGAGCACATGTTCATACTAAATAAACTGCCATTGAGTTTAAATATGGAATTACATACAGCAAATATACCACAAATATACTTTAAATATACCCTAACTTCAGATCAGTTTTTAGTACTTTTATAATTTAGTTTTTAGTACTGATATCAGTTGAAGTAAAGTGCAGAAGTTAAAGTGAAATGCACCCTGAGCTGTGGTATGAGCTTCTGACATTAACCTGAGCTTCTGTCATTTTCACTACCCCCGTCACATTTTAAACAAACACATCTGAATTTTTAGCCACCATCTAGTTCATGTTTCAGAAATATTCTTGGTGTAAACAAACACGAACATGAGCAATGGACGGTTCAACTCGCAGGTGCAACACGTCTCAGCAATTGCTGTGTTTCATCTCACCTTGACAGACACTTTACAATCTCAAGCACGACAAGTACTTTGGGGGCCATACACCCTAAGACGGCATGCCACCTCAAAAATAATACCCTCCCCTCTGTCTCAACAATCCCCCACCCCCTTATATGTCTTTCCATGACTCAGCCCTTCCTCTACTGAATACCTCTCTCTCTGTGACAAAATGCAGATCAACTTCTCTCACACTCAGGCTGTTTATATCCCCAAACACTGCTGGCTGTAAGCTGGTCCCATAAGTGTCAAAACCTGTCCACACTGACTCTTTTACATGACAGCAAACTACATTTAGCATTGAGAAAGTTGTCTCTCTTTTTCTTGCACACCCACATTCCCAAACACACTCACCCACTTACTATTGTCCACTGTGGCCTGACCATATTTGCAATAGGGCGCGATGCAATATAATAGTCAGTATTGAGTGGCTCTTGGTTCTTCAGACGGCGACTGATTGAGCTTGAGAGTTCAGGCACGGTAGCCAAGGTGGCGTGTCCCGGGGTCATGTTTGTTATTCCTGTAAGAGACGAGTCCTGGGCTGGAGTCGAGAGAGGGCATAAATTAACACTGACTACTGCTGCCTCCCCCCTCCACCCCCCACAGCCCGCCAGTCGTCCTGTCTACTGTCCATACATATACACACATAAAGATAGACAGGCACATACATAGATACACATGTACATGAACAGACACAAATATTCAAGTACATACTCTCTCTTTCAACTCTCTCCCACATGTCCATGTACACACCCATCGTAGCCCGGCTTATAGCCCACGCCACATTCTCCCTCTTGTCCAAACACTATTAATTAAACTGTGAAAGAGGCCTTGACTAACACAGGCACCCCAGCAGTCGGCCCTACTTGTCTGTCTTACTCAGTGTCAAACAGGGACTGAGGCCAGAAGGACTGGAGCTGAACAGACTCGCGAGTAAAGAGAAATGTGGGGAGGAGAGAGGGGTCGAGGGGCGCTGTTTTTTCTTGTTACTCCACCTCGACTTGTCCACCTGAAGAGAAAATTTGTTCTTTTTGGGGCCTGAATGGGGGGATTTATTGACTTTTAAGTGGCCCGGGTCTGGAGTAAGATCACCTGGGAGGGGAGGGAATCTGTGAAGGGTTTGGGACTCAGGGTTTCTAATGAGTTGGTTGGTGCGTTATCTCACCAACAGGCGCCCACACAAACACACACATACATATATACACACACCTCCCTCTCTTGCCTCCAACCCCCTCCAGGCCCACTAAAAATAAACATGTCCCCACAGACTTAACTGACCTCCCTGTCAGTGAGTGGCAAAGGGTTAAGACACATACAGACACACACACACAAATTATTACAGCTCCTTGGCTCCACTCATATGGCTACAGCTCAAGACATGCCATGCTCCAGCAGCTATAGTATATGCAGGTAAACACACACACACACATACATATACACACAGTTAGGGTCCCTCTGGGACCTGAGAGCTAGTGGTTCCCTCAAGGCCCGTAGTCTGCTGTTGGCAGCCAGCATGACTGTCAAATGGTGCCGCGCCACTGGAGCACATGAAATGTTGAAAAACATTCCACTCCGACCGTGTTGTTGGACGTGTCAGGTTGGTTGTCAATTAGGTAACGACCTGTCACTGGAAGAGATGTTTCTAGAGTTTGTCAGGACAGAGGTATTCATTGGTATTAGCAAGAAAATCAGAAAACCGATCAGAGTCGTGCCACAGTTTCTCACAAATGCTCCGACTTTAAGCATCAAAAGCATCAGAATATTCATTCAAAAGAAGTAATCTGACTCAGTTATTCTGTTGCCATGAAATTAACATATTTTCTCTGTCTTGTCAACACAGAACAGTGTAAAGCTCCACCACAAGTGAGGAAGCACTCAGTATCCAAAAGCCTGCGCCACCTCTTCCAACCCACCAGCAAATTTGTTAAAAGCTTGAAAAGGTAAATATATTTTTGTCCAACTTTCCTCCATGAACTGTGATGTAAAAATAGTTGACTTCCATGTTGTAGACTTTTGATATGAAAGGAATTGCAATTACTATGTGTAAGGCAAATTTAGTGTTTAATTTGTCAATTTACATATATTTTCGATTAGTACCCATTTTGGAAAGAACACATTATATCCATTATTGAATATTAAATATACTACTGATTGTGTGTCATGACTGTGTCATGGTTTGCATGTCAGAAACTAGCTTTTGGGTCTACTATCACATTTTTAAAAATATGTAGTCATTTTGAGAACGCACACACAGTGAAGTGCAAACCAGTGTAAGCTTTATTCACCAAATGTTTTCAGCTATCTTGCATTCAGACACCAAGGCAAGAAAGCCAAAAATGTTTGATGAATAACTCATGGTGTACTGGAGAAGAGTTGTGCAATGTGTCATTTTGATATTTACCCATTCAGTGCAGTAGTGTTTCTTTTGTAACGCGTGGACTTTTTCTTTGTTACTTTCCAGAGGTCTCTATCTGACATCCATATTCTACAGAGATGACAATGTGTTGGTGACTCCAGAGGACCAGATTCCTATTGTGGAGGTTGAAGATTCCTACTCCAGCTCTCTCATGCAGGACTTCCTCTGGTTTACCAAGGTAGACAGACAGACAGAAAAGAAGAGAGAGAGAAAAAAAAATAAAGAAAGAAACATATAAGAACAAACTTTGATATATTTCTCAGACAATTGATGACCTACTACACACCCATTAATACAGTCATCATGTAACTGATACAAGTTAAGTTAATAAACAAATAAACAGAAATTATTTATTTGGATGATGCTAAAAATGGGTTTTTGTTTTTGTTTTTAGCAATTTACATGGACACATTTTAACAAATTCTTACATTATCCATCAGTTATTTAGCCTGGCATCACCAGACTGAACCTCTCAGTTCATTTTTGATTACCAAGGGGCATTATCAACAGGCGGAGACCAAAATGCCTCTGGACACAATTGGAAAGACCTACAGCCAATCAGAGCAACGAAACGTGCTGAGCGACACATACAAGTTGGAGCGGTGCTTGGTCTGTTTTGAAGCAGAAAAAATCATCATCATATTTGATCAGCACTGCCTGGTTTGACAGTTTGATCTGAATGTCGTGAGACTGGTGCCTTGCGCTGTATCAACCAGTCAGAGCAGCCAAACGTGTGACATGTGACTTCAAATCTGGGCTGGTAATGCTACTCTGTCAGCCACTGTATCAAACCCACCCCATATTAGATAAACGGCTGTGATTTGTCCGACCGAATCCAGGATGAGTGGAAATCTGTTTGAATGGGAGAGGGGACAGATATACCTGCCAGAGCTAATGAAACATGAGCTCTGCAGATTTGTCTGGTTCCCAGGCTATCAGTTATTAATACTCAGCTGCAAACAGAACAATAGACCATAAGCTGATGTTTTGCTACCAGATGCATTTGAAAAACTTTTTGTATGTGTGCATCCAATCCATGTGCCAGGTATCATATCTATGGGAGGAGATTCTCTGGCTGCAGCAGTGTCTCAGTCCTTCCCAGTCGTCCTGTTCCTGTACTCTGCAGACACGCCTCAAGATGCTGCAGGCTGTCTCTCAGCTGCAGGTAGTACAATGCTCAGTAGACTTGCCCTCAATATCACAAACTATTAGGACTGTGGTTTTGTAACTGAAATTGTTGTGGTTATGGTAACTATGACCTCATAACTTCATGGTCTGAAAAGTTTTAGTGAATACCCTCATTCTATGCATTGTCCTTCTGCTCTAAACAGAGACAAAAGGACCTAACAGCAGTACAATTATTATCTGATGTCTTTCCTCAGGGAATGCTGGGAACCCAGGACCTCGGTCAGGTGTATTTTGAGCCAATCAAAGACAAGCATGGTAACGCCCTGCTGGTGCTCCTGAAGGACATGAATGCATGTCCCAACCTGGATGGTGTTCGCTGGACGCAGCTTTGCAAACTCCAGCTCCAACGCAAGTCCATCTCGTCCCCAGATGAGCCCACTGCCTTGGACGTGCTTCTCATCACACTCCATGTGAGTCCTACAGGAATAGAGGGGCAGTGATTGGAAGTTAGTTCAGTTGTGGAAAATGGGTTATTTTTGCTTTTGTTTTGGAGACAGGCTGCTTCCACAGCAGTCAGGAATGGTAGGAGTTTTGTCAGCAGTGGTTGTGGTTTTTATCAGGCTCATTCTTTGCATTTTTTGTTACCCGGAGATTTAGCAAGATGAAACACTTTGTCAACAACAAAATGCCCCCAAAAGCACTGCAAAACATTTATTTATTGGTATCACTCTAATGTTTTTAAACTCTCATTCACAGAAAACCAGCAAACATGAGGCTCCGTGGCTCAAACAATAGGACTGTAAATTTAAATGTGCTTCCAATTATGAGTGCTTGTGCAGACACTTTATTTAGACAAACATTAATCATCATGACTCTCCTCTTCCATTTGTCACCTTCTTTGTAAGGACGCACATTATATTGACTTGCCATCAAATAAATTAAAATGTCATTTCAGGTCTTGGACCCATGCCAACCCAGCATGAATGTTAAACATTTCAAAGTCACTTTACTTTTAAAAGCTGCTCATTCAGGCTGTGGAAATTGGACAGCTACATTTGAATTTCAGCATTGTGGGCGTCATGATGATAATCTAGCTAATTGTTGTTGTTTTGTGTTTTGTAACTAATGCTGTGTGGCTGTTTTGTTCAGAACAACCACAATCTGGATCTAGACCACAAGTTGATTTTGTCTATATAGCCTGGTAAACTTGATACGATTGTTGCAATGCTGTTTTGTCTCCAATGTAAGATGGTTTGGCCTTGTGGTTTCAAAACAATGGTGGAGACTCCCTTTGGCAAAACCACATTTCACTGAAATATTTGTTTTGTGGCCAGTTATGAACAAATTGTATGATGAAAGACATAAAATGTGCTGATGGGCTATTTTGCAGTGCTGACTCCCACTTTAAACATGTTGGAACAACTTTAGACTGAAGTCTCTCAAGGACTAACAACAGCAAAACATGAAAACAAAATAATTTTAATGAATAAGAGGATGCTTACAAAATTAGAATCAATGTCACCGCACAATCAACCCCAGTCAACACTGCCATACCGTCCTCTTAATTAGTCTCTGTCCACCTGCTGTTTCCAGGAGAAGCTGGCGTATCACAGGCGAAGCAGGAAGATGTTGTCTCCAGGCTTATACCTGGGCTACCTGAAGCTGTGCACATCAGTGGAGCAGATCAGAGCGCTGGTGCCCCAGAAACTCCCCAATGTCCTCTGTCACACCAAAATTCGGGATAATAGCAACGTATCCAGGTGGGGATCATATGCCTCTTAATTTGTGTCAGTGTATGTTGGTTTTGGACGGGCGTGAGGTCCAGTGGGTTGAAATTGTCTGTATTTGTATGTGGGTGAAAAGTTGGTTCTTTTCTAAGACAGAAAGTCAGCAGTTTTGAGACACCTGAATATACTGAACAATGACAAAGTTACCTATGAGGTGGATTGATGCACCCTTTATAGCATTTCTGTGAGTGTGTATCCTATGTGTGTTGTTTTAGAGAGGAGTGGCAGTGGCTGCAGGCTCTCAGCTCTCTGGAGGAGTCGCTGGAAATGGACCAAGAAGTACAGAGTGCTCCACATCGCCTCCTACAGGACCTGCGCAGTGCCATCAAGGACCTGATGGCACACATTAATGTCCCTGGCAATCAGGTCAGAGTTAGGCCATAGTCAATCTGAAACGGTGTGTAACTTTGTCCATAAGAATAAGGTTCTATAGTGAGATTTACAACCATTTCTTTACCAAATGCAAAAAAATGTATTTTGTGTAGGACTGATTTTGACTGATACCGTGGCACCAGTAGAAACTCCTCAAAAGATATCCAGCCAAGTTCCAAAGGCAGGCAGTAGCAAGAGCTCAAAGCAATGAAAATGGCTGCAATGGATGATCAGCCAGTTCTGGTTAGACCACTAATTCTACATGATTTCTGTAAAAGAACATGGTTTGAATTCCAGCACAAAGGCAATCATTGTCCATTTGGCTTTAACCTTTTAACACCCAGTGTTCCAACTAGCACTATTCAAAACTTTACAGACTGCTACGATGTACTATGAAAGGTTACATGAATATGAACATATATATATATGTATGTATGTATCGATAGATTAGACATCCGAATGTAGAACTGAAACCTTAAATATGTAGTTTACTAGAGGGGATGGATAGTTTAAAAACAACAAATATGGCTTTAGCACAAAGATACTTTTACTCTTGACCTGCTCCACAAAAGAGCCCAACAGTGTATTAGTGATATGCAATAACCCCTAATTACAGCAAACCATGCAGTTACCATATTCCTTACTTCTCATTCCACTATTGGAGTTGGAGCCTCTGGTTCTACTTTCAAGATACTTAACTGAGTGAAAACTGACTTCATGGTGGCCTAGCCGTCTATGATCCATATCCTGTAACTGTGATTTTTTGTGGTTTGAGTGCCACCAGGGACTCTTTACTACTATCTATCAAATAAAAGCCTTAAAAATAAATACATTTTAAAAGATACAAATGATAATGGTAATCTTGCACAATAAGAACATTGCATGCATATTAAAATGAAATTTAAGTGGACATGATGTCAGTATTCTGTCTCTGCTTTAAGGGTAGCCTTAAATTAGGTTCCAGTGGTTCCAAAGGCCCACTGAGATCACCTGTCTCTGTGTGTCTAGGCACAGGACTTCCGTATCTACAGCCAGGAAGTGTTGGAGTTTGGGGAGAAAGTGTCCTTCCTGCTCCTCCTGCCACCTTCAGATGAAGTGTGCACAGCTCCTGGTCAGAATAACCCATACTCCCCCCGCTCTGGCTTCCTCACCCTGCCCCTGCAGATCTTTGAACTGGGTCAGTATATAAAATTGTAGGCGGTTTCCAAATCTATATGTTTCTGTATTTACTGGCACAGCAATTTACCTTTTTTTTCTTGTTGGATTCCCTTTCTCCCACAGTCCACTTTAATGCATATAGCCCCAGTTTCATTGGCCAGTACTGCAGAGTGTCAGCTTTGCTGGAGCTTGAGTCCCTCATGTCCCAGCAGGCACTAAGGGAGGCCTTCTCCGAGGCCGAGCTCCTTGCTGCTAAGAAGAAACACCAGCAGGTCCAGGAACACATGCAGGTATCTGGAAAAGATATATTTTTACACACTCACTGCTGCAACATCTAGGTGTCTAGATTATGTACTGTAAAACTAGTATTTGTGTGGGAGATGGATTCAAATAAATCCAATAATACATTTGATTGTTACTGAGATCAACTATTATGATCTTGATGATTGTACAACAGCAAATGGAGGAGGTATGGCGTGATGCAAGGTGGATCATGGACGCCTTGCAGTATGCCCGCTACAAGCAGCCAATGGGCGGTATCTTCATAAGCTGGATAATTGACTTTTCCAAGGAAGTGATCCCCGACAAGCCTCCCTCCACCTCCTCTCAGCCAGACTTTATGCCCTCTCCCATGCCTTCACCTGAACCCTGCCGCAAGCACTCAGGTCAGAATCAACTCTTACAACAGAAACATGTCTGATTCTACGGTTAAATGATATAAATATAGGATTTCATATGCAATTTACAAACAGGACTAACATACGAGATATTCTTTATTTATTATTAACAAGTACTTATTCTCACATATTCTGCAGATTTTGCTGGGTTATCAGATGAGGAGGGCTCTTCTGAGGTCTTCCTCACCACCGACAGTGACTACGACTCCAGCCGTGCCCAGAGCCCCCGTGAGCTGGATCTGTTGCCCCCCTCACCGCTCTCATCCTCTGCGCCGCTGGAGCCCCGTGGTTTCCTGCGTAGTGACGGCAGCAGCTCAGGAGGAGGGTTGTGTGGGGATGGACGCGGAGGGGGAGCGCTAAGGGATTCCACGCCAGATGTCCTCCAGGCATCAGAGCTGCTGCACGGGAGGGAAGGTGAGCGGTGTGGTGGAGGGGGAGGAGTTCGGTGTGGTGGGGAAAGGCGCAGGGGGGCCCCGGAGCTGTTTGACAGTGACTTCATCCTACCCAGCAGGCAGATTGAGCTGTTGCACATCACAGAGAAGAGACAGGCCTTCTGTGTGAGAACCAGCAGCCTGGAGTTCCCTTCCACCACCTCAGCCCACCACCAGCCTTACTGCTGCCACACTAATTGCCCCTTGCCCTCCACCTCACCACAGCGAAGATGGCTCAGGCCCTCATCAGTGGAGCGCTGTTGCTCGGCTGAGCGCTGCCTACCGCAACTTCCACCAGCGCGTACGTTATCGCAGGACAGTGGTACACAGAGACTCTCCTCACCATCGCCTGCTACCCTCAGGAAAGGCTGTCATGCCACACTCAGAGTGTACCCACAGTACCGCACAGGCCTGCCAAAGGAGACCAGTGTTAAGGTATAGATATGTTAACGTAATTCACCTTTAAACTGTTGTTGTGTTTGTGACATGCTGGTAAAAGCTGACTGATAGCTTCTCCTCCTGTGTTTCAGCTTTGTGTGACTCCAGGAACATCAGCACGGGAGATGGTCCAGCTGGTGGTGCAGGAAATGAACGTCGTGTCTCGGCGCATGCTCGGCAGCAGCGGAGGCGGTGGTGAACAGGAGCAGTGTGTGTACTACAGTCCTGAACAGTTGAAGCACTTTGGCCTTGTGCTGGTTGTGGATAATAGAGAAAAGTGGCTTCAGGATGATTTCTGTCCCCTGGAGCTCCAAAACCCGTGGCTGAGGGGCAAACTGTGCGTTCGCATTAAGGAGTATTCACCACTAGCGCTCAAACACAGCCAGGCCACCACAGTGTGATACTTCTAGGAGAGAGAATGAGTTAAAGAAAACGTTTAAGAGTTCATGCCATGTGCAGATTTTCTTTAGATAAATGTGTATTGAAATTAAGGAACTGTTACATTTGTACAAACAGGCTCTTAACAGGCTCCTAAACTCTACACTATTTTCTCTCTCACTGTGGTGTTACCGTCCACAACTGCAGCTATAACATATTGTCATGCTGTGTTTTTGTTATCTGAAAGGCTTCTGTTTCCATGAAATGTGTTCTCCCGTATGTAGGACCTTTTTTATGAACATCAGAGACCCTCATATGGACACCAAATGAACAATAACAAAATGGAACAAAGAGAAAAGAGTTTTTTGTGCTGTCAGAAATCATTGGGAAAAAGATTGTGATGCTGAGCAAGATTAATGGAGCGTAACTTCGACTTCTGGCATGATTGACGCCGGCACATCGGGCCATGCACGTTGCCAAAACGTCATGGGCAGCATCGTTGCCTCCCCATCCACACGCGGACACGGCTTTTCCTATGAACTCTCTTATTGTGTCATTCCCAAAGAGCTGTCGGCTGCAGCCGCCCGGCCCCATGTTCCCAGGATGTGGGCTCTGGACCCGGCCCAGAGGGCAGGAAGGAAGAGAGAAGTACAGAGGGGGGCTGGCGTCTCCGCTTGGGGACGCAATCGGCCTAACGATTTGGCCCGTCAGCCTGTCACTCAACTGCTCTTGGCCACTGTACTGTCTGGTAGTGAAGCAGCCAAGCAAGGGGGAGAGAGCTTGATAGAGAGCGAGAGAGAGAGAGAGAGAGAGAGAGAGAGAGAGAGAGGGGCGAGGAGGAGGAGGGTGAAGGCTGAATCTTTTAGAACCTGGCACTGGCTCTCTGGTGCTCTTTTTCTCCCTTTTGCAGCAACAAATCCTCTGTATAGTAGACTCAGTCGTAGTGTAGCTAACATATACAATCATCTCATTTTGTGAAGTAACACAAAATAAAACCAGCTAATTTGGATTTTCACAACAGAGAAAAAACAAGCAATACTTGACTCTTTTTGTTTTTCTAATAGATAGAGAAAAGCATGTAAACCTTCCAGAATTGTGCTGAGTACATCTAACGTACTGTAGTCATGCTGTGCTAAAAGTTAACCAGTTCAGTGTTTTGTTGTGTTTGGTTCAGTGGTATTCCCAGATGCATCAGAAAATGGTGCCCATCAGTCTAGAGCAGTGTCCCCTAAAGGGATTCTATTGTGAAAGGGTTGTTAAGGGGCCCGGTGTTGTTTAGCAAAGTGACACACTGTGTATTCCAGAGTGTCTCCTAAACTGCTTCAAGATAAGTTATATATGAAAGGACTAAACTGTAAGATGGTTAAAAATATATTTTACAGACTCTCAACGAACCATGAGTCATGTGACTAATGAAGAATAGTGAAGGCATCAGTTGGCTAGTTGTCGGTTGCCTTGCTATCTTGTCTGTACTGAAGGCGAAGACGCGGGTAACACGACTGTAAAACTCTACTGCAAAGGAAAAAAACGCAGTAAAGCTTGTTAATCAACCTGCCGCGTTTCTTTATTCTTTCACCTCTATTTAGTTTGACAAATTGTGATTTGTAGCAAGCCAACCTCCCTCCAAAATATGACATTATATCTCCTATGCAACAATTTCTTACTTTTAGAATGCGCACACAGCGAGGCGCAGACAAGTGTAATCTTCGATGCAATTTCATCAAAATTAAAACATCAAAAGATAGCCGAAAACGTTAATAAAGGATGGTGTACTGGAGAAGAGTTGTGTGACGTGTTTTAATCTTGATGGAATTATATCTGTTATGAACATTCATGCAAACATAACTTGTAGTTAATCAGATTTTGAAAACCACATCCCTTCACTCAACAAAACATCAATAAACGTAGTTTTCAATAATCATTTCATACTGAAATGTGTCCATTGTAACATTTTTAAAGTAAAATCTCATAGACCAACATGGTCAAACCCACAGTCAGTGTCGTCTATTAGATAACATTGTAATAGCTCGCACAGCCAATTGTCAGTAAACATGCTAGCAGATTAACTCGCGAGTGCTAGCTTGTCTACCCTGATCGGTTATGTGACCCTCGCCTTGCAAGTCGTAGCGTTCAGTCAAGAGTTTTCCATGACACACAAATTTCTTGCGATTACCTCAATTACCAAAACACTGATGCAGGTATTGCACTTTTGGGATGAACCACATAATAAATAAGGCCTCTTAACAATCTAAACCATCCTTTTTAGTTAATTTTTGGGAACCTGTGCCAAGGTTTGGTTTCTCTGTTCACACTATACAGTCTGTGAAACCTCACAACATTACATTTGAAACAGTCTGTGCATTGTTTACATCGAACACCGCATCTCACACTCACAGAAACTGAAGGCTGTTGTGTTTTATTTATTTTTTTCAGCATACGATAAATACTTTGTTCCTGCTGTAAAACCTCAACCAGGCTCAGCAACATCATTATAATAACGCCCAGCATTTCCAAATGTAGCACCAGAAAGGTCCAAAAGAGGAGAGTTTGATGGGTGAAGTCAGTGGACCTGGCCTCGGTTACTGTAGCATTCCAGGTTCACAGGATGCTGTGGAACCTGTCACAAGGGGAGTTAACAGTGGTGTCTCTCAAAGTGTTTACAGAGTTTAGTTTCCTTACACCTTCAAATATGTGTTTACGTGTAACTACTGTATAACGATGTCTTAAGACAAACTGATGTTATAAGTTGTAATTGGTTTTACTAATGGCTTGAACTCTTGTGTTTGCGCTTAGATGTCTTCTTTATTCACATTGTTAAAGCAGTTTTTACGAGGGCCAACTGCAAAAGCAGATCACACAACCAGAAACCGACCCATGTACATAGACAAACAAGACCAGGGGATGAATGTACTGTATCTGCCCTAAATGTGCAAGTAAGTGAATGTGGGGTTGTCATCACTGCAGAGGTCTAAGGTCAGTGAAGTTATAGGCAGGGGACTGTCTTAAGATTATGCTGGGGGGGGGGGTTAAATTCCCTTTCCAGTCAAAAAATAAAGTAAAGCCCCATGTTTACAAGGAGCTGTTGGCAGATCCATCAGGCGAAGTCATGAAGGAGACATCACGTCACTTTTTTTAAAATCTATTTTTATTGAACAATAAATGAATATTACAAAATAAAAGCCTTAGTTGTTTATGTGGGTTTCTTCTCTTTTAACGGACCGCCGCACACGAGTGTAGGAAGTTTCTAACCTTCATGTGTGTCCCACTGAGCAATAACAACATCTTTAATGTGATATTGGCCTTTTTACACTTCCTGTTTGAGAGATAGACCACTTATAGTACTTTACGCATTAACTGCACTACATTGTCATAGTTCAAGAGCTGAAAAATTCCACCATGATATATATATATATATATATATTTTGGTGCACCTCATCAGCCATAAGGGGCATAACAAGCTTATATTTCAACTATGTGCAGATTAGATTTTCTTTGGGGCTTATTCTTTTAGTTTGGAGTTTCATCCACATGTATGATACACTCCCAAAAGCTGTTCATTCATCTGATACAAATGAGAGTAAATGACAAATAGAGGGCACTTGTTCCTACAGATGCTATATTGCAATGACCTCATTGGTGTTTGCCATCCAGTTGATGAAAACTGAATGGTGGGCAGCTGCAGACAAAATCTCACAGTATAAGTGGTGGGCATGGCCACATGAAGCCTGCAGCATGCACTCGCCAGGGATGAACAATGATGTTACTATTGCCTATGTTGTGGGAGTGTTTTTACCATCATTTTTGTAACAGGTTTGAATAGAGTTTAGGCTTAGCATTAGGAAAATACTTGACATAATGACATCCCCGCCACCAGTTTCAGGGTGATGTGCATTACATCAGCTTTACATTCTCAATGCAGTACTGTAAAGATGAGATATGCATGTTTGTAAAACTACTCATATACTTATACACTTATAGAATACTGAAATATAGTTTGCCAAATTTAGTGCTGAATTTTTCATTATTCATAAGGTTGAATTAACAATACATTTTAGAGGCAGACTATAACATGAAACTACACAGTAAACCTTGGAAAAGGTGATTCCACTCTTTAAAGTGACTGACAATTATATATTTTTGTCAGAACTAATCATCTCCAGACATTAAAGATGTTCTAGATGTTTAACTTCAGGGAACCTATGGCCTCCAGCCAGACTGATGAAACACTTTATTTTGAAAGTTTCGAGCCTGTTGCACCTGTAACCACACCCAGTAGTGATGTAACAGCAGTACACCCATGCATCACTGCAGCAAGGTGAGGTGTTGAACCCAGTGTTGGTGTTCATTTACATAAAAATCTTGCTAATACACACTTTAATTTTCCTAATTGTCAGCATTAATGCATTTAGAGATCTGTGATATTTCATCCAGTCAAACTGTTGAATTTTAAAATTAAACATTAAAAACAAACAATAAATGAAATAACCATGTGATTCATGTATGTATTTACTCTTAAAGGCTACATGTTCACTTGTACAAACTTAAAAGTAATGGAACTAAAAAGACTCATATACATGTGCATTAATGAAGCTTTATGTTGCACAGCTCTGTTATTATACAGTGTGTTAAAATGTTTAGTTGAATCATGATCCCAGGGTTGAATTCTGGCTGGCCAGGTTGCTTTCAGCAGGCTCATATCACAGCGCTCCCTTGCTAGCGCCATGTGTTTTTTCAGCCCTTGAGCAAATAAAATGCTGCATGCTTCCCTGTCAACAGATCCTACAAACACTAATGTGCAGATGGACACACAAACACGGAAAAACACACATTGGTGCACATAAGCGGCACGCACTCAAGAATCTTGACATTTAGATGTGTAAATGCACATGTATACCATGTAGAGGATTTACACTTTTGTACTTTATCGAGATTCAAATTCACACACACTTTCCCAAGCAGCTTATCACACACAAATCATGCCCGAATGCATCCTTGCCAACACACTACGCCTTTAAGAAAAGCCCTTTACCGTTTATTGACAGTAACCTAAGAATTGTACTGGAATTCTGACACCTCCTAATTTTAAACCTTCTGACTCCAGGAGGACCCGAGCTAAATATAACTCCTGGCATATATCTGAATACCTATAAAGAAAACATTCCAAAAACACCCTGAATAGTGGCTATTCATGCTCATAAAAGAGATTCAAAGTGGAGTGCACTTAGACTCGTGACTCATCAAAATATCTGCGGCGACAAAGTGAATTTGTGTATCTGGGAGAATCATTTGACAGGTGATTTCGTCAGCACCTCCCCTGGCTAGAGAGTTAAGCTTCCGCGCTGTAAATGGAAGAGTCCAAACTTCCAGTCGCATATGAGCCCGTGCTCCAGCTTGCATGCGGCTAAACTGATCTGCCTGCAAAACAGTAACCAATGAATCTTGGAAAGTGAGCAGGCTTCAGGCCCTAATCTCCTCTGTCTCAATGTCCCACCTCTATGCTCTTCAACTTGACCCTTCGTTAGGTCGTTTAGGATTATGGGCCGAAGGGTTGGTCCACACCTTGGCCAGATAATCTTACAAACACACACATATACAACCTTCTAGCTAAATTGCATGAATCAGAAACGGGCACATTTACCCAAGAACTTTCTTGTATTGATGGATGCTTAAACATGTGACTCTGGATGCAGAAATGTATTCAGAGGCAAATCACATGTGCTTTTCAACCAAACCAGTTCAATACACACACACAAAACACTTCTCTCATATGCTTCAAATTGAATAGACGTTCACACTATGTAGCAATTAGTTCAAATGTGAGCAGCTCTCTACTGACGCCACAGTGACATCCCTCTCTCCTCTCCTTCTATTCCATTTCTGCACCGACTGATCACCTGTTCCCCCCCCAGCCCCTCACATCCACCACCACCCCCTGCCCCGCCCTGCCTACCAGCAGCCGATTTCAGCCTGGCACTTACTGGCGGATTAGCGGCAGCGTATATGTATGCGTGTGCTGGCATGTGTGTGTGTTTCTGTATGTGTGTGTGTGCACTGGGTGGGAAAAGTGTAGCCTGCCACTACTGCATCACTCATTTCTCTCCCTCTCTCTCTCGCTCTCTCTCTCTTCCTCCCTCCCCAGGGCCCATAAACCTTTAAAGCACCTATAAAACACTTGCCGAGGCCTTTTTGAAGTTTTTATGAAGATCTGGCTTTATTGTTCCCAAGAGATGAGCCCCGCTCCGCTGGCGCCTCAGAGCTTTCTGGAAGTGCCAGTGAATTTGGGGGGGGGGCCTCTGGGTGGTAGCAGAGGAGGGAGTCCCAGGGAAAGAAGGGCTTGGAATGGGGGTGGGCACTGTGGAGCCTATGCTGTGTTCTTATCCCCCCCCAGTGCATATGTGTGTATTGTGTTGTGCATATGTGTACATGCATGCAAGTGTGTGTCAGGGTAGCGGTTTAGCTACAGATACAGTGTGAACATGAACAGTGACAACTTTATCTTTGGGTGTTGAGTTTATGTCCTTGAGGTAGATTATAGATTGAAGACAAATCAAATCAAATACAAAGTTCTAATAAAAGCACATGTGTTTGAACACAAGCATGCATGTGTTGCAGCATGTGTGTGTCTGCATATGCCTGCGTATGGGTTCGCAGATGATGGGGCCAGCAGGTTGCGTCCTTGTTGTTTGAAGTGGGGCTCTGTTGTTGTTCTCATAGAGCTAAATGAATGGAGCCGGACCCCCCTCCATCTGTCTGATCCAGCGGCACCGGCCCTCCCTCCCAAATCCCGGCTCCGACGCCCGACGCACCGACCCCCTCAAAGGAACAGTTGGCAAACGGACGGCCCATTAAACAGGCGAGGCCGACGAGCTTGTATCAGAGAGAGAGAGAGAGAGTGTGACACAGGCAGAGAGAGAGAGAAAGGAGATAAAAGTCGTCAAGAAATTTGTGTGTGAGGAGTGCATGGGTACATTGTATGTGTGAATGTGTCTATGAAATGCAAAACCTGACTGCTTCTTATCGCTTACGCTGCGTGTGTGTGTGTGTGTGTGTGTGTGTTGGGAGTGGCAGTTACAACTCAGTGGCCATGACATTAGCCATGCTGGTGGCTTTGACTGTGCCTTTGCCCTCCACAACCCCCATTGTCACAACGGTGTGTGTTCTCGCCTCCAAATCAAGGCATTGACAGGAAAATGTCTTCTTTTCTTAAATTTCCTCAGTCATCTGGCCCTCATTTGGTAATCCAGTTTACTTGCTTGAGTAGAACGTAGTAAATGGGATCTGATTAAATCACTTGTTTATTTATTGATTCCAGCTTTTTGTCATTAAATGTGTTTTAACCATAACCGGCCAAAATAGCTCATGAAAAGCGAGGAGATAATTGATCACAACTCAATTAAGTGTCCATCGCTGCCCAAAATGTTTAGTATGCACATTAATGTACACACACACCACAGAGACATCTGATCATTAACTATTGATCCACATAGAAATGACTCTCCAGTTAATGCTTAATGGTTTCTACATGTTTGGTGCCTCCTGTCACCCAAAAACAAGACTACATAAAATGGAAAAGTGTCACATCTTGGTGTAAAATGTCTCCTGTTGGAGGTCAAAGGAAAAACTGTTCATCCAACATCCTTGTGGAGTCTAACTGCAGCCCCCGATGCTTTCTGTGTCAACCATTTATCATAGTCTGCACATTTACAAACCACGCTGATTTGTTTGAAAGTGCTCCAAACTTCCCTCACGCACCGTGTTCGAATGCTGGGGAAAACAACAGCTTGGGTCTGCAGTGAAAGTTGGGTGCATGCAGAGGAGCCAGAGGGTTGGTCCGAAGAGAGCCAACACTGATGACAAAAAATCTAAGAGGCAGGCAAAGATGAGAGAAGGAAGGGGTAGTAAAGGGCCAACCGAGGGTATTCTGTGTTCAGTTTCAGTATCCTGCGCCTGGCAAATAACCTGAAAGCAATTTATTTTCTTTCCCCAGACATTTAGGATCAAATTCATGTTAGTCATTGACATAAAAGGATCTGAAAAAGAAAGGAAAGAGGAAAGAGAAAAACACCAGCTCGGCTTGATGTGTGCATGTGAGTGAGGACTTGGAGGATTCCAGTACCTCGGAATAAAAGGAGGAAATGTTTGGAAATGCAAAAGGGAGTCGGACTGCTAGTTTGAGTCAAATGGGGAATCCAGAAAACAAGAAAGGACAAATCTTGCGTTTCAGCCAAACGCTGTGACCGATGGGCTTGTACCCTACACACACACACACACACATTCACACATACATCCATATTAACCCCAGCTCCAGCCCCCTTTGTGCAAAGGATGATGTCATGCCTTCTGAAAACATGTGGGGGGGGCGGCGTCGGGGGGTTTAGGGGGGGATTCCTTTGGTCCTTTCAAGTTTGCAGGGGGAACCTTGGGCCGCGGCAGGGTAGACAGTACGAGGGCAGGAGGCTCAACGCTGCCACCCCCCACCCCACCCCAGCAAGCAGTCACATTAGGCACGCTCCGGCCACGCCATCAAAGGCCCGGCTCACAGCACAAATACACACACACACACACACACACACACACACACACTCACACACACTTGCATCTGCATATACAAAAGTATGAATGCACACAGTTGCTTCCCGACTGCATGTACGAACCTACAGACACTCTGACACAAGTCAAACGAGCATGTTCACACTCAGATGAAACAAACGCATGCCTAAAAATAACAACACACATGCACTCACACACAAAGAACATACACACACACACACTCACATACCAACAGATCAAACACGCACACACTTCAATCATGCCCACCCCCCGGCTGTGTTATTGTTTTGAAAATATGATTGCGGTGACGGATGGGGTGGGGAGAGGAGAGGGCTCTGGCAGGGGCGAGTGGCAGGGCCCCTCTATTGTCCCCGACCAGTGTGAGTCTGTGTCCATAGCTATAGAAACTGGGGCCACACTGGGAAGGCATGCTTTCATCTCCACCACAGGCTCACCGCTGGCAATAAGGGGTCAAATAAATCCCCCTGGATGCAGTGAGGAGGGGGGGAGTTTGCGGGCACACACACACACACACACACACACACAGACACACATTGAGCATGTTTACCTGAGCTATTGCTTGTTCGTCTGCCCTTGGCTATTAAAACTATTTTTGAAACTTCTCCATTTATCACTTCACTTCCCCTTTAACTGCCTGTGCTTTTTTTTCAACTGCCACTTCAAGTTCTTTTAGTGCTTCAACTTCAGCTACAACTTTGAAACAGAAGCATTTCAGCTTCCCCCAGTGCTTCTGTTTCAACTGCCACTTAGGCCACTTCAGTTTCGTTCAGTGCTTCAACTTTACCTACAACTTTAATTTTCAAGTTTTTTCAGCGACATATCAAAAATGGAAAAGAATCACCAATTTAAAGGGACAGTTCACTATACCGATAGGAATTATTGGTAGAAAGAAAATAGATCTTACATGAAACTGCTCACAACAAGGTCTGTGGGTTATCTTGAGTAACTGGGTATGGTTTCTAGAAAGAGACATTGCTGTTGAGTTTTTCAAATGTATTTTTTTGGCGCTTTGAGCACCACAAGCCGAGTGCCATCTAGTCCCATTATATTCAAAAAAGGCAGACAACTCTACGGTTGATATCTCCAAAACTTGGCAACTCACACCAAAACAAACTAGATGGATAAATAGCACTACAGGTAAGAGGAAAAATATGTATTTTTAAATTTGGGGTGAACTGATATTTAAGCTGTTGCAAATATTTCCACAGCAGTCTCTCAGTGAAGCAATTTTTCATGTTAGTGCTACAGAGAAACACTTGCACTTAACAGATGTGTGTATTTACTTGCTTTAATTAACTTTTTTTTTTAATGTATTTATCCAGTACAGCACACACTAATTAACATTAATGTCATGTAAATGTGCCAGATTAAGCCAAAAAGCA
The DNA here is from genome assembly GCF_020085105.1 of Siniperca chuatsi. Classification (NCBI taxonomy): domain Eukaryota; kingdom Metazoa; phylum Chordata; class Actinopteri; order Centrarchiformes; family Sinipercidae; genus Siniperca; species Siniperca chuatsi. The sequence continues at coordinate 14,435,474 of NC_058061.1, forward strand.
AATTTTCATCTGATTCTCATGTTGATATTGCTCGAATCTTAAGTATTATTACTTTCATGGAATTTTTGTACAATGTCAGACATGAAAGAGGCCCTCATCTCACCAACACAGAGGCGGTCTAAGTCACTTTGGGTAAACGCACCTTGAGCATGCAGCACATGTAACACCGGATCACAATGTTGATCATCAGGATTCACAATGTTGTGAGACATTCCAGACTTGGATTGCACACATACTTAAACACACACACACTATATACACAAAGACATGCAAAATTGTACAGACACGGTCTTTGACATACACACTGTTAGCAACGCGCTCACACATGCAAACAAATAAGAACTCACTCACATACATAGACAACTGTGCTGTGCAGAATTTGTATTTGACTGAAAGCCGTGGGCTTCCTTAGGAGATCTTCATGACTCATACTGAACAGATAGTTTGATGAACCTGCCATCATCTGCCCCAATTCTTCTTCTCTGCTGTTATATCACACATGTCCATCTCGGCTTCCCTGCCCTGCTGAGGACCAAACCCTTACAGTTTAATGTCAGACTCACTCATTATAATGCACTATGTAAGTGTGTGTGTGTGTGTGTTTGTGTGTACCTTCAGCCCAGCATGAAGATGTAAGATCTGGATAGTTGGATCAACTGACCAAACAGACAGGTAAATAGCCTCTGTAGCTGACTGGATCACCAGTTTCTCTGTCTCTCTCTCTCTCACACACATATACACAAAATGTTCGTATTGTGATATAATGGCTCAATAAAAGCTGATTTGAACAAATTTTAGGAAGACATATCAGCCTCAAGTTTACAAAACAATGAATGTAGCAGCTACTCTATTTAGCCGGGTGCAGATAGTTGCATCAACATCTAATGAACATAAAATATTATCAGTACACACACAATTGTAATTGTGTTGTAATTGTGTAATTCAAATGATTGATGTCTGATACATACATAGGGAAGACTTCACTGGACATGTTACGTACAAAGCAGGCAGCCAGCTGTACTGCTAGCACCTGTGTGTGAGCGGTGCGGTGGTTTGGGGTGTCTGGTGGAGCCAGAGCCAGTCAGAGAGTCACCAGGCCTGAGGAGAGGAGAGGAGAGAGGGAAGGTCAGCACCACCGCATGCCACAGACAGACTGACGATACTTCGACTGGGCTCCACGCCGGGGACCTGGCTGTAATTACACCACACACACACACACGCACACACACATATTCATACATGCACTCACACTGTTACCAGACAGACTGAGAAAGGTGCCCGGCTCCTGAATTCTGTCTCTCTCTTTCTGTCTCTCTATCTCGTTATAGTTTTATGTCCACCATGACATCCTCTATCACACACCTGAACAGCCTCAGAACAACATTTACAAGCAGTGTGAGAGAGGTAACCTAAAATAGAGACCTGATACATTGATTGCATGTCAGAAAATGGCCAAAATAACAGAAATTATATACAAAATGGCCTAAAGTATGTGGACATTATTTGTCCACATATGAAAATTACATCCATATGTGATTGTTGAACTTCTAATTTAAAAACCATGGGCATTAACATCCTGCTATAATAGGTTAAACTTTTGGAAAGGCTTTCCACAATACATTTTGGAACATGGCTGCAGGGATTTACTCCCATTCAGCCCAATTCTGTTGCCAGACATATATTGATATTGGGCAATTGCGAAACACCGGATTCCGTTCAATGAAAATAGTTTTTTAAAATCCTATACCGATGTTTTTAAAATTCTCACTTTCTACAAAGTCTGTGCATGGCAACTATGGTATGCTTAAGCTATGGTTAACGGTTGGGGAATGATCTTGGTTACAGCTAATGAATGGCCTTGCCCAAACCATGACAAACTGGTGTCTTTTTGCACCACATACTTTTTGCCATATAGTGTATCTCAATAGTCAGATTCAGAGTGCTCTCACACAAACATGGATTTCCCAATTTTGTGAATGGACACTTGTAGTCTGAGCTCGCAACTGGCCAAATCCAAGGTTAAATAAGGTCAACAAGGTTATTGGCACAAACCACAATTGTGATCCTGTTTGGCTCTCAGACTGACACCAGCACAGATCTCTGGTATCAATAGCTCCTTGTTGATCTACTTGAGCAGGCAGTTTGCCGTCTCTCTCTTCCTCTCTCTCACTCTCCATGGGCCCTCTGACTTGTGAAAGTTATTGGAGTGTAAATGCGTTTAACAGCCTCTGTCTGCTGCTCTGCGTATGGAGAGTGCTATCTGTTGTCTGCTTCCTGCTTCATAGTTATCTGTGCCAGTAGTTGAAGGTTTCTAGTTCAGTCAGAAATCTGTCTGCCGACTTCTGGGAATTGATTAGTTAAATTATGATAATCTGATCCATCTAATTGAATAAAAGATTGTAACAGACTTGTGAGAGGAGATGGGAATGCTTGGAGAATGCCTTGTTGGTTTTCAGTATTTTGAATGTTTTCAAACTATTCTAAGACTAACAAACAACGTACACATTTTTACAGCTTTTTTTGTCAGTCACAGTTTTAGCAAAACAAAAGATTATTTTCTACCTAGATTTTTGAAATCTATCAAAATTTTCATTATGCAGTACTGTTGTTCAGCTTTGTGTGTCAATCATTTTAATAGTGCCATCTGTAGCTGCTCCCTCGCTAACATTTATTTCAGCAGGCGGTCAATTAAGAAGAGATTCTTATTCACAATGACAGGTGGGTGGGAATGGGTGTTCCCTGTTCCCACTGAGTTCCCAGTTAAAAAAACACCTTAATCCTTGATTGAGACATAAGCACTTTGAGGTTGAGGTCTAAGGGGGTCTTTATTGTTCTGCTGTTCTTTAACCACAGCACCACTTCAATTTCTCATGACTTTGTCACTTCATTACTCTCCTTCAGTTTTCATATGTACCCCGGCCCCCCCAAGCCCGGTTCCATTTCCCTGTGGTGAGAGAGAAAGGCTGACTTTCCTGTTTACTCATGGCTCCAGGGGCTTGTGGCTCCCGATTAGCAAACCAGTGTGAGTCAACATCTGGTACATCCCTTGGACAAACTATCTCTCTGAGCGCACACTCAGCCTGTTGTCAAACCCCCATCCCTTTCCGTCCGGTTCCCAAGCAGGCAGGCACCCCCTGGGCGGCAGTGCGCGCTCACACATCGGCGAGATATTTCCTGAAGCCTTCCCAGTCCTCCTGGCATCTCGGCAGGCTGTCACCTTCTTACCCTCCTGCGTGTTCCACAAACATACCAGAGGGCCAAAGGGCAGCAGGGGCCAGCAGTGCCCGTTTGTCGACATGCTTGATTGGGGTTAGGGGCGGCGGGACTCGTTCAGGTCGTGACACTGATGCAGTCCATCATGTCTGTGCAACCTGCAGTGATTATTTGACTGCATTCCATCCAGGACACAGGAGTTTTAATGTGCTTTAACAGGCTGCCAGGTTTAAAAAGGGCTACCTCAATCTGAATCCTGTCACAAACCAATGAAGAGGCCATCATAGAATTTCCCTCCCGTTGTTTTTGTTACGCAGTGCCAGTCTATGAAAGTATCTTGGCTCTAGACTCAACAGAACACACATGCTGAGGAGAGTGTCAGGCAAGGGAACATCTGTTGTGGTCAGTGGCTGTGGGCAAACTGTTTCATTTCGACAAGATGGCCTGTGGCAACACAATGGCTTAGTGGTTGGGAGAATGACCGAATTGCCAGTACTTGTGGTCAGGGTTTACCTAAGTTGGACAGAGCTTCTGAAAGACATGTGGTCGCGTTTTACATCAAATCACTCTTTAGTTAGTGATATAAAAAAGGGGTAATGACATTGTCTTTGCACAATTGTGTTTCAAAATTTGATCTTTTCAAGTGGATCTGTGCAGTTTGAAGTAAACTATTCATTCCAAATTATGTTTTGTTTGAAGCTTTATTCCATTGTAGTTACTTTTCCATTTGTCATCTTGTGTAAACCAAGACCCCAGGAAGTTATTTCATAACAACAAGCATGCGTGGTGTGATCACTACAGCAGGCCAACAATCATTTCACTGATGGGAAAGTAGATTAGAATTAATCTTGAGGAGTCGCGAGTAGTGAAAACACATAACTGTACAAATAAATGTGATATTCTGTATGTTCCACTATCACAGCTCTCACATCTCTGCCATGGCATCCATTCAAACACCGCTTGATGTCTTCAACCGGCCAAGTCTGTTCAGAGGAATGTGGAGCTCTGGTCAGCATGGCTGTCTGAAGACATTTGTGTGTTTGTGTTCTAGTGTGTAAAGCACAGGCCTTTAGGTCTTCACATTGCTGGCATCCTTTTTCTTTTCCTCTTTCTTTCTCTATCTCTCTCTCTGTCTCTCTTCCTCTCTTGGCTGTTGTGCCACCGTGGAGAAGGCAACAGTGACCCTATTGTGAACGGTGGGAATTGGGCAGCAGGCCAATGATGTCATCCTGCCATAGGGAAGACCAGGGGGAACACCCTCCTGGCGTTCGGAATGCACTATTTTTTCCTGTTGTTTTCCGGAAGGCGGTGATCAATTTAATTCCATCCTCATCACTCCCTGCTCAGTGGGGGCAAAGGAGGGAAGGAGGGAGGGCAAGAGGAGGAGGAGATGCAGAGAATAGAAAAAGGAAGGGGCACTCTCTTACTCTTCCAAAATGGGATGCAACAAAGGAAACGAAAGGGGAAGAAAAGATGAAGAGTACGGGATGGTCCAAGCTGTTGAGATCCTTTTTTATGTTAACTTTGTAAAGTGTGAACAACAGTAATCACCTTGGAATTCCATGAGGTCACACCAACTTCCCCAGTTAAAAGTTGCCAGGCATCATTACAGAAGAATAGTAGTAGTTCATGAAGAAAGAGGGGGAATGGCTTACGGAAACTAACAGTCCTTAACTCCAAGTAACCCCAGCAGCCCAAAACATTGATTCTAAATATATACACACACACACACATTTGTCACATTCACACTTTTCACACTGACCAAATGTAACTACAGTGCTGTCACTCAGTCATCTGTCGGTCAATTGGTCAGTCGGTTGGTCGGTCCACCACTTTGGTCCAGACTGAAACATTTCATCAACTACTGGATGGATTTCCCTTGAAATTTTATGGTCCCCAGCGAATGAATCCTACTGATTTTGGCGATCCCGAGTTTTCCCTCAGCACCACAAGTGGGTCAACGTTTTCACTTTTTCTGTGAAATATCTCAACATCTACCAGATAGATTGGCACAAAATTTTGTACAGACATTTAAGGTTCCCGGATAATGAATCGTAATGACTTTCGTGATCCCCTGACTTTATCTCTAGCACCACCATGAGGTTCACATTTGTTGGAGATGGATTGCCATGCCATTTGGTACACACATTCATGTAGCCCTCAGGATGAACTCACTTTAGTGATCCCTTAACTTTTCATCTAGAGACATCAGGTTGAAATTTCCATTTGCCAAATACTTTGGTTTAGGTACTAAATACCTGCAAAACTAGTGACATTCCCATCAACCTTTGTTGCACTTATGTCTAGTGCTAACTAGCAAATGTTAGCATGCTAACAAGCTAAACTAAGCCAACAGTTCGGACAAATTATATAAACCACTTTGTTTGCAGGTAAAACCTTAATCTCTCATTGCAAAGAACAGGATTGCACCTTTCTGTGGAAAGTATGGTAGGTCAAGTTGAACCAGGAAGACCCAGGAAGTCTGTAAACTGTGGACAGTTTGGGTAACAATTGGCCTTCGATTATCTTCAAAATAAGTTTGGCTAGCCGGGAGGTTGGTTTACAACCAACCCGATAGTCTGACTGCTCCTTTTTCCTGCCTTGTTTGATTTATTTTTAGCGATTTCACTGCAGTCCCAGATGTCAGCAGTTACCTTGGTGAGTAATAGTTGTTAAAACTGCAAAAATAAAACCAAAGTTGTGATAAACTGGAAGTAACAGGACTTCTACTTCAGTAGAATATTTTATATATATACAAGATCTCCATAACAGGCAAACTCAAGTATTGGACAACTCCAGTAATGACTGACTGAACATGTACAAAATCTAAAGCACAACATTTGTTCGGTGTGTGTGTGTGTGTGTGTGTGTCACAGTGATGTTTTTCTGGCTTCGCTTGAGTCCCTGAGTTCAAAGTGGGCCCCGCCATCAGATCACAAAGCCACCGAGCCGTCTACGATATGATCACCATTAATCACAGCTTGTGATCAAGCATCGAGCAGCATTTTCTCCATCACGACTGGAATGCTGTAGTAGAAACAAAGGATGCGGGGCCATGCCCAGATTGACTTCAGATTGCACATCAGTGTGGTGTAGCATTCTTTCAATAACAGGGACAAGCTATACACTTAGTGCTATATTCTTTTCTTCTTCTTGTCATCAGAGGAAAGGGGAAAAATATCACTTTGATGCTGTTTACTGGGTATTTTGCAAAAATAACTTTATGATGAATTTTAAGGGAGAGAAAAAAAATGTAGAGGGGGCTTCAAAAGTAGCGTTAACGGGAGACAGATTTTTGAAATGCTTCCCAAGCCATCTGCTTTGGGTTAAGGCTCGGAGACAGAGCTGAATATGGAGGAGAGAAAAGAGGGGAGTAGACTGGAGAAGATGGCGAGGGCAGCAGGGAATAGTGGGAATGAAATATTGACAGGCAATGGTGGAAAGCTATTTATTTGCATTGTGAACCTCTCTGTTTTCAACTGCTGTGGCATGGGATGTATGTGTATTCCAGACAAGAGATATCTATCCAGTCAATCCAAAGATACAATAAGTTGATCTTGTTCATACAGCTACTACAACAAAAATATTTAAGTGGGCTATTATACTAGATTTTACAATAGAAAAAATATGCTGTGGTTCCAATCTCAGGGTTCTTGGAAATATTTTGTTAAAAATACAAATATATAAAAACAATTTCTGCAGTTTTGACAATTCCAAAAAACCTGCAAAGGCTCTGGTTGGTTCTGAAATCTGTCAGCCTGCCAAAGATCCAACAGAGAGCATTCTGCTGGAGACGCCACAACACAAAACTAATTGGGAGACGTGCTCCAGGCATATCTGTTGATTTGAAGGGAGGGGGGCTTAGGGATTTCAGAGTTGTACTATTGTACACTCAATAATATTTCCAAATGACCACAGCACCTTGGCAAATTCCTTAACTTTCCTTATCTTCTGACATTAGCTCATTTAATGCAGCAAGAAAAAGATATGAAATGCAAAAACATGTTGATTTTGTTGGTCCAGCTCTGCTTGGTGATGTTTTTTGTCTTAGTATCTGAGTCTCTCCTGTTTACTCCCCTCTCTCCTCACCAAGCTGTCCGTCTCCATCAACCCCCCTGTGCCATTCTACCAGTCCCCAGTGGGCACAGCCAGCCAGTCTGGCCAGGCCTGCCCCTTGCTGTGCCCCTGACTGGATAAGCTCCTGCATGGACCTTGGGTAGAGGCCTTTGTATAGAGCCGTGGGGGTGTTAGTGTGTGCATGTGTTTGTGTATGTGTTACATGTTGGTGTGTATGTGTGTATAGTATTCACTGCAGAATGGGAGAAGGGGGTCCTATCTGTGCCTAAGGGCTGCCCCCCAACGCACCCTCACCGTGCGCCCTATTGAGACCTAAGGGAGCGTGAACAATCACTGCAAAACCAAAGAACTAAGTCCCCTTGTTATACAAGCCCAATTTTCAGCACCAGACCTCTCTCCTCCATGGTCCGTCCAACCCCCATCCCAGCACCCCAGCCCCACTCGTCAGAGGTTGACGGGCTTCGTTAAAGCGAGCCGGGGTCCTTTTATGGCGTTATTTAATTAGCCATTCCACAGCAAACTGCCATCCGGCACCACCACTACCGCTGCCACCCCCCATCCTCTGAAACCACCACCATCTTCATCACCACCACCTCCTCTGCCTTCGACCCCACCACCCCTCCCCACTGCGCTCACCGGCCCCCTCCTCTCCCCTCTCATTGTTTTTAACTCCAGTAATTAGCCAGGGGATGGGGGTGGACAGTATTAGTGCTTGAGACTAGGAGGAAGGGAAGTGTCTCTCCCTACATGGGGCTTTCTCTCTCAGTCCACCACCACAAGACCTGTGGAGGAAGACAATGGAAATGGCCAGTTCTACAGTAGCCAGCTCAGCCTTACTGTCCCCACTGCCCACTGAGCTCTGTCTACACTGGCACCCTAATCATTAACCAGATTATAACTTTGTGTGTCTGCATGCATGTTGGAGGGGTCAGCAGGAATTTACTCATAGGATGCAAAAGACTCCTGGTGACTGTTTTGATGACGTTACTGCAGTTAAGATTGGTTGATGAAGTCTCTTAATAGTGTCAGACACTAAAATTAGAGCACTTCTTGTGATAAAAGTTCTTCCATCCTTCAACAGGAGGGTTTGTTTTATGTTATATATTGAAAATGATTCAGGTTAATTACTTCATTTTTGGCATACTGGCATTATAACCAGCATTGGTTTTTAGATCTTTGATCATAAAGCTGGTGAGCAATTTCACTTGAGCTGCACCATAACTATGAGCTCACATTCCTTCCCCATGCACTCAAACATGAGTAGTCAAAGAGTGAGGGAGAGAGTCTGGGGAGCCCCTGGCTGCAGGTCCACACCGTGCTGGATCGACGCCCTCTAGTGACCACTACAAAAGACAAGCACAATGACAAGTCGAAATACTCAAAACCCCTGGCCAGCCTACCCAAACTGCGCAGGATAAATACAACCACGTAGAGCCAGGATAAAATGTATTGGGTAAACACATCCAAACTAAGACATAATGAGTAAAACGGTTTGTTATGTAGGATTCTGATTTAAAAAAGTTAAAAATATTTTGATTAAATGTGTTGCTGTTTGATAACATTGGAGGTCAACTTCACCTCCACCTTCGTCAAAGTTTCTTTTGCATTAAAAATGACTATATTTTAATACCAGATTAAAAGGGTTAATCATGGGTTATTATGGCTAAACAAAATGTTCAAATACATTAACTTGACAGTCAATACATTTAACTTGCCTGGATCATTTTTAAGTGGCATTATAGGAGGACCAACAAAAGTAAAAAAGTCCAGCATGGCCTAATGACTGCTTAGCATGGGAACGGTACCGCTTAGTTATCCATGGCCATTTATAGCCCTTAATTACGCGCCTATTTTGTGACCCCTGAGTTCAACGGGCCAATTCCTGTGTAGACCCAAACGCTGACGAACAAAGGTGGAATGCGATGCCTCTTTTCCGTAGACAAGCTACTAAACGTTTCCCATCAATTTCATGGGAAAGTTCAAGCCAAGGAAACTCTTAAACGCTTCATCAGAATATTGACAGCGTATTGAACCTATTAATGCATCACAGACAGAAAACAGTTGCTGTGGCGCTTAAAGTGTGTGTGAGATTTCAGAAATTCTGTAATACGCACAATACTGTTCATGTTGTGGAATATTACACTGTAATACGGGATAAAACTGGTGCTTTAGGACCCAGTTGATCGTTGTGATTGTGGCTGATATTTTCCACGTTGAGATGGGAGGGGGTGGCCCGGAGGGGGGGCTGTCAATCACAGTGAAAGTGGCCGGGGTGGGCAGGCCCCTCTGACACTTTGTACCGTCGGAGGGGGATATTTAACTTGGGACTGAGCACCACTCGCTACAGACACACTCACACACAGTGTGCCTAAGCAAAGAAACGCTCCAGCGCCAAGTCTCTCAGACTCCTGAAGTAGGAGCGACTCAGTAGGAGCTTCTGTGCCAGTTATCAAAGGAGTAGAGACGCTCCCTCAGGAATTGAACGCTTGCATCGACCGGGCAAAAAGGCTCCAGATTATGGACTGTCTCGTCATGCAGCGACAGAGGGATATGGAGCTTCTCTGAAAGGATTCAGCAATGTCAGTGAAAGGAACTCTGAACTAACAACGTTTACTGGCTTCCTGCAGTTTGCATTTGAAATGCACTGACACTGCAATTTGCTGTAACGCCGCTTTTCAGCGTTGTTTTTAGTACATGCACAGCCGAGAGTTTTGTGGGAATGTTACAGCCTGAGACTTTTTTGTAAAGAACTGCTCTGCGTTTTGGAACATCCTCTGGAAAGATACATGGCTGTTATTTCATAAATTGAGATTGCATCCCACTGCGCATATTTCTCTAAATTTTTGGACATTTTCAGAGAGGTGCACATATCGACGGCTGGAATACCACAAGGGGACTGACTGCATAGACCATTTCCTCAGTCCATGGATTGTGCGCCTTGGGACCTTGTCAAAACTGAGAGCGTCAGGCGACGTTAAGAGAAGCCACGTTAATAAAAGCCCTGCGTAAAAATAACATTGGCCAAGGCAGCCCTCATCGCCGGGCGCGTGACATTTAAAACTTGGTGAAGTACTCTTTTGTGCGCCCTTCTCTCTCGGGACGCTCCGGATCTATTCTGTCTCTTTAGAAAACACTTCATTCCATGCAGCTCTCGCCTCGACCGCTGTCATCCAGTGTAGACAGTTCGTCGTGGCTTCGAGTCCCCGGGGTAACCATGACAACCGAAAGAAACCCAAAGTGAATCCAAGGGAGCGGGGTGAGGCCGGAGAGAGCGTGAATAGAGTTTTCCCCATTTTGTTTCGTGCTTTTTTTGTTTAGACTAAACACTTTTTGCAAAGCGGGGGCACCGCTTCGCACTGCAGGGTTGCATCAGCGGGTAAATTGCAAAGTTGAAGGAGCCCTAAAAAGCAAAGCACTCCGCTCTATGTCATTCAAACCCGACGTGGTCTATTAAAAGTATCGCCTTGCTGGTGACTGAACTTCTACTATTTATGAAGCCCCGGGCTACTCATTGCAGAGAATACAGCAACCGGGAAAAGAAGTGAATATTATTTACGCGAGAAGAGCCGGTGCGTAAAACAAGAGGAATAATGGGCCTCTCACACACGCTACTATTTTACGTGCTGGTGTGCGTTCACCTTGGAGTTTCCCAGCATTACCTTCGCCTCCGTCCATCGCCCAGTGATCACCTCCCCGTGCCCGACCTTAAGGAGGACCCCGACCCGGAGTACGACCCCCGGGAGCAGGACTTGGCCGAGAGGACTCTGAGGAAAAAGCTCGGCAGTAACTTTGACCCCAACTTCATGTCCATCAGCTCGCCCATGCTGGTGAACCTCTCCGCGTCAGACAACCAGGTGAAGCTGCAGGGGCCCATGCCTAGCGAGATTAAAAAGCTGGACCTCACAGAGACCCCCTATGGAAAGCGGGTAAAAGTGGGCAAGAAAGCCCGCAGGAAATTTCTGCAGTGGCTGTGGACCTATACGCACTGCCCAGTGGTGTACACCTGGAAGGATTTGGGCGTGAGGTTCTGGCCACGTTACATCAAGGAGGGAAACTGTTTTTCTGAGCGCTCGTGCTCCTTCCCTGAGGGGATGTCTTGCAAACCCGTCAAGTCAATCAACAAGATTTTCCTCCGGTGGTATTGCCAAGGCTTTCTAAGACAGAAATACTGTACGTGGATACAGGTGCAATACCCAATCATCTCAGAGTGCAAGTGTTCGTGCTGATTTTCTCTAAGGAAGTAGTGGTGGTCGGGGGGGTTGGGAGGGTGGGGGGCGGGTGGACTGGAAATACGGTTTCTATTGCACTGTTAACTCTCTACAGAGGTGGGCACCATAGCAAATCTATTTTTTTATATAGCATTTAAGTGAAATACCAACATTGTACATATTTAAGAAAAATGCAGCTATTTTTTCTAATTGAACCAGGACCATATTTTATTCTCAACCCTGAAACGTGTTTTTGGGGGAACACGAGCACTTCATATGGAAGAGCTTTTTTTTGATATTTTTATGAGACATTGAAGATGGAATGCATATGCTACACTTCTCCAAGAGGTGAACTTTTTTTCAACTGAACATTGATGCTGACTGTTATTTCACTGCAATGCTGCCTAGAGTTTTTGTATAATATTAATATCAATAATAATTAAATTGTAAAAAAAAAAGTTGAGGTTAAAGATATATATAAAGGCGTGAACTCAGCTTTTTTGGAATACATAGTATTGTAGAAATAAACAAATCTGTACGTTTTATTTATTATTTTAACGATTGTGAGTATAGAGCATAAGGAAAGAGAATAGCAGAGTATACCAGAAAAAATATGGGAGATGTCTACTTGAATATTTCTAAAAATAAAAAAAAAATTTAACAAAATAAATAAAAAGTAAAACATATCAGTGTACATGTTATGTTTACACGTTTTAGCAATAAAGTCTATCTTTTCAACGTGTATTAGTGTCAAGCCATGTTGCTTACAACGAGTGTCTATATCCAGGGGGCGTGTACACTGTAAAAAATATCATCTGAACATGGTATCTTATTCAGTCTCATAATCTTTCCTTGGAGGATTCTCTATAAATAAGTGTCATGACAATGTCAGAAACATTCTTTGAATAAGCTTTCTTGAATTGGAATGTGAAATTGAGCCACGTTTTATGAAAATGTTGTTAAAGACGATGCCAGACTGATGTTTTTTGCAGTGTAGACGGTCGGGCTCCGAAGTGGAGTGGAGTTACTAACTGCACAGTAAGTCCAAGCTTCAGTGATTCTGTGTGGACTGCCTGACGCTCCACGCCGTCACAGTGATTTTAGAAAGGGCTGATTTACTACGCTGTGTAATGCGTAACACATACCTAAAGCGCCTCCACAGAACTGGCATTCATTTGTCTCAGCCAGAGAGAGAGTGGGGAGGCCACGCACATTCATCTCCTCTGTCTACGCACATGCTCGTTTCAGGGCTCCGAGGTGTTAACATAATGGGTAAAATATGATTCAGACATTTCAAACAGTGTCAGATGATGAAATGGCGAGCGTATATGCGCAAGCCAGGGGCGTCTGGGGTCTGTGTTTTTTACTCTGGAAGCTCCACACAAGTTCCACTGAGGTATTTGTATAGAGGTGGACTGGAGCAGACCGGCGCCTATTCAAGTCTGACCGCCCTGGAGAGAAAAAAAAACACAAAGCCCATAAAACAATGGTCAACTGTTTTTGACGTTAGCAGACTATTAATTGGAGAACTGGGGTATGCTGTCTGCAACTTAAAGAGATATGGCCAATTAAACGCCCTGGAGACGCGCAGGGAAATTAAGTCCTATGAAATCAAAGCGAGGAGTCATTTTCTGTAAGTAGGGGGTTTTTATATTGTTTATATTATTCTTTGACTACAATCAACGACTTAAACAGAGCTATGACTAAATGTCTGAAAGCTAAAAGCAGCTCGTGTAGTATTTCCACTGAGCGCATCTTGTGTGCGTTAAAGTGATTTGTGTTTTTGCGGACAGAGTTGGATTTGACACTTGCCGCCCGGTTATTGTGACAGATTCACTGAGGGGATTTGGTAAGCAGAGGAGAAGAACGGCAGCATGCCATCGACGGAGGAGGAAGAGGAGAAGGAGCAGGAGGGGGGCTGCTTTCCTTACTGTCAGCTTCTTTCTTGATGATGTCTCGGGGTTTTTAGAAACTGCGTCTCTGACTCGACGGCGCCACTCAGCCGCCCCCTCTCTACTGCGCAGAATGAGGCACTTTGGGAAACAGTAACCCTTTCAGGCTCTGCCCGGAGAGTATTTTAGAAGCGTGTGAAAGGCAATACGCCGCCCTGGCTCCAGCCAGTTAGGTGCGCACCTTTTAGAAACAGAGCCTGCCAGCCAGTCAGATCAGTGGTTCTCAAAGTGGGGTCCGGAGCCCTCCAGGTGGTCGTTGAGGGGATTCCAGGGGGTCCTCAGCAAAGAGCTAAATAGTTAAATTTCAGAAAAGTACTTAATTCACTTGAAATAGTCCCATTTACACTGTGTATACGCATTATTACTTTAATCGTGTATCACGCTAGTCATTATCATCTCTTCACTGACAGGCCAAGTATTAAATAATCAACTCCCCTCCTCACAACTCTGATTAAATGGAGGTCCTAGACTTATTGTTTGTCCTTTTGTGTTTGAATTAAATAAAAATGTTAGATATGTATGATCAGGACATATAATGTAAAATTATATGTTCTGTTTTTTTTTTTTTTTTAGAACTCGTCGCTGTCCTGAAAGTGTTGTCTGATTAGATAAGCTCACATTTCTTCTAACCCTGGCAATTTTCTCCAAATCCACCCCCAGCTTCAAATCCACTGTACCTCCACTAAATGAATCCCCTCCTAGAAATAGAAACCTTTGAATACAGAGTTAATATAGAAGCATGTTGTAGGTTAAATACGGACCTTGTGGGTTTTTTTCTTACACCCGGGGAAAAATGCCAGTCCTCAAATGAGTAACTGTCAGAGACTCCTGTCTTCACTTTATGCAAAGCTGCCATGTTGACTATTTCACAGCTTCACACCATTCATAAAACCCATACTTTCATTCATCAACAAATCACAAAATTTCATTATAAAATTCACTTGATGTAAATTTACAATCCTCATGGCTACAGACAGACCTGACTGACCAGAGTGACATGTTACACTGAGAAAAAGGAGAATATGTCTCTCTATCAACGTCATCAGAGCGCCACATGTGAAGCATTAATACATCAGAGAAGCCTGCATTCACATACTGTTCATAAAAATGTCAATACAGTGGTGGCCTTTACCCTGTCAGACGCTCAGCATCATTATTGTCTGGCACAGTCTCCACATTCATTCGCGTAGACCTTTGACAACAGTAAATACTGTTTCATATATGTTTAAACCCTCATGTGAATGTGAGATAAAGCACATGTTTGCTGCTTCTGTAAGGAGAATTAAATAAAAGCCTGGAGACAATTAGGATAGGGATGATGGGGGGAGGAGGTGGGGGGGAGGGGTGGTACGTTTTGTGGTAAAGATGATGAGGCTCTGTCTCCTGATGAGAGTCAGTTATTATGATGGATTGTGGTCCGATTGGGAATGATTGGGGTGCGTCAGTGAGTGGGTGGTAAAGGGTCTGCGGTGACTTTCATTCGAGCAAACACGTGAAAGACACATCCGTACCTGTGTGTGGACACATCTACACCGAAGAATAAGTGTGTAAGTAAGCGTGTGTGCTGATTGCACGCATGAACACACTCAGCCACAGGCGCACACACATCTCCGGCGTGTGTGCAGCGGCCTGACAGACAGACAGAGACGGAGACAAGGGTCTGTGGCTGTAAGTAAGGCCCAAACCCCATGGTTGTAAAAGCCAGTGAGTCAGCACTGCTGAGGTTATTGATGATGACAGGGTATTAGATGGAGCACTGAGGGGAGGGAGGGCACACACACACACATATGGAGTCACCGCAGATGATACCAGGCATTCTGTCAGACCACCAACCCCGGCTTGTGGTGTGTGTGTGTGTGGGAGAGAGTGAAGCTGTAGATGTTTGTGTGCAGTGATGGTATATGAGTGCATGGATGTGTGTTTTCACAGATGATGATGTTAATTACAGTCTTCTCTCACCACGGTAATGCCTGAAATGCATGTCTGTGTTTTTATGTGTGTGAGTGTTTAAGAATGGGAAGTCTTCCTCAACGAACTCACGTATGCCTCTTAACACACTTCCAGTGCTTTGAGACTGATCCGTGATCGGCCGCCCATCCTGATGTCAACCATCCATTACTGCAAGAGCTCACAAACCGGACCTGGAGTCAGCAGCAGCGGGCACAGAATTCATAACATGCCGTTACATCAACACGGCGGCCATCGTTGCCGGCAAACAACAGGTGACTGTAGTCAAATAACAGGTGATTGTAATCAAACTCCAGTCATCGCCAACAAGCGGCACATATGACAATTAAGCAGACGGGTAATGCACTGGAAATGCAGGCAATGCCACAAAGAGTCATGAGTACATTTATCATTCACAGGACTGTAATAGTGAAATGTTAGTGTTGGCAGTTCGTGACTAGGGTTGGCAGTTCGTTTTTTAGGGATTATTTGTCACATGTGGAAAAGTCTGTCTGGTAACTTCAGTATGCTGCAAATCTGACAAGTGTGAAGAGTAGCTTGTGATGCCAAGCAGGGCATTCCCGCTTAAAGTACAGATAAAAGGCCAAAGTTGACCAGGCCTTCAATATCCAGGCTCCTTCCTTTATGTTTGAAATCCTCTCACAAACATTTCTCCATGCACACAATTATTTAACTTTATTGATCTTATTTGTCTACTATGTTATACTCTAAATCTCTTTATACAAGCAATTTGAAAAGTAATAATCAGCTAAATGTCTATTTTATGTGGTTTGTGTCCTTGGAGCTTCAGCAGTAAGCCTGGTTGCCCTATATGTTCTTATGCTACTACCCTTTTAATCACACGCATAGTGTCAGAGTGACATTTCTGTAGTCATGCTTGCTGATTACTCAGTTTAACTCTTGTTAGATGTAACAGATATTGTAAGCCCAAAGTAAGGCCTAAAAATAGAGCTGTGGGTGGTGTGGCACTTGCAGGGCTGGGAATAGTGCATATTCTGAGCTCTGTTTCCATGGTTACTTGTGCTTTCTCCCATTGCCAACATGAGTCTCGAATTCAGAAAAAAGAACAGCCCCTTTTTTACTTTTTATCATGTTTTTTCCTCGCCAATCAGGAAACGTGTGTTAATGTTTGTGGACCGTGTTTGGTACATGCCAGTGTCACAGACTGTGATTGTGAAAGTGTAAGCTCGGGGCTAAAAATGCATGGACACAAATACGCCATTAACCACTACTGACTTTACCATCTTTACCTCATCAAACTAAAATCAGAAACCTGGCTTGTGTGTCAAATGGGACACAAAATTGAGACTGTTTTAAGCCACTTGACCCCCACCCCTGCCCCTTCCCACCTCTGCACACACACAGAATCTCAGGATAGACATTAGAGTTGGACAGCACTCATCACTAGCCCACACAAACACAAGGTGTTCCCAGAGTGCTCCTGATACATAATTGGTCCCTGGTCGTCATAACGACACACACAGGTAAACTATGTTTAAGTTGTTTACTTGACTACTCAACTTGATCATGATTGCCCTGTCTCGATTATATACACACACTTGAGTTTTCCCCCAATTAAAATCTATATTTTCCATATCCATCTCCTCTCAGCTCAGTGATTGCTGCTGAACTCCCCCCACACACACAAACGCACGCACGCACGCACACACACACACACACACACACACACACACACACACACACACACACACACACACACACACATATACACCTCCCCCTCACGGCCTGTCCAGTGGCTGTCTCCCAGTACCCCTCTGTGCGCCTAGATGGCATGCTGAGAATGTTTACTTTCGCCACAGTGTGTATTTACAGAGCCTAATAGTTTTTTAGGCCGCAATGGCGCCTCGCTTCGTAACATGTGTACAACCCAACTACTCCCTCTCTCTCTCTCTCTCTCTCTCTCTCTTTCTCTCTCACACACACACATACACACACAGAAAACATACATTGCCCCCACCAACAACAAGTCAAACCTCTGGTATTTGGGGTTTGGCAGTAGTGCGAGCTCTAATGCAGCCAGGTGACATGAGGAAGCAACAACATCAGAATATGATGTTACCTCTCCTGTGATTGGAGTGAATGGATCAGATGAAGCTAAAAATAAGGGCAGAGAAGAGAGTGTGTGTGCTATTAGAGGCTGAATGAATGCAAGAAGGGCTCGCAATGAATGGACACATGATGTCCTGAATGGTTATGCGTGACATGTGGCAACCAAAGAGATTTATGAATGTGTGTACACTATGTGTGAGCAAGTTTGTGAGAGAGAAAGAGAGTGAGGGAGATGATGAAGTGTACTTGGATTAAAAAGACTATGCAGATGATGAATCCCTAAGTGGGATTTCTGATGGCAGATAACTCCTTCCTGGTCACATTTGCAAAATAAATGGGGAATCTATCAATTGACCAGTTCCTTCATGGTTGTTGAAGGCAACACAATGGAAATGGTAATTGATTTCATGTTAAAGAAAAAATTTGGATAATGACACAATCAGCCAAGAGAAGTGTTTTATTCAAAGTAAACTGCAGTGTTTTAATGCTGACTGTTCTGTCCTTTGCTTTGCTTTTTGTTCCTTGCAACATGACCATACACACAAAAAACACTAGAGTGTATGATAGTGATAGACAGCAGGGCCATGGGTCATGATTACATGTCAGTTGTTGAGTCATGTAAAGACCTAATTTCAAGGAAGTCTAAGTCAGCCCTTAGTAATTCTGCTCAGTCTCTTCATAAGCAGTCAGAATAAAAGGTAGGACCCTACGATTAAAAATAAGACCAAGTGCGCTCAAATTCATCTTTTGTCCGTTAAGCAATAAGGTTATTTAATGAACAAGGTAGTGCTTGAACAATGAGTTCAATGGCTGTTACCAAAAGGTTACATGTAATTCATTTCAACTGGATGTTGTGCAGTTTTATAATAATGTCCTGTCTTGTGTGTGTACTTTCATTCCTATTATGTCTTTGTGTGCTTTTTATCCTGTTTCTGTACCACCTGCATTTAGAGGTAATAAACTGTATCATCAGTTGATCAGAATCTCAGCACAGCTGAATATAACAACTTCAGCTCCATTCTCTGTCAACAGGCATTGTGGGGCATGTAGGAATTCACTAAAGTAAGCAGAGGTACATGAGAGAGGTTGCATACAGTAGAAATCATCACAAAATAACTTCTGGAACACCATATACACGACAGATTAATGATATGTAACAGTGTAAAAGTATCAAATTAATGTGTCCTTTAACACTGATCACTATAAAAGGGGTGAAGAGGGAAGTGTACTCGATCCCACTGAAAGGACAGAATAGGCATTAAGAGTGGAGTCTAAAACACTCAGGCCATTGTTTTATTTTCTTTCTCCCATAAGACAAAGAGCGCGAGGGAACCAAACAGGTGAAAATAACTGGCTGTATTTTCCCCACTGGGCCGCCATGCACGACTTGGGCTGCTGAACCTGATGTCCTGACGCCTGCCTGTCTGTCGTATTCAGCTGAGGTGGTCTATTCAGAGTGAGGGACCAAGGGACACACAGCCCAGGGGGTGTGGACGTGTGTGTGTGTGTGCTCATGTATGTGTGTTGGTGTGCAAGGGGGAGGGAAGAGGCACTGTGAGCAGCAAGAATGCTTGGTGATGGGTTACCAAAAACAGAGCACCAGGGGACAATGGGACCCAGGACATTCCTGACATAACCCCAACACACCGGGGAGGAAGTGGAAGGGGGGATTTATTGGTGTCAACGGCCCCTCGCCCCGAGAGGAGGAACGGGTGCCTCTTTTGTCCCCTCTGGCGTTGGAGATGGACTGAATCGAGATGCCTTGCACAGAGAGGACGCCTCTAAACACATACACACATAATCACTCCTTTGAAAGAAGAACCACCAATTAGGGAATGGACATATACGACTATAGAGGTTTAGACTCAAAGGGGGCAGGTTTCTGTGTGTGTGTGTGTGTGTGTGTGTGTGTGTATGTGTGTTGTTGTTGCATGCCTGGCTGCATGCACTTGTCAATAGGATCTGAATGTAAAGGGAGAGCCAAATGGGATGCTTTTCAGCTCAGATTGCACAAGGGTTGACCCCATGGGAACACTGCTATGAACTTGTTTGAATCAGAGAGCATTTAGTCTCATTTAGGAATGGTTCATATTACACTGAAAGAGACCACAGTGAACAAGACAATGTAATACTCTGGTAATTGGCTAGACAGTTGTCAAGTGAATTTCCCATAGTGTTACCCAAAACTTTGCATGTGCCACTTGAGACATGGGTCATACTGTCTTGTTGAGTGAAATGGAATGAAATGAATTTATAATATTGCTTTAATCCCTTAAATAAAACAGCAAAAACATTGTGAAAGCTTTAAAAGCCAGTTTGTTATCTTGCAACAGAAATTTTAAAATGTTCCCAGAAAAGGCATGAGCCATACCACCCATTATGCCCATTTAATATTATTCAACTGGTGAGAAGAAACATCCTTTAAGTAATGTGAGGGCTGGTTTTGAATTGCATTGTAATTACTGACCCACCTTGAGCCTCCTTACAGCTTATGCAAACCATATTAAAGGTAAATACCTCTTTTGTGAGCGGAAATGACTACGGAAAGCTGACCACTGGGCCTGACAAAGAATACTTTTTCTCCATAGATACTTGAGACTTAAGACCCTACAGAAATCAACAACACCACATTGACTAAAGAATATATTCAAGGTTATTGATTTAGAAAATATCAATATACCTGCTGAAGCTGGATACAAAAACTCTCTTTGGAATCTGCCCAGGACATAGCTCTAGAGCACCATTACTTTTTTATGTTCCTTAACCAAAATGCAGGTTTACACGTACAAAACAGAATTCCTCCTGGTCAATCCAAAGAAATGACTACCTATCTTTAAGGATTTACTTTTTATCCCTAGGATCAGTCTGCCATTTTTTTTACTAGCCTGGTGTCAATATTGCCCATTTTTGAGTGTCTGGATATGGCCTTGATCAATGGTCACCTACTCTGACGCTCTTAGCAAACCCTGGAACAGGTGGAGGAACATATCAAACTAGACCAACACTGCCATCTAGTGGTAAACATGTTGTGTCATCTCTTACAGTAAATGTGGGTATTGCTTGTAAAGCTGTGTGACTACATTGTGGTCATCTGTGATCTCAGATAAGCAGTAAGAAGTTGACCTTTTGAGGACTTTTTGAACCAGTTTAAAGGATCGTTAAATTGTACATAATTGGTCAGGGATCACATGGCACTTTATAATCAGATTAACTATGTTTATTCACCCATCCTCAATTTAGATGATCAATAGTGTGTCATTCACGTTGGACAGCCTAGAAAACTCTGTGTAGTATTCTGTATGTAAACTGATTGTAGTTCATCAAATGTGGAATAAGCATCTTTCAAGACAAGTCTACAGCCATTCCAGCAGCTCTGTGAGGCTGTACTTAGGTGCAGCACTGTTTTAAGCTAAATGCTAACATGCTCAAAATGACATTGCTAACATCTTAGTTTAGCTTGTTAGCATGCTAACTTTTGCTAATTAGCACTAAACACAAGTACAGCTGAGGCTGACATTTATGTCATTAGTTTTGCAGGTATTTTGTGACAAACAAACGTATTGGACAAATTGAAATTTGGACCTGATAGTGGCACTAGATGAAAAGTTAGGTGATCACCAAAGTGATTCAAATTCAACCCGAGGGGGACATAATTTGTCAGTACCAAATTTCATTGCACTTGATAGTTGCTAAGACATTTCACTGAAAGCTAGGCCTAGGGGTTAAATGTAACAATACAGGACATAAGATAGCATACACTCAGTATGGGCTCGCAATGAATGTATCAACATCTAGGAATCCCAGTTACTTTAGTGTGTTGCCAATTGCCACAAGAGCATCAACTGAATGATCACCCACCAATCAAAACCAGTAATAATTACCATTTTTGATGTTGATGAATTTAGACAAGAGGGAAATACTGAAACATTTAAAGTTTTCATCTAATTGATAGCAGATTTATTTGGCCGTTATTTACTATCAATATGCTTGAACTGAACCTCCACCATCATCCACTTCCAGCTCACTGGATTACAACTAATTCATAGAGAGGCTCTGTAGCCTTGGGTGGCATTGTTGTGGCCGTACAATTTATTAGCTAATCGACAAGACAGTGCCAGATTCTGCCGCTCATGAATATCAAGGCAGAATGAGAACCAGAACGTAAGCTTTCATTAGAGTGTTTCGGCTCTCCTGCTCTTTCTACATCTTCAGAACACACATAGAGTTCAAATGGGAACTCCCAAGCGCTTCCAGCTGGCAACACTTTGGGATAATGATGCTGGATTCCACACAAATGAAGGGTCCAAATACCACCAGAGAGGTACCTGAACCCCCTCCTCAATGCACAGACATGCATACATGTATGTGAAAACACGCACATACTTCCAAGCAATCCTTTTTCTCTGTGGGTTAATCACACATGCACTACACGCCAAGTGGGAAAGCCAATTTCCCACCGTCATCCTGGAGAGTCGCTGCTGTCAAATGTAAGCAGCTAACCCAAAAATAATCCCACAGCAAGTCAACAGTATCCCCCTCCCACACGTACACACTGAGGCACACATCCTCCGAGTCTTCAGGAGTGCAGATTGGGTTACTGCAGATTCCTAGCTGCGGCCTCAAGGTATCCTCATTTAAAAACTCTCTACGGTTGAGTCATCAGTGTGAGCTGGGAAGAGACCACCTTCAGTGGTTTGATGTCAAAATGATGGATGGGACAATAATACTGGCAGAAGAGCTATTGATAGCGCTCTTTCCTTAATGTTGACATGTTGATACCGCACACCCAATGCAATGGAAGTGTGTATGTGTGACACAGAGGGAGACATAGAGAGACTCTAGGCCTGCACACACACACACAAACACACACATGCATTGCACAAGGACATGCTGGTATTATACCCATTAATATCTCTTCCGTTCCCACTCAGGCCCTGGGTCTTTGAAGTGGAGTGGCAGCTGAGCCCTGAGCGAGTGAGTGTGTGAGAGGATGTATACAATAACGCCAACATGCCGTCCTGACTTAAGATGAGTCAGCAGAGGGAAAGTAAACAGGCGGGGTTCCCCAAGCGGCTGTCGTTATAAACAGGGGGTGTGCTGAGAGGGGCTCAAGCTGTTTATTTTTACATGGGACCTCAATGTCGTTTGAAGTGCCCTCAATGATCTCTCTCTCTCTCTCTCTCTCTCTCTCTCTCTTTTGACCTCCTTTTCCCATTTTCACTAAAACCCTGCCATAACCTGCCACCATAACCCCACCCATACAACCACCCACAAATCCTCTCTGGGGTTCTTGCCAGCAGCAACTAATTATCAGCCAGTTGGGTTCCCTGTGCTTGGCCCACTTCTCTACCACTGACTGTAAAGACATATGGATATGCAATGTGCTTCACGGTTCTGTGGAGTGATACATAGTTTCAGTGCTGAACTGAAGGGCATCAGCAGGAGTCTGCAGAACAGTGAAGGTACCTTTCAACCAGTGGCACCCTTGCAGTGGGAGGAATGTCAGGTGTATAGGTTCGTGAGAGAGGCATGGAAGTATTGGATACTTTAAGTGTGATCTTGACTTTTGTATTTTCATAACTTACAACGGTACCACTTACTAATAAGGAAACCTTTATAAAGGATTTATAAGTAGTAACAAATGGCCTTATTGATAATTAATGCATTTAATTATTTACTAATGCTTCATAGATCAGTTAAAAACATGGATGGACCACAATCCATATATTAACAACTTATTAACATTTACAATTATAGACTTAATGTATTATATGAACGCTGTATTAATGTCTTATTAAAATGTATTATTGCATATGACTTGCTTTTGTGGATGGCTTATTAGAAAGTGAGAAACCCATGAGTATTTATCTATGGTTTAATATACTACATTCATAAAGGCAACACTCAAATTGTTCTTATCAATGGCTTATAACTAATCTATAGAGCATTACTTATTAACCATTAATAAATCCATTAATTACAATACCTTATTAGAAAGTGGTACCAATATATTTAAGTTAGGATAATGGTTCTCTTTTTAAAAAATCCACAGATTAAATTGTTCAAATAAACATTAAAAGTGCATATGAAATGTGATTACATCAATATTCTGATCAATTGATTAGTAACATTTTAATGCCAAGTAATAATTAGTCCACATTATTGAGTAACAACATTGTTAGTTTCTTGGAAGTCCAGATAATGGCATGGTATGTTTAAAGTTGTTGTCCATTTGTCTCCATATGGACGAGCTAATGGCTCTCTAACATCCACTATAAGGTGTGTGTGGTTACACAGTGGTTGAACAGCATGATAGTGATGTTAGCCATATGCCAAAGCTTCCTATG
Source organism: Siniperca chuatsi (assembly GCF_020085105.1). NCBI lineage: Eukaryota > Metazoa > Chordata > Actinopteri > Centrarchiformes > Sinipercidae > Siniperca > Siniperca chuatsi. The sequence continues at coordinate 14,459,309 of NC_058061.1, forward strand.
ATCTCTGCTGGGAGTTTGAAGACTGCACACAGATTGAAGAGGTCAGAGATAACTGGAACATGTTTATGCCTCAAAAGACATTAAAAAGTGTTGACCAGCTGAATTCTGCTGGACTCACCACTGGGTCATGGTGTGCAGACAAGCATTGTTAAAACCCACATAGAACATTGTGTTACATTCTGGTCTGGATCCTAAAGTGTACGAAGGAATGTTTGGGAAAACATTTATAAAATGATTCATCACACTTTAAGATTGTTTCCATTTGATCTGACAATTTGGCCATACAAACATGTTCTTACTATTCTTATTCTTATTAAAGCAACAGCTTCAGGGAAGTGTTGGAACAAGCAGATACAACATAGTGTGGAAATGTTCTAAAGCTGTCTTTAAAGCTACTAAAGGAGACACTTGTGGGGTGGGGGAATCCAGCTTCAAGAGGTTGCAGTACCTTTTGAAATAAAAATAATAAAACAATAGGATGATTAATCTCTTTAATTCACCAGCACAATAACTGGTAATTACTCAGTTCTGTTAACATATTACATACAAATCCTGCTGTGTACCCACAGGTCCACACTTCTACTAGTAATTAGTGAAATAATTTGAGTTTTAACTCAAAAATTACACTGTGTACTGTAGGTTAATATCTTAGGTGGGACATGAATTATCCCCTTATTTTATTTAATTTAATTGCAGGGCTACAAACCTTTCTTAGAGCAAACATTTTGACTTATCAAACACAGGTGTAACTAATAACATTAATGATGGCTGCATTCCATTTAAGTGTTTAAGTGCCAGTGCTGTATTGTGTATGCTGGCTCACTTGCAGGGCTTACCAGGACAACAAAATGGAACAGAGTATCATTAATGTTATTAGTAACACCTGTGCATTTATTGCTATGACAAGTCTAAATGTCTGCCTTAACAAAGGTCTGACCTGGCTTCTAAATAATGTTGCTTAATCTTCTTTTATTATGAGGTCTCTTATTATGAGGACTTCTAATATTATGAGGACCAGAACGACAATGAATTTGGGATAACAGAATGTAAAGTATAATTCCGGGAACTAAACTGTGTGGGTGGATCCCTTAATAAGTGCTCAGCCACAAGAGGGCGCCCTCCCCCCACTGAAATCCGGGGGCGGGGGTCCCCTCTGGACAAGGTAAGCATCGCTCCTTGCGCTCAACAGCAGGGGTGCCAAAAAATGAAGCGAGGAAAAAGCCGGAGGCTGACATTTTCTCCAGGGTGTCCGCCGCAGGGAACCCAGCGCTGAGAGCCCCGGGCTTTGAACAGACAGACCACTGAGGCTTGTTTTGCAGACAAAATCAGCAGACTGATCCAAGTGCAACAACTCTAAAGGACCGAGGAGAGCTCCCCGCTTGAATCCCATCTGACAGCAAGTGAGTGTGTTGCCTGTTGTTAGTCTTGCTTTCTTTCATTCTGTCTTTAAGGCAGTCCAATCTCTCCCAGTTGTAATTGGAGAGATAATCTACCTAGATTAGTGCCTGGCTGGCGGGGCTCCTTTATTTCACAGAAATGCATCAAAATTGGCCCTCTATGGGAAAAAAAACATATAGACTATACTCTGACTGTGTAAATAGACACAGTACTGTATGTGCATAGTGAGGGTTATAGCTGACAGCATAAGTTTTCACTTTGTTGTTTTGTTACTGAACTTAAGACTTACAGTATTTTGTTCAATTCCAAGAAACTCTGTTTGACCAAATTACTGAAAGCCTGCTGTGATTGTTCCAATTTCTGTATTTACTGGCCTGCTTTCTCAAATGTCTCAGATTAAACTCAAGCATTTTAATAGAAAACATAGGAAAGCAAATAATAAAAGTGTGTCTACAACGTCATTCCCACACTCATAGAGAATTTTAGTTCATAGTAAACGAGAATAAAAATAAAGATCAGGGAACACTAAAAAAAAATATATAAGAGAATAATGAATATTCATTGTACAAGTAATTTAGACTTCTTAAGGTTTAGGTTTAGGGTCTGATTCACGTGAGAAACTCGTCAAGAAAAGAGGAGAATTTCAAATAAAGAATTGGGCTTAGACAAATAAAAAAATTAAATCATTTTACAGGAGGCCAGAGGAGCAAAAGGAGTAATAACAATAAATACAGGCTGATGGCAGATAATGTGTCAAGTTTTCACGAGCAAAACATTGCTGTAATTCTTTATATACTGCACAATACCTCGCCATGTATCCTGGCTGGAGTTTGATTGAATTAAATTGATTTTAGCCTGTTTTTGATGAAGCTGGCACGAGTTCCCCTCTGGTGTTGAAACCCATTAAGTGGCAGTGTCCTATTCATTCATTTTTCTGCCCTATTGCTTCACTGACATCGTTAATTAGTATTGGCTGCAGGTGTATTCTGATGTAGGCGTCACACACGCACGCGCGCACACACGAACAGGATTGGGGTTAATGCTTACTATTTTCAATTATCCGCGGGTTTGAATACATATTTAAACGGTCTTTGTTTGAGATGAATTACTGGAATAAAGGCACCAAAGCGCAGCTCGTTTCCGGGCCGGGCCGAGCCCAGCCGGGCCGGGCCGGGCCAGGCTGTTCCCCCCAGAGGATGGTACAGTAAATACAGGAGGAATGTTGATCAGCTTACAGCGGAGCCGGGAGGTGCTCGGGATTTGATCGGCCGTGATGCTCGAATAATGACCCTCCGGTAGGCAAGCTGCACCTGCAATAACACAGAGAGCAACACGCGGGCTGTCGCCTATAAATTAACGGGGAAATTATATAACGGATTGTGGCCGTCCTCACGGTTCTGCCGGACTGGTTTTACAAATGTGACGTGTTATTCTGTAGGCATTTACAAACTGAATACTTCTGGTGCTCAGATGTGATTGGCTGACACAATTTGATAGTTATAACAGGCAAACCAAAAACCACATTAATACCTCAAACAAACGTCACCACTTATATTCTTTGACAGCTGTGTGTAGATAGATGTCAATATTAATATAACTCATTACTATTTATTACGATTGAAATAGCTAGTCTTAATTCTAAAATCACTGTAAACCAGTGACCTCTCCAGTGTGCTTTTACGCACACTCTCCCCTGATAGGTTATATAAAATTACAAACACTCATCATGAAGCTATATGAATGCAGTTTATGAGTTAATGTGCTGCTGTCACGGCCGAGGGCGCAGGGCCACTTTTTCTGTGCCAAAACGAACTTCTATCTTCTACCCTCTCACACACACACACAATAGACCATCCTCATGATGCAACCATGAGCCAATACCATAAAAAATATATTTAATTTGACGCTACTTTTATTATTACATATTAATAAAACCTTCAGAACGTCAACATTTGTGGTGCCTTGACGCACGGGGGTACGCTAATAAATGCAGCATGTGTTGGACAATTATTAGGATTAATAAATTATAACATTCTGCATCTGCCTCTTGTTTCTGTGGGCCCCGCCAGGCCTACTCTGTTTCAACAGGTTCAACGTTGTGTTCTCATTACGACCTCCATATGGCTGCCTGTGAACACAGCGAGCCATGGGGCATTTAGAGCAGGCAGCACAGTAAGAATCAGTCCGTAAAGCGGCGGAGGTATTTGTTGTAAAAGTGAGACCAGTTGTGTTGTGTGAGGAAAAAAAAATCTTGAACCAAGTGGTAGTTTAGTCAAGTGTTTATTTTCGCTTACGAGTTATTTTGATTACACAACTAAATTATACGCATCACCAAATTACAGGTAAAAAGAAACTTAAGTTAACAAAACAAAGTGGGCTTTTGGAATATTTAGAACTCTCTCTCTCTCTCTCTCCCCTCTCTCCCTCTCCCGCATACACGGCTGGGAAAATCTGGGTTTGATTTTAATGGGGAGTAGCCTGCCCCGGGATCGCTTTACAACCTATGGATGTACTGGACGGCTTTCAGTTGGTTTGAGCTTCGGGCGCGGATGTGTGCAGTAGTTCACCTCCTCGCGATGTCCCCTCACTTTAGACTGTGTTGCACGCGTTTCTCTTGTCCTTTAATATTTTAACGAGGCGAGTGTGAGAAACACGAGACACTTTAGCGTTTGGAGAGGACAATTTCTGACGGAAGAGAACCTAAAGGCTAATTGGTGTGGATCACGGGGGATGTCCTTTTTAAATTCAAAGACAGGAACATTCGCGACTTGACACTGGGGTAAGTTTATAACTTGCGGGTCACTGTGCTGGTTTATTTCACATCCAGCGTGTTCGTGTTTTTTGTGGCGAGCCGATTTCAATTTTACGCACCACTTATTCTCTTAGAAAAGAAGTGAGTGACTCACAGCGCTTGCTGTGACGGGTTGTACATTACCTGCCATTTGTTTTAAATGAAGGCAATGACTGTCATTACTTTATTATAGGCTGAGGTCGCGTGACTGTAAGTGGGTGTTTGGGTCGCTGAATCAGCGAGGCGCGCTGGATCAGAGCGGCGGACACCATAGACAGGTGTCAGCCTCCTCGGTTTACAACTGGCCCTTCGGTTACAGCAAAGAAAGCGAGAAAAACAGCCTGCGCCGAGGATTTAATACGAGGTACAAGAGGTGGGCTACACGGAGCCAGTGAGCTTTAATAGCGACTTGGAATCAGAGCCAAGTGCGGATGCCAAAGCAAGCAGCGCTCTTCTAGATTCCAGTCTTCCTCGGCACTGGCCTGGCCAAGTCTTTCAATGCGTTTGTCACTTCTAATATTTTCCCTTTTCGCTTTGACGCCACCACGTGCATATTGAAAAACATTTGTGTGAAAATGTTTTATTTTTCTTTATTGAAGATTGATCTCATTGAATTCTGTAGAGCAACTCACATTTAAAGAGAAAAGTACAAGAACAATGTTAGATAGCTTTAAGTTGTTGTGCCTTGGCTGTGGTTTATTGAGGATCAAACTGGTGATAAGCTTGATTAGACACCCATTGTGGTCAAGGTGTCACAGGAAACAATAGCCTCGAGCTCCACCCTCTTTAAGCTCATCTGCTGTCCTCTGCTCACAAGCAGCAACAAGCCTGGAAGTGAAAGCAAGAGTCCCATACAGGTTGCTTATCTTAACTGCTTCAATAGACTTAAAGTATGCCCCTATTGCACACTGAAACAGTGTCAGCCACATGACCTACTTCTCACTCTCACCGCCAGTGACTGGAATCAGTCCATGAAGAAGCCATCCGAATCCTCACTGTGCACTGAGGTCAGAGAGGAACTAACTAGGGGAAATGTTTGAGCTGAATATGTCTGGTGAAGCGAGACGCTGTTCATCTAGAGCGTGGCCATCACTTCCCTGTTTTTGCAAATTAATCATCACTTGCATCACACCCTGCTTCTATCAATAACCAAGTGAGGGAGGTAGAGCCAGGAGCAGCTGAAGGCACATGATGTGGAAGCTAATCCAAAGCAACATAGTGCAGATTTTATTCACTCCTGGGAGTGTGTGTGTGTGTGTGTGTGTGTGTGTGCGTGCGCACACTTGTATGCGGTATTTATGAACTACAGAGAAAAGCGGGTGGATTGAGGTGGAGATGGAGAAAGCTGCAGTAACATAAGCAGATCATTTTCTCCTGTCTCGAAAAGCAGGATCCCTCAGAACTCTTGGCTCCGTCCACTTGAGCGAGTAAAGTCAACACATTCAATATATTTTTCTTCTATGGCTTCAACAGTTTGACGGGGTGAAGCAATGCTAGATCTCTCTTTCTGTCAGTCCCTCCTTTTCTGTTTTTGCTGAGTGTAACCATCCGTCCCTTCCTTGAGTCCATCTTTTGTCATTTTGAACAAATGACCTCGAGCTGATTAAAAATGAGCTCTGCTCAACCATGATCCTGCTGGTGAAGCTGTCAATGAACTCAGAGATCAGAACGATCACTTTTCATATTACAGCTGTTTGTCAGGAGCTACCATATCAGGCTCTGGGACCTCATTCCACAGCGAATATAACACTAAGTTTTCATTGAATGGCAGATTAATATTGTGATTTGACTCCATGTGGAATTTCACATGTAGAAATGTTCTGTTCTTTCCTTCCTGTTCATTTCCATCCCTGATATAAATTCCTGTTTAGACCTGGAGATGGATGTGGTGTGATAAAGTACCCACACATTTATTGTCTCCGCTTTAGAGGTAAGAATGAAGTCTAAAGGCTGTCTTACTACTGACTTAAGTGGCCATATGTTTTCTCTCTGAGTGACAAATTGGGTGTGTGTGTGTGTTCTTACCTTTCCTGTTAAAATACCTGTCAGTCGTCGCTGTGACACCCAAGATGTCTCTCACTGTGGGAAGAGGATCCAGGGGCAAAGATTCACATGCTTCATCCTGCCACTCCTTGCACCCTGCTAGGCCCGCATGTGTCAGCCACACATTTCCTCCAGATGCAGAGGGATATGTGTGTGTGAGGTCCGCATGTGTGTCTCTGCCCACTTAATACCTATCAGTATGCTTATCTGACGTGGATACACACAGTAGATATTTTCTGTATTGATGGCAGACTCAGTGTTCTCAGACATGATGGGCTGATTTTTCCAAAGGAACTACAATGATTTACTTTCTGTCTGTGATCAGTTGTTAACTGATTGACAATGGACTGGATGTATGTTCTCTCACAGTACTATGACAACCATGTATGCTAGCTGCTAGCTTAATTCTGCTCATCTCGTTGACAGTTATGCAGCTTGTGAGCACAAAGGGCAAAGCAACTCACTGTTAAAATAGCAGGCTGCTGCCATCAAGTTGGACCAGCTCTTTGCTAGCATGCTAACTTGTTAACGGAATGTGTCCTCCCAAGAAGAATGAAAGCATCAGTCGTTTCAGAAAGTTAATTATTATTACTCCTTTCTGTAGTATCTGCAGAGCGTTTCCCTCAAATGGCACTGGACTGGACCAATACACTATGGATCAGGGGGAATGCAAAAAATAATACGAGGGAACACAAAAGATCATATTTAAATGACACATTTGTCGTTTAATTTGGACAATTTAGATGTTGCGGTAACATCACTTAAGCCATAAGACAAACATTTAGGTTCTTTCCCCTTTTCCCTGGGAGACTGCTGACCTCTGACCTTTAGGCAAAGGTCACCCGGTGCGTGCTAACATTGCCGTTGAGGGAGACTAAGCTGAGGTGGAGATAGGGAGGAGAGGAACAAGGGAAGAGGGGAAAGGGAGTTGTCTGATGAGTCACAAGCTTTGGCATCCTTTACAGTGTGTCTTCATGTGTGAGTGTGGGCACATATTGGGAATGAAAACTACTAGAAAGCATGTGTTTGTCCGTCAACAACGTGTGTGTTTAAGTGTAATGTACGCAACCGTGCGAGTATTCCAAGCACTTAATAAAATGATTTGTGGGTTTTTTCCCCCTGTGAGTTCAAAGCGGGTCCTTGCTTTCGGCTGTGGAGTAGAGGTTGCTCTTGTGCAATGGAAAAAAAGAGACTGTTTTCCTGTTAGGGGGGCTTTTTGGGAAAACCGCGGCTCTGCCTACCGCAGCCAGCCTTCAAAGGGCTTTGAAGGAGTGCTCACCTCTCCTCTCTTTAAATCCTTCCATCCCTCCAAACGAGCTACTTCCTCTTATATTCAGGAACACCTCACCTGCCTCTCCGCGACCACTACCGTCCAACCACACTGCTGCAAAGCTGCGGTCAGGGTTATGCTAAGGTCTATGGGAAATGTTCAATCAAGGAGCCCTCAGTCCACCCACACACACTCAGAACAGTACACTTTCAGAACTTTAACCTCTCAGCATTTTCTGCATGTCTTTATCATCTCTGTAACCCCGCTGCATGGCCCTCATCCAGTGACAAACTTTGAGACAGAATCTGTGGCTCTTCCTGCCATCGCAGGGCTGTGGGTGTCATCCCTTTCCCAGGCGCATCTTGACAACACATGTAAAGGGTCACAGTTTGATACAGAAGGCTATAAATTTTTGAACTCTTGTCCTTTCACTCCCAAGTTCAGAGCTATATTTTCATTTGTGAAACAGTTATTCGGGACTGAAGACTTTTGTGACCTCCTTAGTAGTTAGTAGTTTTTCAATGACACCCCAATATCATTTATTAATCCTCAGATGTGACTCAATTCAAATGCATTCTTGGGTGCTTATCTTGTCTTCTGGTTTGTGTTTTAAAGAGGCACTATAATACAGTTGCAAACCCTGCTACTATACTTTGTAGTGTAAGTTTAACACGTTTTGAAATTGATTGGTCTCAGAACTCATTATTTTTGCTTTTTATTATAAAAACTGTTATAAAAACTTAAGTTTTTTATGTTAAAATCTGGAGAAAAAACATATATATTTAAAAAATTTGATTTTTAGAATACCATTTGAAGTTCAGTCACCTCATAGTTGAACTGTTCATTGTTTTCGATTTACTTAAGAAGAAATCTGGCTCATACTCAGCATCATATTTGCACTTTGTCTTCATTTTTCTCTTCACTTGTTATCACCGAAAACAAACAAGGAATAAACTGCAGTTAACAGTTTCTTGTTGCAGCAGAGAACACAACAATGTTTGGATGTGTTGGACCATAAAATCAGTGTGAAAATGAAACAAAGCGCCCGTCTTATTTTACATATCTGTGTCTTGTTTCTCACAAATTAACCCTGTTTAACCCTAAATCTAGTGAGTCACTGTTACCCAGAGCTTTCTGCCTGCTCATGTCCTTTCCCCTCCCTACGCCTCCCATTTTCTCACCAAAAACAGACCTCACAGAACACTTCATTAACAGAAAAATACACCACAACTTGTCCTATCAGCATTTTTCTCATGCTTTTGCACTAAAGTATATATGTGCATAAATACACAGAGCAGTAGCTTAGCACAACTTCCTGTCTGTGAATCTGTGAGAACTAGCCTGACCTCATATTCCACCTCGCGCTGTCTGTCTTCTCTCCTCCTGTTTGGTTCTGGATCAGGTTCTGTTGATTTAAAGAACCGCTGTCGGACTCGGGGCCAGCCGTGTGGGCTGGGCCACAGAAGCTGCTGCATTCCTCTGCTGGGCGTTCTGTCTTTCTCCCTGCAGTGTCTCTTTCTGCCAGATGCAGAGATGGAAAGGCAGAGATCATTTAGGCAGAGATTATTTCACTTATATGATTTATGATAGTTTTTGGATCATCCTGCTTTGTCTTTAGCCTTACAAGCACTTGAGATTGTTATCCCAGTAGCAGATGGCAACTAGCTCAGGTATGGCCAGTAGTTCAGGTGCAGCAGTTTGCTTTTGATATAATAGTGAGGTGATGGTAAACAGTTTTGGAATTAGAGTAAAGCAAAAAACCTCTGGAAATGTTTCAGATTAAACCTTCCAGCGACACACACACAGCGCCTCTGAGCAGACATAAGCAGGCTTTAAAAATTTGTCAGTGATCCCCCCGCTAATGATGCCCTCAGCTGTGAGAGTTGACCCCCTCCTGCCCTTGGCCCTCCCTGCTCCTCCTCCTCTCCGCCTCAGTCCCTAATGAATGCCAGCGAGGAACCAAGTACCCCCCCCACCCCCCACCCACGCTTACACAAACAGCAGGATCGTCGTCACCACAGAGACGGCTATCATCAAGTGCAATTCAGGCCACTAATATCTGACCCTTGTTACCTGATGCCTGTCAGTCATGTTGATTCATCTGGACAGGTTTATTTACCTATTAAATGATTGTGTGTGTGTGTGTGTGTGTGTGTGTGTGTGTGTGTGTGTGTGTGTGTGTGTGTGTGTGCGCGTGCACGTGTGTGTGTGTGTGTAAGGATACAGATGGTCAGGATGTGATTAGTGCAGAACTAATTAGTCAATTAATCGATTAGTCCATTGACAGAAAATGTATCCCCAAAACTTTTGATAATCGATTGATTGTTAAAATAATTTATTCAAGAAAATATGGCAAAAATCTGCAGATTCCACTTCTCAAATATGAGAATTTGCTGCATTTCTCTGTTCTATAGCGTTGTAAATTACATAAAAATTTGGTCCGACAAAAGCAATTCAAAGATGTCACCTTGGGCTCTTGGAAATTGAGATGGGCATTTTTCACCACTTTTTCACATCTTGAGTAAAAGAAAGAAAAACAGCAGATTAATCAAAAGAGAAAATAATCCTGGATGTGATCTCTGAGTGAGACACATATGAGCTAAAATGTTATTCAATAGCTCAACAACAACCTCAAACCATGTGCAATCTGTATACAAGGGGATTTCTGACTTTGTTGTTGCTCTCACTGTTCTTTTATATTCATACAATGCATCTCTCCATAATGATAATGAGTATGGAGGTGGCCCTGTTGTTAGCCAATTAAAAAGTCCTCCATGGTTCTGGGCAGCCACTAATAACCCCACCAGGGATTACTGTACAGCAGGCTGTAGGGACAGCAGGGCACCAGTTTGGGCCTCAGCTTGCTGTTATCAGAGAGAAGTAACCCAGTAGTCCTCCATTCACTCCCAGTCTTAGTGGGGCCACCACGCCAACTCTCTAGAGCAGTGTGAAAGGATCCTACTTGGGATACAAAGTGACTCAGCTGTCCCTCTCCTATCTTCACCTCCCATGGCACCCTCCATTACACCCAAGCCAAATAAAGCCTCTCAGCGACTTCTGTTTTCCTAATCTGTGAACTCTGACAGAGGCGCCCACGCTTGAAAGAGAGACAACTCAACATGGGATGATCTCCCAGTGACAGGGAGAAGCTGAAAAAACGTTGCTGAAATCACCAGACCACCCTTCCTGTTCCTGTCTTTTACTCTCTGCCTGTCTGGCTGTTCTGCCTCTCTCTATTCCTCACCAACCTCTTTTTAATCTAATTTTCCTTCCTTTTGCCCTCCATCATCTACCTTCTCTAAGTGGGCTGTCACTGTTTGATTAAAACCATTGCATCCATTCCAATAGCCAAATGGCCTGAGTAGTCTTTGTGGTGAAGCACAACTTTTTATGCAGGGGGGTTTCCATTCTAAAAGCCCCATATTTTTTCATCCATTCACATATTGTGCCAATAATACTAATGGGCAAATTATTTCACAGGGCAGTAGCCTAGCCACTGGGGATGGTAGCACGTCGGCACAAGTACATTTTCCTTGCCATTAATCCACAGAAGAATGTTGCAGTGATTAATTGGCTATGCAGTTTATATCTTTCACTGCACTCTAAGCAGCCATTCACTTGTAAATGGCTTAACTGCCACAGGAACAGTTTGTCTTTTAACATATCAGATGGTGGTAGGTTTGTGTGCTGAGGGTCAGACCCAGCTTTAAATGCACAATCTGCAATCTTAATGTAAATAAAAGGGTAGCCAATACCAAAATGAAAGCTCCTATTGGAAGCTGATATCACTCCTAGATTGACTGACGCATCTTTGAATACATGTATTAACGCTAATCTTATTAGAGGAATAGTTCCACATGTGGGAAATATGCTTATTCGCTTTCGTGCTGAGAGTTAGATGAGAAGATCGATACAACTCTCATGTCTGTACGCTCAAAGTGAAGCTACAGCCAGCAGCATTTCTGTGTGGTATTCATTGTCTTCTTCAGAAAGACCGAGACATGGGCCTGCAGCTGTTGCTACTTCAACCACATTTAATGAAAGACAATGTCTGCCCTCACTGAGGGGAACTTGTGGCTTGTTAAACACAATGTCAATGCTGAAACAGATTCTTAGTATTTCAAAGGTCAGCCAGCTACACCACTGTGCTGACATCCTGGCAAAGCATACAGATCCAGAAAGATTTTGTGGACCTGGCTCACATTTTGCAGGTTTTTATAACAATATAGAATAAGTCCTAAGTTTTTAATAAAGACCAGCTTTTTGCCAGAGCATAGTGTTGTTGGACTGTCTCAGAGAACCGTTAACACTTGCTGCAAGGCTAGCATCTATTTCAGAGGGTGTCAAGAGTGGAATTAAACAGCCTTGTCACTGTTCTCTCTCTGTTTAACCTACACGCTCATCTGCCAGACGCGCCTGACAGCACCAGACCCTGGAAGAATCTCCCAGTAGGCCCGGCAGCACATGGACCACACCATATTTAGTCATCCAAAGTCCAGACACAGACCAATGCAGTCCTCCACCTTAATCTGTCTCCTCTCTGTTTCGCCCTCCATCTCTCCCTCTCTCATTTTTTATGTCCTTCCTTCAACTCCCTCCCTCCATCTCTGTCACTTTCCTTCTGCTTCCATTCATATCTGTCCTTGCTTACCCTCCCTCGAGTCATTTCTGCTTTATCACTGTCGTGCCCCTCACTGTTTCTCTCCCCCTCGTGTGTCCCTCTTTTTCTTCTTATCTACTGAAACTCTTCTTTCCTTTTGCCTGTTTGTCCTCTTTTCTAGTTTCTTAAGTCTGTCGAGTGTTTTCCTGCTTGGTTTTCATTTTTAAAAACTTTTCTAACTTCCTCTCACTCCCTCAACAACATGCCCACCGAATTTTAAGTGTAAATAATTCCCTCTCCCATCTTTTTTCTTTTTCCCTCACCTGTCATAATTTCTACCCCTTCCTCCTGCTCCTTCCTACCCCCCTTCTTCGTTCTCAGAGCCTCCCCACTGTCTCTTTTCTCGGATGAACATGCTGCTGATGGAAGCTGGGCCTGGATGCTAATGAGTTGCTAATTCTATCAGCCGTCTCTCCATGCCCTCCCCAGTGGGTGTCGAGCCCGCCAGCTTTACCATGGCCAGCCTTTTGATGGAGTGCCTTGGCTGATGAACTCCCGCCTGCGTGCCCACTTTAACCTCCTCGTCCTCAGACACATGTCATTGATCAATGTCCTTATCCATCCTGGCAAGGCCCACTCTTACTCCAATCATTTATGAGCAGGCCCATTCCCTGCAATCCATTTTTCATTTGTTAAATATTGTAATAGCAAGGGATTTTTTGGCTACTTCAGAGCATTTTGGGAAATATACACGTGTCTTTTTATCCCAAGTATAGTTCAAAATGAAGCAGAAAAGAAGTCTGAAAAGACATTTTAAATTATATGTAGTTACCTACCAATTTCTAGGATTGACATTAGAAAAAGCTGTATTTCCAATTTGTGACATTTTCTTCCTCACTGTCTTCCTGCTCTGTATAATACCCTCACACTATTTTCCTTTAACACCCAATCTGCGCTTGAGAAGAGGCCACTTGGCTGGGTTTAAGCACTTGAGCACAGACGAGTGGTCCTATTTACCAGGCCACTGGACTCTTTTTTGAGGGTTGCTAGCTTTGGACCCCTCACATAAGAAAAGAACAAAACTTGTTTTTCTGACTCCCCTTAAATCCATCTGTCTGCCTTCCCTGCTTAACTGAAGTGGATACAGAGGCGGCCTTTTGTTCTACTAAGATGAAGAGGGATGGTGTAGTATAAGAGGGAGAGTGAGGGTAATAGGAGGTGGGTGTGATTCATTGTAATTTAATAAATACCTCGCAAAGAGGGTTGGGGTGCCTTCTCAACCCCTCAGCTGTCTGTTTTGAAATGGGGCTCTTCCAGATTTGACACCCAGGGAAGTAAAAAGGGGATTAGGGAGGGAAAAGCCTCAGGCTATATATATCTCTTTTTCATTCTTTTTCTTTGCCCCAAAGCTTTCTCCCCCTGTGCCCCTCAATCTTTCTCTCTTTGGGACTGAGAGGCCCCTTGTCTAGCTGTGAGCGTATGAATGATGTCATCCAGGTACCTATCATGACCCAGAGATTTAGAAAGGCTTTAATGGAGTCTCATAGCCTCAGTTCTTCTAATGCAGAGTATAATCCTCAAATAGCTATCACTTTTGGTGAATTTTCTGGTTCAGTGAAAGAACATAATGCTGCCTTCTCATGTGTCAGCACTGTGTAACAATAGTGTTGCAACGGTTGATTTCCTGTCAAATTCCCGCAAAAATCAGTAAGAGCTCAAAAGAAGAGCCATGTTGTTGTATATAAAATAGTAATAGCTTTTTTTCAGGACACTCTCTTAAAGCAGAGGTTTGACCAGGGTCATATACGGTCCACTGCTTTGCAGCATCACCAAGGATTATAGGGTGACTTCTGCCATGCTGCTCAAGCATGACCAGAAGGCTTGGCCAGTTTTGACTTGAATGGAAGTACTGAATGAGAGGCCGGCATTGAAATTCAGGAAGCAGTCACTTGCAGCCACTAATGTCTCTCTTTAAATGGTCACATCCTTTCTCTTGGGCCCCTCGTCTAACTGTCTTATCCTTTGACAGGCTTTTAGTCAATGAAAACATTCACTTGTAATTGTTCAGTACATCCAATTTAATTTCCTAGGGTTAAATATAATTCGGTTTTGAAGACGCAAACTTGTTTTTTATACAGTAGAATTTGATCAGCGTCACTTTCTATTTTGTATCCTATTATGGTAAAAATATGTCTATGACATTGACCTTTCTGTTGTTTTTCTCTCTTACAGGAAGGGTCAGCCTGAAGTGAAGGGTCACTGAGCTCAGACACTCCTTCCATTGACTCACAATTTTACACACATAGAACACATAGGGGAAAGTCACACACATAGACACATCTGCACAACACATTCACATTTACACACACAAACTCTTGGGTGCACACACAAAGACTCATCCGTGTATAAACACAGACACACATTCAGACACAGGCCCTCTGAGCAGGATGAGGGAACCCTGGAGGTGCCTGCTGGGCCTGTGCTTCCTGGCATGCTCAGCCTCCACCCACAGTGCCACCAATCCCTTCGCAGGTCAGCAGACCCCTCCCGACCCTTGCTATGACGACACAGGCGCAGCCCGCCGCTGTATCCCCGAGTTTATCAATGCTGCCTTTGGCAAGGAGGTGATGGTGTCCAGTGTCTGTGGCCGGCCTGCATCCCGTTCCTGTAGTGTGGTGGAGCGAGGCGATGATCGGCCTTCTGTACGCACATGCCAAATCTGTGATGCAGCTGACCCTCGCCGTGCCCACCCTGCTTCCTACCTTACTGACCTCAACTCAGCCCACAACCTCACCTGCTGGCAGTCTGAGAATCTCAACACCTCGCCGTACAACGTGACTCTCACCCTTTCACTAGGTAAAAAGTTTGAGATCACCTATGTCAGCCTGCAGTTCTGTTCACCACGACCAGAGTCCCTGGCCATATACAAGAGCATGGACTACGGCAAGACCTGGATGCCCTACCAGTTCTACTCCTCACAGTGCCGGCGTATGTACAATCGGCCCAACAAAGCAACCATTACCAAGCAGAACGAACAGGAGGCTCTATGCACAGATGGCCACACTGACCTCTACCCGCTTTCTGGAGGGCTCATTGCTTTCAGCACTCTGGACGGACGACCCTCCGGCAAAGACTTTGACAACAGCCCGGTCCTCCAGGACTGGGTGACTGTCACCGATATCCGTGTGGTCTTCAGCCGGCCCCAACTACCCAGGGAGCTGGGATTGGGGGCTGGAAGCAACAGCGGAGGGAGGGACGACGACCCCACGGCAGTGACATCAACGCTGCCAACTTATTTCTATGCAGTGGGAGACTTCCAGGTGGGCGGGAGGTGTAAATGCAACGGACATGGCTCACGCTGTCTGAAAGACAAGGAAGGCAAACTGGTGTGTGACTGCAAGCACAACACAGAGGGACCTGAATGTGACCGCTGCAAGCCCTTTCACTATGACCGACCATGGCAGAGGGCCAATGCCCGCGAGGCCAATGAGTGTCTGCGTAAGTCTTTCCCTCTATCTATCATTCTTTATGTGCTTTTAACATGTTTCAGTTAGTCTGCTGTGGAAAATGCTGTAGATTTCTCTTTGTCTCCAAACAGTACAGGCCATTACTGAGAACTTACATTTAGCACAACAGATTTTCTTAAAGGAGACCTAACACAATAGCTCTATAACTTTATGTGTTAAAAAAATCCTTGAGAAGAACTGAGACGATGAATACATATCCTTTAACAGCTTTTACATCAATTCAGTGGCCATTATGAAAGGAGCACGCAAATGTAATGTGTTGAAACCCACCCTTTCTTCAGCTCTATACCTTGCTTCCTTTTCTCTTCCTATGAATCAGGGAGGCATTATTTCCCCAAGACAATCTCCTCAAAACATCTCAGAATTCCTAATGAGGGAATGGCATTCGGACAGAGGACTGAACCCTGTTGCACGCACAATGTGACTGCTATATATCTGATACAAATATCCCATTCTTAGTTCAAGGAGTGTATGAAAATTAGGAAATATTTGAAAATCCAGGTTGTTTATTTCTTTGTTGGATAGAGTCATGACCTTTTCACCACCCATTTTCAGGATATGAAGACAGCAATGTAAAATCAGGCCAACAAATTTTATTTATACACATACACACAGAGAAAGAGAGAAAAGGAGGAGATTTAACTATGATGACCTGTGCTTGACTGTCACAAGGGTAATTAAGAATGTTGCCAGAACATACCAGATGTTTGTGTTTATACAGGTGAAGAGTTCTGGTAGCATATAGTGGTTGAGCTTGCAACGTTGGCAACATCTCTCAAAATACGAGCCCATCCTTTCCTTAAATTTCCCATCAGCCCCTTCTATTTACCGTTCGTCTACGGGGAAGGAGGCCTACTTTCAACAAAATCATGTTTTCTGGACTTGTCTATGAAAATACTCTTTTTCACAAGCAAGTCTAAACAGTGAATGACAACAGCTCGAGTCATTGGCACACTGCTACAGCTAAGTCATCCAAGAATGTTATTTGGCAGTGTTTGCCTTTACCCCAAGACATGCTTGGTTAAAGTCATCCAGGCATGCTCTGAAAGCTTGCCAGGTAAAATTATAGCAATTTCTATGGCAATTATTGTTAATGTAAATGGATTAGTTTTGTATTGGATTAGGCTTTTATATGATAACAGGTTTTTGATGTGATATTTAATGTATATATTAATTTCATGGCTGTACAAAGGTTTTAGACACATGCCATGTTAGCCATGTGTTTTTAGCAGGAATTGGTTCTCTAATATGTGGATGTTTCTTTGGTGGTGATTTTTTTTTTTTTTACAGCATTTCTCTGTTAGTATAAATAGACATAGGTGGAACTTAATTCAGTTCAATTTTGCTTGTCATAAAAATTTGTTAGCGTAGGAAAATAAAACCATATTAGAAACCACTGTCCCCATTTTAACCTTTTCCCATAATGAAATAAAATTACAGCCAGAGAGAAAAAAAACAGGAGCAGAACATTGAAAAACAGTGTATATTTTTCTAACATGTTATAATTGCCCAGTGAGCTGGCCTGAGATCATATTTAGCATTGAACAGTGCCAGATCTGTTTAAAGGGGACAGAGAGTGACAGAGCCAGAGGAGCAAGGCCATTTTAGCATTAGACTAGCCAACAAATCCAAATTCCTCACTCTGTACTCTGAAACCTCCCATGCCAACACTACCTTACTTTGGCTTCTCATCTATCCTTGACACCCTCACTTACTCAACTCACAGATACAGGCACACACTCACACACACTCACACACATATACACCTAGCCCATTCTTCAACAATATCCTGTAAATCCCTCAGTATGTTCTTGCTCATACTTTTTCACACACCCTCTTTCAAATGTCCCGTAGCCATTTCCGAAATGTTACACCCGCTTCCTGTAGCTCTCTTCTCAGCGGGATTGATATGTCACTTCCATCCACGATTTCTGGACTAAACAGCCCGGCTGCACTGGCCAACTCTGATGACTTAATCCCAGTGTTGATACAGAGCAGTTAAAGCCTATTGCAAGTTGCACGCTATACCTGATCACACATCCGGACACGCCAAAAAGTCAGTCCCAGATGTCCCCAATTGCATGTTCCAAAAGCCTCTTTACAGCTTATTCCGGTAGAAATGGTTCCACAATATCCTCAAAGTAGCAGGAGAGCCATTAAAAAGCCTCTCCAGTGTATATTAAAGCCCATTCTTCAAATGCACCCGCCCCTTGTTGATTTCTCTGCTTACATTTCTTTCCTTGTCGGTGCACAAATGGCGGCGGGCTGCAGTGTGAGCCCTGAGGCACACCACTGTGGCAGCGAAGTGCAAGTAGTTTAGACTGGGCAAGTGTGTAAGAGTGGCAAGTTACAGAGCCAAGGAGTCCCTTAGGTGTCACCAGAGCCTTCATGAGGCCCTGTGGGTGTTTGGGTTGGAGGTAGGGTCTGAGGGGGCCTAGCTGAGGTCATGATCCTTTGTGGGGTGGTGACAAGGTTAAGTTGACAGGGAGATGGTTTGTGGGTAATGAGGAATTCAGAGTGGGCAGATGTATAGCCAAATCAATAGTTGTTTCACACCCCACGTTTGAGTCTGTCAGTCCTTGAGAAATGATGTGCTTGGTAGCCAATTTCACCACTTTAAACGTTATTGTTAAGATGGTTTTAAAGATTTTGTATGGTTTTGCTCTTACTCTTAGCAGTCTTGTCTTTACCCTGCATAACAAAAACATTGTCCCTAACCAGCTGGTTTGATTGTTCTCTGGTCTTACTAAATGTTTGACATGCACTGCACCAAGATTACTGTCTGTGCTCTTGGCAAGCTCATGTACTGTCTCCAGACACAAGCCATGCACACACACACCCATCTGCCGCCTCCCTCACTATGAATCCTGCCTCAAGACATTGGTTTACAAATCTCTGCTCTAGTAGTCAGAGAGGGCAGCCTCGTAAAGGAGCGTGTCTGTTTGTATTGAGGGAGACATGATGGAAAAAGCTGTGATTTATCTGCCCAGAGTTTGAGCCACACGACAGAATGAGGAAACAGATGGATAAGAGCTATTTGGTTACTGGTTGTGATGGAGTATTGGCTTTTCTGCTGGCATGGTCGATGCTGTAATGTAAATACTTTATGTTGACTTAAAAATGTGAGACAGTGTATCATGCCATAATAGAGTCTGCGAAAGTCACTGTATAAAATGAAGAGGCCTCTTGTGGAGTCAACGACAATGTGACACCCTGAGTAGATGATAATTTATGGTGGTGTAGGAGCTCTCTACTCTTGGCCGTGTCTGCAGCCATCTTGGCCCTGTTTGGCTGCGGCACCAAGCTGTTCTATTCTCCAGCGCTTCCTTTCCCTCATTTGGACTCAGCCTGTAGGAAGTCCAGTACTGCTCTGGGACGTTACGAGCCCAGGGCCAGACACCATCCATCCCTAATGGACCAGCCAAGTTAGGTCTGTTCCCAGTGTTGCGCCAGGCACACTGGTATGAATTCATAGTATTAAACACAGAGGTCACATGGAGGATGTTTGAATTGCCATTTGGGCTGATTTGCCAGATATGCAGGTGAGCTGCGGTTGGTAGCAGAGCTGGGTGTTCCTACTCTGCTGCAGCTTTTGGGTGTGGTGTTGAATATTTTTAATAGTAAATTTTGACATATTGAGTCCAGTGGGGAATGAGCGATATGATATGGTATTCTGTTTTTGCACAAGAAGAGAAGTTTCCTGTGAAATTAAATCAATCAACCAAATAAGTATTGACTGTAGACTCTCATTATACATCAGTCAATGTCATCACCTGGAGGAAATTCCCACAAATTAGTTATTACCTCCAAAAAAAGTTATTACCTGTTATATAATAGATGTTATTAGATCATGTCTGCCACTCTAATGAATTAGCGGTTGCATTAAAATGTGAATTTTATAGCGGAAGAAGGAGAAGGAGAACAGACAGATATTGCATTTTCAAGCCTTGTCACAAGCCCGCTCAAACCTTTTGTGGGGGCTTGAGGTTTTTGGTGTGCTCAGCCACTGTTTTTGGAAAATATTAGCTGGAATTAGGGGGAATTTGACAGATGGGGTTCTTAAGGAGAACAGTGTGATCCAGCAGAGGTGTGTGTGTGTGTGTATGTGAATGTGTGTGTCAGAGGAAGAGGCCAGCCAGGAACACATGCTCAGGAACAGGGCTCAGAATAAGCGCTCGGATCTCTACAGAGCTGTGGAAACTCTGAAGACCACATAAACACAAACTCTCTTTTTTTTTTATTTCTGTCTTTCTCTCTCTCTTCGTTTCCCTCGCCGACAAGGGGCAGATGGTTATTTGATGCTGATTAGAATTTCAAAATAGGCCTCCATTCTTTCACACCATATTTTCCCCCCTCCACATCTCCTAGCAAGGGCAAGCAGAGGTCAGGCCCATGTTCCAGTCGTAGAGCAGATTTGTCAAGACACTTTTTAGGCATGGTGATTGAAAAGTGACCTCATTCTTAAACACACCACACATGAAACCATGGCACAAGAGTGAGTTTACATGATTTGGAAAGTCAAAGTCACATTTTATAGTTTCTCAATTGTAGCATGGAGAGGAACAGGATTTGCATGCTTTTGTTCTTGCAACACAAAGTTGTTTGGTCTCGGGGAGAGCGACGCTAACCTCACTAGATTGCTATGAATTTCTATTTGAACCTTGAGAATCCAGCTTTGCAGCACAACAGCAGCCTAAAATTGTCCTCCATGGCTAGCTGAAATTTTGCTGTCTGTCCCTAGAGGGCAACATGGTATGAAGCTCAGTGAGATGCCAAATATAGATGGATAATGATGAAAAAAGCCAGAGCTGCTGTGATATTACTACATGTATGTGCCATGTTCCTATTTTTGCTAATTGACTTAAAGACCCTCCCACCCCCACTGCCTGTCGCTGGAGGCTAACAGCGAACCAACACTTCAATTACTTACAGTGCGACACGCAAATGAGCAGGAGCTGTTTGTGTATGTGTTGAAGGGGGGTTGCTGAAAGAAAGTGATTTTGAAAAAGAAACCTCCTGTGCTTTTCAAATAATCACACAGCCGAGGAATGTTGTTCAAAAATCAACAGCCCTATGAAATGATGCCTCTGGGGTGGTTAGCGTGAGATGCAGGGGCAACTGCACAGCGAGGCCAACAAACATGAGGTGTGTGAGTTTTGTTTTGGTGTGTGAGTTTTAGGCAAAAGTAACTTCCTTTATCTGGCTGAGACAACAGGGTTTGGTCAGTTTGATTGGTTTGTACTGTAGCTTTGCTCTTTACTTTTATTCCCTCTGTCAGTATTGCAACTTTGGTCCTCGGCCAACCCACAAGGGATTGATGCGTTTTAATTCTACAAAGCCACAGGTTCTCTGGCAAGCAGAGAACATGGTGAAACAAATGTTAAGGACAGCAAAGTGTCAAATAACAGCTTTAATGTCAGCTGGGTTAAAACGCTGGATCCTTGGGAAATGCTTTGTGGCTGCCTGAGGCCAAGAGTGTGTGTGTGTGTGTGTGTGTGTGTGTGTGTGTGTGTGTGTGTGTGTGTGTGTGTGCATATGCATCTCCTTATATTTGTGTATGTGTGAGAGCCACATGTAAACTAATAGTGCGATGTAACGTTTCATCCATGTGCCAAAGCAAACTGGTGGAGCTGCAGTGTGCCCACACTATTCTCCCAGGCCCCCACTGACTCTCCCCCACAGATGGTAGCAATCACCTCCTGAGGTGCCCGTCACCACTGGCACTCTCTTCCTCTCTATCCTTGTGTAACTGACTCTTGTCAAAGATTAACTCTCTGCCTTTTCCTGTCTGCTACCTCTTTTTTATTTCATATTTATTTCTCTTTTTGCTGAAATCAGCCTTTTTCTTCTCTCATTGAATTCTTTGTGTTTTGGTAACAGTTTGCCTCTTTTTATGCTGTTGCAGGCCTCTGTGCTCTATTGCCTGAGAAAATATGTGGTTTTTGGCTGCTGGCCGGTGTTGCCGGTGGCAGCAAGATTCGGACGCTGTTAAGAGAAAATATATGTCTGTTTGTTAACAATGAGTGCATGACATGAGGAGCAGTCTATCCTTCACTCCATGATCATATCCTTATGGATATCCTTATGATGATGTCATCAGGGTAATCTCGACAATGGCATTTACCAGGCATGGAGGGTCTAACAAAATACACTATTGAATTGCATTATGGGAATTGAAGGATCCAAAGGTTTTGGAGCTTAACCCTCACCAGGGACTAAAAGTCAGAATATCTTGGCTTCTGCTACATCAATTTCTTTTTTAAAACATAAAGCGTCTTAGTAAGGTGCCAGAACAGCTTCAGTGCTCCTTGTTATAGATTCTCCAAGTCTCTAGAACTCTGTTAAGGGGATGATTACCATTCTTTCACAGGATATGCTCTCATCTGGTGTGCTACAACATGTCGGGTCAAATTCTCACACACAGTAATCTGGTAACTGCAAAGGCCACAGCATATGATTCGCATCATTTTTTTACTCATCAAACCATTCAGTTGGATGAAAACTTGTCAGCTACAAAATGCCAGCTACACAACAAGTAAGCCAAAAAATTCCACTTAAAACTGAAAGTAAGGATAAAAAAATCTCATGTGAAATTGAAAACAAAATGGTGGTTGTTTTGATTGTGTTGGATTTTGTCAAGATTTTCCGGAAAAACCCCAGCTTCTTATCTTAATATTTTCTTCCTCAGCTTCCTCAACATTTGACCTCTGATTTTACTGCTCATTTCTGGGTCACCCATCATCCTCCAAGGACTCTTTTGCTTTCTGTGCATTTACATAGAAGCCTGTGTCACAACCTGATCAGAGAAAAACATAAAACATAACATGATTTTCCCTCACCATTTCCACTGTCATCTCTGGCCACAGTGGTGAATTTACACAGGAGGTTCCATCTGTCACTTTCTATTTCTAAACTAGCCCAGGCATCGCATACATCCCCCCCAGAGTGGACCTCTTGGTTGTGTATGCCAACAGTCATGGCAAAAGTAAATCTGTTTTTACCTCGGTTTTTCCTGATTCGCCATGCTAATTTGATTGCACAACAGTTGTCTACTCTGTCTCTGTGGAAAAAAAGAGCAACTGAGACAGAGAGTGAAAGCAAAGGCGGGACAGAGATAACAATGTTTAGATGTGGGGAAGTGAAGTGGACCAGGGAGAGGGAACAGAGCTAAGGACTCAACTCTCGACTGACACCAGGCCCCCCAACCTGGCAACCCTCCAGCCTAATCTCGTTAAAATCTTTCCCTGCCTGATGCCATCCAGAGACAGAAAGGGGAGATGGAGGAAAGGATGGACAAGAGAAAGGGTTGGGGAAGAAAACAAGCAAAAAGAGGGAGAGGCAACTAGTGAGAGTATTTGAGATGGGGTCTCATGAAAGTAAGAGGAGAGAGGGAGGGAGAGAGAGAGAGGCTTCGGGGAGAAGTGGGAGAGGAATTAGGGGACTCTCAGTTCAAAAGGGCTCCCAAGAGCCGGCTCTTAAGCCCACGGCGTGAGGCTAACCGCAGAAACCAGTGGAGGGAGGGGAGAGCTGAGTCGTGGTGTCAAAGCTAGAAGTGAAAGATATGTCTGTGTGGAAGAGAAGGAAAGAGCAAGTGGGGCTAAAGTGCCTTTGTTACAAAGAGGTAGAAGGTCCTGCATACATCATAGCAAGATCCACGTAATGCACTCAGCAGGGCTACAGGAGTTGTAGTTTCCTGTTAGTCTTCATCTGAGTTCTTAAATCTTTGTCTCAGCTTGTTGTCCACAGCTCATTAGAGTCTACAGACCCAGCAGTGTTTACATCTGTTTAAGTCTCACTTCAGTTTGACTTTTTTTGTATCTTTTGTTACTTGATCCTTGTCATGTTGTGAGTGGTTACTACCTCTTGAAGCAGTGTCTTTGGTGTGTGGTGGTGCATAAATGTGTGTGTGTATGTGTGTATTTGTCCACACTGTACATTGCCTTGGCTCTAATGAGTAGCTAATTAACCGGGTGTTACTCCTGGTGCCCTGAGCAGGTGGCTGGAGCAGCCAGGCGGAACTCAGCCCAAACACACAGACACAGACACACACCATACACACCGGCACACACACGATGGCAGGAGCCCATATAGCAGAACCTGTTTGGCTAGGCGGGGAGGACACCCAAGGGGGGCTGCAGCAGGTCTGGACCATGGCCTAGGCCAAGAGGGGAGAGGTGGTGGTGAGAGAGCGGGCCTCCAATTTTCAAGGACCAATTTTAGCCATGGGATTTGGGTTTTCCACAGGCATCCAAAATCAATTGGCTGTGCTTACCGGCTTGGCTTTGGGCGAGCTGAAGGAAAAATGAGGTTAGATTTATCCCTGACATATGGAGGGGAACAGAGAGGCAGTGCAGTCCACAAACACACTTGCATTTTATTTGTTTAGCGCAGTCTTTACGGGCCAATTTGTTGTAGCACACTTGACAGACCAGTTTGTGAGCTTGTTCAGAACACATTCACTTGTTAAGGCACCTGCTATGAAAGCTGAAATAGAACAGTATTGTGGTCTTCTGTCAGTCTACTTTACGTGAAATATTTCCAATTTGTTCCTATACTTAAAGAAGTAAGCACCACCTAGATCACAAACTGAGATGTGTGCAAACTGTATAGAGGAAGATATCGGATAAAAACAAGACATTTACTCTAGCAGTTATTCCACCAAAATTTGTATTTGGTGCTGTTCATTTTGATGACAAAGTGGTGCAACTATTCTCTACTCTAATATTTTCCTAGGGGGTTCTTGCTCCTCTCTCTCTATCCCCTCCTTTATTTTTGCTTTAGCATCTGTTTGCCAAGCCTGTAGCTTGTGTTTGTTGTTTTATTTCCACGACAACATGAGGAATCAGATTTACGCATCCTAGAATTGGACACTGACCCATAAAGGAGCCGCGTTCACTGAAGGATCGCCGTTTCTTTGCTGACTTTCCACCACCCACAGAACTCCTCTCTTTTTCCCCCAACAGATAAGAATTAGTGAGTGTTTTTGCGGAGCACTAGTGAGACTTTGATGTGTTAATGAATTGAAAAATGGCCTTCAACAGTGTTCAGTTATCCCCGCTGAGCCTAATTCGGGTGAGGGGGTGCTGCGGTGGTGGGGGTGGCAGGTTGGGAGTGTGTGTGTATGTGTGTGTGCAAGCACTTCAAAACAAACCCATAAACATTCCAGGATCCTTGGGCAGCTGCAGCTCCGAGCTGAAGTTAACTGCAGACAGCATGTACACCATAGAAAGCACACACACACACACGGGTACACATACAAACATCTTCTTGAGGCCATCAGTGCTTTTTTCCTCAGTCTTTAACCTCAGATCACATTTTCATTCATGTTTTTCTTTTTTCTAAGTTAGATACTAAATTATTATGTCTGCTTGACACTAATTCTCTCATTCTCTGTCACAAAAGTCTGTTGTTAAAGCCATTCCCAGCCATCATTGCTACACATGCTAAATCATTTAAAGGTTCAATTCTGGAGCTTTCTTTACATTTTCCACACTTGAACATATCCTCTCTTACCTCAGACTTTGTTGGCTGATCTTGTTGCACAGCAGTAAATCGAGAAGATGCCATAAGAGAGCTGTCGGTACTTCAGCTAGGGAGAAAATGTGATCCATCGCTTTCATGTTCTGCTACAAGGTGTTAATGGACACAAGTGCTCACAGCTGTGTGTGCGTTTGAGACGCTTGATCATAATCACAGTCCCCCACCTCGTTCTCCCCCCCAGCAGCTCCAGCCACTCACCAGAGCTGGTGTGTTCTTTGTCACATTCCCCTAAAAAGAAGTTGGACAGGCTGTTTAGTTGTTCACATGCACACACACTAGATACAGGCACAACAACACACACACACACATGCACACAAAGAGAGAACCAATTACATAGCCAATATGTCATCAATTTGGTGTATTTTTAATTTAAAACAGGGAACATATCACTAAAGATAAAAAGCTTTGAACTCGCTCATTGTGCAAGCTTCCCTCAGTGTCCTACATTGCGATGCCATCTTAACACTGCCTGCATATCTGCTTTGGATATTTCTCTAGGGTCAAAGGTCAATCCTCATCTTGGGCTTACCAGTTCATGAGAGCACACCAAAAGATCCAGCAGTGTCTCTACACAAACAGCGCTGCCTCGATATGGATCCATACATGAAACAGCATTTCATTAACTGCAGAATTCCATACAAATTGGGCTGCATAATAACCAGATGGAATTGGGAAACAGTCTGGGAATGTGCTCCCCCTTTTTTCCAGGGTCTGCAACTGGGCCTCTTTCCCAACCTGGTGCCAGGCTTCCCTTTCAGTGTGGATGGAGATGCATATTGTTCACTTCTCACTTAGTACTTATTACTTCTCATATGTATTCAAGTGATCGTCCTCTCATGAACGATCCACCAGTGTCATTAACATTTCATTTATGATCAACTGCAAGGAGCTCATCTAACATTGTACAGATCATTGAGCTCAATGTAACTGCAGATCTGACCTTGGCTGCAGCAGCAAAGCATGTGTCAGCTAGTGATAATGAGGAAAGAAACTTTTTAAAATGACTAGTAAACTTATTTTTGTTACCTTTTCTGCTGCAACTGTTTAGTCAATTCTGTAACTCATGAAAGTACTTTAAAGTTACCCATAAATATGTTGTATACTCAATCATAACTAGTTCGTAGAACATGTTTTCTGAAAGAAATAGAATGAAAAAAAGAGAGCTTGAGAGAGAAGTTCAAACCCTGGCTCCTTTCTCACCTCGGCACAGCTGTCCAATCACGGTGTGAAGTGGGCGTGAATGTTGGCTTGTCGGTTTCAGAAAGTTACAGAAATGGTCGGACACGGAAAGATGTGTGTGTGTGTGTGTGTGTGTGTGTGTGTGTGTGTGTGTGTGTGTGTGTGTGTGTGTGTGTGTGTGTGTGGTGGGGGGTTCCAAAGTTATTCGACCGTCTGAAAAGCAGTTCTGATGGAGTATACTGGCCCCTTAACATGTTACACACATTCTCACACACATTGAGCGCATGGATGAGACAGAAAAGGAGGCAGAACAGATCAAAATCAATCAATCAAATCAAAATATAGTTAGCATTTAAAATATTTCAATCAATATTGTCAGTTTTAAATATATTTCTGTAACTGCATACTCACCAGTAACTTTATTGCACACAAAGCCACACATATAGACACAAATATAAAGCCTCCCAATCCTTCAGCCAGTCTGTCTTTACTTATTCCCCATTGTTGTGTCTTCGTCTATTCTAAACATCCATTGTTAGTGTACTTTTCTCAAACACACTCCCACCAGATTCAAGTTAATTAATATCACCTTCTGTTGTGATCCCCTAATAATCCTCCTTTGCCATAACTGTTGACATTTTGGTCAGAAAGCTCTGCTATTGTTTACCCTTTTCTAATTTATCTGCGGATAACTTCAAACTAGAACTAATCTCTGCAGCAGTCGTCTTTGAAGCCATGGCCAAGTCTTCAGGTCCCAGGTCTGACTCTGATTTAACCAGCAGAGGCTCTGGATCAGACTCTGTTACATAAACAAGAAGGGCAGGTTTTTCATTAGGCTTCTCAAATGCAAACCCCACATGTAGAGAGTAAACGTAGTTTATGAATAATGTCAGAGCTGGTGAATGTGGTCTATTATGGAGGAATCAATGAAAAGACTTGTGAGGCAAAGATACATAAAGGAGTCAGCTGGATTTCAAGTGGAACTGGGAGAGACTGTGAAGAGATATTACCTCACTTCATGTCCCGTATATTGTGGTTCGCCTCATTTAGAAGACAGCCAGCTTGAGCCCATTCCTTTATCTGGATCGCTCTCGCTTTTAATAGTCTTTACTCATCAGTGATTCATGAAATTAATGTCTCTCTTTCCAGTGATTAATAACTAATGGTCTGAGAGAAGCCGAATTCATTAATTATGAAATGGAGAAAATGAGCTCTGCAAATATCACTTTTGATTGATGAGTTCTGGAATAGCAGCCAGGCACACAGCCGCAGTGTAGATTATAAACCACTCACTACTGCCTTACTGGAAAGTCTCTCCCAGCTCTCTTGATATATACGTGATAGTAAGAATATGTTTCACTGCAATGCACACTCCATATGAACATTTCATCTAAGCTAACTTACATTTAGACTCTATAAGGATACATACTGTGAAGATATTGTAAACTTTTACATTAATCCCACTCGCGTTTGCTGATGCAATCACACAACTGATGATGTTAACTTTCCCCTTCCCTCCGCAGCGTGCAACTGCAACCTCCACGCCCGTCGCTGTCGATTCAATATGGAGTTGTATAAGCTGTCAGGGAGGAAGAGCGGAGGGGTCTGCATGAACTGCCGCCATAACACTGCGGGCCGCCATTGCCACTACTGCAAGGAGGGCTTTTACAGAGACATGGCCAGACCGATCAGTCACCGACGAGCCTGCAAAGGTAAGAGTCCAACAAAGAAATTACGCTGCTGAGTGCCCTACTTAATTTGACTGTAATAGTTGTTTTTCAAAGTGGTATTCATGAGATTCTGGACTCTGTGGTGCTGGAAGTGCTGATTGCTGTGCTGTTTCCTACACTTCTCTTGGCAATCAAGCAGCAACTCTGATCTATTTTTCCTTGCATTTTCTGTTGATAAAGTTTGAGTGTCTCTGGGTGGCACTCATTTCTTTGTCTATTCATACACGGTGGTGATCACTGCTCATTCAGCACTAAATACCCACTTCTTCTTCTGCTGTCAGAAACATAAAACACAAGTATATTTCTGAGAAAGAATTACCAACCACTCTGTTTACAACGACTCATGTGAAAGTTTTCATGAACAAGGATCACTTTTGTGTTATATCAATCAGTAATAGAGTAGCAAAATGAATATTTATTTATATGAAAATGTCACAGATTATTACTTTAAGCTCAGTTTGACTTTTCATTTGGCAGAATGCTGCGCTAAATGTTAACAAAATGTTCAAACAAAAGCTGATTGAGACGTTCTAACCCTACTAATTTATGATTGGAAACATGCACGGTCATGGTAACTTTCAATAAAAAATATCAGCACGTCTGACTTGCCATACCATAGCAGAGAGAAACGAATTGACACTATGCCCGAAGCTTTTCTGGCCGTCCCACCAAATGTTTCTCCATACCACACACCACATAATATTATCACTTGACCAAAGCATTTCTCATGGAAACATGTATTTTACCCTTTTATTATTTCATATTTGCAGGGAATATTTTTATGCCTGATATTATGCTGGAAGCATTTCTCTCCTCTTGCTGGACTCATTGCAAAAATAACACCAGTTTCCTGTACTTGTTTCTCAGGAAAATATTCAAATCAATAGCAGAGAGGGAGTTTTTTTATTCTGTTGATCCTGCTGAAGGTAAAGAATCACTTCCAGAACATTAAAAAACAGCATTGCTGAGAGCTGCCAGTGCTCATAGATGTGAAGATCTTTTGGTTGAAATTTCATGGCGAGAATCTCCCACTGGCTTCCGCTCAGTTTTCCTTCTGCAGCCGACCCAAGCTGTAACTGAACACCAGGAGGTTAGAAATGGCATGATATTAGTTGCGCTGAGAAGTCGAGCCATTCATCATCTAATGGCAAAAACTCCACAGTGACTTGGTCACATACCTTTAAACTTAAGTCATTTGACCTGTTACTG
Organism: Siniperca chuatsi; assembly: GCF_020085105.1. NCBI lineage: Eukaryota > Metazoa > Chordata > Actinopteri > Centrarchiformes > Sinipercidae > Siniperca > Siniperca chuatsi. The sequence goes on from NC_058061.1 coordinate 14,488,596, forward strand.
CACCAAAACACTGACAGAAAGAGATCTGCCTCAATCCTGACAGGAGCCCTGAGATGAGTGTCCCCATGTGCAAATTGTTCCCCCATCTTCCATTTCCTGCAGTACCTGGGAGTGTGATTCTCTCACACACAGTCAAGCCCCCTGACACTGCAATTTGTCCTTATCAAAGCCTAATGATCAGGTGGTAAACAGTTTACTTCCCTCCTTCACAAAGGCCCCAGATGTGACGGAAATGAAAGTTAACATCTGAAAAGCCTCTGCTCAGCGGCTGGCTCCGTGATTGATCAGAGCAATTCCACAGCCTTCTAGGAGCCGTCATTTTCCTTTGCCTCAGCCCTTGCTCAATTTTTTTCATCTCCATCTTCTCCATCTTCCATGATTGTTTATAACCACCATCCCCTCTTCCTCCCTAACTTCTGATTTCTCTCTCCATGACTAACAACACAACTAAAGTCTTTAAAACCTTTCTCTTTTTTTATCATAACATCCCTGATTTTATTTTTCTGCCCTGGTTTTTGCCCTCCTCCTGTTTTATCTCCATGTATCAGGGTCAAAATAGAGGTCAGCAGTTCGGTATGGCTGAAGGGGGGTGAGTGTCACGTCTGAAATGGAGTTACAGCAATAAAATACAGGTGATTTCTAAAGGCGAGACAGGAGTGGGGAGGGCTGAGGCAGCGCAGGCTCTGGGAGGACCAATAGGCCATGTCTGTTTCTAATAAGATCTGCTCTGTAGATGGGTGTCTATACACAATCTGAGGAGTATATGAGGAGGAGTAACCACCTCTCTTCCCTGCCTCCATCACCACCACCACCACTTACCTCCCACGTACACAAAACACACGTCTTCCATGTTAAGTACCCACAATGCAAAGTGAATCTGCAGGGCTCCAACTCTCCAGTTCAAATGCCCGGGCACCAGCCTCTCCAGGAGCCCTTTACAGTGTCACGTGCATTAAAACAGTCAGCAAAATGAAAGAAACATGGCAATCACCGCATGGCCTGGATGCAGTATATGAGGTCTTCAAAATACAAGGTTTTTATGTGAATCCAAGCCATACAGCTGGTATCCGTTGACCACAAGGAACATTGATAAAAGGCATTAAAAATGAGGCCATAGCCCATGTGAAGCAGTGCCGGCCAATATAAACCACATTGGCCGTATGTCTCAAATATCTTTCTGAAGCAGAGCATGAGGATATTTGCTGTCAGAAAACACTGTAGACAGAAAATGTGTTACGCAATCTAATTCTAAAAGTAATTTTAGGTTAGTAATATAGTTCCTGGCCTACAGCAGCATGAAAATGTGATCCTTGAGGGCAAATAACACCATTTTTGTATTATTAGTATCAAGTTTAGCCAGTACCTGTGACCATGAACAGAGTAAAGCCAGAGAATAAAGATTTTAATCTCAGATGTCACTGAGAGAGTGGAGCTGTTCTGTTGACATCTTCCATTTATCAGTCCTTCAACATTATTACTTTAAATGCAAAAATAATGCTAATTTCTCTTTAAAAATTATTTGTGCGCTCAATTGAATGATTTGTGCATAATAATAATTTGTGCATACAAATGACTTAATTCAATCTCACAATTTAATAATTTGTGCGCACGAATGACTAATTTGTGCTCTCGATTTAATATCATATTATATATTTTGCCTCCTCCCCCCTCCTCGGAGGTTCTCAATCTCAGTCTCAAAGATAACACAGATTTGTGTTTAACAGCCAAAACTCCAAGTATATCCACATATCTCAAAGATAAAAAAAAAATTTAATAAATCCAAGCGATCCCTAACGTGAGTGTAAAGGGTACACACCTAAAGGGTACACACCAGTCAAGACTAATGCCATGAAGGGTATTAAATTATGATAAATCAAGAGCACACATGATTAATTTGAGAGTATGAATTTCTAAACCATGTGCACAAATGAGTCGTAGAAATGCACACATTTTAACACTTTTATTTATTTTCACAAGTAAATAGCCAGCAAAACAAAATTGACTGTTAAAAAACATATTTCCAGCCAAGGGTACAAATAACACGACCCTCTCCAAATGTGGCGACTGCCAATAACTGCAAACAAACAGCAGTCCTCGCAAATACTTTAGCCCATATGCACACACACATGCACAGAGCAACACGAATCAGTTAAATTGAGCAAACGCCTGTCAAAGGACTACAAATCCCAACACAGTGCCTGTCACATCTGCAGACACAAAGGATTGAAAAGTCATCAACCTCTGAGGATGTTTTTACTGCTTCTTAACTGGCCTGAGCCCCTGCACATAAAACTTCAGAAAAACAGTTCACGAAGGAGAGCTGGGGGTGGAGATTGACGCCACCACCCCTATCCCCATCCTGCCTCTTACTGCCCATTCAGACCTGGCAGTTGCTGGTTGTTTACTGAACAATGTGGACATCAGCAGTAAACTCTGATGTCTTAACAGCCTATGATTGTTTAGAATGGAAGTGAGAACGTCTAACATTACCCCATCTGACTGGATTGAGTTGATAGCTTGTGCTGTTCAGTGATCAGCCAGGAAACAACGGCCACATGTTTTGGCAGGCATGACAGACCAACTCCAGACTTGTATCCGACAGATCATATAACAGGGGGTTTATCCCACATGTGCTTTGGACGCATCATTTCACAGGCAAGAATAAACCTCAAATCAAAAGTTTAGGAATATTTTATTTTGATAAAACTAGCTTGTTTACTTTTCAGTTGAACTTAAAACAATTACTCATTCATCAGTTTAGGATGGAAAATGTTAATCTATGCAAATTATACAAGATCCAAGGCCACCTTCTATAGATCAGGGTTTCATATCTGTGTGTTAGTGCACTAATCAGCTGGGTTTCATTAAGACGTCTAAGGGCACAAACTCCAGCAGGAATGTCAGAGATTCTCAAATGGTTCGTGGAGAATGTAGTACCTGATAACAGTGGCAGGAGCTCTGGCTGATGAATGAGGGTGGGTATGGAGGTGAAGGATATATAGTTAGTATATAGTTAGTAGTATATATATATATATATATATATATATATATATATATATATATAGTTATGTCGTTGGCACAGAGCAACAGACTGACAGTCCGGAGACTGTTGTTGACTTGGCCTCTGACATCAAACTCAGCCCTGCATGTTACTCTGCCATATGCAGATGTGTATTCCCTTTAGGTCAGTCAGAAACTCTTACCAAGTGTCATCAAAGCTTGAGTTTTCTGGTTGGGCCTGCGTGACTCAAATGGTGGGGATTTTGCACGGACGCTGAAGCATCAGATTTACGTCTCTGTGCACAGCTTCAAACAGAGCGCAGCCACTTTGATACCTGTGGACCGGTTGGCCTTGCCGGAAAAGGCGAACATGTTTCTGAAGATCTGAGCTGCAGTTAATCCCTCCCCACCCCGCCGCCAGACACACACGACCACTCTTGGGTCATTTCAGCCATTTAAACCCTCCCTTTGCCCAGTCAACAGGTGGTAGGGTCCTCAGGCTCCCCTCTGTTGTAGCAGCTAAAAAATGTCCAGCACAAATAAACACATTCACAGTTCCGTCAAGTGGTGGGAAGAAACCGTGGCATGTTAGCAGCTGCCTTTCTTTGGCAAGCCCTGTAACAAACTGTTGGGTTACAGGGTTTTTCCCCAAAGTGTAATTTTGGCCTTTCTTGTCTTTTCTTGATAAGCTTGGACAATTACAGCTATTGTGTTACGGTCGAGTTACTCTAGGTTTGCTTTAGTAATTTTACACTATCCTGTGCCTGTTTTCCAAAGAATTACATTGAAAATATGGGGGAAAAGCAGAATGTTCACCTTGTATTTCATGGTTTGTAGTATTTTTTGCAGCATGTCAGCAAATAAGATGCTTTTCTGTACTCTAACTTGTTTTACTCTGGACAGATCACCAATCAGTCACACCCCTGAAGACTGCTCAAGAAGATGTAATAGTCTTACATTTGTTTTGACATATCATTGATGTGTTTGTCTGGCTGGATTGCTGTTAAATGTTAAGTATGTGTTTATTACTTAAAGAACAAATGTCTGTTTTTAGTAGAGTCGGAGTAGCCACAGTTTGGTTAGATTCACTGTTGTTTATGCTGTTGAGCACACCAGAGGCTGTGTTTGGACTACACTGAAGCACTGTGTCTCTTACTCTCTGCCTGTTTCTCTCCAATCCTCTCCTTCACTTCTTACTCACCGATATGTTGCTTCTCCCTCTCCCTGTCATCTTCTCTAACATCTTGTAAAGCTCTCTCAGAAGGCTTCGGACCAACACGCCAGCTCTTGTATTTAACAGCTCTTTAAACCAAAAAAAATGCCTCATGTTGCTTAAGGGGGTTTGAAGAAATTGCCCACAACCAGCAAAACTAATAAAAGCTTTGCCACAGCAAGGTGACCGGAGCATTGCTTGTTGCTGTTGGCATTTGCTGGGCATCGACTGAACTTTCGGGAAGTGATGAAACAGCAGAGCGTGTGTCACCAAGCAGGCACCAGACTGCACACAACATTTAGGAGAGCGGAAACAAGCAGAGAGGACGGCACAGTGTGCTTTTCTGGGTCTCTTGACAGTGATGCACTACATGCATCACCCCATCCCCCTGTTAGTCATTTTACTAGTCACTTGCTATCTTCTGCATTAACACAGAAATTCTTTCTGACTCGCTGAATTACTCTTCACACAAACAGATGCACATACACAGTGTTTCTCCTTGCAGTGTTCAGGGAATCCCAAGCACAGAAGCAGACAGGAAAAGGCTGCCTCACCCCGGGACCCTGAAGTCCTGAGCCAGACATTCAGTCCTAATGCATATCTGCTGGCAAAAAAACAGAAGATCCCTACAGAGACTCATATCCAAGGAATAAGCCGGTGTCTTGTGTGTGTCATTTTGGCAATACGTTTAATGAATTAATATCTAATATATTTTCTCTCTCTCCTCTTTCTTATATCACAACCCTCCCTCCCCCTTCACACCTGTCCCCGACCCCCACCCCAGCCTGTGACTGCCACCCTGTGGGCGCAGCAGGCAAGACGTGCAACCAGACCACAGGCCAGTGCCCCTGCAAGGACGGTGTCACTGGCATCACCTGCAACCGCTGCGCCAAGGGCTACCAGCAGAGCCGCTCACCTGTGGCCCCCTGCATCAGTGAGTGACTCACATAGACATGCACACAAAAATACCAGCCAGTGCATATGACACTGATAACTTTGTAATTGTATCAGCTTGTCAGTGAGTCATTGCATGAAACTGCAAAACATTGACAAGCTCCATTGTGAACAACATAATATAACAAAAGGCATAATTAACAGCACACTTCCCTTTAGTAGTCTAAAGTCATTCTGACCTTCTGACAGGCACACCCAACCCGATCGCTGCGCAGCATATATACCGTACATGTACAAGGGCCCAGATGTAACATCAGGCTAAACTGAAACGTGATCTTTGTTAAAGTGCAAGTTAGTGGAGAGCTGGTAGTGTGAGAACTCAAGATGGTTATTGTTTTCCACTTGCTGTCAACAGTGTATTGTGTGTGTGTGTGTGTGTGTGTGTGTGTGTGTGTACTCGCTGTAGTTTTTATGTTGACTACATCAGGTTTTTAATTTCCTGTGACAAGCCTATATGTGTGCGTGTGAGTTATGAAGTTTGCCAGTGGCTCGGCACATGCAGGCATGTGTAATAGAGGGAAACTTTCCACCACACTGTGTGCCAGGCGGTACGGGCACACATTGCACACACTCACAAGACAGCCTCCACCAAAGCAAAACGTGCCGCCCAGTGCCGTACCGAGCTCTGCCACACTGTGCCACATGCTGCCATGTTGTTTCTCTCACATGCAGCTCCGGAGCAGATGGCGGATGGGCAAGAAGGAGAAAACAACTGTGGTCATGGATGGCAGACCCCACTCATTTGAGTGCCACTGAACCATCCAGTGAGAACAAGAAGGATTGTGTATGTGCGTTTAAGTACATGCGCACATTTGGAGCATTACGAATAGTGTTAATGACAACTGTGTGTGTCAATATGGCCTCATGGTGGGCATCTTACCTCCTATTGAGGCTCCTGGACCCCAAAGCAGAAGACAAGCCCATTAAGCAGCCAATTAGTATGATGGCAGCAACCCTCATCTGAATGATCCTTTCATCATCTGTCTGTCTTCACAATATGTGGCCATGAGGGCACACAGACTCAAAGTGGCTTCTAGCAGCTGCGCCTGCCTTCACAAAGGTCCATGCCCTTGTTTGTTTTTGTTGGTGGGGTGTCCATAATTTCAGGGAGACAACTGCTGCTTTTGCCTCAAAACAGCTTTCCAAGAACCCCCCCTACCTCCTGCCAACACACTCCCACTTGCTTGGTTCAATCCCTCAACCTCCAAATCCAATCAAAAGCAGATCCTCTGGGTGGATGCTAAGCCGGCGTTCCAGTAACTCTGTTTACGGTAAAAGCAGTGGGCCTGTTGTTAGCATTAGCATTTGTATTGGAAAGTTGCATACGATTAGAAGAGAAGTCCTGGAGGAATTCCATGAGGCACTTTTTAGAGTAGCCAGCGGGCACAGCGAGGGAGGGCTGCATCTGTCTCAAGACGATCCAACCAAAATTGTCCCCTTGCCATCTGTCCATCTGTCTATACATGCTTGCATGGAGATTACACAGCAGTGTTAACCCAGCATCTGTTAGGGGAGGACAAGACTAATCTAGTGCAGCCACCTTTCCATTTGAATGTGTGTGCCTCAAAGAATCGACTTCTGTCTCAGATGTATCAAGTGTGCCGACTTTGAATGGATTGACTTCTCCAAACTGGATTACTTGGTGAATTTGTGGTGCATACTGAGTCTGACACAAAATTTAAATTTGGTCCTCTGACCTCCATTATTTCTTCCACTCATACTGGCTCAGAATCGTTCAATGTATTCCTTAAAAATGACCAAAACCACCACATTAGTCTGTGGAATGCATGGTTTATTTGAGCCTGTCTTCCCTTTCACCACCAATAAGTATCCCTGTCAGTCTGTCAGCGTTTATCTAGCATGTCTGTCTGCACTGTCCCATGTGTTTTCATGTGCATAGTTGACATATGTCACAATCCAAACCTACTGTACAACAACCCTGGTATTTTCTCTTATTGGCCTTGGTGAGCAAAGACACTTTCTACTTCTCCTCAACACTAATCTTACCCTCTGTTGTGGGTGTATTCATATATTAACAAAACCTTCCCATACCCACTCTTTGGAATTGCTTTTAATGAATTCAGACATACTTTATTTCTTTGACCACACATGTACTCTTAGCAGGCATACAGCCACATCACTTAGACCATACTTTAAAGGTATGGATTTACATTTAACCAGTAAAATAACTTTGCATTTCTTGTGTGTGTTTCAGAAATCCCAGTGGTCAACCCCACAGCTGTAGTGAGCAGCACAGAAGAACCAGCAGGTTAGTATATGCTCTCTGCACCTCGCCCATAAGCACCACTGCTTTATGAGAGGAACAAAACATATTTTTTAATATTTCTGGACTTGAGTTTTAAGGTGTGGAATAAATATTAATGAAGGGTGGGTCCCCTCTTTTGAAGTTCTGCAAAGAGAACGAGGGCACTGGGGCCTGCAGAATTTTTCCATTGTCTTAAAAACCTGTGTCCTTGGCACAGTTTCCCCAACCGCTAACCTCAAGTTAGTGGAGCCTTGCTGTGCTCAAAATATAGCTGCAGCTTAAAGCCAAGGCCAGCAGATAGGCAGCAGAGGTGATTAGTTAAAGTTTAGCTGGGAGATATAGTGGAAGGGAGAGTTTTGAGGCGTGAAAAGAGTGTTGGCAAGTGACTGGTGGGAAATTTGTTCACGCTCTCCCTCTAACTGTCCAATTTAGGCCCCGGTCAATTACTCTGCCCTTATTTTTCATTCTGCGGCTGTTTCATTTGAATGGTGGTGCTGATTTGGAAATGTTGATTCATTAGTAGGTTTATAACATATATCATTACTCAGGCTGCAGATCGTACCCCCCACTTTGCCACCGATACTTTACTGCACTATTTAAAGACTATAGTTGTATTGTTTTTATATCCTTTCTCTACAAATTACATATTTTGTCAGAAAGTTCACAGCAAATTACACTTTTGACTTATGAACTTCTTACATGTCAAAGGTTAAATACAATTTGAGGGTATGAGTTAGAGGGGTAAAGATGTCTATAATGGCTGATACTGACTTCACTTCACAGGAAAATAGTTCAGCTGAAGGCCAAACTTGGTCATGCAGTCAATGAACATTGCATATAGTCATTATAGAAAAACCTCTATTAAATCTAATGGTATAGAATGAATAAATTGGTTTACATTAAATGAATACTTTGACATATTGGGACATATGCTTATTTTCTTTCTTGCTAAGAGTTAAATGAGTTAGAAGATTTATACCACTCTCATGTCTGTACAGTAAATATTGTAAATTAGCTAAGCTAAGCTATGGCACAAAGACTGGAAACAGAAATAGGCCAAGAAATAGTCTGTCACATAAACCGCACATTGTTGTTTTTACACTTTGGTTTTTGTACAGCTTTTAAAAAAGACGTATAACAGATGTTGTTGCACAGAGCCAGGCTAGCTGCTAAGCTAAGCTAACCAGCCACTGGTTCCAGCTGCATATTTACCGCACATACATGAGAGTGGTATCTGTCTGGTCATCCAACTCTTGGCAAGAAAGCGAATTTCCTAAAATGTTTAAATATTTCCTTTAAAGGTAAATAGATAATAATAATTTTCTCAAATTTGCAGCTTCTTTTCTCATTTGCGACTTCTCTCATTCCGTTTCCTCTCACTTGCGCCTTTGAGCCTTTTTGGAGAAAGAAAAGAAAAATGCACAGTCCAGCCCTTTCTTGTGTTTACTACTTCCCTGGGAAAATGTTACAGGGTCTAAGAACACAAGAGTTGTTGATCGCCAATTCACCTCAGGCTCTACCAAACACACCAGAGCATTTCCCCCATCTTTCTCCTTCCTAAACTACCATAGAACGAGCTTCACCATCAGAAACCTAAGGGCCCAAAATGTTTTTGTGTAAGGGGCGGTGGATGCAATTTGTCCTTGTCATGGCACAGTGAGAGAGGCTCAAGGGAACGAGGGCAACGAGAGCACCGGAGCCAATTGTGAGTATTTTCAGTGGGCCAGTCTTCCGGGTCAGTGGGCGATACACCGAGAGCTTTTCCAGGTGAACAGCCAGCATTAAGTGACTCTTCATGGGAAAACACACACTGTCTCCCAGCCAGTGTTTCACCACTGATACCTTTAGGCCAGCCACTGTATACTGCACACAAGCGCACACACACACACACACACACACACAATGGTAGTGATCTAATGAAATCCATGCACTTCTCATACAAATGCATGCCTGTCACAGTTGCATGCACACTTACATGATAATGATCTGCACATGCTCACTTATAATGAAAAAGACCTTAAGCAAGCTATGATATTCAACATCATAATTAAGTCTGTGAGTAATGTACAATACACACACACACACACACACACAAATCCATCCACACATACACCTCTGCACCCGTCCACAGCTACACCTCCACTCATCGTTTTTTTTAAAGTCACCCTGTCTTGAGGTTATTGGAAGCTGCCATCTGCTCTCTCTTTCTCCCTTTCTTTCCTTTTCTCTCCTCTCTCTGGCTAATAAAATCTCCAGCACTCTGATATACAGCCAAACCTCCTGGACATTTTTATGGGCTCCTTGGTTCCCTGTTTCTTCCCTCCTTCCATTGCTCCATCCGTGCTTCCCCAAAAAATGAGCAATGCAACACCCCTACTCTCATGCAACCCAAAAGCATAATTTCTCTCTCTCATGACTTTTTTTTTTTTAATTGGGGCATTTCATGTCCAGCAATTTTATTTGGTTTGCTTTGGGAAGCAACATGACTGAATGGTTTTCCTTTTGAAAGCAATGAGAGGCCTGACCACAGATATCAGTCCAGTTACCAGCATGTGTTTTTTCAGTTTCATGCACTGACATTCCAAGCGAGCAGCATGGTCAGCTTTTCGTGTCTGACTAGAAGCATGTTGGGAAATTATTTTGTTGGCATTCTCTACATTTTCAGTCCATTATTTTTCATATTTTTTTTCTTAATTTTGTGTCCTTGTCATAGTTTTGTAATTGAAATAGTTTTGTAATTGAAATAAGTGGATCAGAAATTCTACGGTTCATAAAATCCAGTGGCATCAAGTCAAGTAGAGCCTTGCTAATGATGGTGTCTCTTCAGCAGTGTCTCTTTCTTTCTTGTCACAGCTCCAGTAGCAGTAGTTACCATGAGCACAATTTAAAAACAGTGCAATGCTTTGAATCGTATCAAGGATTCTTGCTATCGATTTTTAACATGAGCACTTGTTTTTGATCATCTGTTAAGTTAATTTAATTTTGCCAGTCTTCTAAGTTCCAATTCCCTCTGCTCTCAGCTCATGGAAAACATATTTCGTGATCACAGAGAAGCAAAGCTTTTAATGTTGAGATGACAAAATAAATATTTCAGGATCATAAGAAACAAACCATGGGAAATAATCACATGGATGTGCTCTATCTGACTTAACTTATCTCCAGCTTTCATGGTCCATAGAAAGTGTTGTACACAGTTATTTTTCAACATCAATTTACAAAATATTTCATTTATTATTGTAATAATCAATTTTTATTTAGGTTGAAGGTAAACTTTGGGCCATAGAGTGCAGAGATGTGAGGTTGCAGCCAGAGAGGAGGTTGCTTCAAGTTTCAGATTGAGAAATTTAGGGCAGAATTGTTTCCAGTGCAGTTTCCATATATGTGTAACTGTGTGAAGAAGGGTCGACCTGAAAAAGATGCTCATAGATACATGACAACTAAACCAAACCCAGAGTCAGTCAAGAAGAGATCTGAGATTGGTCACTCAGCCAAGAAGTCCATTTTAACGATCACAATCATAATTATAACACCTCATCACTGGTGGCTCCACCTATGAGTGGTCAGTAGAAGTCATCTGTCCAATGTGTGGTCTCAGTCTTCATGCTGGCAGCCAAGGTCTATTCACATACATCCAACCATGACCTGCTCTGTCTTTTCTCAAGACCCCGGAAAACATGTCAAACTGAACACTTTTACTACTCTGGTATGTTTCACTTGCCTCCCAGCACCGGCTGTTGCAGGGGTTTGATGTGTGATTTGTCAGAAGTTGTATTTAAGCACACAAAAACCAAAACCGAGCTCAACATTATCCAACCCGCTCCAGTTTCCCTTGCAGCCTTCGGCCCAGTCAGTGAATATATATTGTTGTGAGGGCAAGTGTAAATATGAGCATACTTGCCACAAAAAACACACATAAAACAATACAAGTACAAATATAATCTTAATTACATATAACAACCTTAATATATAACAACCTTGGCCTGTGTGCATGTGCAGAAACAAATGCATAGTGATTTATTTTGATGCTGTTGAGTGTGTTTATTGGTGGTTTCACACTACATAACAGTTTACAATGTTTTGTCACACTAACTTTGTATTACAGATGTGCTGGTCGCTATTTATGTGCCACAAGAGCACCACATAATGCACTATGAAATAGTGTGAAATAGTCCTAAAATGCAACCCTATGGCAACGATTCAAATTTCAAGTGTGTAAGTGTCCCATTATGTGTGTAATTTGAGTGTCAGTAAGTATTGTTAAGAGGAACCATGGAGTTACAGCCCGCATTACACGAGTGAATGTTGGTTGTTCTTGTTTTTGCAGATTGTGAGTCCTACTGTAAACCAGTGAAGGGCAACCTGAAGATCAACATGAAGAAATATTGCAAGAAGGATTATGGTAAGAAAGTAGAATTAATTATCAACCATAATTAATAAACGTGCTTTGTTGGGAGTATTGACCTGAGTGTTTCTTTTATGAATGTGTCCCCAGCGGTCCAAGTGAACGTGCTGGACATGGAGACGATAGGGGACTGGGCTAAGTTCTCAGTTAATGTGGTGTCTGTGTACAAGAGCCGCGGTGAGCCCTTGAAGCGAGGCGACAACAATCTGTGGGTACACATGAAGGACCTAGCCTGCAAATGTCCCAAGATCCAGATGAGCAAACGATTCTTGGTGATGGGTGGCAGCGACGGTGGAACGGGCACAGGGGCGGGTCCAGGAGTTGGGCCTGGGGGTGGAGCCACCAGTCCAGGGGCAGAGCGTTTGGGCCTAGTGGCTGATAAGAACAGCCTGGTGATCCAGTGGAGGGACGTTTGGACGAGGCGCCTGAGGAAGTTCCAGCGCAAAGAGAAGAAGGGGAAGTGCAGCAAAGCGTGATGGGAAAGCAGCGTTCATCCCTTCCTCTTCCTCCATCGCCCGTCTTCATGAAACCCTTACCCAGTGATCTCCCTCTCCTCCCCCTGAATCCTTCGTCTTCCCCCATCATGGGAACAGTGCACATTAGAAAGACTGCATGTACCCTACCTGTTTAAGGACCACGTTTTGTGTATATTGTATAATTATTTCCCTTTTTATTTTTCAAGTTTTGTCTTTATGTCAGTTGTCCTTTTTGTCCGATTGGTTTGCCTTAAAAAGGGACCATTAAAAAGGGTATGAAGTGTAGACAAAAGCAGACGCCATTCCCTCCCTCGACGACGACAGCGGAAATGTCCACTTGTCCCTCAACTATGCCCCCTGACGCTCAGCCGCCTCCTCCTGTCAAGACTGTCTCCTGCCACTTTGTTTGACATATAAGAATACCAGTGCTCACACTTCACATACTTCTCTGAGGATTTTATTCAACAGTGCTTGTCACTTCAGAGACTGACTGATTTCAGCAACAAGACAAGCTGCACATCCTCAGCTTGGCCTCCTCACGTTTCATTGTTGAAACAAACTCAACTTGGATCAGCATGAGCTGTACCACCTGACAACCTTTCAACATTTGCTGTTAAAATGTTCATAAAAAAACTGGCCTACTTGCTCCAGGTCTCTGCAGTACAGACTGTAACTATAAAACTCTTGTCCCGTGAGGAACCAAGGGCTCCCTTTGCAGGGACATTTTTCCACAGCAAACCTCAGTCTCACCACCACTGCTGCTGCCACCAGACAGCCCTCACAGAATAAACTGCTCATGTAGGCTGTTATATCTGCAAATATTTGATGCCACTGCTCATAGTAGAGTTTATATTCTTTGTGTGGCTACTTTTTATCTCATCCATCCATATCCCAGCCATATCCTTGTTTGAGATGTATCTTTTTGTTTCATTTTACGCAGAACAAACCCTGTTAGCATGTGTGAGTCACATTCCAGGCCTTCGGGGCTGTGCCTCTTCACCACCAGTCCCTCTCGTGAGTGGTTTATAAAGTCATGCATCACCATCATGTCTCATTGCTTGTCACTTTTTCTGGAAGACAGTTTAAGCGGTGTGGACAAATGGCTGGAATTTCAGAACAATACCAATATTTCCAAGGAGACTTTTTGCTTTATGGATAATGTCTTCCGCTGGGTAGTGGCCTTCCAGATGTTGCTGTGTGGCCAGTGTCATTTCTTTGTATTTAAATGTCTGAACATTTTCCTGATGTGTCTAGTGACTGGTAGACTTTTGTTTGCCAAAATAAGAGATTGAAACAAGAGTTCCTTTTCATGCAGTAAAAAGAAAACAAAGTCGGATAAACAACATAGTCGTGTTTTTCTCTAGCATATTTTGACAAAATGAATGAGGCTGGAAAGTTTTTAGTGCTCACTGATTGTATTATGACATGAGAGGATCATATTTCATTCCTCATGTGATTTATTATGCTTGCATGTTTGTGGGTTTTGCTGGTCCATCAAAACCTTACAGTGAGCAAAGCAAGACCTAAACCAATATGAGCATCAAGATCCAAAGGAAAACTTCCCAAGTCATCTTCCCCCACTTGCCTACCCTAACGCAGTCCCTGTCATCCTTTGCCAAATAAGCATAGTCAGTTTTTAAATTCAATTAAAAGACTATGGAAGTCAGGACCAACGAAAACCACAGAGAGAACCGTCTGGTAGCTCTCAAGCTTTTATCTGCCTTTTGCTGTTATTTCATTCTGTAAAGCACATTACAATTTATTTAAATAGAGTACAAGACAAACACACAGTTTTGAGGGGCACATCAAACTAGCGTAGCAGTGAGTGTGCCGACAGGCATGTCATGCTAGCTAGTGGTTACGCTCCTCTGGCTGCGGTGGTATGTTTGGTTTGTCATTCTTCCAAAAGTGTCTCTCCTCTGCTCTCTTCTCTCTTCTCTGTGTCAGCCACCACCCTCCCCAAACTCTCTTTTTAACCCATTTTGCATGTTGTATATTCAGTGTTTTAGATAAGTGACAGCACAGAACAAGGGTGCCAAAACTCCTCAGTGTACTGTACTGCACTGTAGTTCTTGTTTTCACGTCTTCAGAGAATGTATGTCAAAACTGTGAAGAACACACTCACACAGGTGTATGGTCTGATTGTAAGTGTTTATGAAATAATGTCACCAAGCTTAAGAATGTGGATGTCATGACAGTTGATGCTATTATAAACTATGAACAGGGTTAGATGATGTTTAAATGATTGTAGATCTTCATGCTTATCTGACTGTCTCATAATGACATTTTAATGATCTAATCCAAAAACAACCAGTAACCAAAATGAGTTATCACCCTCCTTGATTTCCAGTGTGTGACAAAAGAGCAAAGAAGGACATAAAAAGCGTTGAAGTTTTGACAGCACTATGCCCAGGGCACAATTCCCACCGTCGGAATTTCACAAAAATGCAGAGCCAAACAGTCAATTATTTGTGTGTTGGCTGTCCACAGTGGCCTGTCAGACAGGTGGTGTTACAGTAGCACCAGTCTCCTCACCCTGGTATGTGAGTATGGTGTGACACATTATGATGGATGGTTAAATTATGTGACCGTGAGGCCTCTCTGGTGCTCAACTCCTTAAGCGCCCAACACACTTGTGGAGGACCTGCAGTGTCCTTGAATTTGGACTTTCTTTCATGTAGAATCACATAAAATCCTTTTCTTTCTATTGGCTCCCTCTTTTCCTTTTCTTAAGTGCCCACCCCCAATGTTGAAATAAAGATAAGAAGAAAGTGGGAGCCAGATGCTGTTTGGGGGGTGGAAGTAGTCTTGTGAATGCTATTTAGTGAGCCTCATGGGGAGAACCGTCCTGTTGTTTTACGTTAACTAGCCCAGCAGCTTGGCAGTAGAACTGAGGCCATAACTGCTTTGCTTTGTTTCCCCCCTTTGCAGCATTTATAGCATTCACAGGTGTGTGTGTGTGTGTGTGTGTGTGTGTGTGTGTGTGTGTGTGTGTGTGTGTGTGTGTGTGTGTGTGTGTGTGTGTGTGTCTAATTAACCCTACCCAAGTAAACAAGTGATATGCACATTAAGTGAAAGTGCAGAGGGGTGAGAGAGCTCTCATTTGAAGGTGGACATTTTCTCAGTTTTGCCACTGTTTAATGTTTGCATTGAGGAGTCTGAACAGCCTATGATGAACAATTATCATTTACATTTTCCTAGTCTGTTTCCCATTTTTTATGTTTCACTTCCATCTTGCCTCATTTAATAAGTTTTGACCGATTTTAATGTTGTAAATATGTACTGAACTGCCTCTTGCCATTTATGTTGTCTTTTATAAAGCGTCACTTGGCCTGGGATGACTCATGTGTATGGATGTACAAACCAGATGATGTTATATGGATGTAGTAACCAGAAACATATGCTTTTGTGATCACGACCAGAAGATGTGGTTCAGATATTACACAGAATGTATTCCTTTTGGTTTTATTTTGTTTCCAGACAACAACCGCCCAAATTGTAAATGACTTTGAGGAGGATTGAGTAAAAATGTGACACGGGCTGATCGGACCCTCTGCTTTTCCCATAGAGGTACAGACGGGAACTGACACAACAACCCACTACTTTCTGTTACATTAATGTCCTGGGAATAATGCGTCAAAAATTGCCCACCTACCTTTCTTGGCGAACAAAGGGATTCTTCCCTCAGTTCAGTCCTGCTCTTCACTTGTGTTATATCAAAGTCTTCCTTGTACATTTTCCTCTGAGGCAATGAACCACTGACTTTTTAATCTAAATGATAAAAAAATAAATTATTAGTTAATGAGCTGTGTGTTATGGTGATCATCTGTCTCTTTGATTGCAGTCATTAGCCTGAGCTGCGGAAATTATATCAAATTGTTATGTGTGTGTTTCCCATTGGAAAGTATGCTCACATACAGTGGGCAGTGCTCTAGTGTGTTTCCACTCACAGGGGCTAAACTGGGGTTTGAAGGGGGAGAGTACTGGGCAGAGCGGCTCCCCTCCTCTATGAACGGAGCAAGAGCTAAAGCTCTGTAAATAAACAGTGAGGCACACACACACACACACACACTTGTATGTGTACCTCACCTCTGAGGAAACCCAACTCCAGAGTCAGGTCCAAAGCAGGAAACTCCTTACTCCCTCCCCTCTCTCACCTACAGTCTCCTCTCTCCTTGTCTCCCCACCCTTTAACCAAACAGGCCAGCTCCATCCATCCTTCTGAAGGTAAATTACAGGAAAGCGACCATTTATCATCACTCTCCCCAGGCATGGCCATCAAGGCTTTGAGAATAGAGGTTGCTGAGATTGTCTGGACACACACACACACACACACACACCTCTGCATCAAGCACATCCATCCTGGACATCTTGGCATCAGCTTCCCATTCCTGTCCAGTCCCCATTATGCCAAAACGGTTTAAATGGCCAAATCGACAGTGGAGATTTATGGTCCTATAATTCGGTTACAGGAATAGAGTCAGGGCTGAGTCTAAGTGAGACTCCACTCCCCTTGATATATTTGTTACTTCACAAGATTGCAAGATTGATTGAATTCTGCAGGTATTTGACTTAACAGTGACATCTCTCTTTATCTCTCTGTCTTTCTCTCGTACTGCTTGTGACAGGACTGAGATTTTGGACATCCTGCAGGATGTTCTCAGGCTTGTGAACTCTCCAACACATGCTCAAAGTTTCTGTTCATGTCTTTATCTCTCTCTCTATCTCCCTGCATCATCTGGCTTATATGGGCACAAATTCACATAAAATGATAACTGTCCCTTAAGTTTTCAGATTTTAGGATGGAGAAGGGAGGTATTCATTAGGATGTAAATACTCTATAGGAGTGTGAAGGTTCAGGCTGCTACCAGTGTTATGGAGGTGCAACAAAACATATATCAATATAGTAAATGTAGTTTCCCCTCTTTAACATGTCCATGTAGCCAATTTTTTTTGTTAGTGACAACCTTCAAATAACAGATGTAGGATCATCATCAAAGGATACTAAAGGACAGTACCCACCCCAGCCACAGCCTGTTCACCCTGCTGCTGTCTGGCAAGAGATACAGAAGTATCTGCTGTCCTACCATCAGACTACAGAGCAGCTTCTTCCCTCAGGCTGTGACACTCCTAAATTCATCCTCAGCACTCCACCATGTAAATTTCTATGATTTATTATTTCTATGACATATTCACTGATCTACTGTATATAATTTTTTTGAGTAGCATAAAGGGAACTACAAAACAAAATATCATTATACCACTCTGTGTTGTAAAATGATCAAAAAAATCTTTCTTGTATCTTGTATCATGTACCTGTTCTCTTCTGTGGCACTTTAGGCACATTTTATGTGAACTTTATAACCTGTGCTGGTCTTTCCATCCCCAAAGTCTCTCAAGCCAGAAGGCCACCGTTCCAACTCTTAACAGGCTTCTTCCACACTATATGTTTTACATAAGACAGCTTACCTACTGTTTCTGTTGGGAGTATGCCTCTGCATCAGTATATCAAATCAGTTTTTTGTTATGACCTGCACCAACACCCAGTTTCTCATTCATTGTTCTGCTTGGGTTTCCTGAAGTTTCTTCTGCATTAGGCTATGTTAGCTTGCAACATCCTCTGTTGTTTCTCTTTCTCTCTCTGCCAACAAAAATGTCTTTCTCCATATTCCACCTTGATAAATGTGTATTTGCTGGCAATCTGTTGCATAAAGAGCTGAGGGGCTCTGCTTGTATTCGTTCTTCGTGTGAGTGACTGGTCTGGGAGAGAGCTGCTGCTAAGAGCACTCGAAAAGAGCAAAGTGGATCTGGCCAAATACTGTCCATTCTTCCCCCTCCCTATCCTACTGACACTCGCACACACATGCATACACCACCAAGCAGCAGACGAGGGGGGCTTACCAATCATGCTTTCATAAGCTGCCAAAGCGGCTTCATTGGCTTTAAATGGAGCCTCATTACCACTGTGCTTCAAAGCTCAACAACGGCATTTTCCAGCATGGGGTCTCTCTCTCTCTCTCTCTCTCTCTCTCTCTCTCTCTCTCTGTGTGTGTGTGTGCATGTTTCCTAAATCTTCTCTTTTCCTTAATGTACTTCTTTTACTTTTCGCCACGTTCACGACTTTCCATTCTAATGATCTCTTTGACTTATTTCCCTTTTTTATTTCTTACCCCCCCCATCTCGTTCCCCCTCAGAGACAGTGAATGCATGTGTGAATATCTGAATGTATCTGTGAACACTCATGTATGTATGGGTCACCAAGTACTAACCCACTCCCCCAAAACCGCAAAAAATGTGGCGAGAAATCTGTGTGGACCAAGATCATAAATATTCAGAGGTGAAGGTCTGATCTCTCTCTCTCTCTCTGCTGCATGTCTTTTCTCTGAGTGAAACCAGCTGTCGTCTAAAGAGACACCACTCCCTCTGGAACTGACAACATGCGTGACAATGACCACACCTCCACTCGCACATCTGTCATCCTTCAATCTCTCCATCTTTCCATCTATCCATTTTTCCATTTCACAAAAAAAGAACTTTTCATCCCGATAAAGGAAATGTCTTCTTCTCACTTTCAACCCATCTGATCTGTAAGCCCACAAATGGGTCAATCACATCCATGACAATTTTCCAGACACAAACACACAGTGTCGAGGATTGTAAGGGACTGCTGTTGCACATAACTGGGATTCAGTGTTCCTTTGTTGGTCTTTTTTATTGGAGAAACAAACTTTATTGGGCCAGTGAGTGATTGAAAATGAGTGAGGAATAGGGGGTAATTTAAAACCAGTGTGGTCCCTGATAGGAGCATTGTGCAGCACAAGCCTTCTCCTAATCCGCCCCTCAGCTTTGTGTTTGATTGGGTACTGTTGAAAATGGGGATGAATCTGCCTCTTCAAAGCCTGTAACATAAGAGGAATGTGTGTGTGTGTGTGTGTGTGTGTGTGTGTGTGTGTGTGTGTGTGTGTGTGTGTGTGTGTGTGTGTGTGTGTGTGTGTGAGTGTGTGAGTGTGCGTGAGTGTGCGTGCGTGTGCGTGTGTGTGTGTGTGTGTGTGGTGATCACAAAAAGCAGATTGTGTGCAGATGGACAAATAGAAATTACACTGATAAATTTTCCCTAAGCCCTATGTGAGTTGTCTCACTTATAACGGCACATTTTCATTTCAAGAGTTACAATCCTGGCTTTAGGGCTGAGTAATTATTAAACTTTAACTTTAATGTGAACACTTTTAATGATAAAAGTGATAAAATGATAAAAAACACCTTCAATATTTTGCAGTGTTGTGTTTGGCCGAGAATGCTCCATCTGATTGTGGTAGGCTACTTCAGGACCAAGCCTGGGGCAGGCATTTTGGTTTGGGATAAAGGTTGGATACAGAAATCAGAGAGCGTATTGGCTTTGATTTTGCCAAGGTCTGAGGAGAGAGGAATGTCAAAACATAATTCTCCTCACACTCTTACAAGACAGTTCAGTTGGACTAGATGACAGATGGAGAGGTCATTGCGCTCACTGGTTAGATCCGGTGTAAAGGGTCAATTATTTGTCTATACAGGACATACACATCATCAAACCAGATTAACTGGAATATAATCATGAGAAACATACTCACAGAGCATCGTATGATGAGTCCCACATTTTACAGGAGAACTGTATTCTGAATTAAAAAATTTCAGAGAGCATTATTCATTCATATTTTACAAGTGATGACAGACTGATTGGTGAAAATGTGCCATATGAGGAGTATCCATGCTGAACTGGCTTTGAATTGCATTGGTCGTCTCAGCCAAACATTTGATTAAATATGCATAATTCAGTGGTGAACTGGGGGCAAGCTGTGTTTGAAATAAATCTGACTCATTTTTTGGAATACATATACACAGTTTCTTCATAAATGGACAGAGAGAAACATGTTTTGTTGCTGAGTCCTCTAGAGCCAGAGAGGGATGCAGACGAGGAATGGTGTTGACAATATGTCTTTAGGCATTTTCCAGAAAAATCTGGTTTTGGACAGAATTTAATCTCAGATAAGACCCAGGTTCAATAGTTTTTCCAATCAAAAAACAGTTTTCCTTCCTTTTTGGAGTGAAATTAGCTTAACATTGGCCATGTTTTCTCTCTACATCTTTCCATGCTTTAGAGTCTTCCATTTCTTGCTAATAAAAAACTAGATTTAGTAAGAATGCTCTTCTTTCCCTCTTTCAGCTCTACACCCCAGGCTATACTGTACCATATTGGGTTAGATTGGGCCGATCCACTTCAGGCCCCATCTGTTGGCATTTAGCACTAGCTTCCCCGCCTCTGCACTGATCTCCGGTCTACATTAACTGCCCTAATTTGTCTGCCAAAGCCCACTCTGATTGCTACCATGTGATGTTATGTGAAAGGTGAGGGATGCCTACTTATCTGTGAAGACAGACAGAGAAAAACAGGGGGAGGGCTCAAAACAAGAGAGGGCAAGCAGGGTTGGAGAAAAAAATGGTTGAGGGAGGAAAGGAAAGTGATTAGAGAATGACATGAAGAATAGAGACCACATGACAGCATGGGGACGAGATGGGAAGAATGGGTAGCAGTTAAGGAGGCTCATGAAATGTGTAAAAAGTGACCTATGTGGTTTTGATGGAAGACAGGGGCCTTTCCCTCCAGGGATAACTAAGACAGTGATGAGTCCAGACTGAGATGTCACTAAGCTCCAATGTCCAAAAGGACTTTTCCAGTCACACTTAGATGTCTGCAGGCCAACACAACTACCCAGTGAATAAGACGTTCCCTTTTTCCTCTTAGAAGATGATCTCTTCCTCTGTCCACTTCTCAAGAAAAGGACCTAGAGGCTTTTCCATGCTAGTGGGAACTGTGGTCTTTATGTTTGTGACAGTTGGAAAAGTGGAGCTCTCAATGACAATGTAAACATGCTTATGTTTAGTGAGTTTGATGTTTACCTTGTTCATTGTCTACATTTGGGGTGTTAGCATGCTAACATTTGCTAGTTAGCACAAGGAACAGCTGAGGCTGATGGAAATGTCATTAGTTTTGCAAGTCAAAGTGAAATTTTGACCTGATGATGCCGTAAGATGGAAAGTCAGAGACATTTCACTTAAAACCACAAATATCAACCTCATGGGGGCACTACAGGAAAAGTTAGGGGATCACCAAACGTCATTAGGGAACCATCAATGGCTGCACAACATTTTGTACCAGTCCATGGAGTACCTGTTGAGATTTTTCACTGGATAAGTGAAAAATTTGACCTGCTAGTGGAGCTATATGAAAAGTCAGGGGATCACCAAAGTCATTAGTATTCATCCTTGGGGCACCATGGATATCAGTACCAAATTTTATGGTAATCTATCCAATAGTTGTTGGGATATTTCAGCCTAGACCAAAGCGGTGGACTGACTGACATTGCCATCCCTGCGCACAAAAATTGTCGGATACAGCCTCCCCAGTTCCTACATTAGAAGGGTGTGGGTGGAGGGGGTTTCAGACGCTGTTCAAAGATCCGACAAGTACTTCATTTAAAGCATTATGGTGTTTTAATTTAATTAAGTTTAGTTAAGCTCTGTCTAGACAGCATCTTCTCCCCATGTTACATAGGCTATAGAACATCTACATCTGACCTCAGATTGACATCAACAGGCATGTGACGGACTTTCCCCCACTATCACCAGTGTCACAGGGTTATAAAAAGGGCCAGCAAAGCTCCCCACAGGCAGCAACCTGCTCTCAGCTCCCCCCATGAAGCCTTAGCCCAGCTGTGAAAGAGCGCCTGCCGTGACTTGACCGCAGCTGCTCACCAGGACGTGGTTCTGCCAGGAGGACTCTCTACCCTGAGACCCGTCACAGCTAATGACAGCTCCTGGACCATTATTCTTCCACCATGTCTAAATCGGCCATGGATATTTGCACTTAAATATGTTGATGTAATATGAAAAATAGTGAGAGAGCAAAGGACTTGATCCATGGTGCTCTTTCTACTGCTTTTTGACAGTCTTGACATTCAATCACTCACTGGCCCAATAAAGTCTTGTCATTTACAGACTTGGTAACTATTAAAAACCAAAGTCAAACTGTGCTGCTGTATCTGACAAAATGGGTGCACATAAGCACATAAGTATCAGTCCATCCCAAATAATGCTTTTCATTACCACAAATCATTTTCATTTACAGATACACAAACTCAGCCCCAAATAATCGATTAAAGGAGATAGACAGAGATTTTCAGAGTGAAGGGGAATGCTTCCTAAGGGAGCAGAGCCCCCCCATCCACCAGAGGAAGTTCTGGACAACCAGGGTCTTGTGTCTGCCAGGGAAAGCAGGAATCAGGCTCTTGGTTCAACAACACAGGCACCTGTGAAAATATGGGCAGTACACCACGTATCAAACCAAATAAACTCACCTTGGCGTAGAGCGAGGGCACGCTCTGATGACAGATGCCACTCGGCAGCCGCGCCCGCAGGCTAATAAAACACCTCGCTAGCATGATGGTAGAGCTAAGGACTAGATCTGGTTTTCATGGCATAGAGGCTTAATTTGTGTAATAGTGTCTGTATTCAGATTCTGGTTCAAGCAACAACAACAAAAAAAGCATATAGAGACTGCCACCAATGACATGGCTACACAGGAATAACAACCTCAGCAGTTGCAAAACACCAAAAATACAATGAGTGATTGAGGCTGCAATCAGTCATTTTTAATAAAAGCACATTCCTATGAGTGTATGTCACAGTTCAGTGGTTAGTAGGGCCGCCCACGCAGGGCCCAAGGCCTGACACGGTGCTGTAAAAGCAGAGGAAACCACACTTCCTGTCCCCTACTCCTGTTTCTTGAGCAGTAATGGCTGAAGCCAAGCTACGGCCAGGGCAACACAAGCAGTGGCTGCATGTAGTAGAACCAGGCCACAAATTGGAAAGCCGTCACAATTTACTTTGGCACCCTAACCTCAGGCCAGCATTATCAACACCGACTGAGACCGCCAGTTGCTCCAAAACACACACACACGACATGCTAGACGGGTATCCAGACACGGGCAAGAACCATCCTGGCATGATCCATTCATGTTTCCTTTTCCTCCCGACAGGCATAATGAAAGAGTCATGCCTGGCAAAATGTTGATGGGCTTTGGAGTGGTGCGGCGTGTTGGTAAATCGTTACTTTCGAGCACTCATTGCAGTGGAAGAAAAGGTACCTCATTGTGCAAACATGAGTGACTGGAAAAACAATCCATAACAGCGCCATAGACCAGAAACTCATAACCACTGGCTGCATAACCAGACCTAAAACTAAATTATTTCCATCATAATGTTCAGTGAACCTGTTTAAATCACTTTTTACACTGACTTTGGTACCGAATAATGATTATGTTTACCTCATAGTTTCCACTATGTAAAAAATGTCATATTTTGATCATTTTACTATCTTGAGGAAGTTTAGCTTGGAATGTGAAACCTGCAGTATTTGGCCTCACTAAAGCAATTTATAAGTGACATGAGATGAAAATGTTTGCTTTGAAGTTACTGGCCAAAGGACTAGCGAGGCCTACACTTCACACTCAAAAAAAGAAATGCAGGTGTACAAACCTCATCACACAATACAAGAGCAATGATGTTCTGAGATATGGGACTGTCAGTAAGGAGCAATAGAGAGGAGTGGAGTAATGCTCCACCTGAATGTGCACCTGTCCCAGCTATCCCAGAAACTCGAGATAGAGGTGGGGAAAACCCCATTGAAGTGATTGTGACAGAGCCAGATGTGTGACTTTAATGTAGTTTATGTTTACTAAAGGAGACCATCTTATAGGCTCATCTCTCCCCACATCACATTCTTGAAGACACTTCTTTTAATGCTTGATAATCGTCCTGTCTCTTTGAACCAGCATGCACTCTCACGTGACCTTTAGGTTCTATATGTATTTTCTCTCATGCCTGTGCTTTGAAAAGTCAACACTGATGTTCATATATGAAGGCTCAGGTGTTTACATAGCCCACTGACACAAGCAGGCCATTTCGCAGAGAGATGAAGCAGCTTTGCGAATAATCAAAAACACAGCAGACCTGAACGTAATGTCATGAAGAAGCACTTAACTCCTGAATCCAACTATATCCCCTCTGCTGCAGCGCAAGAAACCTACAAATGATAGCTATCTTTAGGGTCGAAGCTCTCAGGCCTCCCTGATCAGGGCAAGGCAGGGGGCTATGTGTGCCAGGGTGCCATGACAGAGTTGTGATTATTATTTCAAGGCTGAGGCGAGGAGAGGGTTATTGGGGAAAAGGGAGTGGGGAGGCCGTACCACACAAAAAGCATGCATAATAACAACCAGGTGAGAGAGCTTTGTAAGCTCGCTGGAATGCAGCAGACTTCTGAAGCTCCGTCTGATTACAAAAATAAAAACGAGGATTTAAATTGAGTGAGAATAGAAATGAAGAAAACACAAAAGAGTGAAAGAAAGATTTTGTTTATGTTCTTCTTGTCTAAAACACCATACTTGACCTTCACAAATTGCCAAGCTTGTAATCACAACAGAGTTAAGTGCAGACGGCACGAGCCAAACTTGCTTTCATAATACAAAATCTGTTTGTTTTATGCCAGAAGCACCATAGGTCTCTGGCAGCTCTCGCCCGTTTTACTCTCCAACCAGAACTCCTCTTCCTTCCTTATTTATCTTTCAACAAATCTAACTACTCAGTCAGTCAGTTAAGGCCGACATTCAGTGGGAGTCAATTGCAAGACAACTTTTGAAAAGTCCCTGAAGACCTGTTGGTTTGTGGTGTGAACAGCGGTATCGCATTACACATCTAACGTGAGCTGCAATAGGCTGACGGTCATTAGAAGGTGTTGAGCTACAATATGGCTAACACCAGCCCTACAATAACCACTGTGGTTATGACTTTTCAGCGGTGGTTAGCACGGCCTACTGTGGAGTTTGATCGACTCAAGTGCGTTGGAGTGAATTAATGCTGACTTGAAGCCATTAGCGTTTTACCTCAGAAATATAGGGACCTGAATATTTATTTGGGGGTAGATAATTTGAAGCAGATTTGTGACATGTGTCATCTGAAAAAATCTCTCTGACAGGAATGTTTGTTTTGCTGTGACGTTCAGCCAAAACAAGAGTTTAGTATGTTTAGAGAAGGTAAAAAATGTGTTTGAGAATTTGACAATCTCACTTTCATCACTGTTTTAAGGTAAAATATATTTTATGAACCCTTGGTGTACAATAGTTCAATACTGAGAAAAACAATTCCCTCTGAATTCCCTTTAATGATATTTATTCTTTTCTTATGACTTAACTTCTGCTCGCATAATTAATGAGCACCCGAGAAGAATGGAACAATCAAGTATTCCTTGCTTTAATATGTTAACTTTGTAATGGCTTCTTCCTGTCTCTTGTTGGTGCACACTTGTGATTCCCCAAAAACAAACGATTAGCTGTATTATCACATGCTATTATCCAGGTAACTATCTTTATATTTCTCAGTGTAATACACAAATCCTTTCATTTTTCCTCTTTTTTTAACTGCCACCATCTGGTTTTAATTAAGGGGCCATCTGGCCACCCCCAAAAATGATGGAAAGTTACACACGTGTGCAGCCCTCACTTTTATACCTGAGAGGTGGGCTCTTTCTGAGAAGAACGGTGGCTAGGCAGTGACGAAGAGAGCTGTTTTAGGTGAGATGTTTCATCTGTTTGGATATGAAGGCAAGAGTCGGTGGTGCTGGGGTGAAATTCTAGATGATACAGACTGAGAATTTATCAAAATGAATAAGACTTATGGATTTTAATAAAGTGATATGCAGGCTACTCTGGTTAAAGTCATTCAGAGTCAAGTGTTTATCCTTCAGAAAAGCATGTGACCTTGGTAAACCAGCAACACTGAAGCATACTGTTGCTTTGATTATTGGCATCATTCATACTGGTTGACAGTATATTTGTTTTCTCAAGTTGAGACTTCATCACAGCCTTGGACCCAGGAGTCCTTTTTCTGCCAATCAAGCTTAATCAAGTGCAGACTAAGCGTGTTTTTATTAAATAACAAAAGATAACAATGTATCAAATGACAATGTGGAAACAATGTGAAAGGGGTAGTGATGAATCTACACAGAATTATCACCTGATTCTACAGCTCCCCTCAGATTTATGGAGTTTTATAGCGAATACTGTCCTACTCCTGATTTATTTATTTTTTTTGCTTTTGAGGATTCAGCATCCATCTATACATACTGGGGATGAGCGTGTTGTTTCATTATCTAATGGCTAACAAGTTTAACATATCAACTTAAAGGTGATGATATGTCAGTGTTGTGTTCACAACTTGTTTCTGCTGCCCCCAAGTGGCCAAAAGAATCAGTCATTGCAGGTTAAAGTTAAGAGGTAAGTTTTACCAACCTCACAATTAGAATGTACATTTGTGAATTTGGCTCTGTCAGCAGTTGTACAGATGACAGTTTTAGTGTTACTGTCAACACAAAAAGTCAGTCATTACTGTTTTAAATTACCGAGTGTCTGCCAACCCTTAAAGCTGGCCTACATCCCTAACAGCTGCCTCCCCACCTCCATCCCTTCAGCCTTGGTCAAGTACAAGGATTCCCCTCACTCTCTCCCTCTGTCTATTTGTCTTGACACCTTTTACCACCATGCTAGCTGCTGTGTCTATCCTTCAGCTTTTCTCCCACGGTAGAGTGCACAGTCAGGCTGCAGATGGCATGGACCTCCTCCCATTCTGAGTATTCCACCTCACAGCCTTGTACATACCTGTGGCCAAGCCCAGCTGCTGCAGTACAAACATACAGAAAGCCTGCATTCCTATACACCCTGTGCCTGCTGCTGCTTTGTCTGCTTAGCATCAGCCACTGACTGTTAAATTGCTACATTAATGTTGTGACAATGTTAGCATAATGTTAGATGATGTTGAAATTGAAGAAAGCACAGCCCAGGCAGCAGCCGTTGTCATGCAGCATGCAGAGAGTCAGTCAATCCTTCATAAACGTCCTCCTATCATATACTATGTATCGCTCATGCACATTTTTTATTTACTTGTTTTTTGTACTAATTGTACTAATGGAAATGCTGCAATATATTTTTATGCTGGGAAGTGCTTAAAATGTTTTTAAAAATGTAAATTTGAACATCTACAATTGCACAAAAATCATAGCATTCATTTGATGATTTAATAAATGCTGTTCACATTTTCTGTGAGGTCATGCTGTACATGTAGACAGCAGCAGCAGCATTGTGATGTTGAATTATTAACCCCATCCCACTACACCCCACACAAGTTAGTAATTTGAACCCTGTGCAGCACAGCCTCACCCTAACTCTAAGCCTCCTTGCTATTTCTTTGTCACACATACAAACTACATACTACAAACATACTACAAACTAAAATCTATCAACACATACACAAATACACCTCTATCTCCAGGACACACAAACCAACAAAGGAGTTCAGTGCAACTACATTCCCAAAGTATAAACATTTCTTGGAAATTTTCTATCAGACCGTATTCTGACTCAACCTATAAACTAAAGTTCATTCAATTAAGCAGTGAGTGAATGTTGGACCCATTTAACAAACAAAGCTCCACACACCATTTATAATTTGCTTAAACTGAAAGCATCAGGCATGGATCTCATCCAGGTGAAATAAAAGACACTTGTTTTGGAAACACTGCTCATGTAATACCATTTTGTTATTATAGGGATTTGAAACCCTTTTAACATTTTTTATATCATAACGTTGATGAATTTGTCCGAATCATAACTCTGCTTTGTCTTTTATACCACCGTTATAGTGCTCTCCCACCCAGATTTAGATTAGGGGTGTCAGCATTTAGTTAAATAGTTTGTATTTTCATGCAGAGGGAAATAAACTGCATGAACTCAGTTGAGCTATCTTTCAAAGTTTCCATGTTTTGCAAAGACTGAATCATTAACAGCAGCTTTGGCATATTTTCAATGGTTTCAGCTTCTTTTTAGCGAGGATCACAATGTGCTAAAAGTTAAGTTCAGCTTTAACAGGTTAATACATGTTTTTAATTGCATCAATCATGCTCGGTTATGTTATCCTGTTTATCATGCCAGGCAACTGCCCTGCCATTTGGGGCTCTGTACACTGTACAATGAATAAAAAAATAATTTGGTGGACTAGTTCAAAAAAGTTGTGAAATATGCTTATTCGCTTTCTTGGTGAGAGTTAGATGAGGTGAACGAGAAAATAGCTATTCAACTAGTCAAATTCATCTCATGATTTCAGCTTTTTGTAAAGAAGCAGCAGCTGCAATGGCAACTGATTTTGGTGGACTGTGTTATTCCAATGTTGAGTCTCAATTGAAGATGGAATTTCAGAATATAAACTGTAACTCTGTAGGTTTTCATTCAGCATGTGAGGAAATATGTAGTTGTGACTTAAATATCCATTGTTTGACAGCTCTAACAAAAAATATTATTGTTTGGTGTGTCTGTGCGCATATGCGTAAGTGTGCATGTGTCAGACCCAGCCAGGCTCATTAAATGCATCCTCAGGCCTGTAAAGGCCCTTCAGAGAGGAACACCTGAGCCGGCTCGTAAAGCTTCCAGGCAGAGCGACCTGTGCAGCTGTCTGCCTGTCTTGCTCACCGGCTTAGTGGCTGTTAGCTGCTTGTTACACATCCATCACTTTCACAGCTAACCTATCGCCTGGTCATTTGCACTCTACTTCTTGCCTTCTCTAGTTCCCGATCCTAGTTTTTTTTTTCTTCTTGATTTTGATGTGTGCTGTTACTCAGAACCTATCAGTGATTCAGCCCCCATCACCTTTCACCACCACCACAGACACACCTGCACAGTCACTTAATTACCTGTTGTGGTTCCAAACCCCTCATTCACTTTCCCTCCATACAGCTTTTCCTTCCACTGACACTGGATAAGTGCATGTTTGTGTACAGCTTAGCATTCTGAACAACTGATGCTCACATAAACGTATGTACAAACGCACTATTTATGCACATAGAAACACACACACTCACTTCCCTCCCGTAGGTATGCATCCATATGAATATCTAGCTTATGGCCAGCAGGGTGGAAGGTGAGCTTTTCCCATTGGGAGCTCTGCCAGTTTTCTTTTCATTACTCTATCTGGGGGCTGAACCCCCACTATCACAATAAGCTTTATTTTAAATCGACGTGTCCAGACGGAAGCAGCATTCCAGGGAATTAGGCTCAATTTCACTTGGCCTCCAGTGTTTTTAGGGAAAACTGTGCTCCCACAACTGCCCACCTCCTTCCCCCATTTTTTTGCATATGGAACATGCTGCTCACTGAATATAATATCTCCACTGATATTGTTATTCCAAAACTGTATAGATTCATTTCATTTGTTTGCCATTCAAAAAAGATTTCATTGCTGCAGTTATTGTGCAGTCAACTGAACACTCGGTCATTTTGGTTACACTCACCATCCTGGTTTCCATCTGAACTTGCCAAAAGGTACATGTCAAAGACTTCTTTATCAGATTATAAGCAAAACCTGCTTTAAAATATGCATCAGGTGTTGTCTGATAACTCAGTGAGACATCCCACATGTCACAAGTACAGCAACTGCTATATGAAATGTTGTATCTACCATAGTTTGCATACTTAGGGGAGCAGTAAAGCCACATATTTGTCTAGTATTCTGTGTTAGTGTAAACTAGATCAGTGGTATTTTGAGGAATGGTTGCAGTTGTTGCAGACCTACGCCCACACCGCTGTTGTCTGTAAATCAGCTTGCAGAGATGGGGAGAAGCCTGTTTGCACCATCTATCTATCAGTGTTTTATAAAAGTTCCAAATATGCCATATATACATTCAAGCACTGGCGAAAAAAATCCGTCTGATAATACAGTCAAATTAACATACACACTTATACACATGAAAATTATAAAAATGACATAAAGCGTGACATAAAAATACAAACACGGAAATACTCCTGCTGCATGTCTTTGCCCAAGAAATCATCCTTTCTGATATGTTTTTTTTTCTATGCAGCAATATGCACCCATATATGCTCATGTGTGATTACAACTCCTTGCATTTGCACTGGCTTCAAATACACCACAATGTCTCCTGATGAACTCTGAACAAGAGTTAACTGTAATATCTTTAAATGTATACTACTTGAGTACAGGGCCTGGGTGGGAGCCTTTAACGTAATAATCAAAATTTCTGAAATAACTACATCATTTCTGCCTGTTAGTACTGCCAGTGTCGCACAACTGTGGTACAGGGTATGGCCAGTTAATGAAAACTTTAATATTTCTGCTGGGCAGGTCTTTCCCAGGGAAACTCCTTTGCCAGGATGTGATGTATTCTATCTTTTTTGCAGCAGCAACAGAGCTTTCTTTGGAATAAACAGAAGAAAAAGTCAGAAACTAGCTTGTCCAGCGATGGCCCACATAAAGAGAAAAGAGTGGCACCTACAGAAGTTTCATCAACAGAAAATTCAAGTCAGAAAACAATACAGTAGTGGCCATATTGTTTGACAAACAATCAGTCATCAATATTTAATCTGGATCCATAGTGGATCCATACACATACGCAATGAACTATCACATGGGTATTCATGAACCCAGAAATGTTCAGCCAGATGATTACTTATACTGTGAATCAACCAGCAGTATAGTAAAGTCAACATTTCAAAAGTCCAATAAACTTGCTGAAGATGAACAATAGAAAACATACATACAGTAGACCTTGAAATCATAGCCACTGCCCACATTTTCAGAGACACTTTGCCTTTAACCAACTAACCAATCAGGGATTTTCCCTTTTGTAAATGTAGAGTGGCACTGAAATAGCTGTACAGAGCATGCAGTGCAATCATTGGTAAAGAGCATTTACTTGCTATGTGTCCCTGTCTTTTTCAATGGTTTTGTCTAAATCTTAAATGCAGCTAGTGCTGGAGACACACTTAAAACATGGACCCTCCACACACACACACACACACACACACACACACACACACACACACACACACAAAACAGGAGAGCCCTTCTGTTTTTCATCGCTCTCTTTCACTCTGTTATATTCTTTTCTGTCGTGATCTGCTCAAGAAACTCAAGTCAATAATTAAACTGGCCTTTTTCTCAATTTGATCAACTTGGCAAAATAAACCACACTCCGTATTAATTTATTAAGCAACGTAATGTTTTTTCCTTTAATTATCGGGTGTGTTGTTTTATGCAGGATGGTTTGTAATTCTAGCCGTGACCATGTCAGCATGTCTGGTATGAGAGAGTGCAGGAGAAACACTACCATTAGTGGAAGAGGTTAAACCACTGGCTGTGGAAACTGTATCTACAGCCTCTGGGTCAAACCACAAGCATTGAGGCATCAAGTCCAATACACTGAAGCCTTTTCATAACCCCAAACCCTGCAAAATAAATCAAAAAGTTGAGTTTTGTCCAATCTACATCGCCTGTCCTGATGCTAGTGCTTTATCTGCAGTTTGTTAAGATGATGTTTAATCAGAAACAGTTGGTGAAAACGCTTTAAATTCACCCGTTAAGGCTCAGTTACTACCACCATTCAAAGGAAATAAACTGCTGGCAATAGGATGTGTTAGCCTCAGCCTATTAGTGTTTTATCATGAGGTAGGGGAGTTTGGTTGGTTGGGGCGGTTGACCTTGGGCAGTGGTGCCTCCTCCTCTGTCTGAGTCTGTATATAAAGCACCCCACCTGTAATTATCTGGGGATTACCCCTTTATATGACCAAGCTTTATAGCGTCCGAAGGGACTTCCTGCTTCCCCTAAAAAACCCTCCAATAAAAAGCCACCTCTGTAGCATCACAGCAGGGCACCAGCCTATCAATGTCCTTCCCCAGAATCCCATGTTCACCAAATGGATTTTAAGGGCCATTCGGTTCATGTGGACTGATTTATATGTTAAAAAAAATATAAGAGAGTCATACACCTGTAGCGCCTGTCAGATTAGTCACACCAGTATTTAAAGATGGTGGTCAAATCAGTGTAAACGGAGTAGTTGGCTGCTCTCACGATATGGATGTTTTCATGAGCAGTGTGCCCACAGCTGGAATACGTCTTCTCTTTTTTGGATGGTGTAGCTCACTTGCCATCTGGATTGAACAGGTTACTGGAACAATTTTGCTGTTGGTCAATCTCTTATATTTGCAAAGTGGCACTGTTCAAATCACTGGATGCCTTGGGATGCTATCCAGCTCAAACCCTGTAGGCTAAGGCACCCCTCCTAATCCACATTTTGTTTAAGGGAACAAGGAAAAGGAAAGAACTGTAAAATCAGGCAGGAATTCTTTTTGTGGGGCGCCAGAATACAGCTGCCTGTTGGAGCTGGCGATGGAAGTCCGTGTCACAGGCAAAGCTGCAAGCTGCTGAATCTATAGTGGTGTTTGCCAGATGGTTAAGTCTTTTAAGCACACATATGTATATAGACTGACAGATTTAAAAACACTCCAGCTTAATACAGGTGCATTTGTCTTAGTAACACAGTAAAATACACACACAGATACACACCTCTACATTGCACCAGCTATGTTATTGCTCCTGGACCGTGCCTTTACAGCCTGTAGCACCACTGTAGCACGCAATGTGCCAACTGAAAGCTCCCCAAGTCATAGAGAGAGGGGAAGCCAAAGTGGGAGGGAGCGACAGAGGGAGCATGCAAAGGTTTTAGACATAGGGTATGAGAGAATGAAAAAGCCCATTAAGTGACTTGTCTAGCTTTGCCAAACACAGTCACACCCAATTCAAAGGATCAACTAAGTTCCACTACTTATACACAGCCAACTGCGAAAAAATTAATTTCATGGATAAAAATTGAAATCTCCATTTAAGTGAGTGACTGGGGAAAATTCAAGAGAACATTTTGTTAAAACTCTGTTCTGTTTTGCTCAAAAATCACAGCATATATTTAACAAACTGAAAGATTAAAACAAAGCCAGTGTGCACAGGTGGCTTAGAGAAAGAAAATGCATTGAACATCCATTCTTACAAAAAACCCAAGGTGTATGTTGTGTCCCTTATTCTGGGTTGAGTTTGGACGGTTTTCCTGGCCCATAAAAACAGACATATTTCAAGAAAAACATGTGAAGCACAGAGATTTTAAAGGCGCTGCAATAGGTTACTTTTATAATGAAACTCCATTAAACATAGGATGGTTTCCTCAATTCCAAGTGAGAACAACTTGGGTCATCTTCACAATGATAATTGTTAACCTTTAGAATAATAAATACAATAACAGAGTTGTAGGCACACTAAAGTGTGAGTTGACCTTATTTCCTTTCTTAAGGACCAAGCTTAAACCTGCAATAATTGATTTTTTTGGCCACTTGCGGGCAGTGGAAACAAGCTGGAACACAACACTGAGATGTTATCACCTTTTAAGCTGCTATGGCGAACTTGTTAGCTAACATCTAGCAAACAGCTGCCTATTTGCACATCCAGCATATTTGGAGCACCATTAGCATTCATTTGCAGATGTGTTTGTGTCTACCTAATGAATGTAAGTCCAATATTAACTCTCCTATTAGCTCTGTTTTGGTCTCTACCCACTCCTGAGGAAAATGTGTGGCTGTTTAGCTGCTAAATGCTCCACTTAGTTCACCAGCTGTCTGCTGTTTGGTGTTTACAGGAGATTTTTTGGCTGGACCGCAGCAATGCAGGGCCAGCCCTATACATATGAAAATCTGTCCCTGACTGAGTGATGAAGTTACACCAGTGTTGAAGTTTCCCAAATGGCCATTGCTCTTTCAAAACGAATAGGCACGAACAGTCCTCAGTTATGTTCTCACAAGTACATTGACCATACATGTTCCAGCCATATACTAAGTTTCAATATACCAAGACACTTTGTAATGTTTAATTTCACTAAAGCACTGATATAAAACTTAACTAATTCACTGTCTCACTAAAGCACCTACACACACACACACACACACACACACAAATTACCCCCCCTAGTCCAAGCTGCTGGCCTTCTCCATGAAGATTTCTACATGGACCTTTTTCAGTACAGGGTGGAGAAGGCACAGCCCTGAACCACCATCAAACAATGCTATAAATGCCAACAGTTTAATCATATATCCTCTAATTGCACCAACCCAGTCGTATGTCTGAGATGTGGAGAAAATCACCGTCACAAAACCTGCACAAAGGGAAAGCAAGAAGCCAAGTGTGCCAACTGTGCAGGCGAACATTCCGCTGCCTCCAAGACGTGTCCAGTCTATCTCTCACACATGACCCCATCCTCCAAACCTTCTGCCAGAAAGCCGTATGTCACCAAACCCCCCCCCCCCCAGTCTGCACCCAAATGATGACACCCACCTCACTCATCTGCATGATGACCTCAAAACTGAAAGGAAACGAATATGTTGCAATAAAAGTGAAATCAACACACATCATCCTATCACAGTCACCAGCGTCTACTATCCCTCTGGAGCAAAACCATCAGCGGCTCTGTTTAAAGCTATTTCCAACAGCAGTCACTACCTCACTGAGATCTGAATTCAAAACATATATAAAACATACTGTAAAAAAAAAAAAAAAAAAACCGGCATAGCACTCCAACTGATTATAAATAACACAAACCTGTTAATTATCAACACCAACAAACCCACCTATATATTCCCCCAAACAGGCAGCACAGACATTCTGGACCTGATTTTATGCTCCCCTGATCTGGCTTCTCCACCACAAACCACTTCTGTAGCAATTCTCAATTTGTACCTGTTCTCACCATGTTCTCGTTTCATCTACAAGTAACCTCAAGAAAACAAAATAGCAAAATGGGAAATATACAGATCAAATATAGAAGAAAAACTAAAGAACATCACTCTGATTACCACCCCCCAAGGTCTGGATCAACAATCAATGCTGTTAAGCCAACTACTCACCCAAGCCAGAGAGGAAACAATAGCCTAAAACCTCTTCTAAACCGCCGACACAGATAGTGCACCCTCATCTCCTCCAACTCATAAGACATAAAAGGAAACTGCAAAGCGAATTCATCAGGTTCAAATCACCCCACACCAAAACAGAAATAAACAGACTTCAAAGCACCATTAAAAAACAATTTTCCCCGTTACAAACAGAAACCTGGATCACATTCTACAGGAAACGCAACCAAGACACCAATCCCTTTCTGCCGAAAAATAAAGAGCCTAAATGGAGACCCAGAAAGCAATAACACACCATCTCTCAAATCCTTGGGCACAACAATCAACAACAACAAAGAACAAGCCACACTCTTCCATAACCACCTTGAAAACGTCAACTCATGCCCAAATGACCCACACTTCGATAATACATGGAAAGATCTGTTTGACAAAGAAATGGCAAGACATGACACAGAAACAAACATAGTCGATCCCATTACAGAGCAACATCCCCTCACAAAGCCAGTCGCCACTCAAGAAATACAACTGCAATTGAAAAAAATTAAAAACAAAGCACCAGGGGAAGACAGTGTCGATACCACACTGATAAAACAAGCACCAGCCACTTACCTCCAGCACCTTGGACAGCTCTTCTCTACCTGCCTCATGACTGGTCATTTCCCCTCACCATGGATGGCTGCAGTTGTTACCATGATCCACAAACCAGGAAAAGACCCACACAATGCCACAAGCTACCGTCCCATAAGCCTTCTCAGTCACATAGGAAAACTGTTTGAAAGAGTATTCACCACACACCTCACCAACCACATAGAATCAATGGGCCTCCTAGGAATCCACCAAGCCTAGTTCAGGAAAGGGAGAGCCACCATGGACAACATCCTTCGATTATCAGAAGACATTCACAGAAACTTCAACAAAAAAGAAATAACCCTGGCAATATTCTTTGACATTGAAAAAGTATTTGATAAGATATGGCACAATGGACTCAAAGACAGACTGCTGAACACCAATCTCAAACTCACAAAACCCACCCAATCCATCATCTCAAGCTTCCTTAATAACCAACAAATCGAAAAAGTTACATATGAAATACCTTTCACCCCCCAAGCAGGAGTTCCCCAGGGTGCAGTCTTGCACCCACCTCTTTCTTTTATACATTTATGACATCTTCCACCCCCCAGGCCACCATAGCCAAAGTCTCACAGTTTGCAGACAACCTCTGCTACTGGTCCAGCTCCAAAAGTCTTGAATTGGCAGCCAAAAAACTCCATATATGCATCAAAGAAATATAAAACTGGTCAAACATGTGGAGAATCAAACTGAACCCTGCCAAGACACAATGCGTCCTCTTCACCAAAAACCCACAGCTCAACAATCCTAACTTAACGCTATACAACCCGAAGATCAATATCAGTAAAGAAGCAACATTCTCCGGTGTAACACTCCAAAGCAATATGATATGGACAAAACACATCAAATAACAGATTCAACCATCTCAAAGCCCTCTGTGGAAAGCATGGTGCATCACCCTCTACAGTCATCAAAGTCTACCAGCTAAAAACAACACTGATGAGAGTGGTAAGAGTGAACCAACAGAAGTTTTGGCAAGAAAACCAAAACAATGAGCTGAAAGAAGCCATGAGAGTCGGGTTACACTTGAATGGAACTAGTTTGTACAAACGTGTTGTCCAAACGCGCCGGACATCAAACATTTTTATAGCTGTTCTTACGGCCACACTGGAAGGTGGAGTAAAAAGCCAGCATTAAATACAGGGATAACAGCGCACATTTTCAGACAGTCTCTCCTGGACATTCATAGTGTTCCACTCAGTTGTTAACATGAAAAGTGACAGGAATAGTTGTATAAAGAATTAAAAAAGAGAGCTTGAGGGAGAAGTTCAAACCCTGGCTCCTTTCTCACCTCTGCACAGCTGTCCGACCCAGGCATGATCTGGGCGTGAATGTCAGGTTGTTGGTTTCAGAAAGTTACAGAAGTAGCCAGACACAGCACCCCCTAATCCGACGTTGGAAAGGTGTGAGGAGAGGGGGTTTCTGTAGCTATTAAACCATCCAACAATCACTTCTGAAGAATCATACTGGCAGCTTAAAGCTCCATATAGATGATGGTAACTGCAGAGTTGAGTGGGTGATAATTCTCTACTAATTGTTATCACTGCAATGCAGCTTAACTGGTCAGTTTGTGAATTTCTTTAGTCAAGCAACACATTAGCTGCTGTGCTGTTTTGGCGTCTGATATTTTTGTATGTTAAATACTATATTAGACTCCACATCAATGCTACAATGATCAAATAAAGTGAATGACCTAGCATTGTAACTTTTTCAAGCTACAGGAGCCACTGAGAAAGATCATGTACTGTACAGGAGAAAGGTTTACCTTCACAGGTCCCTGGTCCCTTTGCTGTCTCTGAACTTGGCAAGGTGCTTCCCCAACAATTACAACCAGATGCAAAGTGGGGGTCAAGTAGGGTCATTCCCTTTTATTAAAAGGTTTATTAAAAATAATACAGGGGGAAGGGTAGAATCATACTTCATCATTCTTTTTGGGGCTATTTTTCCTTTGGCAGCACATGTAGCCATAGCAGGTGCTGACATTCCTTCTCCACTTCTTCCCTCTATTCCAACCTTCTTTCACTCTTTCCTCAGTCTATCCTCACACTCACTCCCTCTCTTCCCTCTTATTGTTCCCTTTTTAATTGCAGATATAAAAATGGCCAAATGCTGGCCTTTGATGGGGAGGGACATTCCTGGCGTCTCTCAGATGTCTGTGCTGCTTTGCAGTAACCCAACTCCGGTTGAAAGCATTTTCCTGGGAAAAAGAGGCGGCTCGCAATCGACGGGGTGCAGGGACACCTGCAGCTCTGGCGCAGCGGTGACTACAGATCAGCCCTGGACATGACTCAACACCGACCCGCACACACACACCCTAACACTTGCATTCGCAGAGAAAAAGTACTTCAGCCATCGCCTACGCTCCACACATGTACGGTACATTCCACTCTGCAACTTCCCCCACCTTTCCAACTGCCTCTCCAGTTCATTCAGGGATGTCCAGGCTGATGAGAGTAATATGGTGAAAATGAGGACAGCTGCTCCCATAAACCCTGTCATCAATTTGTCCCAGTCATTAAAATTGGCTGTAATTGGCCTAATTGTGGTCAATCATGCTTTCCAATGGTGCAGAAAAGTGTAGGGTATCCTTTTACAAGAAGAGTGGATGATGATGTTGGAGCAGGCTGCTCTGCTTCGGAGCAATGATTGCTAAGTATAATCTTTGTCTAATCTTCACCGCAAATGACCTATTTGATCAAAAGGAGAACAAATGATGCACTAATGGCTGACAGGTTGAAACAGTATGAGGCCATCTTTCTGAATGTCAACTACAACTTACATAATTCGTGCCGAACAATGTCATATTTTTACTCCATAATCCAACTCTGTACTGCTGAGCTCTTTTTAAAGTCAATATATCATTTGATCAGTCACAGCACCTCATGACAGGAGCTGAGCCGCCACAGGATTACATTCTTAGACCTGCATGGGGAGGTCTGCTGAGACAAAACAGTTTCAGGTACTGTGAAACTAAATTCCTCCAGGGGGGCCATCGACTGTCACTCTCAACCGTGAGATGATTGACTCCCAGAATACTTCTCTCTTCAAACATCACATTTCTTATGCACACAAACACGGACACATCGAGCGTGAGGAAAATGTGACAGGCGGCTGTGAGTGACAGCTAAACATGCTGAAAAGCTTGGAGGTGGGTGAGGAGGGAGGTGGGCAGAGAGTGTGAGTTTCTAGAGAGGTGTGCTGGGGCAGCTCAGGTCGACCGGGACACATGGCTGCGCTGGGAGGAATTTGTATTAAATTCATCTCCCCCCCAAAATTGTTTCCAGCCTGTGGCCATCAAAACGCTGTCAGATCACCAACGCTCTCAGTGTCTTCTCTCCCTCTTATGCTCCCACCCCACCTCCCATCACACACACACACACACACACACACACACACACACACACACACACACACACACACTACCCTTCGTTCTCTCTCCACTTTGAGTTTTAACTTACACAAACAGTCAGAGGAAGAAAGGGGGGTGTATGGGCAGTCTGGTTGTCTGAGCTGTGGTGCGTGTGTGTTCAAGCATGTGTGTTGCTGCCTGTATTGTTGTGTGCATGTATGCATGTGTGTGTGCGGCCTTGTTCTTGAGCCATCACGAAAGGTCTAACCTCTAAAATGCAGTGCTTGGAATAATTTAGGTACAACTGAAAATATGTCTCGTGATTTTATGCATGCTTGGCAGCTTTAATCAATCTCTTTGAAGTGGTGGCCAGTCTCATTTGGAAACCAAATAAATGGCCAATTTCACTGAGTTGTTTGACATCAGGTTAACTGATTGTGGAAAATAGAACCATGATTTTAAGTTTTTATGTCATATAATATCATATCAAGTGCCTCTCTTTGTTTTCTGCGTAGTTATCTGAACTGTCCAAAACATAGAAATTATTATGGAAAAGGAAGCCTTTCAGCACATTTTACTAACCTCCAATGATGTTCTACATCACATTTATCGTCACCACCACTGACATATCTGACGTCGCTCTGAAGGAAGCAAATCAGAGGATGTTTCCTCAGAGTTCTGGTCCCAGGTCATGGTTCTGGGTCCCAGCTGTGAGTGGTTTGATGGTTGGTTGAGTTCAGACAGTAAAAACAACCTCTCCCCTGCTTCTCAGGCCAAAGGTACAAGGCTGTGTGTGTCAGTGAAATGAAGGAGAGTGAGACTGCTCCTATTCACCACTCTGGGATGTGGAGATGCTGCGTGGGGTTACTCTGGGCGACGGGCCACGCCTGACTGGGGGGCCCAGTCGAGAGGGTGAAGGTCAATTAGAAGCAAATGTCCTCCATCATGATCGTTCCATTGTAGTACGCCTCTCTCATGTTTTGTTGGGTGCAGGAGGACTTGATCTGACCCTGGCCGTATCACTCTCACTCCACATCACTCTCAATAACCATCATCCATCTGAAAAAGGCCATAAAAGTGGGAAACCTTTTTAAAAAGCATCTTATGTGTCATTGCTTTCTCAGAGTTACTATAGTCGCAGTAATGCAATCCCATTGTTGATTCTGCGACTCCCACTCTTTTGCTTTTAAAGAGGTATGAAAATGGTTTGCATTGGCCCTCTTCTGGCTGTCAAAATTGAAACCACTTTCAAAAATGGACAAACCTTAAGATGTGATTTTTCATTGTTTTCCTTCAGAGCTGTGGAAACATCCAGCATTACTGTAAACAGCAGTTCAAGACTCAAGCAGGGGATGAAATAAGTTTCGTGAGTGGGCCGGGTCAATAAAGACATCTCTTTTTCAGCCATCTCCTTTTATCATGCTAAAGCTCTCAACACCAAGAGACCACGTCTCCTTCACACTTTTGGACACAATTATGCTTATAAAACTGTCTCTTGGAAAGGTAGTTACTTACCCACATGCCCACACACACACAAACACGCATGCCTCAAAGCAAATATCTACTCCAGATTTGGACTTTTTAAGTCTCTGGACAGTTATAAAAACATAGAGTATGTTTCTCTGATCCCTCGTGGTTTAGGATACAACTCTAACCATTGAAACACACAATCACACATCTCTGGAGAAGAGAGATGTTTTTGGCATGACTCTCTCAAAGCAGTGGGATGTGAGAGGTAAGTAATACATCCTGTAGTGACACAGTTGCGATGCTCCTGTAGGAAAATATTTCAAAGATTAGAGTAGAGTGGATGACAGCAATAGCTGATGTGTTCAGGAGAGACAAAGAGGGGGAAAAGGAAGGAAGGACTTCATCAAAAAGGTGAAACAATGTAGAAAAGATGTTGGCAAGGGATATGAGTAATATGAAAGGGAAATAATCTGAAAGAAAGGAAGATGGCTGTCAAAGAAGCAGGAATGGGAGCAAAGACAGGGCTGATGGGATAGATGAAGAGACACAAGAGAGGTTTTGGGGGGAGAAAGAGATGCAGATAGAGTGAAGGAGTCTGTCCGTATACGATGGATTAAAACCACATGTGTCTGCCTGAGGTGAGGACACCGCAACGTTACACACACGAGAGGAAGAATGCCGTCACTTGCACCCACCAGGGGCACCGCACGCTTGTTTCCAGAATTAATTTCTCTTGCCAACTTTCTGTTGCTCGCAAAAACTTTTAACGTGTCATCTCCACTGCGTCCTTGATCTCTTTCGTCTCTCAAAACAAATAAATAAATACACTCTTTTGTTCCAAGGTCATCTTCCCTCTTACTCAGCCTTCTAACGGAACAATACTTTGGTAAGCGTTGCCATGACAAGAAGCTCCCTGAAGAAACCTATGCGGTCAAAGAAGTCATGGGAAGAGGGAAGAGGGGAAACCGGATGCCCAGGACGCACTGGAGGGCCTGTTACTACGAAGTATATCTATCATGCTTTGGATTTTTCTTGCTCCAGGTTTATTTTTAATGAATTTGATCATGTGTTCTTCATCTCCTTATTCCCTCCTGAAAATAGAAAATTTGTCAAAATATCTCTTTCGAAGAACTGACTGATTTTTGGATTCAAGAGGTTCCAATTTTGCATTTGAATATATTTAGCATAATTTATATCCTGATTACCTCCACATGTATTAACATGCATGGTCATAAATTATGTCAGATTACAGAAAAGTTTGAGATACCCCAACTTTATACATATCATCTTCAGTAAAACGTATTTAGGACAGTTGGAAGAGTGAGAGGGAGGGGAGGAGAGGGCTAGCTGGGAGAAAAGGGGGCGAGACGGCCATGCTATGGGAAAGTGTTTTGGGGAAACCAAATTAAGGGGAAGAAAGGCCGGACACAAAGGCCTTTGAAAGCGGCAGACAGTTCCCTTGACATGTGCCTTAAAAGAGATGCTGCCGCCGATGCCAAGAAGGGGGGAAAGGACAGAGAAGAGAGAGAGAATGGAGAGAGAATGAGGGAGGGAAGGAAGGAGAGATCAAGGGAAAGATGGACTAAAAGTAAGAGCGCGATGGAAAGCGACAGGACAAAACTCCAAGAAGGAAGAGCGGAAGAAAGCGGTTGAGTTCATGATAGGTGTGATGAGTACAAATATAGGCATCAGTGCAGGTCTGTGGTCTGTGGTCTGTGGGGCAGACCAATTCAAAACACTCTTCAAAGGTATGCACTTTATGAGCATGTCTGAGTACATGCGTGTGTGAGAATACTTAAAAGACATGGATTCCCAGTATGCAATTGTCCACATGAATGTGTGTGTGGGAAAGACGTTAGAAGGAGGAAACAGCCTGAATTTCAAATGACTGTTAAATGGCACGTATCCCCAATGTTTTAATCCATTCCTCAAGGTCTCACTTTTTTCCAGTGTATGGAGATCACTGCTAGTCTGCTGCATATGTTTTACATAAATGGCACTGATGAGATTTTTCTTGTGCAATATTGTAGCTATCTCCCTGTCTGGTTTTATCAGCTGGTGGTACATGTTGTCAAATGTGACAAAATATGTTCTTTAAGGGTTTATAAAGATTTGAATTAAGTTCTACTTTGTTTCAGTTCAATTTGGGCCAAACTTTTGTCAGTGTTCATGGAAATACATATATCATTTCTGGTTTAGTGTTCCCCAAATCCCATTTTAGATCTGTTTGATGCTAACTGACACAATGAGTGAAAATAATGGTTACAATCTCATTGAAAATATAGTTCAATGGACGTGTATTTTGGGAATCTGTGGAACTGAAATAATCATTGAACAACAAACACCCACTTTTGTGGCACTGCGTGCTGCCGATGTCAACAGCGAAATAGCATCATGCTTTTTCTCATGCAGATCCAGTCTCTTTGAAGCAAGTCGGCCCCTCTCTTTTTCTGCCCTCTCCCTCTCTCCTTCTGCCTTTGTGTGCCCCTCAGAATTCACACTGGACTGCCTTACTCTCCCTCTCTTCCTCACACAGGCAAACACACACACATATTATCCGTTCCTTGGGGCTGTGTCTGACTCCAGCATGAAATCAATTTCGGAACCTGCACCCTCCCACCACCCTTCTTCAGCGCCCATTTTCTCTCACCATGAAGCGAGACCGTTGCTGTGCCAGCCTGAGAATAAGTACCCCCCCCCCCCCAACCACCACCACCACCACCCCCAACTTAATGCCCCCATCGTCGTCCCAGAATCCTTCAGTGCTGTGTCCTCGTAGCGCCCACCGTCATCATCCAGTCTCCTTTCTTTCCTTGCCATCACCAACTGTGGATCTAGAGCCCTTGTCTGTCCGTCATATATCCCAAATTTTGGTCTGGACATGTAATATGATTGCATATTTTAAATATGAAAATGTAACTCACACAGATAGTTGAGACCACACACTGTGAATCAGTAAAACCATGTTTCATTTTCACACTCAGCATGCTGTTTTACTACCAACTGTATGTGTGGAGTACCTGTATAAATTCAAAGACTTACTTAGGTATATAATAAAAGCTAGCCTTTGATCATCAAAATGCACTAGCAAGGCTAAATGGGAACCCGTTAAAACTCCACATAAAAAAGAAGCTTAACAACAGTTTGGCAACGTGAAAGCAGCATGAAAAGGTTTGGAATCCCAAAATTGGTATAAAGTGACAAAATAGTGAGTAAGTTGAAAGAGGGATGGACATACAGAGGTGCGGCGGCATGGCTTTTATCACAGTTATTCCCTCCGCCGATGCACACCGCTCCTTCCTAATCCTCACTGACAGAGTTTTCATCATCTGAGGAGGTGGGGACGATGGAGAACTGGAGGGAATCAGGAGAGGTGGGGGACGTTCCTCCACTCTCTCCCCAGTGGCGGTGCACCTCGAGCGGCTGCAGCCGGGGCCACCAAGGCCCCCTTTGTGCCAGTTATCACCAAGTGGTGAGTGATGGCACCGCGGCCTCCCGCTCTCAGGAGAGGAACGGGGGGTGAAGAGGAGAAGGTGCACAAGAGGAGTAGATTGGAATGTTCCCAGAAGAGACAGAGAGTGCGACAGAGAGGGAAAGAAAGGAAAGCAAAAGAAAGAGGCTGTTAAAAGGGATGGCAGTTGTATCATCTGTGCTTGTCTCACAGGTGCACCCCAGGAGGAATGTGCTTCGCTGTGATGACTCAATAGCGCTTGAACCATCAATGAAATAGTAAAGAAA
Source organism: Siniperca chuatsi (assembly GCF_020085105.1). Taxonomy (NCBI): domain Eukaryota; kingdom Metazoa; phylum Chordata; class Actinopteri; order Centrarchiformes; family Sinipercidae; genus Siniperca; species Siniperca chuatsi. The sequence goes on from NC_058061.1 coordinate 14,532,972, forward strand.
AAACTTCCAGCGGTGTGGGAATGGTCAGGATTTCACTCATTATCTTTCTAGTTCATCTCATAACCTTGTTTTATTTGACAGGCTCCAATTTAACAAGCTGATGTCATCCGAGCACTAACTAGGCTCGCTGCATGTTTCCTGCTATGATTTCATGTCCTGACTCAATTACGCTCACTGAGACACGGTCGTGAGCACTGAGTGACGGACAAACGTCTAGACAATGAGCAGACATTGAGATACATCCGAGTCGCTGCAGATGGATCTTGGGAACTGCCCAGACGTTGAAAAGGGTCAAAGGTCAGTTTATCCCCCCACCACTACTCTTCTCTCTCCTTTCCTTTCCCGGCCTTCTCCCACGCTCCCACCATAACTAACACACCTGTGTCCTCCCTAGCACCCAGGTCCCTTCTCCCCCTATCTGTGTCACACACACAGAAGCATGCATACACACAGATACCAGTGTCACAGACATCTCCCTCTCTCTCTCTCTCTCTCTCTCTCTCTCTCTCTCTCTCTCTCACACACACACACACACACACACACACACACATTCCTAGCCTTCCCAGCTGCCTGTGCACCTGGGCTGGCAGCTGTCATCGCCGTGGTAACTGGCATACAGCTGGCTGTGTCACTATCACCTGGCTCATCTGACTCTGAAAGAGAGAGAGAAGTGGGCAGAAAAGACGAGAGAGGCAGAAAAGGGGAAAAAAGATTGAAAAGGCAGAGTGAAAAGGGAGTGAAGGTGTTTGTGAGTGAGAGGAAGGAGGGGAGACGGGTGGAAAGAAAGGACAAATGGATTCTTACTCTAGAGACAGAGAATAGGGAAAACTGAAAGACACAAACATTAACAAAGTGAAGGATTGTCTTAAAACAAAAGGAAAATTTAAACAGATAAACAGGAAATACTGTTGCCGACATTTTATCACTGAATAGATGTGCTGTCCATAACTACTTTTCTGTCCTCCTCTCTTCTTTCTTCTGCCCCTAGTTTAACACAGTAACTTCTGCCATTCTCCACCTGCCCACTAGCGGTCATCACTTGACCCAGTCAAGCTCACCCAGATGCCACAGTATATACTGTATAAAGGACAGCTATCAGTCACTTTCTGCCAGGTTGCCTGAGTTGGCTTAGTGGTCCAGCTGTTATCCTGTTCTGCCTGTCTGGTCTGACTGCCTTCTCACTCCTGACTCTAAGTATGTTTTTTGACCTATAGACTGGTAGGAAAACTTAAAGGAAAAATCAAAATAAATGAGTGAAATAACATAACACATGCAGATGCTTCCATTCAGAAAATAATATATGAAAATAATAGGAAACCTTCTATGGCCTTCACACTCACCAGATCTTGAACACCTACAGTATTGTAGATTTTGGATTTTGATAGACAGTGCAGTAGTGTTTCAGAATCTATGCAAAGGCACAATGCAGCTGTTTTTATATCTGGTTAATTGGCAAAGCTATATGTTAACTGACACTGTGGTAAATTAATGAGTTTATTCTTTACATTACAAACACTAGTTTGAAGCATAGTGGACCTGAAGTTTGACTTGTAGCACAGTTTTGCAGTTTGTGGATTATCTTTATTTTGCAACACATCAACTGCACATGTGGATAATATTGTGTAATAACCACCATTACCATGTTGGTGCCCCCTACTGGCCTGGAGTGCAAATGCCAAGATATTTACTTCAATAAAATAAAAACACCCATATTGGCTGCAACAGTTTGTGTGTCATGTGGTGGACCAACACCTTAATAAGACACGTTATGTAGGTTTTACCTTTAATTTTTGTTTTTATGTCCTGCTTCCTGAGTCTGATTTTCGGTACCAGATCTGTGATCTACTGTTAACGGCAGTTACTAATTGAAGGTTGAGACTTTCATTCTGTGACATCAGAACTGAAATATCCACCAGGTATTGTTTGAAATGTTTCTGAAGCTGTTTTAACATGATTTTCCTTTTTTTTTAACAATTCTATAGTGTTTGTTTGAGTTTATGAATTTGATCACCACATGTCAAATGCTTGGTGGACATTTATTATTAAAAACTACAGAAAAACCACATCACCACCCAGAAATAAACTCCAGTCTATATTATTTCATCCTATTCCACAGTGTTAGAAAACATGCCGCACCCTCTCCTTTTAAAAGGTCATCAGGGGTGTAGAAAAACAAGACTTTTAGAGACCCCCTGCATGGGTGGCTTTAATTACAGCTGAGGAAGTGGCGCAGCTTAACATGAACCACCCTCCTTGGCTGTTACATCCCATGACTCTGAATGAAAGCAGAAAAGCAGTTTAATATCTTTTAATGTGCCTGTGTGTGAGAGAGTTGCACGCTAGCAGTGTGTGGCAAAGGCAGCTTGCAGCATATGGGCAGGCGCTGGCTGTTAAGCAGAGGGGACATCAAAAGGTGGGTTTTAACACACACACACACACACACACACACACCATTGCCACCCCTCACTATAAATCCCACCAGCCATTTATGGGACAATAAGAGCCAATTTATGGGCCCCCAGAAAATGAAGGCAATTCAGACGTGTAGGATGAAAGATGACAAGGGCTTTCTTGGGGCTAGCTGGTAGCTCTGTGTTTCTTCACAACTTTCTCTTCTGTAGCCTATGTGCTAAGAAGGAGGGATGGACCAGTTCAGGACAAAATGAGAGAGGATTTCTCTTCCTCTCCCAAGCTTTCCTTGCAAAATGCAATTGGAAACTGCAAAATTCTGTGAGCATTTTCTGCTGTACCTTTTGTAGCATGCTTTATTGGGACTTTTAGACTTCAGATATCTTGTGGCTGCTGTTGCTGAGATCTTGGTCCACGTGGATGACCTCTCCTGTCCCCTAGAGGTCACAAAATTCTTTCAGTTGAATACATACATAAAAACAATGGGATTAGCAGCATTTTGGACACACACATACATAGAGGCACGCAAGACATGGACCGGATCACATCTGCCTCAGAGTTACTCAGGTGTGGTGAGATTGCTGCAATACTGACACGAGACGTTTGGGGAAAATCACGGAGAGGCCTGTGCCATACCCCAACCACTCAAGCATATACAACAGCTCTCTGGCCTGTTGTGTGTGTTGCTGATGGATGTAACAGCACATCAGGCAGAACACTTTTGTTATTTTATCTGTCTCTAGGCAGACACAAAAATACACTTTTTCATTCAACAGCTAAACCAACTCCCACAGCCTACACAAAGTTGTGCATCTCTTTAAGGTTGCCCAACAATGAGTCAGCTACCTACAATATGTCTGGAAACAACTTCTTAAGGAATCACTGTTTGCTCCACTCCCCCTTCTCTTCCTCTCTTGTTCTTTTCCTCTTTTATTCATTTAGTTTAATAGTCTGTAATAGTTACCAAGTATCATTAAGGCCAACCTCTGTGGCTTCTAACAGCGCTCTAGGCAAGCCAAGTGTTTGTTGTCGGCATTTTATTGGCTTCCAGAGAGGAGGGTTGTTGTTGTTCAGTGTAATCTTGGCATGCCAATAACAGGTTTCAATAAAAGCAGCTGCTTTCTTATGGTAGTTAAGCCGCTCTCCTCCCTCCCCCCTTTTGCAAGTGTGTTGGGTGGAGTAAAGGAGAGCTACCTGTAAGAGAAGTCTGGAAGTGTCTCCATTTGTCCTAACATATCTACAGTAGCCTACTTCTGTTTCCCTTTATCTCATGCAAAAATCCCTTTTCTCTTGGATGTTTTTGTCTTTCTCTGTTTTCATCTCTGTCACTCGTTTCCTAAACAGGTTGCTGAGGTTTTAACTGGTATGTCATGTTTCAGTCAAATGCAAACTGGTTTAGCTTGACCACACTGCCCCCTTTAGGGAACAACCTGTTGTTGCATCAACAGAGGCAAAAGAGGCAAAGTGGCACTTGCCATTTTAGAAATACATACAGAGGTGAACAAATCAGTATGGTGCAAACTGGAGGTAATCCAATGATATGCAGTGAACTAAACTAATATGTTCCTCATTTTTGTAGCCAATTAGTCACTGTTCCCACCCATCTGCTTTATCAGACATTGGCAAAATAAATTGTTTATACCCAGACTGTTCCTTCTTCTTGTCAGCAACACTTTAGTAATAAAAATATTAAAGATCAAAAGTGTTACATCTTGCCCAAGATGTGTTGTTGCTATTAAAACATATTTTCTCTATGAATTCTTTTAAGACAAAGATGCAGTAAGAAAGGGGAGACCAGAGTAAGAGTGAAAGGGATGTGAAGAAAAGTGTTAAAGAAAGAAAAAAGCGGGCAGGAGACCAAATAAAATGAGAAAAAGAGGGGGCATTCATTCAGTCTGAAGTGCTGTTTCATTGGACACAAGTAGTACACTGGAAAACACTTGAAGATCCAGTGTAAACAGTGTGATTGATAGTAAACAGTCATGCAAATATAATACAGCAATAACTACAAATTTTGGTGGTTACAACATTTTCCAGTAACTCTCAGAAAGAAAAGGACATGTTATGTCTCGTGAGTTATGTCTATAATATTCCTCTGATTAGGCTATGTAACTTGACGTTGAATCATTTTGGACTAAATGTGAACTTTGCCCTATTTTTGCGCTTTAACTTGTAAGTACATTAAAAATGTATGTAAAAAAAAATAAAGTCTGAAAAAAATGTTAATTCTTATTTCACTTCTCTGTGTGAGGTTTCTCAGAATAAATCTTTATCTGTCATATAAAACGACAGACATCACACAGGTTGAAAGTTTGAATTTAAGTGAAACTCTCCTGTATTGCTTTCTTCTATAAGATCTTTCATTTTTCTTGGCAGTGAAGTTTGATTTGCCACCACATTCCACAGTTAAAAGGTATAGGAGAAAGTCCCTATGTGGCTAAAAGAGTTCCTGTCTCTCATGTAAAATTAAAAAGCACTGCAGGCAAACATTATTGAACCTCTACTGGAGCATGAACATTCCATGATGTCTGGCTGACTCTGACACAGGTTCATGTTTCCTCTCTTGGCTTCTCAAGGGTTTTTATTTTTTCTCCTCCATCAATCATTCCTTATTTTCTAACCATCTAATTGTTATTTCAACGTGCGGAGGTGGCATGTAAGTACAGAGTCCAGTATTTTTAGCCATTAGCAGTGTGGCTCTATGGAAGGCAATGTCGGTCTGCCCTTATGTCCATCACTTTGGTCCAGACGGAAATATTTCAACAGCTATTGGATTGATTAAGGATGAATTGTAATCACTTTGGTAATCACCTTTATAGTATAAACATAATCAACAGGTCAAGATATACTATATCAATCGATCTATCTATCTATCTATCTATCTATCTATCTATCTATCTATCTATCTATCTATCTATCTATCTATCTATCTATCTATCTATCTATCTATCTATCTATCTATCTATCTATCTATCTATCTATCTATCTATCTATCTATCTATCTATCTATCTATCTCACATGTGAATGCATAGAAACAGATTCACACAGATTTTGATCTGCCAAGAAACCCTCACTTAAACACCGTCACTTTTGCACGCCCATACAGTCCCAGTCATTATGAGGTCAGTAGGCAGTCGTGTGAACACTAAAACCTTTGTCTGTTCACATTTACGCATTTGCTCCATATCTACTCACTGCTGTTTTTGAACCCTTAGTTTGAACCCCCTGCTATCAGCCCCCTGGGAAGTGAGTGACAGCTTTTATATGCCATAACACATGTAACTGATATGAATTAACATGACTCATCCAGAAATGACACATCACTTTCCAAAATTTTGTTTGAGAGACGTCCCTCTGCGTCAAAAGCAACTTTTATTTTCCTTTAATCCAAACAGCCTTTTGACATAAACACAAGTTAATTTCCATCATCTTTGGACCGTTCAGCTAATTAAGCAAAAGTCACATTTGACAGGGCCAAATGAATTCACCAGAATCCACCAAAGTCATCACAAATGTTGTTTTCATGGACCGTTTCACAGGCATTTACTAGTCAATCACATTGTCGACCAGTCCTGTCGTCGCAGACCTGAGCAGTCTGATCCCTAAGCGGTCTGATCCCTGAGTGACAATACATGGAGTGTATCGGGGCGGAAAAGGTCTCTTGTTCTGCCAATTAACATTCATGAGTATGTCATTTCCAAGAAAAACCTCACATCAATCCAGTTCAGCATAGCAGCCTGTTGCCATCGTTGGAGCGATCTTTGCTAACAGCTGCGCCATGTAAATCCAGCACCCCATCACTTATAATACTGATCGTGGGCTGTAGTTTGGCCTTTAGTTGTTATCATTTCTTTCTTTCACAAGCTGTTTTGCAGGCAGGGATGATGAGATAAGTCTGTGTGACCATTTGAGGCTTCTGAAATAGAAAATTTCAGGCTTTCTTTGTGTCATGTAGCCAAATCACTGTATATACTGTATGTAAATGTTTCCATGTTTGTTCATATCAACCTGGGGGTGAAAAATACCCTTGGGGGGCTCTTAATATCTGTAGGTCATGAGGCAGACAAGGAATAATACTGGAGCAAACGCAAGAACTCTGGACAAAATGAGTCATCTGTTATGATCAAAATCATTTAAGGTGTAATTTCTAGTAAAATAACTCAAGAAAACATAATTAATCCTGCCTTCAGTGACTTTCTCCTGGTCTGAATTACGCAAAATATGTGTTTGAAAGACAAACAATGAGGTTCTGCCTATACTGGCGGGGGGCATGGATTTAAACAGAGCTGAGGGGGTTTCCTAAGTCAAAGATGGTTGGGAACCAATGGTTTATATGACAGTATAATCATGGTCATATGGCTGTGACCTCCCAAAGGCAATCCAGAGGTTATCCATGATTCACTCAGATAATGAGCCTCATCACTTAGGCTGTCACCGAGGCCCGGGCTAATATTTGCAGCCAGCAATGCACTGAGGGGTTACATGAGGGGTAATCCCATGCAACGCTGACCAGTGTGATACATTACTGTAAGCAAATGAATGATTAGATACTTATTTCACATAATTTTGAAGTGCACTGTACTGCGTGTGATCTGGAGCAGGAGAAGAGAAGTTAAACACTGAGAATTAAATGGCCACTTTTCACCTATATTCATTTATACACCTTTTCCCTAATGTGCATCTTGCCTTCATTTAAAGACTATTTGCCGAAGGGATCAAGGAAAAGCTACAAAAACAGGAGTTTTTTTTACTCTGCACTATGAGACACCAGGCCTTGAATTCACCACTCTTCAACAGTTTAAGTACTTGATGACAATGAAAATGGCCTTGAAAATGACAATCATTAAGTTTTGGTTCCTGAGTAATGACTGTCATGAACTTAGCAAAGTCTTGTGCATAACAATTGCATCGGACAAATCTAGAAAGTGGATGCACCCTACCATATTTCACTTTTCACAAGTAAAGCTTACCCACTTGGCACAACTTTTCTCATATTAATTAATTAACCGTCAACCACTAATGTCCACTTCCTTAGGGACAAACACCTATCACTTGATGTGTTTGTGATAAATTAAATGAAATACTAAATGCCAGGGATGCTGGCTGAGATGATTCCTTCAGATTACTGGGGCACTAAAAATGGTTGATTTTGAACTCGTATCAATGTGCACATGATAATAAATAGAGTGCAGATACTCTATCTTTCAGCGTGAGATCCACAAACGAGACCACAAAGCTTTCAATAGCATTGGCAGCACAGCTGTCTCTTTGGTCGAAATCAATTCTTTAGCTATATAGTATGCATTGCAGATGGCTCTTTGGTGCTGTCTTCATGTTATTACATTTTTCCCCTTTACTTCCTGCTATTTCCTGAGTTCTTTCACAGTGTTGTTTAGAGGCAGTCAGGGCACAGCGCCACCTGTCCAGGTAGGTGAGCTCTGCAGGGACACAGTCTGCGGTGAGAAGGATCAGAGCCAGCACAACTGTACAGCAGAGGCTCCTGCTGAAGGCCACAGTGTCGACCCCAAGGGCTGTAGGAAGGAAACAGGTGGTTGACTTCCAGCCGCATGCTGGAGCAGCCTATCCCGAGTCTACAAAATGGGAAATGAAAGTGTATTTATTTGTGTATTTATAATGCACACATTGTATTTATTGCCATTTTAAAATGTTTTTTTGATGTTCTGGTTTAGGAGTGTAAATACTGAATGCATACTGGCAATCAATGACCAAAAAATTGTTGATTTTCAGCTGGATACAGCACAAATGGCAGCATAAAGCATTTGCATGTAACTTACAGTACACTCACAGACAATATGAAGGCCCTTTCATCTGTATTTTCCCAGCTCTGAACTTGTATGTATTAAACTGCCTTCCCCCCACACCTGTACAGTGTGTACCTGCTGATTTCTCACCTGGTGAACGCAGCAGGACTGTTCAGGTGGTGAAACAGAGCAGGCTCACACACGTGGGAGGACCGTTGACACACACTGACACATGACTGACCCAGGGGACCCAGGTGCACCCTTAGAGCACTTTCTGGTGGCCAAGTAGGGACAGATTTACTGCAAAAATTCTGGAGGGTTTTAAGAGAGAGAAAGTTGACAATGCAGAGAGTTTGAAGGGAAAAGACTGAACCTGCCTATTCAGTGTTGGGTCAGACTATTCCAAACATATTAGCCTTTTAAATGATGAATTAAGTGACGTGGAAGTAATGATTGCAAAGTTAATTTAGATGGAGGTGTAGATGAGGTTCCAGAGGAAAGCTGATACTGGAAAAGACCAGTATCAGCTTAATGTATTGGTAAAGCTATATATTAGTTGACAGGTTTATAAGGGTTTCCACTCCATTTTGAGTTATCTTTTTTCCACACACTTCATAAATCATTGCATACAACAGGCCAGTGTCAATGACTCTGCAAGATCAGGCCAAGTCAGGAGTCTAATTAGGTAAGGGAGCACCAACAAATACTGCAACAGGTCTACCTTACATGGCTACATCTCTGTACCTGGTGAGTGATATAACCATGAACCCTCTCCAGCATTCCCTCACACGTGAACTCTCGGGGAGTGAAAGGCTTCACCTGCAAAAACATACACATACACTTTTATTCAGTGCTACTTTAACTGAAATTTATAGGATTACAAGGTGTATGTCTAAATACATGTATATACTCTACCTCTGTGCGTAGAATGGCTCTGACTGCCTCCTGTACATCAGTCCTGTTGGTCACATCTACAGTCCACACGTGGGGTTTGCCAATGAATCTTTCAGCATACGGGTGCTGCGAGGAGATCTGTGAGCCAAAGTTATTGACTGTCTAAAAATTGATGCACAATATTTACATTCAAGTTTCAGTTTCACTTTGGGGAGTTACCTACCTGTCTTGTGGTGGGCTTGCCTTTGTAGAAGTCATTGTTGTCAGATGAGTGTGGTGGGTCAAATCGTGGCTGAAGGAAGACACAGCCCAGAGCTATTGCCTCAATGGGAGCTGGACCCTCATAGGGGAACCCAAGGCCTACAAATACCTGCAAGGGAAGCAGCAAAGGGAAGATGTATTATTTTGCAACTTAATGAGCATCTATAAACAAGGCAGGACAGGCAGAATACGCATATATGATTCATATGGGGCCACAATGGGCCTCAGTGATAATCTACTTAAGACACAATAGATGCACCTAAAAAGATTCAGATTCACTGACTTCATAGTTTTATTCTGAGATGAGCTCTTATCTGACCTTAGCTCTGCGGAGAAGTCGTAGGAAGCGTTTCTGTGTCAGCAGTCCATGGTTTGTGATGAAGCTGGGCAGATTAGAGGCATGTCCTGGAGGCTGGTAGACTGTAGCATGGGTCTCCAGCTCTTCACTGATCATCCCCACATACTCAGATTTACCCTGGTATATACACACGCATACAGAGGCTGGATTATTGCAAAAAAGTAGAATGGGAGCCAGAATCTTTAGCCATCAAGCTCCTCTCCTGTGGAATCAGATCCTAGTTTGGGTTCGGGAGGCAGACACCAACTCCACATTTAATTTTGATAAAGCTTATAGTTAGGGATGGCTCAGGTGAGTCCTGAACCATCCCTTAGTTATGCTGCTATAGGCCTTGACTGCCGGGAGACTTCCCATAATGCACCTCTCTCCTCCTCTCCATTTGTATGCATTCTTATACCATTAATGCATGTTACTAACACATTTTCTCTCTCCTGTAGTTTTGTGCTTTCTCGTCTCTCTCCTCTCTCCTTCTGTCACTTTCAGCAGGTACTTCTGCCTCCGGAGCTGCAGAGTCTGGATCTATGATTGCAGGGCTCCTACTGCCCCCATGTTCCTGCTCAACAACCACTACTACAATTATTATTATTAGTCTTATTAATATTATTATTATTCCTATCATTATTTTATTAATATTATTATTACCACTACCATTACATTATTATTATTTTAAAATTCTATGTGGAATTTGCATTGTGCTACTCTAAGCTGTATAAATAAAATTTTATTGAAAAACACACACATTCAGGACACAGAGTATGTAGGCTTAAGACCAACATGAACAAAAACACAAAGCTGTCTTTGTGAAATCCTGACTATCATGTAAAACTGTGCAGTAGCTGGCTTCTTGGCATGTTTCTTGCTAACTCAGTCTTTCTACATACATATACTTGGTCATTATACCTGCCACATGTAGTCCTGTTTGCCATAGACAACAGCTATCCTGTCTTTCCTGTAGGTGTCCGGTTCCAGCTCTTCCTCCCTCACCTCCTCTCTCACTGCCTCCTCGCTCACAAAGCCCAGGAAGGAGTTATCAGGAGTATGAGCTAGAGATGACAGAACACAGAGCAGTTAGATGACATGTAAAAAGATAATTAAATTGCATCACAGGTACTCAATGTCTATGCTCTCAACCTCCAACCCCCATCACAAAATTACCATTCTACAAGAAATCTCAGGGATAGAACTTAAACTTCATTCAGAGTTTTGAATAATATTTTTGAGTAGTATTTAACTACTTTATTTTTGAGGATTAAACTTATCTTAAAAGTGTCATAAATTCTGTGCTTATTTAACCAAAACATGATCAAAGATGACAAACGCATGTGCACAAATCTTCCTTGAAGACAACACAGAAAAAAAAACAGTGTAGAAAATTTGATCAGAGGAGCAATGAAACTACTTTTGGACAGGCTTTACTGACAACACAGGCCAAAAATATTACATCTGAATAACAGTTAAGATTAAAATTCTGTGAGAGAGGAAAAACATACTGTGCTTTATAAATTAGCAGTTAAAGGAAATGAGAACTCCACATATAAGAGAGGTTAACCTCTGGCTGTCTGGATAGGCAGCTGCCACCCTGCTGCAGTCTAACACACTAAGGAAGGTGTGAAAGATGAGTATTTACTTTACTAGGAATGTGCCAGCAAAGGTGTGTGTGTGTGTGTGTGTGTGTGTGCAAGCATTGATTTGAGTTCTACAACATTTGTATGTGTGTGTGTCATTCTCTCCTGTCTCAAGGCCAAATCTTCCCTCATTCACCCTTACAGCGGCACAGAATTTCCTCCTGGCTCTATTTCAGCTCCATTTGTCCCCACTTGTCACTTACATCTGTCTAGGTTCACTGCTTAACACGCTCACCTATCAGATTAGCAGAGATATGCAAAAGTACACGGATATGATCAAAACCATGCAACATGTGGGGGTTTGATGGGACGCTGTGAAGGAATGAAGTTTATTGGTTTCAGTGTTCTTTCTGCCTGTTTACAGTTCTGCTTCATCAGCCTGTCTGTTTAGTGCAATCCTTCAATCGACTGTCTTCCTTCTCCCCCATTTCAAAACAGAAGCATAAACACCCGCCCGCTCTTTTCTCAAGCTCCTTTCTTTTCTTTCTTCTTCCTGTGTCTTTGTTTCTGTTTTGCTGTCTTTCTCTCTTTCTGCCCTTTCCCCACCATCATCTGACAGCCATCCCTCTCTCCCCCTCAGCAGGACAAATAAATAGTGTTCCAGGCTGAGGCATGAAGTGTGGCTCTCGGCCCAGTGCGTCCAGCTTGTCTTCATCTCCCGGCAGGGTGGGAAAGATGACAGGGAGAGGTGTTGGAATGAAAGCTCTGTCTGGGCACCAAGTTTATTTAACCTCAGCTATTAATCCTCTCACTGTGAAGATGCTTAGAGGGGTGTATGTGAAGGATCAGTGCTGCGGCAGCAAGATATAAATATTTGTGTAAATGCGTATGTGTGTGTATATAAGTGCATTTCTGAATCAATGTACTGTACTTAGTCTCACACACTAAGTCACATGTTTGTATGATTACAGACACAGCCACACAAACACAGATACATACACATACACACACACACAGACTTACGGAACATGGTCATGTACTGTAGAGGTTGCAGACTCCAGCTGCCCCACAGTGTTTTATACCCATGGCTACGTGCATAACTCCCCAAGTTAAAGGCTGGTTCAGTGCCAAAAGAGTCCAGGATTCTGAAGCGACACCTAAAATGATTTCAAAAAAATAGTTTATCACAACATTTATCTTACACTGATACACTCTGGTTTGCTACAAATGTATCAAACAATTGAGCACAAACAACTTATGGTGTGCAATGCTGCCTTCATCATGTGACTTTTCTTTTCTGTCAGGTCTTTTATATTTAAAGCCTTGCAAGGCCTTAGGTGTGCTGGGTAAATGTCAAGGCCAAAATGTTGTAGAAAGAACCTCTTTTTAAGTTGACATTGTACTTTGGTATTGTATAGTGTGAAATATGCATAAAGCCAGTGTGCCTACTAAAACAACAACACATTATAATTCAAGCTACATAAATGGTCTAAGAAGGGAAAATCAAAACAATGATGCAACTCTGAAAATGTAAGTGATTCATTTTAATATTGGTGGCTATTTTATTTATAATATTCATTAGGTAGAGGTCAGGGTTTATAAATCTCTTTATTTAACATTACATCAAAGGTCTTAATCCCAAAGACCATGAAACACAACACAGCTCCTTGCAGAATTTCTAAAACTGTGTAAATGTAAAATAAGATGTAATATTATTCAAGAAGTACTGATATACTAGAAGCATAATTATGTATTTAGAAAATTGTGGTCGTACCTGTAATGCAGGAAAGCCAATCCCATGGCGCCTTGAAGGTGAGCAAGGCCATGGTAGTCAGTATAGATGAGGTCAAAGGTCAGGGGCCTCTGGATTGGACAACTGCCTCGGCCTGGAGCAGCACCTATCAGGCTGGACCAATAACAATAAGCACACATCGCATCACTAATTGCTCAGCATCATAGACCAGACACCTATGAATACATCATATTTCAGTGATGTCAGATGTTTAAATCTTACTCAATCCAATTAACTACTAAAATACTTTTGTACATATATGTAATCAGTACTTTCCAAATAAACATAATATTTTGTGTCAGATGAAAGTAACTAGTGGTATCAGACAGTGGTGCCAACCTGTGGAGTTGGTGCTGTGAGGTGCTCAAGGTTAAGTTGTGGCCCAGGATTGTCAGACAGGCACTGAAGTCAGCCCACTGGACCAGCTCCCCTAGTGGACCCCCTGTATCCACCATGGCTTCAAAACGCTGGCCAACACTCCCAGCCAGGGCACCAGGATAAAGCAGCACCTATAGGATGAGAGGTGGGGACATTATAAAGTCCAAAATCAATCTTTAAAGGATGCCAACATAGCAGTTAAGTAGAGGAAAAGGGTAACCATTTCATATTGTATTCATCATGGAAGTGAGTTTAAAATAAGTGTGATATGTAGAAAACCTGATTTTTTAAATAATATTAAAAAAACGTATCAAGACAATAAAAACCTTTTACATAAACATTATGATCACACAGCCATGTTTTTGAAAACCTCTAAACATACGTTGGTGTAATTTCAGAAATAACCTTGAAAACCAGAAAAAAAACTAAATGATGCTTAGCAGAGTTGACTTGCTGGTTTATACCCTCATCTGGGTCGAGACTGTCTTGTTGCTGCTTTGCCTCATCCTCAGACCAGCCTGTATCCACCGTTCAGACATCCTTTTCACTCTGGACCGAATGAAGTTTATGGCAGGACCACTGTTGTTGCTGATGACCTCATACAGTGGACTCAGAGTTGTACGTATCTCAGCCTGTGTACAATAATAATGTGAAACACTGAGGGGGTGCAAAGTAAATATATGATTTTACATTCATAGTGATACTCAGTGGCATGAACCTGATTGTGGTTGTACCTTCTCTGTGTAAGCGTGAGGTTTCTGGTGCCATGGCAGCGTAGAGCGGTTGCTTCCACGAGGGGGACAAAAGTCCTCTATTTGGCTGAGGTAAGTCAATATGGAACAGGTGGTACCATCCACCCCATAAAAGGCATAACAGGGATCTGAATGCCAACGGACCCGTAGAAACTGCCAGAGAGACAGATGTTAAATCAAAATAACGATAAGTCAATAAATAATAATAAAAACATTTTTGGTTATCATGCAGATTAGCTTAGCTAGTCTACAATATAAAGTACATAAAATGGTTTTAAAGTGGTATTTCCATATCCAGCTCAAACTTTCACATATACTTGGAACTAAATATTAAACTTAAAACTTTAAGTTGAGGTAACCACTTCAACAGTGCACACACAGAGTTATGCAGTTCATGCTACCACATATTTCCACTTTCTCACCTCCACTTTCTCCGCACACACCGGATATGCAGGATCCATTGGCACCTCACACTGCTCATTGGGCCCTATGGGTAAGATATTAGCCGTCACACAGATTTTCTTTATGTGGCCATTTTGAATGCATCATTATTCCACAACCCTGGCTTTAGTAACAAAAAGTACATTGTAGGGCTAACTCACTGCGGGTAATGAAGAACAGTGGATAATAACTTTGACATACAGCCTCTCGACTGAAATGTTCACAATGAATAGCAGCCATCAGCACGATGTATAGTGCTGCCATGCGTGTAAGAGGCATTAGAGTAGAGGCAGTGTGTTCTCAGAGGCCCTTTCCCGTAAGCCCCCTGCCATCTCTAGCCAATGTCAATCAACTGGAATGAACACACGCACTCACACACACCTGACCCACCTGCCTCCTATCAAACATACGCTTTTACAATGCTAGCCCTTGCCAAAATACACAGTCCTTAACTATGTAAAACAACCTAGTAAAAAAGAGAGAAAAAACGATAAGAAAATTCGAAGGCACAGCCGAGGTGTGAAAGGCTAAAAACAGTGATATGCTATAGGAGCACAGCAAAAAAGAAAAAAAGTGCTCCCACTGCAAAAACAAAAGTATGAGTAGACAAGCTGGTGAAAGGACTCCTGGGTAATTCAGTCATATTTTATGGGTGTGAGGTAATGTGAGAGGAAGAGGGTAAGGGGCGAACAGGCTGGTGATGGTGAAGTGTGTGTTTGTGTGCATGCGGGTGGCATGTGTGTACATACTGCATGTGTGTGCCCTCACATAGGCACGGTATGGTGTCTGTGTGGCCCAATCTTTATGAATTCCCTTTTTCAGAAAGGGAGGTAAGCATGTACCCACTCATCACTACTGCCCACACACACACACACACACACACACAAAACCCCTTGCGTGCCAATCAGGGTGCGTAACAAAACTCTCACTTGACACCTCTCAGGAGGGTCGTAGTGTAGACATAAACTTTTTTCCTCCCCACGGCCAGTTGATCGGCACTGGCTCTGTGGGACTTGTTAAACTTCTATTCAAGAACTTCATCCCCCATAACCACCTGCACCCACTGCCCTTTAACCCCCCCATTCACACCCTGCATTATCACAGCTTGTTAATTTCACTGTGTGGTTAACCTCTATTGAGGTTATGAACCGTGCATTTGGCTCAGAGTATCACACTACCACAGCAGTAAACCACAGAAAAGCTTGCAATTGGCCAATTATTGAAGCTGGCAACATGCAAGGAGGGGAGAGTGTATTTATTTGGTGGAGCTAGAATGTAAAATCATATTATAACTGGAACAAACCCTAAAATATCTGTTTTAGCTGAGACAATGAACTGCTTTTAGCAAAGTACATAGTAAAATTAAAGCTAAACTAGGCAAGATTTGTGTATAATAGACTAATACACCTGTCTATTCAGTCTAAATCTCACTGTGGGGCCCCAATCAGACTAATTTAAACCCTGTAGATCCTCCCTATGTGCTGAAATTAAATCATGTACTTGTCCACCCACAGGAAATGACAAATCCAAACTAAAGAGCGAAATACAAAACAGTTTCCTAAACTCTCCATTCAGAGAAAAGTGGGCGCACAGACAGCGGATCTTTTGTCTGTCTTTTTACTTTACGTCATATCATAGATCACCAAAGTTGGTAAGCATGAGCATGCTGTGTGCAGTTTAATTATCATGTCATAAATTCTGATTTTTCAGAAATAAAAACACTTGTCTAAAGCAACTCTAAAATTTTTGAAAATGTATATTATACTAAGGAGTTAAATCAATCAAAATCCGCAAAAAGTAATAACACAATTAAGACAGATTACATGTGATAAAAGTCTGGGCTTCACCTGTGTGTAGCCTGAGGTCATCATGTGGTGATGGTGTGTGAGATTGATGGTGATAATGGCGGCTGAGCTGGTCAAGCCTCAGAGACACTCTCTTCAGTTCCCTCTCTACCAAGCGGGCTAAGCTTTGCTGGTCCTGTCTAAAGCTGGGAAAAAAACAGAAACCCACATGTAACCACACTGTATGAACAAACACAATTAGCTATATCTGAACTTTCACTATACTGAGATGTTCAATGATTTCTGTTTATATGTTAAGACTGTGTATATTGTTGAATACCTCTGCAGTAACAGACTGATATCATCTCTGGTAAGCTGGGTGACATCTCTCTTTCTGCTCAGCCTCTGCACCTGAGTACTCAAAGCCTCCAAGCGAAGAGCCAGCCTACGAAAACCAAGACCACGCTGACCTATGACATAAAGTATATACAACATGGTATGTCATGTATGTACAGTATCATATGCTCCCTCCTATTATAATGTTTAAGTGGTAAAACAGTGTATTATGTCACAGCAAATCTTGTTCTTTGTATCATGAAACAGCACGGTTATATAGCTACTTTCTTAACTTGGTCTGCTGTAAATAAAGCAGCACTTATGTGTATTTTCCATATTCCATGTAGGACACACACACACACACACACAAACACACACAAGTATGTATGTTTCCACAGACACCTTCATGGTTGAAAGTAGCGCTAAGCTCAAATTACTGACCTCATACGTTGTTAAAATTATTTTTTAACATGTACTCCAATTTGATCAAGCTATTCACAAACAGCACATTTACAGTGATTTTAGTCAGGTGTTGTGCATCCATTAAGCCAGCGGTTCCCAACCTATTTGGCTTGTGACCCCTTAAAACGATGCATCTCCTTGCAAACCCCTTGTGAGTTAATTTAATGCAGAAATAAGTTCTAAGCAGTTCAGCCAAAGATTATTTTTTCCTAATTTTCAGAAGCTTGAAGAGGTAAAAGTGTCCAAAAAGTTTGAAAAACATAAACCATAATTTTGTGTAACAAATGTATTGTTTCATTCTCTTTTCTTTAATCAAGATTTATCTTGGACCTTTGTGGGGTCCTGACCCCAAGGTTGTGAACCACTGCTTTAACCAATAATATTGTATTCAAAGAAAAGGACTTCCAACATTCACAAGACTCACTGTCAAAAACATATATTTAGTTATAAGGCCAGGTGTCTATATATTATTACTGTTTGCTGTTTTTGTTTTTAAAACAATGTTAAATGAAACAGTTGTGTGTGCTCTGATGGGCCATCCAGTGTAAAGTGTTGTAGTAATGATGTTCACAGTTAAGCACTCTGTTAGCCACCTAGCTAGTTGCCAGAAATTCTACTGTAGTTACCAGACATACCATCACTGTAAAAACAGTGAATGTGTGTTTTAAAAGCCTGCTGGTGAGGTTTAAATAAGCTATTTGAGATGGCAGATCAAGGATGTCTTGATTGAAACATTTGTATGAAGCAAGAGTTGCGTTGGTAGTGAATGAGGAATATTGAGTGTTATATTGGGGACCTCGGGGGCAGTTGGAAATAGCTGTTGGGAAAGACTACTCACACTGTGTTTTTTCTATTTTGTGAGGTGGGGGGGTTGCTGGTGGAGTTAGGGTTGATTTGAGGTCAGAATAAGGATCTCCTTGGGGATAGAGCTTTAACCTGTGATACACAGTAAAATCCCACAGACTGGTGATGTCACAGCATCTCTGTTTGCTCAGCTGACTGTCAGCATATCACTACTTACATGCCCAGGGACCGTTTGGGCACAGGTGCAATGAAAGATGAATGGGAGAAGAGATGGGATCCTGTAACAACTTAATGCCAGTTGTGTGAGATAACCATTTGACTAAACAATTTCAAAACTTGTACAGGTGTGTATGTGTAGCTTATAAAATTATGTGTGTGGGTATGCAACCCTTACTTACTTGCCATATCACATAGTAAAAAATATAAGTTGTTTCAAAACTTGCAGTACAAAGCTCCTTATTATGTGTTCATAACACAATATGTTTTATTGAAATAATAATAGTCTATTGATATATATTTCCTCAGTGTCAGAGCCAACATATGTCTTTTTCATAGAGAAAATCTGCAAATGGAATGATATAATTCAGTTTTATGTCATTGCATATCACCCAGTTCAAGACTTTTCTTAAAAATGTATAGAATTATAGTAATGTGGGTGAAACCTTATTTTTAATCATCCTTTTTTCTAAAGCAAGCAAACCTCCATAAGGCACAACTTAAATGATCTCATGTCACTGCCAGTGTTGGGGCAAAAAGAAATGTATTTTAAAATGAAATATAACATAAAACGACTCGGTCAGACGAATGATTTCTCACAGAGACTGATTGAAAACTGAGCAATTGGTGATAAATTTGAGCTGGATTAACTGTGTGTGCTGACCTGACCAACAGCTTCCCCCATGTGGTATATTTTCCAACACAACCATTGCTGGGTGGCTCTTTGTACACAACCCGTGGTGGGTCCCTCAAAGCACAGAGCAATTGTGGGTCTGTGGCTGAGAAGCACCAGTGGGTTACATTGTCTGCTAAAAACTATTTTCCTAAATTTGAGAAGAAAAGGATTGGTATGTTTAGATAAAAAGTAATCTTCTGTGATTACATTTTGAAACTGATTCACCAGTAGCCACATTTTCAAGTCTTTCACAACAAATGTGAGTTTGTTCTGTCTTAAGTTAAACCTGTGTATCTGATTATCAACCCTCAGAGGATGGCTACTTTTACTGACTAAATGTTATGCGTAAATTGGTGTCTATATATGGGTTCAGCCAGTTTCATATAATTCAGAAGTGAATCAAGTTCCTTTGAATTAAGAAACTTCCAAAAAATCGAATGAATCATGAATCAGCCTCTGTATCATTTTTCATCTAATTGAAAAAGAAATGATTATCAGCAACTATCCAAATGATGCAAACACTGTTAAATGATTAAATCAAGATTCCTGACAAAAGCAACAAATAGACCATTGAATGTAGATCAAGAAGTCTGGGAGAGGCACGGCGACAGAATATGCTAATTTATTTATTGGGTGCATAAGAAAGAATGCTAATTTTACAGAAAAACATACTCTGGAGGAGATTGTTGACAACATTTGTCTCTTCCTTGTAAACCAGAAAGAAAGCTTTTGCCCAAACAACCAGGTCTACTGCCCTGTTAAATACCCTCCTTTAGGGAAACAGTTCAGCCAGACAACTGAATTGAACAGGGTCTTGGCCACAAACCCACAACTTTCAGACACATGGGAGGACCCACCGCAGATTGTGTATAAAGCTTCATCTAACACTGGGAAGATGGTAAATCTTTGCAAAATATACACTACCGCTGCCCTATTTCCCCAATCAATGCTTAGTGTGACATCTGACTGAGATTAATGTGTTCTAATTTATCTAATTTGTTCTTAATTTATTCATAATCAATGTTGCTCCATGGTTGTGTGGGTCCATGAATTTGATGTTGTTGTTGTTTTTTTATCATTATGCAATGTAAAAAGTTAAGGCTTTTGTTTTTTTAACAGAGGTGTACTTCTTAACTAAACCGTTTGTGTGTGTGTGTGTGTGTGTGTGTATAAATTACCTTGTTCCTCAGGTGACCTCCCAGCAGGTTCATCCCTGGTCATCTCAAGTGGCACCCAGAGGCTCTGTAGCAGCAGGGTAAACACAGACAGGCACAGACAGAGCACCAGGCAACCACTAGAGGGCACAATACACAGAGAAACCTCTTCAAATGCTACAGCAAACAGCATACAGTACATCAGTAGTTCCTTCCTGCCACCTTTTTTGTCTGATGAACTCAAGTACCTCATGACACCACCCATCAAATTTGAACTGATTTCACACTGGATGTTATTTAACACTATTTATAAGTGTAGCCTATTTTGTTACAATATTTTTTGGGTAATTGAACATGGTAATTGTCATGTATCCATTACTTTTAGCTAATAATTTCAATCATTTGTCCAATACTTTTAGCAATCTGTTTCAACTGTTTTTTCATTACTTCTATCTAATGTACTTCAACCATTTATCCATTACATTTACCTAACTATTTAAACTGTTTATTCACTTTGGTACTTTTGGCTATCAACTTCAATCATTTATCCATTATTTTTAGCTAACTTTTTAGACTTTCCTGCTCATTTGCTAGTTTTCAGCACACTCAATTTCAGAATCAATATGAGGTATTTTTTAATCAAATCATAATTTCTACATTTCAACATTTCCACGTACCCCCTAACAACTGCAGAAATACCCCCAGGAAACTTCCTGGTTGCGAATCATTGCAGTCTAGTAAGTCTGAAAATGGAAGATCATGCCCAATATTATGCATTATATTTTTTCAATAAGCACAGACACAGCAGTATGAGCAATAGAGTAAACAACTCCAGATATGTCATCATTATAGTTTCTTAGTATGTTTATTGGCCACATATTGGACATGAAATAAAAGGTCACTTTTTAATAATTTGTGTCATAACCAACCAGTCAAATCTCCTGTTAACAGATTTAATTTTTGATGCAATAAAAACTTAAAGCCTGACTTTACCTTTCATCAAATACACTGAGAATGAGGAGAACTAAATTGTTCCATGACTTCAAGTGAGGACCCTGGTGTGTCAAAACAAATATCTGAAGCTTGATGTGTCATTATAGCATGTGTCTGCTCGCTGCTCACATGGGCTCCCACCTTCAGTTTAACTGGGGCAGAGAGAGCAATCACTTCGCTCTAACTTTCATCAGGCCAGTAAACCCACCAACCCTAACCCAAAGAAACACAGCGTAGCCAAGCTCAAGTACATGCAGAAACTGTTTCAAGGCTCTCCTAGTGCCTATAAAGCTCCAGATTCAGATCCAGACAATCAATCTGCATTTCGTCAAAGTTGTCAGAGCACTTACAGTGGCGTGCAAAAGTGTTTGCCCCCTTCCTGATTTCTTTTTTTTTTGCATGTTTGTCACACTTAAATGCTTCAGATCATCAAACACATTTAAATATTAGTCAAACATAACACAAGTAAACACAAAATGCAGTTTTTAAATGAAGGTTGTTATTATTGAGGGAAAACAAAATCCAAACCTACATGGCCCTGTGTGAAAAAGTGATTGCCATCTAAACCTAGTAACTGGTTGTGCCACCCTTAGCAGCAACAACTGCAAACAAGCGTTTGTGATAACTTGCAATCTTTTACATCGCTGTGGAGGAATTTTGGCCCACTCATCTTTGCAGAATTGTTGTAATTCAGCCACATTAGAGGGTTTTCAAGCATGAACTGCCTTTTTAAGGTCATTATACTGTGCTTTGTCAGTCACTGTGAGGTGCCACTCAGACCTACCAGCTGTCTGAGAATGACAACTTTTTGCTTTCAGCCAGCTAAAGTAAGTAAAGCAAAATGTCAGTGCACACTGCAGGGGCAGGCATGGATGAGGTGAGGTGCATCAGTTACTTTCTATTGTACATTTTTACTACTTCCTGGCCACTGATTAGCCACTGATCTAATGATGCTGAGCCTTACCTGCGTGGCCGCAGTGCAACATGCATGGCCCTCTGTTTGCAGGATGTTGGATCTCACTGTCAAAACAAGGACATTGCAAATGAGAGTAAATGCAACATGCTCAATAATAAATGTATAGTTATGCCTTGAGGAAAGAACATAATTGCACTATTGTTACACAATTACATTTTTCACTTCCATATTTGGGTGGAAGGAGTAAAGATCCATTGTAGTTTCTTTAAATTGCAAATTAATGGTCACACTTTCCACATGAATTGCATCAATAAAGTCTGTAAGCATAAATAGATTTCAAAGTAATGCTATTGCCAGCATGAGTGGCCATGAAAGCCTTTCCAGCCTGTGGTCTTTCTGCGAGTGTGTTAAACATGTTCATTACACTGACAGAAATACTTGACCGAAGCAAAACACAACTGCTGCCACCAAACTGTTGTTGTGTGTCAATGTGAGACAGATAAAGAGATGTCAACAGTTGAGCGTACAAGACAAACCAGCACATGGACAACCACATACACACACACACACATCCTCACCTCCTTGGGTCTCCGTCCCAACCCACTGGCAACCATCAGTGCCTGTTTTCAAAACACACAAACTAAAAAAAAAGGAAAAAACGTTGGGGCTTGAAAGTATCTTGCCTCCTTTTTGTCTCTTTTTGCTATCTTTCCCTCCTTCTCTGCTCGTGGCTTTTCTCTGTCTCAAGGCCTATGGGTAGGCATCCTACGGTTGTCAAGGTAACCTGACTCCCCTTTAAAGAAAACAATACCCAGTGCTGCTTAGGCCTTTCACAAACACAATGGAGCCCACGCTATTGGGTGACACAGTTTCTTTCAGTCTCGCTGGCTAGACTTATGCCTTGGTTGTGAATTGATACTCAAGCGGGGAGCTCATTTAAATAGTTCAAATGATGCAAACCTCTGGCACTGAATGGCACAATACAAACAAAAGACAGTACACATTTAATGACAGTGAAAATAGTAAGCATAATAATAGATACAAGAAAATACCCAGTGGAAACTTTATAGAAAAAAATTAAAAGTTGTTAAGTTAATTCTGACTTCTTGTGTTGTAACACAATTGCCAATAACAGATTAGCAAAATTACCATCCATTCTGTTTTTGTTTGGATAAACATGTATTTAGCCTTTATTTAGCCAACTGGCAGCTGCACAGTGCACCTGGAACAGTTGCCAATTCAGTGCCCTGTTCAAGAACAGTTGCTGAGCGGAAGAGAGAGGATAAACTTCATTGCATGTCTAGCACTCTAATTAATCTGTGTTTATCAGAGTAAAACTCTGTTCTTAATGGTGGATGTTTACAGGAGACCATTGGATTAACTGGTCTAACCATGTGAATTCTACATGTAATTTTACAGGATTGGTCAGATCTCACAGGCTAGGTCTGATATGAAAGATGCGTTTCAGGTCCTGGTTCTGTATATACTGCCAGTCTTGTGTGTATGTGTTATACGTGTGTATACAGTGTGTGTATAAACAAGTCTGTCTGCATCTCTATGCCTGTGTGCATGTGTGCACTAGTGCGTGTATGTGTGTGTACATGTGAGATAGGAGAATGGGGTGGGGCTGGTTACTGGAGTGATGTCACGCAGTGTGTGGTAGCGAAAGGATTTGATGAGCATAAACCTCTATAAGCTAGGACCTAAAGGCTTACTGGCTTTGCATCCATCTGCCTCTCTCTCTCTCTCTCTCTCTCTCTCTCACACACACACACACACACACACACACACACACACACTCGCTAACAATCCATACTCACTCAGGTTTTTTCAAAATTTTCCTCAATATCCTTCATAATCCCTCCTCACTCACAAATACAGCACACACATACATGCAATGCACACATCCATTTCACAAAAACAACACTTGCATACACACATACACTGTCTGGGGAGTACTATACAAGCCTGTCTCAGTTTGATCCAAATGTTTTAGACTGAAATGAAATATGAAATCATCATAATGATATGGAGTTCCTGCAGATTAGGATGCTCTGCCTACCTCATGTGACATGGCTGCTCTCATCTTTCCAACACACTTTAGTGCCAAATAGACCAGCACAAGCTGTTTACAGTAAACTAGTCATGAGAAACTTGTGCATCTTCAAGAGGGACAGAACACAATCAATATCATGAAGAAGTCTAATACTGCACAATGTAATGGGTGCTGAGATGTGGATGGATTTCTCTTGTATTATTTTGGGTGGGAAACTAACGCTTCCAGCCAAATGCTGCTAACTCTTTAGCTAAGGTTGAAAGATTACCTACACTCTCTATCACACATTAGCATATAACCAACCCTTGTTTTAAGGTTTTATTCTGTTGTGTAAACATACAGAAGATGGTTGCTCAAGTGTTATAAAAGTGGCTGGTACAGTTTGAGATTTACCAATAGAAGAATAGACAGTGTTAGGTATACACAATGAAATATTATTATGGTAACAGCTGAACATTCAGATGTCAAAGTTGAAGATTTTCAGATCACTAATTTTGTAGCTAGGCGCAAAGGCACACTCTTTATTCCCTATTGCAGAAGAAGGTCACAGTAAATGAGGACATGAAAAACATCAGCCATGTTTAAGAGGAACAAGACGAGGCCAAACTACATTTTACCCTGAGTTGTTGTGGAAGGCAATGATGGTTCCACAATTTAATTATCAGTAATAACTGTCATGTGTTGGGCGGTTGCTTTGAGTACAGGACAAAGGTTTGGTTTGTTGCCCTTGCTAGGGTACTTCCTGTCCTGTCCCAGTGCCATCACTTATTTGACAGAGCATGTCTGCAAGTAAACAAGACAAATCAGATACTGTGATCTGCCACACAACCTCTTCATGGTCACAGCAGTGTAAGTTGGCTTCTAGAAGTAAGCCATAAAAGTAATAGGCTAATATTTGTGTTTGGTTGCTCTTTGGTGCACAATAGGACATCCTACTTTTAGTGGTTTTAATTTCTTGTGGCATTCCTATAATACTCCAGTCAGCATATTTTATGAAAGTGTCTAGATATTTGTAGGCTATGTGTATTAGCCTATAATATAGTTGATTTTCTTAATTCACAGTTTTTAAATACTGACACTGTTTTCTAAGAGAAGTTCTTCCGCTCTTGTGAATCAACCAGAGAAGTGGCTGTAAACAGTATATTTAACCAACCCACCTGAGCCTCCCTCTACAGCTCCAGCAGCAGCACGCTCACAGACACTGCGCATGCCCGAGAGAACTTAATAGGAATGCTGCTTCACGTCTCAAGACATCTCACATTCAGGTAAGGATAACGTCAGTTTACTTGCTGTCAGTTATTTATCATTTGCTTACCAGTCTTCGGTCTTGTGCGGTAAGTAATTATTATTCCTGTCGCTGGTTTTGTGTTTTAAAAGGATCGCTTTTCCACAAATTGAAGCTGAAATCTCTCCACATCAACAAACTCCAAGACAGCCTGCGGACCAGATTAATTTGTGGTTGTTAGCATTCATGCAAGCTGGTGCAGCAAAGTTAGCCCACATATTTTACTGGGTTGTTTTGGTGTCGGTTAATATTTGCATGGCTTCGTGTCTGTCTTTTGTGTAATGTAGTCAGGCAGCTAGTTTTGTGTGTCTGGTCAAGGTCCCGTTAGCTGCTGACATGCACTGACAGGCGCAGCTTGCAGCTAGCTAATGCTAGCAATGCTAACCTGGCAAGTGTAAATGGAAAAGGGTGTATCAGATTTACTCGGGCGGTAATGTTAAATACCCTGTGACCCTTGTGTACTGGCTTCCTCTAACGTGTTAGCTACTATTACCTCAGCTGGCTAGCTGACGTTATTCAACTGAAAATATGCAGCTTTGCGTACATTAACTGTTGTCAGTTCAGTGGGTGTTAACACAACTGTACCCGCAGCTACTGTAACGTTAGCCATTTATGTGCTTATGTCTTTGTATTTACTGAGCCTCCAAGATAAAAATTTAAATCCTTGACTCGCCTAAGTTACACAGCAGCGTTACCTAACCCTGTCTGTCCAGATTTGCAGAGGTACAGTTTAATGTGCCAGCTCCAATAACGTTACGCTTTCTTTTTAAGGCTAGTAATGTTAGTCTGCTTGTTTTTCCATTCACTGCCTTAAGTTATCATTACCTTAAGTAAATGCAATTTGCAATAGATAAGTCATATTTGGATTAGTAGCTTATAGCATTAGAATATGAAAACGGTTGTAGTATTTCTTCAAATTTTCCAACCCCGATTAAGGCAAGGCAAGGCAGGTTGGATCTATCACATGCGAACACATTGAGGTGTTTCAGGGAGTTTAGTGTGTCCCACTGAATCAAAGTAACCAAAGATTTCAGGGCACATGGTCAGACAGACCCAGAGAGTTCAATCCAGCCAGCTACAGCTAGAGTACATAAGGTAACTGCAATTAATGCCACTGTACAGTGACAATAGGCCATCAGTACAACTGGATGTGTGATTTGGTTATAGATCTAGATTAGTTAATATGTCTGGTAACTACAGTTTGCTCTCATTTTTGAGGTGTGGCAGTATTAATTTAATAATGTTTAAAGCTACTGTAGAGAGAGAGAGAGAGAGAGAGAGAGATCATGCATATGGACAGAAATGGAGACATGAAACAAAAACTGATCATTTGATCATGAAGCCTGATGTAACTCTGTATAGCCTAATTCTCAGGTTTATTAGTGTATGAACTACCTGCAGACTTGTGTCAATGTTAACAGCTGTTTCTTTGTTAACAGCAAACAGAGTGATAGCAGTTGCATATGAACGGTAGATCCACATATCTCTATCTATCTATCTATCTATCTATCTATCTATCTATCTATCTATCTATCTATCTATGATCCTGGCCATTCAAATTAATGCAAAAACCATGAATGTCACCATGACATCATTAAATAGACTGAGTTTCTCTCAGCACCCCCAACTCTGACTTAGAAATTTGGCTTTCAGTTCTTATCCAAAAAACAGAGCTCCTTGTTCCAGTATGGACCATGGACAGACAGTAGCCTACAGTGTAGACCTATATACATATGTATTAAGTGAAGTATTGAGTAGACTAATCTCTCTTCAGGATGAGCAACGATACCTGCTCATACGATCAATTTCCATAACATTAGAGCAACCATGTTGAAAGAATATTATTCTACTCTGCATGACCAGAGCTCCAACACCCCTTGGACCCTTGTTATTTATGCCAAGCATTCCTGTACAATATGCAAAGTTAATTTGTCATCATGAGGTAAATGATCAGCACTAAGGTTTAAGGGCTAGCCAGTTGAACCTAATGGCAGCTAAGCTTGTTGGGTATGGCATCTTACTCAACAGCACTTTAAGTTACTGTAGATGAACTAAATGCTACCATGCCTACCTTTGCTTGTATACATGATGGGTTGAGTATACTGAAAGATTATGGGTATCAAGGCTTTGATTTAGTGGACCTCTGATCATCTAAGTAACTGTTCTTAGAATTGATGATGTGCAGAGAGTGTATATTGCCTGATTCTGAGAACTTATTTAATTGACTTAAATGTCAAAGAGGCCTCTAGCCAATTAAATTTCTTTAGTTGGGTCTGTATTCAAATCCACCATTGGAAAAATTACATCCTGTGTCAAAAAATAAAATGGCAACATTTAGGTAAGTATACCCTCTAAGTAGGACAGCTAATCTCTCTACAGACTAGGGCTGCACAATATGGTAAAAAAAAAAAAAAAAATCATATTGCGATTATTTTCACAGCTATTACAATTTCAATATGATTCATGGTTAGTGGGAATGATCATTTTTGCATCACAGTTTTAATTTTCACTGAAAAATCTATTAAAATCATGATGATGTGAAATTTGTTGGGGTCTGTACCAAACAAACATGTTTTCTTACATTTGGAGATCAAGATTTGCAGGTCAGGGCATTGTAATGCTGTTGTGTCACACCTTTAACCTTTAAGGTGTGACAAACCATCATGGGCACTTAACTTGACAGTACTCATTCTTGCACTATTACTACCTGTAAATCCACTTTTGTACTTAAACTTATTTTAGCTTTTACACTTATATCCACTTTGTACTTAATTTATCTTAGCTGTATTATAGTGTAATTTGATTTGCTTAGTACTTCTATTCCTGTGTGCACTGACGTGATAGTGAGCAGCTGTAACGAAAGAGTTTCCCTTCAGGGATCAATAAAGTATTTCTGATTCTTATTTATCAAAATATTGCAGCTTCTGCAATTTGGATATTGCACTTGGCCATATTGCAATTTGGATAATATTTTGATTAATTGTGCTTCCAGTTTTACATGCAGTAATGTATTGGTATGCACCTCCATGTGACTTGTTGGAGGGCAGTGTGAAATGATCTGATGATTTTATCACTGTCATTTTCAATATATTGCAAGTGATCCTTGGACACGCATCTCCATGTGACTTGTTGAAAAACAGTGTGAAGTGATTCAATGATTGTACGACAACCATTCTCATTATACTGTATATTGCAAATGATCTTTGGACATGCATCTCCATGTATCTTGTGGGTAAGCACTGGCGGCATCATGAAATGCATGATGTACATGCTGTTTCCATCTGAAGGTCTTTACCAGAGCATAAATCTGATCAGTGAAATTGGCTTATGTTTTACAGTACGGATTTACTGTGGCCATTTTATAATACATCCTTCCTAACGCGTTGCAAATCACCTCTTATAGAAACTGATATGTATAAACGTGTCTAACTATCTTAAGTCTATATATTATCCTCACCTAATTGATATCATAGTCCAGGAGGTAGCCAATCATATAGGAACAGTTAGGCTTGTAAGAATTCACCAAGGACTGGGTTTTGTAGGTCTAAGAGATTTTAGGACATGTTTATCTTTCTTAATTTAATACTGCTTAGTATGAAACACACACAACTGTAGACCATGGAAGTTTGATTATGCTCCGGTGCTGCTGACCGAGTGACTGATTTTGCAGTTATGTATTGATCCATTTTATATGATTATGCACGTTGATCTGTTTTTCTCATTTATGTCTTCCAGTAACCATCATGGGCAGTTAAGAAAATTAGGCTAGGTATCTGCTGTGTGGAGGACAGACGGTTAGTAATACCCCGGAGCGTCCCTCCTCTCTTCCCACTCAGGCCGTCCAGCAAGTTTCCAGCACCATGGCTGAAGAAGACTATGGCAGCTTTGTGGACTGGAACCAGATGGGGGATCTGGCCAAGAGCAGCGGGCCCACCAAGGTAGACTGTAAAGACCTGAAAGAGTTCAAACAGATGGCTCGGCAGGGTTACTGGGCCAAAAACCACAAACTACGGGCACAAGTCTACCAGCAGCTCATCAAAGCCATTCCCTGTCGTACAGTTACCCCAGATGCAGAAGTATATCGTGACATTATGGGAAATGCAGCCACTAAGAAGCCCTCCTCCCACATCCCACTTCCAGACTTTGTTGATGGTAGTCCTGTGCCACGGTACTGCCTGAAGGCAGAGGCAGTAGCCTCGGCCCATCAAATTATCAACTGCCTGGCTGGACAGTTTCCAGATATCTCCCACTGCCCATCACTACCGGCTGTTACTTCATTGCTGCTGCACTTCAGTATAGACGAAGCTCAGTGTTTTGAGCTTGTCAGCCGCATGCTGGCCTGCAACGAGCCGGGCAAACGACTGCTGGACCAGACTTTCCTAGCCTATGAGTCTAGCTGCATGACTTTTGGTGACCTGGCCAACAAGTACTGCGCACCTGCCCACAAACTGATTGTGGCCACAGCCCAGGATGTGCTTGAAGTCTACTCAGACTGGCAAAGCTGGGTGTTGGGTGACCTGCCTTTCAGCCACACGGTCAGGATCCTGGATGTCTACCTAGTGGAGGGCTACAAGATTCTCTTCCGTGTGGCTATAGCCTTGCTCAAGTTCTATCGCAAGCATAAAGCAGGGGTCCAGGGAGGCCAGGGCAACCAGCAGCAGCAGGATTCAGGCAAAGTTAAGGCAGACATTCAAGCTTTCATCAAGGGCATTGCCTCCACTGTCTCACCCGACAAGTTGCTAGAGAAGGCCTTCTCCATCCGTCTGTTTAGCCGTAAGGAGATCACCCTGCTGCAGCTCACAAATGAAAAGTCCCTGCAGCAGAAAGGAATCACTGTCAAACAGAAGCGGTATAGTCAATATAATGATTTTTATGTGATGAAGTGTGAGCATCTTTATGTTGCTTTTTTATTTAGAAACAAGGCTGCTTCTAGTGGCCTTACTTAGCAAACCTACTGCATATCAAGCATCAGTAAGGACAAGGAATCCATCACATAGATATCTTGCTAGTATCTATAATATTTTTTGTCATCAAGGCTGACAGACCTCATGAGACTCAACAAATAAAGCTACCAATATTTTCCATTTTCTTTTATGTTTGGCTAATCTTCTAATAAGGCCAAACACTGTCTTGGTGTCACTTGTGAAGATGCAATGTTTGTGAATCAAGCACTTGAATATAGTACATTAATTAACTGATATGAGATAACAGGGACACAATAAGAATACCTTTTATGATTCAAGATGAAATGTAGTTTATCTACCCATATATCTAGCGCTCCCGTATGAGTGGAGTTTCTTGAACATGATTAAATGTAAGACACACTTCCTGGACTATAAATTAAATCAAAGTGGTATGTACAGAATGAGAGGAATGCAATGTTAAAGACCAATTTAGACTTTTGTACAATTAATCACAAGTGTACACCACAGAATATATAATAGATTAGATTAATTACTCAAGCAGATTCATTTGCTTCAGTGGCTGAATGTCCTGTTCTTTTTAAGCTTTATACTCTGCCATGCTCTGGGGAATGGTTTAAGTTGCTCTTGCATCCTTGTCTCACATTCTGTTGTTTCCTTTTTGTTTTGTTTGTTTGCCACGTTTTTCCGTCCACCATCTTCTGTCTCATCTTCACTCCACTCCTGTGTTTACTACATTGGTTATTTCACAGTTTTAGGTGGGTTCTCTTTATCTACCCTCCAAATCAATTTCAAATAATGCTCATTTACTCTCAGAACAGATATGTTTGAATTGCACTTTTTTTCATACATTATGATTGTACATTTTGTACCTCTCCATCTCTCCCTATGTCTGTATTTTTTGGGGCATCTCCAGGCGGAATGTGCAGCTGGCACTTAACCCTGACACCTTCTCCTCTGAGATTGTCAGTGCCAAGGAGATGCGGGACATCTGGTCGTGGATCCCTGAGCGCTTCGCCCTGTGTCATCCTCAACTCCTCTTCACCACCTCCACCCATGGTTGCAGCCTGAACAGGTCCAGTGCTCACCTCAATACATTAACCCAGCTTTTTATTTATTTAAATTTACATTTCAGGCCCTGTTTAGCATTGAGTCTTTGAATTTCATTTATGGACAAAAGGCTGCAAGGAAATACAAAAGTAGACACAAAAGCAAAGCTGTCAACCAAAAAACAAATGCTGGAAGCAAAAAGTCATAAACTGGAACAAAAACTGCAAATAAGACAAACAGTGCTGAGATTGCTGTCATAAAGTGAGTTGTCCTTTTTTATTGTCTATTTATATTAGGAAGAACACAGGCAACTTAATAGATGAAGAAAAATATCCTAATAATAAAAAGAAAATAAAGTCAAGCTTTTTTTAAATTTGGTCTTGTACTTTTTTTTTTTGCCTAAACCTGTTGTATACACAGATCAGAGTCTGTCTGTCAGAGTCTGTCTGCAGTGACCAGCAAGCCTGTCTTTATTGTCATGCAGTCATTATATAAAGCAATTCTTTCACCCTCGTCTTAGTTGGTTCTATTTCTATAGTGGAACAGAAGTAATTAGTCTTTAATAAAGCAATTTAGAAGCCATTAGCTGAGAGTTTTGTTCTATATTTAAACATTGCCTTACTTAACTGTAACTGCTTCAGTAAATCTAGCAACCCAAAGTACATGACTATTGCAATTACATGATCCATTAAATATTTGCAAGTTGCAATGAATTAAACTTTCACATTTTCCTCCAGATTCTACTCACATTGTGAAGGCTACGAACCCACTCTGCTCCTCATCCGGACCACAGATGGCGATGTAAGCAACACACTCAGACCGCAAACTCTCTCATGATTCCCACATGTCGGAGGGACTCAAGGATGCCCATTATTATGATTAAAAATACTTCAGTAGGATATGATAACATCATAATGTCATAACATCAGATGTTTTTGTTAAGATTGATGCAGCTCAGATTGGTAAGGCATCTTAATATTCTGGTTTCTCCAACTGATTGTTAGCCAAATATACTGTTAAATATTATCTTGTAAATCTTATAAATCTTGTACTGTATTAGGTCCTAAGCCTTACTTAGGACAGAATTACTTAGATATTTAAGGTACAAAGTGAGCTGAGGGACTCTTTTGGATATCAGTCAAATGGGGAACATGCTAGTAAATGGGTCCGCAGCTGCACTTGGTTGGGCCAGCAAAATCCACCCTAGCAAAACTTGCTATTGCATGTGGTGTTTACAGGCACTTCTGTACTGACCTACACATTGTCAGTCAGTGTTTTTTCTTTCAATAACTAGAAACATCTACAGTAGCTTTGTGCATTTCAAAATAGGCTAAGGTGTTCTTGTCCAGGGCTCTGTGAATTTGTGTCAGAGATCATGATTACACGGGTGTCATATAATTAGATTAAGGTGCTACAAAGGGATCCCAGCGCGAACATTGGCAGCTTACGGATAGCAATCTTTCACTAGTATGAATTTTGAAGTATTTTAGAAATGAAGCCATTGCAGATGAGCGAATCGAAGAGATAAACGCATTGATGCCAATTATTTTTTATCCTCAGGTATGTGGCGCCTTCCTGTCCTCAGATTGGGAGGAGCGGAAGAGAGGAGGCAACAAATTGAGCTTCTTTGGCACAGGAGAGTGCTTTGTCTTTAGGGTGAGTTTATTTTTTAGTAACTCGACTATATAGTATTTTTTTTCGTGTTATTTATTTATTTGGGTTAATTTAGGTGAATTTTAAGAAAGTTTTTAGGGCTCATTTGAAGGAGTTCATTTTGAGCTGTACCGCACTATAGCCACCAGAGGGTACCATCCACACAGTTTCACATGTTCTTGATTTACTCGTCACTGGCCCCAATTGGCGTGTCAGGCTGCCATTTGAAAAGCCTGCTTAGTAGGTCACAGTTCACCATACTGACATTGCCGTGTCTTCCTCTGTAAAAACAACTACACATCATGCTTTTCTGCTTGTGATTGTGCAGCACTGAGCTTTAGTTATAACACCTGGGCTAGAAATAGCAAAGCAGCCTGGTTCTCTAATGCTTTCTGTATAAATTATTTACTTGGCTATCTGTGTTGATACACAGCTGTGGGCTGCCTGAGCCCGCACAGCAGAAAACACAGTCATCTCACACACTAATATTTAAGCACACACAGATCAGAAACTCCTCTCCTATAACCTGATCCAGTAGTATCTGACCTGGCCCTCACCTGACACCAGGAGAAAATTGAGACAGTCAACAAGAGCCTGATGTCTGTCAGATGCTTCTTATTTATTTTATTTAATCCTTTATTTAAACAGGTAGTAGCATTGAGATCGTGTCTATGACTGACTACATGTCAATCATATGCATGACACACTATTTTACAGTCTTATCTTGTATAATAGAACATAAACCATTTTATATTCATAAAACATTTTATTATGAATTGTGTATTGTATTTCTGACTTTGAACATCATCTTACCTTAGGAAGAGCAGTATTTAGGGTTGTCGACAGAGCACATGAGGACATCTGTCTGCTGCATCTGTGTCTGTCTTCTTCAAAATGACTGATAGAGTGCCCCCTTGGAAAAGTTGAATTGGGTGCTTTTGACTGGGGTCCCCCAGGACCCCAATACATTGGTATTTTTAAAAAGCACTAATTAAAACAGAAAAAGAAAATTATAGGAAGTTATTAGGAGCAAATTGATTGACAAAGTCAAAAATTGGAATGATAGAATAAAGCACCTGTGAGATATGACAAAAATTATACCTATGTAGTCTGCGGGTACCCCAGTCGGTAGGATGAGGGTTAAGTATGGACAGACACACAGTTAAACATTAGTTTGACATTAAGAAAAGCCATAACAAGTGGAATTTGCAAATACGTATAGTATAGTATAGTCTTTTGAAATCTTCAAGTGAAATTAGTGATTTTAGTTTAAACGTTTTTCCAGTTATAAGGAGCATAGAATTTGAAAGCAGTTCTTCCAAGCTCAGTTTGTACATGCTGTAACAGCTAAAGTTAAAATAACCTGTGACTTGAAATTGTAAGTACTGTATTTATATGAGACCAGAGGGCAGAGTTTTTGTAGTAGAGCCTTCCAGATAAAAAGGATACAATGCAACTCCTGTCTGTTGGTTAAACGTGTGCAGGGAGAAAGGAAGGAGGAAGGAATTAATGGCATATATTCTTTGCCTAATCAAAATAGTAGTGAAGTACCTCTATCTATATGTTAAGAACCAGGGAACTAGTTGCTAATTTTATTATCACCTTGTATAGGTGTGATACTATTAAGAAAACAGGTATTTCTTTTAATGTACATAATTATGCAGTACTACTCCATTTAATGTGGGATGTTCAGGTGTGTAATTGATAAAGAATGCCTGTTTCCCTTGCTAGCTGAAGCCAGAGATGGAGCGCTATGAGTGGGTAGTGATCCGCCACCCTGAGTTAGCCTCCTCCATCAAGACTCAGGGCCAGGATGACACAGCCTCCTCTGAGGGGCTAAACTCAGACAACAATAGCTTACAGCAGCCAGAGAAACCTGCTGGAGACCTGTCGCCCTTCCTCTCCGCCCGCCACTTCAACCTTAACTCCAAGAATACTTCCATGTTCATGGCTGGCAACTTTGACTCCATCATAGTGGGTGAGTGGATTATTACTATATGTTACTGTTGGGTATTTTTGAGGATTTTGCACCTGTCTTCTAAAACATGGGAACACCTTAAACGTGGTATTTTAGTGTTAGCCTTTCACCACATTGAACTCTATTCTGATTTTAACAATGCATTGTAACAGTTGTAACAATGCAGTCTTTGTACTTAGTGACTTTTAACTTATACAAACTGTGTGCTCTTGTGTTTGATCAGGGGGAGGTGAAGGCAACGCTCTCTACATTGACTCGGAGCTTAACCATGGGCGCACTGGCAGGTGCACCACCTTTGACAACCCACCCCTGTGTGCTGAGAGCTTCCAGGTTTCACTGCTAGAAGTGTGGGGCTTCCAGGATGCCATGGCCTCATAATGCTGTAAACATACATCCATGTAGATCCATACAGACATGGACACATAAGTGCATATTCATACACACACATTTTAACACTTAAACATATTAAGAAATTAAGTGTCCAGCAAAGTGTTTGAGGTGGAAAACACAGATATGCAAACAGAACTACATCCGTCCTGCATATTCAACTATTTTTTATTTATTAATGCATTTAATCCATATTTCAACATGTGAACAAAAATGTGATATTTTTGTTTTTCTGTTTATTTTTGTATTTCCAGATTTGTATTATGTTAGTGTTTGGTAATATGGAGGAAGTGTTCAGGATCAACTCTCGATTAAGCCAATTTAATGTTCATTTAGAGGGTTTTTGTATGTCGGCTGTGATGTGTTCATGTTCATGCTGAGCTGAAACATTTGAATTTCTGAATGTAAATTCAGTCTTTTATTTTCTGTGGTTTAGCTCAGTCTGCCAAATTTACTGTATAGGTAGCTCTGCAGTCCTTAAAAAATGTTATTTACCAGGCCATGTTGATAAACTGAGGTTTACGATAAAATGTGTGAAGTCAAGGGTTGGTTTGGTGAGACGTGTTTTTAAATGTTGGAATACTAAAATTAAGACGAAGTGAATATGTACCAGATCAGCTAGATTTTTGGTCCTGTCGCATTTTCCCACACTTTTTGATTTGCTGTACATATGTGGGAGATCTAAATGAATTAACGTGGTAAGTGTTTGTGAATATCAGTGGTGAATTTGGGTGTTGCCATTTTGCACCATATGTCTACGCTTTCTTTTGAATGGGTGGCAGTTTCTCCTTTGTATTGTATATGAATATTCATGTGAATAACAGTACACACTTTTTTTAAAGAAAAAACTCAAGCGGTGTTTTTGGTTTACAAGTAATTGAGATAAGTTTGTTCATCTTTCTCTTCTTCTTACCATTTTCCTCTTACTTCCGTCCTTTCCAGTGTGAAGATAGTAACAAAAAAAGTCCAAAATTGTGCCCTGTTGGCAAAGTGTTGGGGTTATACACCCTATTTATATCTGTGTGTTCAAACATGTGCTCCAGTAAAATATCAAGTAACTACAAATGTATTCTACATGTGAAAATACAGCAATATGCTTTCAGTATGCAAGTGACTCAGTCTTTGTTTTGTTGTCTTGCTCCTCGCTGCTTTTTATTCTTCCAATTCTATCACATCTCTGTCCCTGCAGAGAGAGGATAACATCTCTTCAGACTGTCACAGAAGTGTGCCAGATGCCTTTTTAAAGTAAATCTAACCCCCTAATCCCCATCTTCTTGTGTTTTGCTCTACTCCTAGTAGTTACAGCTAGTATGCTTGTTCCCAAAATTACTGTTGTCATTATACGAAAATTACAATTTAGTTTTTTTTTAAATAGTATAGTAAAAAACCATGTACAATTTGTTTTCTTCAAACTAGTGCAAACTGTATGTTTCTAATTTTAAAGTTAAAATGTTTTAATATATTTTCTTTAAATAAAAACTTGCAAATAGCTGCAACATTTAAACCACAAGTGGTTGGGAAAACTTCCTGGTTTGAACACTAGTTTGAGCAGATACATGAAATGACAATGTTGCAAATGACATATATACAGTAGGTAGGTCTGGGTCTGAAACACTAACGTGTGACAACTAAATTACTCATACATGCTTCTTGATGCGCACTGTCTATTTTTGTCTCTGCTTTGTGGAAGCTGACAGTGAACTGCATGACTGGAAAATATTTAGCAGAGATAAGTCAGATATACTTACAAATATATCTGTGAAAGCCTTCTCCTTTTAATAAGCAGCTGTATTGCAGAATTCAGTTTTTTTTAACTCATTGTTTGATTTCACCCACCTCACACTGTATTTGCTATACACAGTACAAAGTTGCAACTGATAGTTAGCAGCTGATATCCTCTGACTTTTTGTCAGACATTTTATTAAACATGTCAGTATGAAAGCATTCCATGTCAATCAATGTTGATACTGTGCATTTAAGCTCTATTAAAATGTATAGACAATTAATTTGCAGTGGGTGTGGCACAGCCTAATGCATGTGGAGAAATTTAGGATCTTTAGAGTGGTGGAGTAATTCCTTCTTTACAGAATGTGGCATTGACACCGTCTTGCCAAGGCTGTGCTGTTCATTCAGGATTCACACTCTGCTAATCGCACATGCACTTCTAAATTTAGCTGCTCCTTGGGTGTTGGTCTGGCGCATCTCCTGAAAACCGTGCTTTCCAGGCTCTAGGAGTAAGATGCTTAAGTGTTTAACCCTACACTGAGATGGGTCTCTCCTCGACCAGGCCCCGCCCCTCAGATAACAAGGGGCTGTGGACAGGGGATTAAGAGGCAGATGAAGGAGGTCCCTATATTATTATTAAATAATGTTTTGATTCACTGACTGAATATTGCAGTGTGGTGATTGGGAGGGAGGTCTCATTGCATTAGGTCTCTGCTACCCAGTGTTACAAATCTGCCGTACATCTGTCCTTCAAAATCAATAAAAATAATTTTCATTATTTTTTTCAGGCTAACATATAGGAAAGCAAAGATTTGTTACTAATGCAGGATTAAAGCTTTTCCATTTCCACAAGCATTTTTTTTAAATGATTGGAAAAGTTCTTTATCCCAGTCACACGCTGAAACCAGCCCACATGGGGGAAAATGCCAAACCTGAGATTATAGCTCTGTGACTTCCTTTATTTAGATCCTGGGCAAATCGTGCACAGGGTAGGACTCTCTGTAGAACTGTATCCTGGTCTGATCATACATCAAAGTACCAGAACCATGTAAAGATGAATGATCCAGATCTAGAATCACATCAACAGTGTTGCTTGTATATCTAGAATCATATTATACTGTACATTAACAATTGGTAGCAAATTCTTAATGGTGCATCTTGACTAGTATCTTGATCGAATCATTTCCTCATGAGAATTTCACAAAGTTCCTTGTTTCCCTTCCTTAAACATCATCTGAAAGACCATCCATAAAAATATACCATGTTCTTATCCTCTCCTTTTACAACCCATTGATCAGTGCCACTCAAGGACAAGAGCATCCACCTAATCCTTGTATCCATCCACCCAAAACAAACTGGAAACAACAATGTGTATGTACATGGGCTATCATATTACTGCATGTTGTCAAATGAGCTGGTTACAAATGTCTGCTGAGTATACAGTATAACCCAGACAGGAACGTCATAATCCAACCTCAACAGAAAGGCCACATCCCTATTCACCTAAAAGAGTCAGTCCTGGGTCAATAAGTGTTGTCAGCAGAAAGAGAGAAAACGAGGTGAAAATCAAATCATCTCATCTCATTCGTTGTGACCTTTTTGTTATCAATGCATCACTGCACACACACATCATCCTCATGCCTCAAAATGATCTATTCTTTTTGCGTAATACAACCTTGCATTTGGCAGCTGGAGTAAGATGTTGGCTGAGTAAAGTGTTTGAAAGGAAGGAGGCCTGTGATGCTGGTGTAGAAATTGCATCACGAGTGATGGGGCTTTACAGTGATATGGGGGGTGGGGTCCTTCTCTGGTGCTGACTAGACTAGACAATGCAGAGGGAGCAGGATGGATGGAGGAAGAGGAGGAGGAGGCGTGGGGACTGCACAAGCTCTCTCTGACTCACACACACTTCATCTCTCCCATGGTGTCCTAGCTCTCTCGACCCCTCCTCTCTCTGGATCTCTGAGCCTGCACTTGCTGGGAGCTAAACAGTGGAATGGGGATTCTCGGTTCCCTCCTCCCACCACATACACACTCAACCATACACACTCAGCCTCAAATTCTCACACTCTCTCGCTCCACTTGCTGCATATCACAGCTGACTGTAAACCACCCTCTGCAGCATGGTAGAGTCCTGGTGCAAAATGCAGAAATGTGTTTGAACATCTTAACTTCAGTATTTGGAGAGGTCACTTTAATCAATTGTTGGGTTCTCTTGGAGCATGACATTCATATTACACTCAGTCTGATGTATAACATAATGTACTTAGACATTTGAAAGAAGATGTGTATTTTCCTGGTTTTCTTTCTAGCTAGGATTACACAAACACAATTTTTCTTTAGATTAGCATTGTCTCCACACCCTCTTGCTTTTCCCCATCATTTCATCCTCCTGCTTTTGAAGGGTGAATGCGTAGATATCAAACGGGAAGCCTGCAGCGGAGCACACCAAAGTGACGCCTGATAGGGGTGACCTTAC
The DNA here is from genome assembly GCF_020085105.1 of Siniperca chuatsi. Classification (NCBI taxonomy): domain Eukaryota; kingdom Metazoa; phylum Chordata; class Actinopteri; order Centrarchiformes; family Sinipercidae; genus Siniperca; species Siniperca chuatsi. The sequence goes on from NC_058061.1 coordinate 14,572,461, forward strand.
TTTTTTTTTTAAGCAACAAAAATATAAAATACTTTCTTTGTACGGAATATGTCATTTATCATTTTAAATCCACACTTCTTGTTTCAGAAATGTGTTGTGTGGCAGAGTATATCATTATCGAACTTTGTTTCAGTGCGCCCCCCACACCCAGTCAATGATAGGTTTCATCCGTACTGCCAGTCAGGTGATATTTTCCGCTTCGCCATTTTGTACTGCTGCGCCGGGTATTTATCAGGAGAGTCGTGACTACCTCGTTTACATTATACTGCTAGTTAGGTGGTCAGACGGTTCCTGGTATACTCGATTTTTCATTTCAAGCCTGTGGCCTTCGATAGATTTTTGAGTCGACGTTAATAATTCATTTTGTATATTTAGTTTATTTTTATTTTGTGTGAGAAAGAATGTCGGCCGAAAGCCCCGAATACTCTCCCTTCTTCGCAGTGATGGGTGCCTCTGCGGCTATGGTGTTCAGCGGTAATTATGACACGATCACGTTTTATATTTAAGCTGTTTTTGTTAGTAAGTTGTCGCTGTATGCATTTGCTGCTAACCCGTTTTGCATTTAACGTTATATCATTCCCAACAGGGTGCTTTGAACTGTCAACCATGGTGCGTGTCTTGAAGCTCACTTGTGAAAGCCATCCGCTAGCCTTGCTAACGTTAACGTCGCAATGCTAATCTTGAGCTGTCATTTATTTAGACTTAACAGCCAGCTGGAGCGACCTCTTACTTTGGTGTATTTTTAACATGGCAATGTTTAGTTAGTATTAGTTGGTTAATAAAATGATCGCAGCTAGCCTTTCTGCTTCAACGACAGACAGTAAAGACTAGTTAGCTAGCTGATGACGACTACATATGTTAGCTTTGACGTTAGCTTAGTTTGGTTAAGTACGCTATATGGTTTATCTGAATGGAAAGGACAACACAGGGAATGATGTTAACTGATCAGAAGATGTTTTATTAAAACGGCGCTGATTGGTTAACAGTCACTATAAAAATGTCAATGTATTAGGACTACATGTATTCACACAGTTGGCTGCTTGTTGGCTTACTGCACTTAGCAGGAGGTAAAGATATTAGGTTGATTCCCACCTTTTTCTGCAAGATGCCACACTGCTGCATGCAGGGTTTAAGCGTGCTAAAAGCAATAGATGATACGTTTTATACAAAATGATTTTAATGTGGCTTGAGATCAGTTACCAATGAGACCAAATAATTGAATTGACCTCGTTCTGCGTAAACTGTTTGCCATTCTACAACAATTTGCCATTTGTCAAATCGGTCGTGTCACAAATAATTTAATGCAAGTAACTTGAGCTGAAAACCGCTTTTTCTTACAACTTAAATGACTATTGGAAACCAGCATCAGCTGGCTAACTTCCTTATTGCTCGAAGGAATGACACAAGGTCACATGATGATCACATGATGAGACTTCTGACTTGGAATTGCCATCAGCTTACTGATCTTGTGAAATGTTAATATAAATGCAAAAGTTAAGAAGTTAGCAGTGAACCTGTTTAAAGAAAATATGGCTAATTTTGACAAAAGATAAAGGGTGTGACACAACTGTTTATTAGTGTTTTTGGATAGAAGGTGAGAAATGGCACAGAAAGTGAACTTTGAAACTGGCTTGTTTTTATAATCGGTCATGCTTGTTTTATAGATCCTTTCCTAGTTTCTTATTGGTCTTTCCTTAATCCAAGACAAGAGCTACATCATATGGCAGTGGTATGCTGTATCACAGCAAAGGCCTACATTTGACTAGGATGACTGGTGGGATGAGTGCAGTTACAATGGGAAATCAACAAGCTACTAATTTTGCCATGTTACAGAGGTCTTGACCCCTTGTAGCTCGAGGCCTTTTGGCAAAACAGGCTAATTTATGGTGGTGAATGGTACATATGTTTTCATAGAGGGACATCACCAGTGAATGGCTAGTGCAAGACCTTGAAATCTATTTTATAAAGAGCTTTTTCTGACAGAATGTAATCTTGGATTATGTCCCCACCTTTTCTTTTGTCTTATCACACATTTATACATCCACATGCCTATTTAATGGTCAAAGAGCGAAAGGAATGGTTTAACATGTCTTTTAACAAATCACATTGGAGTGCATGGTAATGAGAAATCTCAAGTCATTGTCAGCTGAAGATTTCAAGTATTTCAGAAATCTGAGAGAAATTTAACCTAGTAACTGCTGTTTAAAGTATTAACTAAGGCATCACAATTCATGATATAAAAACGTCCCTTGATATTAGGGCTGCAGCTATCGATTAATTTAGTAATTGAGTATTCTGCCGATTATTCCATCGATTTAATCAAGTAATCGGATAAGAAATACTTTTGCTTTATTAAAGAGTAATAGTAAATATGCAAAAGAGAAAACAAGACAGGTCTCTTTTTAAAATGAACAACTAAGTGGTTTCCTTTTTAAAAAAATCTGCATTTTTATTGCTTAAATTGCATACAATATTATCTGTCAAAACTAAACCCATTTAGTGCATTTAAGTGCCATATTACATTCTAGGTTATAAAGAAACATTTTCTGAAATGCAAAAACAAATAAATAAAAAAATGCATTTCAAATTACTAAAAAAGGTATACATACAACCTAAACTTAGAGATATAATAATAATAATAATAATAATAATAATAATTAATAATAAAAAACTTTCAGAACGACATGTTTCAACCTAACTACAACTCAGGCATAACATAAGCCTTTACTGTTGCATTTTTGTAGGCGGCATAAACAAATGGACAGGAACTGCGACTATCATAATAATAACATGAATGAAGCTCAGGCTTTCACAAATTGACTGCAGCATTTTATTTTCTGTGCTTATTTTCTTGAGCAAAACTTTGCTAACTTATGGACATCCTAACTAGGGACCATATTAATTTACGTTCTTAACTAGCCATCACATATAGCCATAATTGCTATTGTGGTAGGCTAGTTCGGTTTTACAATAGACTCACTGTACAGAGTTTTTGTTTTGTTTCACCTCGAAATGATCCCAAATTTTGGACACTTTCTGTCATTTTCTTTTGGCCTGTCTCTTTTCTTCGCCCCTCACTATTTTCTGTCTTCCTTCATTTTGCAATCCGCGCTATCAAATCACACACAGTGTAAGCCTGTTGTGCAACAGCAATAATCATCCGTGTGAAACACAGTGCACTGCATATAGTTATATGGATTAAACAAAATCTTTGCAGCAATGATTTTTAGTAATCAAGTTACTCGAGTTTCTCAAGGAATAGTTTCAGCCTTACATCATTTATAACTAAATTATTTTTATATTGTCCAGCCTTGCCCGGAAATGATATCAGCTGGAAGCCAAAGCCAACCCTGGTCTTGTCATAGCTCAGGTTTAATGTGTAGTGATAGGCAAGGGCAGCATGGTGGTGATGGTTCTTGAGGCTAGCAGTAGTACTAGTCTGTGGTGGTGGTGGTGGTGAAGGAGTGACAGCTGGGGAATTAGCTAGTAGGGAGGGGATCATGCTGACACAAAGAAGGGATGTGGTGGGATGGATGGGGACATGATTCAGACTTCAGCTTTAAGGATCCTAAAGTGTTATGGAGTCATTGACAGGACATTGTAGCTTCTGTGATGTTTGCTTTAATGTAGGACTATGACTGCAATTAACATTTATTGTCTTTGTCATATTTTGGGGGGTCGATCCATCATTCAGTCTATAAAATAATGACAATGTGACGTGAATCAAAAGTTCTTGCCCGAGTGGATGGCTCAAAATTTCTGACTTATTCTGATAAACAGATAAAAAAAAAAAACCCAAATGGCAGTTTGTTAATTACATTTGCACTAATTAGCCATTTTCTGGAACAGGCTGTAAGTTGCTGTGATCCTCTGGTGTCAGGTGATGTTGCATTGTTTTAGTAGTCTGGTGATGGTGTCCTGTTGTGAGGACTGCCTTTAGTGATTCCTGGATCAGAGTGACACTCACAAGGTGCCATTATCCATGAGCTTAGGACCACCACTTCCATGATAGCTGTGCTGCAGTTCTGTTGTGCCCACCCCTTTCACTAACTAAATACAAATATTTTCCACTTTTTTGTTAAAGTATAAGGCTGACATATATCTTTGGTAATTAACATGAATGATAAATCTACTCAGTGGTGCTGACAACATTTTAAGGTTTAATGTTTGCTACACATCTTAAAACTGCATCTGCTCTGCAGCTTTTTCCCTTTGCAGTTTCCTGTGCAATTGTTGGCATGTACTTTGTGAGTAGGATAGCCTAGTAACTAGTTATTTTTTCTACTTAGTCATTAATCAATAGTGCTTCCAATTGCTTGACCTTTTTAGTTCCCTTTCACATTGTCTTTCTCTCTCTTGAACACACACTCTTCAATGGAGAGGTTTAATTGGTGACTGCAGCATATTTGCTGTAGACATCGTCCTCAGCTTCTAATGCAATAGATTGGTCAGCAAGTCTCAATTTCTGCATGCTGCCTCATATTTTTACAGTGTAGGCTAAAGCCAGCCTGCAGTTGTGTAAGACACAAAAAAATGTTTACAGCTATGACCTTCCTGATTTATTTATTTTTTTTCATTTTTCATTCTTTAAAACCAGTGCTTCCCCATTCATCCACTATTCAGAGCAGACCAAACTGCCATCTATTGCGTGGGCATATTGCATGCTAGATCATCCCTAGCTGGAGGCACCTCATGCTCTGACATCACAAGATGTCAGGGACAAGGACATCCCATACATCAAATATTCTGCAGGGAGGAAAAAAAGAAAAAGGAGTAAAAGCTCTTTACCTAGATGAGGGGATTAGGATGACTAAAACCCAGAGGTTGTGCCTCCACACTGCTGCAGAAGCCGCCCTGCCATACATCAAACCTTTAATCGTCAGGACAGACTGGCAGTGTTTGAGGACTCCAGTATTTGTCTATTAACCCTCACCTGTCACCCCTCAGTGAGGCCAAGCTTACCAAGAAAGAATGGAGTTGGAGGATAACGTTACTGACGGTAACATATTACGCTGGTTGTTTATGGATGGCTGAATGGCTAAAAGAAACAGCTGCTCACAAGTGTGTTTTTGTATAGCTAAATTACAAAGTTTGTTTTGGAAAAATATCTTAATTGGATCCACTATCTTGGTCAGTTTTTATATTGAACTACTGAGGTAGTCAGTAGTCAATTTGTTTGATGTGATGTACCATATAGCTTGTGTTGCTTTTAAAGAATTTAGTCCACCAGCACAGAGGATAGTACTTCTACAAAGTCAAAAAGACAATCTTTCTTGTGCATTTGTCAGGGCTTGCAAAACAGTGGCCATTTATACTCAAACACATCTCTAGTAGTTTAGGGATGTGGCTGGCTGCCATATGCACATTTGAAGATTGGCCCACATCATCTTCCTGTGCCTCTAGATCCATTTGCCAGAAAGCCTCACAGATAGTCTTGGAGTTAACCAGACGTATCCAGGCTAGCTCAACATATTGTTCCAAGAAATGAGAGAACACAGGGCAGGGTACCTCGAGCTGTATGCACAAGTCTGTTTCCCAAGATGATATTTCAAGAGACTTCAGATTTCATTGGTATGTTGGCTATGAAGAGGCAAGAAACAAATTTTACAGGTGCTTGTTTATACACCAGTGGTATGACAAGATCACCACATTAATCAAAGGATTTTTTTTTAATGATATTGCCTTGCAAGATAGTTGCATTGTTGCCTGTTACATAAGTTTTACTGACTTGTTATGCGGCCATTTTGATATCTGTTCACAAATTGCATATAAGCAACAACTAGCTTTGAGATATTTTGTCAGTGCAATAGAGAAACCACAGAAGGCAGATGGCTATATTTAGCATCAAAGCAGCATCTATAAACCTGTGAGAATTCATTCTGTCTAGAATAAATCATATGTAAATGTGTTTTTAATACTGCTGGTTAGTGAAAATACTGCATGTAGGGACAGATAGATAGATAGATAGATAGATAGATAGATAGATAGATAGATGCTGTGCTGAGATCAGTGCTGTCTCCTGAGCTTTCACTTCACCTTGCTTTTGCTGTGGATGAGGGAATAAACATGTTCACATTTACACACACCTCTAATGTTGGGGAGATCTTGTCAAACCAACCTGTCTCTGATTCATGACACTGCCCTGCTCTGACAGCCTTTGTTGGATAAGTCTCTCTTGTTGGTCTATTCTGTACACTTAACACATTGATCTGTGTATTTTATTATTTGTATTGTATTTTTGTGTACTCTTTAATGTTTTTAATGTCTGCTGGTGTTGTGTGCCCATATATGCTGATGGGACTAGCTTTGTAGAAGTCAAATTTTCCCATGGGGACAATAAAGTATATATCATCTATTTTTCCTTATCTGAATCAAGTGTCTAAGGATAGAGGGTGTCGTGCTGTACAGATTGTGAAGCCCCTTGAGGCTGATTTGTGAGATTGGGCTATATAAATAGTTGATTTGACTTGACTCTTACACATCTCACCTGGAAGCTATTCAATTCTTTGTTGTTGGGCAGAATTATAACCAGTTTTTAATGGATGGTTGCTATATTTTCTTATATATGGTTTCTTCTTTTTTTAGAGCAGTAATCATAGATTTCCTCTTTCACTCTCCTCCTGCAGTCATACTTGATTGTGTGTGACGTAGGTGGCAGTATGATTTCTCCTCAGCGTCACAGGCCCACAGAGCTAATGCTGATGAAGCTTTTTGTTCGCCTTCCCTGTCACACTACAGAGATGCTAGCCAGAGACTAGTGTGGACTTGAGATAGCACACAGCAGATGTCTCATGAATGTGTACTGCTAGTCCACCCTCTGGTACTGATGCTGTCTCTGGAGATGTGGTGTCCTGCTTCTCTTATGAGGTCTGCAGTTCCCTGTGTGCTTAAGCCAAATGAGGCTTTTTCATTCACAGTGATATACAACTCTGCAGCTGCCAGAGTCAATTATGAAATTACAAGGGCTGAAGCAGTTTGAGGAGATGAGGCAAAAACACACACAAAGCTGCTCAGTTATTTCCCTTTTGACACAAACAAAATTCCCCAAAGTAGAGCCATGTTGGATTTTTACGGGGAACAGAAACTCCATCTCTTATTTCACTTCTGCTTTATTATTCAGCTGTGCCCTCTGGTTTCTGTCGTCAGTCTGCTAGCCTATTGTAACTTGCATTGTAGTGTGTGTGTGTGTGTGTATACTCTAGTTGGCTATCTTGTTCCGTTTTAACTAAAGTTATCTTCTCTCTCTTCCCTACCAGCCTTGGGAGCAGCCTATGGCACAGCTAAGAGTGGTACAGGGATCGCCGCCATGTCCGTGATGAGGCCGGAACTCATCATGAAGTCAATCATCCCCGTGGTCATGGCGGGTATCATAGCCATCTACGGCCTGGTAGTAGCAGTGCTGATTGCCAACAACATCTCAGAGAAGGTCACCCTCTACAAGTGAGTTCAACTGACTAGTCATATTTTCAGACATTTGTTGTCTACATTTCCTTTTCATTTATTTGTCAATACCTCACCCAAGACAATTTGTCAGGCTTGGCAAAAGCCACAACAAAAACAGCTAAACAATTGCACAGATGCTGGTGTTAATTCATTTTATTAGTAGCAAAGCCCCAGAAGAGACCAAAACCAACAATGAATTATTCCTACTAAGCCACTGGCCTCATGTAGATCCATTATCCACTAGATCCATTAATCATAAACTATTAAACACGTAAGAGCATATATCTTCATTACGATGAACAGCCATTAAACTATTCAACAACTCTGACTGCTATTTCAATCTTGTTATATCACTGCACACGCTTAGGACATAGTTCCCTTGTTTACACTGGTCTGCAGTTTAGACAAAGTGACAGAAGTAAATTTTTCGTCTCATTCTAATGAAGGAATTTGTCTCCCAATGCAGCAGTATGACTATTATTTATTTATTTTTCTATATAGGCAGTTTAGGGCACAGAGGCATAATAAAGATATAATAAGGCTTATCCTTTTAAAAATCTTACTGGTATTTTTAATTTGAGAATATGAGCATATCTACGATGAGTTGTGTGCTCACTCTGTTCACTGTAAAGGCCAAAACACACTGCTGCCGAACGGCGTGTGTTTAAAAACAGCCGCCCCTATAATTTTCTATGTTCAAGCCCCACACCGGCTCGGCCCTTAATGCTACTGTACGGACGGACGGGGGGATTTACCTAAAGCTAGCTAGTCATATGCTAAGGTTACCATAGATAACGTTTAATGAAAACCACTGCACAAAGTAACCTAAACCTGTAGCTAATATATAGTTACATGTTCACGCAAGATTCATCACGTGATGAGTCTGAGTCTCGCTCCACTCGACCATGAAATATGCAGGTTGTGCAACAAACTGGCATCCAGTGGAATGGAAGGGGGGAGGGGATTGTGTCATTTAGTGGCTGGATGTTATTATTGTTAATAAATTGCACCTTTTTTAAATAAATAAACTCCACTTCCGGCTCCCGTGGCAGTTCGACTTCCTGTCCTCACCTCTTGCTGTCTCTCGTGTGTGTGTGTGTATAGATCATTGACTATATATAATATATACATATACAGTCTATGGTGTAGATCAGTGCATGAGCAGAGACAGTTGTTAACACGCTGCAGCGTGGTGCTTCCTATTGGTGCTAGGGGCGACACTTGACGCACATCATATGCGGACATTCTTCACTGGTTTGTTTTTGGAACAGTAAAACAAGCAGAAGCCACGGTGATTTGGTTGGATGAAAAGCTGTAGGCAGCAGACTGATTACAGTTGGGACAAACTCAAACCTTCAACACCCCACCAACTGAACAGCTTTTACTGTATAGGCCTATTGTATGGAAAACCACTCGCTCCATGCATGCATTACAGCCTCTGATCACAGTTGCACAAATATTAAAGATGCTGACTTTCGCATGTTTAGTTAAAATATTCTCAATTGCTTAAATTAACTACCTAACTACCCAGATTATTCGGGAATCAAGTAATCCTCAACATCCCTTGTGCTGACTAACACTTGTCTCTGTGTGTTTAGGAGTTTCCTCCATCTGGGAGCTGGGCTGAGCGTGGGCCTCAGTGGGCTGGCAGCAGGCTTCGCAATTGGCATCGTGGGCGATGCCGGTGTGAGGGGCACAGCTCAACAGCCGAGGCTTTTTGTGGGCATGATCCTCATTTTGATTTTTGCTGAAGTCTTGGGTCTCTACGGCCTCATTGTTGCCCTCATTCTCTCCACGAAATAAACACCCAAACATCTCCACTACAAGATCTGTCCTTTATGTTGCTGCTGGAGAAAAAGTGTAAAACGGGAAAAAATTGTAAAATTTCTGCCACACAAGATGAAAGAAGGCAGGAAAAAATTTAATAAAATGGCTCCGTAAATATGGTTTTATCTCAACAATGTGTACAGTCGTCCCAATTTGATAGTCAACTTGTAAATGCGCAATGTAGTGATTTGTCTGTCTTGTGTGTGTGCGTGTGTGTGTTTCAAAACAGTTGTATGATGAAGATTCCTTTTTTCCCTCCACTTATTTCGGGCCTTGAGGCCAGCTGAGACAGCCTGGCCTCTGGTCTTAGAGAGCTGACCAATGGGCCGCACAGCTTTTCTCCTCTCATTTCAACTTTGGAGTTGACACAATTTCTGCATTAATCTTGAGGATCTATTTGTAAAGAGAAATGTATATGGACTTACGATTTTTTTTCCACTGATTTTATTTATAAGAAATTGTTCATTGAACTGTTTTAATGCAGCTTGCAGAAGTCTTTAATCCCCAGGATATATATAAATATATATATTACAGACATATAAATATCTATATAGATAGACTTAATACACTGTGGGGTAATTGTGATAAGTGGTTGGAAATCCTCTGGATGTAATTCTTGGTTAAATAATAAGATTGCCTTTAGTATGTTGCTGGTGAAATGGGACTTTTGTGTGTAGTCGAATTCTAATCATTACGCAAACATTCTCAAACGTCAGTGTTTTTCCTGTAGTACTGCTGTTTGCATTAAAGGTGTGTGTGCCCCGTGATGGGTCTCACAAGTGTAATTTCCAAATTTCATCTCCTCTCCATCTTATTCACCCCTCTCATCTGTGGCTGTACTTAATCTCTTTCACATTCCAGCTATTAAAATCCTGCATGGGTTTCAGTGTCTTGTTGCTGTTGGGTATGAAGCTGAAGGGCAGGCTAGTTTCAGAAGATTTAATCCAGATCAAAAAGCTAGTTTAATGTGGTAGTTCCTCCTCCAAAAAAATTTAAAAATCAAGTTTAAATCAGACTTGATGGTATCGTTTTGTAGCGTGCAGCAGGAATCTAGTGAGCTTAGTGTTCAAGTTTGGCCTAGTTTCATGTGAGGACAGATCCAATTTGATCTGGAGTTTGTTTTCTGAAAATGGAACTGCTGCTGACGCATTTACTGAAGCGCCAATCTACAATCCTGTATTACCACTGGTATTGAAGTTATGCTGATGTGTCGACGTGTGTGTCACAATCGAATTAAATGAGATTCCAACTTAGATTTGACTGACTTTCAAACACACAAAATGTAGTGTTTTGAGTACTGTATTTTACCTCTAAGCCTTATACAGACAGCATGGCATTTTTATTACAAAACTGTCTACATTTGAAAGATTAGATTATCTGAGTTGCTGTTTTACAGTATTCATCTCTTCCTCTCTGTGGTGAGAGCTTCACGCTGTGGTTAATGCCTCTAGAATTGCAACTGCAGCACTGAAAGATAACTGCAAACAAAGCCTGCATTGTACTATTGGCAGATACAGATATTAAATGTATAAAACAAGAGCATCAGGAAATAGTTTGATATGATGTTTAACTGTACAGGACAAAAATGCAATATAGAAATCATTACATTTACACAACAACCAATATTTCTGCATTATACTGTACTTTTCACAGAACCTATGTGCTAAAATGTGAAAACAATCCAGAATTTTGAGCAAATACATTCATGGCTCAAGCTGTTTGGAGGCTGCTGAGCAGGGTCTGAGAGATACTGCTGATAGCACTGAAGGTGGCACTGTCAGGAAATGACTGTGTGAAGTCTTTGCCTTCCTCTATACTGGCGCTGAGCAGAGGATCCAAGGGCACAGAACCTGAAATGGAGAAGACATAATGTTGATTACTGCTCTTACCTGAACCAAGTACCACTATTTATCACACCTGATACATCACTGCTGAGAAATGATTCACAGCTACCTTGTGCCTGAGAGTAGCACTCTCAACTGAGGTACTAATTAATGATAATCAATAGTGAGAATCAAGTGGGTTCTAAGAGGCATTGACTTATCAAATACTTGCATGACTAAAGCTATGCAGCACTGTCAAGATACAGCTGGCCTCTCACAGCCACAGGGTAAAATGAATTAGCCGCATCATTACTCAAGAGATTGATTTACACATAGTGGATAACTGCTCAGGGAAGATGTTTGATGATCTATTCATTTGACCAAGAAATATTGATAAGTATGTATCATGTCTTCACCGAGGTATTTTAAACCTGCTGCTGCACTGAAATCTGGATCAACCATTTTAGCAGCATTGTAAAATGCCTCCTAAATCATGAATGGTGGGTGAGGAGTGATGTGCGATCACAATGTGTTGTGACACCTTGTGGCTGGAAGCTAACATTACATGTAATTCAATCCCATTGATCTCACCTAGGAATGCTGATCCAGTCAGCTTGGCTAACTCTTCACCACCACCTTTTGAGAATATATTGCTGCATTCCTGAAAAGAATATAGAAATAGTTGTTCAAATGGAGTCTGACAACATTGAATTTGAGCAAAAAAACAAAACAAAAAAAAAAGCATGTATGTATTTTGGTGAATGTCTAATTGAGCACATATTTAAAATAGACACCATAACAATTGTAATTACTTTCATTACAATTTCATTTGAAGGTATTTCACATCTCAATTGTCCAAACAATTGTATGAAAGTTTACACACCGAGCAGTGTGGACAAACAAAGCCACTCATGTTCTCTATGATGCCCAGGATCCGTACACCTGTCTTCTTACAGAAGGTGATCTCTCTCCTCACATCCCCCGTCGATACCGCCTGTAGCCAACATAAGAACAGAAAGAACAATTTTCACTGGATGTCCTGCATCTTATAAAGGTTTCTGGTTAGGGTCCAGTCTACAGTACAGCAATAGCTGGTCAATATCATTAAATCTGACTGTGACTAATATAATGTACATGTTTGTTGGAAGCAATTCATTATTTTGGTAGCTTTCTAGGTATGAAGATGGCAGCAATGACAGGAATGAGCATCTAAACATTACAACATAATGTTAGTCAATGCGTTTGTGGTCTTGCTGTAAAACACTAAACAACTGAGCCACAGCGCTGGTCAATTTCCTCTTTTACAATGCCTGAAAACACACATGCAGGACAATGTATAGCATATGGCTGAAAAAGTAAACAGCCAATGCTAAATTTATGAGCTTATTTGTCAGTGTAAACCTTCCATTACTGTGTCACCCATATTTAGTCTTCTTGCTCCTACTATGGACTGTTGGGTCTCTCCAGACTAGTGGGATACCTGAGGTGTGGTGACCAAAATGGCTCCATCCACTCTGTGTTTTTTAAGGTTCTCCAGCACTGCCAAATGCTCATCAGACGTCCCTGGCGGTGTGTCCACCAGAAGCACATCCAGCTCTCCCCATGCTACATCTGACACAAACTGGCCAATCAAAGCTGTAGAACAGGACATTCAAAGATGGAAAGGATGAAGATGTTACATAAGAAGGTGAGTTCAAGTTCAAGTGCAAAACATGCAGCACAGGGACATAGATGTTAAAGCAGAAAAACAGTATATCACATTGATTTATAAATATAGTGGTACAGACCCTTCCAATAAGTGCTGTGCCCACAGGACTAGGTCTATTAAATAGTGTCACAGGCCAGCAGTGGACCAGTACGACTGGAGAATAGCATACCTGTTTTCTTAGGCCCCCTCCAGATCACCGCTTCATCTGGGTCCTCCAGCAGGAAACCGATAGACATAAGGGCGAGGTTCTTCTGCGGATCAGTGTATACAGGCACCCATCCTGAGTCACACTGGTGCACGTCAGGACGGCCCATATTCAGCATGCGGGGGATACTGGGCCCACACAAGTCTACGTCCAGGATGCCAACCTGACAAACACACAGTTTTGTTAATTAGTCAATTTACTTAAGCAGCTCATTTCTTGACATTTGTATGAATACAAGTCAGGTATTGTGGGCAGAAAGAAACAAAACATACATACTGACAGTATCAATGATAGTGATTGCAATTGCTTAATGGTGAGCAACATATGGACTATTTAATAATAATATTTAAAGTACTGTATTTGTACAGGCATTATAACCACCTATAGGGTCTTTAATAGCCCCCCTGTGTGTTTTAAATAGGATAACAACATGTCAGCATATACTGTATTCTGCTGCACATACACACAGCTGGTCTTTGAGCTCACCTTTTTGCCAGCATGCCTGAGAGTCAGTGCTAACTCCGTGGTGATGGTGCTCTTGCCCACGCCTCCTTTCCCTGACAGAACCAACACAACATGCCGGACCTGGGCCAAGCCCCCGTCTCATATGAAAAGGAGAAAAATGTGGGTTAGTTCAACGCAGCAAATACCTGAAAGGTTATCAGTAAATTAGGACACAACTGTCACGAGAGTTGTAATTTGAACTGAAATAATCCGAAACGAGGGTCAGAGAGAAATGTGGCAGTTAGGAACCGAGTTCACAAGTTCAACATAAGTAGGTTAGAGTGGCTTAGGAATAATGTTTAACATTACTAGCTATGTAAAGGCTTTTTCATATAAACATTAAGTTCTCCGAGGATATAAAAACCTTTCGGTCAGCTCCGATGTTCGACGTTTTAGCAGCTGACAGAGCTGAGGATTTAAAACTCAAGCTGATTTTCCGTTAGCTTTCGCTAACCAGTTAGCTAAGTTATAAATTGGTAACTATTATCAAACACGCAGCAGTTTCTGACAACTGCCATCTCCAAAGAACAAGGATACAGTTCGTGTACGGATGGACGAGCTACAAGTAGGGACGTAACCTCCTAATGAACTTCGTCGGTAACCGGTAACTTCGTCCTACCATTATTTTGTTCCATATTTTGGATTTGGGACTTCATGCATTTGGGACAATCATGCACACAGCACAGGACGCAACTACTTCCGTGAATCGTCATGCGCCACCTAGCCAATTATACAGCGCATGTTACATCAAAGTCCCGCCTATCTTCCAACGCCACCAATAGGCTGCCGGTGTACACTATGGCGCATTCAATCTTACCAGAAACGCTCAAAATAAATGGCAAAACGGGATTTTTGTGTTTCTGTTCGTGAAATGTTTTAGGCCTCTGGCAAACAGCTGGCTCCAGACATGCGTCTTTATCGACACATATAGCTATTTAACAATTATCTTTGTCCCAACATCTTGATACATGCTAAATTAATTCAATATTTCAGAGTTGTGAACTCTGCTTCAACAAAAGAATTACTGGAAGTATACACTAATTTAGGTCTGGTGAATATCTGATAAATATTTGCGAATGTTTTCTGTCACCTGGAACAGTACCTTTCTATCTTTCTTTTCTTTTTCTTTTTTGTTCCTTTAAGCACATGTTTGGTTTTCCCTTGCTTGTGTTATCAAGTAAGACGACCAAGGCCACAGTCATTATCCCATGGATAGTTACCCCACTTAGGTAAAGTTAACTAAATAAATTACCATAAACCCCTCCCCCACACAGGTCTTATCCAATAAGAACAACATAAGGGCGTGGAGAAATAATGTTTATGTATAGCTTGTGGATAAGTGGGACAGAGTGCAAACTGCACCTGTCACACGGTTGGATATAGAGGCACACTAGCATTCAAATGAGCCACTGCAAGACTGTGTATAGGAAGACTACTGTAAGGTAAGAGCATAACTGCTGCTAAAATTGAGATATCCATGCTGTACTGTGTTTGACTGAGTTTTAAGATACAGATGCAACAAAACAGCAGCTTTGAATATACATAGAGTATCTGCTGAGATTTAAACATTCAACTGATGCTATTATCTAGAATGACTTACAGTGAGAATTACAGATCTTACTGACCTCTGTAGTAAATACAAACTTTCTGAAGTGGATCACTAAGACAGGACAGCATGAGATTCTGGTGTATTTGAATAGAAAGTCTGGGCAGGACATTGAGAGAGATTTGATTTTCAGTAGTTAGTAGTGATTTTTAGCTTTCATTATCTGAAACCTAAAAATCATTCTCTTCACTGTCACAGTCCTACTGCATCTGCATTCATATCATATCAATCAGAACATTAACTGACACAGGTACTGTAGTTTGTCTTGACTGGGGTGCATTTACAGTATGTAGGGTAAGGCCCAATTAAAGTGAGACTAGCTAACTAATCTAAATTATGGGCAGTTATCTCCTGCACCTGCTTGCAAAGCAGTCACCAGCTGTTGTGTTCAGTGGAGGCATTAACTGAGACATGCTATCAGGTTGATTTAACGTTGAAATAACGACTCTTCTTGAGGTCGGAAGTGTCAACTATGTGTTATTATAGTATAGAACAAATCTATAATACTTGTAATATAGAGTGAAATAATACTTTATAGTCCAGTAAATTGTTTTCACTCAAATAATTGTAAACAGGGATACACTGCAATTGAGGCTATTGATTGTAATGATTACTGACTATGAAAACAGTTAAGATAGGTAAGATTTTTTTTAAATAACAAACATATTAGGCAGTTCTGTTTTTGGTCAATACATCTGGAGCTACCTGCTTTCCAGGTCATAAAGCCCTGAACAGAGGTTGAAGATACCAAAAATATCCAACTAAGAATCATGCTTGTGTAATTGCATAATGTATAAATACAAACTGGATAGAGGCAGAATTCCAATAATGTTCTTGTCATTGGAATTGCATCAACTGCATCAACTCCACTGACTGTTTAGTTTTTTATTAAAAATAACACTCTTGATAGTGCACATGCAGTTTTCAATGTCCATTCTGTTTTACTGTAATTGTTTCCTGGGTCACAATGTAGCAAACTTTGACTCAAATTTCCCCAAAAGTGTTTTTAAAAGTGGTAGCTAAGTCATACATTAATTTTGCTTTCAGAATCCGTAAATCCTCTTCCATTCCAAAGTACCAGAATTACATTAAAACTTTTCTTACGTAGTCAATTAAAGTGCCAGATAATAATGTAGGAAAGTGTCACAGTCAATATTAGCAGGGGTGTAAACACGAGGATATTAGAATCTGTGATTTATGATTGGTACACATTGTAGTCACTAGGTCAGGTGACCTTATCTGTGTCTATCTGCTGATGAAGTTAACTGACAGACATGCTGCAACAGTGGCAAAGCAGAGGGTTGGGTTTAAAGGTTAAACAAGTGCATGGAAACACTTCCTGCTGCCAATTGTGGCATATGGGACAAATGGAAATAGGCAAGCTGGCACACAAATATCAGTCTATAGGTGACTAAACATGGTTCCTCACAAGGATATTGTGCAGCTTCACACTGACTGATGGTAAGGAAAGTAAAGGTTAGTGAACACAATGTACTGTAGAGCTGAGAAAAGCCTACAGCGACTGTTTCCTATTCACATTTTTTGACTGACCTACTTTCAGTTGTCCATCAAGTTTGTTGAGTCATTTGAGAAACATGCTGAGAACCCAAGGTCGCTCACACCGTTCTAATACAACCTCACAGTAAGTTTGAAATACAAGGAATTTAGGAATTGTGTGTCATTTTGGGGGGGAAAACACATTGCACCCAAAAGCTACCATCTTCAAAATGTGAAATAATGTAAACAACTTCAGATAATATACTCTCATCATTGCTTTAGGATATTTTTTCATTTTTGAGACCTCATTTTGCAGCTAAACTCATATTCAGCTTCTTCAATCTGAAATAGGTTATTTATAGGAAAAGTTATTTCTGTCTCTCTTCCTTGAATATCGCCTGCTAGGTTTTGAAAATGTGTAATCAGATATGTATGTGTCAAAAAAAAATCTGACCTCAACAAACAAAACAAAGAGTAAATAAGCTGTGAACCAGGAGTTCAACACTGACCTTACTTGACATAAATGAAGAGTACATGGCCTACTGTACACATGCCAGCTGGTTGTAAGGCGTTGGGTCTGCTGTCCACAGAGCTGCCATGCTGAGAAGAGGCAGGAATGGCCGGGCCCGGCATTTGGCCTGGAGCGAAACACGGCAGGAGACAGAGACCATGGCAGTGATCCAGACATCAGACAGGGAGGAATGGGAAGGCCAGACAACGACACAGGTGAGACATTAGAGTTTGTGGTGCAGAGCAAAAGAAAAGTGGAGCAAAGTATGGAGCACAGCGTAAAAGAGAGAACTTTTAAAGGAGTGGGAAATTCATTTGAAATGTACTGTATATTTGGTATGTCTAGAGCTCAAAGGGTCACTTACAAGCATCACATGCTTGATGTAAGAGGATAAGAAACAGTTAAATCCAAAGAAAAGGTGATGTATGACCACATTACCTGAGTACCAGTAGTTTTCCACTGGGACTGTGCCCCTGTCTGAAATGGCTGTGTGTAAGACACGGTCAGGTTGTCGAAGGCACGTACAGGAGGCCCAGTATTTTTGGCGAGGGTCTAATTTTACTTAGCACATATGACTTCTCTTACCAATAGGAACCGTGAACAGCTTCTAGGGAAAATGCTATCTTGTTGAGTCTTTGAAACATGTCATATGGGTGATATGACTCTCATTTGGCTCTTTGGATTTTCCAGTGCAAGATTGTGATTTTTGCGTCCAGGCTTGGCAACCTATTACCCTTTTAGGTTGCTCTTTCTTGCCTCTACCAAAAGGTTATTCTTTTCAAAAAAAGGCATTGTGGCACTGAGAAAACGTTGAATACCATCCTCAGGCTCTCTCCACTGGATCTAATTCCTTCCCCTGCTACCAAGCCAACATCCCTGGACCACGGCCACGTCTCCAGACTTACAAGATGCTGTTTGTGCTGTTTGTGTCAACCAGATCAGCGACCTGGAGTCGGAGGTGGATTACTTGCCGAGTTCTCACACCGTATCTGAGGTGTTGGCCTTGCCCAGCACAGTACCGGTGATAGGGGAGTCTTTCTGCCAGTGTGAGCGACAGGAAGAGCTCAGCCCGGGCTTCAGTGTCACCAGCAACTGCCTCTGTGGGGAGGAGGATCAGGGTGACTATTATAACAATATAAGGCCTTGACGGTGTTATGAAAGTATATTAGACATACTGTAATTGGCTTTTGTGAGATATATCCAGCTAATATAGCTGTTCACGTGTTCGTGTTCTCAGGTTTTGCCTGGGTGTGGGATGAGCACTTCAAGTCTTCCGGAGCCTTCCTTAGCTGTGACAACAGGAAGGTGAGCTTTCACTCAGACTACAGCTGCGGCACAGCTGCCATCCGCGGCACCAAGGAGCTCGCAGACGGCCAACACTTCTGGGAAGTCAAGATGACCTCTCCGGTCTACGGAACAGACATGGTAGGTAGCAGTCCCCTGAATAATACTGAAGTTATATTAGCAGTGGCCTAAAACACTTCTGAAAATGTTTGGTCTAATGGATGTTGAGGAGCATTGCAAACTATCATGTAGTGAGGAGCTAGAACCACTGTTGTTGGTTTACCTGTTTTGATCCTGTTTTTACTGGTTCGCTGTTGTAGATGGTGGGAATTGGAACTTCAGAGGTGAACCTGGAGAAGTTCAAATACAGCTTTGGCAGCCTGCTGGGCCATGATGAAGACAGTTGGGGTCTCTCCTACACAGGTGAAAGGGTCGGAATACAGGGATTCAAATATACCATGAGTTATCAGAGTCATCTGTGAAACCGGATGGAGACTTTCTACCAGTGGTGAAAAGTACCTTTACTCAAGAACTGTACTTAAATTCAATTTGGAGGTAAATTTTGAGGAAGTGCTTTTTACTCTATTACAGGTGAAGTTACTAGTTACTTTTCAGATTACATTTTTTCATAAAAATGTTATGGTAAGCTTTTAAAATATAATACATTGTTAACGATTAAACCAGTGGTTCTCAAACCTTTTGGCTTGTGACCCTTTTAAAAAAGCAGCGTCTAGTTGGGACCTTTGTCACATTTCAGATGTCTATGAGTTATTAGCAGTTCCACCAAAAAGTTTCACCCCCCTAAACTTCTCAGATGGTTTGATTTAAATGGCCCAAGGAGGTAAAATTATCCAAAATTTCACAGAAACGCAAGGATTCGTGAAAAGCAACAATTTAAAACAGATTTGTGTAGCAGAACTTTGTTTTTTCTTCTTTCCAACCCTATTAATCATCTCAGGAACCCACAGATTTATCTCGTGACCCTTAGGAGGAGGGCCGACCCCTAGATTGGATACCACTGGCTTAGGACTAAACAATGGAACTGTATGTAAAGTAGTTCAAATTAGCTCTACCTCGACCAGTTACAACAGCAAAATGCTACTTATGCATGATGCATCAATTTTAACAATCCAATAATATAATATATGTTAATACATCCCCCACAGAGGTTACTTTTCAGTAATGAATACATTACTACAATACATTTTTTTAAAGAATTTTACTTTTAATCTTGCTGTTAATACTAATGTACTTTTACATTAACAGGATTTAAAATGCACGACTTGGAGTATTTCTGCATTATAGTTTTGGTACTTCTGCATACTTCTTCCACCACTTCTTTCTACCATGATAATCACTAATTCAAGAAAAGATAAATCCTATATAATCCTATACAATAATTCATATCTATATCTGTTTAAAGGTCACTTCCAGCACAAAGGGGACAAAGTGAAGTTCTCCTCTCGGTTCGGCCAAGGCTCCATCATAGGAGTGCACCTGGACACCTGGCATGGCACCCTGACCTTCTACAAGAATCGGCACTGCATAGGTGCGTGTTTCTCTGTAATTCAAGCAGCACTAGCTACATAAAACACAAGAAAACTGCATTTTAGTTATGACTGCCTGGTGGCTCTTAATCCTGACATATTTTCATCCTGTCACCTCTACTGCTCCAACAGGTGTTGCTGCCACTAGGCTGCAAAACAAGAAGTTCTACCCCATGGTGTGCTCCACAGCAGCCAAAAGCGGTATGAAGGTGATCCGTGCCTGCTATACACCCACCTCCCTGCAGTACCTTTGCTGTGCCCGGCTCCGTCAACTGTTGCCCTGCTGCCCAGACATACTTAATGCCCTGGAGCTGCCCCCAGGCCTGCGCAACCTCCTCCACGCACGGCTAGGCTGGGTCTTCACCCTCAGCAGCAGCCCTGAAGCCTCGGAGCAGCACAGCGACTTGCCTGAGGATTTCCAAGAGGAGATGAGCCTGCCTTCCTGCCCCAGCTCCAGCCCCATCCTGAGCCCAGTATCCACCCTGAGTGCCTGCGCCCCCCCAAGCCCCTGCACCAGCCCGTTTCCTGACACAGTCCCATACCAGTGCCCCTGTCAAATGTCACCTCAAACTCAACCCTGCACTTGCCACTGCCCTCCAACTCCTCCCAGCAGCGACTACGACAGCTGCTGCTCCGAGCCAGAGGATTACCAATGCAAAAGATGCCGCTGGACATGACTTAGTTGTCCAAATGAATTTGTAAGTGTTTGGCACACAGCTATTCTACCATTGCCATCAAAATCTCCTCGGAAATCAAGGAGATAAGAGCAATCTCATCTTTTAGCCAATATTTCTTAATCAACACTTTGAGTGGATTGTTGCTTCTCATTTTTTATTAAGCAAGTTTATGACATTCAAACAACTTTGTCAATGAATGGGAAGAAGGGAGTGAGTATGTAGTGAGTGAGACATTTAATGAAGTTGAGATATTAAGAGTGACATTTGGGTCATTCATTCTCATTTTAGCCAATTGCTATCATGGGGCTAATGAGGGCCATTTGTACTGCTCTGATTTTTTCGTTTGTTTTTTAAAATATGCCAGTCGCTGTCTTTGGAAGGCCTAATGTTTGCCAGATTAGACTCTGAATCTTGTGAAAGCGTATACTTGTTATTCACAGGGATAGACTCCAGGGGGAAGCGAGTTGCTTTTGATACTGTGGAAATGACTTTTTGTACAGTAAACCTGTGTTTTGTAATCAGCATCTGGCTTAAATATCAACAGTGGTTGTATTATTGTTTACAAGAGAATTTGTTTTTCTATTTACAGTTATGCTTTGTTTATGAACTTTCTTACTCAGAAAAATTCTCTAAAATAAAACAAAAAGAAAAAGTTCTGTTGCAGCTCATTTTTATAGGCATGAACAAAACATATCGTGTAGTTCATGGCGGTCCCTCTAACAATAAATACATCTTGCATTTATACATAAACAGAATATTGTATCAAAATAATACACATCATATAAATCCTTATTTTACTAAATATACTCTATTAATTTATTCTGTTCCTTGAATCTGTTGAAAGTTTGGAGTATAAATAGTGCTTTACTGGAAGGTGAACATGATATCTAAGGCATATTTTTAGCTTGTAAACATCATCATTAACATATTAGCAGCCAAGTGGTGACGAAGTGTCATTAGAAGCCGAATGAATCCTCGCTGACGTCCATCCATCTCGTTCTCAAGTGGACACATTAGTCCAGGACCAGCTGGGGGTTCTGGGCTGTGAAGCAGCGGTACACTCTGGCTGATATCTCCGGCCCTATACGCCTCTCTTTACCTCCGCTTTTCACTAAGAGACCAGACAGCAGCCCCTTTCTGTCCTCCTCTGACCCCAAGCTCTGGTACGCCTAAAAAAAAAACAGAAAAATGTTTTTTGTGGATGTTCCTTCAGGACATAAACATATGGCAAATAATCTCCTTACACACTCTTTCAAAATCTATCAATTAAAGTAAAAAATATATTGTTACCAAGCTATAGAAAAAACAAGGTTGGTTTTTATACCTCCTGACACACATACATATGTTTTCAAAGCAATAAAAAGCAACTATTCATCCAAAATGCCTCAGTTGCACACAGTGGGTGGTCGAAGTGGGAATCCAGCCCACACCCCTGCTTGTGTTGACACCATCCTCTGTGCACTGAGCTCTACAGGACCATACTGAAGTGCACTCAGGTGTACCTGCAGCAGCAGCTGAGGAGACGGGTAGGCTGCGGTCACAGTGGAGGCCACGGCAGGGCTAACTCTGTTCAGCTGTTGGATCTGCTTGCTCCAGACCTGGATCAGCCCCGAGCCGTCCCTCTCCACCCGAAACCCGCTGGCCCACGAACCATCCACGCAGAAGGGCAGCTCTGCTCGCTCTGTCAGCAGTCTGGAAGAACATGGAAGGAAGAGGAAGATTAGTCGGGCATTAACGTGATGGTATTAATGTGATGATATCTAATATCATGGGTGATGGATATCTTCCTTGTCTGTTAATGTGACAACGACTAGAGTGGCTGCGTACTTGAAAGGGCGCTTTGATAAGGCCTTGGTGACAGCACACACATGGTTAGTGACCTCCTGCCAGCCATCCAGGAAGACCAGTGAGATATTCTTGCAGAGCTGTAGGTACACAAGAACCTGGAGAGAAATGGAGACCGTACCAAAGAAACCCCTCATCATCATAGTTCAAACTTAAAGCTCAGCTCATACACCGTAAAGTGTACAGAAACGTGTGTATGTCAGGTATGTACAGTGCTTAAGAAAAAATTATCTATCTGTTACCTATCAACCTTCTGAAACACACAACTGAGTGGTAAAACTTCTACAAAAAGAGCATTTAAGATCAACTAATCGTCACTGTACAGCTAGTCTCAGGAGGGAAGAGATTCAAAGGAAACTGACCTCCTCGATGTCCAGATCCTCCATCCCCAATTTGGATTGTAGCGTCTCATCTGGTAAATGCACACCACGAGCATCTGTCCTGTTGGTAAGTAAACCAATAAGTCTGGTCAGAATGTTTACATGAAACCCAACACAGAATATCTCACCAGAGATGAATAAAGTTAGTAAATAAGAAAGTAACAGGGTTATCCATCAGAGGCCACAAACACGGTACACTAACCTGTAATCTGGCTCAGAGTCTGTCACTAAGAGAGTGACCACCTTCTTGGAATCACGGTTGAGACACTCCAAAAGAGGACTGAGGAAAGACCCCACCCCCATCTCCTCCCCTTCACTGTCTAGCATCTGCAGTGACAACAAAATAATACGGAGAAGGGCAAAGAGTGCAGCATGGACGCTACTAAAAGGCAGCCTACCTGAGGTCAGAATTACGACAACAAAGTCTCCATCATGTAGGCTGCCATCAAAGTTAATTTATTACAACTTAAAAAGTTGCTTACTTTCTTCACAGATATCACCACGTCCATGAAGTCGGTCAGACACAGCACCAGAACCACATGCTCCTCCTCCACCGAGCCCTTTCCATCATCTCCCTGATAAAGACAAAACAGTAAAGGTCCCACTGGAGAGATTAGAAAAAGGAAGATTATATAATAGAAATAATTAATACATGTAATGCAGCCAAAATATCACAATTAATTCAAATGTACAAAATGCATATCGCAGGGCCACAGAAGGACATACTCTACATGTGTAAAGAAAACATGCAGATGTGGACATGCACGTTACTAGCTGTGCACCCGCCAGAAGCTGCAGTTGTAGGAGCAATATGCACAGAAATTGTGTTACGAGAAGCGTGAGGCGACTACCTGAGGTAGATCTCTGGTCCAGGCGATGCTGCGTGGGAGCTGCTGACTCTCAATGCCAATTCTCCACTCAAAGGTAGCCAGGGTGTCCAGCAAGATGTCTGAGCCATCCTGTTGCAGAAGAGCTGCAGAAAAGCACACACAGGCTTATACATGAACAGACATATGCATCATTTCAGCCTATTGTCCTTGTTGTGGAAGTCATAACCTGGTCAAATGATGCCTTTAAGTGGTTCTTGTTGGTTCAGACATTGAAGCTTGTAAATACAAATTGTCATGCTTTTGGTTAGAGGACTGAAGCAAAAAGCTACTTCAAATTTGTGCCTAAAGATTGAATTGCTTTATCAGCCAGTAGCTGTGTATATTTCAATGGACTTGTTAAAATCCTGGTATATGAGTCTTTATTACATAATTTGTAGCAATACTTAGAGAGGCTAAACAGTACTCACAGATATCATCCAAAACTAGATGAATAAACACAATGCACTTTATTTAATTAGGATGCAAAAATAACACCAGAAAGCCCAAATAATAAATCACATTTTCCCCAATACATTTAATATACATTAAAAACTGACTGCCTTCCGGCAAGGTTTTTTGTACTTATCTGTCAACAACTTGTAACATTAACATAAAAAAATAAATGGAAACATACTAGCTGTGTTAATATTTCTTAACATTTTGATATTTATTATAATTAAAATATCGAATTTAAATTTAAATATTATCATATGTCAGATAATAATATAATAATATTTAAATAAAAAAATAGAATATATATATTTGGTGTATGTATGGTATTGTAATGTGTCCTATCCACAGTCGATGGAATGTAAATTTCCGACAGCACATGAAGGCAGCGTGGTGAGCCCGTGTACCTGGGTCTATGCAGACAGTCAGACACTTGAGGCAGTTCTCTGGCCTGAGACGCTTCAGGTTCTCCGCAGCCTCTCTCCTCCTCTGCTGCTCCTGTCTCCTCTCCTCCTTCTCCTGGGCTCTGGCAGCTCTCTGCCTCTCTCTCGCCTCCTTCCTCTCCCTGGCTGTCTGTCTGTCCGCCTCTATCTCCTCCTTGGTTCGGCGTTTTCTTGCAGGACTTGGTGTGCCACATCCATCTGGTCGCGGGGGAGACAAAGTAGAAGTTTGACATGACTCGCTTTCTTTGGCTGACGATGGGAGGGTTTTGCACTTATGGTCTGAACTCTGATACTCTATAAAGTCTGCGCTGACTGTTACTATTTGACTGCCCTCATCACGGTTTAAATCGGGCTTTGTCTCAGCGTCGCTTTCCTCAGAGTCAGATATTTCCCATGTTTTGGCTCTGCGCAACACAGACATTTCACATGTTTAAGACATCATCAAAAGCCTTCAAAAGTCCTTGAACACATTATTTATACTACACACGCTACTGTTAAATATTTAGAGTGGAACAGCAATGTTTGTTTCACCTCGACGGTGTCCGCTGATGGACAAAACGTAAAGAAAACGCGCTTCATATATTCCCGTTTTACCCCTAGAAACATTTACAAAGTAATGTTATTTCTACTGCACTTCGAATAATGCCAAAGTGTAGATTAGATGTCTTTAATTAGAACAGCAGAGGGCAGAGAGACACAGCAGCTGTCACTAGGTGGACTACAGACCAGCCACATCTATTGGTTTTATTGGATTATATCTCAGGACACCGATAAAACACTGATTTAATGGGTGGGATGGGATAATATAGGCTAGTTAAAAAATCATACTAAATCCTAAAGATGTTGCTGTACTTTGTGTCATTACACGTGGCAGCATATTAGAAACACGTTTTACCTAGTAACCTAGTCATATAAAAAATAAATACCATTATAATCAGGCTACATTCTTGCAAAAAAAACTAAACATTTAATTAGATATTTATTTTATTATTCTACTTTAATTTTTTCTTTAATGTTTACTATACAAAATTATGTAATATGGAGATAGAAATATCTTCCTCAATAAAGTTGCCTTGGTAAAAAAAAAAAAACAAAAAAAACACAAAAGGTAGTCAGTGCGGCTGCGATGTCGCTGCGTGCGCAGATTTCCAAACTACTCGCTGCGTCTTTACATAGGAAGAGATCGATCCATGTACTTTAAAGAGCTGCGGTCTGCGGATACGTTGTAGCGGACCTCAACGCCGCCTGCTAACGCTGTTACACTAGCCTGCTTATGTAAACAACACTGAAGGATGTGATTTGGAAGTTTTCTTTTATAGCCACTGTCCCTTTTGCTCACTATGACGCAGCCGGCGGAGAAAGGTACGTCTGACTATAGTTTTATTTTCCCAAAAATTACTTCAAATGTTGCATTGCCAGACGACCAGCCCTCTGTCTCGTAACTCTCAGTATAACGTACTTCCCTGAAAAACTGGGCCACTGAATGACCAACTCAGCATTTTATGCTTTAAGTGTTGCTAGAAGTGTTGATGTGACTAAATGGGAAGTTGCCAAAACAGTTAGCAGTAATGGTTTGCTATCTCATGAATGTATTTTCATTCGCTTTCATCATTTACCACCACTAAGCTAATTCTACAGTTCTTTCACACGAACCCAGTGGGGTCAACAGGAAATTAGTAATTGGACCAAGTTAAAGGAAATGTACAAAACCAGGGGTGGCATTAGCTGACAGATGTTATTAAAGTCCCCCTCCACTTGAATTTAACTCTTACTTTTTTTTGGGGGGGGGGGTAAAATCTCTAGATTATTCAAAGCAGAGTGTTGTTATGTCAGGAGGGACTCTCTAAATCTTTATGGTGAATTTATCTTTTCAAAAGCACTGTGTTAAAGCCAGTAATTGATAGGAGACATATTAAGATTTTCCATCAGAGTACTCACATATTTTATAGTTAGAATATATTCTGTAGATAAGAAATTCAGTTAAGGTTTTATATAAACTATAAATCAACATGCTGCTATTGCTATATGTGAAATACTGAAGTGTTCAGTGGTGTTGGTATCTCATGTTTTAGAGTAACTTTCATAGTGAAGTTAGACTGTTGATCCGTTCTTTACGTTATTTTTACAGTGTATTATCGCTTTGTGGTGCTGTTCTTCAACTGCCTGCTGACATTTGGCTCCTACTTCTGCTTTGACATCCCCAGTGTTTTGCAGGATCAGTTCCAAGGGGTAAGTAAGACGTGGCAGGAGGGCAGATGAGCTTAAAGATGCTATCAGCATCTAATGATTCCTCCACATTAACGTAACGTAATCCTTGTAGTTTGGTGTCAATATTCCAAAGTCTGTCCTCAGTTTGTGGCTAGTTAGATAATAACTTAAGTCCCCTCACCTGACAGAACCTGACATGTCCCAATGCAACAGTGATCAATGGGACAGTGGACTGTGTCGAGGGATTGGGGATGAGTCCTCAGCAGTACAATCTTCTTTATGCCATCTATGCTTGGACGTAAGTACACACACACACACACACACACACACTGACTCTACTGTTTTCTGATAAATGGCTTATCAGAAAACAGCTACAGTTGGTGCTGTTCTCTCCTATCAACAGGAATGCAGTAGTGGTGGTCCTGGCTGGGTTCTTGATTGACAAATTAGGAAATCGCTGTAAGTCTAGATACCTCTTATCTGCAAATCAAACAACTGACTTATGGAAACTCATGATAACTTGATTCCCCTTTCCTCCTCTCTGCAGTTGGAGTATTTCTGTTCTCTTTTCTGTGTGTTTTGGGCTCGTCGCTGTTTGCACTGGGTTCCCACTTCAAAGGAACTCCCTATCTGCTGCCACTTATGCTCACAGGCCGACTACTGTTTGGATCAGGCAATGGATCTCTGACCAGTAAGGCCACCTTACAAAAGTCATATACTCTTTGCAGTGTCAACTCAGAGGAATGTTTCTAAACCGCTCTCTCATTTACGTCCTCCTTAGTTGTTCAGAACCGCATCACAGCCTTCTGGTTCAAAGGGAAGGAGCTGGCCTTGGCTTTCGGTCTGACCCTGGCTTTCTCTCGCCTGGGTTCAGTCTTGAACTTCTTCCTCACCCAGAAGTTTGAAGAAAAATATGGCATGCAGTGGACACTCTGGGGTGGTAGGTGAAGAGGGGAGAGAAACCTCAAGGTTTATGGCATGACTGAAAGATAACAAAAAGTTATAAAAAGAAGGTTCAAGTAAGAGTATTTTTCTCAAGCTACATGGCACATGATGTTTTGTTTTCTAGGTGCTCTACTGTGTGTGCTGGGCTTTATATCCGCCATTATAGTCAGTGCCCTGGACAAGATCGGAATGAGGCAGCTGGGTCTTGATGGCGCCATCCAAGAGGAGTCCCGCAAAGTGGTATGAACAGTATCTTTTAATTATAACCTGTTTCCAACATCATTATAAAGTGCAAGGATGCTACAGATGGAGTATCTGACCACAGTTTATTTGGTTTAACTTCTTTATTCTGTAGTGTAGGTGTATACGTACATAATATGCCCTGAAGTGATTGTGTGGACTAAATTACTTGTTTCTGTGTCTGACTGTCTGTGTGTGTGTGTGTGTGTGTGTGTGTGTGTGTGAGTGTAGAGGATTCAGGATGTGAAGCTCCTGTCACTAAGATACTGGCTGCTGGTTCTCACCATCATGTTCTTCTACAACGGCATCTTCCCATTCATCGCAGATGCCAGGTAGCACTATCAACACAAAACACATGCATATTTCTCAGGTTTGAAACAGGTATTTGAAGGCCAGTATACAGTATTTCCTTTAGGATAAGAATGCTTTTAGCTGAAACTCCATTATTACAAATAATCTCAGAATGCAAATGGGTAGGAAACCACTGTATTTATTGACCCTAGTGCATAAAAACTTAATAATTTAGTTTTAACATACTGCTGTATTTTTCCTGTCCAGTAAGTTCATTCAGGATAAGTATAATGGCTACAGTCAGAAGGAGGCGGCCTACATCGCCGGGGCAGTTTATGACAGCTCACTGGTCCTCTCAGCCAGCGTGGGCATTCTCATAGTAAGTATCTGTAACCTAAACTGTTCAAAAGTCTGTCGTATGAAGCAATATAGAATAAGTAGGTAAGTTGGTATAACACGTGAACATTCTCTTGTGTTTGTTCCAGGATTATGTGGGTCTACGGGGTATTTTCGCAGTGGCCTGCGCCGTCCTCACACTGCCTGTGTTTGGACTCCTGGCCTTCACCTTTGTCCCTCCTCTCATCTCCACCATATGGCTGGGAGTCACTTACTCCTTTGCTGCTGTGAGTTTAGGTCCTTTTTAATTTCGAACACCTATTGTCTCTCAGGTAAATCATTTTTTATTGGCTTTAGTCCTTAAGAAATTATCGAGGACTCTAGTGGCAGATATATTGTTGTCACAGGTGTTTTTGGTCAACAGGCGATACTTTTAGCTAATTGTTATTTTCCTAATTATGATGATCCCCAGTTTCTAATTGATATTTGTCTTATTCTTTCTCAGTGTAATATTCCAATATTTTGTTGGCGATTTTAATTGTGTCCTGAATTCAAATTTCAATCGATCATCTATGGAAAAACTACTCAATAGTCAGTAAATTGTTAGCCTTGCAGATGAAAGAATTTGTGGAGAGGACAATACTTAAGATTAAAGGAGTAAATGGACAAATTACTATGGACCCTCTTCAGATTAATAATATATTCAAGGCATATTACACTGATCTATACAAATGAATTTCACAACCATACGAGTCTCTGTGTGCCTCATATTTCGGAAAAGCATGTGTCTTAATTTAAACTATCTGTGCTGTATTCCAGGCAAGCATGTGGCCGTCTATTCCTCTCGTGGTACCTCAGGCGACTCTGGGAACAGCCATGGGTCTGGCCACCTCTGTACAGATGGTTGGGATTGGGGTGTCTAATCTGGTTGTTGGGCAGATTCTGGGGACTAAATCCAGGTAGCAAATACTTCAGATCAGGATCTCATTGCAGTGCACCAATGGTCCATGCTGTATGTTAGATCTTTACTTACCTGCCATGTTTTCTCCACTTCCTGACCAGCGAAACTAAAATTCCATTGTGGCGTTGGCAGAGGATGATGATCTTCATGTTGGCCAACACCATCAGCTGCATCGTCACCTCAGTGCTGCTCAACATTGTCGACCATAGACAGGTCAGACACCTCACAGATTGCCTGTTTACATATCTTTATTTATATATATTTAATATATATATGCTCTGTGTGTCTGTTGACAGCTGATTTTAGCAGAGCATACAGTGTGTTCAGTTAATATTTGTTTTTCTGCAGGGCGGGGTGCTGAACAAGACAACCAAGAGGTCAGAGCAGGCAGAGAGAGACTCAGAAAGAGAGCCGCTCAACCAGGGAGAGGAAGAGCAAAATGAGGGTGAGGAGGACAAGGCGGTCAGATCTCGTCCTATCAACTCCTAAGCTTTGTTTCCTCAAGTTTGAACATTTCTCTCTCTCTTTTTAAATGTGCCAGTTTTTAATTTGAACTTGTTTTATTGCACACCTCACTGAAACATTACTATAGACATTTGTCTATAGTTGCTACAGCAGATAATTGAGCAGTTTTAATGAATCAGAATATATCCCTGTTAAAACCAGGTATTGCAGGTTTTTCAGTAGTACGGGTAAAAAGAAAAAAATACACAAAACATCACACTATCTCTTTAACTTTTTAAATTTTTGTTTTTTGTTTATTTGAGCTGAAACACATTCACATCATATCATCACTCAGCTATCAGCTGTACTGCCAAAACTGACTGTGTGAAACTTACTGAGGTCACTAAATCATTTTAATGTCATTACAAAAATCTGTTTTTCATTATTTTCTTTCTAATGAAAAAGAGAAATATTTTTACCTCTTATCTGTATGTTCATGTTTTAGAGTTTTAACTATGTATGACATGTGTTGGAGAAGGAAATTTTGATCTATTTTGCATTGCCAAAACAGCAAAAATAAAATGCTGTTTTCCTTTTCTGTCAGTGTGATCTTTGCTGCATGTAAAAGAAAAAAACCCAACAACAACAAAAAACTGCCCTGCAGGTGTTTGTAATCTCTGTTTTGATTCACTCTCAATGCTCTCTTAGTGTAATTTTCAGCGAAAAACCCACTGTACACTGTCTGCTCAACATCAAACAGAAGACAGACACAGTTTGTGACTAGCGCTTGCTGGTGAACATAGTGGAGCATTTAGCAGCTGAACAGCCAGATATTCGAAAAAATCGGTTATTGCAGGTTTAAATGTCAAAGCAGGCAAGGTACTACAATGTCAATATTTTTTCAATTAATAACAACTGTAATACAATCTTCAATTCTTCTTCAACAAGTCTTCAATGTAATTCATAATTTTAACATTTGTCAAATCAATACTTGAACTGTAAATGTAGAGTACAATCTTAACATGTAATACAAGGTTGACCTGCATAACCAGTGCTATTTCCTTCTAAATACTCAGCACAGCATGTTTAGCATATTATAGACAGTAGGTGGAGCTCTTTACACATTTGTTTGCAATGGATAAACTACCGTATGTAGTAAGCATGGAGTCCATCATTGTGTGTTTGTCTCAATGGCTTTTTCTACACTTACTTCAACCTATATTAGTTACTTGAATTCTTAGTGACTAGATATCAGAAACCTTTTTGTAAGCCAGTGTGGGGATATTTCGGGGAGGTAGTCATGATAACAGTACTTCACATCACATGCATCATATTGTCAACAACTGCAAGGCTACATTTAAATAGCTACAGACAAATATGGCAGCACCACAAGTAAGTGTAACATGTTTTAGGTGTATATACTTAAGTTTTTGTTATACCTTTAAGCCTATTCCTCTGTAATATAATGAAATGTTATCACAGTGGTGACTTGTGAAGTAATGAAGAATAGTCTGTGTGGAATGGCCTGTATTTGTGCCAATTTCTATTGCAGTCATTTTACCAGCACCATTAATTTAAGTGCTATCTTTCTTTATTTCTGAAAATAAAAAACATCAGTTGCTACTAAGTAAAATGCAGGAGCACATACTCATCCTCTAAAATTATACTGATTTTGAAAAACAGGCACACCATTTAATGTTGATGAGTCTAGCTTTAACAAGTTTCTAGCAAGTTTTATTTGTCACTTCTCACAGGTGAAAAAGTGCATTTTCATTTGAGCAAGAAAGGTTTGTTGATGAGATCGGTGTATTTTTACAGAAAAATTTTACCTGCTAGAACTGGTGCTTTCAATCAACTTCTGCCCATTTTCACATATAATCAACATACTGTAAACTCTGAATAGTTTTTAAATTGAAAATTGAATTAAATAAAATTCAATCAAATGTAAATTAGGGAGTGCCTAAACTGATCTAGACAGCCTTGTCTGACCTTGAGTAACGCTGCAGTCCTCAAATACTTTAGTACAACTATTATTATAAAGATCCAAGTTCAGGGTGCCAACCTCCTGTCTCTGTCTCTGTGCCAGGTTAAATGTGGAGAGTCTCCTGTTCTAAAGCTAAGCATTCAAAGTCTGCAGTCCATGCCAAATCACACAGTCGATTACTGAGAAAAAATAATCACATGTACAATATTTGCAGTTGGAGTGTTATGAAAATTCATTGTTTTGTGTCCTGCTGGTCCTTGTATTCAGTCATAATCCAACCAAAGATCAGACAGAAAATGCCTGACTTGTACAGACATGGTTGACACTGGAGATTTAAATAATATGATCTGAACTGCATACATAACTGGATGAAACAATACAGGGCTGCAGCTCATAATCTTCTTAAAAGAGTGCTCTAGTCGCTAGATTACTAGAAGGATGCACCTCATGTGATGACAAGTCACTGGAATGGAGGTTAGACGGTTACCTGGTAGAGACTTCCTTGAGCTCAGATCCTCTGTTTACCATGAAGATAAGCACTAAAAATATACCTTAGTTAATCTTCTTAAGAGGTGTGTGGTAGGAGTTAGTCTTTGACTGCCAGACAGACAACGCACACGCTGAGTCAGTCACAAAGTCTTAGAGAGCAACTTAATACCTGACTTTAACAGCTTGAGGTTTGCTTTATGGTTTCTCAATTGGAGTCAATCTGCAGCCTGAACTGTTTGGCTGACAGCCTCGACGGCACAAGGATGTCAGGCCTTCTCAACCTCAGCAGCCTGGGCAAGATCTGCGGCTCCAGTCACAGCAATGAAATGGTCGTTTTGGACCGGGTCAAGAGGAAGAACTCTGTCAGGCGCATGTCAATTATTGAAGATGGTGAAATTGCGGAGGTTCTCTACCTTATTCCCAAACAGTCCATGATGGAGCAGCTGCCTTTCCTCAACCCCAACGACTACATCTTGTGTGAAAAGCTGGCCAGTATACCCGCAGAGATGTCAGGTAATAAATTGTTTACTTCCTTGATATCTTTCAGGTGATAAGTTGTTATATCAATGACTTGTCATTACACTCTATAATTTGGCTGTAAAATGTTTTGTAGATGCTCCATATGACAAAAACATTGATTTCCAACAGGGAACAGGCTGAATAATGATTTTTCTTATATTTCATGAAGAGACAACCTGCAAAATCCTGTATCTTTACCAAACTAATTCTGTGTTGTGATAAAGGCTCTGCTTTGTTTTTCTTTAAAATAATTGTATGTACTAACCAGAAATCAAGCTATTAGACAAAGCATAATATTGCACACAGTAATATTATGTCTGCTAGTCAAATGGCTTTGCTATTCATCACCACAATTCTTAATTTCTGAGCTCAAGTAAATATTGAAGGTTTTTGGTCAGTCAGGCTACATGAGTACTACTGGTGCCCTGACATGTGAGTAATCCATGACTCTGCTGTCACTATCCAGACAAGCTAACTCATCTAGACTTGATTCAACCCTTTGACACTGTCTCAACTAACTCTGCTGCCTCTACACAAACATAAATACTTTGCATTTGCATCCAAAACACAATTTGCCTCTGTTAAATCAAAGTCCATGATGTATTTGGCAGACATGACACACCATTTCCCTCCCTTTTTATAATAAACTGGCACTTTTAGTCACACTTGTGGTCAATATTGTGCTTCATTTATAAGGTTAAATGAGATCAAGGCTGACAACTGAATTGTTGTCATTAAGCATTTAGACTATGCAGACTAAAGATGCATATATGTGTATTAGGACACCACGCACATATATTCAGCTTGCTAGTTCTAAAAAAAGAGGCGTCGCAAAGCGCTAGAAAGTGAGTTCTGAAAGCCAGAAATATCTGCAGCAGGTGATGTAATCACTGAGTCTGTACTGAACAACACTCCCATCATAGATACACAAATATTATTGCAATTTTATTCATAGGAACAGAGCAAATCTGTATTCAATATTTTTAAATACATTGTCAATGAGCTGGTTATTGTAGGTGAATGTCATCAACATATGTGAAGGAATTTAAAACTAATGAAGCTTGACAAGTGTTTTATTTCAAAATAGTACATAACTATATCAGCAAAAAAAAAAAAAAAAAAATCTGGGAAACCAATATGTTTCAGCAATGCATGTCCTAATTGCTTCCAGATTTAAATATTCTCTTGTTCAGCATGGTTGAGGTCATGATTCAGAAGCACAAGAGCACTTAATGCCACTCCTACTGTCCTCTTTGAGAACATACACACACACACACACACACACACACACACACACACACACACACAGACTCCTGCCTTCTGTGCTTTGGACCACCCCCTTCTCCCTTGGACCAGCAGTCCAGTGAGTTCCTCTCCTCACTCTGATCTGCTGCAGTGAGCGCTCTCACAGACCTGTAGAGACCAACTGTCATGAAAGAAAAAGGTAGACATTTTTAAGAGTGTTTCTGCAAGTGTGTGTGTGTGTGTGTGTGTGTTAGAGGATGAGAAAGAAAGTTCTGCTTGTGCGTGTTGTTTTATGTTTGTTTTATCTTTTCATACTTGTTAGCAACTTGTTATCAAGTGAACCGTCAAAAAGTCTCAGAGCTTCGTCCATGATTACATTTTCGTTCAAGAAAACTTTATTACTTCACACATTTGTATATTTAAAATTGTCTATTGTGTTTGTATTTGCAATCTTTTTGGCTTTCTACATCAGGTGGCATTTGATTGTTTTAAAAGTCAAAACAAATCTTTCTCAAGACTTTTCTTAACTGCTCCTGCAAATAGTGTTAGAATATTATTGTGTTATACATTGTGTTATACTGAACAAGTATATCTTGTTTAAACTACATGCTATTTGTAATTTGGTTGGTTGATATTTGGCTATGTAAAAGCTCTGGTATGTGAATTGTGCAAACAAAAGGACATTATTTTATGCTATACTTTTTTATGTTTTTGATCTGTTAAGATTCTCAAACTGTTCCCAAATCTAGAAACTGAATTTGGAGATAAAACTTTGGTTGCCAAGTGGGGAAAAGTGCAAACACAGCTGTTGCAGCTAATCGTAGAGCATCATGGTTGGGTAAGACCAACATGTGATTTTAGCAATACCTCTGAATGTAAGCAGTGTTTCGTTGCAATTATTCTATTTTGTAGCAACTGGGAAAACAATATTCTATTGAGAGTAAAGCACTGTAGTGACTCTTTACTCAGTCAGAGTGAAGTTATTTTCACTTGTACAACAGTAATAAGTGACATCACTCATTTCACTAAACTAGTTTCTGTTGAGATAAAAGCCTCCTGCTGTTCTGATACTGTAGTGCGTCCTCAAGAAACTCCTGAAATTGCTTCATTGAAACTGAGTGGAAGTAGTTTGTTTGAGCTTTTACATTTATTTTACATCTCCCAGTTACTGAGCTTTAAGTAGTGTTAGTAATTCTGAATCAAAGCATGTACACATGCCCTAGTTAGCCTGGGAGCTATTCCAACAGTTATAAAATCCAGTCAGGTGCTTTCCAAATAGGAAATGAGAAGCTATGCAGGATTATTTATAGTGAATGAAAAAGAGCCAGACATTTTCACTGATATTCCATTATGTTCCTGGCAATCTGGGTGTTCCTCCCGGTGTATGATGACCTCCTTGCTGTGAAATTATGTTTTTTTACTAAAATGCCTTGTACCCAGAAAACATTCAAGGCCGCTAAAAGCTCTAACTCTCATTCGTTTACCTCTTCTTCTTTACCATGCCTTAAATTACTAACAATGACACCATCCAATAAACTGGCGTAACTGGCCATTGTGGGTTGTGTGATTAGCTGTCCGTCTCAGGTTTCTCCCCATTTGCTGTCTTTCTAAATCTACCATTTGCTAATACTTGACACGTATCAACTTCACATTCTGGGATCCGAGATCAAGAAAGAGTGGAAGACATTTTGCACTCTTGAAATATTTGCATCTGAGGACTCCATACATCAGTTTTACCATTTACACAAGAGCAAAAACTAGAAGCATACAAATGGTATACTTTACATACAGGATAATACCACACACATACTGTATTGCACTGTATATTGTTTTATTGCATATACATAATACAATATAGTATAGCCTGTTCTTCTCCAGTCAGTCCACAACAAAACAAAACTTTCAAACATTTCTAAACTGTCGCAGTACTTCTCTGCATGTTCCCATGACAAATGGCTTGCATGTATTTGTATTGGCATCACAGCTCTGTCATTAACAAATATCTGAGGCGTTCTAGGACAAAGGCCAGTTTGGCTGCGTTTCCAGTCATTGTTGGCGTGCCATGGCCAAAAGGATGGGTTACATTCCCACTAGGCTTTTGTTAAGTTTGGCAGAAATAACACTTATTTCCGCAAGATTTGTTTCTTTTTTTATCTGATAGCGCAGATTAAAATCACACAATGTCCTTCTACTGCTCTTGTATGGATAGAAATAATCTCAAAATTTCAACATAAAATTTGCAAAGGATGACTGTAATCAAAGCCTTCCCCTCTCAGTATGACCCAAACTGCTTTTTTGCTTGTATGAAAAGTTACAGTAAAATTTGTATTGTTTGTTGCTTGCAAAAATCACATGCCTGTTCTAAAGCTGTAGTTGTTGTTTGCATGTTTATTAGATTTCTCACTTTTTAGACTTCATTACACTGCTCCAGGATGTTAGGTTGTGGATTACTAGTCTTTGTACTGCAAGATGAACACTTTTCCATCACTAATGCAGTCTGCATTACAGCCGCTGGCCTATAGTGCAAGTCTATAATCACCACATCACTGCATAATGTACACACTGGTTTGACTTGTGTCTTCAGAACTTTACAATCAGTTACAGTGAACTTTACATTAACCTTTGGGAAGCATGGTCTCTCAATCTAGTTTGTTACATGCTTGTTACCATAGTGACAAATCTCTCCTGTAGTGGGGCAGAGTTGGGGCCACATACCAATGGTGCTTGACTCAATTTTCTCAGTATTCACGAGGCTGAGTTGGAAAGTTGGGAGTCAGTTGGAAGTGTGTGGAAATCTTTCTGTTTGGACTAAATAAGTTTAGACACAACTCACCCATGTTAGTGCAGCTGAGATTATCTGAGGTTTATTTCCAGTGTAGCTGTTATTTGGTTAATAGGTAAATTTGTTATGACTTCTTCTGTGACCAACTGTATATGAAAAAGGAAAAGATGAAGCTCATGTGTCTGTTTATCTATTTGTATGCTGTGTGTCCGCACACTGTGAGACGGCGCTCTCTCAACGCGCCACATTCTTTCCTCTCTCTCCTCTGCTAATCACATTCAAGACCTTTCAAGTGGGCTGTGATTAGATTGTACAGGCATCCACTGCTTCTGCTGCCATATAAACATGAAAGAGATAGAAGGAGAACAAACGAGGTTGAGCTTTCTTGCTACAGTATGAGACAAGTTGTAGAATACTCTTTACTAATATTGCTGCAAGATCAAACTTTTAAAACTCTCTGTCTGTCTTTGTGAGGTACTCCACAGATTACTGTGTGTACTCTAAGCATATATATGTGTGTTTCTGTGCCAAAGCAAAGCGTGTCTATGCATTACATTCAGTTATGTAAGCACTGACAGGACAATTCTGAAGGACTATTGTCTTGTAATGAACTGCTCAGGCAGAAAAGGATAAACGTTATGGATGAGAGAGACCTTTCCACTGGGAGGACTGTAAATGCAGCTGATCTTGGCTTTACACGATGAACATGTTTTTAGCCATGCTAGCATTATGGCTGTAGGGCTGGATTGCCATGAATTTTTGTACAAACATCATTGATCATTCCCAGTGACTTTGGTGATCCACTGACTTTTGTTTTTGTAGCACAACCAGATCAGTTTTCACTTCTTCAGTGAAATATCTCAGCATCTACTGGATTGGCACAGAATTTTGTACAGACATTTAGCTCCCAGATAATGTAGAGTAATGACTTTGGTGATCCCCCAACATTTCCTCATCTTGACAACTATTGGATGGATTGCCATAACATTTTGTATATATGTTTATGTTCCCCTCAGGATGTAATGTAACAACTTTGGTGATCCCTTCACTTTCCATATAGTCAGCCAGTCAGTATTTGAATTTGTCCAATACTTTGTGACCAAATACCATTCTCATCAGCCTAGTCTGTACTTTGTGTTTATTCCTAATTAACAGATGGTAGCATGCTAACACACACAACTAAGTTTAGTGTGATGTGTAATGTTTAAGTAATGTTTACCATGTTTAACATGGTTAACATGGTAAAAAATTGCTGCTAAACAGCAGCATGTCAGCATTGTCATTGTGAGCATGCTAGCATGCTGATGTTAGCATTTAGCATTAGCTCAAAGCACCACTGTGCCTAAGTACAGCCTCACAGAGCCACTAGTCTTGTTTTTCCACATTTATTGTCACAAACAGACCACTTTGCTAAATCGACCTGAACTTTTAACTTTTCGATTTCCATGATAAAACATTAAAACTGGCAGATATATAGGCCCATAATACCTTCTGGATACAAACATGAGAGTGTAGAAGTTACTTGCAAACAATAGCATGAGGTAACATATGACTGTAACTTCATTAAAGCCAAATAAACTGAGTTTTTTAATGGAATTCTACAAGAGGGAAAAAGGATTATAGTTTAAAGACCAATGTCCCTTAATTTGGCTTTTTCAGGCACTTTAAAATGACATTTTATATGACATGCTGATGTCATTTATTCCACCCTCCCCTGTAGTGCTACATGCTCAGGATAGCTGCCACCAGTGTCCTCCAGCGGGGAAGCGGGACATCCAGTGCTTCAGATGTGGGGAGCCATGCAAGGGAGAGGTGCTGCGAGTCCAGAACAGCCACTTCCACATAAAGTGCTTTACCTGCAAAGGTGAGTACCATCCATATGTTGATGTGAGCAGATACAGGTGCACATGTGGAGTGTCCTGCAATCACGCTTCAGTCAGAATAGACTTATATGTTATCAGGCAAGCTCAATGGTGGACTCCCTGTAGGAGTTCTGTGTCTAAATTTGGTCATTTGGGAAACTTGAAATGAACAGAATTCCTCATGTGCAGTGGAGATGAATTGGTAGCTGTCTTGAACATTTTAGGATAATATTTCTGACTTCTGCTCCAATTCAATTCTTGAAAGGCTGCTCTGTAACGTGAATGTCATCAGAGGCCTAATAAAGCATTCGTCTACTGGCAGTTTTTTATTGAGACTGGACTGTGGTGGGGTTTGATATTAAATTAGGAATTTAAACTCTGAAATTTGTGTTGAGTGAGTGTTGCTTTTCCAGTGTTGACTTAGTTAAATGAAAACAATTTTACATGCAAGCGGTAACCTTATTTTCAGTGGGTCACTTTTAAATTGGGCATAATTTGCTGGTCATTCATTGGTCAAATTCAGTTCATTACAAAATATTCTATATCTACAATGGGCTGTTGTGAGAACCTCCTGGGTTGTGAGACAGTCATTCACCGGAGTTACTCTGTTTGGTGGAAAACATATTTCCTCAGCAGGCTTTTGTCCCCACTAATCAAAACTGACAAGCTTCTCGTGTTGTTGCCCTTTCATCGCGATGTGATGGTGTTTACAGCGCAGAGGAAACAAAGAGACTTTCAGAGCACGGAGGCCTGCAGTATTTTCACAGTGGGAAGACCTGGAGATCGAAGGGGTCTGTGGGCTTCACTGAATCACAATTTGCCTCAAAGTGTTTTGAATGGGAAGAAATCTGAATTAAAATAAGCCATAGGGAATATTACCGAAGATTTGTTGACTACTTTTTATGTTTTAGTGATCCATAAAGTTTTATCAAGTTTAGAATTAGTATAAACGCAGCTAACAATCTAAGGCACTCTTTATGCGTTTATGTACATCATAAGATAAGTAAAGATTCATCTGGTTTTCATTAAAGTTATTTGTATATCATTTCTATGAAACAATCTGTGGGATCAGAGGAATGAAGACACATGTTTTTGCCTGTTTTATTCAGAAATATAGATGTTTTTAAATAAAACCCATGTACATTGTGAGTGAGTTGCAGTAGTAGGACAGGAATAGAGCAGCATAAATCTGTCCTTGGCATCTCAGCGCACTCTGTTGTGGCACGTTAAGAGGGACAGTGTTGGAAATGGATTGGGGGTATCACATGGCTCCGAACAAGCTGAGGGAAAACACTACATCTCTGTCAGTAACTTGTCACTGGGCTTATCAGCAAACACACACACACACACACACACACACACACACACACACACACACACACAAATGCAAGCAAACACATAAACATGCCAGAAACTCTGGCAGAATCATAAGGTCAGATAGCCCAAATAGCATTACCTCATCCCTTTGATAGATTACGTAGTTGCTAACAGCCTGAAAAAGGTAACAGTTTAAACTGTAAATTCATAGTTACTGACCAAAATACAAAACAAATAAAAAATCTGTTTCTAAAAATGTATACAGGAGAATAAAGAAAACCAAAAAAAATAAATAAATGTAAGGCAAAAGGCAAAGAAAAAGATGGATTTTAGAATCAGTTCTGGCTATTATAGAGTCAAAAGATTAGTCAGTACAAATAAGGCAACTTGTATTTAGTGTAAAACAGATATGAGAGCAGGGTTGTTGAATGAGGCAGCAGAACAGCCGTGTGATACCTACGTTTTGAAAAATCTTTTTAGAGCAGAATGGAAATGTTTAAGTGAAGTTTAGTAAATTGCCATGTGTTTGTTTTGTTAAAGCTGCATTAATTGAGATCTTTGGCTTCTTGGCCAGGAACAAGCTGAAAACACAACACACATATTATCACCTTATAAAGTTACGATAAACAAATTTAACCAAATGTGGTCAAGTCTCCACCAACTCAACTCTCTTAAGCTGCTAAGCATTTAGCATCTCCTCACCAGCTGTATTAGCTCACTAGCTGGTGGCTAACATTGTCTGTCTGCCAGGCATAGTGTACAGTGGGTCTATGAGAGCTGTTTTGATGAAAACAGCTACGACTGAAAACTAGGTTGATGAGTGGAGTCATGGGCCAGAAAACCAAAACAATGCACTGAAAGAAACTAAAAGTCGCCATAGAACTGCAGAGTTGGGTGACAATTCCGTATGGGTTCATCACTACAAGTGACACCTATCACATTACACATAGTGCATTGATCCAAACATAATGTAAAAGTATTGATTATTGCAGCTTTAATGTTTTCCGTTATCAAACTGTGTCATCTCTTTCTCCCCTGTGTGTGTGTGTGTTTGCAGTATGTGGCTGTGACTTGGCTCAGAGTGGCTTCTTCATGAAGAATGGTGACTACCTCTGCCCGCTGGACTTCCAGAGGCTTCACGGCACGCTCTGCAACAGCTGTGGGGAATTTGTGGAGGGAGAGGTGGTCACAGTCTTGGGGAAGAACTACCACCCAGCCTGCTTTGTGTGCAGCATTTGCAAGTATTTGAGAGTTTTTGTTATGCAAACACGTCTGTAACTAATTCTTCAAAGAATGGTGTGGTATACTTCTGTCTCTTTCTGTGTCTCTCAGACAGCACTTTCCTGCTGGGGATTGTGTCACCTTCAGTGGAAAAGACTGCCTCTGTCAGCACTGTATTCGGCCCGTGTCTCCTACTCCTAACAACATCAGCTATCCCAGTAGTAAGTGCATTTTTGTAGATTACTCTCCAAGCAAGGACATTTGATCCAATGTTAATATAAAAAAATATGTATTAATGAAGCTTTAAAGTAGATCAAAGAATTTGATCCCATGCAGACATAATCAGACAGTGGATTACGCACTGAGCATTGGCCAGCTGCGGCTCCTATGTCTGCCTGTTTATTTAGTTTATCCAGTGCTTAAGAGTCATTCAAGGTCAGTACCACATCTGTCAGCCACCTTCATCATAGGGAGAGCAAATCTTTACACTTCTCTGGAGGTGACGCATCTGATTATACATGTGTATTTAGAGTCCTCGTGTCATTTTTGAACATCCACGAGAGATCTGCATGTCGTCCGGACAAAGACACAAACTCTGCAGGACCTGACAACCATCGTGTTCAACTTTCATCCAGAAGATTACTTGTAATGTCTGGAGAGTCCTCCTCACGTCCAAACTCTGTCACCTTTATCAGGAATACAGGCGAAACAGTTTCCCTAATCCCAGTCTAAGCTCCTCCTGGTGCACTGGATGTCTTTTTACCTTACAAATTTGGTCATCCTCCTGGAGTCCTGCCAGTGATAATGACTCAGTACAGACGAAGAGATACAGCAGAACTCAACTCTCCTCCTCAACATGACCTTATCCCACTAACAACTATAGATAGAACAGGGGCCAATAGAGGATCCAGACTCACAAAGCCTCTGGATTAAGAGGATCTTTCGTAGGACTGTACAGAAAATCTGCAGGAAACAGCACAGCTACTCAAATAGTTCCATAATGTCAGATTTAAGTTTTCAGTTTATACATGTACAGTATATCCAGAAACAATCAATAAGAACGGAGGTACTGGAACTTATGTATCACCATGAATTAAAAAACGTAACTTAAAAAAAGGCAAGAGCCTGTTGGGATGTCCAGTGTTTACTCTTAATGAATATGTATGTGTGTGTGTTTTCAGACTGCTCTGGCTGTGGTAGAGACATCAAGAATGGCCAGGCTCTTTTAGCCCTGGGTGGCCAGTGGCACCTGGGCTGCTTCAAGTGTAAAGCCTGCAGGAAAGTGCTGAGTGGAGAATATATCAGCAAGTAAAT
This sequence comes from Siniperca chuatsi, assembly GCF_020085105.1. Classification (NCBI taxonomy): domain Eukaryota; kingdom Metazoa; phylum Chordata; class Actinopteri; order Centrarchiformes; family Sinipercidae; genus Siniperca; species Siniperca chuatsi. The sequence continues at coordinate 14,615,238 of NC_058061.1, forward strand.
ACAAATCTTTCATTCATACCTTCTCTTATTCATGATTCTTTCTCCACCTCCCCTCAATTGAGTGTATCTTTCCTAACAAGAAAGGTTAGAATAAATAATGTTAGCATCCATCACAACTAATACGCAGATAAGAACATGTGTTAATATTAAGTGTCTTTATCTTTCAGGGATGGTGTTCCCTATTGTGAGCGGGACTACCAGATTCACTTTGGGGTACAATGTGAAGCATGTCAGAAGTTTATCACAGGAAAAGTCCTAGAGGTGAGAAATGTTTACTCTCAGTGAAGATAAAGCTCCTGATTTTATCTATATTTTGTGACATTCCTTTTCTCAAAAGTCCTTTTTTTCTCAAGGGCTATTAATATGACTTGACCTGAACAGTATATAAATAAACTAGAAACTTTTTCAGTCTTCTGTCTGTGAGTGGAAATGTGCTAGCTTGCCGGTCTCCACATCCAAAAAGGTTGAGAACACCTGGCCTACAGTATTATATGTTCATTTTTCTCCTTGGTAATAAGGCCTAACCCTGATACTTTTGCCCTTCTTATTATCTGCTACAGGCAGGGGACAAACATTATCACCCCACCTGTGCAAGATGCAGCCGATGTGACAAAATGTTCACAGAAGGTGAAGAAATGTATCTGCAAGGTCAGTTTGAGAAAGTAACTATATGGATATACATGGATCCATGGTGAGGATATGGATTTGGGCTTGGATGAATGCATACATTGAAAGTGTTTGAATACAACTGTTTTCTGTTCAAACTGTGTGTAAACTGTGCATTTCTTTTGCCATTGTGTCGTTTTTTTTGCCATAATGTCTGCAGTGGGTAACTGTCCCTGCCTTCACAGGATCAACAGTTTGGCATCCAGACTGCAGAGACAGCAGGAGAACTGAGGACAGTTACATGGTAAGATCTATGTCATGCAATTTAATATGTGTTAGAGGCAGTATTCTGGCACATGCAAATACAGATTTGTAACAAGGCATGACATGACACAATATTATATATATATAACTACTCAAAATAAGCGGTTAATATCCAGTTGGTGTAATTGCTGTTACAGGGAGGATGTGAGTGTGATATCTGTGTAAATTGCTGTCCTACATATGATTACCTCAACACTGTCATTCCATTACACATTCTCTTCCTTCCCAGGTCAGCAGACCAAAAACTCCTTGTCTTGATTTCTTTTTCCCCTCACGTGCACTGAAGGTTAATATTGTGAGCGGGCCTGCCTGCCGTTTGCACTGATGGTTTTCTAGAGTGAGCGGGCTGTAATCTCACGTCTTGAGATTAACCGCACTCGCTTGTTTCACGTGCTACATGAACTCTTTGCTCACCAGGCTGGCCAATTAGATCTTGCGTGCTAATTCAAGGAAGCAAAAAGAAGACATTTTTGATACATAAAATAAGATTCCTTCTTATAATTTTTGCTCTGAAGAATACTTTAGAGGAGCTTTTAATTTGCAAAGCACATGCACAGTATGTATTAAGTGCAATAATTATTACAGTTTATACATAACCTTTTAAAAACAAGTTAGCCGTAGCATATGACATTTCAGTGCTGACCGTGCTGCATGCTTGGCTGTGTTATTTTCCTGTCATCTACTACTACCTGCACAATTTAATATACACCGATGTGTTCTTTTACTATTAAGTATTACAGTTTTTTCCTTACTTGATGTAAGTACTAAGCAAAATAAAAGTCTGGCTGATATCATTGTTAGGTAACAAAAAATAGGTAGAAAACAGTGTTTTTTTCTTGAACTAATTACAATACGGAACACTGCACATAAACTGCATGATGCCAGGCCCATACTGCACACTGCTGCATTATGAGTCCTAGTGATTGCGTTTACCCACATGAGACCAGATGTGAGGACCAAGTTGTGTGTGTGGTTGAAGAGACATTGAGAGAAAACAATGGAAGCTGTCTACCCACACCTGAGCTGAAGCAGAAAGTGATGTTTCTAAGCATCCTATGAGTCAAACTAACACAGCAGTTTTTTTCCTCCTTAGCCCACTAGATCCTCATCCGAAAGCTCCTGTTCCAGGCCGGGCTCATGCACTCCAGGGAGTCCTGGTCGGACTATCTGCGTAAGTTCTGGCGACAACATCTGCTTAACATCTTCGGTGAATTGTGAGCCGTGGGTTGATTTACATTTCATTTATCCTTTATTTATACAGGGGAGCCGCATGGACAAAGTGTCTCTCTTGCAAGATGTTTCCTTTTGACAATGAAGATGAACATTTAGGAAAATAGCCAATGTGAAAAACATTAGCCTTAAAATCAATTGCATTTTTTCTTTGAAAGCATTTGATCGGAACCAGTTTCATCTTGCTTGTGAGAGAAAAATGGGATTTCAATTGTGGTTGAATGATGAAGTTGAAGTTGATGAAATTTTCTCAATTTCATTATTAATATGCTAATATAAAATCAGCTACATATTGAACAGGAATTTAGATAATCAATTTGAATGTGTTGGCAATTCAGATTGTATTTTATAAAAACAACCCGGTGCTTTCAGTGTCCTTTTGTTTCCTCCACCCAGTCTCTTATGATCCATACCCTGTTGGTTTATTGTGTGGAATAAACTTTACCCCCATCAAACACCTCAAAATATGAGCCAAAAACTATTTACCTTTTTTATACTTGAAAGCCTGAGAAATAATTTTAGTGAAACAGAAACAGATCACAGATTATCGTGTTAATCTGTTCACTTCATGTGCCAAACTCACACCATCGCGGTGTTGTGGGATTAAAGTTTCATTCCTCCATGAAGTGATGTATTAAGCAACCTTTGACCTTTCACCTGACCTAACCCATAGTGTCTGCTCATTCTATCTTCCATCCTCTGTGTCCTCCCCTCTCCTCCCTGTCCTGGTCCCAGGCAAAAGTAGATAATGAGATCATTGATTACCGAGAATTAGCAGCAATTCCCAGAGTCAAGGCTATATATGATATAGAGCATCCTGATATGATGTCTTATAAGTCTGTGAACGACAACTCTTCTGCTTTGGACAACAAAGGCAACAGACAGAACAGGCAAATCCCTACAGAGGTAACTTCATTCAATGCTCCAAGATATATCCAGTGACATGTTTGTGTGTCATTGTTTTGGTGTTTTTTCTTGGTTTGATTTATGAGACAAACCAAGTGAGGCCTTGTTTTGTTGCTCTGATATTTGACTGTGTTTGGCCCAAAATGCAAAGACATTTACTGTGACAAATGGACAGGTGTGTCTTTAAGTGTGTTTTGGAGCAATAGTGCTTCCAGATCCATATCTAGGGCAGGTATGCAGGATACTTACTCTCTACTTACATTTTGCATTTTTAAGAATTTGGCTTATGCAACTTACAATATATTCAGTCAATTGAAAAAAAACAAGAGTGGTTAGTTGCTATTTACTCTCATTGAGCATTCATTAATAATCTGTGCCAGGCTACCTGAAACTGACGTAGAATAATTTACCTTCATAATCAAATCCTTTTGTTTCCTACCTTTCATATGTCTCTCTTCATGTGAAAACCTCATAACTCCAAGTTTGGTGGTTTTTCAAATTCAGCTGAAGGATTACAGAGTTACGAGTATTAAACGTGTTCCTCTTATAAAACATTTTAAAAGATGCACAGTGGTTAGGATAAGATCAAGGTTGTTTTTCTTCATGTCAGACACATTTGGAGATACAAGGTTTTCACCTGAAGTGACTACAGTGTATGTTGTGTTTCTTTAATACATTAATTTTTCTTCTTCTATCTTTGTGATTTAGTCACCAGGAAACGTGTTTGAAACCACAGAGGTAAATATATGTTTTATTAACTTAGTTAAGGTAGAAATACTGTGACATCAGGTCACATACAGTATGTACCAGACCCCCATTACAATCATACGTAAGCAACACAAATTAGTTTGATTTGTTGTGCATTTTTCTGTCTTTCTTCTTTTAAGGAGAGTTTTGAAGTGCGAAAGTATATACCAAAATCTACAAGCCACAGATCTTTTGGAGTTCATGCAATGTTAAATCGTCATAGCTACACTCCAACTCTGTCCAGATCGCCACGACACTTCCACCGGCCAGGTGAGAGGATTGCTCATAAGTAAAATTGATCTCAATCTTCTTATCAGCTTTGTAAAGATAGTAACCCCCCTCTGCTCACGTTTTCTCAGTTTTACCGCCTTTCCTTTTCTCCTCTACCTCCACAACTCTTCCACCTCCTTCCACTTCTTTCGTGGAATAATAAGCAGGGTTGAAGCTTTCTCCCTCTTTATTCTCTGGCAACACTGACACCTTCCCCACTTCCCCTTTATGTCACCACTTACTCCCTCACACCAAAGGTGAGTGCAATAAGAATTTCTACAACACCCAACTAACTAAAAACAAACTGGTTTAAGGTTTAGGGGTCAGAGTTGGAATTTAAAAGGATGGCACAGAGATGTGATTCACTGTATTCTTAGAAACACTGAGCCATCTAGTGGTCAAAGTTCAGAGAGACTGTCAGTCGCCCACATAGACTCTTTTCATATCATAGTTTACTGTAGGAGACAGCACAGCAGTTTGTGCCCCCAACAGAAAAAACACACTATGTACCAGCTAGCTGCGTCCTTCAGATAATCCTCTGATCTTTTCCTTTCTTTTTTCATTTTGCATATTTTACCTAACTGTATTTTTTCTTTTCTTTTTCTTTTCTCTTGACACCTCACCCACCGCTCACTAAATTCTTTTACTGAAAAAAATAAAATCCTTGATGTAAATCTATATCAAAGTAGGTATTTATAAAACTGGTTTGATTGATTAAATAAGTAAATATTCCTGTGCCTGTTCCCAATTTAACTCACACACTCTTCTAAGCCTATTTATAGCAGTGCTGTGATTTTTTAAAACCTGTTTAATCGTGTGTGTGGATGAGATATGACAAGCTTTGACCTGTAATCGCTGGCATTTGTTTTTGATGTGAACTGCAAATCACTCACAACCCACTAACAACCTGCACGGCCTTGATTTCTGTATACAGGAGTGAGTGATGCGAGCGAATCGAATTAATCGATTAGAAACATTAGATTGTTGAAATGATCATTTCTGAAACTCAATTACATGAAATTAAACTGTATTTAAGAAAACGCTTACTACACTTGCTTTTCTGTAAATGTAAATGTGTTGTGCGCTCATAATGGCATCAACATTTTGCAGTGCTGGCCTGCTTTTTTTTTTAAAGGCTACAGTACAAATGTGATGTAAAGGTCACCACAATTATTGTATGTGTGTTGAACCTTTACCACACTTTGTGCTTAAAAAATAATTATCTTTAAATCCACTTATTGAGTAAGTAAACTGTACAGATGCTCTATTATACTATCAGTTGATTCTGGTCCCAGTCTTTACACTGTTTGGCTTTTTGTCAGAGAAAATGGAGTAATTCTGTCCTCTTAACCAAAAAAAATAAATGAAAAAACTGTGATGTTGCTTTCTACTCCATGATGTCAAATTTTAATGCATTTTTTAAAATCAAAACCAGTGTGTTAAGTTACTCCATGTGAATATTTTAAAACATTCAAAAGGAAAATTTGTGATGTATTATATATTATTTTGAATTCTACTGGGTAATATTTCAGAATGAATAATCTGCTGCATTCTGTTCTATCTGCAGACGAAGGCTTCAACATGTACAGGAGGCCTCCAATTTATAAACAGCAAGGTACAATATGACCTTTTCATCTTCAAGTAACCTTTTGAAGTTCATATTAATGCTGCTGAAGCAATTAAACATTACTTACTATACATCATTTATATGAGATATACTGTCAAATATACACACTGCAGTCAGATTAGCAAAAATGAACAGTAAAAACGTAAATGTCAACCTTAAACTTATATAAAAATAAAGCAGTACTGAGAAGTCAGTTTTACAGAAGAATTAGCAAAAGGCTAATAAAAGAACCTGTCAAGGTATAGTTTACTCAGTAAGTCTGATCTAATTTGGGCAAAGAGCCGAGTCTGACTGTAAGTCGTCTCTTGATGAGCTAATCTATCTGCTGTTTCGCTTTCACATAGATCCAAATTCCTCTACATCCCAAACATCCTCTTTGCCTGGATATGGTCGCAATGGCCTCAATCCGGTAAGAGCAACATGACTGATACCTAATTCTCTCTTTAGCATTATTGTATAAGGCTATTAAGTGACATTCCTTTGATTCGGTAGGCTTTAATGCAAATGTACATCCTTTTGAAGTTGAACTGAATCAAAAACATGGAGTTCAGCCAGCTTCCCGGATTGTTTATATTTTACTTTGTATTGAGATTATGACACAGCTCCACACTGCAAAATAGTGACAAGTCGCATGCTTTTTATTGCTTCATGTTTTTTATTGGGTAGCTCTAGAAACAAACTTTGTCCAACTTACAACACTTAATGAATAGAATTAATGACCCTAAACTACGCAGATAACTGAGTTGCTCTGTCTTTTTGGTATTGATTCCGGGGGGGAAAAAAATCAGTTTTAATGTGTTTTTGTCTCATTAAGCCACGGTCAGCTGATTTCTCCCATTGCAATGGCGACAGATTCAGAGGTAAGTGTGTACACATCTTTATTATCTATCATGGAAATCACTACAATATTAACTCAGTGGATAATTCTTTAGAAATTAATTTGTCTTGCTTGTTCTTTACCTTTTCCCCTGCCTTTCAGACTTTAAGGTATGTGAGAAGAACTGAGCTCTATGTGATCTTGAACCCCCGGTCATGCTTCCTTTCCCTGTTTCCAAAGGACTGACCTCACCTTACTGTTTGCATGTTTATATGTCTGCATATGTGTGTGTGTGTGTGTGTGTATTGCACATATTACGTAACTGACACTTTAACCACACTTTTTATAAATATACTTTACCATTTGGCTTTCACTTTGAAGTGACTAATCCCTCCATGACATTTTCCCATTGCATGTGTTTGCTTCATTCTGTAGCTCATCCATGACGGTCAACATCCATTAGCCAAAATGGGTAGAGGAGTGTCTATGCCTAACTTGTTGGAACCAAAAGCAAGTATTATTTCTATATTCATGTTTTTGCCACCATTTAATTCTCTGCCAAAGTGTGTTTACTAGTGGAGAGTTTTCACTGCAAAGGCTGGTCATGTTCTGTACCTTTAAAAGATTGCATGCAGGAATAACATTATTACATACAAATAATACTTCAGTCCAGTCCAGTCGAGTTTAGGATAGACTTAAAACACAAGCTTGCTAGTTTAATAACTTTAGGATAGTGCCGAGGTTTCAAGGACAACTTCATTATCATCCTGCCTTTATAAACAGTATATGTGGAAATACACTGAGTCTTTTGAAAAGGCTAATAGAAGCAGGATCTTGACAGTGTTTTTTCCCCTGAAGGCTGAAGCACTATCCGTGATAACTGTGCAGTGTTATACAAGATGCATACATGGTACATGATGTTCTAACTCCATCTCGTATTTCAGTAGCTTATAGCGTAAGTGTACAAAACATTGTGTTTAGGTGTAGCATGTGTGATTCTCAACCAGTCTTTGTTATGTCAAGGTCTACCCATATGAAATGCTCACAGTAGCAAATAGAGGACGAGTGAAGCTTCCCAAGGATGTTGACAGAACAAGACTCGAGGTACAGTCACATGTGAGAAAAGCATTATTACAACGTGACACTTCTTTTTTTACATGACTGAACAGACTGCTTTGCATTATTTTTGTCTGTACTTGAAAACCAGCAATGAAAAGAAAAACCATTGCACCATACACTCCCCAAAAGGGCACGAGTTAAAGCGCAAAACGTGTTATAAAATAGACTAAAACGTATTTGGAGCAGGATGTAAATTCCTTGACAGTGGCATCACATGTTGCTGCTGAAAGGTTTTCCTTGAAAACACGATGAGGACATATTTTGTTTCAGACGGACCTACAGTATGAGTTTTATTTTAGAATAAGAAATGCACAAAGCAGATGAACTGTGCAGCTTTTCCCACAGTAACTTTATTTTTGTATTCTTTCCTGCTTTCTTTTGCAGCGGCACCTATCGCCAGATTCATTTTTTGAGATCTTTGGCATGGAGATTCAAGAATTTGACACACTTCCACTGTGGAAACGTAATGACATGAAGAGGAATGCAAATCTATTCTAAATGCTGCCTGATGCATGTTTTAACTCATTGTTAATATGCAGTATATGTCGAGTTCTGATGACCCTTTATATTTATTTCTTTACACAAAAATTTTACATTTTTTGCCTAAGAACTGGATAAATTACATGTTTTCGGGGACACAATATTGTGTTTCCCACTTAGTTTTTTAGGCTATTGTAATGAATGAAGTTTAAATGTATTAATACCTCAAAGCAGATATGAACATGAGAACTCAATTTAGCCATAGTCTTAGCTTCAGTAATAGCCATTATTATTTTGTCTTTCCTAAATCAGCCCTGTCCCCCCAGGGATTACGTTCATATTGGACGATTCAGATGTATACAATTTATATCTATTCATCATAAATGCAACAGGTAGTGTGGCATTTTTATAGCATGCTGAAAAGTGAAAAGTGAGACTCTTAAGCAAGGGCCTAAAAGCAACATAAAGGCTTTGCATAATACAGCTAAAGCCTCACTGAAACATTTTCATTGGTGTAGTGTAGTGTAGTGTAGTGTAGTCACTGGTTGCCTTCTAAAAATTGAAGTATTATTGATTTTAGAACACAGAGTTTGTGGTTAGGGTATTTATGTTGTTTAAAGTCAGAGACATTCATATCTAAAATGGCTGTGAAGCTGGTTAAAGTTAGTCCTAATTATAAGCCTTTTGTAGATCATTATTATTACCCTTTCTGAATAATACTTCCCATGATACCTAATGTATGGTACAGTGATGGGATACATAATCTTCATCAATTACTATGTGATATTATAGTTTTGTTACTCAGTTGATACTCAGTTACACAAATGTTAAAGCACAAAACTGGAAAGAGTCACTAAATTATCACTGAAATGTGCTTTATTGGACTGTTAAAGGAATAATTAAGATGATCTGACACTGACTTAGCTGTGATAAACATCACTGTATATGTTACCGTGACACTGTTGTTCCAGCACACCACCTCAATAAAATCTTCCACTTCTTAAAAGTTGAGTAAATTAATGTCTATTTATTGATGGAATGAATGAGGTTGTGTATGTACGATGAAGTATCTGTTTTGAGGCCATATTTTTCTGCATAATTTCAGTTTTTTTGGTGCATCTCCCAGGAGATCCTCAACTTCAAAGAACCTGCCCACTGATGACAGACATTCTTGATCTGGTTTTCTTTACTCTGCATATACCTTCAGGATTACTACTCACTCTGTACAGTGTACATTTCTTTAGCATGCAAATTTCAGTCAGAATCAGTAATGAAGACATTGTTAGAAATATCGTCTCGACTATGAAGTAGCTGAAATTCTAATTACTACCCGGCTTTCCTGTCTTCCTGTCAAAATCAAGAGACAGTCTGCCCAGCTTGAGATAAACTGCTTTATGGAGGAATGCAAGCAAGAGTACCAAAGTACAACAGTGTTTCCACACTCACCTGCTACAGTAATTCTAAAACTCTCCCATGACTTTTAATAATGCCTTGCTAAATTTCCATGACTATTTTAATAGTGTAATAAGATGAGCTACCTATTGTTATGTAATAATGTAGTAATTAGATTTTCTAATGTGAGTCTACAAGTTAAGTTTTGATAAGACAACAGGTGGTGTACTAGTACACTGCAAAGCATGACAACATTTTCATTACGAGGCAATATTATGCAACACTTAATATTTTCACTCATAAAACCAGCAGCACAGTGGAACAATTGCAAAATCCCCTGCTATCTCTAACTCATACATTCCCATTTGATTTGGCTCTAAGCCTAAACCCAACATACTTGTACAACATGTTTTTTTCTTTTTCCATCTCTAAACTTGACCCAATCTTGGATCCGGCCATTGGAAATTTAAGACCAACAGATGGTGCTCTGGAGCCTGGAATGAAAACACCACTTCAGGATTGCTTTACATGTTTAAAATTAACATTTGCCATACTTAGTTTGAGCTTGCATTTGAGCAGTATATTTGAGACTGTCTTTTTCTTTACTTGTATCTATCACAATGCTGTGCAGTAGTAGTAGTAGTAGTAGTGTAAAAATAGCCTCCATCTCGGTCCCTTCCTTTGTAGCTTACTATAACAGGCCCAATAACAAGACAGATAGGATAATGTAAGCCAATTAAATCATCATAAAATGTATTACATTCATGCTTTGCTTCTGTTGTTATCAAATCTATTAAGTTTATTAATTCTATTAAAGTGTAATTTCCAAGAGTATGATGTGTTTCGTGTCAAGTTATGTGTAGTATATACACATCTGTGATATAAGATGAAATTGCTCTTGTGGGCTTTTTTTGTCACTTTAATAGTGGAAGATTTCTGTGTAGTACTGTGTGCATTTTATGGCTTTAGACTTTTGCATGCACACACTTCATGAAAGGTAAAATAATCAAGGTGTTATCTTGTTTAGAAGTTATATACCAAGTAAAGCCTCAATTATCTTGTAGCATGTTCATCTGAGGTAACACTTGTTGTTAGTTTTGACTGTTAAGCACCCAATTTTTCAACACTGGAAAAAAAAGGAAAAGGTTTTCTTTTCTTCTTTGCTTTCCTGTCCTGTTGTTGTGGATTTTGAAGATTAGCACACCACACAAAAAAAACAAAAATATCAGCTAAATAAATAACCTCTAGGCTACTAATAACGACGGTAACCTGAATAAATGTATCCCACAGTCTGTCTTTTCAGTTTGAAATAAAAAATATTAGCTCAGGCTAACATTAATAACATAACAGTTTCACATAGAAGTCAGTTTTTGTTATCATGGGCTCTTTAAAGCCCACCTAGCTTGAACGAAAGTATTGGAGATTTTTAAGGATTTCTATTGGACAGTTAAAGACACTGCCCCAGTTGTGGGCGTGTCAATATATGTGATTGGTCGATGTTGCTGTCACTCACCACTCCAGTCTCTCCTGAGCACCTCCCCATCCCTCCACGGACTGGATGTGCGGCCCAAACGAGGATTTTCACGAAAACATCCACCGCAGACTGCGTACCAGCGCCAACCAGAAGGCTGCAACGACGAACTGGACCCGACGCTATGGATCCAGAGGCATGACAGCAGAGTCGGTGGCATTTTTAAAGTTGGATAACAGTGTTTATCCTTGAAGAGAGACGTTAGAAGCGTTTAACAGACTTAACGGCAATGAATGCGCTATCACTTGTTAACTAGAAAGACACAGAGAGAGAGAGAGGGGCCAAAGTGGACTCCCTCCCTCGGTCGAGCTCGTTCCGCCCGATGGAGGCTGACGGGACTTTTGCATTAAGCTCGAGGCCCGGAATGTCACCTGTGAAACGTCGACATTTCGTAGGAGCACGTAATTAAGGAAAAAGACAGTGCACACCTGTCTGCGCTTTCGACGACTCATTTGACAACTTCTTAGTAAACGTGTATAGAAAAACAAAAGTTAGCAGGTCAACGTTAGCTGCGGGAGGCGACTCCTCGCGCAAGATGACTATCATAGATATCACTTAACGAGAGGTTATTCACCGCCTCATGTAACCTAGGACAGGTGAACAGCGCACTATTAACTTAACTTTAACGGACTTCTTTCTTCTGATGGGTTTGTACTAGAAAGTTGTCATGTGATATTTCGCCATCAGCAAGTTGACTCTAACCCATTTGGCTGCGAGAATTGAGCAGTTTTTTTGTTTTTCAAACAAGGATTTTTATTTTTTTTTTTACTCAAGTGTCGCCCTTTTCCCCATCAACCATGTCATTCAAAGACAATCCTTGTCGGAAATTTCAAGCCAACATTTTCAACAAAAGTAAATGTCAGAACTGCTTTAAGCCCAGAGAATCGCATTTGCTGAACGACGAAGACTTAAATCAGGTGAACAAATGCTTCTTTAAACATTGGCTATTTCATACTTGTGATATTGTCTATGTAACTTATATCTTTTATCTTCCCGTTTGATGTGCACATTTCAAACGGCGTGTCATGTCAATAGACCATGAAGTGCAAAGGTTAGGTTAATTGGACACAATTACTTTCCAGCCCAAGGGCGCATATTGACCTTAATTCATGCAGATATAGACCTCCACCCTGCTCTATGCCTTCCAGCACAGTAGCCTACTATGAACTGCTTTTGTTGAATCATTTGAGTTAGTTATTTTTGTGAAATCTTTTTTTAAAAGTTGTGCCATCCTTTTGGCATTTTGCCTTATTCTTTGCCACACTGTTGTCAACTTTATACCCAAATTAACCAACAGTCACTCCTAAAAGCACTAGGGATGGGAGACTGGGAGGCTGCCAAAATCACATTGTTGTTTTCCAATAATTTAAAAACCACAAATAGAGATATTCCACTAACACTCCCTGCTGGGCTGTGTTGTTGATATTGGCAGGTTGTGAATGGTGAGATCAGGTCACAATGAACTCTGTTAACCTAGATCATGATCCTTCCTTTTGGTAAGCTGTTTAACGGGACAGGTTAAGAGTCACTGGTGTCCAGGTTGACAGTTTATATGACTGACAGTGATGCTTCTTCAGTTGGTAATGTCTTCAACATGGCTGGGTGAGGACAAACATTGAGCTAACCCATTTTCCTGTAATGTCCTCCATCATGACCAATTGCTTCTCTGTTGGAATGGAAATAGTCTTGAGGTTATTTCTCAGTGGAATTTCTCACCCACTGCCTATCAACCTTATCCTTTGACTGCACCCAGTGAAAGGTTATCATCTGTTGTCAGTGACTAAAGACCACAGAATAGGCTGTTCATGTTGTTCATTGTTTCAAAGTCCTACTAAAAGAAGATACTGAAGGCCTGGGAATCTCATTCTGTGCATTTTTTCATCCAGAACTTTTGTCATTCCTTTTGCTGCCCACCAACTCACCACACAAAGGCCCACACTAATGGTGCAGTATTACATAGTCATTTATGATGGGGGGAAATAAGAGGTTGGGGGCCGTGGCGAAATGAACACATACAAACACACTCAAATGACTACGTTTTAACCACTGAACCACTGAAGGGCAAAAAATGACCTAGATTCATCTCATCTACTTCTCTCTCTCTCTGGAGGACTTGCCATTCGGGCTGCTGTCAGGTCATGTGAGGAGAGATGGGATATTTTTCTAAACCATGCTCAGTGTTCCTCTTTGAGCTTGAGGCTAATTTTTCACAGACAAGAAGGAAGCTAGTGTCCCAGTATTAGTGTGATTCCCTCTCAACACTTATTGAACTGCCCTTTCCCTCTGTCCCTTTATCAAGTAACTTATCTGTAAGGTGCTATTCCTGTGTGCTGTCACCTCTCACGTTTTTCAGAAGTTGGATGTTGTTTCAAACTTTTGACTGTCCACGCGTAAATGAATACGGATGTATGATAGAAATTTCCCCATATGTCATTTTGTTTACAGAGTCACTCAGCTGAGAAATATGCTGTTCTTCCTGTAATCAAAGTATGGCGGACTAAACTTTTCATGGGATGAAGTTATGACTGTAATCAAAACCACTGATAAAGGGACATAGAGGTGCCTGGTGGCTGTAAATGTCAGGGCTTTTCGACTTATAGGCTACTTTTCCATAGACTTGGGAGTGCTGTTGAATTATATAAGGTACTTAATTAGTTAAGCTCTTTATGTGTAGGTAAGATTTGAGTGTAAACATATTTAGTAAAATTTGTGCTCCTGTACACACAAACCTGCAGTGGTTATGCAGGTTTTTTTGGCCCAGCAAACAAATGTTGACAACTAGTATGGCTAGAATTGAAGTTCGTACCAGAACTATTTAAGAAAGACTGCCAGGCCAACTTGCATTTCTCAGTACAAGTTTGAATGGCAAATCTGTATCCACATAAGCTCTCAGGCTCTGTACCACTTCTCTCTCCTGTTTCTCATCCACTGTTTTTCTTGCTAACTTCTGCCTCTTGCTGCCCCCTCCACCCACCAGTCCACCCACTTAGAGGATCAGAGGGAAAATCATGTGTGTTAGCCTTTCCATTTTTTCCAGGGCAGCATGGTGTTCTGGGATACAGCCAGCTGGAGAGTGTAGCCTGCAGTCAACTAAAGGCAGCTAGTGACTAATACACACCTTCCTGAAGTTAAACTAAAATGTGTGTCAGTGTAATCCTGATATTGGGTCACAATTTGTAGCCTAAACTAGGGACTAGCCTCCAGTTATATCTATATCTCAGTGAATTAAACTGTGCATAATTGAACTGTTGATCAATATGTTAATTTGCCTGTTTTAGTTTTTGCTTTCAGCACTGTAATTGTGTTTTCTCCTCACTAGGCAAAACCTATATATGGAGGATGGTTGCTGCTGGCACCAGAGGGAACAAATTTTGACAATCCCTTACACAGATCTCGGGTAAGTGGCTCCTTTGCTGGACTTTGCAGGGGCATAGTTTTGTCTCTTCACCTTTTTTTGACTTCCTTTTAATAGAGGAATATTTGGTGGGGCTTCATGAAAACAAACTGGTATTCTTTAAAGGGAGCAACTTTATTTGTCCCATTATCCGTAGCTTCTGCTCATGCCAAGAGTTAATAGGTGCCATACTTAGGATTTTGTATTAAACAGCTTTGAGTATGAGATGGGTAAAGTTTAGTATATTAGGGCAGCTCCAAGGGTGCCGGGTAAGTTGAAAAAGGCAATTGGCTCACCTAGCCTTTAATTTTGTTATCCATTCTGGCATTCATTTGACATCTGAAAACAGGAGGTCTGGCTATTGTGGCTCATGTCGCTGTTTCATGGATTCAGCAGCTTCCTGTGGGAGGCTTGGCCCTCTATCAGAAGAAGCCTCATTCTCAGGCAATAATGAGCCTAATATTGACTTTATTTCATGAATCCTGCTCCCCTAGCATCATGTAATAGGAGCCTTGCTCTGTTGCGCCGCGTCCTTTATCAGCTCCCAGATTATACGGTGGTGGTGCATCCCAAAGAGGGGTAGGGAGAATGTGGGGGAGGAGAAGGAAAAGTCCCAGTTCTCACAGCCACACTGATGGCTTCCATATGGGTTTTGGGAAAAGCCCCTCTGGATCCTTCAACTTAACTACTTGCTACATTTTGACATAATCACTGATGTGTTATGCCTATTCTTATGATCAGCTTTTCACTGTGGGGATATAATTGGTGGCCTGTACGTAGTGCTGAGGTGAGCAGGTTGGTCAGGTTTTGACTGACCAACAAGCAAATAACAGAGAAAAAGAGCTGACATGTTGGATGAGTCATGTTTTAGGACCACTTTGGTCTGACGATTATGGGTCTGTGGCTCTATTCTGTCCATCAGTAACACTGCATAATTGCCCTGTAAGCCACATATGTCACCTTTTTAATGGCATCTTTTAATGGATGTGACTCCAATGTCCCTTTAACATCACATGTGAAGCTTATCAGTACCTCTATTGAGACCTTCCAATGCCTTTTAGGTTACAATCACCTCTCAATATTTCATGGATTGGGCTCACTTGGAAGCGGAGCCCAGGATATTTAACACTGAGACAAAACGGTGCATGAAGATAAGAGGGGGGCAGTGAAGAACTCATCAAGCCAATGAGGAAAGAGATCAATAGAAACAGTCACCGTATCATTTGCACAAATATCGTCAGAAATACTATTCTAACCAAGAGATAAAATGACTTCATCTTGTGATAAATTTGACCTTGTAGTTTCAGAAATATGATAGGCTTCATCTTCCTCAATATGCTGGGGTCCATTAACATTGTGCACTTAATGTGTTTCCAGCAAATACTGACGTGATACTGTCTATCAGTTCAAGGTTGTGTGCATTTAACATGTATATCCTGTAAGACAGATCTGGGCATGGTTAATGTTATCAGAAGTGTAATATTGTGTACCGCTGTGAAAGTGTTTACCTATGTAGTTTTTGTTGTCATTGTACCCGCATTTTTTTTTCCTCTGTGTTTTTTTTATCTCACACATTTATGAAGAAAAACAAACTGAAAACTGGATGATTGACTTTTGAACTGAAGCATGACGATAAAATGTTTTCCAGCTAGCTTGAAAACCTCGGGAAGTGGTCTATGCTGAAAGTGTGCCAAGAAGTGGGTTGTCACTGCATCGCAATTGTTTCCCAAAGGCTTGCTTGCCCTTGTGTATTTACTGTTTGTATGTGTGTAGTAGCTAAGTCTTTCTACCCTGTGGTGTACAGTATATAGATTCAAGATTTTAATTGGAACATTTACAGATCCAATAAAGAGTCTCTGGCTTTATAAACTAAATATCTGTCAGTATTTGTTAAACTGCCATGGCTAAAATTGGAAAATGTATAATAAATAACAGTTTTCCAAACCCATGCTAAATATTTTCACATGTTGTTTCATCCTTTTAGAAAATGCTGATGTGGTTTATTGCTGGAATTGATACTGATATCTATCATGTGACCATGTCACTAAGAATTTCTCTTTCTTTTTTTTTGTTTATGCAGAAATGGCAAAGGAGGTTCTTCATCCTGTACGAGCATGGCTTACTTCGCTATGCTCTGGACGAAATGGTGAGTAAAAGCTTTCCTCCTGTCAGCTGCTGATTTTTGTTTGGTTTGAGTAAAAATTTCAAAATATAATAAATTCTAAAATAAAGGCTGATATTTAAATAATGGTTTCAAATACTAGCTGGTGGCATGGTATATTCGAGCAAATAAAAAACAATGCTATAGAGCTGTGCTTTGATTGCTCGGGTGGTAAATTCAGCATCATTTACACAACCTTATTTGGCACATTGGCGTGACATAATCATGCCATCCTCCCCACTTACTCTTCTCTTGCTCTTGAGTTTCTTTTTAAAATAGTTTTCACCCACTATACTTATGATTGATTCCCCTGTGCTTTTCTTTTTCTGTGTTAACCTGCTGTTAATGAAACTCAGCACAATATCTATCAATGAAAGGGAAGTTATTATGCCCATTTTTAATTCCTGGTTTTAATGTGGAACTGCTGGAAGAAGTGTTGAGTTTGCATTACCAGCATACAGCAGCAACAGCAAGTTAACACACACATAGGAACAGATCACAAAACAGGGTGGCTTATGACTGAAAAGGCTTCTTCTTTTTTTTTTAATAATAGCATGTCTCAAATAAAGGACTGGCTCTCTTCAGTTGAGTTAAATAAAGGCCCTGACCACTATTAGATCATTTACGGTAGGTTTCACTGTTAATTGATACATCCCATGACAGTAAAGTAGCTAGTTAATCATTTTTTTGGGCTTTTTCCCTTTGCCCCCCATGTACCAAGGACTCACGCTCTACCAGGTGAACTACTGCGGCACCCCTACTTATTTAATTTTGACTTTTGACTTCGCATGAGGCTGTTGCATAAAAAAGGGAGAATAATTAATTTACAAAATTTTTACATTGGAAGTGTTTGATAGTTGAGGTTGAAGTGTAGTTATTTTGTTAATAGCATTTTGGTGTTTGTCTAAGGAATACCTGGAGGCTGTGATGCTACCACTTGACCAGGCAGTTGCCATACTGTTAACACCAGTGCTCTCTTGCATACAACAGTGTTTTGTGAATGTGTTAAACACTAAGCTAACTTGCACAGTGGTGTCAAAAGGAATGAAGTAACACCACATGGTGTTGATACTAAGTCATGTGCCAAACTGTGTGTGTTTGTTTAAGTGGCTAACACACTTATTGCGCAAGAGCACTGTGGCAACTTCCTGTTCTGAAAGAAAAACTGGGGAAAAAACCATGCAACGCTAGGAAGACTAATGTCTTAAGTGATCTTTATATTGGTGCCAGTAATCAAATATCTATACAATAATTATCAAATTAATATGTTGACTGACTGTTTCTCCTTTTGAGTAGGTCACATTTTTGAATATTATATAGTTTGGCAGTTCTATTACTACTGTGTTATACTGCAGCATGTGGGCATGCTGAATATTGATTGACCTAAAGCAGTGCTCAACAGTTTTTTGTTTTTTTTTCTAAATGTGGGATGTGCTTTGAAATGAGGTGAAAGCAGAAGTAGTTGAAACAGCACTTGCTTTGTTGCTTTTGACCCTTTCAGACTGTATGTGGCATTCTCTGGCAGAGGATAGAGATGCTGAGAGGCTTTACGTAATAGAAGCAGCAGGAGATAGGATTTTCTTTTCTTTTCTGTGCCCCTTGGGGTTATTTCATTCCCCCCTATAGAAAACTGCTACATGTTGAATGCAAGGCTACTATTTGCATATTGAATCGAAGAGCAGAGAGGGTTTTTTTTTTTATAATAAACATGGCAAAAAATAATGTACTGTCCTTAATGTCTTCTTCAAACTGGAGCCAATAAATTGTATTTGTGGTGAATGATGACACCAGACGAAGGTTGTATGATGTGTTTACTGGAAGAGACAAAGGAAAGAGGTGGATGTCCTCCTTCCATTTATCGTTCTCTCTGGATGTCACTCTTCATCTTTTCATCTCCTTTCTGAATGCAGGATCAAAAGGAGAGGGGGGTAGCAAGGGTCTGGAGCTGGAAATATCAAGTGTCACTAAATATAGAATCTCACTTGTCACACAAAACGCATTAGAATAATTGTTTTGTGTTGAATAAACAGCTGCACAAACTTGGCTAATTGGCATACATATCTGGAACTTTTGTGGACAAATGAATATTTGGACTGTATGACATTGAGCATTTTGTGGGGTTAGAATCTATGAGTGGCATTATATGATATCATAAATTGCAGTTAATTTCCTTTTCACCTTTTTATAGACAGTATAGGTAATTATGTATATTAATTATGTATTAATACATTAGTGCCAAAAACATTCTGTGAAGCTACAATAAATATTAACACCTGAGCAATTTGACTGTGTGACTGATTTTTATTTTAAGCCAAATGGTTGGTTTAGTAGCTGTTATTTTGCCTTTTTATAAAGTGATCTCAGCTTTGCCATTATTGCAACATTTAATTTTTGTGCAGTGATGCCAAAATTATAATCCAAACTTTATTGCACCATTGATGTTGAATTGCCCATGCTGGATGATGGGTATGGATTTGAAATGTGATACACAGCTATTTATTCTATGCAGTAGTATGCGTGTTACATGCAGTTAAAATGTTCAGTGCAAAATGCTTCAGATGGCTACAATCAACATTAAATACAAGAAAGAAACTGACATTAAGATCAGTTTAAATGCTCTATTATGAATGACATCAGGTCAAATCTAAAGACTGCCAGCTTTCGCCAGTATAACGTTGCTCCAAACCACATCACAGCCCCCCATCTGAGAGCATTGGTTGGGGTTGTAGATGAGGAGGTGCCCCTCTCTTTTCCTCTCGGCCTAGTTTTATGGCTCTTGTGTCTTGGTTCTAACCAAACCCAGATGGGCTGCGGTCCCAACCTTCAGGATGTGGCACGGCTCTGGGGGAAAGGAATGGGTTAGCAAAGGCCTGGGAGAGCCATTGATTTGGGGTTGCCCACCTACGGTGAACACCCAACACGACACATCACTGCCATCATTTTATGCTACGAACAGCGAGTGGCTTTGAATAGCCATTATGTGCACGAGACAAGTGGTAAAAAGAAGAAAATGTAGCTGCAGTAAGGGCAAGATAAAGAGACAATGTTTTCTGATTGGAAGGATGGAGAAGGTGAATAGCTGAAAATGTTGGCCTGCACAGAACGTGTGCTGCCATGCAAGGCTAATGTGTTAGTGCAGCTTTCCTGGATTGATCTTGGCATAGGCCTCCAAAGAAGGGAGTTAAAGTTTGTTGTTTCCAAGCTAGTTCACTGAATTTTAGCACTGTATATAATTATTTGCTGTAAATATGGAAATAAGATACATTTAAGTCTCCAGCATTTGCTGAATGCACAAGCTAGATTTTCCCAGAGCAACCCAATGCAGTTATTTCAGGGGAACGTTACCAAGGTAACATGTTTTGTCCCTTTGTCCAGCAACAGTTGACCATGGTATGTGTAACATGGGACAGTTATTCTGTGTTTTGTAGAGAGCTCTAGCTGTCTCTGTCCTGACTGTATGGACACAGGACAGAACACTCTGGAAGCAAAGCACGAGTGTGTGGGCTGAAGCTGTCTCTAGGCTCAGTCATATGGTGAGCAAGCCTTTCTACAGTAGCTGTAGAAAAAAACATCAGACACAGCATTGAAACAAATGTGCAAGGCTGGATAAGACAGAGTTTATAGTTTGTGCTGAGCTGCACATGTTTGTGTGTGTGTGTGAGAGAGAGAGAGAGAGAGAGCACCTGGGACTGAGGGTGCTTGACTGCACAGGCCATGTCAGGAACAGGTGTTGCAGGGTTTGAGAAGTTTTAATCTGACTTCAGCTTTAGCAGTCTTGAGAGAAAGTGGTCCTCTAATCATTTAGAGGAAAAGAAAAATGAACAACATGAACAGAGGCCACCCATACACAACTCTGTCATTAAGCTGTTGAAGTTGTTTAAGTGATGTGTGAAACACACATACACGCACAAAATCCATTATCACCTCGTGGTGAGGGCAGGTATGTGGGTGTAAAGAACTCTCCAGCTCCACAAAGCCACTTTATGACATCAGTGCAAGTTAAAATGATCAACACCCACACTATAATAACTGCTTCACTATGCAGTCCTAAATACCCCACACAACACCTAGCTCCCATTGACCTTGCGTTGACCTACACGCACACACGCGTGGAACACACACCCCTCATCATATGATCTAGGTGGAATTTTTTTCTTTGCAGTGTCTCAATCTCTGTTGTGGTCTCTGAGCTCACTCAACAACAGGTTTTTTTTTAATTTATTTATTTTTTTTACCTCCTTAGATTAAGAAGGCTTTTTCATTGAAACTCTTTAATCAGTGTTGATAGTCGATTGTGTACAATATTTCCTCACTTTATTTGGAGGCCATTGCAGGTGCTTGGAAAAGACGATGCACTTGCTTGTCAGTTCATTAATTTTAGTCCACATTAAACAAGCACAGTATACCTGCAAATAAAATGAGGCTGCCTATTGAGGCCCATTCAGAGACACTTCAATTGCATTTTCCTTTAGACTGTATTGACTGTAGTTGACTGTCTGTATCACAGCCATATCCCTTGTTATTCCAAGGAGAACATGATGTTCTCATGACGTTTCAGTTGTTGAAGTCATTCTCATTTAATCTTAGCACAATTAATATCCTGTGTTTACAGGAATTCAAATAGTGGACCCGTGCCCCATAGCACTGTCCAAGAATTTAGAGTTTTGACAAACTTCCCTCCATTTCCCACACATTTGTGCATTCTTTTAACTTGAGGCACACTATTCTGCTACCTCTCTCCTGAATCTTCCAGACATGAGCATATACAACCTCAGCCTGTGTTAGCCCTCAGATTTGTAAGACCTTTTGACATGCTGAAACATGCATAAACCCGCTCCCTTTTCTAGACCTGTGAAACATGAAATTGAGGGCTATTTTTGACCAGTTTTGAGGAGCTTTTGTCTTGTGTTGGTTTGGGAATGAAGAGAGCTTTCTAGGGGATGGATGAGTGGGCAGGGCCTCTGCGCTGTGTTGTTGCCTCCAGGCACTCTATGCAAGGAATAAGTGGAGGCTGACCACCCCACCCCATCAAATTAGGGATACTTATAGGGGAGCTCCAGTCTTCGACTCACAGCAAGCCATGGGAAACAGATTGGAGAGGGAAGTCAAGACTGCCTGGAGTACACAAGTTTAGTCTGTGTTACAGTATGAGATGGAAAGATGAATGATTTAGGTTTGAAAAGTGGGTTAGGGAGAGAAGCAGATGATTTAGAGGGAAAATGGTAAAGAATAAATAAGATGTTGGTCACAGCTCGTGTTCATAAGACAGTGCAAGCCTTCCATATTGGATCATTGTGGATTGTTTACTAAGAGTGGGTCCTGGGTGAGGTGTGTGTTGGTTTTGTAGAGATATGGTGCGTGAGAGTCTTCTTTAACCCCTGCCCTTCCTTCCCCATGGTTCCAGTAGGAACTGATCTGCTGGAATGTAAACAGCCATGGATTACAGTGGGGTCACTGTTCACATTGCACAAAGCCACAAAACCATGGGAACAGCCATTCATACAGCTTGTAATCATCAGGGTCTACAACACTGTAACTGCCACTCAACCTAATGGCAACCCCACATCCCAAAGCTGTCGCCCAGTAGTATATTTATAAAGATCATTCCCTTGTTTTTGTTTTCATTTACAGAAATGGGGACTTTTTGTGGAATTTTGTCACTGTTTTATTCCAGTTCAGAATTGCCAATTCCCTACGCACCGCTGGCCTTGTCACTGCCATGTCTGCTATTGGCCGGGAGAGGCTGACTGCAGTGAACTTCAGTGTGAGAGTCCAACACACAGTGCGTTATCCTCTCCACTTTTAGCAACCACTGTGCAGGTATCACAACCAACCAGTAGGAGTCGAAATACGAGAACCCTCACCAGCTTTCCCACCCATGAACACAGTTGTTCTTGTAAATGTTTCAGTCAAACAAACCAAACTCTTTTTCTAATTGACTGTGTAATTCCATAACTCAATTATTTGTGTAATTATGCCAGCATACATTGAAACTATAATAGAACACAAAAGGTAAACTGGAAGAGGTAGCATGAACATACTGCATGTTGCGTGTCACCGCTGGCCACCAGGGGTGGCAGTGACAGGGACTGCAGTTCATAGGGAACTGGGAATAAAATAATTTTTAAAACCCTCAAAAATTCCCCATTGGTGATGCTTTTTAGGCAGCTCTCTGGGCTGGTCCTCTGTATAATGACGCATTAGGCACACAAGATCTAGTGTGAACATGTAATTCCATGGTAGCACAGGTCTTAAAAATACTGTACCACACCCACTACTTTCCTGTTAAGTTTTATCAGGAGAACAGGCACTGTAATGTGTAAGTGTCATTGCAAGTGTCATCAGAAAACACGTTGGCTTATCATTTGTAGCCTTCTAACTTAAGACAGGACTATATTTAGTTTTTCTTTATATATGTCAAGGCAACTTGGCAAGGTCTTGTCTACCTTAACTAAGCCTCACTCTCCCTGTCAGATCCAACCAAAGAGTCCGTCTTACGCTGAGTTTGATCCCATGATTGACCTGACACTGACACACTGACTTTCCAGTGTCATCTTATCTGTGCTCTTTAGTTTTTGTCTTGGCTTTAGTCACCACATCATCCCGGATGTGGCTAAGATAAAAATCTTATCTCCTCCACTTATTCAGTGTTTAAATTCTTTCATTTCTTTAGTCAGAAGTACAGTAACCAGGACCTGTCTGGCTCAGGACCAAGTCTGCTCTATAAACATTAAACTCCTGAGCTTGGCCTGAATGTGAGACACTACTCTATTTGGCAGCCCTTTGGTCACTTTTATTGTCTTTATCGTTTTAAAATGTAATTTTAAAGCTGTTACTTTCATTAGTGTATGGACACACGTGGAGAACTGCCAGGAAACATGATCCCAGCTGATGTGAAACTAAACTTATTTGTGGTTTTGTTACTCTTAAGGATCAAATGTGAAGGACAGCGAGACATTTTCATGCTTTCTCACTGACCTCCCCCTCACCCACTTCCTTTCCCCATTTATTGTGTGTGTGTGTGTGTTCCATAGCCAAAAGGCTTAATGAGTCTAAAAATAATAGCTGTCAAATTACACTTATTAAATTCAAATTACAGTCAATAAAACAGCATTGTTCTCTAGTATGCACACTCAAACACACAGAAAAAGGGACTAAGTTGTCCCTTTGATTGGATGAGCAGAAAGTGCTTCCATTGAAAATGGGACTGAATTCATTGACATGTATTGACCTGGAAATGCATAGACAAATTGGTGCAAGTCAGTCCAAAATCCATAGCACTTTGGAAAACATCTCTTAATATACCAAAAATTAAAACCTTTGTACCTTTCACAACAGAACTACTGGTCATAAGGTTGTACTTAAACTTTGAGTTTCAACTAATGTAGGTTATAAGCAAGTGGAGACAGTCTGTTCAACCCTCTGGTCTATTATTATATTAGTGTTCATTGTTGCGCGAGCCTGTGGACTGGATCATTTAACGCAGGGCACTGAGTCTCTCAGCACCTTGAGTAAAATAGTCCTGTATAGCTCATAGCAAATGGTTTCTCATAAGGTATCAGTTTCCTGTTGATGTGGGATTCCAGTTGATGGTGAACTTGTATGCTCTTTTAAACTTCTCTTGAATGGTGAATATGATTGCCATATTGAGTTGAGCCAAATGCTTGATGGCGGTCCACTGTTGTGCCATGGTGAGAAGTCTTTAAAAGGCTCTTTTTCATTCAGGATGTCTTTTTACCATCCTTCTCTTTGTACCCTCCTTCATTTTCTTGTTCTTTTTAATGATTTCCAGCCATTCATTATCCAGAGAAAGGCTGGCTCCAGGAGGCTTTGGCTAAACCAATGTCCACTCTCACTTGCACGGTCCTCACTTTTACTTTCCCATTACTCAATCCGATTCACTTTCCCTTCCTTTTACCTCCTCACTTTCTCTTATTCTGCCACTCTCACATATCTCTGTCTTTCATTCCAGTTCTCACTGGCCAATAAATAATTTGTGTTGGAGAGAGAAGCCAGCAGTGTTGTGTAACTTCTCTCCCCCAAACCCTCCCTTGTCTATAAAGCCAAACATGGCCTGACAGACTGCTCGCTCAGTTTGTTCTAAACACTAGACCAGGACACTGACAAAAGGTTTCATTTAAAGCATCAGCGTGCGGGGTTAGCCAGCTCTGAGACAGGCACTAATAAAACAGTGGGGTAGGTGAGTGGGTGTCTGTGACGGTGGGGGTGTGAGACTTACCCACCACTGTAGCCCACCAGTATATTGAGGTAATATTTGTCATTTAAATTATGATTTGCATTGGCAGTTGTTTAGTTACATCACTGTAGTAAGACGTCTCAGTTGGATGAAGTCCAGTTGTAAACTGGCCTGAGATTGTGTGTCTAATAGACTGCTGCCTTGTGATGGTCTGCAGTTGCCACAGCTGCAGTTGAATATCTTTCAGAGTTGCAACAGGGGCAGGTGTATTGGATGACCTTTAACCTTTCCCCTTTGCTTGGTGACCTGCCTGTACAAGGTCAGGGGTTTGCAGCAAAGATATTTTTTAGAAAGAAAGTGCAGCCTTGGAATTGGGTCTGGTGGTGTTTCACGTGAATACACTAGCAAGGGTAAAACGTATGTCATGGCAGATTTATTCATATTTAGATAGAAATATTTGTTATGCAGCTGAAAATATCTCCCAGTAGAAGCTCTTACTACTATTTCTGGGCCTTATTTCATCTGTAGGGTTTGCTTGTAAAATCCTCATAACCTGCAACTTAAGTATGTTGGCTTGTTGGTAATTGTTGTTGGGTGAGCCTCTCGCTCTTTAATAACCCACTCCAGCTTCTTCAGGACCTGGCCCAAAATTCCCATTTCAGACAGCCATGGACTGGCCTACCTCCAGCCTCAGCACCTAATCAGCTTAGTGCTCTCTCTTCTGTGCTGTTTCTCGGCTTTAAAGAGAAAGCAACAGAAAATGCCCCCTCTACTTAAATAAACTGCAGTCCTTTGAAATATTAACCACTGCATGAAAAACAGATAGATATGTAATGAAATATAACAAAGCACTACAATGAAATTGATTATTACTTATAATATCATAAATAAACACAGAAATTATGAAATGGGCAAGATATCGGACAACTTTTCCAGATATCAGAAGACTCACAACTAACTGAAAAACAACCAAGCCATCTTGTCTGTCTTCATCAACTTTGAGCTGTTCTTTCACACAACAACATATTGTGTTCAGCTAATACTTACAGATCTTTGACAAGCTGAGTATCTGAAACATGCTAAAATATTAGGATACCTAATACATACTCTAAATCTTCTCAGTTGTATCTGAAAGTTTGTGTTCTACATTTTTCTACAGACATCACTAAACCTCAATACTACTACTGACCAAATATTGTATGTAGCGCTGATTTAATAAACTGTCATGTACCAATGCTTGGTCATAGTCTTAGTCTTGCTTAATTAGTGTTTAATAAAATAATAAAAAATATTATTGTTTGGTTTAACCATAAATCTGTTAATTACTTCCTGTATTATATTTAGGAAAAGTTATTGTTTTTGCTGTTTTTGTGTTGAGACAACATCAGAAGAAGAAGTTTGATTTATTTTATGAAATGATTAAATGCTTTTGTAGAAAAACATATTTATTCTCAGCAAAGTAAGGAACTGTAAAGTATTTTTTTATTTTTTTTTTTGGTATTGGTACAGAAACAGTATTTTATTGGTACTTGTTTTGAATTTTGAATGTTAACCAGTCCTAGACCACATAAAGAAATCTGGAAATGAATTGTGCCCTAAAGGTTTTATTACTCGATGTATCTTCTCTTAGCCTCTAAAGTTATCTGATGCTGTTTTGGGAAGGTTAACTGCCAACCAGCAGACCTGGGAAGCTGCTCTTCAGCCCTGTGGAAAAACAACTAGCTCCAAAACCAAAGTATTAGCTGAATTCCCAAAGGAACATTTTCCTATCCCTCCCCCATTTTCCCTTCCCTTCTGCCTGATGGGCTAATTTGCGTTGACTTAGCAAGACTTTGGCAGATTTGCAATCATTATCAAAGAGGTAGTTGAAGCCTGACTGTAGGTCTTATATATTTTCTTCATAGTGTAGACTGAGTTCCAGAAACTAGTTTTGTGTTAATTGTGTTAAAGGAGTGAATGATATGTATGTGCCTTTTGTATTTTAATAAGAATAGTTTTCATTGGGACCCTGTGACTTTACAATAGCCACAGAATATAAGCATATAATGCGCCTATTCACCTTGGCCTACTTTCCAAAGTGCTGTGTCAGAGCACTGTATGGGACGCTGCAGTAATCCAGACACTGCTGTTTTGGGGCACATTTTGATCTTGGAGTTTTTTTGCAGTGGAGACAAAAAGCTGATGATAACGGTAGGATATACTGCTCTAGAAGTCGGTGAGTGAGTGGCACTGTATTGGAGAAAAAATCAGAATACTGGTTAATATTGGCGTTGTAAATTAAAACCAGTCCAGTGTTCAGGGCATGGAGGTGTTGGAGGTGTTTTATTTAGGACCTAATTGTGGTATCAGTGTGACATGCATTTGTGCATTCAGTGCCAAGCTACCTAGGGATTTGGGTAAGCCACACTTTCCTGACTCCATGGTCCACCACCCTTACTGGAACGTGTGACAAGGCTACAAAACTACACTCACTGTGCATGCGCAATAATAAGTTAGCACTAGGGTTGGGCGATATAGCCAAAAAATAAAATCTCAAGCTTAGGGATGACAATTCATGATTATATTAGATTCAATTTTTTTCTTGCAAAATGCAGGAAGGCTAAAACATGATTGAAACATCATATTTTTTAGAGCTTCACTTGCAAAGAGCGAGAATAATAAAAGACCTGCACCACTTGCAAGGCTGTCATTGTTATGCATATTCAAAAAATACAGGTTATCCCTATACAGCTACAGACTGTCAGTACTAAACCGAGAGAGCATGGACATCCACTTCAATAATCATCAGTTTTAGCACAGATAGAGCAGAGAAGTCAACGCACTACTGTAATTCATCTGCTCCTACTGTTTGTGTTTCGACAAGAAATTAGTCCGATATCTGCAGGCAGCTGGCTAGCTAATGTTCGCTACCTGGCTACATGGCAGAGACAGACTGAACGAAATGGAATCTGCACATTGATCAGTCGATTTCCGTGGCATCAGTACTGGATAAACCAGAGATGATGCTTTGTCAACAAACTGAGGGAGCAGGTCAGTATGCAGAGTCTTTTTTTCCTGTCTGTCCCTCTCCTTAATGCAACCCTTAAATTCACTACGAGATAGCCAGAGCCAGCTAGCCACTTGGTCTCCGGAGACACCTGGAGTCACGACAGTCCTGTAAACTGCAGCAGGTACGCATATAGAGTTGCAAAGTGGGAGGAGCTATTCTAGGCACCCCTGGTTCAAAAAGTAAAAGCCCCATTAATTTTCTCCAGATAGACAATGTTACTTGACTCACAGTTGGAGCTCTTCTACTGCTTGGATCAGCATAAAACTCTCCAGGTTAAATAATCACAAAAGATTAACAGTTGCATCAGAAAATATCTGGTTCTTTAAGAAAAAGTCGAAGGTAAAAGCCTGTGTACATAAAAACTTTTAGGTAGAAGTTAACTAGGACTCCAAAGGTACATTTCGGTAAGAAACATCCAATCGCTGAGCTTAAAATGCTGTGATGTGCGCTGCTAACGGTGGGTGAAAGCTAAAGATTACTTTACAATCTGCAGCTTAAATCAATTCACCTTTGGATTCTCTCCCATTCTCTGTCAATTTTGGTTGAATTAAGCAACTATGGTGCTGTCTTGTTAACAAATTCAAGGAGAAAGTGTTTTGAATTTGCTACTGTTCCGATTCACGCCTCTGACTGGCTACTTCTCCATGGCAACAGTGGCCAGGACTCATGGGTATTGTAGTATTTTGAGCCGCCCGCCATGCCAAAATAACAGACAAAACGTTGATTTCACAGAAGCAAAGTTGAAATAATTAAAACTGGTAGCCATAACATAAACTTATAGGATAGAGTCATTATCTGGGGAGAGTCCAGTGCTTCTATGTTCAGTAACATTGAGGAGATTGTTTAAAGAAAAAATTGAAAAATACTGAACTGATAAGTGGATATATTATTAGGTATTGACAAGTGTGCGGAGGGGAAAGAAGCAGCTCTGACGAATATTAGGGGGAGTTGGATAGCAAAGAAAGGAAAACGTTACCAGTCTGGGAAACCACACACACTCCCAATAATTCTGCTTAGACAGTCTGAGTCTGAACAGCCAATGCAACATGACACAACTCGATTGTAGCACCTGTTTCTCCAGCTGGCCCATCTACTCTGTCACCACCCAGACATAGACTGACTGATTCTCACACTCTGTTTGTCTTGCAATTATTCATTTATTATTGTTATATACATTACATAAACACTATTGATGAAGCTTTAAAGTGCTGTATGTAGTAGAATAAGAAAATGTACCATAGATAAATTGTTTAATTTGGTACCACACACATGCGTTTATTTATTCTACCAGTATAGTTGCATCGATTGAACGATAGCACAATCCTAACCTCCATTTGAAAAGAATCCTGCTGCACTAGCAGAGAAAATGGTCTTCATCCACCAACTCTCCCTCGTCTTCCTCCTCCTCTGCATTTGTCGACTGCTGGCCTCCTAACACAGCATTCAACCACCCACATTCTCTCACCATTCTCTGTAAGAAGCGCAGTACTGCTACCACCCACAGTCCTCTCTGAAATACCTGGTACAAAATCAGTATCGTGTTGATACAGGGCTCTCGCAGTTAGCCTTCACTGTAGTGCTGTTGCTGTGTAACCAGGCATAAAGTGGATGCCTATATTGTAGTATTCATCTCAATGTCTTGAATACCAGTGGAGTGAGGTGTATCTGAGAATGCCTGGAGGACAGATATCCACCATATGGCTTTTTATAGAGCTATATGTTTGTCTAAAGTACAGGCAGGGGTTAGGGTTGGTATTATAGCTTAGGCTAAGGAAAATATCATGTGATTGTACTGGCTTAACATTGTCTCAATATTGTGGTAAAATTATAGGACAGTGAGGACTCTGGGACAGTGATGATTGTAATCTTGTCAATGACCAATCTGTCAGCTCTGGCCTGATTGCTATGTATATCTGTTTGTATGATTATTGTGGACTTAGGAAGGAGAGACAGCGGTTTGATATTCCTGTGTAGCAAGACTAGAGGTGACTCCATCCATCTGGCACCTGAGGACATTTCCCCGCAGCTGGTTGTTGGCATGCACACTGGTATCAAAAATGTGTGTTTACCTCTGTTGTCCTAAGTTGCTAAGGAAAGATTTATTGCATAATTACTGTTATCGGTAATGAGCAGAGGATGTTGGACCCTGAAGAGACCTGATTCTAGGCCATGTCCGTGAGTCAGGATAAAGCAGTGCCAGTTCATCAGCTTTCCTTTTGGCTTCCATGTCTTTAATGATCAAAGTTAAATGGCTTTGGATGCAGGGTGAAGAACTTGGAAACAGTGCTTAAGGATCCTGCTGTTACATGTCTAAAGAAACGTAATGTAACTTAACGAGTGAAGTTGTAGCTTTTGAATTTGTCACCACCAAAGTTGGCAGACAAACTGGCACCTAATAGAAAATAACAGATGTTTCCAATCAACTTACAGGTGTTCATAACTAACTTGGTTATTGAGCAATATTTTAGGTGTATTCATACTGACATAAAATGAATGAGGAATTAGTGGTGACTGCATTAAAAAAGATGTTGCAATATGTGACTCATTAACATAGTTAAATGCCATTTTATTCCCTCATGCCTCTCGTAACTGAGTCAACTGCACTCTCGCTTTCCATGACCAGAAATGAGTCTGTCAAACTTAAAAATGTTGATGGCAGAGGAAGAGAATTTGCTTCACAACCAAAAATTAAAGTTAGACCATCAGCCAGCTGCCAAAAGAAGCAAATATTTCTCTTGCTGTGTCATAAGGGAGAATGGGATGTTTTGCTAAGCTGCAGAATGGCCAAGAGTGAAGGAAGCCAAGGGCAAAAAGGCATGCATGCATGCATGCATGGAGCTTACTAATTACCATTTTCTAAACAGAGAGTTGGTAAGGAGAGGAGAGAGAGACATAAACTATACAGTGGACATGCATTTTAATGCAATGTTGAACTTGAAATAACATTTGATTAGAAAGCATTCTGGCCATGATGTTATCTGTTTTTTCTGTTGTAGTTCCTGTCTTCCCTGAGTGGGTAAACTGGGAATTGTGTCTCCATTTACTCATATTGCATGGCAAAAGAGATGTCATGTAGTGTCAAAGCTGGTGTTTTTTTTTTTGGTTTTTTTTTGTTTTTTTAAAGATTTGCAGTTGTACAACAATAACACCTATTGGCTAAAACAAAATAATACAAATGATTAATTAATATGTTTTAGAATTAATCAGTTAAATAATCATGTATCTACTTGAGGCAACGATTAACAATATTTTGATTTCATGTTTGCCACTGAAGCACAATATTTCGTTAAAGACTTATCACAGCTACAGTGTCACATCTGGCTGCTGCTTTCATAATCTTTTCACAGATATATAACAATAAATATACATAATACCCTCTTGCCCCTCCAGTCATCACAAACCGGCCTAGAGAAACCAAAGCCTTTTCTGATTTGTCCCTGTCTCCCCTTGAGACTCTGCTCAATGACTCCCATCGAGACAGTATTCATATTATTGTCTGAACAACTTCAGAGACAAGAATAAGTTTATGCTGGCTTCATAATTTCCATGCTCTGATCACAAAAGGACACTTGTTTGGGCCTCTTGTCTCTCAGTCATTTCCTTGTTGAGGGTTAAGGGGAGGAGTGGCTCTATGGACTGTGGCGGCTGACAATCCCACATTGTGTGAACTAGTGCTGCTTCACAAAGGGCCCATTGTGGAGAGCAGTGGCCCGGGGAGAGGGGACTGGGTCTAGGCTAGGTGACAGCGAGGTGTGGGTTCATGGGGCCTGGGTCTGGGGGCTAGAGCCGTGATGGCTGGCCCAAATTAGGGGCGTGTATTGGTGCTCAGCTGACACGGTGCTGGGGCAGGGAGGGTGCACACGTGTGAGAGCAGTCCCATGCTGCTTGCCACACAGCTCTAGTGCAAAACATATACTGTACTCCCACACAACCACCACCTACTTCATATTGGAGGTGAGCAGCTTTATGAAAATCGTTTTTTAATCAAAGCTGTTGTCAGTCTCTGATTTATTTTCTGTGTCCTAGAGAATCCGATGCTGTGATTACAAAACTGGGGGCTTAAGCTGCTTGTACAACTGTTCCTAGAATTTGAAATATTTTGCTGTTTATCCTCCTCTGACTCCAGCTCAAGGACAAGCCCACATGTGTGGTGTACTCTAGATTTGTTTACTCAGACAGATGGCCTAGCAGTCTATAGTCATAGTTCACAAAACCGCTTTTTTTTCTTCTGCACTACTGTTCTCCTTGTCCACCAGCTTGAGACTTAATCCTCCCTTTCTCACCATCTACTGTTCCCACTCTCCATCCCCAAACCTCCTTCCTCTCTTCATGTCTGAAAGTGACAGGGCTCTCAGGTCAAGCTGACGGCAGTCTCTCTGTCCAGTCTGAAGCAGGCCTAGGCCCTCACCCAGCTGTCCCAAGGCCTATTTGTTCGTGTGTCTGTCAGGCCCGGCTGTTGCTGTGGCCTCTCACATTAGTGTCAAGAGCCTTTCGGTGATGGAGCATTTTAAAGCCACTGGCATAAGAAGTTGAACCAAAACATAATGGCCAACTGAGTCACTGCATCTGTGCCACTCTTGTTTTACCATGGCACATGAGAAATTGCAAAGATTATACTACCTGTCATTCCATGCTGCCTCAGATTTTTCTTACTCTTAGCCTAGTTAGACCAACCTACTATCCTTCTTGTTCCAATTTGCTGTGCCAAATTTTGACTCTATCTGTTAATATAGACAGTGCTAAAAGAGTTGAGAATGAAAGTGACATTTAACAGTGACGAAGTAAACAGGGATTCTCATCTGACCTCAGGGTGGGATTACCACAAACTGTTAACTATTGACTACTCTGTCCGCATTAGAGGCCATCCATAGGTTTCAATTGCTCTGTTGCTGACAGGCTATAGTTATGCTGCACAAATTGGGTTCTTGATTTAGATTTATTTGATCACTAGCTAACGTGAACGTGATACCTTTTAATTTTGTTTCCAGCTCTTTCTCCTAATATATTCTGATTTGCTGTGGGCTGTAATTTATCATCTGTGGCTACCTGGTACTTATCTTGGAACCACTGTGGTATTTTGGTGTCTATAATTCTGCCTGTATGTTCAGTGCAGTGAAAGTAGGGCCCAAAAGCTGTTCAAACAGCTACCCATGCCCAGTGTGCTTAGTTATGCAGTACTCATTTACTTCATTGAACAAATATAAATCCTTCAGTCCATGTAAGATTATCAAGGCTTCTCCCATTGCTTGCAGAAGTCATTTGGAGGTCAGACCAAAAGTCAGTTTTTTGAACTAGTAATATTTGTGGTATATATGTGTGCGTGTGTGTGTGCAAATATTTGCCTTCTTTAAGTGCTGTCTTTCTAAGAATGTGTCTGCACAAGTGTTGACAAATGCACTTAGAAAAGCATAATTTTACAAAAAACTCCACTTGGAGTGATGCAGTGCAATGGACTATAAATAGATAATCTTATCTGTCCCAAATTGAGCTAGCATATCTCCATTCATTGTAAATGAGCCGTGCCTACATACAAAGCCACTGTGTTCTTGCATAAACCTGCATGTGAAACCTCAAGTGATTGTACACAAAGTAGTATTATCCTGGAAGTCTTGTGGTCATGTTATTTATGGCTGACAGATGGCATCCATGTCAGTGTGCATAGTTGGGTTTACACCTCACAGCCAGGCATCAGACAGATTAAACTCAAAACCGCTCAGCGAACCTATGAACTTGCACTGTTTATAAATGGAACAGTCCGTCCTTTTTCACAGGTCCTTTCAGGCTCTTTCTAGTGGTACAATATGCAACATGGCTGTGTAGATTGGGGTTGAACAGCAAACATTACACAGTACACAGGCTATATTCACATCGTAACAGATGCAATGTCAATAGTCTTGATGTAGAACAGTCTAGTTCATTTGATAAATAATGTAAATTAATGTGATTTAATGTCTTTTGGTTTGCACCTAACTCTAGATACCACCCTTTTTTTTAACTTGTTCAAAAATAAGACCACTTCTTTAGCAACTACTTAAAGTGCATCATTATTACTGTGTTGATTATGATCTTTAGCCTTGATTCAGTGGCTACCATTAACCAAATACAATAATGTCATGCCGAGTCCATCAGAGCTGTGAACAACTACCTAATTAATGCTCCCGTCTAAAATCACCCTAATTATTGCTAGAGCGATACTTTCTTTTACAAATGGAGCCAGTGAAGTAAAAAGCTGCATATATGATGCAATTATGTAATTAGACTTTCAAACACTGCAGTACATAAGAAACAAAATTATCAAAGCGAACCCTAACAGGAACATTTGCCTGTTTACAGACTGTTATATCAGTGTGTGGTGTGCCAAGCTTGGCATGAAAATTAATGCAGGGGTGGATTGTGAGAGAAGACAGACCATGTGGAGGGATATGTGGGCACGTCTGTTCACTTCCACGTTTAACGCTTTATCTATTTGTCTCTGTTGTGTTGTCCAGCCCAGCACTCTACCCCAGGGTACAATCAATATGAACCAGTGCTCCGATGTCATCGATGGAGAGTCCAGGACAGGCCAGAAGAACTCACTGTGCATTCTGACCCCTGAGAAAGAGCACTTCATACGAGCTGAGTGTAAAGAAATTATCAACGGGTAAGACATAATAACCAGGAATGTGATCTGTTACTGTAGGATTTACAAATGGACCATTATGTACCATTATGTCTTTATATATGTTATATAAGATAACTGTGGCCTCAGGTAGGCAGTATGGTTTGTGTTGCTCTCTCTTTTGGTTTGAGTGGACAGGGATGACAGAGACTTGGACACAGGAGAATAGTTGTGCGCAGCTGACTCTGCTGCCAAAACCGCTCTGCCCCCTGCTGTCTCCTTTGGGCTGTGCTTTTCAGAGACTTGTAATCCACACTGCAATGACAGTGCACATTCTTGAACTGTTTCCTCTCCCTGCCTCTCTAGCCCCTCTCCCTGTGTTCACAAACCCCCATATGCCTGGACACAGATCATGATGCACAAGCTTTAAGCCTCATAATTAGGTTGTCTCTTGTGCCTGTCCTCCACCGCTGCACATTCAAAGTGTGTTTCTGCACTGCATTCTCCCTCCCTGGCTGTAGCATGCATATTATGGCTATTCTTGGGGAACTGTGACTCATAACACCCACTCTCCATTATGCTACCTGCTCTATCACTGTACTCCTCCCACTCTCCTATCATCTGGCTCCCATGTGTTGGTTTTGGGCCATCACACAATCACATTAGCCCTCACAAAGTTGCCATTAACTGACAGTGGTGTAACAACCAGGATTTTTTTAAATGTATATTTATTATTTTGTATGTTTTTCCTGGTTATGTTCAGTTCCTCACAAATGTCTTTTGACTCATAATGTTACAGTATGAAAACAGTGCTGTGTGGGCACTCATTCATTTATAACTGCGTCACATGTGTATATCTAAAGTATGACAGTTTATATTGTGACACTCCACACCAAAGGCTATTAATATTGGATAATACATGAGTGTTCCACTATTTTCAGATTATATTTGTTAGTCCTGAGATCAAATGTCCATATGAGTTTACGTTATATTTTGTCCACTGCATCATTCTTATTTTTAGTAGACTAAAACTCTGGACACTTTAGTCTTGTCTTAGTCAGAGAAAACCATGAACATTTTGGACTAGTTTTAGTCAACAAAAAACATTTGTTTATTTTAGTCATCAATAGATTTGTTGACAAAAACTTTGTGTAGTCTAGTTTAAGTCAAGACCAAGAATGAGCATTTTAGTAAAACTTCTGCTGCTTCCGGGTTAGAATTCATCTAAATGGTTTTGATTGGTGATTTTCTTGTGGTGCTACTGTAGCGTATAATGGCACAGCGGCATTGTTCTTTTTTTTCTTTTTTCTTTTTAAATAAGAAAAGCTTTGAGTGTGGGAGTATTATTTGTGCTGTATAGTATATAATAATGTATTTTTGCTTTTCAAGTCCATTGCTTAACATAATCCACTCCAGCTAATTAGATAATAGTTTCCTCGTGAATTGCCTTTTTAGTAAAACATAATATTGTTAATCCTGACAAAGAACAAAAAGCAAACAAATTATCAAGGAAAATAAAATGTAACCATACTGTACCAAGCTTTAAGATCCTTTGTGTTGCCACTTAGGGGATTAGACAGTGACTAAATGTTCTTTTTCACAGCATTAGCTCACTGTTTAGAGAGTAGTGGGTGTTTAATTTATTGTAGTACAGTTCTATCTTTTTCTATCGGTTCATGAACATGCTTGTCCTGGCAAGTATAATGGTTTGTTTTGCTGCAGAGAACTTTGTCCCAGTCATATATTGATCCACCATGGGTGCTGCTGGTTTTGTATAGTCTGCACTTAGTGTCCCAAGAACAACACTCTGACTGTTTCACTATTCGTAGGTGGCAGGAGGCTCTGACTGTATACCCCAGGACCAACAAGCAGAACCAGAAGAAAAAACGCAAGGTTGATCCACCCACTCACCAGGTAATGCACCTACTGCACTCTTTAGTGAAGTGCTTTTACCTTGCTCACACTGAACAAGGTAAGAGTAGTAAGCAACCAAATGCAAATGAAAGTCATGTTTTTGTAAGTGTGATATTTTTGAATGCTGCATAATCCTGGCAAACATAAACCAGGGGACTTCTGTGCAGATGTATAGATAATGTATAGATAATGAGCCATTTGTGGCTCCTAGTATGCTTTCATGCTCACACTTTGAAGGTGGCTCTGACTTCATATACTGTTCGAGATAAGGTGAACATTATAAATGATCCGCATTTGGCAATTGTGCAATTGCAACAAAAAACAAACAAAAAAATGAACATATCCATATATTTACGGACAACATGTGCTGTGGAAGCATGCAGCATGGAGGCTTTTTCCCACTCAAACTACACCAGCTGTTTTCCCCTCAGAGAGTGAGAGAGAGAGATGTATTGTTTTTCCGCCAGCAACATGATCAACTGTTTATGATATCCATATTTGCATTCTTGAGTCACATGATGTGGCATTCTCAATAGACGAATAGACTGCATGCTGCATACTTGTCTAAATTAATTGCATTGGTCATTGGTAAATGGTAGCAGAAGAATTACAGTGTTAACGTTTGATTGGATGGTGTCATGG
The DNA here is from genome assembly GCF_020085105.1 of Siniperca chuatsi. NCBI lineage: Eukaryota > Metazoa > Chordata > Actinopteri > Centrarchiformes > Sinipercidae > Siniperca > Siniperca chuatsi. Next base: position 14,652,242 of record NC_058061.1, read on the forward strand.
GTTCCTGTTAATTACAAGTTGACATATTGTCAGCTATTTTCTGTTTCCATCAGTGTAGTTCTGGTTTTATAGATGCTGAACTACCTACTTTTAATATGTATACAGTATCACCTGGTTAGTAGGCAGCAAACATTAGTGAGCTATTAAAATATTCCTGAGCAAACAATCAAGGGCAATGATGACAGCTGCCTGCTAAAATAACATTCAGCAGTAACTTACAGCAGTGTGGCTTGTGAATCTGCTGGTGCACTCTGTTGCATTGTCACGTCCAGCAGCTGCTGTCTCACCTGCCTGGCTTTTGCCCTGAGTCCTGCCTGTTCAGTTATTATCCTTGTGTGCCTGGTCAAAACAGATTTTTTTTTCCTTCTAAAAAAATCATCAACTATATGCCCCGTGAAAGTGTAAAAGTAAATCACATGTTACCTGAAGCAGAGGTGTTTCTGTTGTACAATGGTGAAAACAAATCGACAATCATCATACCCTCATGAGAAGACAGACTACCTCATGTCACCCCTGTTTTTAACATTACAGTGCTGTGAATTGTGGGCAAAATCCTTAAAATGTCAATGACAGATCCTACGAACATTTTCTGCTTTCACTCTGTGACAACTCTGAGCCCTTGCAGACTTATTGAGAACTATGTGAGTCTGTAAAGGTGGACTTTGGGACTTGGCCACTGAATCCCTTGTAGTACTGTTCGTTAGCTGACTTTCCACATTGACCACCCTGTAGAAGGGGCCAGAAAGAGAATTTCCCTTTGGAGAGCGCTGTGTCTAGAAGGAATCTATAAATATATAAGTATATCTACACAAAGTTTAGCAAATAGAAACCAAAACACATTTCCGTTCAACTGTCTTGAGTAGGTGAGCAGCGTCATTCAAGCCAGTCATGTGACATCCATTAAAAACACAATGCCCATAGGGAATAAAAATGCACTTTTCATGTGAGTGCAGTCTGATTTCTTCCTGGTAGGTAGAAATAAAATAACAGGACTAGGTAAAGCTTTATTACCATAATAATGGTTATAATGACTAGATGAAATATAGGCATATCATATAATGTTGTACAGCCCACCCACCGTGGGATACACTTTTCCCCCCTTCCCTACCTCCTTTTTGATGTGAGGCCAAATTTGTGGTGAGTGCACACAAAATTCTCTCTGAAGTTCATTGTCTGGTTCCTCTAATGACGGCACCCTGAATCAGACTGTGACCTTGCTGGGCTTACACTAACAGGCTCATTTGCAGAGGGACAGTGGTGACACACATGACCTTGACTGTGTCCCATGTGACCTCATTTATGTCTTTGTTGCTCTGTTCATCAACAATACTTTTCTATGTAGATGAGTGTACCTGCAATACTCTCCATTCTTTTGGCAGAGAGAGAGAGAGAGAGAGTCATTGTTTCCATTGTTTCTGTATCCATTTTCATCTTTTTTTTTAAATCTCATTGGCAAAATGCACATGTAACTACAGTAATTTAGTGGTAAGATACTACCCATATACTTTAGACAGTATAGTGACACACTGCTCTGTAAATGTACTGGTCTTAAAGTCTAAGACTTTCAGATTGCATAAAACTATGATTGTATTTTATCTCAATAGGTTACTGGTATCTGCTTTAAACAACAATAATAGTACAGAACCTGGTTGATGCTGTACAACAGGACATCTTTTTTCTTGCATGTGTGTGAAATGATCACTGCTTGAAATAACAGTCAAGTGGTTAAGGCCAAGCCATATAATTAGGGCTGATAATGTGTGAGGGTGATTATGCTTTCACTGCTTGTCTTATGTCAGTTTCTATCATTGTCTTGCGGGCTGTTCAGTTGTTCCGGGATAAAAATGTGATATATAATATTCTACACCTCACCTGAATGCTCTCCTCCCACTTTTACTTAAGTTACTGGAGACATATGCTCTTTAACTGTTATAATACTTGAGCACTGTAATGTGTTTGCTTTCTGGGTAGTGCCCCTAAATTGAAGCACCTGACCTTGAGTACAAAAAAAATACATGACGGGAAACTTATTTATGTCTCATATTGTAACTGAAGGGAGTCTGAAAGGAGTTTTTACCTTCAGATTCTTGTGTTGGCCCTTAAGCAACAAAACACTTAACATCCTGTAATAGTGCTTTATTTCATACATTTGCATGAATTTGGCCTAAATGAGAAGGAAACAAAACACAATAGTTTAAATAATACAGAATGTATGAAATCACTGAGACAGATTTTTGGGTCTACCTGTATTGATTATAATCAGCACTACATAGCAAGCATTAACATCAAAGGCTTTTTGTGATTGGCAGGGTGGAGTAACTCCAAGCCAGTGTTTTTCCACTGAAGACATGAATGGACACCCAGTGAGTTCAGCTTGGCCAAACTTTGTATCCTGCTTCACCCTCTGGCTTTGAAATCCCAGCCCTAATAAATGATATTTATTATAATCCCGATCGATCCAGGTGAAGGGTGAATAAAAGGGATGTGATTTTTGCTTCTTCCTCTGATACTGAAAGAGTGATTCTTAGCACAACAGCATGTTTGTGGTGATTAAAGTAGGCTGGCTGAAAAGTTGATGTTTGAGGGTCGCTTGGCTTTGGAAATCTTGCTTTCTTTTCTTATGAACTCAAATGATCTTGCGAGTCTGCTGATTCCAACTGTACTGGTGACATAAAAGTTTGAACACAACTGCAATGTGTTTAATTTTGTGTGCTCTATTTTTTAATCAGATGAAGACAATCTATATGATTTTTATCCTAGAAATTCTGATAAAATTAATTTCACCTCTGCAGAATCTGTTTTTGTTCTGTTCTGTTTTTTTGTTCTCTGTATCCCTCAATAATACAGGTGTGTTTGCTGTGAATGAACTCTTTGTTCTTTGTCAAGCTGTCAGTTTTTCTCCTTTCCATGCATCCTCCTTCTGTCTTCCTAGAATTAGTCATTTTACCAATGATGAAAGCAATTTTCTTTTGCTTTGTCACTTTGATATTGGATTTACCTGACACATACACATAAAAAGTCAAAAAAGCAAAAACTAAATAAACAGACCAATGATGTGAAATCATGTGCCACTGAACACTCTGAACATTACCTCTCCAAACAAAAGCCATTGGAGATTACTTTGCTGTGCAGCTTATTTTCACTGAATAACCCAACGTCAAACGGACAGGAAGCAACTTCACAATTACTTTTCAGTATTTAATTCTTCTTTAATCTTTTTCCTTCTCGTATTCCTTTTTGTAGTCTCTCAGTGACCTTACCTCCCATTATGTCCTTCCCTCTTCCCATCCACTCCTTCCAACCCGAACCCCTACCCAGGAGCCTGGCCCTGCCAAGGTGACAGTGACCAGCAGTGGAGGAAGCATCCCTTGCCTGCCCAGCAGTATTGCCAGCGCTGAGCGTGTCCCAATGAGCCGTGCCACTCTGTGGCAGGAGGAGAACCGCTGGAGCAGGGCCACCATCCCCTGCAGCCGCAGTGCCTCCTGTATCAGCCAGCTGAGCCAGAGCCAACCAGACTCCAGTATCACTACTCAAGACGGTGAGGACTAACATGACAACATGCAAATTCCTCAACATCCTGTATATATTCTTCAGCTGTTGTTTCACTGTTAGATGAGGAGAACTAGATCACTTTTGGAAAGTTTGCTAGTTTGTAGTTTGTTTTATGTCAGTGGCACTTTGTCCTTGTTTCAGATGGCAGCACCATGAGCACTGGACGCAAGGTACGAGTGGAGAGTGGTTACTTCTCCCTGGAGAAGACCAAGTCGGAGCCTTCTCCACAGTCTGCACAGCATTCTCAGCCACTTCAGCCACCCCATCTTCCCCTGTCCTCTTCAGCATCCTCCTCCTCTTTAGGAGCTCTCAGTCCCAGGTACAACTCTGAATCAGAACCCCAGATTTCCCCTTATCAACCCTCCCAAGATCCTCTTCCTTCTCCAGGTGCACTTGTTTCCCCCAGCTACTCCACCATCAGCTCCTCCCAGAGCTCGCTGGACTCTGAACCCAGCGGGACAACACCCACCTGGGAGGGACACAGTGGTGGTGGAGGAAGCACGGGTAATGTCAGTGGTGGAGGAGGCAGAGTTGGCCGGTCTGGCAGGGAATACGCAGTGCTGTCTGATGTGCCACGAGCTCGCAGACTGAGTTACCGCGAAGCCTTCCGCTCAGAGAAAAAGCGTCAAGAGCTGAGGGCACGGACACGGAGTCCTGGCAGAGAAGAGGTGGCTCGGCTGTTTGGGGAGGAGCGCAGGTAAGAGGTTATGGAGTGTCTGGAACACTGCAAAAAAGATTCTTCAGAGACATTTTAAGCTTCTTGCACCTGCTTTCTGATAGATAATGCTGAACCCATATCACATAGCAGAACCATACATGCAGATTCACTTGTGATAATAATGGCAACCAAATATGATTAATAATCATTAATGAGTCACTGGTTGTTAGCCCTTGGCATAGCCTTTAAGCATATCAATGACGTGCCAAATAATCTATTATGTGAAGCTCATGCATTGCTTAAAGCATTCTGCATTTTAGTTTTTTAGCACCACCCTGTGGCTGCTGTCTTTGAGGCTCTCCTACCTACCCTAGCTCACCAGTGGTTTACCATTAATGGTTTGGGGGATTTAAATGCATGTGTTACTTTCTTTTCTATGAACTCTACCTTTTTGCTCTTGCTACTTTGCTAGTTTGTTTTGTTGTTTCAATCTTTTCCAGGGGCTTCTGAACAGAGCTTCTCAGACCTAATGCTCAACCAACCCTTCCACCCCTGTCCCAATGCTGTTCCCTGCTGGTCACCGCTGATTCCTGCTTTCTGTCATTTCATCTCTGCACTGCCTGGGATCACTCACATACACTGTTTCATAAATACTTGATTTACTGAATATACTGTGCATACTCAAACATGCTGATGGATGGTACTGGTGGTGGGTGTACATTCAGTTTGATCTCTCCTCCTTTCTCATGCAGACACACACACACACACACACACACACACATTAACAAGTGCAGTGCCTTAAGGTAATGCCGACTGTGTTGCCATTGCTCTGCTACTTCTTCAATTTGTTTAATCCACCATACAAGTCATTTTCCTTTTCTTCTAAAGTTTAATCTCTCATCTAACACTACTCTTTATCCTATGAGGTATCTATGGATTGTTCTCTTTGGGGATATTACTTCTGCCTTGTGACATTGTCTATGAAAGGTCCAAAGTCAAACTTCCTATATATTGTATGTAAACACTGTGCAGTAATGGCAGCATTGCATTCTGCACACAATAAACTGAAACTACTTGTATCCATTATGGAAATTTATTTTGGCTCAAATTTGCTTTCATATCATGCTTTGGTCTTGTTTTTATGCTGATTCTGCTACCATGTGAGGATGCTGTGCTGCATCATTATGTTTTTTAAGAATAACCAATTTATTTTAGTATTATGTTTTTAGTATTCTGCAAAATGTCATTTTTAAAAAGAATGCATTGTCAGACAAGACTTTTATGTTGAGATGAATACTATATGTGCTGTGTATTGAATACATCCTTGAAAAAGAATGGTCTTTTTGTGTCTCTTAGGCGTTCTCAAATCATTGGCCGATACGAGGAGGGTCAGCATGTAGAACGTATGGACACAAGCAGCTCCAATGAGCCCTCTGCTAACACCACGCTAATCCAGAGACAAGGCCGCAGCGAGAGACGCTATCTGGCTAACAAACATGTATGCCATTCTCTTTGTTAATCCTGAACAACTCAATCTAAAAAGATGTAAAATACTCCCAAGAATTCACTGAGAGTTGGACATAATCTCCCTGCTTTGATAAAGAATTACTTCTAATTTCTAATACTAATTTTATATTTCTAGGAGATGTCACTGGATGCAGGAAAGGACCGTTCAGTCCCTGATGTGTCCAGCTCCACTTTTGCTAATTTAAGAAGGGCCAAGTCACTGGACCGCAGAGTCACAGAGTCCTCAATGACTGTAAGTCTTCTACAGTACAGTACTTCTAAAGTGTAGGGGCCATAACCAGTGGACTACAAAATAATTTCAAGGTCCCATAAAATGGCTTTGTTATTCAATATTGATAAATAGATATAATCCCTCACCACCTTCCCACCCTTGAAAACTGAACCCATTATGCTGCAGTGGTGGCCAGTGCTTTATTTTGTGTGTTTTTTCTCCTTCTGCACCACCTATATGCCCAAAAGGTTTATCCAACAAAACATGTAAAATGTAAAAAAAGGTGCGTTTATGGAAGCAAATAACCAATAGACTAATCAACAACTATAAGAATGTCTGGAATCAGAATCAGGTTTATTGTCAAGTGGGTTCTACATAAAATTAATTTGCCGTGGTATTTTGATGCATAATGAAAAACAAGTACTGCAAAAGTACTGCTAAATATAAAATTTACAATTTAAAAAAAATAATAATTTTAAATGTGTGAAATATATCTGTTTTTAGAATGAAAAGAACTGTGCAGTGTTTAAAGACGAAGAGGATGGAATGTCAGGCATCGTGTAACCTTTTTGTAATGTGCACTGTTTAGGAGAATGACAGTATGCGCTGGTCAGCCATAAAATCAGCGTACATCATTTTATTTCAATTACGCATGCACCCAAACACCACTGCGACTCGACATGCGACCGCTTATACAAGATTACCTCAGCACTTGTTTTCTTCAGTCTTCACAAGTGAGATTAAAGTAGCCCTCAAGTTGCTTAAGGTTGCGCTGGTATCTTCCTGAGGTCTGACTCCTACCAGTCTAACAAACTGCTACTGATCTGAGGTCTGTTCAGAGAGTGGTGCAGGGGTGATCCAGTTAGTGTGTGGTTGGTCTCTCTGGCCGGGCTGCAGCTACCAGAACCCCCACCCACTCAAACTCTCTCTCACACACACACACACACACACATTCATGTGCACACCACTGCCGCCACCGCTACTGATGACTATAAATAGCCAGCACAGAAGCAGTTGTGTGTATGTCCCTGGGACAGACGGAAAGAAACAGATTGTCAACATATGAAGTGAAGGCAGTTAGCCATCAGAATGACTCTCTGCCAGACGGTGACACCACACCTGATGAAGCTCAACAAAAACAAGGTATTGTTGAGTGAGCAGAAGCCAGGTTATGGACGAATGATTTACTTTAGAGTCTATAAACAGACTTGAGCTTGGTTTCAATGTGCAGCAGTTTGTGTTTCACAGGGAAAGTCCAGCTTCCGCCAGTCGATCTCTTTAGCTAGAGCCACATATCGGCACTTACACTTCTTGAGCTGAGGTAGTGACCTAAATGTAAACAAATGCACATAAATGCAATAGTGTTTAGGGAGATGTCAATTATATATTCTGATTACATGAGTGATGAATACTCACTTAATGACGACTTCTAATATAGTGACAAATTAGTACAAAGTGTTTCAACAAAATATATTGTTTTTTGGTTTTGCTTACTATTATTGATTTTTAATGAGTTAATCTTGTTGCATCACATCACTCTGATCTGTCTTAATTGCAGCCAGATCTGCTGAACTTCAAAAAAGGATGGATGACAAAGCTGTACGAAGATGGAATGGTAATTTGTTTTCATTAGTAGGATTAAATGAGCCATCTGCTTTTCTCCCCTACTGAATAAGATCATATTATACTCATAGAGGACTGGTAAAATATAATTAATGGTGTCTTTCTCCCCTTAGTGGAAGAAACACTGGTTTGTCCTGACGGATCAGAGTTTGAGGTACTACAAGGACTCAATAGCCGAGGAGGTAAAACTTCGTCAGTAGACAGTGTGGTTTTTCACAGTTAATTTGAATGAATGGGCAATTAACAAAGATGTTTTTGTTGTTGTTGTTTTTTAAACTTGTTTTCCTTAGGCTTCAGAAATGGATGGTGAGATTGACCTTTCTACATGTTATGATGTCAAAGAGTTCCCGGTCCAGAGGAATTACGGCTTCCAAATCCTGGTGAGTGTTGATTCTTCATGTCATCTATTGTCCTGCGTCATTAATCACCAGTGAAGATGAAACTCATTGTCTACACACTTGAGCGCTACTGTCTCCTGCCAGTCTATAAACAGCCTCAGACACCATGTGGTGCAACTTTAGGTATCAGGTTTTGTCATTTCTCTTTCTGAAATGAGTCTTTGTCTGTCATGACGGATGTCACTTGACTTGTCATCTCTTCGTGAGAGGCTGACATCATAGTGGTCTAAATCTGCTACAGCCGTTGCCAGCCCTGCTTGTCTCTCTGAACCCACAGTGCCCCTCATCACGCACAATATGTTTACCTAACCTCTTGCATTCAAAAGCCCCGTCCTTGTCCACATTTACTCAGTAACACTCATATTTTAAAAACATTTATGTTTATGGTAGTTTTACTCTGAACCATAATTGCATAACAGTTATGCAGTTCTATGGATCCTGCTGTGAACCTTATGACAGAATACTTTCGTCATATAATCCTTTGACCATTAAACATTTTTAGCACTTGTTGCTGGCAAAATACTTACTGGACGCTTATAGTTGCAATGCAATGCATTCGTTATCCATTTGATGTCAGTGGGGTTTTGTTCCTGCTACATATAGACTTAACTTGCCATACTAATCCTATATGAGAACGGTAGCTACAAGGTCATTTCTTTTGTTTACATTTGCTTGAAGCAGCTCCCCCAACTATTTTCTGGAGGAAGTCAGAAATAGAGAAGTCGAGGGGATCGTTGTCTCTTTGGCTGAGAACAACATGGGTTTGGTGTCGAGAAATTAATAACTCCAGTATTTATGTCTGCTCTCTCTGCTCCATGGTCAGACTGGAAGGGGCTGTTGTTCTGTCATTGCAGCTAAAGCAGTGAAGAGTTGAACACAAATAAATTCCTGTTGTCTGGGATACAGTACCTGGTTTCTTAAACCCCATTACTGTGTCCTTCAATAACTGTGGTCTTGTAGAAATCACTTAACTTCCACTAGAGGGCAGGGCTATTCAATTTCAAATTCAAATGGGCCAGATTTTAAAACCAGGAAATGTAGATGGGCCTGAGATTTTCAGCAGCTTATTTAAATCCTTTTTAAGCTTTTGGTAATGACACATTTTTAAAAAATGCAATCTAATAAAAAAATAGCAGGCTTTTGGAGATGTCTGTAAAATAATAAAATAAAGTACTTGCCAGTCCAGGCAGAGTTAAACTAACGGTTTTCATTGTCAGTTTTACGTTTCAGGGTTGACAGAGACATATTTTCAGTAGAGCACTTCCCTACTTGTGATTGGGTCCTCACCATTACCACGCTGGCATACGCCTCGGTGCGCCGAGTAGGTGCAGTCTGCACACCATTTGACAGTTATCGTAGCCGGCAAATACACTGTATCTGCCACAAAATTTCAGCAGCGAGAGCGGCATTTACCTCACCATGACCATATGGCCCATACAAACACAAACAGGTCAAGGGAGATTGATAAGACAGAGAACTGATGAATGTCATTCAGGCTTACATAAAATCATATTGTGAACATCACTGTCCATGCTGGCAATTATTTGTCAACTTGGAAAGCTACCATGGCTTTTGTCCTGTAGCCCGGCATTGTTGTCTGTTATGTCAGCTGACAATTACGTGGTTGCTGCCGCTGGCTGACAGATTACACTCCATTTGAACAATTGAATAGGCCGGGTCTAGTGCATGGGGTCTCCAGGACAACAATAGCTACACATTGTCATTCACATAAAATAAATGGTTTAATGTCAGATCTGCCTCCGTTGAATTACTTTGTGGCAAGGGGGGCAACAATGACAGCCTAAAAATACATACTCGCATACTCATACAGCACAACAGAATAAAACAAAGGAGAAGTGAGAGGCTAAAGATGTTTTGCCTCATTTCACTGTTTTTTCAGCCATTATTCTACTGCTGATAAAACAGCAGGCTGAGTGGGGTGACCTCACAATGAAGCATAGATTGTAACGTAGTCGCTCAAAAAGTACTCTACCCTGTAATCTAATGCAGTAAATTTAAATTTTCTATCCACCTTAGTGAAAGAAGAGCAACAAACTAGTCTGACCACTGAAACAGGAAAAGCCTTTCATTGTCTAGGCAATTCCACTGCTGCATATCTTAATTTTATTTGAGGCTTGTACAAAAACATGTGCTTAGATTTTATTTTATATACTTTTTAATGTCAAAGGGTATTTTAATCGAGATGTTGTCTCATCCCTGTCAGTCATTTAAATAAAATTCATGTCTGCTTTCAGTGTAAAGAGGGAGCGTGCACCCTGTCAGCCATGACCTCGGGAATCCGTCGCAACTGGATTCAGGCCATTATGAAGAATGTGCGACCCACTATTGCCCCCGATGTCACCCGGTAATACTCAAAGAGGATTAACACTTTAACCACTGGCAGATATAACAACTCTTTTCTCACTTATTTTTTATCTTAATCCCTCTCTCCTCCTCACCCTCTCTTTCCTTCTTTCTCTTCCTCCCTCAACCGGTATTTTCAACCTGCTTCCAGGAAAAACATCTCTCTGAAACTATCCGTTCTGAAGCCCAGGTTGGAGTGCTTGTGTGTTGAATATCTCCCCCTCCTCGAACAGTGATGTTATTGCTCAGCAATGTCAGCCCCAGCGTGTTTGTCGTCCCACCCTATGTCATGTGATTGTTGAGTAATGTCTCCCTGTCACTTGTGCCACTGTAGAGACACACGCTGCAATCACATCAACATTCTAAAATAATCTACCCAACCTGCTGATTTTAATGATCATTGAAATGTGACTGTCCAAGTTTTGGAAATGGTCACAGAACAACAATAAAATCACAACTGAAGCACAGACGGAAACAGTGAATAGAGAGAAGAGCAGAGGATATAAAGGTCAAGTTTTTTTCTGGAACAGTTCACCTGAGGATTTTTTAACTACCTAAACATTTATTTTTGTGTTTTTAAAAGCTGAGCGTTGCCTTTGAGGTGGCTCATCACATGAAACTGTATACACGCTCTGACTTGCATTTACTTAGTCACACGCCTTACTCTGCCCATGTGTCTTTTAGGCAGCTCTCTCCAAGGGGAGAATGTGTGATATTTTTGGTATTTCTGCACAGACGCCTCACGGACACCGCTTTCTCATTCTTGAGCTCTGTCCCTTCTCATTTTCCCCTTACTCACACTTCCTGACACGTTCACGCAACGTGGTTAAAATAGATTATTCCATCAGGTCAGTTTTTAAAAGATGCTCTGTCTCTTAACACTACAAGCGCCAATCAGTGTGCAGTTTACTGCAAACACATTCTTCCCATTAAGGTACTATTCAAATTGCTTTAACATAGCAGCTAAAGGCAGGCATCTGCCATCAGGCTTATCTCAGATCATGACTGTGAACACCAAAGCTGCTTTCAGCCTAATGCAGTGTGCCATATAAGCATTTTGATGTTGGTGCTTTGACTTTGATAAATTTCACAGATTTTTATCATGCTTTTAATGCACAATTAAATGATGCTGCTCTGCCAGAGATGTATGCATTGTTGTTTGTCCAGCAAAACTTTATATAATAGTATTTTGGCTTCAGCTGATATAAAAGCAAAAATTCTTCATTGTGTTTTGTTAAAGCCATCTTGTATATCTTTTTTATTTTTTGTGTTTTTGTTCATTCAGATCCCTCCCAGAGGAGAAGGTAAAAGCCCAAGTGATGTTGGAGCCATGTCTACAGGCCACCCTTGAGCAAAGCCCCAGTCCTGAGGCCCCCAAGTCTGATGTACACAGACAGCCAGCAGGCAACAATGCCTCTGCCCCTCCCTCTGAGTCCCGAAAAAGCCGAGTTCGTGAGCGCAGACGAGAGGGTCGCTCCAAGACTTTTGACTGGTCAGAGTTCAAAATGGAACAGACAGAAAAGCCTGTGAAGGAACGAGCAGACACAGTTGACCTCAGCTCATCATTCTCCACAACTTCCTCATATTGCTCTCCCTCCTCTTCCCCTTCCTCATTAGCGTCCTCTCCTGTCTCTACCTCCTCCCTCCAAACCTCTTCTGTGTCAGGTGCTCACCCACCTTCTATGACAGAAGAAGCAGGAAAGAAGAATGTTAGGAGGGATATCCCTCCACATAGCACAACCAGTGCAACCCACATGCCAAATACTGTTACTGTTACCATGACTTCCACACTAAACACTGCACCACCGGTACAGCCATCGATACCTGAATGCCAAGAGCAAGGAAAGATGGAAGTAGACCACCCAACAGCCATACATCCTGCTAGTGGAGATAAGAACAACAGAACCTCAGATGTCCAAGAAGAGATTGAGCACCGATGGCATCAGGTAGAGACAACACCGTTAAGAGAAGAGAAGCAAGTTCCCATCAACACTGCTATAGGAAACTCTGATAACTCTGACAGATTGCCTGCACACGAGCTTGCTGCGCTGCTAGACAAAGAGGTGTGTTTCTTCAATATGGTCAAATACATCTGATATTTATGGTATCAGAGCATCTTGTGCCAATCATTCATTATTTCTTTTCTTTCTTTCTTTGTTCAGTTGGGACAGAAGCAGAAGGAGCTGGACCGACTACAGAAGCAAAACAATATTTTGAAAGAGCAGTTGGAAGATGCACTAGGAAGAGAGCAAAGTGCCAGAGAGGGCTATGTACTGCAGGTACTACACTCACCATCCATCATGCAGGATTAATATGTTTTAAAATAGAAACCATGTACAAATAGCATTGCAACATGAATTTTGACAAAGAAATCTTGAGCATTAAAATGTTTAGAATGGTATTGATATTTGCAAGATAGTATACACGTACTGGCCAAACATGTGGTGTAGTAATCGTTATTAACTGTACCAAAGTACTGTGTAGATTGTATTTTTGTTATACAGTCTACTGGCTCATGATAGATCAGATTTCTGTGTTGCTACTGTAACCTGTATAAAATTCTACTAACAGGTGTGGGTGCTTATTCTCTGAAACTGATACGCATGGTTGTGGTGTTCTTAGCATGAGTTTTCACTAACTGTTTTTACGGAGTTTCACATCTCCTGGGAAAATAATTGATTTGATAGGTAAGAAACTTAATCAAGAAGCCTTGCGCTGTGCTTTTTCTCTCTGTTCATTTGTGCTTTGTCTGTGTGTCCTTTCCCAGCTTGATTTCAGCATGCTTTTTGGTTTGTTTCAGAACTGCATAATTTAACTAATTTCTTTTTTACATTGTACAGTTTATACAGTGAATTTATCACAGAGCCAGAATGTCATTGTGTTGTATCACATCACATTTACTTTGCAAAAGTTCATTAGTTGGTCTGTTTTTTATTTTTAAACCATCATCATTTTTTTTCTTGTTTATTTTTTTTTTTTACTTTGTTTTGAGGGAGGGGCCAGGGTATTCATTTAATCCTTTCAATTTCCAAGTCACCTCTGAAAAAGCACAGTGGAAGCTTGGGGAAAAAACGCTTGTCAAAAGAGAGATTGATATCAAGAAAGGAGAAAACTTAATTTCCTGGTAACCCCCGAGATGTGGTTCTCCGTATATATGGTAGGGGAAGTAAGCTGATGTCATTAATGAAACTGTCTCGTCAATCTTTTTCAAGAGTACAACACCCCCTTCCTCTTCACCACGCAGAGTGCCATGGCAACGCTTACACACGCTTAATCAAGATTTGCAGGGCGAGTTGGAGGCCCAAAAGCGCAAGCAGGACCTTGCTCAGCAGCAGATTCGGACACTAAAGAGAAGCTACACAGAAGCCCAGGATGCTGTAGACCGCCATGAGGCTGATATTCAGGCTCTGCAGGCTAAATTAGCATCTGCAATGGCTGAAATCTTGGCTAGTGAACAGGCTGTGGCTAGAATGCGCAATGAGCTCAAGCTAGAGCAGGAGCGTTCAAAGGAACAAGACCAGGAATATGGCCGTAGTGAGACCACCCTACGAGCCCAGCTAAAGGACAGTGAAGAAAGACTCCGTGAAGTAGAGGCCAGCCTCCTAGAGAGAAACCAGGCCCTTAGGCACCTGGAGCGCCAGCAGGCCCTGCAACGAGACCACATTAGAGAGATACAGAGGCTGCAGGAGAGGCTGCAAGAAGTGACTGCTCGGCTAAGTGCTACTGAAGAGGGTCAGGCACTAAAGGAGGAGCGCCTGAGGATGGAGCAGCATAGCATGCAAGAGAGTCATGAGAGGGAAAGACAGAATCTGTGTAGAAGATTAGCTGAGGCTGAAACTGCACAGAAAGAGATGGAGAACAGACTGCTAGAGGCTGAGCAGCAGGTGGAGGCCCTGTTAAGAGGGAGGCAGGCCTCAGGAGGAAAAGAATGCAGGGAGGAAATGCTGAAGTTGCAAGACGAGCTGGCCCAGAAGACTGACATGGTTGAGTCACTGAGGGAGAGTGTGCGTAGGCTAGAAGAAGAGAAAGGCCATCTCACTTGCCACTGTCAGGAGCTTCTTAACCAGATTTCAGAAGCAGACCGTGAGGTGAATAAGCTTCGCAATCGTCTGGAAACAGAAGAGGCTGATTACTACACCCTGGAGCACTCTTATGAGAGGGCTACCCAAGAGTTTCAGAAAATGAGCCAGTTCCTTAGAGAAAAAGAGGAAGAGATCCGGCAGACTAAGGAGATGTATGAGAGGCTGGTGGAACGCAAGGAAGAGGACTTGAAAGAGGCCCTTGTTAAAATGACTGCACTTGGCAACAGCTTGGAGGAAACTGAACAGAAGCTGCAAGCTAAGGAAGAGCTTCTTTGTCAAATGAGTCAAAGCCTCTTAGATAAGGTTGAGCCCTGTAGTGCTGAAAAGGATCTGCAAGCCAAGCTTGTGGTTGCAGAGGACCGCATAGCAGAGCTCGAGCAGCATCTCAATGCCCTGCAGCTGGGCTATGCTGACCTACGTGTGGAAAGGCAACAAATCCCAGAACAGAGCAAGAAGGGAAGGCTTAAAACATCGGCCTCCTTATCACCAAACTCAGAGCTCCCACTTTCCTTTGACAATACATCCAAGACAGAGAACTCCCCAGATGATAAGGAGTTTCAAGTTAAGAGACCAAGGATACGTTTTTCCAGTATTCAGTGCCAAAAATACATCAATCTAGAGTGCCTGGACACTAGCCATGTGAGCAGTACCTTTGCAGACACAAGACAAAAAGATAACCAGGATGTAAATGAGGACATCCATCTAAGTGAAGGAAACATCTCCTCTGATATCACATTCCCTTACAGTAGTGACCCAGAGAAGTTCATCTCTATCATACATGCCCTAGAGACTAAACTGCTGGCCACTGAGGATAAACTAAGAAACCTCACACAAAATCTAGAAGAGCAACGATCCATCCATGCAGATAATATGTCCAAGATTGATCTAAAGCTGACAGAAACAAAGCCTAACCCCAATAAAGACTTTAGTTGTGGAAGTGGGATACAGAGTAGTGATGCCAATAAGCATTATGCCAAGGCCCTGGTGTGTGTTGAAAATAGTCGAGAGAAAGTCAGTGCTATTCTCAGTGGCTCTCATGATACTACTGATTCACAGCTGCGCTCATTGTCAGAGATAGAGAACGATTTGTTCAATGCATCACTGTACATTCAACAAGGACAAAAAACGCTGGAAGAGCAGTCACCAGTTGTCAATCAAAATCAAACACCAGAGACTCTAGATAAAGAAGCTTTGCACCTCTTTACCAAAACTCTGTCTTTTGAGGCAGTAGTTTTGAACAAGATGGCTTTGTTAATACAGACTTCAAAGTCTGACCTCCTACAAGCTCTTGCAGAGATATGGGAAGACATAGAGAACATTAAAAGGAGTGATAAAGATTGCTTGGCTGTAGTTTATGCTGATGTCTTGACCAAGAAGTTGATGTTAGAGAGTGCATTCTGGAAAGAATTGGAGAAAGCTGAGACAGATGTTGCTAAATCCAAAGAGGGCAGTGTTTCAGCTGATGTAGATGTTGATGCCACTGTTATCTTTAACACCTTCATTAAAGCAGAACTAGCCTACTCTATTCAAAACCTTAAACATTGCTATGAAGAGAAATTCAAAATACTGAAAAGGGAGTTGACTGAGGCCCGTAGTAACCTAAATCAAAGGGAAATGGCTCTGAAAGCAATTATTGAAGCTTCCAAAAGGCCAGATTTAAAAAATGTAATAAAAGAAGTCAAAAATAACTTTGGGTTTAGTAAACAAAAGTTAGCTGACATTTGCCCCCCAGAACTCGCTCCCTACATGGAGCAGATTGAAATGGAAGAGGCTAGAGACTTGGCTGAGGAAATCGTAGACAGACACTTGGTTGGAGAAATACCCTCCTGTGGTGTTGACTCTATTGAATCCCTGCAAAATGCACATGCCAACCTGGCTAATGAGCTTCAAAGACAGGCAGCAATCCTCCATAAGTATGCTCAAGAGATAGAAAGTGGTGGAAACCATCCTGGACTGGCTAAAATGATCCATGCTCTTCTGGGGAACCAAACTTCACATAATTTCACAAGTACCTCTCTTTGTATGCGTGAAGCCCTAATCCAGGCTCAAGTGGCTTATGTGGCATGCAGGTTACGGGCCATGCATGAACAAGACTTGGGCTGGTGTAAACAGACAGGTCAGAACATGGATGCTCTCGTCCAGCAGCATGCCCGCAATGTCAGTGCAATCCAAGAGAAATATGAAGCATCCATACAGGAGGAGCGCCTGCACTTCACACAAACAGTGGCCACTCTCCAGAAGGGGAACCAAACACTAAAGAGTGAGATCAGTAAACGTGTGAACCAGCTCTCCCAGCAGCAGGAGCAACTGGCTCTCCTGGAGAAGCATTTCCAGAAGGAAACTGAAGAGCTGAAGCAGAGGCACAAGCAAGAGCTAAGCCAAGCAGAGAAAGGCCGTGCCTCAACAGAACTGGCACTCATGGAGACAACAGCTGATAGTCAACGAAAGCTAGAAGTTCTGCTGGTGGACATGGACACCATGGAGGAGCGGCACGAGAGTCATGTAAGGAAACTGGAGGAGCAGTTTGAACAGAGGATCTGTGAGCTCCAGCATATCCACAAAGAGGAGATTGAAAAGTTACATTCCCAGTATATGGAAAACATTCAACGTGTCCAAGAGTACCAACACGACAAAAAAGGTCTTGAGGTTTCCCAGTCGCCTCCTTGTGATGAGGCCACTACACCAATGGAAGAGGAGGAGCAGGGGAAAGGGGAGGAAGCACAAAACATGTCGGAGGTGGAGTCCATGGTGGTTCTGAAGGATCGGATCCAGGAGCTGGAGACTCAGATGAACACCATGAGGGATGAACTGGAGAACAAGCACCTAGAAGGAGATGTGGCCAGCCTGAGAGAGAAATACCAGAGAGACTTTGAAAGTTTTAAGGTTTTTGCTCTAACATTTTACCTTAGTGAATTCTTTTCTTTTTTTTATTAAGTAAGAGAGTAGTAGATAAATAGTAAAATAGCTAAATAACCTGCTGCTTTTGTTCAGTGATCTACTAATATGCACAGAGGATTTGGTGTTGGGAAATGGTGTGATCTGAGATTATTTGTAGATTTATGAAACCTGCAACCTAGATTACATCAGTTCGCTTGCAAATTGTAATTGTAGCTTTGAGGGATGTCCTGATCTTTTTTTTTTTCTTATACAAGCACCTTAATATATAGTATCGGCTCATACAAACTCTGAAATGTATTTTTAGCCACACCAGCAGCGTGGTTCTAGGCAAGGTTGGTTGGTCGGTCAGTCCACCAAGTTGGATGGATTCCCTTCAAATACAAAACACTATTACCAAACTAATGCATTTTGTTTTGCAAATATAAAACGTACCTACAAATACATATTTCTAATACATCAGGCTTCAAAAACAAATACGGCATGTGTTACAAGTACAAAAACATAGATCCTGCAAAGACAAAAAAAATCGTGACTTTTGGCACAATATTTCAATAGTGTTTTGTGTATTATCAATGGAGAAATTAGTGTCAGTGTGGATCCATTGTGGGCAGGATTTAGACAGTCTCACATCTCGTCACAAGTATGAAAAAAAATACGTTTTTAAGTTTAACAGCAGCATGATGCACCTGAGAAATATTGCTGAAATACAGGCAAACCAATGTTTTTTGGAAATACAGCTCTTTTTGCATCATTTGACCATTGACATATCATTAGTTGAAACTGCAGGCTGCTATGCACTCTGTGGTTCATGACTTTGGATTAAAAATTAATCAGAAATTATATACATTGGCAATACCAATACACGAAAAAAATGCTGATCCTGTGGATCAGGTCGGGACATCCCTAGTAGTTTTATATAATGAAGCAAAGCAATCAGTTGCAGGTTGTCTTAAATATATCCTGACAATTAAAAGTATAAAACGTCTCACTTGCCTCCAACATTGCTCCTTCATTTGGGCATCAATAGACACACAATTTCCCTCATTCAATAATAGAAAGAAGTGCAGTCTATTAATGACAAAAATGCTGATTCACTGGAATAGAATTTCACTGCTTTAACTCGCTCTTACTAACATAGCTGGGCTTAAGATCATAAAAAGCTTGCATGGCTACTATCACTTTTGCATGACACCATGTAGCCTAGTGAACTATTAGTAGATATTGCACTGAATCTATAGTCACAAATTAAAAAACAGATGGTAGATGCAAAATTCATTTTGTGATGACAGATTGTTGACCCTTTCTTCCAATAGGCCACGTGTGAACGTGGCTTTGCAGCAATGGAAGAAACACACCACAAGGTAATACAAGACCTCCAGAGGCAGCATCAGAGGGAGATTTCTAAACTTTTGGAAGAACGAGAGAGACTATTGGCTGAGGAGACTGCTGCCACAATTGCTGGTAAAGAAATTAATTGTATAACCACCCGTAATTGCTGTACCTTAAACAAGACCGACATACAGTAATCAAATGTGTGTAATTTGTCTTTTAATGTAGCTATTGAAGCTATGAAAAATGCGCACAAGGAGGAAATGGAGAAGACCCACCGCTCCCAACTGAGTGGACTGAACTCTGACATTGATGAACTTCGCTTACAATATGAGTATGTGAACACGAAAACTATTAAACTTTGCGAATGAGAAGCACGATATTTCCTGGAAAAGAGCTTGAATGTTCATTTGTCTTTTTCTTTGATTTAGAGAAAATCTTTGTCACTTAATATTATGGCTTAAGTGGATGGCCAATGAATCTGTGTAGTCTGTTAACTCTGTGTTGCAGTAAGGACTATTGCAAAAACTTAGTCTAATGATCTTGTCCCATCAGAAAACTTGTATGTGGCTGATAAACTGGAGAAACTTTTTAAATGTGTTCACATGATCAAAGGATCCACTCATCTAGGCTTGGGAAAACTGCAGTGCATTTAGTAAACATCAGATGAGAATTCCAGTTGATATTGTCATGGTCTGACTGTCTAGGGAGGAGCTGCAGTCCATCCAGAGAGAACTGGAGGTGTTGTCAGAGCAGTACTCTCAGAAATGTCTGGAGAACGCTCACCTGGCCCAGGCACTGGAGGCCGAGAGGCAGGCCCTCAGGCAGTGTCAGAGAGAGAACCAGGAGCTAAATGCTCACAACCAGGTTTGAATGCACATACACGCCTACAGACGGGACTCAGGATGTAAACCCTGGTGTCTGGTGTCAAAGTCCTGTGAACATGAACATACAAAAACATTTCTGTCCACAGGTTAAAACATAACTTTATTTTGTCCAACAGGAATTAAATAACCGACTGACTACAGAGATCAATCGGATGCGCTCCTGTTTCAGTGGTGAAACAGCGCTTTCACCGCTTACCCAGGGCAAAGATGTGTATGAACTGGAGGTATGTGTAAACACACCACTCATACACACACACACAAGGATTTAAGGATTTGCTCTTTAATCTCATGTGTTTCTCTCCATCTTGTAGGTGTTGCTACGAATTAAGGAGTCAGAGATCCAGTATCTTAAACAGGAAATTCACTCTTTGAAAGATGAACTGCAGTCTGCTTTAAGGGTAAGAATCAAAACCAATCTTTATGTATTGCAAACAATTAATTGAAGGTATGTACCTGTTTTTCTTCATGTCTTATAACAAAAACTGAGCCAGTGTCATTGATTTCATTTCAACAGGACAAGAAATATGCCACAGACAAATATAAGGACATTTATACAGAACTCAGCATTGTGAAAGCAAAGGCTGACTGCGACATCAGCAAACTGAAGGAGAAACTGCTCATTGCTACAGAAGCTTTAGGCGAGAGGACTGTCGATGGAACGGTCACATCTGGATACGGTAAATAGAAAATATTAATTTAATCCAAGGGTTCCCAAACTTTTTCAGCTTGAGACCTGAAAAGCAAATTTGGTGTCTCCCCGGGACCCAAACTTATAAAAATACATCATGAATTGACATTTATTAACTACTGATAAAGAACACAACAAACCATGAATTTAAAATGTATATTAATATTTATTTCATTATAAAAGTACATTACAGCAATAATCAAATTTGCTGATAACGAACTTGTACTATGAACTTGCACCGAAAAATGAGGACATAGAAGCAGTAAGGCAATACATTCACTACGTCAGCTGGAGTTGGGAGTGCGGTCAAGTATATAAAGTACATCACAGAGTGTAATGTGATCCTGCCAGAACAGGATCCGGGACCTCCCAGACTGGGACCAGCACCTATTTGATTGGATCACGCACCTCCTTTTGTCAAAATCTGTAATCCGGTAGATGCACTGTATGGTGGCAAGTGGTTTAATGCTTTTTGGTGTCTAAATATTTTGGCATATGATCACTGCAAACCCCACAACTAAGCAAATGGGCGTTTGTGCTGTGAAATGGTGAAATGAGTATGGCTAAAGTAGGGGGTGCGTGTGGAGGCGTGGCACTGTCCATAGAACTAAAATGGAGCGGAGGAAATCGATAAGATAGACGGTCAGAACACATCACTTAGCTCAGTTTCTTAGCCTGTTTGCTTTTCGTTCTTGTAAATAGAACTTTCGCTAATTCCCTAATTCCATTTTCCCCCCATTGTAGCAGCAATCCACAGACAGAAGGGAAACGACAGGGAAGTGAAGGGACAGTCAACGAGAGAGAGAGCTGCAAACCGTAAACAGCTGTTTCTACGCGCCTCCCCCTGCTGATTTTGAATGATTATTGTGAATGCTGTGATTAATAAATGTAAATAAATAATGCTTTGTTTGTGATGACAGTTTAGTTTTAACAGCTAGCACGTAGGCGTTGTCCGATGTGCTCCAGGCACTGTGGATTTTTGATGCGTTCCGTGACTTTTCCTCTCCTCCGACCCGCTGGAACAGCACCCTTTCTGTGTTCCGGGACCTCCTGATTAAATTAAGCACTGCATAGCATTGTTATGCATTTCACTCTGCCAATTGGCGACCCAATAAGTTTGGGAAAGACTGATTTAATAATTTTTTACCCGCCATTGAATTTACCCCAAATTTCTTTGCATCTCCAAAGTTTTGTATGTAATGAAACCAGTCAGGAGTCATAAACTGTAATAACAACCTGTTTTGTCACTGTTGTTTAGATTGGGAAATTTATATTAGGAAATTCAAACACCTTTTAAAGTGTAAATTTAAAATGGTATGCACATGCAGTATTTTGTTTACTGGATCAAAAATCTACAGTTTGTGCTCAATGTAATCCTGATAGAAGCACAAATTTGGATTACAGAAGTTTTATTTCTTTTTATCGTCATGTGGATGAGGTACAACCATTTGGTTGCAACTTGTTTTTTCAATCATTCCTTCATACCACGGGTCTTTAGTGACCCGGCACTTATATAACACAGATTACGCCATATATTAAAATGATATTGCTTCTAAACTTTTCAGAATGTATTATTAACAATAACAAACACACAAAAAATGTATTTTTGCCATTTATGAATTTTTTACAATTGTAATAGATGTCAGAAAAAAAAATTCTTCTAAATTCATTAATATATTTCAGCGTAGACTGTTATCTTATACACAGGCTACTGTAACTTATCATCGACTGATGCCTACCAATCCCAAATTAGTTGGCATGGTAATCACAAATCACAGTCACTTGCTTGTGGTCTTTGCAACATGGTTGTGCGCACTGCTCCACAGTTTTGCGGTCGAGCATGGATGGACAGATGTGGCATCTCTAGCGTTTTTGTGGGAGTTCTGTTTCTAGAAAAGACCAAAGACTTTTAGAGCATGCCATCAGCATCAGGCCACAACAGCTGAAGGCCAAGGTTTTCCAGGAAAGTGCGTCGCTTGTGAGATTTTCTGGCTTCCCAAGTTGGACATTTGGCCAGGAAAACTACTTGCGTGTTTATAGCAGCGAGGTATTTGAGGTAACTACATGAGGTTCCCCCATCAGTCCTAAATTTTCTTGGGGCCACTACTTGAATGGTATCTTGACAGTTGTCCCATTCATGTCGTCCGAGCTAGCGTCGTCATTCTCAGGTTCCAGTTCTGCTTTTATATGATCTGATTCATAAATAGCACAAAAACAAATTCCTCATCATCAGTAGCCTCAGGTACATCTTCATTTCCAGAGCTTCTGTCATCAAAACCATCCCATATCAAAGAACTAAACCTGACACCCAGGTGCTGCAGCATCATGTAAGCTCTTACATACCTCGGGTTTCTAGTGATCCTATAAACTTTTTAGAGAAAAACATTAGAAAAACAATGCTTTTTATTATTTTTGACATTTTGACACCAGAACATTGTTAAAAACAAATAGTTTGAAGAATACCAGGGAGTTGAGTGATTCATTAAATGAATTTAGAGAGGGTGTAATGTCCCTCGCTAAAGACCCGAGGTATGCATTTAAGGGTTAAGAAGCATAACCAGTGTAGCTATTTGTTTGGTTATGTATCAATTGTGATCCTATTATGTTACTTGAGGTTGATGATAATGGTGGCATATCTTCATTTTGTTTTTAGATATCATGAAATCAAAAAGTAATCCAGATTTCCTGAAAAGGCAATCCAAGCAATCAAGAGGCGTAAGATCAAAGGTGAGTGTCAAGTTTAATTAAATTGTTTTTCATTCCCTAATTACAGGCATTTTGCAAACCTACAAATGGAGTCAAATCTGTGCATTCTAAAGTACCGTTTCAGTTTGCTGTGTGGTGTGATGTTCAAGCTTTTTCTTTATCACTGTTAATTGTTGCAGCCACCACATTCTGTAGAAATGTGTTCCACAGTTGATTGGTCAGGATGTTTTTACTGAAAGTCCTCTTGTCCTATAAGTTTGTCATCTGTCTGTTTTGTCCATCAGTCTGTCATTGAACAGGTCTCATGGGATAGCTGACACTCCCATTGCGGGGTGATTTTCCCCTCAACCCCTACCCCAAGATGTACTGTAGGTATAGCATGATGTAGACCAAAGCATGCCCTCACCATCCTTGCATGACCCTCCCCACCCCTTCCTTTTTGCCCCAACCTGCACCAGCAAAGCTGACAGTAGTGTCCTCCCCTCAGCTGAATATCACAGACGTGAGCATTAGCAGTTTTTAGAGATAATGGTTTGCAAACATTGTCTTGCTGGTTACATTTCTCTCCCATACTGTGTGCTTAAAAGAATAGTTTGACATTTTGGGAAATACACTTATTCGCATTTACCGCTCTCACCTCGGTACAGTTAATATGAAGCTACAGCTAGCAGCCTAATAGCTTAGCTTAGCATAAAGACTGGAAACGGGGAAACAACTGTAGCCAGGCTAGATAAAAAAACAAATCTGCCTACCATCGCCTCTAAAGCTCACTAATTGACATCTCATTTGTTTGATTGGTACGGTAAGTGTAAAAACGGCAAATTGTGGTTTTAATGCGGGTTAAACAAACGAGATATAATGTTAATTAGTGAGATTTAGAGGTACTGGTAGGCTGAATTAGTTTTTAGTTAGTTAATTAGTTAAATCATTTTTTATCCAACACCTAATGATAGTGTTTCAACTTAGTCATATTTAATATTTAAGGATGTCACATGTGTATTGCCCCCCAAATTTACAGTAAGCTGATAGGCAGAACTGTATGTTGGGTCTCCAATAGCAGTTTGTGAATATCAGTGTTGCTCATCAGTGGACTAATGAGCCATCTCATCATCAGATCATTATATAGAGGAATAAGAACGCTCTGCAACATATCTCTTATGTTCCAACATCGTTTTGCTCTGTAAAAACCCTTTCTGTAATTGTTGTCTTTTTGTGACTGTTTGAATTTATTTGTGTATTTGCGCACCAGTAGGTAATCTTGTGTGGCATGTGCATATTCCAGCATAACCACTTTTTCCTGTAGATCTTCCATTGAGATTAAAGTATGTTGTCCAGAGCAGAAAAATGTCTGGGATTGACAGCTGGCTAAAATAAAACCTAACTGTTTTGTGATGTCTGTGTGTATGTTTTTGTTGTCTTTTTTTATGCTCTGCTCTGCCCACATGTGCCCTTATCTGTGAACAATAAATTACTTTCTTTTTCTTATCTTTAACAGAGCCTGAAAGAGGGACTAACTGTGCAGGAGCGTATGAAGCTGTTTGAGGCAAAAGATTCCAAAAAGATTTGAATAGCTAGAATCAGAAGTTTCTGTTCTCTTTGCCAACCTTGGTTTTTGGTCAAATTGCTACAGCCGTGCCAGCATCAGCTGAAGACTCTTATAGGAAATGGAAAATTATCTATCAAGGTCAATTCTAAACCTGGACCTGCTGCTTCCATGCCTCTGATAAATTGTCATATTTTTGTTTGATTTTTTTTTTTTTAATTAATAAAAAAGTCCTATGTAAGGTTCCTTTAAAAAAATAAATAAATAAAATAAATACATAGATGTATAATTTGTCCAAGTTGGAGATGTGTCAAATAAGCTGCGAGGGATAAATGACAGCATTTTTATTGATCCTCCAAAATGCCAAAACAGACAGCAATAGACAGCCTGAATAATATATATTTCCCAATATGAATTAAGTATCTGCTGTATTTTATTATTGTTACAGTTTCTTTACTTAATAATTTTTCATGTGTTTAATGTTGCACCAGTTCTGTTGTACATAACTACTGGATATATGTAAGAGTATGGTTTGCTATTGATTGTTGGGGCATCTGCTGTACTATATGGTTTGATTGATAGTGGAAAACAATGTGATGCTTAACTTGCTTATGTATGAGAGTTTTATAAAATTGTGAGTTTTAAAAAGAGTGTCTGTGTGTGAAGGGGGATAAGAGGGGTGGGATTGCACTTATCACTTGACTACTTGAGGAATCTTTTTTTTTAATTGTCTCAAATTGGTGTAGTGACTTCAAGTCAATTATTGCGGTGCAACCAAACATCCTGACTTCTGTCAAATTCAGTGAACAACCGTGACTTGTTAGTGATACTGGATTTTTTTTTTTTTAAACCTGAATTTGTGTTTGCTCAGTTTTGACTTTGGTGTGAGAATATCATCTCAGAAAAACTATTTAGGACTTTGCATGACTATACAGTATCATTTGAATTGCAGAATGATCATGTTGCCTCATTTTCCTACTTTATGCTTTAGTGTGGAACTCTTAACACTATTAAGCTTTGCTTTGCAAGTCCTACTGTTTAGGTGTTGAGAGATTGAAATGTTTTACTGTAAGCGGCAGTCTTGAAGCACTTGGCCCAATGCCTGACCTCTCACTGAAATCTAGTTGTGCCTCAACTGAGTGAAGAATTTAAACATCCATGAAACCTGTGCAGCTATGGATACACACTGTATAGTATTCAAACCACGCCTTGTATATATATGCCACATGGAAGACTTCTGTGTTTTGTTTTAAACTTGTACCTTGCTCACTAGCTCTATATGAAATATATATGAATATTTTTTATTTTCATTTGAATGTATAGCTTCAAATAAATGAAGTGTTTGGAAATCTTTGCGTAGTAAATTTTTTTTTCCCAAACACGTGTTGGTGTCCTGGAATAATGGAAATCCACATGATGTTGAACAAATTTAGCACTGGTGAATTGTGGTAAATGTTTTCTTTCTATTGGAGGCTCCTTAGTCACAAAAAGTTTCTTGAGCCTGGCAAACTGTCCAACAGGTGAGGTTTATTATATAGTAAGTCATCACACCAACCAAGTGGAGTGAGTAAACAGAGCTTACCTAGAAGTACCTTTCCAACAGTGCAGTAATATAAAAGGAACAGAACATATGAGTGTAGCAAGTCATTCTCTCTGCTAGCTTTATATAGCATTGTAACTGTCTTAAGACAGCATTTCTAAAATATTACAATTATAAATATTACATTTGCAAAAGCAAAAACTTGTAAAAATAGCATTAACCCATCACTTAATTACTCTGTTGTACTGATGTGGTACATTTTCTGAGGTCGATTGAGATTAGTTTCAGGGAAACTGAAATAACCTTTCATCCTTTGAGTTTAGTCTACAGTAAGACTGCACTGCGGACAGGCTCTACGCACTATGCAGCATCCACGAGGCTTGTAGACACTAACTGTACAAAACATAGAAAGGTGTGCTCTTCGTATTTATTGTCTTCATTTTTACATTAACTACCAACAAAGAAAGCACTTGGTAGACTTAATAGGTCACATAATGGTAATTACAGTGGATTTTTACCTTGTCTTTGATTATTAATTGGAAAATACCTCAAAGAACACATTTCAAAGAAACAGCACACACAACACTTTACAGTACAAGCCACAGAAAGGTAGTTACAGTGAAATTATAAAATAGTTGCACATTCTTCATTTTTCATATAGAAACCAACCACATGTATCACAGAAACAATGCACACTACACTTAACATGCGTGGAAAGGCGCACAGGAAAAGTACCCAGCTGTATCATGGGAGCACGTTCGACTTTTTATTAGGCAGCAACAAAGTGTTAACAAGAAGCTGCGCAACATATCATCTAGAAAGAGCCATATACTATATATAGCCATATACTGTTAAAAATGTGTAACTCAATACAACAACATAGCAACTTGCCATTATATATTTTATTGGGGGTTTTTTTTGTCATTATTGATTAATTCCTGTACTGTAATTCCTATTAAATTGATTTGACTTATTATTTTGTCATTTATTATCACCAAGTTATTAAAAGCCTGTAAATGAAAAGGTTACCGAAACAATGCACATTACACTAGACAATCCATGAAAAGATAATTGTGGCCTTGTTGAAATCATTAGCATTTGGTCTAGCCACTTAACTCATATTCTCCTCCTCTTCCTCCCTCCTCTTCCTCATTGTCTTTTAAAGCATCTATCAGTCTGACCCAGAAAGCATCCTGCTCTTGTGGTTACTTGGACCACAGCGGGTAGGTCTTCTGACGTACGATCTTGCATAAGCATGTGTAGGGAGACAGACAGTGTTCAGGTATCTCCTCCAGGAACACCAGCAGCAGCCCCCCTACGTCCACGTAGTTTTGCCCTGAGGATGAGCAGCAGGTAACGCAGAGCAGGGCCCTGTCTGTGCCAGGCCAGACATACGCATACAAACAACATGTCCATCAAAGAGCAGGCAATGAAGAGAGTGAAGGAAACCTGTTCATAGGAGCAGGCTTTATCGTCAAACTGCCACAGGTAGGGAGATCTCCTGTCGTTGTCACACTTCTGGTTGTACAGGTAGGACACCTGGAGGGAATTCAACAGGAAATTGTATCATTTGAACTGTCAAAGAAAGCTATAGCCATGTGCTTTTAGTTGATTTATAACATACATTAATACTTGTCACAATGTCTGCAGCTTCTATTACCTGTGTACGATCGTTGTGGATGGCCCAGGTCTTGAACCAGGTGTTATCACAGGTGCAAGCAAGGGGGTTTTCTGTAATGTCCAAAAACCGCAATCTGGAAACACAAACATACACCAAGGTTGACAGATTTATATTTAGTTTTAAAAATTTATTTTGTTAACATTTCTGCTTTTAGCACAGATGTATCAAAAATAAATCAACACTTGATACAAAGTATGATTTGAGATCCTCTTTTTTGACAAGTGAACATAAATATACGTCTGACCATCCTGTGAGATTCTTGTTGAGAAAAATAAATTCATCATGGTGTCTGGACTACTGTATTTTCAGACCCAGTAAGAAAGTGCAGCAGTGGGTCATGTTTCTCAAAACTAAAGCAGGTGATGATGCACAATCACAAAAGATGTAGAACAGGGTCAGGGTTGCAAATCTGTGAACCTATCATGAGAAATGTGCTGATTCACCATCTTGCCAAGAATTAGATGAGAAGATTGCTACCACTCTCCGGTCTGTACAGTAAATACGAAGGTACTGCCAGCAGCCACTTAGCTTAGTTTAGCATAAAGACTGGAAATGGGGCTTGGCTTTGTTCAAAAGTAACAAAATCCGCTCTAAAGAGCTCTAAAGCTCAGTAATTAACACATTATATCTTGTTTGTTAGTGTAAAAAGTTGTAGTTTTACAGGGATTACATGCCGGACTATTTTTGGGCCGGGCACAGTGACTTCCTGGCAGAAACATCAGGAGGTTATTGTGCCTGGCTAAGAAATAGTCTGGCACGTAACCCTGTAAAAACCACAACTAATTGTTTTTATACTATGTTTTTTATGGATTAAAAAATGCATTAATGTCAATTAGTGAGCTTTAGGGGTACTATTCCTTCAGCAGCTTGACATTTCAGTAGCTCCTCTACCTTGGCAGAGCATCCAGCATCGTTTTGTCCACAGTGTGGAGGTGGTTGAACTGGACTTTGAGAATTTCCAGTTTATTATCTGGAGGCATCAGGTTAGCAGGCAAAGCATCAAGGTCTGCCCTGTAAAGAGTCAGCTTCTTCAGCCCCTTCAGAGGGGACAACACTGGACTCAGGTTGGTTGTTTTCATAACCACTCCAGCTATGTACAGGTATTTCAAATTGACCAGAGGGACGAAGGCGTCAGGATGGAAGTCCACCTTGATGCTGTGCCTGATGGCAACTGAGATAAGTTGACGTTGGCCTTGGAAGAAATATGGTCCAATGTTACCAATGCCTTGACCTCCAGGCCCCTGGTAGTTCATCTCCAGATACTCCAAATTGGACATGGAAGAGAGACAGGTAAATAGATAAAAAGATAGATATACACACAGTGCATCACTCTTCTAATTAACTCACTGTAAAAAATATGTCATACCTCCAGAGAAGTAAGGTTGATGAAAGGAGTTTCATAGGATTTAAAATGGAGGCGGTTGTTGTACAGAACAAATCCTCTCAAATTCATCAGGCCAGATAGAATAGATGGTGTCAGCCTCTTGCGGTTCCCACTTAAGTCCAGGTATCTAATGGACACATGGATGTGTTAAATAAATGGACAGTGAGGAAAGTTGAGGAAACATGAACACACAAGCAGAGAATACGCAATACTCAAGCCTAGTCAGGTCTTGGAAAAAGCCTTCTTCAATGAAATCAGTGATGTTTAAATCAAGTTGAGCTTTGTTAGCCTCAGCAGCTTACTGAAGGGCTTCTTGGTGATGTATTTTAGCAAGGTGAACTGCAGATAGAGCTGCTCAAGTCGAGTAAGGGCACTGAATGCCTTTGGTGTCAACTCAGTGATTTCATTTTTCGGGAGAGACAGGCAAGTCAGCTTCTTCAGAGGGACGAACCAGTCAGGGTCAATGTCACGAATTTTGCTCTTGTCAAAGCTTAAAAACGTGAAGTGGGTCAGGCCTTTGAATGTGTCCTGCTGAATGATGACCTTATTTTGATTCAGTTGCAGTGTTTTCAGTCCCTGGTAACCATCAAATGTAGTATGAGATATCTGCTTCAACCCACAGTTGTTGAGATAAAGTCTGCTCGTATTCCCCTTCCCCAGCAACAACTGAGCAACATTCCCGAGGTTTGCCTCCACAATAACGACCAAAGGCGGAGTGGCACAGTCCACCAGGCTGGACTTAGTCTGAGGTAACCTGGATCCTTTCAAGTCAACCTGTATCAAATTAAATGCACATAATATTTCTTTAAAACACATAATTGGATAGATTTTACATAAGCAACAAGTGCACATACCTCTACTCTCCCAAGCTGGTCCATTCCTTTCAGCAATCCACAGATAGTAAATCGAGATTTCTCCACAAACCGCACTTCTGCTTTAACTCCCTGACAAAGCAGACTCTTCAGCCTGGGGTTGGAGGCAAAAACATCTGCCTGCAGCTCCAGCTTTGA
Organism: Siniperca chuatsi; assembly: GCF_020085105.1. Taxonomy (NCBI): domain Eukaryota; kingdom Metazoa; phylum Chordata; class Actinopteri; order Centrarchiformes; family Sinipercidae; genus Siniperca; species Siniperca chuatsi. Next base: position 14,682,323 of record NC_058061.1, read on the forward strand.
GTTGTTGGACAGCCTGATGTACTCAAAGGCAGGGAAACAGCTCACATTAACCCTCTGGATGTTGTTTGCGAAAAGGTCGAACCGCCAAAGAGTGGTGGATCCATCAGACTCTCCACAGCTGAAAGCCTTGAGCTTGTTCAGAGACAGATCGACTTCTTGAATAGATGGGAGGGAATTAAAGATACTTGGAGAGATTGTTGCAAGTATGTTGTGGACCAGAAGCAGGGTTTGCAGCCTGGTGAGTCCATCAAAGGCATATTGCAGTGGATGTGTGAGATGTTGTTGCAGGTGAGGTTGAGAGAATCCAGGACATCCAGCCTTCTGAATTATCCTCCTTTTAGAGAGACCAGCTGGTTCTGGCTCAGGTCCAGGTGTTTGAGCTGAAGCAACTGACTGAATGATCCATGTGGGATCACTCTGATCTTGTTCTTGGACAGGTAGATTGTTGTTATGTTATCTGGGATCATACTAATGACATCAGAGAGGTTAGCGATGTTCTTGTTGAAGCACCACATAATGTCTGCCGTGGGGAAGTTCTGTGAGCAGCCTTTAAAGCCAAAACCACAGCAGGCCGAGGGGATGGGCGGAAGCAGGAACAGCACAGCTCGCACCATCTTTACTTGACAGCTTCTTTTGCATGGACTGCACAGAAGTCGTACCAAAGAAATCTAAAAATATGTTAAGATAGAAAAGCCAATGCATCATGGGGAAGTTAAAAAATAATCTCACAAGGTAGCTGCACTGAAATTTCATAGAAGAGATAAAGCAGTTAAACCTGCAATGGCTGATTTGTTGGCCTCTTGGGAGCAAACAAGTTGTGAACACAACACTGACATCACCTTTTAAGTTGACAAACTTGCTTATTTACACATCCAGCAGCTCTATTTTTGGTCTCCACCAACTCTTGAGGGAAATATCTGGCTCTTTAACTGCAAAATGCTCCACTATGTTCACCAGCTAGTCGCTAACTGTGTCTGTCTGCCATTTGGTGCTGCGCAGGCACACTGCACAGTGTGTTTTTAGAGCAGCTGCCTGTCACCAAAATCAGCGCTACGAGAGCAGTGAGAGTGAACCAAAACTTGTTCTTCTTTTACTTTTTACAGTATGTTCTTCCTCTTACTTAACTTACCTACTTATCTGTAACATTATATATTTCATCTAAATATGTAAATTAACTTTGATTTTGTATTATTTTATTTTTTACAGCATCATAAAGCATGTTCCAACCCTAACAATTGTAAAATATTAGAACTTACCATTTTATGCTCCTCCAATGCCGCTTCAATTTGTGCAACTGCGCTTCCTATTCTTTATGGCATCAGTTCTCTAAGTCTGAATAAATCATTTTGAGGAAGGATGTTAAACTGTATTCACACTGCTGAAGATAGATCTTGTACTGTTATCTGTTTAATGATATTTAAAGACACACTTATTTTGTGTTAGTGTCAGATGACTGAGAAAATGTGCCCAAAGGTTACGTGTACAAAGATCATCACAGTGAGCTTCGGTTGTTTCTTTTCTTTTCTGTTTCTTTGCATGTTTTTAGCTCTGAATCGTTTGTCCACATGAGGGAGCTATCTACTTGGATCCTTATTTTAGTGATGCTACAACAGAGAGTTCGATACTTTTCATGTCTAAAAAAATCCAAAATGGCATTTAGCAGATACCCTTAAACCAGTCAGAGACATTGTGCCAACAATGAGAGGGAGACTCACCCTAAAGAGTCGCTGGCTGACACTAAACTGTTCTGTTGTTGCACACACAACTACAGTGAAACTTTAGAAGAATACTGCCAAAAACCGGTCATTTTAGAGCCAATGGAATTTTAACAGCTCTACTTTAGTGAGAGACTAAAAATGTTTATTTCTCTTAGGAAACATGAATGCACAAGCATCTGAGCTATTTTCCTTCCTTTTTTAAAATAAACACCAACATTTACTGTGGTGATCTGATGTTTCAATGTGATGCTTTTAACATTTTCTAATATATATGTGTACATAAATATATATTGTAGATAATATCGTAGAAAAGGTTTCAGTCATAGTCATCTGGACACTGTTTTCAGAATCAAGACGTTTCTGAAAGACTTTTCTGAAAACAGTGTCCAGATGACTACGACTGAAACCTTTTTTACAATAGAACACTCCTGGACGAATGAGGGACTACACCGTCTTATTGTACATAATACCTAAATTCAAATCATCTGCAAATATTTGCTTGAATAGCGGCTTTGTTTTTATATAACATTGTAAGTAAAATTACAAATATGGTTTTTGTGATCAATTAAGACATTCAACCAATATCAAATCTAAATTGAGAACAGTTAAAAAGATCAGACAGGCATTTTGACCTCTTCAGGCTGGACATCCGCTGTGGGCTCTTCTGGTCATGGCAGCTGACCTTTGCTGCTGTGTCTTGAGTGTGAGGGTGATGAAGGGGCCAGAGGACGTGGGGCTGCTCAGTGCTAGGTGCCCATCCTGGGGGCGACAGGTAGTCCTCCGTTTAGTCTATGTGGAGCTCGGCCCCGGGGTCTTGACCTTTGCAGGGGGGCACAGGTGACCCTGCTGATGGCGATTTACCTTAAGGAGCTGCTTCACCTTTAGCGCAGCCACCCGACTATGTCAGGGCAGATAGAGGAGAGTCAGGTAGTGCTGCCACTGTGTATCTGTTTGTCTCTTATTTAGACTCTAAATGATTGTGATGATGGCATTTCGCCTCATGGTCTTTCCCAAAGGGACTGAACAGCAAACTGATGAATTTATGTGCAAATAATATCACAATATGTTTTTTCCTTTACACAATTTGATCAAAATGTATTATTATTTTATTATTTTGTGTGTTTCTTGTTCCTCTTCTTGTTCCCATTTTCCATTTTATTGTTCTACTTTCATAAAAAGAATGAAACTATTTTTTACTCTGTTTATTCAAAGAAATACAGTGTGTATAATACAATATATTGTCATCAAGTGAAATGACGCAGTCCAACATGACATCATCCATATAAAACCATTTACCCTTTAAAACATTTTACTTACTTATTTACTGTAATTACAATATTTACAAATCCTTTAAATGATTGTCTCTCAACATGATTGTAATGGACTTAATTGTTCAACTGCTCCTGATGGAAATTATTGTCAGGGGTGATGTTACATTTTAAAATGATTTTTAGGAGAATCTTATTGTAACAATCAATGTCCATAGTGCATTTCTAAGACTTTTCTTTCGAATATTGTCATTCATTCTCTGTTTGTCTTATAAGGTGCGAAATGTTTGAGGTTTTTGTGAAATTAAACAGAGAATAATTGTGACAGTCCTCTTTCAGCCAGTGAAAATCAAAGGCATGTTAGTATGACTAGTAATGACTGTATGGAATCAGGTACATTACAGTTAGAAGAACAGAAGTTTAATTTTCAGGGGCTGTCAAAGGGCTCGGAGGACACTGGGCTTCTAGTCGCTGTGTGGACGGGGGTCTCTTTGAGGTTTTGGTAGAGGAGGGCATGTCGGTGAACACCACTGATCGGCCGTCAGGGCACAGCAGGACGCTGGAGTCCGCCTCACACTTGGTGGTTCTGCTCGGCCATAAGGCCTCAGCAGAACTGGGCCTCATGCCAAGACCGCCGGGGGAGAGAATCTCTGTGTTTACCACCGACGCCTGACTCATCTTGATCAGCATGTCCAATGACTGCTTACGACTCTCCAACGAAGCCTTCATCGCCTTCCTCTCGTTCTCATTCTCTTCTTCCTCCTTTTTCTCCTCCAGCTCCAGCTCATCCTCCTCTGCCTCTGTCGTGTTGTCTTTAAGGCTGCCATCCTCTCTCATGCTGAGGTCACCGACCGAATCTGATGAGCCCCTCTTGACTGACAGGTCCAGAGGCCCGTCGCTCTGGCGAGCCGTCCGCTCCAGCGCCTGGTGGATGTGGGAGAGCTCGCTGCGGATATTGCTCAGGTGTTCCCAGAGGTGGCGCTGGGCGGGAAGGTCCTCCTTCTCCAGGTGGGAGATTTTGCGCTCAGCCTCCTGGTACTCCTGCAAGGCCTTGGCGAGGTCACTAAGGAGAGCAGCCACTGACTCTGAAGCGCCATCCCCCATTGTCCGGGCAGCAGTCGAGTCCTGGCTGTTGGGTCCCCTGCAGGTAGAAAGAGAGGACGTCTCTCTGTTGGGACTGGTGAGAGGATCGTTGTACCACAGTTCAGCGGGCTGGGGCTGAAGCTGAGCATCCTGTAAACTGAGGATGGGAGAAATTTAAGGCTTTTCCAGTTGTAAATATATAACATTTGAGACTACAGTATAATAAAATGACATACCCCTACAGTTGTAATATTCCTTTTAGATAATTACATGATGGAAAAAGTGATCATATTCATGCTGCTACTGTTTTACTACTCACAATAATTATTACAAAATAAGGTCATTTAATGGAAATCTTTACCTGCCATGGAGGAGAAGTTTGTCCGCTGCCATATTAAGAGTTGATGCAGTCTGAATATTCTTCAGAAGGTCCAAAGTGAAACCCATGGCTGGCTTTTTCTCCACAGGTGCCTCGTGGTTCCCCGGCGGGGCCCCTGTCCTCTTGAGACCCCAGCTTGCTTTACCTTCCTTGGCTTTGGCTTGCAGTTTATCCCCCAATCTGTAGCCCTGGTCGGGGGAGTCTCTCTGAGGTGACACCCAGCCAGCAGGGGAGACTGCAGTGGTCCCTGGCCGTAAAGCAGGCACTTTCCACAGATTAACTTTAGGCTGGAAGCCAGACAGGGGATTTGCTTCTAAACTGTTTGTAGACGTCTTGAGCGCTTTGCTGGCATCACTCTGACTGGAGGCCGGTCCAAATGTGTGCTCACACAGGAAGGGGTAGTAGAGACGAGGGGGGATAAAAGCTCTGTCTGTGTGGGTGCTGGAGGCTGGGTGCATCAACTGAGCAGCCGATGCCAGGAAGGGAAGTTGGGCAAGCTGTGCATGGGTCTGGGCGGTGACACCCGTGGCAGCAGAGGGAATAGCTGAGTTCATGTAGGAGAAGAGGCTTGGACTGATGGGGTAGCCCACCCCAAGCATTGACAGGTTGAGTCCAGTGGGATCCTGGTAATCTACCAGGTTTGGCGGAGGAGGGTAACAGGGGATTGAACTACTCACTCGGGGCTGAGCACCGTCAGTTTTGGCCAGTTTCGTGTGGCTGGACGCTAACAGCCGCCACTGCTCCGAAAGCAGGCCAGGAGCTGTTAGACATGTCTTGGATAGCTTATAGTGCTTCAGCTGGGCCTCCACCTCTACTGAGCGTGCTCGCAAAAGCTGATCTTCCAGGGAGAGCATGTCAGCCATCAAAAGCTCTGACTCTGGTTGTTTGGTTTTCTTAGTAGCGCACTCTGCGGCGTCTCCTCTGTTGTTACTGGAGCTCTCTTTCGTCAGCGCAGTGACCTCTAATCCCTCTCCTCTTCCTCCCTCTTCTTCATCTTCTTGTCCCTGGCTTTCCCTGTCCTCACCTTCCTCCTCCACGGCCCTTTGTTGCCTTTGTCTCTCCTCAGTCCCTGTTACCTGCTCTAGCGCATCTTTCCCAGTGGCTTGAAGGCCATGTGCCTGCTGAAAGGGTCGTAGCTGCTCTGGGTGCAGGATGTTGCCCTTTTTATATGGCCAATCTGACTCTATGAGCAGAGAAAGGGAGTTCTTGCACAGGCTGTACTTCATATGGTTGTACAGGTGGGACTTCTCCATGCAGGTGAAGGGGCACTGGAAGCATTTGTAGTTGTAGGGTTTGCCCCATGGCCGGGGAATATAGTGAGGCTTTTTAGGCTTGCGCTCCTTGTGTTTGCTGGCAGAAGTCACTTTACAGACATCGTCCTTGGACATGATTGAGTCTTGATATTTATAAAGATTATGTGATTGTTTTAAAAGGATAATTCAAGACAGATTTGTAGATTTTCTATCTTTTGCGCCAGGGTACATTTCATTTCATTTAATTTTCCTCAGTTTGGTATGTAGATGAAAATGAGCATTTCTTGAACCTGTGAACACACAAGAATAAAGGTATGTATGAATAAAGGTGATATTCTTGAAAACAGCAAAACATCAACAGATCAGAAACAACAAATTGACAGATTAGGTATTTTATATTTTACCCATGTCTTTCAATTTCACTTCATTATTTGTTCAGCTTGCAGAAATGCAGCTCTGTAAGAAATCTAAATATCCGAGATAAAGTTATGTGTGCACTGAAGGGTGGTATATATCATTATGCACACGTGTATTGGGAGAGCACATTTGTTGTCTGCCTAAGCTGAGGGTTGCCACTAACCTAACTGCAGGGAGGCCCATGCTGCTCTGTTCTCACTGTACCTGCCACTACTCATTAGTTCCAGTGCGGTACCAGGCGCTAGCAGGGTCCAGGGCTGGGGGGCAAACGGGGGCCGTCACAGGGGACTCTGCACCTGTGCAGGGGGCCCTCACAACACTCACAGGCTTGCTTGAGTTGAGGGCCAGACCCTCGGAGGCCGGCTACAGGCGCAATGCGGCCAGACTGAGGGTTGCATAGAGGCGGTTGTGGAAGAGAGAGGAGTTGGGGGTTTGAGGCCTGGTTCCTAATGAGAGCCTGGCATCATGCCTATAGGGCGTCATTAGTGCCAGGACTGGGATCTGGGTCAGGACATGGTGCATAAGTTCAACTGCTCTCCTGGACTCTGTCTCATCTTACTACCTCTGCGTTTAGAGTTGGGTCATACTTTATTACTTGATAAGCATGGATTATGAGAGGTTACATTGTAATTATGAGGCGTTTAAGTATCGAATAGTGTATACAAAAGGAATTTAAAAAAAGCTTTAAATATTGTGATGGATGAAAAATTATTTTGTAACTTGATGTGTCTTATAATAGAGGGTAAAAACCTCTCAGCACCAATACATCTAATGACAGACATTTTAATTAATTTATTATTTTATTTTGTCTTCCTTCTATCTATGAAATGTGTAGCAAGCAGCTTGTACACCTTGCAATTCATCTACTATGTGCACCTTTGAATTTACACTTTACACTCTCTCTCATGTGTGCTGTCTTTTTATGTCAGTCCCTCTTCATTATCCTGTAAAGACAGGAATTCCATGGCATTAGTTTAATTAATAACCCTCTCTTCCCTAATCCCTACAATAAATGTTTTTTATTATCTATTAAATTACAGAAACTTTGTGATCTTTTTATACTTTAAGCCAGGCCGGTGGGTGAACCCTGCGGTGAGAGAAGATGTGAGGAGGAGTGTGCTCCTCAATTTAAAACACTCTGCTTTGAGGCTTTTATTTTGTCTTTTTCCCCAGGTCATTCAAAGATGAAAGTCTGTGTGATGTTCAGGGTCCAAGCTGAAGTAAAAAATCAACTTCACCAACCAATCTTTTTCTGTCTTACACAGACTGCTCATGACAAAGTTTTGAGATAAAGGCCAGTGAAGCAAACACAGGTGATGGATGGCCGGTTATACTGAGAGACAGCAGACAACCTCATCTGTAAGACCCACAGCACGAAGGGTGATGATGAAAGACACAGTGAGTCTAACACAGGATGGCAGGCTGTTGCCAACTGCTCTCCCAATTGGACCCCCAGAATTGGTTCATTTAGTGGCTGACCATTTGATTGGCTCACTTGTCTGCCCTGGGGCTCTGACCTGAGCTTTGAGCTCATAATGGAACCTAACAGCTGCTGCTACGATCCAATCAATAAAAATCATTTTTACAGTAGATTTTTTTCCCTCTTCTGGCCACTGCTATCCGTTCCCCTCTCCACTGACTGTGCTCTTTGGCCCCCCACTGCCCCATTTCTAAAGCCTGCGGTCTTGTTTTAAGCTTTTAGGGCTGATGATCAAACAAGCCTAACTGCTTGAACATCTATTGTTGCAATTAAGGAGGTTCACCACACTAAAAGCTTTTACAAGTTACATGCAACAGCAACCACACCACTGACAGCCCATGGGACGGGCTATTTGTACACTAAGTAAATGCACTCGACTGTAAGTGAAATAGTTTTTAAGCTCTTTTAAAATCATACTTTAAGTTAAACAATTTACCTAAGATGGTTGTCAGGATGATGCGTGCTGGTTGTCTGGAAAAGAAGAAAACAAATTATATTGTTATTATCTTAATCTCTATTTCATGTTTCATTTGCAATATAATAAGACAGAAACAAATATCCTTCTAACTCAATTTGAAATTGCAGCCAAACAATTTGAAAAAACACATTTTCTACAAACAAAAGCCATAAATTTATTGTATGCATGAAAAGAAAAATGATTTACTGGCATTTGAATTTGACAGCCAAACACCAGATGATGCTGCTGCTGCTAAATTAATACAAGGTTTTAGGATTCTTGGCTACAGGAAATGCAATAAAATCAGATTTTAGAATGCTACATTGCATGTGTACAATTAGTGGCAATGCAATGTATACATTTTAACTTTAAAAGTGTATAGGCCTACATAGAAAAAAAAATCATAACATAAAATATCCACGTTCAAGCTTAGAAATTAGCAACCTAAGTGCATTAAAACTCTAATTAAAGCTCGCATCGAAACCTTGTACTTTTATGTTTCAAAAACTACAAAATAAAAGACTTGCAGTTGAATGAAACAACACCAAAAGCATTTTCTCAATGCATGCAAAAGCACCCTGTGCAGCAGGCCTCTCCTTAAGTTCCATTTTAAATATCACTTAATCTTAACAAACGAACCTGCTTGCATTATATAAGCTACTTGAAAGTAGAGAGGAAATGTATTCATCCGTACCTAGAGAGCGTCCCGGTGTGGCTGACTGTCACTCCTCTGCAGCGGCACTGAGAGGGCAGCGCGTCCCGCTCAAATAGGAGCGCAGCAGCGAGTGTGGAGATATATATTGACTGGGAGCATTGCCCGCAGGCACTACAATACAGTGGCTCCCCCTCTCCTCCCTCTCTCCCCCCTCTGGATTGTCAAACGCGGTACCTTGCAGCCAGGATGCAATATAACAACTTACACAATATTGGCCAAGGTTAGGTTGGTGATGGCTTCTCGTTATAACGGAGGGTAGAGATGACATTTGTCTGGGTAGCTCCATCTATGTTTTTTTTTTTTATCGTTTTTAAGCCAAATCCGTGCACTGAAAACTGAAACAATTAAGTTTTTATTTTGTTACATTCTCTGTGTTTGTCTGATTATTAGCAGCATCCAGGTGAGGAATAGAGGTAACTGATTGGAGTTCAACCGTTCTTATTACACTAGCACAATGCTGCATTTATGTGTGGATTGTTGAAGTCTATAGCTTTCGTTTCTAACCCTTTTGAAAGGCATTAAAAAGATTATACAGAAAACAGCAGAGACAAGAGGTAAGTCCTTAAAAAGATTCCTTGAAAAAAAATCACTTAATGACCAATCTTGCACTGAAACCGCAGTTTTAAAAAAAACAACTCCTGCAAACCAATGTGTTATTAACAATTTCTTGTTTTCAATCAACTTTAAACTGTGAAAGGAAAATATTTCATAATGAGAATTATATGAATATGAAAAACTTCTCATCACAGGATGATTTCCAGCAGAGATAACTAGAATTAAAACACAATTAGTGCTGCAAGAAAAAATAAACTTTTTGTAACAACACAATGGAAATTTACATTTCTTTCTTTCTTTCTTTCTTTCTTTCTTTCTTTCTTATTTTTTGTAATAATTTGTTAAATCTATCTATCTATCTATCTATCTATCTATCTATCTATCTATCTATCTATCTATCTATCTATTCTGTAATTAACAATACAGGTCTTCATTTTTGATGCAGGTTAATTGGGGAAATCAAAAGCTACAAGAAAGACTGAAACTATCTGCTGTGGAGAATATTCCTCACATCTCTCAGTTTCTTTGCATATGATAGAGAGGATTCTTGGCTACACGAATTAAGCGTTTGAATACAGACTATTGTTCCCTAGTTTCACCGTCCATTTTTGCTCACTATGTCTGCATTATATTTATGGCACACTAGAAAACACTTCTTAAAAAAGCTTTTCTTACAGTTTGAATGGGAGCACATCAGCCTTTAGGTGCATTGATCAGTGATCGATTTCTATGGTCTGATGTCTGTGTGCCTATGTGTGTGTTTGAAAAATAAAGGTGTGTGCATGCCTCTCTATGACTGTACAGAACACAGTAAATATGAGTGTTTAAGTCAACCAGTGGAGGTAGAAGTGTGTTTTGGGGGTAGCTGGGAGTTCTCGCCTCTCTGCTTCACAACATGCAGGCAGCTGGGTGTTGGGGGTGTAGAGGGGTTGGCATTTGGAGCAGCCTCCCTCAGAAGGAAGTGTGCAGTGGTACAGGGGCACTGGATGGGTTCAGCTGTAAGATCACATCCACAGGCAATGACTGACGTGTGTCTTCTGACAGTTCAGACTCACTTCTGTTTGTCCTCTCCCACTTTACCTGTCCTTCTTATCTATCCCTTTGTCTCTCACTCACTCCTCATCTTCCACCCCTTCCTCTTTCTTTTCTCTTATGCTTTTTCTTAATCTAACCCCAACCTCTCAATCTCCAATTTCTCTTTCTCTCTTTCTTCCTTTATCACTCCATCCCTGGCTCTCTTAGCCTGTGGCGGGCTTTGGGTCAACTCCAGGTTCTTCATTTCCCTCATCTGGCTGGGTGGAAAGCGCGCATGCGAGCCCCTTTGAGAAATGTCAGTGTCCGTGTGCTGGGAAAGTCGGGGGCCCTTCACGAGCCATCAGACCCGCTGTCACATTGAGGAGGCCAAATGGAGACTGACAGGCCACTCCATAGAGCCTAACCATCTGTACCAAATGTGACAGCAGGGGAAAGAGGATGTCTGGTAAATCAGGAGGAACGACAGGAATGCACTATGACACGGAGGAGGAAGATCCTCCATTTCTTAAAGCGCGGGCACATGGGAGATGATGTCAGTTATTTTTCCAAGAGAGACTGTTTCTCTCCAACTACAGAGACACTTGGGAGACAGCGTCAGTTTCTCCTGTTACTGTAAGTGTGTTAAGTGAGGACTGACTCCTTCAGAGCTGTCTGTTGTGGTTTGGGGAGAGATTGTTGTTATCAGAGATGCCAGATGTTTTAGCCTGCATGAAGTCTAACCCAACACTATCTCCAGCACTGATTTCTTCAAACTCTTTAAAAATTAATTTTAAATTCTAGTAAAGATATAAAAGTTTCCATAGATAACAGATATGACACGCGGAATTACTTGGAAACAAATTAAATGTCAAATAAAATGTGTATGTAAAAAGAACCGTAAAAATTGTCTTTATGAATGAAAGGTGCGGCTATAAAAATTGTGTTTTGATTTTTAAATATGAGTGTGATATACTTTAGTTTTAGGTTCAGTGAAACAAGCACATACAATATATATGTGACATTGCTGTACAGTGTGGGAACATTTTTTCAATCTTTTTGGGAGGAAAGGGAATATTAGGGTTAATGGAGTTAAATGAGAATAAATTAGTAATATGTGATGTTTTCCCTCTGAATCAAACGAGCAATCATAAATAAAAATAGTATTACAATGCTTATAATATAGCCACAAAGTTATTAAGTGTATACTGGACTGTAAAGTATATCTCAATAGGTTGATGGGGGCATAGATACTGACAGTGTTGCTTCCATCACCAGTCTATACAAAGAGTTAACATGAGACCTGCAACCCCCCGCTTCATTAATGTATTAAAGACTTTGATGCAATTAAAAATACACGCACTACATTTAGCATTATCCAACATAAAAAGACTAATCTCCCAAAAAGTTTTTATTCTCCAAGTGTGAAGGAGTACTCCAAGCCCAAATGCAAACTGCAGTGTTTACCTTCAGCAGGAAAAGTAGGAATCTGAAGAAGCTGAGACTTGCAGTGTGAACACAGAACTCTCCTGGCGAGTTAAGAGAGTTGAGGGTCCTTATGGAGCGGCATCTGGGGAGGCTGACAGGAGCACTCTATTACCACTCAGAGAAAGGAACCTGAGGGCTGCAACAACACCGCTACCAGGGAGATCCAGCTGTGCAGATGCCTCCAAACACACACACACACACACACATAGACACACAACCAAACCCATGCAAATTAAGAAAGAAATCTATAACACACACGTGGACCCACCATCCGACAAGATGGACTATATGGTGTAATAGAAAGATATACAGATAGGAAGATGGATGACTAAACAGCGACCTCTAACCCAGGGTGAGTCCTCAGTTCTTTCCACTGCCTGAGTTTTAGGCCTGAGGTGGAATAGCTAACAGCTCCTCTCTTAGCCTGCGCTGCTGGGCACATTAACTAAACTCATATCGCTCTCAGCCACTATCAATTATTCACCACCCCCTCCCCTCTTTCCCCTTTTCCCCTCGTTTTCAAAGGAGAACAACTCCAACAGCCATTCCCAGCTTCACTGACACACAGCCACAGTGACAAAACAACCTCATGCCCTTAGTGACTTCCGTTGGTTTTCTTTAGCAGCTAGTGTGTTTTATGACTTCAAATTATCATTATAATCTTATTCTTTAACATGCTGATAACTGTCTTACATCATTGTTGCAATATATAGTTTATATACACTGCAGCTGCTCCATGTATAATTGAGCTAATTTTTCATAATGTTGGAGCATAAATTGAATATTTTTTGTGTTTTTGCTTTGCCTTCCAGGCACTTCAGCAGTCCCGGAGCAAGTGGAGCTTCCGTCTTTTTTGCTCAAGGACTCTTCAGCAGGATAGAAACTCACCAACAGAGGCTTGAAGCCGGTAACTCCAGCTGAATGCAGTCTCTCAAACTGCTTGGCCTCTCTGCAGCTTGAATGATAATGGTCTTTTGAAAAATTATCAAGTTGTGGTTTTACTGAAGGTTTTGCGTGGGTCTATTTCTTGGCTGGGAACCGAAGTCTCTGTTGGTTGCCTGGCAACTTCATGGTGATGACAAGGTTCCAAGAAGTCCCAGCCAAGAAATAGTCCCACACATAACCCATGTGTTATTAGTGAGCTATTAAGGTGCTGGTAGGTAGATTTTGTTACCTCTGGACAGAGCCAGGCTAGCTGTTTCTCCCTGTTTTCAGTCATTGTGCTAAGCTAAGCTAACGAGCTGCGGACTGTACCTTCATATTTAATGGACAGACATGAGAGTCGCATCTATATTCTAATCTAACTCTTGGCAAGAAAAGCGAAAAGCATCTTTTCCAAAACTATTCCTTTCAAAGGCCCGACACGCTTTCTACATCCAAAAGTCCTGACAAAATAGTGTCCTTTTCGGAGGTGAATTGCCCCCACAGTATGTCAGGGAACAGCGCTGGGAGCACACAGTGAGACATTTAAATGAACACACACAATTATACAGAAGAGGGCTAGACGAACACTGGCTATTTTCCAAGGTGAAAACACAGCCTTCAATGTGAGCTGGGTTGATATCTGAAAAGGGCAGATGTGAAGATTTAGTCATGACTGGACACATGACTGACTCTTTGGATTTTTCTCTGCAGATATCTACGCCCTTCTCTGAGTCTTCACATCTGATAAGGATGCAACTTTGTGGCAGAATCAGTAGGTGAGAGGAGCTTGTTACTATCAGTCTGTCAGAAGCATTCATTTAGAATGAGATTCAGCTGATGCCTAACATTCACTGTTTATCATTCATATATGTGTGAGTGTGAGGAGAGGTGGAGTTCACACCAACGCCTGCACTATGGGTCACTGACAGGAAACAGCTGGTGCCTAGGTCGCCCACTTTTTTGCTCATCATCTCAGTCTCCGACCTTCCCGTTTCCACCGGCTGCCCCCAAACACACCCACAGGAGGTGGGGTCTCTCTCGCCAAGGCACCTGTGGGTGTCACCTGATGGGGGAAAAGCAAGTGGAAATGAAAGGATGCAGCCGAGTCTGTCAGAGCGCATTAGGGCTGCTGTCCATCACGGCGCTGACCTTCAGGGTGTGTACGTGCGTGTGCATGTGTATGTCTATCAACGAGTGACCCAATGTGTGTGTGTGTGTGTGTGTGTGTGTGTGTGTGTGTGTAAGTATGTGCATATTAAGTCACTGACCCACAGGGAGTGTATGTGAGTGTGTGCATATGTTTGTTCATCAATGCAGGGTGTGTGAGACCATGTGTGTACATTAGCGCCTTGATCCCAGTAAGTGAGTGTGTCTGTAAACACATAGACCTTGAGGGTGTGTGTATGAGTGTGTGTGTAACTGTCTATCTCAGTGCAGTGATCTGTATAAGATAGCTGCAGTAGCTGGTAGGTCATTGACAACCCTAGAGTCCTAAAACCAAAGCTCCTGACCTCACTCGGTGTCTTCACTTTAAGTTCTGACAAATTCCCAGAGAAGAGAGTATCCGTTACCCGACAAACGTGTCCAAAATCTGAACGCTAATGCACAGCAAATGTCCATATGTGTTGGGACCACAGTACCAGCTTGTCCTCTTGCCGGGACCGGGGATTTTATTCCCTCAGCAACAGGGCTCAGCGCAGCACCACACTCAGGGGACCAGGGACAAGAGGATGGTGTCAGTCAGTTTCCCAGCTGCAGCCAGGCCCCCCCATGTACACCCCAAAGCCAGTGGCCCCTCAACTCCCCTCTTCACCATCTCTGGTTTTGAATGAGGATGGGTGTGGGGGTGTAGGCAGCAGCAGGGACAGGGAGGGAGAGCGAAAGACTGCACTGCTAACTCCTGGAGGACGGCTGTTCGGCTCTGGCTGTCCAAGCGGGAGGAATTGAGGGAGACAGGGACCAAAGCCTGTCAGCTCCATCCCTTAGGGTGCCTTGGCCTCCCAACTACAAGTCCATGTTTTAGCAAACCATATGTTCACTCTCTCCCCCAACCAACCCCCCCACCCACCCAGTTAGCAAATAAACAAGTCAGGAAGCCATAGCTTGAGGGAAGTCTTGTTTCCCTCTCAGTGGCTGTCGTTCTTGCGTATTCTCACTGCCGCTTGCAGACTCTCTCCTCTCACATCCAACCATTTGGTGCAGTTATACTCAGTAGATGGGTAATGGAGAATGATATCTTTTTGTGTCTTTGTGAAGTGTCTTTCCTTTTCTATGGATTTTTGCATTTCTGACTATGAAAGAACTTTTGTCAGGCTTCATTTTTGGAAAATAATAAAAAATTATGCAGAGTTTGGTTTTGAAAATCAATATATTTTCAAGCCCAGTCCACATTGGACAGTTCTGCTCCTCATGATGTACATCCAATGTCAATGCAGCAAGTAGGGTGCCCTTTATGTAACACAGCAAAAAGTGAGGGTGTGGACGAATTATTGTTTTTTTATAGTTAAATTATATAAATATTGGTACCAAAACTCAGGCATCTTATCAGCACTAGTGTGTTTATACCAACACATCCTCATAACTAAAAGAATAGGTCGATTTGATTCTCAATCCCAAAACAACATATATGACCGTTGGGAAGTGCCAGCGACAGGCAAGTTTTTATATCTGCAGACCGGAGAGTTTGAGAGGGCATGGTAACTGCCAATAATTTTTTTATTTGGCGAATAGTGGCTTACAATCCACTGTCAGTCAAAAACAAATTTCACCAATACGCAGCCTGAACCAATTGTCATCACTTTTTAATTCAGCGAATTACTTCACAGTATTATACGGGGGGAGGTACACAAACAACTTACGCGCCATAGTACCCATAGACTACAGTCTATGATTGTACCAGACAACTTTTCAACTAGCTAGCTAACGCTGTCTGCTTATGGCTTATCAACTTCTTGGTCATAACAAAATATAGTAACTTTCACCACTGCTCATTTTTGAAAGGCCACCGCAATAAATGTTGACTTCGTTTCACACAGGACACGAACCCAAGTCTCCTGGATGAAAGTCCTGTGTTATATAACATCACCTCACTTCCTTCTTTGCACCCATCATAATTACTACAGCCACTAGAGGTTGCGGCCTAAAAATAGACGTAAATATGGGTCATAATAAGCTACTTTTACAATCGAACTATACAGCCGTTTTTCTGGTGAGGATGGGCTGGTATATATTAAACAAGACTAAGAGTATACAACCATGCTAGCAGTTCTGTGAGGCTGCACTTTGGCACAGTGGTGCTTTGAACTAAATGCTAATGTAAGCATGCTAACATGCTCACAATGACATACTAACGTTTAGCGGGTATAATGTTTGCCATTATCACCATCTTAGTTTAGTGTGTTAGCATGCTAACATTTGCTAATCAGCACTAAACACAAAGCACAGCTGAGGCTGATGGGAATGTCATTAGTTTTGCAGGTATTTGATTATAAACCAAAATATTGGACAAACTGAAACTTTGACCTGATGGTGGCACTAGAGGAAAAGTCAGGGATCATTAAGTAGGATAGATCATCTGGGAACAATGAATGACTGTATATAATGTTGTGCCAATTCATCGAGTTGATGATGAGATATTTCACTGAATAAGTGAAAACTTTGACCTGCTGGTGGCGCTATGAAAAGTCAGGGGATCATCAAAGTCATTAGGATTCACCCTCTGGGCACCATATCCACCAGATGTACCAAATTTCATGGCAAAAGTGGTGGACTGACCGACCCACCAACATGCTCTAGCGGCATGAACTCTTGATTCTGATGTATCATACTTTTTTGCTTTTTGGAGGATAAATCATACTGATTTAAGAAGGGAACCACTGCTCTCTCCAGTTACATTAAAGCTCAATGACTCCGTCTGTATTTTTAATTCAAAATGAACCAAGTTGTCTGTTTCTGTTTTACAGGGGGTGAATGAAAGACAGTCCCAAACAGATGGGCAGCTTGTGTACAAGGTCCGTGGAGCCAGTCAGTCCTCCCTTTGGGCAGAGAAATTGTCCAGAGATGGACAGCTGTGCCCAGGGCAGGGCATATAGGAAGTGAAATCACACACAGTGTTTATGGCTCCCTCGGGGTTTAGCGACTCACTGACCTGGCCATCCAGCAGCAGACAGGCAGACAGTTGGCTGTCCAAAGTTTTTCACAAGGTCAGCCACCATCCATCAGTTTTAGGTTACAAGATGAGATAGGACTACAAGCATTGTTTTGTTTAACAGAACAGCACTTCTCATTTCTCACTTCCTGTTCTGAACATACAGTGATGGAATTCAAGATTTCAGTGACATATGTTTTCCTTAGTACATCTCACCATATATTTCACGTGTATGACTGTGAATAGTTCAAGTTCTAGTTTATTTGTATAGTACCATTTCTCTTTTTGGACGCATCTTTGCCTTTATTGGATAGTTCACAGGGAGGAAACACAGGGAAAGAGAGATGGAGGATGACATGTAACAAAGGTCCCTGGCATCTACCAGGACACCAGCAGCATTTCATTCAAATGTAGTGTGTTTCCATAAAACATTAAAACAGAATACAGTCATACAGCAACAGAAAATAAGGACAAGAAGAGCACAATCACTAAAAAAGAGAGATTAATAAAATAGTCAGAATAGGAATAGGAATACACTGTAATGTTGATCAGCTGTGCACATATAGTGCAATCTCCTATCTCCATGTAAAGTTGCACACAATCAATGAGCTCACATGATCTAATGGTACAGTAATTCGAACGTGATTTTGAATTAGAACAAGCCTGGACGATCTTGTGGAATTTCTGACATCCTGATCACATCTTTATAGATTTTGTCCTCATTGATTTTGTGAAGGGCTTGGTAACTCCCATACACACACACATATACATGCAAACATGGACACACACATAGTGACATGACAGCCTGCCTCACTGACTGGTCCATTGAGTCATCAGTGACCTTCTGTGGGATTGGAGTTGCCAGGCCAATTGACCAAATCACTGATCTTTAAAAGCAGCTCTGCGGGCAGGAGGGGAGTTGAGTAGCACCCCCAACCTCCCCCCATACTAAACACACACACATACATACACACACACACTCCATCCACCTCACTCTCTAATCAAGGAGCAGGCAGGCAGGACTCTGGGTCGCCACAGCGACACTAACGAGAGGCGACAGCTCCTCAGTGCTCGGGGCAACGACCAGCTCGGCTGTCGAGACCGCGGAGAGAGTCCGCCAGGCACGCACTGAGGCAAGGTTTGCTGTTTTGGGAGGGGGAGAGATGGAGGAGGGGAGGCGGAAGACAGGCAGCGAGCTGGTGGTGTAGATGCGTGGGGAGTTAATGAGGAAGCATGGATCTAAAAAATGATACACACTGACTTCTTCTTTTGATCCAGTCACTCACTCACTGTCGTTAAGTACACTTTTATACTTCAATTTTGAGTAGAGACACACAAACACAAGCAGAAGTGGCAACGCACACACACAAGCACACAATCTGAACTGATGCGCACCCTCACCAAGCCATCCAGCCCTGGGGCCTACTTGCAGCGTGCTGTTGCCCCCTCCCCACCTCCCCAAATCCACACCCCACACCTCATCCCCCATCTCCTCTGGAACACAGTTTAACTTCTGTCATTAAGATGAAGCAAGTGAGTCAGTCTAGGAGTGGCGAGAGGATGTGACAGGCTGGTAATGGACAGGACAAAGAGGAGATTTATGAAGTATTAGTAAACCTTAATAATTCACTAAATGAAAGACCCCGGGAGTCCCCCCATCGACCCCCTGTCTCTGGCTCTCATCCCAGCCCTGACGTCCTCTGGATCTCTCTCTTCTCTCTCTCTATCACAGCGTCTGTTAACAGTCAAAATCAAAGACAAGAAGAATCCCGAATGATCTTAATTGGCCGACAATATCATTTAGGACATTTTTCCTTCAATCCTTTGACCCTGCAATTGACAGCAATCCCCAAGAAGTCAAAGATAATAAATACTCTTCAAAATTAGCATTTGAAATGTCTTTAATCATATCGTTCTGATATGTATTGAATTATGCCTCTAAATGAGATCTGAATGAGTTCTGACAACAGTTGAGAAAATAATCTCAAAACAAAGTGCATTTAGTAGCTGTCTGGAGTTTTCGATTATATCACATGATCTTCATCAGCAGATGGAGTTTGCCCAGCTGTCATGGATTTGTAGATGTTCAAATTTTAGCACTTTTGCAGAATGGTTTCCATTGATCTTATGTTTGCGCCTAATTATTGTGATGTGCTCAGAAAACTCAAACTCCCATTCCTCTGTAGATACCACAAGCAGCACAATAATAATAAAAAGTCTGAAAATCTTTGAAAGAGCTTGATATGAGTCCTGAAAAGAGCAGAAAGCCTCATTCATATCTGCATATTAAACAAGACTAAAAGGTCTACAGCCACACCAAGCTCTGTAGGGACATAAATGTCTGTACCAAATTTCACAGCAATCCATCCAATAGTTGTCGAGACATTTCACTCAAAACACATATGTCAAACTCATGGTGGCGTTAAAGGAAAAGTTGGGGGATCTCCAAAAATATGAGGTTTCATCTTCTGAGTGCTGTGAATGTCTGTATCAAATTTCATGGCAATCCATCCAAAAGTTGTTGAGGTATTTCACTAAAAACTAAAAATGTCAGCCTCATGGTGGCAATAGAGGAAAAGTCAGGGGGTCACTAAAGTCAGCAGGATTCATCCTCTGGGCACAATAAATTTCTGTACAAATGTTGATGGCAATCTATCCAATATTTGTTGAGATATTTCAGTGTGGACCAAAGTGGTGGACTGACAAACCAACAATGCCATCCATGCTGCTAGCATCAATGTCATGTTTTAGACTCCCCCCTCACCTGTCTTGGAAGCAGACAAATGAAGAACAATAGCCACTGTCTCAAATTTAGGGTACCTCCTTCAACCACCACCGGCCACCAATTAACCATGATCAGAGTTTAGCAGGTCACAATCAGTCAGACAGGCGGCTTAAAGGGAAACACACACACACACACACACACACACACACACACAGATAAGCTTCCTCCGTCCCAGCTGCTCCACCATGGGTCCATCATCAAACAAACAGCGTGGAGTTAATTCCCTCGCTCAGCAGCCATCTCTGTGACGACTGCAGTCATAGCTGTGAGTGGCAGGCGCAGTCATTAGATCCCTAGATACCCCCACTGGCTGCTCTTTTCACCCGCTTTCGCGTGTGTATGCTGAGTGGTGGTGGTGGTGGGGGGTTACAAAGGAGAAGTGACGGGTGTCAGTACTGAGGCCTGGTCCAGTCTGCTCTGGCCTGGTGTGACAGCACTACCGCCTGACCACCCCACCCATGACCCCCTCTCTCATGCCTGCATCGCCCCGAGAGACGTGGAGGGTGATGGGGACTGGCACCGCAGGGCCCTCCCTGGCTGGTGCCTTTGCTGGTGGTCTCCGTGGCCTATTAGTGTCTTGCTATGGGCCTGTCAGACTGACAAAACAGGGGCCTGTCGAATTAAGTAGGGGCTGAATATCGGAGATATGTATTCAAACGCACCAAGGGGAGATGGTGGCGGGGAGTGGTGAAGAGAACCAGGATGAGGAAACCACCGGTGCTAATGTCGACACTAAGTGAGAGTGACAGGTTGAGAGCTGATCGGAGGGAGAGGACGGAGAGAGAGAAAGAGAGAGAGAGAGAGAAACAGTAATAGTAGTTGATAATGGTGGCGTGGTTGTCCTGAGGAGACTTGTTAAGGGCCAGTCCAGACAGAGCCAGACAGCCACCATTCCCAAGGATCTGAACGCAGGTAAACTGCTCCAAGTTTGGCCCAAACAGCTTGGAGTTACAGCACTTCCACTTAATGAGATCAGACTGATGAGCCTTGTGTGCAGGTGTGTGTGTGTGTCTGTATATGCTCCAATGAAGAATCCCAAACCACAAACGAATTTACTGGAACAAATAACTATTTCCTCTGTTGGCCAGCACATGTACCCAAGGCTCTGCAGACTTTTTGTGTAAGACATGCACATGAAAAAAACACAAGCGTTTATCCGGCCACCGAAGGCATCTTGCACAATCTTTTCTTATCATTGCGTCTTAGCTTAAACTTTTTCTCTCTTCACTGTTTGTGTTACTTCACCTCTGGAGACACATTGGTTACTTGTGCTTCAGGCCAGGCCATTATGAAGCCATACACAGTGTACCTGCACTAAATCTCAATAATATTGTCAGAGTGTTAAGGCAACAGCTCAGCCCAGTCGCTGTACATGGAGTTATGGAACTTCACTGAGAGTTACAGTGTTGGGGATGCTTCAGCTCTGAGCCTCATCGTGTGCTCAGCTCTCAGAAGAAGACAAAACACAGGCGCAGGTGAAAGCTCAGCAGCAGGATTAAGTGTTGCGGCAGTTGTATGACAAAGCCCTGTGTGAGCATACATGTGTGTACGTTACATGGGGAGCTGTGGCAGTGCCTGTGTGTTTTGGAGAGGGCTGCGACTCTCCCTCTCATGTCGCTGCGCGTTGCTGAGACTGAGAGGCTGATGCACAGTGGCAGCTCCCCCCTCGCAGCCACAGGCCTGCCCAGAGCCACTGCAGATGATAGTTTTAATTGCTTTCAATCTTTCAGGCTAGTCCCTGCCCAGTGGCGCAGAGTGCTTGTGTGTGTGCATGTATGTGTGTGTGTGCGCATGTGCAAGATGGTGTTTTGCTGTGTTTCTGTGTGTGTGCACATGCGGTGTGTTTCTGTTGAACAGTCATTGTCTGTGGATGCTGTACACATATGTGGTGTGTGTTTGATGGATGTGTTTGTCCATTATGAGAGGAAAATTAACAGAAAATGAAGGCCTTGCAGTGATACATCTGATGCACACTTCTGCAGAAGAAAACATATGTTTATCCGACTGCCACCACTGTCATGTCTACATGAGAGCTTGCTCAATAAAGGTGAAAGAATAGAGTGGATGATTAAATAGATCCCCCTTAGATCCCTCCATAAAAGTTACGTGTGTTTATAAATAATAAAGTTCAGGGTTTTCATGCAAAGACCTCAAAACGTGCACTCACGTCCTTAAAAGCATTTTAAACGCGGTGAACTACAAAACCAACCAATCAATAATTCAGAGCGAATGTGGCATAACAGTACACAGAAAACAGCCTGCAATTAAAATGACAGTCATTTATTCCATATGTGTGAAATAAATAATTTCTGTACTACGACTAACACCTACGGACAAACAGAGTGGATGTGGAGCAACAATGTTTTTTCATTGAGTGTGTACCAGCCTTTGGTGGGGGGAGACTGCAGGTCGCCTGAAATGAGGCAGCCAGAACAACTCTAAACTGCAAAACGGAAATCTTATCTTTGAATATAGCTATGAAAAAAATATTATATTATATACAGTATGTATCAGTCTTGCGTAGTCTCTTTTATGGGGCCTCTATGTACAGTACATACTCACATACATACATATATAACCTTCACTCTATAAAGCCTGATTTTTTTTTATCTCATTGATCAAAAGTTAAACATTTTTTGTTTGTATTTTGATTTTTTATTATTATTATTTAATTTATTTTTAAATGTATTTGTTGACCATTTATTCACACATTTGTATATCTGTGCAAACATTTTACTGTCAATTATTGAGATTTCTCATTTTAGTTATAAACACTATTTATTATTTATATGTCAATGAAATAAATGAATACATGTGACCCTGCTTGTTATTATTCAAGATTCAAGCCTATATTGCTATGTGAGATTAGAATAAAAAGATTATGTATTTCCTTCATCCCTGTCAAATACATAATGAGGTATCCATTCATAATGAATCTGTTTTAATAAATGTTCAATAAATTGTGTTAAAAAGAACTTCAAAAATAAAGAATACTCATCCAATCATTTGCAAACACTCCCAAACTGTTGTTTGGAAGAGATGTGACCCCACACATGCATAAATAAACAGAAACATTGTGTGTAGTAATACGGGTTATATGTGCAAGTTTGGATGATCCAAGTCTGTGACACGAGGTGTTCATGCTCACTTTATAAATCATATGAGCTGCTGTTCTTTCTCTCCTCTAGTCTTTAACATTAAGACCAAGAGACTCCATTATTTTATTCCAACTCAAATACCATTGAGTTGGAATAACTGATTCTCTAAAACTCAAGAAATAAGAAGACTCCCCAAAACATAATTCCTCTGCTCCTGTTCAAATCTGAATCACTGAAATTGACAATAAAAATTAAAAGCTTACAGCTGACATGTAATGAACTTGTGACTTCAATGGCTGAACATGACTGATCCTGTTAACCTGCTCACAACGCTGAACTGCTGCAGAACATTCACCCTGTGAAACCGCAACACATCCTCCACTGACCTACTCCTGGAAACATGCAATCCATTTACACTGGGGCAACAACCCCTTCCCTCCCTGCTTTCCCTTTCATATCTACACAGACGGCACACACACACTCTCTCTCATACACACACATCTGGCCGGGGGGTAAATTAAGCCCTAACATTCCCACAGAGGCTAATCTCCATCCATTTAGAGGGCTGTAATATTTAATCAGGAGGCCCTGGACCGTCTCCCAGCACCACATGCTGTGGCACGGTTCATATGTTCACAGGAGAGGCCAGCCCAGAGGCGACGGAGGGGAATTCACTGCTAAAAGCCACAATGCACTCAACCACAGAGCCTCTTGCTCTCTTCTATTCTCTGATGCTGCATTCCACCAAGATGGAGTGGTACCGGAAACGATGGGAAGAGTCTGGAATTTTGGCTGGACATTTGTTTTGTAGTGTTTTAGTTAAATAAACTGCTCACAGTACATACTGATAGAATGAGTTCTTTACTTTTCATTCCAGTCCTTCCCTGTCCTGTCAGACAATCATCCCCTGCACTGTTATCATGCACTGCCAAGCCACTACTGACTGTGTTGCTGTCTTATAAATATAACATGGACAGTGACACTTTTTTTTATAAATGAATCAAACCTACATTATAGGTCTTCACATCCAAAATGACAGGTTTCTGCAGGGGATGGACAAAATAACACGACTAATTTCCAAATCATTCGACTAATGATTATATTTTATTAGTTTATCATATTGATTCTTTTTTGAATTTTTGATTCAGGTATTTTGTTGTGTTTGTATTTGTTTTGTCTGCCTCCATATGTGTAAAGCCTCCTTGAAAGGCGGTATAAAATGCAAGTTATTAGTTAGGCTGTTTAGTTTATTAGTTAAAAAAGAAATGTGAAGAGTGACCTGAACAGTTCCCAGAGCCCAACATGACATATTTGAATTGCTTGTTTTGTCTCACAAACTGTCAAAAACCTAAAGAACTTTGATTAACAATGATATAAATGTAAGGAAAGAAGCAAATCCTCATATTTCAGAATCTGAAACCACAGAATTGTTGGCAATTTTTCTTAGTAAATCAATCAAAACAATCAGTCAGTCAGAGGAGATAAATTAAAGGTGTACTCTAGAAACAGATTTTAAAAAGAACGGTCAAAATCAATGCAGCAGATGCTGAGATAATCTGTTTTTAAGTCCCTAGTGTGAGTAAACTTCCAGAAATACTTCTAATGATGATGACACTTCATAATGCAGTTCAGTGGCATCTTGCAGCTTAGACCCTCACTGCCTTGTAAACACATCTTTCAAACCCCACAACCCAGCTTGTAACAGAGGCTTTCTGATAAAAATGTGAAGTCAGGAATCCACGAATCCAAGGCTTCCCAAACGGGTCAGTGATATTACGAAGAAAAAATTTATTTGTGCACATATTTAGCATACCACATTTTCTCACTTGTCTGCAATCAATGGTTCTCTTCCTTTTTTCTTTATAAAATTTTGATTCCAAGCAGAGACACTCAAATGATGTAATTTCTTAGACTTGCCAAAGCTCCTCCAGAACCACAGACAACATTATATAACTGTTTTCACAGGCTGTGTAGTACTCCCCATGAGTAGTAAACTGACTTTATATGTCAAATTTGTGTATTGCCCCTAAATTTCCGTCGAATGAGTAATGAACTAATTGACTAATCATTTAAACACTAAATGTAATGCAACAAAACCACAAGTTATGGCCTTTAGAATGAGCATAGAGTTGACTCGACACCTGTCGGACACATACTCAACAAAACCTGACCATTTTATCCTTCATAAAGGTATTCGTTATTGCAGGGCTATTGTCTTGTCAGGGGTTCCTGGCCATTCCCTGTACACCCTCAGTGTTTCAGTGTTTCAGTATTAGGCTTCATGATAGTAGGACGTGCAGTATGCTCAGAGGTAGACAGTACAGTGTTAGCTGTCCTGCCTTGAGGTATCGCATCGGAAAGAGCCAACTGCTCTCACAGTAAAGGTCAGGTCTCGCACCATCAGTGTGAAAAGCCTGCACCGAAAAAGGGTATAGTCCATCTGTTTTTAACAATTCAGGACTGCTGATGGTTGTGAGTGTGCATCTGTATGTATAGTACATGCAGTATGTACGTGACCTGCAGCAAATAAAATCGGCAACTGCTGTGATTTTGTGTTTCGTAAACATGACATTTGCGTTGCTAAGTGTTGATTGATAAAAGTGTTTTGTGCGTGGCCATTGTAACGCCTGCTCCCTGATTCAGACTGACTCTAATGGGCAGGCCTGGTGAATTTTTCATACAGCCCAGAGGGGGAGGACGAGCGACCATACTGGCTGATTACAACCTCTAAAAGAGAGCGAGAGAGAGAGAGTGAGCTGACATTCAGGTCGCAGCTTCACCCTCCGTCAGGCTTTTGGTGAACATTTGCTAAGAAAAGATTAAGTGAATCAAATTTGAATAGAAGTCACAAGATTTTTGAATCATATCCCTCTGAAAGTGCAATTTTCACTAAACATTTGTTTTCTGAAAAAAAAACAAAAAAACAAGCAAAACAATGAGACAAATATTGGAATCAAGACCGTTGGAGACAAATCTTTTTCACCTCTATTGTTGCTTATAGCAGACCAAAGATGATCACAAGTGAGCACACAACAGCCAACAAACTCTAATCCTTTTGACAGGTTAACTTTTAAGGGTGAATTTCTGCTTCTTTTTTTTTTTGCAGCTCAGTGAAGTTTCGGTGGTGATTTTTTGACTCAGTTTGAATCAAAAAGGGACACAATCTTCACTTCCTTCTGCTGTGTGTTCACGTCTTGGCTTTGTTAATGCATGGATTCCCAGAAGTTGATGTTTAAAACATGTAGATTTTCTGAAATGTTTTTGATTCATCTGTGATCATCTATCATGTCCTAAATCTGATAAATCCTGATGATTCTCTGTGAGCTTCGTGAACAAAAAGCAGGCTGTAATAATGCCCAAGATCTCATTTTAATGGGCTGAAATTTCTGCAAGAAAGCTCTAAAAAAATTATCCATCTGTTCAATGCACACATGCCACAGCTCACTCAGATAGCTCGTAGCACTGTCTTGCGTATGCAAATATGTTTTGCCTGGAAATCTATTTGGAGTTGCTCGAAGGAATCCAGAACGGCCCTCCTTCTGTCTCCCCTCGCCGGCTCACGTGGGACTCCCTCTTGCCGTCTATCTCCTCTCGCGTGCAAAACATTTTCACCAGCTCCACACGCATGGACATACAGTCCGTGGCACTGCCTTGCCTCAGACAGCTTAAACCACCATGGGCCAATATGCAGATCTCACAGGCCGACACTGGCGGCCCTGTCCGCAAGCAGGACAAGGAGCCCTGCAAGTGTTTGCTCAGTTGGATAATACATGCAATACAGGGACACAGAGGGAATAATTATCCACTCTGTGAAGAGCCCCGGCCACTGATTCTGTCCTTCTGTTACATACTTAAAGTCCTTCTTTGGTGCAGAAACAGTGGAGTGTATGTGGCCCCCAGAATATTAATCTGCAAAAAAGTCATGAAATGAAAAGATTGTGTTTCTAAAAGAAACATACAATTTTATCCACATTTTATTTGCAAGAGAAATGTTTAGAAATATAAATGATTTATAAATGATCACTGTGAGATATTTTGCCACTGAAAATTTGAGTTGAACCTTGAAATGTTTTTAAATTGAAATGACTAAAAGCACTCAATGAAGTTAAACCTTTATAAGTGGGAATTTTGCATGTGTGTGTATGGAGAATTAATACCCCTCTTGGGCAGAGATGCAAAAAGAAGGAAATAACAGACAGTGTGTGTGAGTGTATGTGTGTGTGTGTGTGTGTGTGTGTGTGGATGTACCAGAGGCAGCTGAGAAGCCAGGCTTGGGCAGATGGTCCACAAAGGTGTTACAACACAGTGAGTGGGCACTGCGATTGATGCATTGCAACATCCAAGAAGGTGGAACATTTGGCTGCTGACCCGCAGTCAGAACTCATTGGCCCTGCCTTCTCCTTATTTAGCTGCTGCGAGAGAGCCGACGGGTGATTTGGTCGAAATAAACACACACTCGGAACGTAGCACTTTCCCACCCTCAAGGGAGCCTGCATGGGCTGTGCGCTGGAGACTTCTCGTTCGTCTCTACAAGGAGGTCACGATGGTGGTGCAGGCAGGGAGGATGAGTGCACAGAGACATGGAGACGAACAGAGACAGCACACTGGAACTCGGGGTCACTGTGTTACACTTGGATGGAGTAGATCTGACCTTGAGCTTACTCTGAGGGGGCTTGTTAGGGAAGCAACTCCATATGACTTGATTTCTGCAAGGAACACGTAACCATTCATCTTATTCAAGTCAAGTCAAAACAATTTTATTTATATAGCTCAATATCACAAATTTACCTCAAGGAGCTTTACAATCTATACAGCATTCGACACTGTCTGACCCTCGATTCAGACGAGAAAAAACTCCACCCAAAAAAATCCTTAACAGGGAAAAAATGGAAGAAACCTCAGGAAGAGCAACAAGAGGAGAAATCTCTCTGTACAGAATAGACCAACACAGTAAAATTACAGTATGGACAATCAAGATGGCAAAATTAGATAGAATAAACAGACAGAACAGATAGATTGTAAACATATATGAAGAATATGGATCCAGGTGCCACCAAACAGATCAGACCGGAGCCACTCGACCTCCGCTCCACCATGGAGATAGGACAGACTACACAAACACACAAGAGGCAAAGCTGAAGCACACCATTCACACAGATAGGAGAAAGGAAACAAGCAAACAGAGGGAGAGAGAGAGAGACAAGGACACTTATTATGTGTCTGTTTAATAAGGTTTACTGAGGAACACTGGAGAAATGAGAGAAAAATACAAAGACAAAGGCCCATAAGGAAGCATTGAGTGATAGCTTGACATAAAAAAAAAAAGGCATTTTATCAATGGAGCACAAGCATTACAAAATGTAAATGGCAGTATGCATCCAAGCAACAGTTGGATAAGTTTAACCTATTTTGTGCTTTCTCAGTAAAAAAAAAAAAAAAAATGGATTGATGGAAAATCAGGTGACTGCATTCTTCTTTCTTTGTGGAAGCGTAGTGTCCTCTTCCTCCTCCAGCCGAACGAATTCTTGAAAATGTTTTTACTATTAATTCCTAAATAAGAAATGATAAAATACATTTAATAACTCCCCTGTTGGAATTATGTATACAAGTTATTATTCCTTTAAAATGTATCAAAAAATGATTAAAAAAAGGAAGCTGCAAGAGTTCAAAGAAGAAATATTCTCTTTAATTACAAACATTATTATTATTATTATTATGCACATGGCAAGATTTTATTTCAGACCCAAAAGCATTCTTGCATCAGTTGAAACATGGAAAATTCATGAGTGAGTACGCTTACTGAAGGCAACATTATGGCTATGGATATTAAACATGATAATTGCTATTTGTCTCTGAGTGCAGTTAAATCATTAAGTCTACAGTAGAAATAACGCATCTCCCAGTTTGCTGTTTCTAATATGTCCTTCACATTTTTATCATCAATATCATTGGACAAATAATTACATACTAATTGCATACATGGTAGTTGCCTTACAACATGTAAGATGTATTGTAACATGTTACAATATGTTAAATTCTGACCAAAAAAACTCTCATCTCAAGATCATTTTAGTTAGAAGATATTTTGAAATAATTTTTTATTTATTTAAAATGCATCTTATTAAAGGCTTGAAATTTGCTCTTAAATACATTATAGCATCATGGTAATGTAAGCAGATGTCTTAGTTATTTTATCTGCTAAATGTTCACCTTCTGCAAATAAAAGTACGTATTTAAATTGGTCTGGATTGTAGCAACTCATTTCTTTTTCTTAACATTTTAATCAGTTATTAATCAGTTATCGGTGGCCTCGTTAATAACCTCCATAAATATAACTATGCCAAATCAAATAAGTGGATGCAGGCAAGATATTGCTTCGGTTGACACGAGTGTCTGTTTGATGTGAACTAGCAGAGAGTGCCACCCTATGGATACATCTGGCACATCAACATTTTGTGCTTGAGATTTACCAGTTTGTTCTCACAACAACTGAGTTACTGAGTGACCGTTTAGCAAAAGGTTTGAGTGATGCGTAAGGAGTTACTGATGTAAAACAACTGACAACTGACTTCTGTGTACCACAAAATATTGGCTTTTGTTGTCAGTGCATTTTGCTGCTGAAAATAGTTACAGGTTACATATAGGAGGATATTCAACCAAGATACGGAAAGCCCTAAAAACACAGCTCCTTTCTATTCTCTTGACCTAATCATCAAGAGGCTCTTCTTGCAACATTAAAACACTTGACTTGTGGACTTGATGGAAGATCAGTTGAAGGGCCCTAATATAAAACAACACTGAATCTAAAGACAATCACACATGACAGTATCAGCCTGACACAGATCTCTAAAGGCGCATCCCTCTCTGCATCTGATTTCACACCAAGTCAGTCATCATCCACCACCATCACGTTTCCGTTCAGCTCATACTCGATAGTGGCCCAGTCAAAGATGTTGCCCTTGGGGACCTTGTGCCCGTAGTGCCAGGCTTGGATCATGCTCCTGGAGAGCACAAAGTCCCACATATTCAGATCAGTCACCTCCCCAACAAAGCTCTGCACGGCCTCTAAACCCCCCAGGTGTTTGTCTGGGTCCTGCCCCAGGAGGACGGTGCCTTTTGGACGGATGGTGTGCCCCGGTTTGTAGACCTGGTAGGTGCTGCGTTTCCCTTCCACCCAAAAAGCAGCAAGGCCGGTGCGAGACTCCCAGGTCAGGCAGAGGCTGGTGCGGAAGGTGGTGAGGGGTGGCAGGTGAAAGGAGGTGCCGTCACCGCTCATATAGAAGGAGATGCGTCCATCCTTCTCACGCCACACGTTGAGCTCGTCGTAGTCAGCTGTGCGGTAGGCGAACAGGATGATCTGCCGTTCTTCCGGCAGCTCGGTGGCCACACGCATGCAGAGAGTGAAGGCCCTCAACGCCATCTCCTTCTGCGGAATCAGGGCCACGAAGCTGAAGTCTGTCTCATAAGGGAAAACCAGGACTTTGTCGCTCAGACCCACTGGAGCAACACAAACAGGGAAGACAGAGTTTAAGAGGTACCAAACCTCTGTTTCAACAACATCTGAATGTGAAATCTGTGCACAAACACAAGTAAAACTACCATTGTTTCTAATGAAATTCTGTTCTTAAATTCATACTTTGGGTGGCAGAGGAGAGTGTCATAGACCATCCAAGTACAAGCACAGCAAACCTCACAGTGTTGACACTCTGCAAACACACACATGACATCCATTATCATGTGAGAATATCGCAAGTCCTATGGATCTCTGAAGTCACATGAGAAACCAAATAATGTGAAACGTTACAAGAAGAAACAGCTTTTCTTACCATTTTGCCGTTGTTTTGTTGTTCCTCGATGTTGCTAACTCAGTCCTGCTTACTAATGCCCCGCGCCCAGTCCTCTTCCCTCCTAGCACCGGGCATGACGTCAGCTCTTCAACAGATACTCTGACAATAGGCCTGGTGTGTGAGAGCTGAGTGACACTGTCCATGTGACTGATACAAACACATCATTTCACCTGTGTGTGTGTGTGTGTGTGTGTGTGTGTGTACGCACATTCATATCACATGATAAACTATACATAGTTAGCCAATACTTTGTAGTTACACCCATAGTTACAGTAACTATGGGTTTTTGCAGGGGAATCTTAAAGGGTTAGTTCACCCAAATCACAAAAGAACACATTTTTTTCATTTACTGCTAGTGGTATCTAACCATGCAGATACTTTTGCTTTTATGCGCCAATGTTTTGAGATCTGTCTCTCAGGTCATTGCCACCACCCCAATTAAAAGTAACATGAATAAAAAATCATTGAGAAATAACAACAGACCTCAACAGCAACATGCCTTACTGGAAGCAGATTCTGGTTACTCTGGATAATCCACTGACATCACTGGGAATAGTTTTCACTGGAATTGCTTTCTGCTCTTTAACAGAATGAGACTTATTGTAACTACTGAGCGTTTATTTCATGAGCATGGTAGGCATTAAATATCAGAGGTTCAAGGAGGAAAACTGCATTTGTTTAACCCAACCATATTATCTCAGGGACATAAGTTTCTAACAGTGACACCTAATCATGACAGAGTAGATAAAATTACAGAAACACTTGCAATAAACAAACTCTTTAACTCAGTTTTCAACTGATGGTCATTTCAAGGATATGTAGGTTTTAGACTGCACAACCACACATTACAGCCCGACTAGTACTGGATTTTTGAATACTAATAATGTTGATATTTACTTTCGATAATAACATATAAGATGATATTTTAACATAATGCATAAAATAAAAAAAATAATAAAGAACTTCTTTCTGGTGGGCAAACTACTGAAATATCTGCAATAAGCTAATATGAGCCAATATATCGATCTGGCTGATTTATCAGTCGAGCTCTGTTACAGATGTTGAGTCTGCTTTAATGAAGATCTGACAATCAAAATGTAAGCGTTTTCAAGAAAACATATGCCAACTTAAAGAGATATTAAGAGGCTAGACAGTTGCTGTCTGAATTGCAAACATTGGAAAATTATGCAATATAGCAGGACGAAACGTGAAAAAATCCTTAATGAAATCTGAATTAGCACTGAGGAACAGTGGACAGAAGAAGACCTACACCACCATTGACTTAAAGCAAGTTCATGGGACATTTTGTTTATAACAAACTACACACTCAAAAATAGTCAAAAAAGTCAAGTGCCTCAGATTCTAAACAAAAACCAAATATTAGTTTCACCAAATTAGCATTTATTGCAGGGCTCATGTCATGGATTGCACTGCTAACTGTTATTTGGCTTTGTAGCGCAGTTGGAATATTATTTATATGTTGGAAACCATTTGATTCCTGTTAAAAGATTTCTAATGAGCAGCAGTACAGTTGTCATCATACTTGGTATCTCTTTAATAATAATAATCTTGTGTCAAACACACAACAAACAAACTCAAAGTTCACGGTTTAATGGGGACAAATGAAAACTGAACCAAGCATTTATGTTATCAACATATCTACATTTAATACAGATTCTCAAGCTCTAGGATTTCTCAAGATAAAAAGAAACCTAATATTGTCAAGAAATAAAATCTGAGATACACAAGCAAATTATTTACAATGCCTGCACCCCGGACACGAACCACCAAGAGGCCTAATTCACCACAGACACACATTCAGCTGAAAAGCATGTAAACTAATAGCGCTGAACTGAAAATGTGTTTTACAGAGAATGCCAGTGAACCAGCACGCAAAAACTTGGACTGAGGTATGGATGAGATAAGATGGTCGTAGCTCTTCCAGCATTTCTAACACAAAAGGAGGTTGGTACAGTGATGCTAGTGAACCTCAAACCCCTGTAACAAGACTCAGCTTAAACTTCTGAGTTAGTTTCACACTGATGATCGGTTTACATAAGCTGCTGCAACCATTTTCTTCATAACTGTGACTCTGTGAGAAGGTGCGTAAAATTCACAGCAAAACGGTGAGAAAAATGACAACCATCTTCTTGCCTTTGCAAAGGAAAAGAAAATTCACTTAATGCTTGATGTGAGTGTCCACCATCATTCCAGGCAAACAGCACGAGCCAAACACAATGTCCAAGCACATTTTTGTTTCTATGAACGACACAGACAGCACAGACATTTCTTCAAAGCAGGTTTGAGCATCAATCCGAAGAGCTGATGTCATCTATCAAAATTCAAACATTGTCAATTAATATCCAGCAATGTGAAAAAATTTTTTGTATGAAGCTTTTCCATTCATTTTTTGTATCCAGTTCAAGGCTGCGTTTCATGAAAACCTTGTATTGTCCTGATAAAAAATATTTTGAATTACAGTAGGTCAAGCCTGAAACTAAAGAGTACATTATGCATATATTCAACTTATTTAAATTGTTTGTAATAGATGTAATTGATATGCAAAGAAAAAAACCCCACTAACATCTACTCAAAAACTTACAGTATGTTGACATGGGTGGGCATGTTTGGAGCGCCACCTGGAGATGGAGAAGGGACTTGGTACCCCACCACTATTTTTCAATTTTCATTATGTAAAACTTGCATACAAACTAGTCATCCTTGTTGGGAATAGATTTTTTGGCATTTTAAGTATCACTTCAGCAAATGTACATTAAGAAGTGGGCAAACGCTCCTTTTTAATGAAAAAAAGAAAAATAGACTAAGAAATACTGGAGTAAATGCCAAAGAAAAGGCCAATGTCTTAATTAATTCAACCACCATGTGTAATTTGTTTTATATCAGTGGTTTCTGTGAAACACTGGAGTGCAATGTTGATGCTTTCTAAGGATTGTGGCACTCAGAGAAAGAGAGAGAGTAAGGAGGAAGCAAGAGAGAGACCTGAGAACACGGCCCCTTATTTTGAGTAAAGAAAGGAGTCAGGCTTGAAAGACTAAAAGCAGCATGACAGAAAGGAAGAGGAAGAAAAAGTATGGAAAGAGCAGAATGGAGGGGGTTTTAAAGGGAGCAGCAGGCCTTGAACGCCGAGCCTCAGAAGTTTGGAGCAGGAAGTTTTACAGCAAAGATAAAATGAGGGGAGAAAGAGGCAGATCGAGACACATGGCTCCCATTTGGTAGTCTATAGTGTGGCCTTTCCTGCTTGTGTAAAGTACATATCCAGGCAAGGGGTGATCTGTTCTCTACAGTCTCGTGTTGTCCAGGCTTTGTGTTGAGTATTGGGGTATGATGGAGAGATGGGAGCTGGGGGTCCCTTCAGTAGTCCTCCACCCAGCCATTCTCCTGGATAAAGGCATCGATCACCTCCTTCATGGCCAGGTTTGGGATCAGCTGGTCCTGGGTCAAGGGACTCCTGGTGACCGGGTCAAAATGACCCACTCGCTGCACAGAGAGAAGGTTAAATGCTAGTGTTAGCATCTGTGGTAACATTTTATACATAATACATGCAAATAAGACCATTTTATGTATTCGGGTACAACCACAACTACAATATATTAACAATATATTTTCTGTGGCTTGACTTAGTAGAAAGGTGTATGTTTTACCCTCCACAAGTTCCAAGTGAACGAGGGCTTGTAAACAAATATCACATGTGCTCACAAGAATAGGGAAGCAAATAAAAAGTTTTTCAAAGTAAAATATTTCAGTGCTATAAATTCAATGGTATTTAAATATCAACATTAAGTATTCAGTTGCTTAAAAGACTCAAATCTTCATGCCCATTATTTGTTTCCATACAAGAAGTTTGCTTAATGGATGATAAATAAAGACATTGCCTAGATAAAACAGGAGTTAAATGAGAGTAAGATATCAGGGTTTCACTTTGTACAGGGTATTGAGAGAAACCCAGACAAGCTTATCAGAAGCAAAGTTAGCCAAAGTAAATACATTTCAAAACAGTGTTTCTTGCTCAAACTGTAGCAGTTACTCCTATCAGTTATTTGCTGTGAGTTTTCTGCACTGACTTATTTGGCCCACTGCTGTATTTCCTCATCATGCCAAGGCTACTTAATATGGTTGTTTAAAAGTCATGAACTTCTGAGTATCATGTGTTCATGTGACTGGGGTTTATGAACTAAATGCTAACTAATTACAAAATCAGTAGTCATAAGCAAAAACTTTAAACTCTGAGATGGTCTGAATGCAGCTGACGATGATTTTACCTGTAGGTGCTCTTCAATGTCCTTGCGATCATATGTGATTCCACTGGGTGTGATGCAGGGCTCCCTCATCAGCTCAAAACTGATCTTCCCACACAGGTAATCTGGGATCTCCCGCTTCTGAACGGACGACAAAACACAACAAGAATCACACTGATGTAACGCTAAGAGATATATTGATATTATATCATAAATGCGACCATAACGCTGCGATATAGCTTAAATCTAGTCTGTTCCTGGTCTTCTAGGGTTCATTACACTTGGCAATCTTATTCACATTAATGTTTTTTTTCCTCTGAAACCACATCACCCAGTCCAAGTTTAGATTAAATATTGTATGAAAGCACCAATGCTCATACTAAAAATATCATCAAATTGTTGAAATCAAAGTACTATATTTAAAAAAAATTTCTTTCTTTCATCAGGATACACTGAACCCCCCGGCCAACACATACAGAAGACAAACACCCTGTTGGCAGTCAGTGAGGTGTCATTTCAACTGACACTTACATGACAACTACCTCAGTTCAGTCAACAACTATCTATAGCAAGGATAATTTATCGTTACAAGCCCTGGCAAACAAACAGTGATGGTTACCATAGAAACAGCTTGGGCTGAAAATAGAACATAACTGCCTGTTTATAGTATCGGTGTATTTTTCACAAGCATTAATGGTAGTAGAATATGCAACACAGGAGCAATGCAGAAAGAATGTCAACACGCTAAAAAAAACTCTGAAATGAGCCACCGTAACTGCACACAAATCTGAAAGTGTGCTTGAGTCTATCTCTCTTGTTGCTATGTCAACGATCAAAGAAGATGGTGTGAAGTACTGTAGGTGTGTACTGTTAGCAAAGATGCATTTGTGTGGGTGAATGTGATCAGCGTGTGCCTGTCTGTTTGTTAGCCCTGTAACGGATGATGGAAACAGGACGTTTCCTGGCTTTTTCCCCAGTGCATGCTGGGATAAACTCCAGCCCTCCTATAAGAGGAATTAGTGGGTATGGGAAATGACTGAATGAATGAATGAATGAATACAACTATACACTATTACATACTGAATTGATAGTTAAGTTAATTTTCATACTCACTTTTCTTTTCTCATCCACTTGAGAGAAAAGTTCATCCATGTCCATTAGATACTTGTCCTAAGTAGGTCACATTTGCATGACAAGACATCATCTTATGAATATTCAGTTTGAATATATAATTACTATATTTCTTCATTAAAAGCATGACAAGTAAGTCCAAGATATATGTAAAACGTACATGTTTTGATGCAATCTTGGCAGCATCGCCTCCATTTTGATTGTCGTCCTGTTTCTCTTTGTATTCTTCTAGTTCTCTGCATAAATACAAAGTTATTAGAAATGACCCCTCCACCCAGAACAAAACAATAAATGACACCTACATGACAGACTCATTCCAGTGATTTGCAATCTTCATCAGGAGATTATTACCACACAAATAAGCATGCTGGATATTCGACTGCCGCCCCACAGCCTCACCTTTCCTTCTCAGCCAGTATGAGTTTGGTCAGATAGGCGTGTAACTCGTTCTCTTGGTTGATGCGCTTCTCCTCAATGCTGTTCCAACGTTTCTTCTTGGCAATGCGCAAGGCACTGGGGATGTCATCTCCAAAATTCAGCCTCTGTTCTTTTGCCAGGTTATAAGCTATAGAAAAAAACATGACAGCAACACTGGTTTACAATTGAATTGTTTCCTACAGGTTTCTTTCCTTCTGACTCTCTTATTTCATAGACGACATGTCAGCGATTAAACTTTCCATACCTTTCACTGTAGAATATTATTATTCCAGTGATAGAAACCCTGACAAAGCATACTGTTTATACATCCCTCCAAACATATGCTGTGCCCATAAAGTGCCGCAGAGTAGAAGAGCTGATATAAGAACAACAGTATCATGAATTTGATTATGAAAATCAACACTGATTTGAAAAAGGATCAGCACTTTAACTCCGAGACCACTGACAGCCGGAATGGGAGAATGACAGAGTTTTAAAAAGAACAAAATGCATGGCCTTAAACATGAATAAGGAAAATCACAAGTAACATTGTCCAATATAGGAGCAAGCTACTTTTATACACCGCAAAAGTTTCACCACCTTTTAGAAGTTTGTTCTGACCTTTCTGCAAGTTGCCGATGGCCTCATCGTAGTTCTCCAGCTCCAGGTGACACTGGCCCAAGAAGAAGTGGGCCTTGACTGACTGGCTGTCCAGCTCCAGCGCATGCTTACAATCTGCCAGAGCCTTGTCATGCTGCTGCAGCTTCACATGGCAGAGAGCCCTGTTGGTGTAGTACACTGCCACAGATGGATTACGGTTCTGGGAGACAGGACATACCAGACAATACACATGCACATTAACATTACGGCACTGTAGACTAGGCTTCAGAGGAAAATGCATCCATTACATTTTTTTCTAACAAAGACAATACTATGTTTTAGTGTGTTTTAGCTAAGAGGATGCCATTCGACCATTGGTATTATTTATTTTACAATGATGGTTACTCACAATAGCTTTACTGTAGCATGTAGCAGCCTCCTGGTACTTGCGGCAGAGGAACAGCCGGTTCCCCTGCTCCTTCAGCTCCTGCGCGGTGGAACTCTTCTCCGGGCTGCCTGCCATCTTCTCCACCGGCTCCGCGGGGCCCGCCTCGCCCTGCTTCCCTATCCTGTTCCCCGTCTCTTCGGCTGGCTAACTGACAGGTTCAAGAATGCCCTGGCCCTCCTGGATCTCACAAACCAGATCAGAGACACAGTGCATGTAAAGTTAAGTCAACATTCACGGCGTGCATTCACTGCAATGCACCCGCAATGCGCGTCTTGGGCGAATTATGTGCAGTCCTTGATGCCACCCAAAAGGCATTCGTTTAATTCGCTGAGTGTGCACACAGCTCAAAATTACAGCGAGGTGGCTAGACTGCCGGCGAATTAACTATTCATGCGACGGACATCAGTTGTGACTGAGCAGCACAACTAGCTATCCAGCCATCAGAAAACATGATCCACTCACTGTCCCTGCCGTTAGTGCAAGGCTTTTAAACTGTAACGTTACACCACTGGTATACAATGATAGTTAAAGGTTGTAAACAAGTAACGTTAAATATGTTTAATGGCGTTTGGCTCACTAACATTTGAGATACAGTTGTATCAGCAGCAAGCAGAGTGACAATGCCGTTAACTTTAGTTACAAGAGAAACAGGAGATCGGTGCTCAGTTATTAGCTAATCTAGCATAGTAAGCTAACTTGTCGATTTACGCCGGGCGATTGGCTAGTAGCTAAGAGGACAATTATGCCAACTCGGCTTTGTTAACTGAGGTCACAAAATTACCAATTTGATCAGCGGCTGATTGGACTATAGCTATTATAGGCCTGAAAAAAGTAATCTTGGTATTTATCTCAACATTTACCTCGACACCGCTAGGCAACCTCAGAAAACATAAATTAGCTAATGCTAGGTTAGCTTGTTTGCTACACAGCCTTCTATTTTTGCTACTTCGGTGCAAGTTAGGGTTTGTTTCTGAGATCCGTTGTTTCCAGTCCTCACCTTATAGAAGGAATCTTACATCCAGGTGAAACTGATTTTATATGCTTTGATATCAAATCTTAATCGATGTTTTTTCCCCCATACGAGCTCTCATGACAGGTTGTTGTTATGCTGACGTCAAGTGCTTACGCGACATCGACGGAAGCCGAAAGGACGTTTTTTCTCGTTCAAAGACTCAAGTAGACGCTAAAGATAAATCGCCGCCTACCGCCTAGAATAATAATTTTTTTTCCTGGGTTGTATACATGAACCGAACATAAAATGAACGTATGTGCCCTTGATTGAGCACACAATGTGTAAAAAGTTCTTTGTTAAAAAAATAGAGTTAATATTGATTCCCCCCGTGTGAAAAAATTGTAAAGTGAAAACATTGCCTTAACCTGCTCTTTACACCATATCGGAACACGGTATGTGACAGCCCATTCTGCTTTCAATTTACAGCGTCCATTACTCTGATCTGATGGGAGGAGAGCACCACAACACAAAGTAATCACCGGCAGATGGCGCTCTATAATTAAAGTTTCATCCAAACCTCAAAACTGATACAAGTGTAAATATTCACTGAAAAAAACAACAACCTTTTGCTAAGTACGATAGATAGATAGAGAAGTGATTATACTAAAACCTTTTGTGGAATGCCGAAACTCTTTGAAGCACTAGGAGCAATAAGCATCTGAATAATCAAACTAAATCCTGAAAACTGGGGATTTTATTAACAGTAATGTCGCCCACTTAAGCCTGTGACTGACTGAAAATGGGACTCCTGATAAGTAAGAATAGTGAAAGCAGCACGTGCCAAATTATTGCAAATAGTTCATATGCCACAAATAAAATTATTTTGGTCTGCAAACTCTTACACTTACACAATGATCTGTTAATTTGCATGAGGCATGCTCAGTGAAAGGTGACATTATGATCAAGAATTTAGTGTATATTATCAGGGCCATCCCATCCACAGAGGGATTCAAACATACACAGACAGATCCATAGATGACCTTTATAGGCCTTTATAAAGAGAAGAACATTCAAGTTTAGCCATGGAGGCATTAGCGAGGCTGTGACTGTGGACAGGGTCACTTTCATCCCAGCCTGTTGGGCCTCTGTGAAGGCCTCGCACAGAGATCAGCGTGAGAAGATTAGGGCACATCCCTTGAGCAAACATACTGATAAATGTGTGAAGGGGGCCGTTGAGCCGCAGACCCACCAGCGCTGTGTGTCCCCAGCTGTGTTTATCCATCTCTGCCAGTCTGATCCCCTGATCCCCCAGAACACCCACCTACCCAACCAGACTCCAGTCCACTCTCTGTAAAAGTGGGGTTGTAGACCATAGACACAGACTGATGAGGACAAACATGCTAATGCTGCAAGTTTAGATTCAGAGATGTGAAACTGTAATCAGTGACACACGTTTTCACCAAGCACTTAAATTAAATGGCATACTATCTGTTTTCCACTTTCTTATACTTTTTTTCTTACTACTTTTTTGCCTTTATCAAATTAAAAGGGACAGATCAACATTAAGAAATAAATAACTAGGCCTACTAATTTGTAAGTCACAAAAACACAAAAGTCTACCCTCATTGGCATAAATGGGGTGGACACAATATTAGAAACACCTCTACAGTTTAAAAAATAACCATAAAGTTGAATAAACTCCTCTCAACAGCTTCAACAAAAACTGAACATTATTACCTTCATGAAGGCAGGATTTATTGTAGGCCTGTTATATTAGACTGCATTAGATTTGGCTAGGTGTACCTAATAAACTAGTAATTGAGTGTAGTTCATGGCAGTGTATTTGTTCCTTAATTCTCAGTGCGCAATGGGACATTTTTAGTGCATAAAAATGTTTTTTTGTGCATGTCACATTTGGCAGAGAAAATATCACACAAAGACTAATTTGAGTAAATAATGTATTTGTAAGTTTGCTATGATCCACAAAAGTGCACAGTAATAACCTCTGTCACTCAGTTTTATTAAAAGTCTTGCTCTGTGTGCTCCCAAACCAATGGACACCGGTTTACAGTCTCTCTCTTGTCACAAAACATATGCTTGCAAAAAAATCTTTTTCTGTGCTAAAAATTTCCCATCATGCAATCAGAATTGAGACCCAATTATAATTCCATAGTAGTTTGTTTTTGCACAAGAAAAGCACATCATCACATAGGGAGACTAACCCAAATCCACGATTGACATCTCAATAGAGGTGTTATTCAATAATATCAGAATTTCTTATTATTGATATGAGTAAAGTTTAAGCTTGCTCAGTATATGCCAGAATCTCCTTTACATTACCCTGCTTCTCTTGCTCAGAGTTTATGTGATTATTTCTCAAGTATTATACAGTATTTACTCATCTCTTGAGATTGTGTTCCTAGGAGAAAAAAGATGTGAAAATACGACTTCCATATTATGTGGGTGCATTTCTCTGCAATCAAATAAAAAAGGTTATAGATCATACAAAATTCTACAACAAAATATTGTCTGAACAAACCAGCATAGCAGTAGCTGGGAGTAAATGGAGGGATTAGGTGACTGTTTGCAAAGGATTAAAAACAGAATAGAAACTCCACATAGTGATGGTCCATATGAATGCTGTTTGAAGTATAGTGTTTACATTTAAACTGCCTCACCCTCACTCACCAGCTCTCTGTCTTCTCCTCCTGTCCAATAACCCAACCGTCATCCTCTGCCATCCCCCCATCAAACCCAACTGCTGCCCACTGCACCAGTTGGCTGAGCTTCCAGTCACCTTGGCAACGAGACCAGGAAGTTGCCCTGCTCCTCTGGCACAGCTGAAAAGCTGCCACTTCCTGATTGATTCTGGTCTTTCTTTCTGCCTGTGTAGTCGTTTTCCCATTTGGCAGTGGTCTCCACTATTCAGCGCCAAAGCGTCTGAAAAGAGAAAAAGGGTGAACACACTCTCCTTCGCGTTAAGGCAAACCTCAGGTTCAAATGGGTAAAACAAAAGCGGTTTTTATCCACAATGGTGGCCCTTTGTTTGGTGGGTTTGCTCATTTTGAGAAGGGGAAAGGCTCATAGACTTATTGCAGTTTGTTCAAGTGGGTCTGAATGCAACATGTACACAAAAGTAAAAGAATAGCTCCACTGTTTAACTGAAAGAAGGTGGAAATGTAGGAAGTTATTGTTTGAATGTATCTCTCAACTGATTAAACAGCTTCTTTTAATGTAATGATGTTGGCAGTGTGTTTTGATTATTGGATTCAGACGTGTGCTTATATTGTCATACTGTCTGTAGAAATAATTTATGTTACTGTTTATTATTAAAAAAATGTTTGTAATTGTTTTCCTCTTCTTTCACACACAAATACATATACGCCTGCCTACACACACACACACACACACACACACACACACAATTAACCATCACACCGTGACACCAAAGAAAACTGCTTATTCTGACACACAAATGCACACACATGCCCAGCTGTCAATCAGTTTCCCCCTTTACATTCACTTGCTCACCCCTATAATCTTCTCTTGTGCCAGAACACAGACACAAACTAACACTTTAATGTCCATCAAGTATTTAAAGCTGCTCTCTGTACTCATACAAGGTCCAC
Source organism: Siniperca chuatsi (assembly GCF_020085105.1). Classification (NCBI taxonomy): domain Eukaryota; kingdom Metazoa; phylum Chordata; class Actinopteri; order Centrarchiformes; family Sinipercidae; genus Siniperca; species Siniperca chuatsi. The sequence continues at coordinate 14,724,381 of NC_058061.1, forward strand.
CCAGATGGATCTGCATGTACAAATTAACCATTGACAGTTAATGTGCTACCTGCCTCCACTTTTACTGTGGTTTAATGCTGTTAAAGAGAACTCTGCCTGACCTGAGCAGAGACACATTTTTACCCATTTTTAATGATTAAACACCAGAATGCAACAGGTACTGTATATACCCACCATGAACAATTTTATTTCACTAAGCTCATTGCTCAAAATGTTTAATTCACAAAGTACCATAATAATACTATTGTGTTTGACTGTCTTGCCAGAAACCACTTGGCCACATTTTTACAAAGTGGATATAAACTCTCTTTTCTCTTCTCTTTCAACACTTGTCTGAACTGAACCAGACCAACTCTGTACTGAAAAGTGGTGGGATTTCAGCAATGTCCACCTCAAATGGAAGTAGCTTACACTTAAGTGTTATTTAATTTAGGGGATATTACTTGTGTGAACATGTACTAACAAGTTACAAGTGAAAAATGTATTCTACGTGAAATTAAATTTTAGAATAAGAACATTGTTTCATCTAATCTTAATTACTTCAGAAGGATTATAGTGTTTTTTCAGTGAAAAAATGGAAAGTATAAAATAAAGTGCACTAAGTTAGGGATATTCTTTCTCTTCTCTGACTGATTATCCATTGTGAATTGCCCAGCAGATATCCATTTTGCAATGCTCATTGACAACGACATTTGTACTCCCCACTAGAAGTTATTTCAACTCCAGTAAAATATTCTTCTGTGGTACTCTAAAATATGCTCCAAAACATGTACAGAAAGTAATTGTTGAACTAATAGGGATACATGTTATGAGTGACCTGTAGTTGTGAATGGAAGCAGCAGCTGCTGCATGCTCACTGACTATTCAGCAGAACTGTTCTTTCTGGTGTTTTCCTCCGGTCCGTTAGAAGTTAGAAGTGTTTGGTAATCATTTATAGTGAACAACTGACTGTGTAAATGTGCCTTTATGTGCACATGCCTTAACGCTGAACCATTGGTCGCTAAAGTTGACTCCTTAGAAGAGTTAAATGAGGTATATCCTGATGCTAACCTAAAGGAAAGTAAGAGAAAGGCCAGAGATACCCAAGGGTCAAAGGTCATCCACACACCTCAGCAGCCTTGATTAAGCTTCCTGACAAAGGGAGGGGGTGGAATAACTCATCTAAACTCCTAAAGGATAGATCAATCTCCTTCATTCAGACCTTGCACACACATACACACAAACAGGGAGCTAACAAAATGTGGATTGTTAAGGAGAGTTGAATCTCCAGCACCTACATTTTTAATTGCAAAGTAAAAACTTGGATTTTAAAATGCAAATAAACTAAATCCTGTGCTACAGATCACAGGATTTGAGGATATATTGTGATCAGCAACGAAAACTATAATTGCTCATGTGCATTAAGAAACTATATACCGTAGATAGATTTTTCTTTTTCTCGGACTGGATGCAGATGACAGAATAGCATCAGTGTCTTTCTCAACGTCTGTTGGTTTGAGACCTAAAAAAGCTTAAGTAAACTGAAAGAGTTTGTTTTTGAAACTTGCAGTGTTAGTCCAAAAATCCTTCACACCCTGGGGGGTTAACAGCACGCTGGCTGAGACACCCCCACTTCCCAAAACACTCACTACACACACACACACACACACACACCATGGATTGATGTGTGACGGCTGGGGGTGGAGGCGGCTGCTGTGTAGCTTGTATAAGCAGTGGGGGAGAAGTTTTACAATAGAGTTTTTGGAGGGAAATCAAAACTCTTGTGCCTGAGCAGTTCAGGGATGCGGAGGGAAATACATCCTCCCTTGCTTCACCACTGCATTTATATAAAAAAAAGTTAACCATTAATATAACTGACAACTACCTCCAGATGGAAAGAATATGTGTTTACTGATTGTTGTTAATTGCAGGCTGCAAAAGACAAGACTGAGTCATTTTAAATTACAATGAGCTTTGTTTTAGTTTTATCTAGTTTATCTCAACACATTATCAATTCAAAAGCAATTGTTCTGGTAAAGCTCATGCAATTTACTAGTGATGACTAATCAGTGTGTTTCTCACTTAGAAAATCAATGGGGATCTTCAAAGGAGTGAACACAGCCAGCAGGGGCACCAAGAAGTTACTTTCCCTCCCTGCAGCTCGATGTCCCATCCCCCTGTCCTCACTGCTACTCCCCCCCGTAACTCCCCGAATGTCCCCTAAGGTCATGCTCTCCGGGGTCACTAAATCCCACCCTGCCCCAACCCAACCCCCACCCAACACAATTCAAAAGAGCTAAAGCAGACATAATAAGCTGTGGGCTAATTGTGTGTGTGTGTGTGTGTGTGTGTGTGTGTGTGTGTGTGTGTGTGTGTGTGTGTGTGTGTGTGTGTGTGTGACCAGACAGGTTTGTTTTGGGGGTGGTGTGTGTGTATGTGTGTGTAATCATGCACAGTCCCTCAGGGCAGCAGATCAAGGCGTGTTATATGTGATTGACAGTCCTTTGCAGAAGATTTTCAGCAGTCAGACATGAGAGGACACATGAATAGTGACACACACACATAGATTAGACACCATTGCTCTCCATACATTCATATTGCATACAGTCACATATAGTATATACATACAGTAGGTGCAGACCCACAAAGCGCATTTTGCACTTTTAACATTAATTGTTGTTTGTGACACTCTTTTATTCAAAATGATGATTTGTGTTCACTCGTAGAGCTTAGGCAATTATTCAACACTAAGACCCGGTCACACCATCTGATAATACAAAGAGTAATTTCTGGGGGTTTGTGACGCTCAAAAAAATGTATTCACTGTTTTACAGCAGCTCCTTTTCCAATGATTGTGTATTGGAAAATTGCTTTTTGGGCCAGCGTGCGTCATGTGATGAACGCAGAAGTTGCAATACCCCTGACAATACTACACCAAAATCACTTCACAGCCCAGTTCCGTTTCTGAGGGCTTGAGCCCTGCGAGTAGTCCCTATGTCGCCAAGCTTCTAGCACTGCCTATTTCGCAAAGACGTGCAGATGAATTTTGTCGTGCCACTTTCTGGTGTCATTTTTGAGGGCACCACATAGTGAATACATTTTACACTTCGAATTCTCACACTCAAATAAAATGGCACTGTGTGATTGGGGCTGTGTTTTTTGAAAACAGCCTTAGCAACTGTGCTGGTTTGGACTAATATAAATACTGGCATACTTGAATTATCAACACAAGATTTTTCTGTGTCTGGATGCTGTTAATCATTAGATTTGGATGGGATCAACATGAGACATGTTTAGTTTGGATGGATTCGTTGGATGATTCATCTGATTATTCTACTCTGTTTTACATCACCTTCTACGTTTTGTTGACCTATGATGTCTAGTATGAAATATGACTATAATGTGTTTTCTTGAACAGTTTTAATACAAATCCTATTTTTATCAGTTCTTCATTAGATGAAGACTATATAGCCAATAGGTTGGCGTCTATCTAAAGTTTTGTCCATGTCTCTTGCCTGAATAGAACAAATACTTGTCCCTTTACCCTTCCCGCAACAATCCAGCTATTTGTTGTCATGTAAAGTTGCTGAAAGCAGCTTGTTTTGATCCTAGAAGTGTGTAGTCGGCAAACCCAAATTGGACGGTAATCAGATCAGTGTGAGGAGTTTGATAAATGACCAATGACAAGCACTGGACCCTGGAGGATGGGAGGGGTTACCAGGGGTCAAGGCTGGGGGTCAGAGGTTGACTTTTCAGAACCGCTCAATCGAAGGGCCATTAAATCCCATCTTTGTGTGATTTCTCAGTGAGGCGCGGTGGTTCCATCAGACGCCCCCAATCTATGCACTATATGCCCAATAAAAGCTATAGGTCCTGGGCTCCAGTGGTGAAGGTGTGACACAGCCCCAGTCATTCCTTTACTGGAGCCCAGGAACTATAGCAAACAGTGGAATAGTTTGCTTGCCCTTGGTTGATGCAGAGCAGGAAAATAGCTGAAAATAGAGTAACATTCATTGTTTGAGGCAACTTGGAGAGAAAGGAAACATCCCATTTGGACAATTTTAGAAAAAGTTAAAATAAGAAAGTCATTCTGCTCTGCAACCCACAGCAAAATGAAGATGAGTTCAGTCCTTAACCCTGTTTGTTGTATTTGTCTGCACTGATTCCCCCTTCCCATTAAATCTACAGAGAAAATCCAACTATTCTCTTATAATTTCGTGATAGTGCCTGCAATGAAGCTCTTTATCAGTAATATGAATAAGAAAGGCTTTGTGATCCTATTTTAAGAGAGGATTTTTTTTGGTAACTCCTCAATGTGTGTTATCTCATGTGTAAAGTATGCCGTCTCTGAGGCGTCCTGACTCTAGCTTTGTTTTCCTACGCCTGCCGTCCAAATTTCCATCACAAACATCTCACCCTGAGCAACCCTTTGCTTTCCGTCTGTGAAGAGGCCCTGGTTAGCCTGCATACATGTGCAGATAGGCCCACAATCCTTAAATTGGGACTATGTATGAATGCAGGTTTTCGTGTGTGTGTCTGTGTGTGCATGTATTTAGAGAGGAAAAATATGAGTGAGTCCATGCGCTCATGCATATGTGGGCATGCATGAATGTGTCAAGCAATTCAGGACTACCCTCCATGCTCTAATTATTCTGCAAGTTCCCTTTTTTCGATCTCTGCTTTGCTTTCTCGGTCGTCTGCACTTTTCTGCAGGACGACACAGTTCACTGCAGAAAGAAACCACCTCTATTGAAGTCACTCAGTCTGAGGAAAGACTCCGTTTTACCCCCCCACCCATATCAGCTTCCTCTGTTCATCAGTCGGGGGTCAAATGAATTTAAAGTAAAGCCAAATAATCACATGGAGCTGTGAGATAAATATTTATTGCCTCTGGTATGCTTTGCAGAATTCCTTCCAAAGTCTTGATTAAAATGTAAATGATTAAAGCATAAATATTGAAAAACAGAGACTGGAGCACACTGATTGATTTGCAGCCTTTAACTGTGCAAACAGACTAATGTTTCGACACTACTGTGTCTTCATCAGAGTCAAAATGGACAAAGACATGAGGCAAACAACATATATAGTCGATCTAGAACAGGTGTACAGTTGTCAATCTCTGTTTTTCCTTTGAAAGTTTGCTGTCCTCAAACTGAGAAGCACCTGATTTAGCTGTATATTGCTTGGAGATGAGCAGAGAACCCTGTTTCCACTACACTTTAAAAACCTGCCACAGACTTCTCTACCGCCCACCTGTTGTATACATTCAAATACACCTGTTATCATGAGACCATCCAGCCTTGCACACCAGTATACCCCAAGGGTTAGGTGATATGATACCCCTGAAGTAAGAGGTGTGTGTGTGTGTCAGAGAAGTTGGGGGTTGGGGTTTATTCAATGATGGAGACAGGGAGACACCAAATTTTGGCGGTCCCCTCAAGCCCAGGGGCTCAGGGATGAGCTGCAGGTCACCAAGGAATCTGAATGGAGTTGATGAAAGATGGTGGGAAATAAAAGATGCTGTGGATTCAGATTTAGTGCGCAATTATAGCCCATATTCAGAGATTTTAATTGTCATCTACAGGCTGAAATGTGAAGGTTTTTTGATTACTGCTAAAGCTAGAAGAGGTGTCATTCAGTCACTTCTTATTCTTGTACATTTACGGTCATTTAAAGCCTTAATCTTGTCATTTTTAACCCTCAAATTGTCTCACTTTTTATCCTTTAGTGTTTGCATTTCATCCAAGTTTATGATCATGCTTTATCAAACAAGTAGTGGTTAATGCAGCAGTTTTAAATGGGAAAGTAAAAAGCAGATCATTATTTTCAATGGTTTATGAAGGTAAAGCTCAGTTCCATCTTTGGTTACAAACTTGACAGCATCCAGCTTTGAAACTATAACACATTATTAAGTTTATCACTTAAAACTAAATACATTGCAATGATGTCCAGTGTAATTCAGATTTAAGACAGATTTCAAATCTCTGCAGAAACAGCTGAGATTCAGCACCTGTTAAACTTGTTATTATTTCTATGATATGATGTGAAATGTGATATGTAAAAATGTAATCTTTACAGCCTCATTATCCTACTGAGTGAGCAGGAGGGTGGAGGGTTTGAGGATGAACAGGGAGTTTTTTGTGCATGGGGAGATAGCCGAGGGGGTCATAGCATTGGCATGTGTCTATTGTCTGAGCAGGCCATTGTAGGGGGGGGGGTTTAAAGTCTGTATGTAGGCAGGCTAATTATATTCTGAACAGCCAAGGATGACCTAGCTTGGCCAAACTCAATTCACAGGGCAGGATGCAGTGCAGAGGAGGAGGAGGAGGAGGAGGAGGAGGAGGAGGAGGAGGAGGAGATCGAGTTCAGTCAAGCAGCAAAAGAAAAGAACGGACCATCCATTCTTTTTGTTTTTTAGTTTGCAGCATTTTACATGTGTGAGTTTCTGATGAGTGTATTCTAAAATGTGATGTGTGCGTGTGATCTTTTTAAGTGAGACAAGCAAGAGATTGCTTGTTACACTAGTGATTATTAATGAGCTATATAGGGGTTTTGATAGATTCTATTACAATTATTATATGAAATATATTACGTAAAATTGTCCATATGAGATGTTTTGTGGTGTAATGGAAAAATTTGTGACCATAAAATTGTGAGGATTCATCTAATTAATACCACTCTCACATCTGTCCTCATATATTTAATATGAAGCTGGTTAGCTTAACTTAGCATAAAGGTAAACTGGACGCATCACACTGCACACTTTGACAGGAAACCGTCCTGTTTTCTGTGTAACTGTTGTTGACAAGTGGGACAGATGTGGACACTGATCATGGATCCACTGATGCCTTAAAACCATGTCAAAAGTTTAATATTTTTTTTAAATTAAAAGCTATACATTCCGTAGCATCAAGTATGGAAAGTCTATCGCAACCCGTCTTGGATGCCAAAATTATGCATCTGCCTTGACCGCCAAAATATATCCCCTTTGTATTCTCTCTCATTGCATCCAAATAAGGGTATTCAAATGTGGATGTGGTCGAGAGGGACAACATCTGTCTTTCCTGTGGACATATGTAAAACACTATACCTATTGTCAATTTTGGAGGGATCCTGCTTCTTGTTAAGTTTCCCTCCAAACTGATTCAGCCAATTAGAAGTAGTGTGGGGGGTGGGAGAGCAGCAAACAAGACAGACAGCGGACAACCTCTGTGCCTGACCCCCAGCTGGGTTCCAACAACACTGCCTATCAAACTCCCCAGGCCTGAGGCATCACTATATCACTGCTGGGCTGCTGATAACAATACTCACATCTGGATTTCAAATAGTGGGATTGGGAGATGCTCTGTTAATTGCAGCTAATGAGAGTCATAAACGTGAAGTGAAAGGGGCTGGAGACGCCGTCTTCTAAAGGGCAACGACTAAAGTGGATTTCCCTCCGAAAACAAGACAGACCAAACCATTCAGAGACCTGATTTTGCAAATAAATGTCAGGCAATCATGACAAGCTCACCCACACACACTACCATGCCCTAATGAGGGAATGCAGCATCTATAAAGGAGCCCGACACATGCTTGTTTCAATCTGGCCACAATCAAAAGCTGTGGTGCTGACTGCAGATGCTTTGTAGTCTAAATTTACCCTCAAACCTCACATACCACAGGAAACTTCCTGTGCATTCTGCGGTGACTGCGATGTGTTTTCTTTTGCCTTTTTTTTTTCATCCCTGCCTGCTGCTTGCAATAAAGCACTGACTATCAAAAGTAAAAATCCTCTGAGTTAGCACTGGAAACATTGTGTGAAGAACCACTTAAAAAGAGTCTGGCCTGTCTACCCTCCAGCTAAACTATTCCCTTGTGTGCTTTTGAACACTGAGGAATGTGAGAATCAACGCAAAGGACATCAAGGTTGGCTGCAGTATTGACGCTGTCCCTGTTTAAAGTCTCAGTTCAATGACACTATCATTATCTGCTTACGCTGAAATAAGGGACTTGATGTCAAGATACAATAATTATTAGGCTTTAAGGATGATCAATTTTTCACCACAACAGCACTTTGAGAGGAAAAAATATAGAAGAGCTGTGAGGTTCCTAAACAGTGGGAATTAATTTCCTGGCCCTACCATTACATGATTTTAATTTAATATTGTAAGAAATGAACAATTTGCTCGAAGTTTGACACAAACTAAGTGAACAAAGGTGAGCAACAAAAGCTCAAAGGGAAATTGAATGTCTGCAGATGTATCTGGAGAAGTTAGCTGGCAGAGATACTGCAGTGAGGGCTACTGGCATGTTGAGCTCTCTGCTGTCTTAATCAGCACTTCAGGCTGCATTGCTCAACAATTTCAGGGCTGAATCAGACCAGTGTTTGGCTCCATTTAGGAACACACAAACAGTGGTGGAAGAGATACTCAATTCTTTTACTTAAGTAAAAAACAATACTACAATGTAAAAGCACTCAATTACTGTAAAAGTCTTCAAAATCTTATTTAAGTAAAAGTACAGAAGTATTAACAGCTAAATGTACTTAAAATATCAAAAGTAAACTCTTGCAGAAAACTAAAAACTAAAAGTGTTTTATTATGTATTATATTAATGGACCTTTAATACTGATGCATTACTGTATTTTTTATTTAGTTGTTGTAGTGAGTTGAGGTGGAGATAATTTCAATTACTTTACATACAATTGGGTAGTTTAATCCAATTAATCCAATTCATTAATAACAATGCAGTGCATTTTATTAGCTGATTATATATTTTGTACAGTTTGAAAATTCTTTATCTGCAATGTAACTAATAACTGTGGATGTCAAATGTAGTAAAAAGTAGAATATTTTCCAGTGAAATGTAGTGGAGAAGAGGTATTAAGTAACATAAAATGGTAATAGTAGAGTACAAGTACTTCAAAATTGCACCTAAGTGCAATACTGTGTAAATGTACTTAGTTAAATTTCATCAGTACTGATAATTCTGTTTTGTTAAATGTCAAAATGTGAATTTAACACAATGCATGATGTACAAATATTGAGTTTGAAGTGACAAAAAGTATATCTATTGTAGGAAAAACAGATTTAAAAACCTAAAATTCAAGAGTGATAGAGAACTTCCTGAATTTAGGCACAAAAGATTGAGAGGTCCATTTTAGACACCTGCAGCCTCTTCCCTCCATTTTGCTAATGAAAAGTCCCCAGGGCACCCAGCTGTGACCTCTAACCCCAGACACTATAATTGGGTTACATTTAGAGCTGCTGAATGCAAAAAGTGGATTGTCAATTAGCTATAAAGAAGATTTAAAGGAACATCTTCAAAGCACTTTAAAAAATTAAAGAGACAAAGAGACACAAACACAGATGACAATGATTAATGAGATTAAACAAGTATTATAAACTAAAACAAGTGTGAATGTGAGTTTTAAGAGAGAGAGGCAGGAAGAGGAGAGAGTTGCTGCAGAAAATGTGTAAACTGAGACTTGTTCCCAGCTGCCACAAACAAATCTCTTGTGATTTGTGTCATTCTGACTGGATCATGAGATAATTTATTTGAATATGACAACACGTGGGCCGTATCTTCATGCAAAAGTTATGCGAGATCCCGATGGAGAAGATTAAAGCACACAAGGGCCGTATGAGAGTGTTGTGACAGTGGAGCTAAGTGATCTATTACATGTTTAGAAAAGCATTAGAGAGCATTCTCAGGGTGTCTCTGCACATTTCCAGCTGCGTTTGCTATCAACCCTCTCTGACTCTGTTTATCTGGTATAGATCCCTCTTGTATTGAGTTTCCCACTGGGCTTTACACTAACATACACACACACACACACACACAGTCACACAAACCGAGATGAGAGGCACAAAGAGAAATTTACTGTCATACAAACAAACACATACACAATAAGGATCCTGAGAAAGTGCAATGAGAGAGCAGGTGTCAGTTTTCACATGAGGCTCTCATGGGGGCTCGGAGGGTAAATATCAGCAAGTTTTTCCGGCCTCCTAACATTGGTTCTTCTCACAGTCTCTGGCCGCCATTCGACTCTGACCGTAGACCAGGAGTCCCTCACCTGCGTGGAGAGGTGGGAAAATGGCAACTTCACCGCTCTCACTGACTCATCACAATAAAAAACTCCAGTGAGTGTATGGGAATCGTTCAAACAGCCTCTTTCCTATAACTACATACACAATATGTCACTGTTTAAGCTGATTTACAGCTAAAACTTTGACTTGTTGTACAAAATATGCATCCTTATAATGGTTAAAGCTTGTAATGTTTTGTGAACCAGCTACCCTGTAATTGTAGATAATGTGTCGTCACAGCAACAAAATCCACAAGCCTTTAGTACATGTTGTGTACTTACTCAAACTTTTGTTTTCATACAGAAATAATCCAAGTATGTACTTGTCTTTGGCTCTATTTTCAACTTGATAATGACATTTACTTTAGGGCACTCATCCAGCAAGTGTATGACTCTATTCAGTATATGTATTTTGGCATTCAGGATATTAAGGTTTTTCCCCATATAACCCCCCAAAAAAATTTTTTTTAAACAATTGCGTATGTGACCCTGATTCCACAGCCACTTAAACAGTATTTCCCATGACTAACCTCAAACTAATCAGGCAAAAACATAAGACACAGCACAATCCTGTGGCGGGAAGGGCATATTTTCAGCCACCCTGAACGTAGGCTGATTATCAGAGTATCCTGACAAGGTCTTAGATCTCATTACCAGCAGATAGATGACGCTGTGCAGGAAAACAAACAGCAGCAATGTCAGATGAACTGGATTAGCACTCAGGTGCCACGGGAAGCTGCTGAAAAGTCTGGGAACGGGGACATCTCAACTTCTCAACTCAGATCAGGTCATCCTCTGGTGTTTCAGCTGGGACATTATGGATAGCATACTGCTGCTATACCAAGCTTTTCTGAATGATATACAAGACCTTTTCAGTCTTCTCTCTGGTACAGCACATCTGTAAAGGTTGTGTTCACTCCCTTTTATGACCAAAGACCAGTGCTCTGGGAGGCTGTGATCCTGCTACAGGATTAGGTTTCTAGATATCAGCCATGTTGGACTTTTGCTGCATTACAGAGACAGAAGTGTGAAATTGTGATGAATTTTTAACCAGTAACTTTCAGAGAGGCCTTACAAGCTGAAATTCAAAGGAGGAAATTCAGTAAACATTTTCATTACTGAAATAATTGATGCATTTCTACTAAGTATTTCTAACATGTTTTAGCCTCAAAATATGTTAAAAGTTATGTTTTAGCACTGCATGAGCATCAAAATCATCAACCTGTATTACCTTCAAAATAAAAGTAGCATATGATATATTTCGTCACTGCTTTTACTCACACATTACCCTGTATATAGAAAATGTCAGCATTTATGGAAGATACAGCATGTCTGAAAAGAGTCTCTTTGTGTCTGAGACAGCAAGAACAGACAGCGAGACAAAAAAGTTACACAATGTCATGGTCCCGTAAATGCCAGGATGTAGTGACACCACACTGTCACTACATCCTCCTCGTGTTTGCAGGCACACACACATAGAGGAATGCAGTATACCAAGTAAATAGACACAGCACTGACATATGCATGCAAACTCTCGTATGCGTACAGCAGCACTGTTTGAAGACGCTCTCATTGGCAGGCCGGTGAGAATACAGTGGACACAGAGAGAGCTAGAACTCTACAGGAATCTGGTTCAGTGGTTAAAGTATGAGGACAACCAGACAGTGTTACATTAGAATCAAAGATAGCATTGTTCCTGATGCAGAACGGAAACAACCAGATCTGATGGCACACACACTCAGACTGACCTTTAAAAGTGACTTAGACACTGTTTGATTGAAGCTCTGCACACACATGTATAATTTGTGATTCAGTCCTATGTGCAGTACAACACAAAGGTCCTGTGACACCAACGTGTTGCTACAAGGTGATTTATTGGGATTTACATGAGCCTTGTATTTACATTGTTGTCCACAGCAGATTTATGAAAATAACACTAAAGGTTTTATGCAAACTACAAAAGGGAAAACTTCAGCTTTTGTCAGGGGGCCAACATTTTTTGTTGGAGCGCCAGATTTGGTCCACGGACCACTTTATGCCGGCCACATTAAACAAATAAGAAATAACTTGTTAATCAGTGAGCTTTAGAGGTGCTGTTAGGTGTATTTTGTTACCTTTGGACGGAGCCAGGCTAGCTGTTTCCCCCTTTTTCCAGTCTTCATGCTAAGCATATGAGCGTGGCATCAATCTTCTCATCTAACTCTCGGCAAGAAAGTGGAAAAGTGTGTTTCCTAAAATTTTAAACAATTCCTTTGATTCATTTAGTGCATTACTTTGGTACCAAGTCATCCACTTTGTGATGACAATGTTAAATGCACTACTTTGCTCTGTGTATGAGTTAATGCATGTTTAAACTAAATCAAATGTCGTTTTCAAAAACCTTTTTTTCTAATCTATAACCCATACTGCATGACTTTTTTAGTGATGAAAACGCTCAGTAACTAAGAGTGGGCATAAGATTTCATGTTTCAAGTCATGAAACAGTTGATAACCACATCAAATGAGTTTAATCTCAGCATGTTTGAACTGTATGATCCTTTTGTGCATACCAGTGCATTATACAGCCACATGAAAGCATTGAATATGATCCTGGCTGGGTAAGACTGCAGTTCAGGTCATACCAGGGTCACAAAGCGTGTGTGCTGCTATTATTTTAATGGACACGTGTATGAATACATACACACTGATGTGTTTGACAAAGTGTGTAAATCTGACTGTCCATGTCTCTATACACTGTGCACATGTGGATGCTATGACATATTTGTGAAGTCCATAACTAAATTTAGGCACAATGTATTCATTTTTCTTTGACTGGGTCACCCCCCTCCCCCCATTGCTCTGCACTTTAAACACTGCTGCTTTGAAATGCCCTGCAGAAAACAAAGATCTGTCCTGCTGCAGACAATAAAGCAGCTGGATTCTTGCACATGTGCCTTTGTGTTGGTCTGAGGCCTTGTCATAACGCCATTGGAGAGGCCTAGACTTTCATCACACAAACACACACACATGCAATAACACACACACACATGCAGTAACACACACACACACACGTACACTGAAAGTCACTGGCTCGAGGAGATGGATGGCAGTGTCAACACAAAAGAATATTTCATTTGGTTATAAATACCACAACATGAAAGAGAAGCCCAGCGGGTAAAGGGCAGAGGGCATGACAACCAGAGGAGGCAAAATCTTCATCATCATCATCATATATGGTGTGTCTGAAAATCAGGTTAGCATTATTAAACTGTGACCAGTGCTTTATGTCTCCTCTTCTGCCTATTTCATTTGATTTAGTCTTAATTTACTTCTACATGAAATGGCCACTGTTGTTAAAAAATCTAATGAAGCACATGTAGACTAGGCTGCTGATCAAAACCAAAAAGCTTTATTATAATAAGTAAGCTCAGTGGATTTGGGGTGTTAAAAATGATTTGATTTGTGTTTGTTTAAGTCTAACAACCAACAAAGTGGATATGAAAGAAAAGCTATTGAACATTTTGAAAACCAACATTTCTCTACTATAAAACCCAGCATCATTAAGCATTTTAATGGTGTATTTGAAGTCCCCCTCCACTCAAATATGTGTTCTGCTTATTGTTTCCTCATTTGGATGTTTGACCTTCACAGGAATGAGAGTTTGGCACTAGAAGGCTGTTTTCACATTCAGTTTCTCTGTGCTCACCATAAATCTCAAGTTTAACACGTACGTGTGCGTATGAGTATGAATTAGTGACATCACAACTAGTTTGGAAGCCAATCCTGGTCCAATATGCAACTTACACAGGTGTGATGTGGTAACTTAAAGCCTCCAGTGCACAAACACTTTACAGTGAAGTAGGAGACATCATGTGTTCAGTAGTTAAACTTTTGAAATGAAAAATATTTGTACATAAAAGATTTTTAAGGAGAGAGAAGGAGTAGATGTAGTTTTAAGAATTTTTAATTAGCTAATTCAACTTTTTTGTGGAAAAACCATGTCAGATACAAATTACTATTCAATGCAGAGTATTAAAAGATATCTGGAGGGGGTCTTTAAATAATAATGATAATAATAATCTTTATTTATAGAGCATTTTTCAAGCTACGAAGTGTTTCATACAAGGCAGCAAATTAAAATCAACAAATTATAAAATCATTAGATTTATTAATAAAACAGATTTTTTAAAAACTATTCCAGTAAGGTAAAATCAATAAAGAAAAGAAATAAAAACAGAAATAATAGAATAAAGTGGAGGTTTCTGTAAACTCACTCACCAGTTATTCAGTCATTAGTATTTTCTGTGCAGACATGTCAAACACAATAGTGAATTGAAACTTTATATCTGCATACTGTTACTCATTCTGCAGGTCAGGTGTCCCTCCCCCTCCGCTGTGTGAGTGGTTTAAAGTTTCTCTTCTCGGGCTCTGATTGGTCCGTGAAGTTTTTCTGTGGGGGAATAACTTCGCAGCTCTGCGTGCCCTGACGCACAGCAGCCCGGAGAAGTTTAGAGGAGAGTGCGTACAATTTAGCAGTATTCTCTTATCTTAGACGTCAGGGTAAGAGGATACTATGGAGGTTATCAGAGATAGAGTCAGGTTTGTTTTATAGAGGATTTTTACTCGCAGAGGTTTAGGGCATCGCGGTTTTGGAATAATCTTTTTCTTACGTGTTTTTTTAACCGCGTCATCTGCTGTAGAAAATGTCTGGTTTTGGGGTTTGGATTAACGCAATTTGGATTTTACTTTTAGCCGTTTTTGCCGTGGCTTTTTCAAGCTACTCAGAAGACCAGTGCAGCTGGAGAGGAAGGCAAGTACTTCATATTTCATCTGTGCTGTTTTCTGCAGGTGGCTGAATGAAAAGATGATTCAATGATTCAAATGCCGCTCAGAGATGCTACAGGTGTCTCTTATTTATTTAGAGTGAGTGGCCGCTTGGACAATGCTTGTTTGAATGCAACATGTTGAGACTTGCCATTAGGACGCAATTAAAATATTTCTAGTTCTCTGCTGCGATTGCGCCTGCGGGCTGTCTGCAGGAGGCACGGGGGTCCAGACAGACAGGAGACTGAAGGATTAACTCCGATACTTGGAGAAAAGACATACTGTGCATGCAGTTGTTGAAGGGTAGGCTAGTTTCATTATAGATATATTGTTAAAATACCTGCAGAGGACTTTCAGTATTTATAGAAGTTTGGCCCTAAAGATGCTATGATTGGCCCCTGCTTCCACAGAGCTGCCAGTAGGCGGCGCCTTTTCTGAGTATGTCTGGGTCTACTAAAGTCCTACTAATGCTGGATTTTTAATTCTTTTTATTTCTTCTTTGGTTTCTACTCATTTCTTATCAAATGTTTGGTTTATGTTCACTCACATTTAAAGCAGCTCAGTGCATCCTGCAGTTAATCAGTGCAGTTGTTTCAGGAAAGTATCCACTGATGATGTTAGGGGCTCAGATTTTCAGCCCAAGCTCTTGCCTGAGTTTCAAAATCATACAGAAACCTTTATATAACCTCGTCTCCCTCCCTTTTTTCCCTCTCACAGTGGTTTGTCCATGCAGCAGGGCAGCGTGGAGCAGATCTCCCTCCACTGCTCTGAGGGCACACTGGACTGGCTGTATCCCAAAGGGGCCCTTCGCCTCACCCTTTCACCCCGCCTGCCCTACGTGGCGGTGGGGCCCGGCGGCAGCAGCTCGGGCCTCATCACAGCCTGCGTCAAGCCCTCGGAGGAGTTCCACGGAGCCCAGCTGTACCTGGAGAGAGATGGGGTCCTGGAGCTCCTGATAGGAGACCGCCTGGAGTCCTCTCCTCCACCGAGGGTTCGCTGCTTCAGCCGCCTACCTGGGGAGAGGGTGGCTCTCTTCCTGCAAGCTACACCTCATCAGGACATCAGCAGGAGGATCGCCTCCTTCCGCTATGAGCTGAGAGGAGACTGGACCGCTCGCCTGTCGCTGGACTCCAGCCCCATCAGCAGTGAAGGTGAGTCAGTGAGGCATGAGTCAGCCATGTTGGTTTGAGTGTGACTACTTGAGGTCAAATATGAATAGACACAGTACTTTTACTTTAATTTGTCATTTCTAGTTAATAAATTAGTGAACAGAGGAAGTACATTAACTTGCTCAGCTCATTCTGTTACTACAATGAAACAGTAATCTCTGTGTCTGTTGCTTTGTGAACACCTCACCGCCAAACTGTGGTCAAAGTTCTTTTTCTTCCTTCCTGAAAAGTTTTGGAGATGCAAGGTTTTAACCCACCAGTGATGATATTACACACCATAAAATCCTCCGTGTAGATGATTCATAATTCATAACAGGCCAATGTGGGCTGGTTAGACTTTCCTCGGCCCATGCAGAGTGCAGAGAGGAGGAAGTGGCCAAACTTTCCCCAGAGGCGTGCTGGTTTGGAGTAGGAGAAGGAGAGCCGTGGAGTGGGGAGGGGGGGGACAAAAGCACAGTATGTGGGGCTTTCTCCAGAGTCCAGAGCCCTTTGAATGGGTGCCGCATGAGTATTCTGGGATTACTGCCGTCGCCTAGGCAACAGGGAGGCCTCTGCCCAGCTGAGATGCTCTTCTCTTTTGTTGAGCTGCCTCTCTGTGAGGAGTCTGTAGGAGTATTACACCCCCCCCCCTCCAACACACACACTGATTAGGTTTGGAAGGGGGTTTGCTGTGGACTAGAGAGGATGGAATCTCATTTATCAAGAGGTTTTCACTAAGGAGGAGAATGTGTGGGGTGGGCAAGGGACCTCCAAAGAACCACAAGAAGAACTTTAAAAAAATGCCAGGATTTTTTTTCTACCCACAGTTTAGTCAATGCAGACAGACTGAGCTTTGCTGGTTTGGTTTACATTTTTTGTGGCCATCTGAAAATCCTGTTACAAATTGTAGTAAGGTGCACTGTGCACTGTATTGTGTGTGTGTGTGTGTATATATATATATATATATATATATATATATATTTTAATTTATTTATTTTTTTCTGGGACGTGGGATTGTTCTCCTTTAAAAAATAAATAAATAAAAAATCGTTGAAGTCCTCCCCCACTTCCTCTCCTTGGCCCCTGTCTAGCTGGCTTTGATGAGGTGTGACTGTAGACACCCTGAAAGGCTTTAAGGGGGGAAGTTTCATTTGGCCATTTAAATCGTCTGGGGTGGAAGAGCCTCACACCTAAAGCTCCACTGGTCCTCCTCTGCCAACTGTAAAAGTCTGTTGGAACGCAGTGGTTGGTCTCTCCTTTCTTTGTTGCTCGTCTTTGCGCAGAGTTTTAGGAATAGTTTTATTCACATCTCACATTCCTGTGCATGTGATCTGGAAATGCGGTCTTTGATTTCCAGAGGCTCAGTATAAGTATTAGCATATAGGTGTTTTCTAGCAGTTTAGAGTATTATGTGAGGTCACCAATTGACCCTCTGTCTTTTCTTTCTTTTTCCTCCCCTTGTTGTCTCTCCAGAGGCCTGCAGACCCTGCAACAACACTGAGATTCTGATGGCTGTTTGCACCAGTGACTTTGGTAAGTTACCTCATACAACTGCCGACATAACATGTAAAAACCCAGACAAAACTGTTACAAAATGTTATTGTCACTCAGACCCCCCCATTTGGCAAAGCCGCAGAATGTAATGATTTCTTGTCAGGATCCACAAATTGTTTGTGTCGAATCGCTTTAAAGTCAGAGCACCCCAGTGCCTCCAAATCCTCTCCTCTCAAAAGTGCAAAGGTTAAAAGTGAAAGAGCAGCTCTCTGTATCCCCCAACACACACATACAGGAACCTTCAATGGAGGCACTGTAGTGGACTAATCCTAACATCACCCCCCTAGCGAAGGAGCAGTGGACTAATCTGCAGGCCTGATTGAGCTGTAATAGCACTGAGGAGAAGAGAAGTTCAGCTGGCAACAAAAGTTAGAAGCATTAGTGAGCAGGGCCTTCGTATGGCTTCGACCATCAGTCGGTATCCCACAAAGATCACAGCTCTAGCTCAATTAGCAAATCATTTAAAATTAACAAAAATACATAAATTAAAGTTATACATTGTAAAATAACCACAAAAATGAACCTGAATGTTCTGTTTATCCACAGTAGTGCGTGGTAACATCCGATCAGTGGTGGAAGACGAGAACCTACGAGCAGCGGTGATCAAGGTCAGCGCCACCCGCGTGTTTCGTCAGAAGTACACCCTGTTCACCGGCAACAGTCGCCTGAACAGCCGGGGCGAGGTCAGGACTCTGCTGCAGTGTGGCGTCAAACCGGGGCCCGGCAGCTTTCTTTTCACCGGGCGGGTCCACTTTGGGGAGGCCTGGTTGGGCTGCGCCCCCCGCTACAAGGACTTCCAGCGGGCTTACACTGTAGCCAAAGCAGCCCAGCAGATACCTTGTGAACTGCCTGTTGACTGAGTTATAAACTGCAGCAGCTTGTCTACCATTTAGAGTCAAGGCCCTACTGAAAGCCAGGCCAAACTCAGCCCTGTTCCATGTATCGGAAGAAGCCACAGTGTGCAACTGTTGGCCGATGTAGCCATAGTGCCAACGGATATCGTCTTCCCAAAGGACTGAGGAGTGAAATGGACTTTTCCCAACTCCATTTCAGTGCAATATGCAGTCGCCGGATCAGAACGAACCTGATGGGGTCGTGACATGAGGGACGTGGCTGAAATGAAGATTTATAAGCATTTGGCATTGGACAGTTTTTACACACAGTAATGCCTTTATGCAGGTTCGGAGAAAATCTATTGAAAAGCTTTCCATTCGGGATAAATTAAGTCAAGCCATTAATTCAGGCCTATTGAGAGTCATTGCTTAGAAACTCAGGAAAATAAATTAAAAGTTCTATAGAAAGCGTACTGCCTGTTAGTTGGTATCCCAATGAGGATACACTTTAGGCACCTTTTTTGTTCCTAAAATGTTTGGCCATGGAAAAGTGATGTTTTGCTGGCTACCCCTGTACTGGGGTCATCCTCAGTGTTACTATTAAGGAGATTATTAAAGAAAAAGTCCTCACAAAAGGAGATGTTAAAAAATATATATTTGCACTGATAAAGGGAAGGGAATGAGCTGGAAAGTGTGATGCTGCGAGCACTGAAAACCAAATAGAAAGCAACGATATGTAGCATAGCGGAGCGATTGAGAATTTAATATATGTACAGATAATGTGAGCACGTACAGTAGTAACACAAAGCTACGGCCACCTGAGCAGGTTTCACAGCTCAAACTAGTGCTCAAAGCACTTTCACATTCTAGCCAACTCTGAGATCCTGCTGAGATTCATTTCAGTAGTAATGCAATATTTCTGCATATTTTTACTAATTGGACTGTATTTGACTTTAAAGAGAATTATTTAAAAGAAAATGTCGGGGTGGAATTGCAGCAGTGTTGCCAAAGCAGTTATAAGGTTTGTTGTTGTGAAGTCATTCACTGCTCTCTGCTGATGTTGTCATATATTATCGCACATAAGAAACTAAAACCAAGAAGCTATTTTATGATGTGAAGTAAAACAAGATATTCACCTGTGTGTATATAATCAGCAATGTTCATAAAACTGTTGACAATAGCCATTCAGAACTGAAGTCCAGTGTTATTATATGATATAAATAAATGGATGAAAAAATCCTCTAACCAGCTTTTGGTTGGTATTACACTGGACGAGGCTAGCTCAAGAGAAACACAAAATATGCATTCAGTGTATAAAATTCTGTTCTGTAAAATGATTTCATATCTAATGTGCACTATATCAACAAGGGGAGGGGTTCATACCAAATTACCGTGATGTGCTGATGCTGTATGCGTACACTGCCATTTTGCTGTTTGTTATTTTTTATGTGAATTTATGTCAATTTCAATGTGAATGTAAATATGTTAATAAGAAATTCTAGAAACAACGGCATGGAAAAGTCTGTGGAAAAACAACATTGTGTCAGTATTGTGGATTATTTTTATGTTTGTCTGTGTTATTAAAATATACTGGAAGAAAACGGTCTTGATGTTTTTGGATGTATTTATTTTCTTCTAATAGCCTTTCTCATATATTCACTTTGAACTCTTCTTTGGTCATTGTTTGCTCCACAAACATAATGCAGCTGGATCGCTAATGTATCAGCACTCTAACCCTCTCACCTAACACATCAATACAGTTGAAGCCACGTTATAGTATTTGGGTCCAAAGGTTTCTAGCATGGTAAACTTTTCTCAGACATAAGTCACTTCAAGTGCCCATTAATCAGGCCCCTGAAAGCTCAGAACAAATGCAATGTGTGAGAGAGCGAGAGGCCTGAAAGGCAGAGAGATTTAGGGAGTGTTTAGGACCCTGAGGGCGTTTGGAAAGGGAAGGACAGCGGTTGGAATTCTGTTGTCCTCTGCCTCCCATTTTCAGGATTCAGGAAGCAATAAATTGCCATTAAGGGAGTGGCATGGCAGACTCGGCTGAGCTGAGGTGCCACACAGTCGCTCACTTCATCCTGACCATGTGTACACGAGGCCACAATCAAACCAAATCTCTTTTCCACTCTACTTTGACATAAGCCTTCAAGCCTGGAGCTAAAGTTTGCATGCTGCCTCAACTTGGATTTTATGTACAGCACCACGTAACATATGTTACCTGTGGTGGCGTTCTGCTCTAACAGATGAGGAGCTGCATGGTGGATAATACAGAAACACCCATATTACTGAAAATAAATTCACGACCCGTTTCTCCTCCTTGCAAAATTCAGCATAAACATGTAACTGCACACACCTCAGTAAAATCTCAGATTTAATGCACCCAGTGAATCCATTTGAAAAAGAGCAGCTGGGGAATTAACATGGTGTTTAGGTTAATTGAAAAAAAAATCACAAAAGCTCGACATGCCTCCCATGTCTGGCAAACTATCTCCCATGGAAACCCTGACACTGGTTTGCCACTGCATCAGTAGTTCATGTGAGTGAACCTCCAACTTCCAGAGCTATTTACTGCCTCAGTGCCCCTTTAAAACATCCCGTAGCTGGGGGGCCCCAAGCTGCTTGGCCCTGCACACACACTCCTCTGCCCCCTCCCCTCTAGTCCATCTGAGGTTACTGCTGCGGGGCTGATAAGCCAATACAAAGAGCACCCAAATTATACTCCCTCAACTAATACATCATGTGGCATTCTGACAAAGCTCAACTTCCTGCATTGTTGTTACTGTGACCCCAGCTTGAACCCCCAAAACTGCAGTATTAACGTCAGTGTGGCCACAATGAGACAGTGCTAAATAAAAGCTAGAACTACTGTTTAAATGTATACAGTGTACAAATAAAACGTTGGGAACAGGACATAATATAACATAACTATGACTATAGAATTTTTTGCTCAAGACTTTGGAAAAGCATTTTTGCAATTACCAGTTGCACACATTCCTTTACCGCTGAGTGATTTTTATTTGTTTTGCAGAATGCTGCAAAAACACAATAAACCTTCCTCCCCCCGTCCACCCCTCTCCTCTCTTTCCTCTGTCCTGTTGTGTGGTGAGGTGAGGTATGGACACGGCAAAGCGGGAAGCACTCAGGAAAGGGGAATCCAAGGCGAGGGGAGAGAGTTGTTGGGTGTGGACTTCCGTCAGCCTCTGGGGGAGTTGAAGGAAAAATGTCCTGAGACAAAGCTCCAGAGATGAGAGCACAGACGGGGGGCAAAGTGCTCCTGGACACTCCCTTGTAGTTCAGCACAACAACAACACCCAACCCAGCACACAGGTCCTGTGTTTCCAGCAGAAACTCTCACTATATAAAGGTCCGCAAATCAGACCTGCAAACCCCCTGATACTGGACTTATTCAGACAGACATCAAACTTTCTAATCCAATCAGATAATGGACTCATCTACAAGTATTTATTGCAATTTTCCTGATGTGTTAAGCTTTTTGACAAGTTTTTCCTCGATAGCGGAAGTACATTCTCGACCTTGGAAACAGCAGTTGATTCGGTTGATTCTATTACCGTTCGGGAGCTTTCGATCGCATCACACGATATTCCTCAGTGGATGGAGTTTGCACAGTTATCATGGAATTGAGGATGTTCAAATTTCTGAGCACCTCAAGGACTGCTGTTTCCAGGACCAAGAATCTCCAGAACAGAAAAAAGTTATAGGGAGATTTTTGTGTCAACCAGAGTTTTTACTTCTCCTCAATAATATTGGATTACACAAATACATTTCACTTTGTTTGAAAAATGTAATTTCTGTATGCACAATGGAAAAATTTACATTTTCACTTTATAGAATAAGGGTTGCACCAACAACAGCTGGTTAGGTAACTCTCAGACACAGTCTACCAGCCTATTAATGTTGTAAATCCTGTTTTTCTCCCACATTTTATTCTTGGCTGTTTGCCCTCAAACAGTCAAATCTGAAACCATCTTCTCCCCTTTGTGTTGTTGTATAACTGCAGGAACATCAGTTAATTTGCTTCAGTTTCTTATTTAAACTATTAATATAATCAAGTAATGTCTTAATTCATTTTCATTCCTGCCCTATGTCCTGATCTCTCTCAGTACATAATAGAGCTTCTCACACTTAAGCTTCACCTGGGTCTCTCTCTACTGGAACATTTCATGGGTTTATCATCTAATCTTTCCCACAGCTGCTGGGTGGTGTGCTGTTGTGGATCCAAAACAGTGGTTGTGGATCCAAAACAGTCTGACACACACTTGATAAAAAATCTCTCTCCTTGTGCCAAAATATACTTGAAGCTTGTAAATGACTGAATCTCTGTAGCCCTTATGCTGCTTTCTTTCTCCAGTGATTCACTTTTGTTCCTCAATGGCAGGTGAGAAAGAGAGGGTTTCATTCCAACTGTCCTTCAAACACGTACAGATGAGACACATCAATCCATCCAGGCATTTATTTTTCCATCAAGCACAAGATTGTAGCTGCATGGATGTATTATATCTCTGCACACTTAAGCAGGTTTTTGCATCCACACTAATATCCCAAAGTTTGTCCAAAAAATCTTAAATTTGAGCTTAAAAGCTACACCCATTTTTTGAAAGCTAACTTCATAAGACAATTAAAAGATAAGATAAGATAACATTAGTGTTTCTTTGTTGTACATGGTTTTAGCCCATACTGTGTGATTACCTATTTTATACAGTCTATGGTTATTACGTATAAGGCCACAGCAGGAAGACAATTTGAGGGTGCGTCTGTACGGCCTCTGCATAAGCTGGGTTAGTAAGAAGTGATGAACAAACAGCTGTGGATTTCATCAGACTTTATTTTCCACATAAACAAATTATTTTGCCATACTGGTAACCCAACCCACTGCAACCAAACAAGTGGCCTGTCCGCGTCTTCCTGTGACTCAGTGGCTGTACATCCTGCTGCCTCTCCATCAGCTCAGCACCAACTGGCAGTGAGCCTGAAGTCCACAACCACACTTTGGCATCCCAGATTCCCAGCTGACAATTTCTTGTTCCCATAACACCCTTGCACAGCTGGGAGTAATAATTCCCAGATGGAAACTGTGAATGTTCACGTCTGAGAACATGCTAAAAGTTTTATCATCAGTACAAATGCAAGCAATAAGCGTCATGCTCTGCCTCAACTTTGATGGCACTACGCTTTCAGTGCAACAGTTTTTATAAGGCACTGACTCACATTGGTCTTTCTGTAGTGAGCCAAAACTGATGAGTAGCCTCTATTCACAGAGCAGGGTGAGGGTTGGAGAAAACAACGTGGTCAGCTTTAAAGTAGAGTGGGCAGTTTGGGTGGGTTGAGAGGTCAAGGCAGAATAGAGAACAAGTGTATAGCGGTGCAAGAGCATGTTTATCTGGCCATGTTATCCCTCTGAAGTACTGAAGGGAGGAGAGCGAGGAGCCCCCTTTGTTCCTCAAGAGCCTGCAGATGGCTGTAATCCCTTCCAAAATGCGCACTGAAAATCAATCAAGACAGGGTGGACATGGTGTATGAGTGTGGAGGCGGGCGACACTTTTCTCAGGGAGGGGGTCCCGCAAAGAAACACAAGTTGGGTCAAACAAGCGTCTTTGGTGCTTTCCCGCCAAAAAAAAAGTATTGTAAGTAAAGACAGAGGGAATGAATTGCGACCCCCTCCAATGAAGGCCCACTCGCTACCCCTCCATTTGAGCTGAACACAGCTGCCATCTCCTCACTGTATCCTGGGGCTGACATCGCCTGCAGGGGGTACAACCACAAAAACCTCCAAACACTGACATCATACTCTAATAAGGCTACTTGGAGACAGTCACTGTGGCAGGATGAGGGGAAACAGGCTCACATCACAGAAGAAGAGAGATGGATGGATGGATGGATAGATAGATGCTAACATCAGCATCAACATGCTCACAATGACAATGCTGGTCAACATGCAGATGTTTAGCAGGTATAATGTTAACCATTGTGTTTTAGCATATTAGCATGATAACATTTGCTTATTAGCACTAAACACAAAGTGCAACTGAGGCTGATGGGAATGTCAGTTTTGCAGGTAGTTGGTGATAAGTCAAAGTATTAAACAAACTTGATATATGAAAAGTTAAGGGGTTGCCAAAGTTATCACAACTTATCCTGAGGGGGAAATGAATGCCTGAAGCAAATTTTATAGCAACTCATACAAATAGTTGTAGAAACAAGTAATTAAAAAACAATTGAAACTCATGGAAGTGATGGAGGAAAAAGTCATTATGATTCATCCTCAGGGCACCATGGATTTAAGTACAAATCTCATGGTAATCCATTCAATAGCTGTCACGGCTTTCATTAAAAGCCCAAAATATCAACCTCATGGTAGCTCTAGAGGAAAAGTCAGTGGATCACCAAAGTCATTGGGATTCATCTTCTGGGCATCATGAATGTCTGTACAAAATTTTATGAAAATCCATCCAATAGTTGTTGTCAGTCTGGACCAAAGTGGTGGACCCACCAACAGACCGACAGTGCCATCCCTAGAGCCATGCTGCTAGAATGGCTAAAAATTAACATATTCACTAAGACCTATTTTAAAATATGAAATATCATCATATGATCATTTCCTAAGGGTCACTTTTCTACAGTAAATGGTGCAGTACATTTTCCTCCAGTTCCTCCAGTGCTAAAAACAGAACTCTTTGTAATACAATGACACTTGAATTCTCTGTCTTGCTTCCTCATGTGGCTGACGTCAGCCTTCTGAATACTAAACCCCAGACTGAGAGTCTACCCACTACAAGGAAGCACACCTGTCTTTGGAAGGGCTCTCCAACCCTTCCAGTTAACCACCAGGATTATGGTTTTCTGACAAAACCTGTCTGAATTTCTACACAAAGGGGAGAAACCTCCCTGGCAGAACAGTTCAGTTCTTATCTCGCTACCTGCCACCCACCTCTGTGTTTCTCCAATCTAATCCTGCAATACTGCAACGCTGCCCAACCTCCCTTTTGGCACAATTATTTTGCCTGTTATCTTTCTTCTCAGATAAGTCGTCTTAGGTTACCTCCTCAGAGACATATTGCACTGTGCCTATTGTTAAATTTGTTTATTAAGGAAAAGAGGTAGGCAGGAACGAAACTGCCACTCACAGTGGTTTTGTTATGTTACTAGTATCTCCTTGCATTTTCCTCTTGCAAAACAAAGCTTCAGGGCAAGATTTGTCAACAGATACGCTGATACACAGCAGAGCAGTGCTGTGAAATATGTGAAAATGTGATATTCAATAGCACTCTTATTATGAAACTTATGAAGGTGTTCATTTATTAATATTAAAGGAAGAATACATCACTTGATACAAAAATATTGTTATATTATCCATTGGTAATATATTAAGGTTGGTAGTTCTGTCCCTCTACATAACTTCTACATAAATTAAAAGTTTCCTTTATTTGAACAATCGCCAGAGTAAAGCTGTGACATTATTGCTTAGAATCAAAGATAGGGAAATGGGCATATGTGATTGAGACCCAGAAAGCAAACTAAATTATGAACAACTTTGATCCCTATCCCTTACTAATGCCCAACATGTGTTCTGGTCTACTGAGGCAGCTGTTGCCTCCGTTGATTTCTACTTTATGACCTTTGAATATTGAGTTCAGAAAAAAAGCTCTTGCATTTTAATTCTGGGAGATCTTCAACAAAACCTGGTATTTATTTTTGGGTTTAGCTCATCGAAACAATTTCAAACTATATCAAAACTGAACTGGAAATATCTAAATATGATGTCATGTTCTCTCAGTTTGGTGATTTGAGAATACGAAAACATGTGGTTTAAACCTGCAATAACTGATCTTTTGGCCACTTGTGGGAAGTGGAAACAAACTGACATATGTTAAGTTAATATAGTGAACATGTTAGCAAACAGTTGCCTATTTACACATCCAGCAGATATAGAGAAACATTAGCATTTATTTGGAGTTGTATTTGTGTCCACCTGATGAACAGTAAGTCCAATATTCACACGCCTTTTAGCTCTGTTTTGGTCTCCACCAACACCTGAGTGAAATATCTGGCTCTTTAGCTGCTAAATGCTCCACTATGTTCACCAGCTAGTTGCAAACTTTGTCTATCTGTCAAAAATTCCCAGTTATAATAATAATACACACAATAATCTTCACTGTCAGCAGTTTGTATAGTGACAATATTGTCGTGAAATGTCATTTAAATGTTATTTTGCACCATAAACAATATTCCATTCACCGATATTGGATATCACCAGAAATCTTGGAGACAAATATCTTAAAACCTTGTCATAAAACTGACACTGTTCGTGGCTAGATAGCACTAGAAGTTATGGGGGAAAACATGTATTTTTGCAATTTGGGTGAACAGATGCTTTAACAGGGTGTGTTTTAAGTTGGTTTTTCCTTTTAACATTCATGAAATTAATCTTTTAAGTTACATACTTCTCACATGGTGCAATGTGACTATGCAATGCTAAGTGGCTGCTAAGAGCACTTTTCATGTTGGATGGAGTGGAAAGGAAAAGAAAGAGTAACTTGTGAAGCCATTTATGCATCAGATGTGCTGACAGTCAGGCGGCATGTTTATATTCCAACAAAGTGCACTCACACATTGTGCATCAGCCCAGCCGCTGTGGCCTGTCTGATGTGTCAGAAGCTCCCGAGCCTTCCTTTCCCTTCGCTCTACACTCATTCCAGGGGAACATGTGTGCTGGAATTCTCCCCCAATTAAGACAGGGATTAGCCAGGTCCACTGTGGGAACCGGCCGAGTGTGGGAAAACAGAGGGTCTGTCCCTCTCTCCTTCCCTCACCGACACTCAGCCTCATTCTCATTCGCTCTTGTTCATCAAGCTGCCTCCCACCCCTGTCTTTTTCACCCTTACTGTAACTCTTCCTCATCCCTTTTCTCATCCTATATTCTGTCTTTCCTCAACATTTTATACCTTTCAGTCTATCTCTTTGCAGTTTAAGCCCCACTTCCAAAAATCTATTTTTCATTGTTTCCCCTCTTATCTTTTTAATCATGCACACTGACCCCCTTTATTTTTTCTTCTTTTCATTCTTTTCCACCCTCTTTCTTAGCCACCCAGAATCTCCATTGCTTTCAGTCCTAATTCTTCAAGGTTTTCAGTAGTGCACGGTTCTTCTGTGCTCCCCTCTCCTGCCCCTTCCCTCCTCCCTCTTAATGCCTCTCCAGCCTTCATTCTGAAAGCTTGTCTGGAGGGGAGCTGGGGACTGTTGCATGAATAATCTGAGACTGTCAGACTGAAAGAGGGGGCCGAAAAGACAGCTCATCAGAAAAGAAAAGACAGGTGTCTCCGCAAACAGACAGTTACATAGTCTATGTTGGCAGTTTCTCATTAATTAATGAATATCCAACATAAAAATTGTATTTAACTAGTCCTATCTTTGGTATATTGCACATACAATCTGCAGCATCCTAAAAATGAATCATGGGAGAATTCAAGAAAGAACCCATAAAACTTGAATGAGCATTAACTAAACATCCATAGGAACATCCTGGCTAAACTTCATGCTCACTTTTCCATTGTCACTACATCTCTTTCTCATGATCTTGCAATACTCTCACTATCACGCCGGATTCCTCTCCCACTGCCTCCACATTCCTCGTACTCATTGTCACCTTTTCTTCCTCGTTCCCACTCTCCCTCTCCTTTCCTTGCATTCCCATAAATCCCATCCCTGTGCACTCCTCCACACAAGGCTTGTCCGTTCCAATTATGGCAGGGCCGTCCAGCCCCCCAGCTCACACACTCTGCGCACACAGCCCTGCTCTCATTAAGCCTGTATCAATTAGGCATTAACCTAACCTAAAACAAAGGGCCTCTTGACGAGCGGCCCATCGCAGGCCATGTGAGGTACTTCCTCTTCATCGCTCCATCCTGCTTCCCATCCTCAGAACGACACATTCATCCAGCCTCTTTCCCACTGTGCTGGCCACAAAACAAATCTGGGCCCAAAGCATCATCAATAAAACAGAAGAGAGCAGAGAAAGTGAATAAGCATCAAATGTTTACTTGTAATGTTGATTAGGTTTTGCAGTATAATGATTTAACAAAAACCAGAATGCTAATGTTCTGTGTATGCTGGTTAAAACCATTCGCAATTTTCTTTTAATTTCACTCAACCTTCTGTCGACACGAAAAGTATTATTGTGTTGGTGGTTTCATACTTACAGTATTTTTCCTAACATTTTGAAATATCATGCAGCATCGTCCTTCACACTTCCCGGTGATGGAGTTTTTTTACTTTTACTGGACTGTGCTATCAGACAAGCATAACACAGTATTGTGTGGGTAATAGTTTTCAATTCCCAAATGTAAAACATTAGTTAGAATAAAAAAAGTCACATCCAGTAATTTTATTTCAGATGACAGGGATCATACATTTTTGTGGCAGACCAAAAGGACAGAAAAAAAAGAAGAACAGAAGTACATTTTTGCTGAGATGAGAGCCTGACATGAGGGCATGACTGTGAAAATTACACAATTACAGTTTTTGCAATGTCATTTTTTTTGCCAATATAAAATGATGTGAAATTGTTTTCAGAGGTGGACTCTAATCACTTTTGGAGAGTGCTGGACATGAACTCTTTACTACAGAAGCAACACCTGTACAGTATTACAGAATGCAATGTAATAGTTCTGAAATGAATGCTATCTTTGTGAAGCTTAAAATGTTTAGTTTTGATGTAAGAAAGGAGTTCATTTGACTCGATGGTAATTTCTGAGTTTGAAGCTTAAAATGTTGTGGATTACATTATACTGAAGAACTAAATGCAACTTTGGTCCCGTAAAGACAAGACACAAGAAACATCTAACAATCATTAAATGGCAACTTCATAGTAACATTTTATAATAATGTGCTATACTCCACATAGCCATAAAGTAAAATGATACAAAGCTCAGATTTATACAGCATTTTTAAATGATGAAATATTGATGTACTACAAATAGTAAATAAATAAGTAATGATCACATTCATCTTTTAAATGCAGCTATGAGAGGATCAGAGGCAAAATGATCTGTGATTTACTGGTAGAATGATGGGACTCATCTTGACATTCTCATCAATTTAATATTTTACTGATCATTTAACACTCATTTTATGCCTATATGTGTGTGTGTGTGTTTTATTGGGTTGTGTGCCTGTAAGTGCTGTAGTAGAAACAAGTGTCCTCCACTTTCTGTGGGAGGGGATCAGTAAGATTATTTCAGACAGACAAAGAACAAACAGCTTACTACACTGATAACATGCTGCTGCTGCTGGCTTTCACATCTGGAGTGAAAAATGCTGTAGGATGATGAGTTTCAACCCTTTCTACTGCTCCTCCTGAGCTGACATTCACCACATGAACAAGTAATATCTTATCACTCAATTACTGCTGCACATAAACTGATTCATCGTACGCTGGTTTGGGTGATAAATGACAGTGGAAGTGGGGACATAATAATTAGATTTGAATCTACAGTGGTGTGCAAAAGTGTTTGCCCCCTTCCTGATGTCTTATTCTTTTGCATGTTTGTCACACTTAAATGTTTCAGATCATCAAACAAATTTAAATATTAGTCAAACACAAGTAAACACAAAATGCAGTTTTTAAATTAAGGTTGTTATTATTAAGGGAAAACTAAATCCAAACCTACATGGCCCTGTGTGAAAAAGTGATTGCTCCCTAAACCTATTAACTGGTTGGGCCACCCTTAGCAGCAACAACTGCAATCAAGCATTTGCAATAACTTGCAATGAGTCTTTTACAGCGCTGTGGAGGAATTTTGGCCCACTCATCTTTGCAGAATTGTTGTAATTCAGCCACATTGGAGGGTTTTCGAGCATGAACTGCCTCTTTAAGGTCATGCCACAGCATCTCAATAGGATTCAGGTCAGGACTTTGACTAGGCTACTCCAAAGTCTTCATTTTGTTCTTCTTCAGCCATTCAGAGGTGGACTTGCTGGTGTGTTTTGGATCATTGTCCTGCTGCAGAACCCAAGTTCGCTTTAGCTTGAGGTCACAAACAGATGGCCGGACATTCTCCTTCAGGAGTTTTTGGTAGACAGCAGAATTCATGGGTCCATTTATCACAGCAAGTCTTCCAGGTCCTGAAGCAGCAAAACAGCTCCAGACGATCACACTACCACCACCATATTTTACTGTTGGTATGATCTTTTTCTGAAATGCGGTGTTACTTTTACACTAGATGTAATGGGACACACACCTTCCAAAAAGTTCAACTTTTGTCTCGTCAGTCCACAGAGTATTTTCCCAAAAGTCTTGGGGATCATAAAGATGTTTTCTGGCAAAAATGAGACGAGCCTTAATGTTCTTTTTGCTCAGCAGTGGTTTTCGTCTTGGAACTCTGCCATGCAGGCCATTTTTGCCCAGTCTCTTTCTTATGGTGGAGTCGTGAACACTGATCTTAACTGAGGCAAGTGAGGCCTGCAGTTCTTTGGATGTTGTTGTGGGGTCTCTGAATGGCTGAAGAACAAAATGAAGACTTTGGAATGGCCTAGTGGATATAAGTTGAGCAAAATGTTTGCTAATGTTTATTCAACATCTGTTGCATAACAGCCGAACCTTATATGGATTCAGATGTGAATTTGATACAGCATTCTAGTGAGGCTCACAGACGAAGAAGAACAACAAAATGAAGACTTTGGAGTAGCCTAGTCAAAGTCCTGACCTGAATCCTATTGAGATGCTGTGGCATGACCTTAAAAAGGCAGTTCATGCTCGAAAACCCTCCAATGTGGCTGAATTACAACAATTCTGCAAAGATGAGTGGGCCAAAATTCCTCCACAGTGCTGTAAAAGACTCATTGCAAGTTATTGCAAATGCTTGATTGCAGTTGTTGCTGCTAAGGGTGGCCCAACCAGTTATTAGGTTTAGGGAGCAATCACTTTTTCACACAGGGCCATGTAGGTTTGGATTTAGTTTTCCCTTAATAATAACAACCTTCATTGAAAAACTGCATTTTGTGTTTACTTGTGTTATCTTTGACTAATAATTAATTATTTGTTTGATGATCTGAAACATTTAAGTGTGACAAACATGCAAAACAATAAGAAATCAGGAAGGGGGCAAACACTTTTGCACACCACTGTAAATTTGTCAAAAGCCACAATCTTTTGGTTGTTTCACTGAACTCAGTTGTTGCATGGTTGGGCACAGATGTTTCATACTAGAATAACTGCAGATGATTTCACCAACCACTCCTTTTTGTGGGACTAAACAATACAGCATTTCAACATGGTAGCTGTTTTTCATGGCCACATTTATTAGACCAGTTGAATCTAAGCTAATCACTATTATGATCAGTATTCACATCATAATAGTGACCACATATAGTGGTAAATAAAAAGTTGTTCAGAGTCCAAGAAGTGAACTTTTCCAAAATGCTCCAAGTTAGGAAAAAACTTGGCTCTTTGCCTTCTTGACCAGCTGTGGTGCACCAGACTTCAACCTCAACATTTGTAATGTTACAATTTCTACTACTTATCTACTACTTTTCTTGCTTTTTGTTTACTTAGAGTGAATTTTATTTGTATGTTTGCAGAGGCCTCTGCAGGCACATCGTCTCTCACCATCTTTTTTGGCTGAGCGCAAAGAACAACCTGGTTTTGATTTTCCCACAGATCTGCCGGTGAGAGGAGTGGTCCCCAGCACCCAGCGCTTTGTCACAGTGACTATGTTGGCACAGACCCAAGCTGAACACCCCCCCCACCTCTTTTCCCAGGGCCCTGGGAGTGTAATACATTACTAACAAAATCCCACTTCCCATTCCTCTCAAACTTTCACACCCCTGCTCCCCTCCTCCCACGGCTGGCATGCCCCCTTAAAAGAGGATTGGGGTGACATGCGTATGACTCTTTCCATCTCCTCTACTTTTCCCATCATTCCCCAGAGTATTTTAGCTTCAACATTTTATCTTTTTCGACATAAAAAGTACTGACATTCTTTAACCAAACCTTTCAACTTTTAAAATACTTTTTAAAGGATTTTCCAATTTTAAAGCTATGTCAGCGATGGCACCAATGAAAACCCAGCTACCAAAACACACTAGAAAAAAATGCTGACCCTTTCACTGTTAAAGGGATTTAAAGGCAATACATGCCTATTCACACCAACACTGAGGTTATAAATATGAACCCTCATTCTGGAAAAAGCTTGGCTTGTTTGTGCCACAGTTCTCAGCCCGATGGGCGTGTATGTGTCTGGGTAACATGTAATGACATTATTCTCACCAGGGTGACCCCTCATTGTCACCACGCTTTCTTCTCCCGAGCTCGTGAAATTGACATAAGCTTTACAAACATTCCAGGCATTTTTTTCTCAAGGACGGATTTCTTTGGGGGCCTTTCATGGAGAAAGCCACCAGTATGAGCAGCACCACCTAGTGATGGTGTAAATGCACACAATACATATGCTCTCCGGTCAAAACAAGTTATTCAGTTAGATTTATAATTAGTATCCACTTAAAAAGCAATCAAATATTGTAATTTGAATGAAACCAGCTTACACTGGTTTACATATGATTTGCATATGATTTCAGTGAAAGAAATGTTTAAGACTATACGTTTTCATTTTCAGATTTAATATGTTTGAGGTTTAAAACTTAAAAAGTGTGTAATTTTAAATTATATTGCAATATATGACTGGGGTTCAGATTTTGTGACCAGTTTTCTTAATTGAGTGATGAATTAGCACTTTGGGAACGCACCACCTCCTGTATTCCATGCAGTCTGCAGAGATGTGAGATCTCCTCTTTATACCTGCAGATTGTGGTAAAGCTCAATGTAACGCTCTTCTGAAAGTGAACATTACATGACTTACACATCAAGTGACTTCCTGACCTGCCCAAGTGGTTATCAATGTAGTCCTGCAACTCGGACACCTGCGCCTCTGCAACTGTTGCTCTGGTCATGAGAAGGGCGCGCTCCTTCTCAAAACCCACCTGTTGGAAGAAAAGAAATCTTCAAATCACACAAAACTATTTATTTCTTCAAACAAAAGCTTTTAAGTGAGGTTGTAAAATTGTATGATTTTTTTGTGTGAGGGATGTCATGTGACAATCCAAATTTTAAGGGGTGAGAGAGTTTTGTTTACCAGTGTAGAGTCTGTGATCTCTTTCAGCTGTTTCCTTATGTCCGACCAGGATTCCTCGCATATCTGCTCCAGGTTTGCTGGCCTGATAAAGTTACATTTTTCATAATTTTTTATGACACAATCAACAGCTGCAACATTTGTCATTTGGTAAAACACAAAAATGCCACTCACTCCTTACGGCTTAAATTTTGAACAGGCATTTTGAGCATAGCCACCTGGAACAGAAAAATCAGGGTGAAGGTCTTGAATCACCATAAACACATAAATGTATGTAAAACGATAAGTTAATATAAATTAAGATTTGAAGTGTGTGATATCAACAGAATCTGAGCCGTAATATTTTGCACCTAAAAAGTGAAAAAGTTATTTCTGTTATGCTTATTTGATGGTCAGGCTTTCATTCAATTCAATTATAATAACTTTATTTTTCCCACAGGAGGCGCACAATTTAGCCAGAAACACATATCTGAACATGTTAAAGGAACAATCTTGGGAAATACGCTTATTTGCTTTCTTGCAAACCAGTCACCATGACAACCACCTAGTTAAGATTTAATAGCAACAAATCTCACATCCATCAGTGCTGCTACATGATCTACAATACACAGAAAGGCTTTTTGTTGCCATAGGACACAAATTTTGACGTAATTTTTTCCAGTTCACCACTCACAAAACAAATGCTTTGTGAGGGAAGTATCGACACAAAAAAGAGTCCCCACAGACCAAATATAAGCATTTGCCAGACGAAACAAAAGCAGATCAATCCACTTTAAAACAGCAATCCTTCTTTTGCGCTACCTGCTCCCGGGCTGCCTGCAGCTGACCCTCCAGTCTCGCCTTGTCCTGGCGAAGGTGCTGAAGCTCCTTCTCAGTTTCATCTCTGAGCTCAGTGGGCTCCAGGTTGAAATGGGCTTCTGGGGGTCCAGGGTCGAGACCGCTCTCCAGTTTGGCCAAGATCTGCTCCCTCTGAACCCTAAAGACCACAATGTATAGATGTGGCCAGTTAATCATTATGGATTAACTGGGAATTTGCTCTTGACGGCAGTGCTGGTACCCTACCCTACCCTAATTATGTTTGTTTGTTTTGGGGTTTTTTTTGACTCTCTAATCTTTGATTTTTCTTTTTCTTTTAAAATACCAAAAACAATTTATCTCTTCAGGCCTCTAAAATGTTTCAAATTACATCATCTGAGAAAGGAAAATCACTCTTCAATTTAGCTATATTCACAACTAATAGATACAATGATGTATGATGTATGAAGATGTATGCAACTTGTTATGAGGGGTCACAAGTAGACATGGCTTTGTATTAAGGGGTCATAAGCAAAAAAGGTTGGAACCACTGGTGTAGCAAGTTTCAGCAGCATGTTTATGGAATAGATATATACACTGAAAAGCAGAACATAAAAAGACACATCGTCATCTGGACACTGTTTTCAGATCTGAAAACAGTGTCCAGATGATTACAACTGAAACCTTTTCTACGATGAAACACTCCTGGACGAATGAGGGACTACACCGTCTCATAAAAAGACACATTAAACAAACAGTAAAGCACACGGGAAGTCTCACCTATACGCAATAAGGAGAGCATGATGGGTCTTGGTGATGTTCTGAAGTCTCTTCTTATAGGAGCGAGCAGCAGAGGCGAGCTGTTCCTCCCTGACCCTGTAGGATGAGCGAACATCCTGGAGCATGCTGTCCACAAATGCCCTCATCTTGGACGTCTCTGAAGGGATTTTACCTTCTCCAAGTCCATCAACGTACTCCTAAATGATAGACATGCAGATGGATGTTGTGTTAGAGATCGTCCTACCTGACTTTGTAGACATGCTTGTGTGAGTGCTGCAACTCACAGCTAAGTCCTGTAAATAGCACACAAGCCTTGCACGGTATTCCTCATTCAGCTCTTTGACTTGAAGCTGCAGCTTTGAGTTCTCTTCTTCTACCTCCTTCACTTGGCTCTGAGAGCACATCAGGGCCTTGGACAGAAACACCACAAACATGATTTGAATTTGAACACATTTCCACCATGTAACTTCTGTCACCTGCTACTGAAATTATTTTAACATTAATTCAGAGGTTGCAAAACAGTGACAGTATCTACAATAATTTTTGAAACGTTCTGTGAATCAGTATGGGATTGTTCATGCTCACCGCACTCCGCTCAGATAGTTCCTGCTGGCTATTATGGATGGCTCTCTTGTTCTCCTGGTGCTCTCTTCCCATTGCCACCCTGATGACCAAACACAGGCCCAACCACAAGAGAGTAGTGACCAAAATCCACAGCCAGTCACATCACAGGGGGAAAACAAAGAGACCACATCACACACACAGCACATAAATCAACAGAGACAAAAATCAAAGAGGGGACCACAGAGCAGATGTGTGTGGGACATACATCCTGAGATGGGTTTGGCTGTTTAATGACTGGAAATGGTAAGATAATCATGTTTCATCTTAATTAAGCTTGTGCACAAGTAAATGACAAACATTCAGTGGCCCTCACACTTTCTCCTCCAGTTTCTTCTGCTGCTCCTCATAGCTGTTCTTCATTTTCTCCAGCATGTCTTTGATCTCATCTTGGTTTCCAAGTAGCTATGCGAGAGCAGATGAACGAGTAGGCAAAGGAGGTAGGCAGTTACCGAAACTGTAGTTACATAGTTTACTGATGTCCGTAAAACATGTGTTGGCTACTATTCCCAACAATGAGATATATGTTTTGTACCAAAGTACTTACAGTTTTTTCCATAGTTTTTTGCTCCTTGTCCAAAGCTGACAGATCCTCAAGCTGTTAAGACAGTTATGTTTTGTATATTTGAATAAACATTTAAAATAAATAATGACAAGTATGATATTTCAAATTGAAGATTTAGTTTACCCCAAAAAGCTAAAAGAAAATGTGTTTTATAAATAAGATCTTTTTTTGCTTCCAAAAACATTCAATTTCTTGCGTGACCAAGGCTTTGTCAGTGTGTATAACATAGGAAATTATGTAGGAAAAGTTAGTCTTTTGCACATAAAGTGCAGTAAATCATGTTGCAATGGTTGCATGGACTGGAGAAATGTGAGAAACCTCACATGACAATTTGTATCGTTTTATACATGGACAGGAACATTTTCTGCTTATGTCGGAGCTGCATGACCTTTTTATTATAGCTGAGATGGGACTAACATGTAATTTTTATTTTGTTGTGGGCAATTCCTTTAAAGTACCACTACAACTACAACAAAAGCCCCAAAAATTGCAGGAACTATGGAGTGACAGGAGCTTAACCCAGGAACTAAAAGTCTCTTTTGCCCATTCCTGTTTTGCATTTCCTCTGCATCTGAAGAGCGGTGAAGATGAATTAACACACTGTCTCACCTTGACTCTGTTACACGACATGCGGCTGATCAAGGCCCGCACCCTGTACAGCTCACCATGCAGGCCCTGAGTGGTAGACTTCACACTCTGCTGCTGCTCCTCCAGCTGCCTACGGAGGGCGTCCTGGGCCAGCTCTTCACTCTGGTCCAGCTCTTTATCATGGGCCTGAGCCAGAGCTTGGTATTTCTTCTTCAGTGTGGCATAATCCTCTGTCAGGTTTTGACCGCTCATCTCTCCCACTTTCAGACGAGCCTCAGGTGACTGGAGTTCCCTGGTTAACTTGTCTCGCTCCATCTCAAGCTCTGTTATTACACCGGCTTGGTTCAATATCTAACAAGGGGAAAGAAAGTGCAGCACAGGCAGCCTCTGTGAATCGGGATCACACTGTATGCAGGGATGTAGAGGAGAGTTAACCTATAAAAACTCCATTTAACCCTGAGAAAATACTTTCCCCAAACTTTTTAGGCTTATTAAATCTTCTTGTCCTAAAATCCTTGTATAGTAAGATAAATCAAACTTATAACGGTTCTAGAAGAATTGTTTGAGGAAAAAGGACAGATTAGTGTGTTTGTGCTTTTTCACACATTTGTTCTTACTAAGAGCAATTTAATTGTGTATTCTCTATTGGGCATTTACACTATTGTTATACTGATCAAATAAAGGCTACATTTAACCACTTTTATTTAGCATTACATCACTTAAAGCACAACCTTCACCTTGTTTTTCAGCTCAAATGTCTCTTCTTCAAACTGCTCTCTCATCTTGTTTGTCTGAATTTTCTCCTCCACCAGCTCCTTAGATATCTGAAAGATGAGACAGAGAAAACAAAGTCTTCTGGATCTATACTGACCAGATACAATGAGCTTGTAGCTCATATATGCTTAACACAGCTCACGAACTCTACCTTTAGTTTTTCCTCTTCACTCTTGACAAGCCTACAGGACAGATCTGTGTTGGAGCTGGCCAGGTGGCCCAGTCTGCTCTCCAGGTAGCCCACTTTGATGAAAAGCCTTTCATTTTTGTCAAGCAGCTGCAACTTAAGTGAGGTGAACAGAAACGCTTATGTCCAATACCTTAATTTATCTCCCATGTTGGCTGTATTGTAGCTACATCTCAGGGACAATTTCCTAACCACCTGAGTTTGTAGTCTAAGTTACAGTTCATTTCCTTTAATTTTAATAATTTAATTTCATTTAAGCTAACGTTGGTTAACAGCTAACTTAGCTTACTTCAGATATCAGCTAGGTTACCTAGCCAAAATTTTCATAAGTGAAAAGTGCGTAGGACCCTTGCATATAAAGATTGACTGGTTTATTTTACTAACATTTTCTTCGGTTAGAGCTTGACGTCGGTCCTGAAGTTCATTTGAAGTTGGCTGGTGTTCATGTGTATCCATCTTTGTTCACTGTCAAAGGCTACTTAGATTAACGCACTCACGGTATCCACCAACAAAATGTTGCCATGGCACTAAGTTACAACACAAATAAAACTGGTGCGGACACTCTTGTTTCTTTTTTGCATACTTTATTTTATACCTTAGATTACTATTTATTTATTTATGTGAAGAAGAGCACCACAAATGTCACTGCAAATGTCATTCAGAAAAACTTAACTTCCTCTGGTGTCTTTCTGGTGACTTTCACCACTAACTTCAAATTCACTAGACCTGTTGAATATTCAAGTGTCTACAGTTAGCTTACAGTGTTTCCCCGGTTGTATCATAAAAACTACACTGTATGGGAATCTCTAAGAGCTATTATTGCTTAAATGTGATTTAGCAGTTTACTTTGTAAGCCAGAAAAACAACAAGGCCTCCTCCACCTACATACTATGTATTCGGGTCACTGCTTCTCACAGGGGCCCAAGGTTGGTAAATGTCATTGACAGCAACGCCATCTTGTGACTACAGTTGGGATACCGGCTTCTTCTGACTTGGCAAAATGACTTTTATTTGTTTAGGAAACGACTAAATCCCATCGGGATTAATAGGCAATAGGGTCACTGTATGCTCATTGTAAATCAGTGGTAACAATAACTTTATGTTATGGTTAAATAATGTGTATTGTCTGACCTGGCAGTCAGCTAATTCAAGTTAACATGTTTGGAGAACTAAATTTAGCAATTTTAGTCAGCTTCACTAGTCTGTGTTTGTTTCTTTTACATTTTATTACAGGCCTATGAATATGAATAACGCTACTGATATAGAACCTTTAAGGCCATACAGTGCAATTTAATTTAAAAAATGTTTTATTATAGTAACTTTACAATGTATAGGAACAATGCATTGTAATGTAAAACACATTCATTCACAATATCATGTGCTAAGTAGAAATTGACTCACACGTTATCAAAAATAGCTGGAAAATGCTTTACAGAGATATAACTTTTGACACTGAGATGATAAATACATTTACCACATCAATTGAATATAAAAAAATACATTGTACCAAATGCATGTAAAACACATAATCAGATCTGGGGATACACCTATGACAAACAGCAAATTCAGAGCCAAACCTAGATATAAAATTCAGCTCAAAGGCAATAATCTGTATTCATCAATATGTACCATTCTGCACAAAAAACAGCTGTAAAATTAATCCAGGATTGAAGGTAGAATAGAAGAGCTGCATTAAATAATTAAACTTTTTATACTCTTTTGCAGATCATAGATCTAGTGTATCTCTGAATGCACTCCTCATTAGATTGAAAAATTGTTTAAATATATGCGAACATGAACATTAACATATCAAAGCTGTAAAATAAGAGCCTCCATTGTTGATTCCTTCACTTGGTCCTCAGTCACACTGGAAATTTGCACTTTAATGTCTTGCAGGTCAGAATATTGTTTTTTGAGGTAGGAGACATCTTCTCAGCTCAACTGTCTTAATGAGTGTGGAAGATTTTAAATAACCTCATGTGGTCTTGGTGTAGCCTTCTCTCCCCCGTCTCTACTGTCTTCGTTCCACAGTCCTCGTCCACTGTGTGATAATCAAGTGCCTTCGATTGCAACCAATTTTACCAGTGTGACTTCTGTTGGTAACTGTGACACATCTCATGTTGAACAAACTGCACAGTCGTTCCCAGTTTGAGAAAGTGCAGACTCTTGCATATTCATGCGCTTAAAAATGCAGATTTTTCACACACATTAATAAAGAATCCAAATCTATCAAAATATATCATATTGTTTAGCAAAATAAAAATCATCAGTGAGACTTATTTAAGATACATTTAAGTCCTCCTCCACTTCATCCTCCTCCTTCACACTGTGCCTGCGGTCACCACGATCCATGGGTACACCCATCTCTTTTTGCAGGGCCTCTAGGCTGGCCTGGCTCACATAGTACCTAACATTCTGCGATGGCAAAAGCTTCTGGAGCTCCTCCAGCTTATGGTAGGCCTGGAGAAGAACAATGGAAAGAAGATAAAGAGCTGAGTGTTTGTCCAAGGGCTTTTCTTTTTACCAAAGTGTCATTTCACCTGATAAAAAAAGCTATAAATAAACGATAGTCACCACTTGGAAGTTGCCTTGCTGACAGTGGTGCTCCACCAGGAAACCAAATGCATCTCCAATCCTGACAGCAGGGTCCAACTCTGGCTCCTCCAGCAAGGCTTCACATAACCGCACCGCCTCACCAGCATCCTCCACATACAACCTGCAGATAAAGGACAAAAGCTCAGAACCTCAGATGAAGATCACAGCCAGACAATAACAAAACCCCCCATAAAAAATGTCTGTTTCAGAAGGAAAAAAGACTTTTCAAGATACAAAAGAGAACACATACGAGTTATATTCTTACCTGCGTGCATGGACAAACTTCTTGATTAGGGTGATTTTACGCTGCATGTCAGCCAGTCTTACTTCCTGTTGCCTAGTTGAAGAGTCCTTTGCTTTTGAGAGGCACTTGAAAGCCTCAGTCAAAGCATCGAGAGCCTTTTCATAGTTCTGGTAATCATCAATCTCCACCTTAACAATGGTCAACAAGAGGAAACTTGTTTACTAAGTATTCAACTTAATATCTTTTCTCATTATATTTTCTCGTTATATCTCATTATTTTTCAACATTTTTGTCTCAGTTCCAAGATCACTGCAACAAAAATAATACCACAGCAAACATACACTGTTATTTGAAAAATGTATTTTGCCTGGATAAACCAGAAGTAGAATTTCTATGTTAAAACTTAGATGTTTTACATTTCTCCCACAGAACACGCTTGTTGTTATTTAAGGCTACTGCCCTAAATTTAACAGACTTCTTCCAAAATGCTTATTGTCAGATATGTTGTATGGCGTATTGCTCTACCTGAGCACAGGCTTCATAGAAGCCAGCAAGCAGGTCCGGTGCCCTGCCTTTAGTGTAGAAACCAATGATCGTCTTCAAGATCTCTGGATTTTTCCGCCAGTCCAGAGACTGGAGGTAATTGGCAGCCATGATGAAAAGCTCCTTCTGACGAGAAACATTTGCAAAGAATACTATTTTCTCCGTGTCGCCCGACTTGAGGAGTGCCCTCATGGCCTGTTTGAAAAAGATACATTAAAACATTTTTAAGGTTTAATACTGTCATATTTTAACTTGCATGTGAATGTATTTGTGTGTGTCTGTATTGCATGACATCAGGCTGACAGGCCAGAGGGAGTAATCCTGTGTCCTCTCACCCAGATATCTGCAAAATGTTCTAAGCTTGCAGAGAATCCATATAGTGTTTAATACACACCACAGTATTACCTTGAGCTTGTTGCCTGCTTGTGTGTATTTCTTGGTGGCCAGGTGGTAATTGCCCTGACGCATGCAGCAGTCAGCTATCCTCTCCAGCAGCTCCTTTCTGGACTGTTCAGACAAGTCTTTTGAATCAGTTACAGTCATTCTCTCTGCCAGCTCCTCTGTGATGGTCAAGTTCTGGGTCACACACAACTCCAGGGCTTGATGGTACTTTGTTCATATAAAGATGAAAAGGCACACACACATACAGTTAAATACGCACATATGAACTGATGTTTCCATGTATAGGTGATGATGTGTCACAAACGGGTACCTTCTTGGCTGCTACCAGTAACTCCACAGCCTTATCATACTGGGAATGTGTGATAAAGAAGTCAGAGCAGCGTGCCAGGACGGCTGGGTCAGAGCTCTCGTTCAGATCCTCAGCGATCAATTGAAGCGCGGAGAACTGTTGAGTGGCGAAGGCCAACTCCAGAGCTTTGGAGACGTAACCAGCCTACAGTGGAGAAATTAGTAAAATAACATACTGCTGAAGCAAAAATTTCCCTGATCAGCAATGCTCAGTTTAAATACATGGTGCAATATTGCCCCCTTGTGGAATCATTTAGAATGCATCAATCTGAACATAACCGCAGCCATTAAGAAAAAGCAGACATTTGTGAGGGACCTTGTGGTAGAGTGCGACAGCTCGGTCCATATGGGTGCCTTTCTCCTCGTAGTAACAGGCGGCCTCCATCATGTCCTCTGGGTTACTGAGCAGAGCCAGGTTCATCAGCTGGTCATCCAGACCATTCTCCTGTTTAGACACAATACACACACACACCAACAACTGATTCATATTTATTGATTTATAAATACCTGTATGTTGGGTATTCACACAGATTTCTAACTAAGAATGGGCAGAAAAGTACACAGTGGAGTACTTTACCTTACAAAGTCGTATGGCATTGTTGTAGGCCTGGGCTCGCGTGTAGAAGTGGACGGCCTGTTTGATATCATCATGGCCCTCATAGTGTCTGGCCAGGTGGTATGACGCTGCCCTGTCACCTGTGTCATTGGCTATCTCAGATGCCTGGTATAATATACAAATACATACACCATCACATTTATGGACTGTACTTAAAAGTGTCTATGTTCATCTGACCAAGGCCTTTTAGTTGTCCCCTTAATTAAAGTTAAAAACAAAAGGAGAATGTGCACAACTCACTATATCAATATTATTAGTGTATGTTTATTACTGCAATACATACCTATGGGTCAAGTGCGAATAATGAGAGTTAAATCACAATGGAAGGCTGTCGTTTCAAAACAATTTACATCTATATTTGAAAGAAAGCTAATATCTCATGTACACTACCCAATATAAAAATGAGTAGAACGGTGTTCTCAAAATGTAATTGTTTTAAATAAAATCTTATAAATGTTACATGACACCCGTAATACAAACTGAGTCACCTTTTGAATGTTCCCCATGTAGCAGTGGACTCGAACCAGGGAGAGGTAATCCTGGGCACATTCATAGAAACGCAGCGCTGAATCCATGTCTGACTGGCTCTCCAGGTACTGGGCCCACCACTTATAGATGTTCCTGGAGTGATAAGATAATAGGACTGAAGTTTTAATGTAACTTAGTGCATGCATATAGCATGAGATTCATGTGATACCCACTTCAGATGACAAGGTTTTTACCGTCAAGAGAAAGTCTGGACTTACTTGTCTTTCATTTTGTTAACGTAGATCTCTAGAGATGATGTGTCATCCTGGAGCA
This sequence comes from Siniperca chuatsi, assembly GCF_020085105.1. Classification (NCBI taxonomy): domain Eukaryota; kingdom Metazoa; phylum Chordata; class Actinopteri; order Centrarchiformes; family Sinipercidae; genus Siniperca; species Siniperca chuatsi. The sequence goes on from NC_058061.1 coordinate 14,767,775, forward strand.
TTCTGGGCACTTCAACCCTGTGTGTGTCTGAATTCTCATAACTGTAACAAAATGGCTGACAATCACCACTGTTTCCATGGTAAATTTGCCCATAAACAGAAAGTCGCATGTACCAAAATTAACTGACATAAAACCACAACAGATTGTCTTACTATGCGAGGGCCAGGGTCCTGTCGCCCATTGACTCCAGGTATTTGGCATAATTGTAGTAAGTGGTGCGCAGATGGATGCGATCGTGGTTCTCTGCTGTTTCCAAAGCTTGCTGCCATTGGCCAGAAGCCTGGTAGAAATTGTTCAGCAGGTCATAGCGTTGACAGCACTTGTACAACTTTTCTGCATCTTCCTATTGGAAGACAGGAAAAGATTTTGGAAAGATAAATACTTTTGGTCCGGAAAGTCCCCGTTGTTCATTGTGTGGTGCAGTGCTTCACCCTAAAAAGAGGATGTGTTATTTGTGGCCAAAGGATGTGGCATTATGTTGGACTACGCATTTAGGGTTATTTATGAAGAACAGAAAAAATCCTCTGGATGGATTTTATGATCTGGAGTGAGGGGATGGCCTTTCTGTTTTTATTAATATTTTCTCTATTGCATTGTCTGTCTTGTCCGTTTTTTTCCTGTATGTTGTTTTTCTATGAATAAAAATGATGACAGAAAGCATGGCTGAATAAAAAAAGGATTGTATGTCACTAAATAAACATTTCATATCTATCATATTTTCAATTTCAAAAGTTGCAATGTAAAATTGAAGGATACCATACACACAAAAGCAGAGGAACAAACATTCCTTTATTGTCTTTAACATAATCCATAAATTTTCATAAAGAGAAAAATGGGTACAATCCATTCCACTAGCATGATAGTGAGTGTGGCATGTCTCATTGGTCATTTACACACCAATACTTGAATATCTTACCAGCATGCCGAGCTGAATGGCCAGCATTGCCACTTGGGCTTCTGGCTCAGGCTCAGCCTCCGCCTCCTTCAGTGCTTTTGCTGCCCTGGCATTTCCCATATTCCCAAGGCACACGCGTGCCACATCCAGCCGGCGGGTTTTCACACACATCCCTGCCATGTTTTCCCATACCGCTTTACTACAGAGAAAAGAGAAATGGCTTGTTTTCAAGGGTAACATGTAGCCCACTGCATTGGTATTTTATTATTCATCAGTGAAAACAGTTGTACACATTATACACATAACGTACAATTATTTACAGTTTAGTTTAGATTTATATTTTAGACCTAAAACTTTAGTATGCATGTGAAAATGGTGACAAACCTGACCCAAATATGTAAATACCCTTGGGTCTCACTGGCAAGACCTCTAGTAATGTAGTATTATTTCAACATTTATCACGATTATAACAAATGTTCACAAAAGACCTCGTGCATACAAACAATGATATAGCCAAACCATTAAATGTGTGCAGGAGTTTAACTCAAAGCAAGAGGCGTGCTTTTCTATCTCTGTCTTTCCTTTTGCCTTGCTGACGTAAATCAACCCCTCTACCCCCTTTTTTTTGCTTCAATTCCAAATGTAAGATTCCGCAGCCATCTGGTCTCTATTTGCGTCCCCTCCCTCCTGCTTGCTTTAGCAGATACAGATGTGGGCTGTTTATTAAAGTTGGGCAACAGGAAATACCCCAAATCTTTAGGGGCCCTGCTATAAGAGGGGGAATGGAGGCCAAGTGAAGAAAAAGAAAGAAAGAGTTGTAACTGTCAGCCAAAATCTTGCTCTATAAGGTCACAGAAAACCAACTCTGAAAACAAAAAGTAAGATACTTTAAAATGCTGAGCAAAATAGAGCTTGCTGCACACAGAGCGGCAAGATCTAGAGAGCCAGAAAAGGAAAGACAAGAGAAGGAACAGGTCTACATTTGGCCCCTCTTCCCATCCTCTTTTCCTCTCAGGAAATACATCCTGTTGCTGACTGACTGCGGTGGCCAATATGTTTGCTGCACACGAGAAAGAGGACTTTAGCGAACGCCCCCTGGGCTCCAGACAAAGGAATACACAACAGTGACGTCTAAGACATTCTCTCACACAAACACACACACATTTAAAGTGATCATGAAGGAGGGAGCTGTGTGTTTAAAGCTTGCTACAGTTGCGAACTGATGTCTCGGACTATGACGAACAACTCCCCCACATTTCAACTCTAACCTCAAGGATTTGCAGAAACAGTGAGCGAGGGAGAGAGGGAAAGACAGAGAGAAGCAAAAGGAGGTGTGTTAAAGGACTTCTTGTTCCAGTCAGGCAGTAGGGGCTCTTCTAGTTGAGAGCGAGTCTTGGTAAGCCTCAGTAAAGCCACTGGAAGTCAGCTCACAGCAACACTTCTCCAATCTATGCTTATTTGCATCTTTACTCTTCCGAAGGCAATGTGAAGTGGCTGAGGAGACAAGACAAGAAAAAAAGAAAGAAGAAAACAATCTACTGCCTACACAGAGAAGCCAGCTGCACACACAGAAGTCAGACCAGTGCATTAAGTAAAGCACTGAAGAAAGGAAAAGGAGAAGATAAAGTAGGGAGAAAAATCAAGCAAGGAGCGGTATCCAAGAGTCAAGCTGCAGCCAGCCGGAGCCAGTGGAATGGACCTAGGTGCCAGTTGGATTAATCCCCGCGTACCCGCAGTGCTGTCTGAGGAGGAGGGCTGAGGATCTGCTGCAATGACAACCAAGTCCTGAATGAGGATGAATGGAGATGTTCTTTAGCTAAGCCTCAAGACAACACTCTTGCCAAGTCCACCTCTGTGGGAACACTCGCTAACAGCTGGAGGAGGAGGAGGAGGAGGTGGTGGCGGAGGAGGTGGAGAGGAGCCAGGGGCCCCAGAGCACTACTGGTGCTACTGCCCCAGAGGAGAGGCAAGGGAGCAGGCAGGACACTGAGGAGGAACAGGGCTCAGAGGAGGGACACGAAGGAGGGGGAGAAGTGGCGGGCATTGGGCGTCGCATGGCCGTGCAGAGGCTAGTGGCGGCAGCGGTGGCGGTAGCCCTGCTGTCCCTAGTCCTAAACAATGTTGCAGCCTTCACCCCCAGCTGGGTCCTGCAGGCCCTGGAGGATGGACGCAAGCGGAGTGTGGGACTATGGAGGATGTGCCCCACTAGTGGGGAAAGGGACCGCAATGATTTCCAGGCGGCGAGAAGGGGGCAGGGGACACAGAGGCAGTGCGAAGGCCTGGGATGGGGCTCTGAGTATGCAGGCTACCAAGAATCCCGCAGCACCGTCAAATGTAAGTTTTTACACTAGTTTTGATTTTAAGTGCAACATAATTTTATTTATGTCTGCTTTCTAAAATAAAATGTTAATTAGCGCTTCAGAGTGTCTAATCTGTTTCTCATCATACTGGTTGACTGATTGATTGGTATGTCCAAGATGTAATAGTTCTCAACAGCAACAATCATCAGGTTGTAGAAATAAATTCTATTTTCAGGGGTCTCTGATTGGGGGCCAGAGATGATCTATATGAGGGATGACTATATGTCAAAACTCAAAACCAAAACACTCAAGTCACTGGATTAACAACAAAAAAACATCAACTTCATTTGTGCTACATCCAGAAAATTAAACCTAAATGCTTTACTTTAGGTCAGTGGCAGTCTGATGTATTAGTGTAAAACAGTAGCACACGGCAGCCAGCCAAATATTTATAGTATGTAAGTGATTTAAAAGCCAAATGCATCTTTTTGTTGGGCAATAATGTTGCTGAAATGGTTTGAGTATAAACCTTATCTGGATGAGTTTTCAGGCAGTCAGTGTTGTGGTGAATTTATGTGCTTAACTAAATTAAGCTCCATTGAGAAATTTTCATTCAAGAACAAGTCTGGGAAACTTTACTGGGCACAATGGGCAGCACTGCCTACTAATGTTAGACAAAGACGTGCCTCACCATTCATGATAAAATAGTAATCATGTCAATGTCACCTTGCTACAAATATATATATATATATATATATATATATATATATATATATATATATATATATATATATATATATATATCTCCCCTTAAGTTTCGTGTTTGCACTACAACATTCAGACATATTATCAGATTATCCTTTGGATATCAAGACCTCTGATTTCGATTCAATCTAACTTAACAAGCATATCCAATAAATGCATTTAAATCACGGTGCAGGAAAAATGACACAGCTCTTCTTCTGGTCCCTCAAGTGCAGTTTGACATGATGCGGGCATGTAATCTGATGGCGACGGTGGCCCTGACTGCCGGTCAGCTGATCTTCCTTCTAGGCCTGATGGAGCTGCCCTTCATCACACAGGAATCCCAGTGGTGGGAGGAGGCCATTGCTGCACTCTTCCAGCTAGCCAGTGAGTACTAGCGTTTCTACAACTTGTTTGCATCAGCTAAAAGACAAGTCTCAGGGAAGCACGTTTCTGATGAAATTGCTAAGTATCCTTCTATCCAACAAACTATGCACATAACATCATTCTGACGCGGAAAGAAAGAAATCCAGATGCTGCAGAGCAAAGTTCACATGCTCTCTGGTAGAATGCTAAAGAGTGGGGATAAAAATCACAGGGGGAGCTAGACTGGCTGACACTCCAACACTAAATATCAGCCTTGAGGGCAAAAACACAAAACACACTGTGAAAACATTCAGACACAAACAAGTAAAAGGCAGCACACCTCTTGCTTTGAGTTGACTCAGTGAAAATCAAATGTGGATTTTTTGAAAATGGCTGCTAGACAATATTTTTACTGAATGTAAGTCCAAATCCATGGTAAATGTAGATAATGTAGGTGAAATGTGACAATAAGTGCACAGTAGTGGAAACAATAACCGACTTAACTTACTGTACTACTATCCATCATCATTTTATTTCTCCTCGTTTTTATTTAAACATGGTTTGCTGAAACCACTGTGTTTCTGATTTTGGCAATGAGAGAAAAAAGTAAATAAACCAAATAAAACAACAGACCAGTCAAACTAAGAGAGAAGAAGATAGGGGAAACCAGAGAACAGAAAGAGGGCTATCCTCTGGATTAATTAGCATGGGACATAACTTAGTGCAGTCATGGTAACAACCCCCCTCCTCCACAACCAGCACCATCCATCCATCCCACTGTGCCACATTAAGAGTTGGCTGGTATGGCCTGTCTCAGTGCCCCTGCTGTGGAAGTGTGTTGAGTTGTGTTGCAGTGGTCACTCAGCTGGTTGGTATCACTGCGGCAGAGCGGCATGAAGGGGGTCTGCTCTGGGTCTAAATTTAGTCCTAGTCCCGAATCTATGGGCCAGAGCTCCAGCGAGCCAGGGAGCGACTGTCGGGCGCCAGGATATCCCTGCTCAGGACGAGGAAATGTCTGTGACTACCTGTTATGCAAACCCCCGAGCTGAAGAAGGAAAAAGCGGGGAGGGGGAATGGACGGGAAAGACAGTTTCGACAGGGACTGTGTGTTTGTGTGCACACTGGCAGGAGGGATTATGTGCATGCAGGTTTGTGTATGTCAGTGTGTGTGTTGTGATTGTGTGTTTATAGTGCGTTTTGGTAGAGACATGTCCTGTGTTACATACAACAGCAGGGTGAGAATAGCCTCTGTCCAGATAAGCCGGCCTAGCTTTTATGTCTGTTCACAAAATGTCCAAGAGCAATGAAAAATAAAGAATCTCCTCTTTATCGTTAGAGTCTTCAGCACGCATTGCAGCAGGGATGAGGCCTTTTATCTGAAGACCTTGGTGAGAGGATTGAGACCCACCCAACATTACAGTATTTAACCAATATTAGACAACACCACCAGCCAAACCCCAGTGACCAAGAACTCGTCTCAACAAAGCGTGAGACAATGGCAAAATAAACAGATTTCACATCCCATAAATCATTACCACCAACATGGGTGGTGGACATTTATAGCTGTTTTGATAATGTGGTCAATGATTATCTATAAGACAATGTTCACAAATGTGGGCATTAGTAACAATAGTGACAAGCAAAAAGTAACAAACAGTACACAACTTTTCCCCCTGACATCTAAAAATAGTAATGCTTTCTGTCTTCCAATTTTACTCTCTTGCCGTATATGGTCAACAACGCTGCTGAGTAATACGATGACATGTATCTTGGCAAATGGGATGTTCCCACCCAAAAACAGAATACTCAGGAGAATATTAATCAACAGAGGCTAACATATGTGGACAATCTGAGTTGAATGAGGGGAAATAAGTCTTCATTATGCTGCTATGCTTGTCAAATATTAACATATTATATATATATTAATATATTTAACTTTCTTATCATTTGGGAGTTTCAATAAAATATATACCCAGGTAAGAATAGTTTGACAAAACAATCCCAACTCAAGGTCCATTTACTAGCATTTTTCCCAGGGCTTTCAACCATATCAGACAGTTTTCATCAGCAGATGGAGCTGAGTTTTCATGGACACAGTAGTTTGGTAGTTTATTGTAGGTTTTTTTTAAGGTTGAGAATGACCCGTTGAAAATCTAGAGCCAAAATGATTAGTGAGTTATTCAACTAAGTGAGACACAATGCTAGCATGGCTAATAACAATGCCAGCTTATCACATTTGAGGATTTGCTGTTTTCTTTGTCTTTGTCTGATAGTAAACTGAATATATAAACATTTTTGAGGTTTTGGACTGTTGGTCAGACAAAACAAGCAATATGATCTTAGGCTTTAGGAAATTAAATGGGTAAATTTTTTACTATTTAAACAATGAATTGATTAATAGAGAAAATAATTGTCAGAATTATCAATAATTAAAGTTAGTTAGTTGTCTTGAATAAGCAAAAAGAATTAAAAGTCTGAAAATAAAGGCTGCAAAAATACATAAATACTGGCTTTCCTTTACCAAATTCATATTCAAATAAAAGGGATCCTTTCGAGTACAGACAGGCTTTAACCATTCAGTAATCCATTCCCCATTCCTACTTTAGACCTCCCCCACTGAGTCAGTGAATAGACTTCAGCTCTGAATGAATGGAGATATTTTTACCCATCACCCTTTCTCAGGAATGTTTTCATTTTCAGACGTGCCAAAATGCTCAGCTATTGCAAGCAGACTGTGGAATAACAATATCCAGTTCCATTCAGTGATATCTCAGCAGTGTTGGCAGGTCCAGGCTGAAAGTGCTATATTTGTTGTTTCACCCCTGGAGACAACTCTGGAATGTGTTTTCTGAATGGACAGAGCTCTAACATATCAAAAGTCATGACTGCATGTCCCTCTGTGTTTAACATTTCTTTTGATTTTGAGGAATTGCAACAGCGGGGCTTAATTCAGATCTGGCTCATGAAGGAGTCAAACTTTTCCCAGAAGTCTGTGGCTCAAGAGATTCCTGGTAACGGAGTGATAAAGAGAAAGAGAAAGAAATCCAGGCAGTGTAATCACTCTAATCAATTCTGTGCCTTTTAAGAATAAACCAAGACTATATTAACTGGAAGGAAAACAAACCAGATAAATGAATTTCCAAGACCTGTCCTTAAGATAAGACTTGTTTAGATTTTCTCTGTGACAGATCATGTCAAATGTCCAGAAAATATATTAACCTTGAAGCTTAGGGTGTGGAGGGGAGGGAAGGAAGGAAAGATGGAAAGAGGAAGAAGGGGAAGGAAGTTTGAGAGATAAGTGTGTGCCAAAAAAAGAGGTTCACACAGCCCACTCTGGCTAGAACCTGGACAGGAGATTATTCATTTTCTTGGATAAGGAGTCATACAGGTTAAACATGAACAGATTGAGCAAACAGTTGCATTCTTACAAGTACACACGGTGGTAGACACGCAATGATACAGACACAATGATCCACATCCTCATTTAAAACAATGAAAGCCATCTTACTGTAGAGGTAGAGAAAGAAATACAAATAAACTCCCCCCTTGGTGCCAATGACTGCTTCAGGAAACTGACTGATTCATATCCTAAAGCACCAACGTCCCTATTTCCAGTGATTATTTTTGGTCCCTGTATTCATACCACTGTGGATCGGGCAAGTTTTCAGACATGTATTATTGTTGAACTATTGGATGGCTCCAGACCACACTTGAATGCAGAAAATGAGTAATCTATTGGGGGGGTACTTGAATTGCATTGATTGATGTGGGCTTTCATACGCACCACTAATGGTAAAGAATGTGGAAGGGTGTAGGCTATGGAGACAGTGAATAACTGTCCACTGTAGATAATGTCGATAAAACAAAGTAAAGATCAAAGAAACAGCATGGAACTGAAGGCCATGGCTTTTTACCTTGGCATGCAAACAGGAGTTCCTCATTACGGGAGTTACTGTGAATCAAAGAAATCAGGAGATAAAACATCTCAAAGGCTTTTCCGAGCATATATTCATGCTCTGATATTTTTACTTTATTGAGAACTTTGATCTTGAGATCTCAGAAGTTCTTCCTTGGAGGAAACAGATTTCCAATTTCAAAGGCCTCACACAGAGCGCCCGCTGAACTGTGAAATACAAGGCTACCGGGATGGATGTCGCATGTGGGATTTCAAAAAGCCACTCAGACCTTTAGGTCACGCATTCTGTTAAATTACTGTACCATTAAACCGTGGCTTTCCGAAAAGCCAAAAAATACTAAACTATAAATTGTAAAATACATACATACCTATTCACAGAAAAGAAAATGTTTTTTTCCTTGCTCTGCCAAAGAATCCCTGAAGAATATTTTCTTTTCTGTGACTAGTTTTTAGCCACATTAGCGGCGTGGCTCCATGGATGACAATGTTGGTCTGTCTGTCAGTTGGTTGGTCCACCACTTTAGTCCAGACCGAAATATCTCAACAGCTATTAGATGGATTGCTATAGAATTTGTACAGACACTCATGATCCCCAGAGGATGAATCCTACTATTTTTGATAATGCACTGACTTTTCATCTACCATCACCATGAGGTAAATGTTTTTGTTTTGAGTGAAATGTCTGAACAGCTACTGGATGGACTGCCATGAAATTAGGTCACCCTCAGGATGAATTGTAATAACTTTGGTGATCCCTTAACTTTTTGTCTAGTGCCACTATAAGCTCAACATTTTAATTTGTCCAATACTTTGGTTTGTGACCAAATATTGGCAAACTAATTACACTGACTTTCTGTTTAGTGCTAATTAGCGAACGTTAGCATGCTAATCTAAGATTGTGAACATGGTAAAACATTACGTGCTTAAAATCAGCATGTAAGCATTGCCATTGTCATTGTGAGCATGTTAGCATGCTGATGTGACCATTTAACTCAAAGCACTAGCATGGCTATAGACACTTATTCTTGCTTCATTCTCAAGAGTACTGGACATTCCCTGGACATATTACATGTGAAACAGATTACACTGTTTATATTTGTCAGCTCCCAGTAATTGTATTAATATTAAACAGACCAATGCCCATTTGTCTAAATGTGAAACATGACACTGCTTAACAACATAGCATTCAGAAAAAAACTCAAATTGCTAAACGTTCAATAATATTGAAGTGGAACCTCACTTCACAATGACATGTTGCTAAATGAGGATGGCAGTGCGTTTTCACTGATCGAAGCCTTTTCTCTCCGTGCTCTTGTACAGGTTTGGTGCTGGTGATTGGACTTGTGACCTTCTACAGGATCGGGCCCTACACACACCTGTCCTACTCCTGCTACTTGGATATAGCTGCTTGCCTGCTGGCCACGATGGCTGCGGCCATGCTCATCTGGAACATTTTACATCGCCGTGATGACTGCCTTGCACCTCGAGTTATAATCATCAGTCGCTCACTGGCATCACCTTTCCACCCACGTCTAGACAATGACTATGTAGAGTCGCCTTGTTGAGCCATGTGACACAAGCCAATAAGGCATAATAGATTACACTGACAATGCTGTGTTCTCAAAATATTCATGTTTTACTCCAGCTAAGAGCCTCCAATGTGACTCTCAAGAGAAGATGACATTCCTGTAGCTCTACAACAGCTGGACTAACATGTACCTGCAATTGTAAAACTCTATATTTCGCAACTTCTCCCACCATAAACAAAGATATCAGAATTATTTTGCTGCTTAGTGCACAAAAGTCACAGATTTAACTAAAATTTCTGTATAAAGCAGCACTAAACTTACAAACATATTCAATACTGTATGATGTTTCATTTATTCATGCTTGGGTGAGCTAATTGGTGGCTAAATTTGGACTAGGACTGCCTTGTATGAAACATCCTGCTTATGAAAAGATCAAGCTGGAACTTGACCTATTTTGTTATATGTGCACTTATTAAATGGCCTCATGCATAATTATGAATTGGAAATTATGAAAGATGTTGAAAATGTAATACCAGAATACCTCATATTTGTTTTCATCCATTTAAAGCTTATTACAGTCTTGATACATATTAATATTAATGATATATGTTGCAAGTAAGTAGGTAAACTAACAAGGTAAAAGCAGAAGAGTCAGTCAACCTCAAACTTTTTGATTGGTCTTACTCAAATCATGGACAATATTTTATTTTAAAACAGCCAATGAAAAGGTAATATTTTGATCAAATAATATCAAACATGTACCTACTGAAAGGCATGAGGGAATATTCTCACTCATGAGTTATTGCCACATAACTAAAAAAAAAAAAAAAAAAAAGAACAAATGATCTGCCAATCAACGTATGTGAATTGATTTGGATTTTTTAAGCAGTATTTAGTAAATTGATGATAACAAATGTTTTGGCGATGTACTGCATTTTGAAATGACACACACTGAGTGACACATTTCAAGTTTTCATGATGCTTTCCATATGAAACTCTGCTTGCTTGTGGTACATAATGTATACTTAAATTAATATAATATAGGTGTATAAAGAATAGTGCTATCATTAGTAGTAGTATTATTGTGACCATATCATACTTGTGCACACAACTCCAGGCTATCTGTGGGTCTTCCGCATTGCCAAACATAGGGGCACATTAAAATAATAATATATCATATAAATTCAATAAATTTATTGGTAAATATTCAAACACAGTGGTTGTTGTTGTTGCTGCTGTTTTGGTGTCCAACACCACACCTGACAAATGGACAACACAGAGCTTCATTAAACACATTTTTAAAAGTTAGATATAACATGTATTTTTCAACCATATATCACAGCATTCTTCAGCACGCTGAATTTGCTCAGGTGTCATCACATGACCTAAGTACAGTACTAAATGCAGAACTTCTAATAATAACAGATGACCGTATATATCTTTGCTGAAGAGGGCTGTGAGATATGGTTGAAAGCTCAAGAAAAAGCTATTGTAGTAAGTGAGCATGGAGGTCAAGAATGAACCTCCATGCTTAACCTTTAAGATTTATTAAGACTGTTAAGAATTAAAGAATAAATTAAGAATGGATTGTTATTTGATCTGTAAGTTTAGAGTTACAACATACAGTATAAAGAAGTTGAGAGAGTATGAGGAAAAAGTGCTACAAATACTGTATATTGCTTTGGGTGTTGTGTGCTACAGCCATTGGTGGAACAAGTATTCTGATCAGACAGTGTAGTCCCTCATTCGTCCAGGAGTGTTCTATCGTAGAAAAGGTTTCAGTCGTAGTCATCTGGACACTGTTTTCAGAATCAAGACGTTTCGGCTCCCATCCGGAAGTCATTCTCAATTGTGAAAAATGGTCCGGGAACTCAGAAATTTAAGCTACTCTGTGTTACTTAAGCCCTGCCCTCAGGAAGGAGTCTTCGAAACGTCTTGATTCTGAAAACAGTGTCCAAATGACTACGACTGAAACCTTTTCTAAGTATTCAGATCCTTTACTTAAGTAAAAGTAGCAATACCACACTGTGAAAATACTCCACTACAAGTAAAAGTCCTACATTCAAAGTATTATCAGCATAATTTACTAAGTACTAAGATACTAAGTATCAAAAGTAAACATACTCAGTATGGAGATACCATCCAATACCATGACAAATACCATGATATAAAGCGAACAATGACATAACAAGTAATGTACTTAACGTAAGCTAGGTTGTGGGTTAGCAAACTGTTGCTACAGTTGCTGCTGCGAACCTAACAGCCGGATAGGACGAGTTGAAGTGTTGTGTTGTGTGGCTCAGCCCGAGCCACTTTGTTTATTTCCCATTTATAGAGCCAGGGCTGTGTACAAACACCAAGTTTTTTTTCAGCGCACACACAGAACGAACAGCTAGCGGACCGTGAGGAGATATTCGCTGAATTTGACAAAAGATGTGTATTGGATTAGAATTGCATACCCCACCTTTAAATAGTTTATTTATCTTAAGAAGTAGGAGAATTTTCTCAACCCATAAAGGAAATTTTAATTCAAAATCACCAAATTTGGAGATACGTGATTTTTATGGACAGGAAGGGTATGAAAAGTTGTAATCTGAGAAACTACTAAAGCTACTAGTAACTAAAGCTGTCAGACAAATGCAGTGGAGTAAAAAGTACAATATTTGCCTCTGAGATATAGTGGGGTAGAAGTATAAAGATGCATAAAATGTAAATACTCAAGTAAAATACAAGTACCTCGAATTTGTACTTAGGTACAGTACTTGAGTAAATGTACTTAGTTGCATTCCACCACTGGCTACATATATTGAACCCAAAGAAACTATGTTCAATGTGATATATTTCAACAGTTACATCTCAGCAATGCAACTCCAAAACACTAAGACACCAAAAATTAATTATCACAGTGTAGTGAGTGAGAAGAGTGCACTGGTAGAATGATTTTAAATTCCAACACTGCCATCATTATAAGAAAACTGACCCAAACCTGTCAGGTGAAAGATGATAAAACACTCTGTATCTTCACTACTCTGTGAAGATAAATATCTACATTTTCTACAATTCAAATTCTAATGTTTGCTTCAGCGAACAATGCTACTAGTTTCTTTGAAGAATGACAGACTAATAGTGGAGAAGAACTGTAACGGTTTCATGCAGTGAATTACATACTTTCCAATGACAAATGACAAACTGAGAGCATGAGCCACAGCCAATTATAATGACTACAACATCATTCATCAGTCTCTGCTTCACCCCTGAACACTTCCTCCGGTGTTTTTGTTCCTGATGGAACGGGGGAGTTTTGCTTTTAAATAGCAAATGCAGTGGCAAAAAGACAGTAAGAGAAGGCTTATATTCATATGGGCAGATAACCCTGCAGCATGTCACCTAAAGTCAAGGACAACATGAATGAGAGGAAGTAGCACAGTCTGGACTGAATAAAGACATTCCAGACTTTCATACTGAGAATATCTGCTTTGGAAGTGAATTATAACTTTCATAATTTGATTCAGACCATGCATGGACGAGGCTGAGTAAAGCCCCAGTAAGGTAGAGGATTTTGTTGTTCACACAAACATGTAGCTCGCCTACATGTCTGTGATTTGGATGAACTGACCCTTTAACATACAGTGTTGTGAAAAAGTGTTTGCCCCCTTCCTGATTTCTTCTTTTTTTTTGCATGTTTGTCACACTTAAATGTTTCAGATTATCAAACAAATTTAAATATTAGTCAGAGATAACACACGTAAACACAAAATGCAGTTTTTAAACGAAAGTTGTTTTTATTAAGGGGAAAACAAAATCCAAGCCTAACCGTTTCTGAAAAGTTACATTTCTGTCCACAGAGTAATTTAAAATACTCTGTGGACTGATGAGACAAAAGTTGAACTTTTTGGAAGGTTTGTGTCCCATTAAATCTGGTGTAAAAGTAACACCGCATTTCAGAAAAAGATCTTACCAGCAGTAAAATATGGTGGTGGTAGTGTGATCGTCTGGGGCTGTTTTGCTGCTTCAGGACGTGGAAGACTTGCTGTGACAATTGGAACCATGAATTCTGCTGTCTACCAAAAACTCCTGAAGGAGGATGTTCGGCCATCTGTTTGTGACCTCAAGCTAAAGCGAACTTGGGTTCTGCAGCAGGACAATGATCCAAAACACACCAGCAAGTCCACCTCTGAATGGCTGAAGAAGAACAAAATGCAGACTTTGGAGTGGCCTAGTCAAAGTCCTGCCCTGAATCCTATTGAGATGCTGTGGCATGACCTTAAAGAGGCAGTTCATGCTCGAAAACCCTCCAATGTGGCTGAATTACAAAGATGAGTAGGCCAAAATTCCTCCACAGTGCTGTAAAAGACTCATTGCAAGTTATTGCAAATGCTTGATTGCAGTTGCTGCTGCTAAGGGTGGCCCAACCAGTTATTAGGTTTAGGGGGCAATCACTTTTTCACACAGGGCCATGTAGGTTTGGATTTTGTTTTCCCTTAATAATAACAACCTTCGTTTAAAAACTGCATTTTGTGTTTACTTGTGTTATCTCTGACTAATATTTAAATTTGTTTGATGATCTGAAACATTTAAGTGTGACAAACATGCAAAAAAAATAAGAAATCAGGAAGGGTGCAAACACTTTTTCACACCACTGTACGTGTTTGAAATGGGTGTATCATCTTCAGTGTCTCCAACGGATATTTCATTATATGACCTCAAATACATGTACTATATAAAATAAACTTGACTTCTGGATCGCGCGCCAGTCTCTGACTTAAGTATGAGAACCTCTGTCAATTTAAAGATCTGCACCATAGAGACAAGTCCCAGAAGGTACAGGTTACCGCTGCAGGAAATGCATATTCCTGTGGGTGGAGATATGCGGGAATCGAACACAATACCAATCTTTTGAAAAAAAAAAGGAAAAAAGAAGCAGCAGTAAAAATAGCCATCAATGAGGAACTTAGTAAAGCTGTCATCATACCTATTAAACTCTTTATCCGGCCAGTGGGATATGCTATTTTCCCATTTGGGTAATGTTTGTACGTGCAAAAGCAACACTACAGCAGAATTCAGACAGTGCCCTGAATCACGTATTCTGCTAAAGATAATATCAGATCTTTGCTGAAATCACATATACATTGCACACACACACACAAACAAACAGGAACGGACACACACATCCTTTTAGTGACCTGATTCAATGTTTGCAAGAATGGAAAGGGCACTCCTTTTGGACCAAACTGGCAGGGGGACCCTAATGTCTGTGCGTGTGTGTGTGTTTGAGTCACAGTGTGTTTAGAAAAGTACATCCCCTCAGAACACACCCGCACACTAACAGAAACAGTCACATATATACACACTGAAGAGTTCCTTCCCTGAGCACAGACACAGAAAAAGTCCTTAATCATGTCCTGTGTTTAAAATTCTATTTCATGTACTGACATAAACAAATAAAAGTTATGCTCTGGTGGATCTGATTTTATTATAGCATCACGGTATGATACACAAACTGCTGAGGTTAGTTTTATATATTATTAAATTCTGCATATACATTATTTAAAACATACTAGCCTTTACATAGACAAATAGTGGTGTGTCATTTTTTCCCCACTGACCTGTCAAGTACCTGTTTTGTTCTTTCTTTCTTTTCTCAGGAATAAGAGAAAAAGAAAATAATAAAATAAGCTGTGTTTAGTGCCTTGATCAGCTGTCAGACTTAAAGAGAGTATATCAAAGTTAAGGTTACAAAACTATTGTGGTAGTTTCCCTCCATGTTGACCTCAACAGTCAAAGGTGCTGAATGAAATGAGGGTGAAGAGTGGCAACAATGCCCCATTCTCAATGCAAGTCTAAAGCAATTAATTACAGCTCTCCCACTACAAACCATTGTAGAGAATTCTGAGAAGAGTCAAGGCTGTAGCAACAATGCTGTCCCTGTGGCCTTTGATTAGCCTTTGAACTAAAGCTCGTGTGGAAAGGACTGCTGGGAGAGGTGATGACAGCGATCAAACAGGGGGATGTGCCCACAGCAGGCATGTCTCCTCCTGATGGTATGCCCATATTGATGCCTTACCTCTTGATGAGCTTGATAGACTTGAAGGCTTCGTCCATATCGCCGATGGTCAGGTAGAAGCTGAAGTTGAGCATGGCGTCACGGGTGGCCTTCTCACAGTTCTCCAGGCCCACAAAGTCTCTGAGAGCTCGTCTGGTCACCATATGGGGGAACTGGGCAGCTGACCCCTTTGATGGCTGTGTCTGGTGTGGAGGTGCTGACATTGTGGCTGAAATCTCTGCTAACACCGGATCTCTCTCACCGGGCTGAGGAGGGGTAGATCAGGTAGGAAAACATAGTGTTAAGACCGGTAAACATGTGATTCACAGCCAGTAATGAACATAGCATGTTGTGAGGTATGATCATTATTGTAAAACAAATGTAAAATGCAAAATCCTGGGGAAAACATGGGCTTGGGGAATGGATAAGAGGCACAGCAAACCAAACAACAACAAAGGATCACAGAACTAATCTATTCATCAAGACAAGGTGGATGGGAACTGGACACAGCATAGTGACATCTAGATATTTCAGGGATGCACTTGTGCTGCTGATCTTGGAGAGCCAATACTTAAATACTTAAATGCAGCACAAGGCAGACACGATCACAGTTGTTGGAAGTTGGGAGTCAAGAATACTGAAGCTTTTTGAACGATCCGTAGGGGACAGACACTTACTTCTGGTCGAAAGACACCCCCCCTCCGAAATAATAGCTGGGGTGTGTAAGACCAAAGACAGAGTTTCACATAAGAATAGCGATGGGAGCGAACAAAAACACAAGGAATATGTTCAAGTAAACTCGTGATTTGAAACAGCCAGCCAGAGAAACCCCACATGCTGTATGAGAACTACCCCCCTCCCCCGAAGAAACAACACACAAGCAGAACAGAGTGTTCTCTGTCCTCACCTTGCAGCTGAAATAATAGTAGGGCACATCCAGAGCGAGGAGCGCCTGCAGGCCTGAAGGTTTAGGGTAGCAGTCCTGTAGGAGGAGCCCATGCTCCTGCGTACAGAAAAGTGTCACTACCGACACGTCCACCTGAGCAGAAGGAAGACAACACACTGTCAAACTACTTTAAATGTGCTTTACGTTTATTACAATTTTATAACAAGTAATCACATGCTGACTGCTGGTCTTAGATAAATGCTTGAATCAACATATTTATGCCTTTTTGGTTCTCAAAACGGCTGTATAATAGCATGAGTAGCACCAGTCTCAATGTTAAGGAGCAGTCTCTACCGTATCGAAGAAACTAGTTGATGAGGATTCAGAGCTGATCGGCACTGTCTCACAAACAAAAAGACGAGGTTCACTCTCATCCCAGAAGTGAGATACAGGGCAGCGACCGCTGAGCTCTGTCTCCTGGAACTGCTGCCTGAAACACAGAACACACATGTACAGTATAAGATAACCAGAGGAGAAAACTCTACATCGGCAGAATACAAGTCAAAAACAACGTCAGTTACCTTTCACTTTCTTCTGACTGTGAGATACCACTTGACGGTCTGCCAATGAAGAAGTCAAAGTGCGTCACAGTGTCCATGTCAACATCATAAAAGTACACTTTGTGATCAGGTCGGCCATTAACCTGAGAGGAAGAGTTACATTCAGTTAAGAGAAATATTCACATGAAATGGTCGCATTTTAAGATACTGAAAGTAAGCATAAAATACTTGTGTCTTTTACAATAAATATCAGAATCAGCTCTCAAAAACACATATTGAACAGCTTTTAAGAAAGTAGAGGGTGACTGTTATGTTTGTCCATTCACCTGAGAGATTAGGATGCTGACTTGGCTGGCATTGGTGTTGCATTTGACTGACCTCAGGGCTCCCAGATTGGCAATCTGGTCAGCCAGGTTCTTAGCACTGCAGTGAGCTTTGGCATCTCTATAAAGACATACAGTGAGACTGGCAGTACAAAGTACTTTGAACATAGAAATTGTCAATGAACAGAAATTTACAATACATGGAAAGTTAGCTGGCTTTCTTTTTACTACTTTACTACTCTTAAGGAAGTGATACAAACATCCACATTAACATTATACCTTCGGGAGAGGTCAAAGACTCTAATGTGTGCTGTGTCTGTGCCTACCACCAGGTAAGACTGACACACACTGAGTAGTACAGGGTTGCCCTCTGCCTTGGAGAAGGTCAGCAGTTGCTTCACGGTGCCCTAAATAAAAGAGAGGAAAAAAGATGGTTCAACAATGAACCAAATTTATGGTGACAAATACCACTTGCCTGTGTGCATATGCTCAAAACAACAACACCCAGTTTGTGTTCAGAAAATACAGGCTCAAAAATTTATTGCGTCACTGTATTTAAGTGAATACTGGATAGTAGGTTCCAGGGCGGGACAAGAGACCTGCGGTGTGCGAATCTGGACCCTGTTAGGTTCCACAGTGTAGAGGTTCTCGCCATTTACAGCTACTACATGGGAGTCACAAGGAAACGATCCTGGGAAATCAGCAAGAAGGGGAGGTGGAGAAAGAACGTTTAGAGAAATGGAGGAAAAACGCATACGTTTACAAATGAAGGCAGGGATGAAGGACAGGAATCAATGCAGTTTCTAAAATGTCACATCTATAAAATGTTGTTTGGTCTGTTAGGTGGGCTTTTGCTTGTGTTGTACCTGTATTGCGAAGAACTGTCCCTGAAAGCTCATACACAGTGACCTGCTTGCCACTCCAGACAGTCACTGAATCCTGTTGGTATGACAACACACATCCAGTTACCATGATATCAATTTCATTATTATCTTCATGGGCAAACCTTTGTAGAGCATTTTTTCTTAAGTACAGAGAAATATCAATTCTACAATTTCCCTGCTCTCAACTCCACATTTACCTTGGTAACACACACTCCCTTGATGTGTATGTCAGACTGCAGAGCAAGGTGCGCTCCTGTGGTGAACTGAGTGATGCTGAGCTGGGTTGGGGTGAGCTGCACCGCTGCCACCTGCTGGCTGAAGTGGACTGACATCACATGCTCACACAGGATCAGCACTGTGTTCAAATTGTTGGCCGCCAGCAGATTCAGGCTAGAGCCCCACTGAAATGGAAAGTCTGAGTAAACTTTCATAGTAGAATACTATATGTATGTTGACAAAAAATCATTTTTATGTTATTGCATTTTACATAACTAATTGTTAATTTGCTAATATCACATTTTGTAAAAATGCTGGTCCAGATAGTACCTGTAGCTGAATGACATTTCCTTCTATTTCTGTGGGTGTTTGTAGCTTCCACTGGGCCTTGGTATCACCTCTGCTGCCTGGCTGCACCACCATCCTCCACATTGCTATGCGTCCATGGCTGGTACCAGCTGCCAAGATTTCTGGGGAGGACGCAACATTATACAAAAACAACGGGGCTTTGAAACAAGTCTGCACACCACTTGTAGTTATCAAGGGGACTGATTACATATAATCAGTCAACTCAAGGTTTGAGAATGTGATGAAATAAAGCATCTTGAAACTACCAAATCCACAGGAATGTGAAGAAAAAACAGCACTTTACTGTCCAAACTATGGGACAAATAGTTTGCAGTTACCTTTTCCTGCACAGTATGAAACACAGTTGATCATCTCTCCTCTCTCAAACCCCAGAGTCTCGTCAAGAGCCAAAACATAGTTGTCATCTCGCTCCAGGTCCCACAGCCTAAAAAATAAGAGACAGATATTGAAGTTGTGAAAATGTGAATGCAGCGTATGTGTGTACAAAAAGTATGTGTAAACTGACCTGATAACCTGTTCCCCTGTTGCTGTGATGAGGAGGCCGTTCTCTGTCCAGAAAATATCTACATTCTGCCCGGTCTTGCTACTCAACTTAACCTGTGTACGAAAAAAAAACAATTCCTCTCACTGGGACCTTTACAGTGATCTACCAGTACAAACATAACCCATTAAAATACCATGGTCTTCAACAGATTAAAAATAAAATGTATCTTTGATGACTTTAGTATACCTTCATAAATTCCTGGGCTCCTCCCTCAGGTCCAAGAGTGTACTGTGACAACATCAGGGTTTCTGTGATCACAGCAAGTGCCTCTCTTTTCTCAAGGTAGAACAGTTTCTTGATTGCGCCCTCCACATTGAGAAGTATGCTTGTCTTACAATGCTCATCCACACTGTGGACCTTACCTATTACAAGGTACATAGGGGTAAAGATTAAAAAAGTGATATATTAAAAGTACATATCTATTGCCACATAGCACAAAATTACTGGGCTTTTCAATGTAAGTAGAAAGTGACATGTTTTTGAGCTTTTTTCTTTTATAATTTGTGGAAAAACTGCCAAATTGGTCTAAATAATTTTCTCTTGGAAGTCTGGATGAAATAATATTCATTAAGTTTGTTAGATTCTCTCTCAACTCTCTCTAGATTCCTTTCGGCCTATATTGTTTTAGAAGTACTCTTCCCACTCTCTTTTTTTAAACTGCTCAGCAATGGAGCGCAGTCCTACAAGCAAGTAACCAGCATGGTAAGTCATACTCTCAAGCCATAAAATTTTTTTATGGAGATTGTGAGCTGTCTCAGAGAATGGTCATTGATGAAAATCATTGGTTACCAAAAGAGATTGTAAACGTCATGAGCTACACGATGTGGCTTTAAGAAAACATACTCACGGTGGTACAAAAACACATTAAAACAGGATTTTACTTAAAATGCTACACACAACAAAAAGACAAACTTTTACCATCTGCAGTGCTGACGTAGAATGCGAGTCCCTCCTGTGGGCCCATCCTGAGAGGTGCACCCTTCCAGCTGAACATGTCTAGAGCACTCTCATCTCCACTCACTGATGCCCGGGCTAGCATTGCCACATCGCTGTAACATATGTTACATCCTACTATTAGCAACACAGCATTCAGATCAAGAGGGCATAGTGATATCACAATGTTTTCAATATTATCTCACTGCCAATGACTTAAAAAGAAGAATAACTAACTCGGAGCATTGCATCCTGTTTACTTACTCCCCAGGTGAGGCCGGTCTGAAGATGCAGCAAGTTAGAGGTTTGTTGTATTCATGCTTCACAAGATGGTTTCCTTGAAGTCTCCCTCTAGCATCTACCTTCCATACTGCTAGCGCTCCAGTCTGTCATTAAATAATTACACTATATTTATGTGGTTCAATAAGAAGAAATTGGAAGTTTCAAATTGCATCTGTGCACGCAATTCATCCACTTTATGCCTTGATTACCCTGCTAGGGCTTGTGCCAAATGCCATGTTGGTAATCCATCTTTGGTCCAAGTATTTCCAGAAAAACATGCATATTTATCATGTATGCGATGCTATGAATGAGTCAGTATCAGTATGTTGATATGACATGTACATTATGCGCAAGAGTGTCTGTGTATACAGTCCTTGCAACACACTTACCTGATCACCAGTTACCAAGCGGCTGCCAGAGCTACTCCACTCCAGCAGTGTGATGCAGGCTGTATGTGTGCTGGGAAGGACTGTTTGATCTCCAGAGGGGTGTGTTAGCAGCACTACCTCTCCATTCTCCCAGCCTAGAGCCAACACTGGCTTTGTGGGATGCCAGCGCAGCACTGTGGGATGGTGAGGACGTTCAAAATGACAGCTCTCCACATATTCTCCCTGTATATGGACATAACATTTACAGTGAATATATAATAAATTGGTCTTTCTTTCTTTCTTTCTTTCTTTCTTTCTTTCTGTGTCAGTGTTCCTCTGCAAAGCCAGAGTTTACCTGCTGCAAGTAGAGGTCTACATTGCTTCCAGTGGTGGGGCTGCTTGAGGCCACAGCCAGTATAGGAAGAGCCGAGTGCCAGGTCAACTGAGAGGGCACACCACTGCTTTCAGGGGCCTCAATTCGGTGGTCAAAATACACCGTCATGTCCCCAGTGCTCCTCTCTAGATAAGAGAGAAGAAACAGCGGATGGGAACCTCCAATAATATATATGGGTATTCATGGTGCATTCTTTGATTTGATTTTGACTTGGATTTGTTGTGCAGCTTAATGTCCCTTTCCCAGCTACTTAGCAGTCTGGCTAATTCGTGTTATAAAAGCTCGGTATTCACTAACGTTAGTTACCTCTAGAACGTACCCTCAAATAGCATGCAATGATTACAAATGTATAATTTCACTTTACATGTAACGTTAGTTGACTTAAGCTAACTAGTTCACTGATTGGTACAGATAAACAGTGTATACTTTAACTGAGCTATTGATTCACCATAATAGTTAGCACTATCAGCTACCATTAACGTTACTAGCGTTGTGTGACATGATTAAGTTAGCTTTAGCTGCTAAGATTAGCTAAGCTAGATAAGCTAGCCAAAGTTAGCATTCATTGCTGGTCCTCTTTACTGTAGAATAAAGTTAACCGTTCTGTTTAAGTAGCTGAAGACCAACCTCACTGTCGTTTGCTTCGGGTTAATGCCGACTTAGTTGTTTAGTCCCGAAACAACTTAAAACATCGACCGTAACTTCCAGTGTTGTTTAGCCTCCTGTGTGATCAGAAAGCGTCTCTTCCAGTTGCCCCTGACAACCTCGAAGGCTGGACAGGGGGAGTTACGGAAAACAACGAACATAACCCGAGGTGTTGTTGAAGGTGGTGTTAAATTGATAGCAGTGGAATATGCTATCAATATATTATAATATAATATTTTTTCTGATGCAGTTCCCACAGGTTCCTGACAGTTCATTTTTAAGGGAGTTTGCTCTCATTGTTTTGTTGTCGAACAGAAAAAGGAGCAAAGACCTTGACCATTTTAGATTTGAAACCAAATTTGATTTAAATATGAAATATTTCATTGTTTGAGAACATACAGATGAACACATGTTTCATTTATGTCACAAGAGGAAGTAGTAGTAGTATTTCCATTTTTTATGAATGCGTGCTGTGTATGCACGTGAATATTCACAGGATGTCCTTTGCAAACAAACAACCACAGTACAGAGAGATGTGCCAGTACAGGAAAGAGATTGAAAAGGATATCCTCATAACATACATTTTATTGGTGGGCAAAAATGGCATCCTATCCTCCATTCAATCAATTTTCGATTTTATCTGGTTCTTAAATTCTACACAATATGTTCATCTAAACAATAAAATGTATTAAAATGTGTGTGTGCATGATGCAGAAAGACATTCTCAAACGCGTGAGAAGACATGTGCCCTCCATTTCCGCTGGTTGGCTGTGTGTTCCAGGATATGAAAAAAAAAATTGGCCAGCCAAACCCAAAAAACAAAATTTCCATCGACCTCAATACTCCGGTCCCCAGGCTCTGTGAGGACCAGGCCGAGGACCCATTCAGTATTTAATTGTTTATTGTTGATGCTTTGATCATGACTCCATGGCTTGCTGATCTTGTAGCTGTTTCTTCAGACTCTTGTCCATTAGTACCAGACTCTGCACAGCCAGACTGCGGCAATCTGCATCAGGGTCTCCTTCAGCCACATCTGCGAATATTAACAACACAAAAAATTATTATTAGCAGCTTTAGCAGTGGTGACAACAGGCTGCAAGAAAGTCTACCTCTGTCAGTATAATTACAAAAGCAAAAATCACATATTTTTATTTCTGTGCCTGCACATAATCCTGGCATTTTCTATGCACAATTAACAATCCTGCGTGGGAGGGGAAAATGTGTCCTTTGCACTGTGTCATTCAGCTCACTTTTATGTGAAACTTCTTTTAACCTCAGAGGGATAAACATCCAACTGTTGATGAGCCAATCACGTCATGGACAGTCTGGGTACAGGACATCCTGGTTCTCCATGTACTTCCCAGTAATGCTCAGTCCAGCTGTGCATGTGTGTGCTGTATGTGTTTGTGAGTGCATGAATGTGTGTCACTGAGGGGACATCCCTGACAGAATTACACTATGCAGGTGCAGCCTCAGACTTTTGTGCAAGAATCATGTGTTTTACGGTTAATCTGTTATTAGTATCATATAAACAATGTATTGCTTTATTCACGTGTAAGTTCTAAATTAAATACTAATGTATGAAATTGCGGACCTGTAATAACAGAACCAGGATAAATGCTCTGCCTGACTGTCACCTCTTAAGGAGAGATTTTAATGAGATTTATCTACAAAATGTGAATATTTCTATGTTCAAGTTCAAAGAAGAGGAACCTTCAGACCTTTGTCATCAGCAATGTTTGTTTTTTTACCTGCCAGCCAAGTTCTGGTCTCAAACAGCTGATCACCGAGGTCCACCAACAGGTTTTGAGTGGGCATGCTCAGAAACACAGAGCAAACAGCGAAGAGGACGCCTCGTCTCACCATCCTTTAACAGACAGATTTCAGGTTACAGCTCGGACTGAAATAAGACAACAAAACATCCTGTCCAGACCTTATTGTCTGTTCAGGCCTGTTGTTATTTTTATGTCTGACTGTTCTAATTAACATGTTGCTAGGAAGAGGCTATAGCCATACAGTTACCTAATTAATGTTGATGATAAAAAGCCTGGTTAATAGCAGATAATACTACATTATAGTGCTGTTGACAACCACAAATAGCTTCCTCAGACAATTAACCGTCTTAAAACACTGATATGCATCATACTTACTGGTCAACATGGTAGCGCACCGCCCACACAAAGTCCAGTAAAGCATGACCCATCTGTCCAGCTATCTGCAAAAAATAAAAAATGTCATGGGAGTCCCATATGGGTAGAGCTGGTAAATACTGTTGTAATATTGTTATTCTAATATAAGACTACATAGTGTTTGGGATTATCTTATTGTAATATTGTGTCAATGTCTTTTCCTGGTCTTAAAATCTACAGTATCTGAACTGTTCTAGCTCAGCAAAATGAGCGATGGATGCCTCTGTCTGTCTAGCCATAAATCCCATTACTTTCCATTATTTTCTCTTTTATAATAAAATATACTGTATATATATGACTGCATCAAGAGTCACACCTACATAAAGCTCTACATTGAGATCATGTCACATCAACACAGACAGATGGATAAAACTACCGGTGCATTGACTGCCAGATGCATGAAGAGGCTCATGGTGTGGATCAGCCTGCCCAGTACGAGATGGTCACTGCCCAACAGGTCAAAGGTCACCTGAGGCCTTGGGGAAAGGTATTACATTTCAGTTTTAACATGTTCTGTTGTACACTTTAGCATAAAAAAATATGAATGTTGAGCTTTTAAATTTGCATAAAAGAACATACTTGTCATAATTCCTGAGCAGAGGAAAAAAGAAGTAACCAGCAACAGGGGCATAACGGTTAGGGGTGGCCTTAGCTGGAGGTTGTGTGGCACCCTGTAGCACAAGAGAAATTACTTAGGAGTAAGCCTTCACTCAAATACCAAAAAGATGAAAATGTCTGTCTACTTTAACTACCTTCCTGAGGCGTTTTGTCTTGCTTTGAATCCGCTTCTCAACTTCTTGTCGCCAGTGAACAGGGTTGTCACCGGGGTATGGAGTCAAATCAGTGCTGGCAGCAATACTCATAGATGGATCTTTCTTTTCCATGATTGGTTTATAGAGCTCCTGTGCTGCCAGGGCTAGGACCTGATAAACCAAAACAAGAACAGCCTCATGATTACACTTGTGGCAATAATCAAAAGAGATTAAATCAATCACTAAATGTATTTGGTGAAGGACCACTCTTGTTTTCACCTCCAAGATATCGAGCCGCTGGCGAAGACTGTAGTTCAACGAGTAAAACTCTGTTGTCAAATACTGAGTCACCTATCAAGGAAAGCAGAGAAAAGCTAAAAAAAAAAAGCAGAAAATCGTGGCAAAGCTGTGTGGTAATGAACATAAATTTTGATGTGAAAAGGTAAACCGTCTAGAAACTGAGGTGAAAATCATACAGGGATACAGTCAGTGACAGTGAGCGCCACCATGGTCGCCTGCCTGAGACTCATGAAGCCATTTATGCTGTACTTATCGTCCATGTGAAGAAGCACTTTGGTCAGCTGGACACTTATCTGAAAAAGGCATAACAAACATGAACTGCAGTGCGAAAAGTGATCTGTAGGTAGCAAAGTAGCAAATATTCAAATCCCTGTACTACAGTAGAGTACAGGGATTTAAGACTTAATGCTATAGATATGAAATGTAATGTTACCTAGTGTTTTTTGAAGCACTGGATGAAAACTACATTTTTGTTGTGTGTTGCTGTCATACCTCTCTGGTTGCAAAGATGTTCTTCCTCACCAAACCCTCAGCGACTCTCAAACTGAGCTCCACGCGAACCGGGTCCTCAGAGGAAATTAAAGCTGGATAGGTCAACAGATGAGAAAATATATATATATAGCTGGAGCTAGTAACACAGAATTTAAATAGCTGGTGATCGGTAACGTCAAATAAATGTAATCTGTGGAGCCATACTTTCCAGACAGTCTCGTAGGTAGCGGGGTGGGGATGCTTTACTTAGTTCCTGATCGCCAGACATATCGTACGGAGTGAGCTCATCATCACTGCACCAGTGAAAGACTTGGAGTTAACAAACACTTCTATAATTCCTTCAATACATACACAATCCCACAAATACATTTAGTATAACAGCTTCACTGACTGAATTCAGGAGCTAAAGCTTACCTGTCCAGGTCGGAGTCTGGGTCAGTTTTCGATGGCTGAGGTCCTGACTTATTTAGAGATGATACATTCTGAGTAGATGGAGTCGTTTCATTGGTCCCTTGAGGAGAGTCAACTCTGCGGATGACAGACCTTCTCTTAAATAAAATCAATGCCTACAAATATATAGTGACTACGTTTTATGGGGTTTGGGTCATTGTTGGAACATAATCTTTAAGAAATTAGAATATTAGTTGCCAAGATTATGTACAGAATGTCGCCATTGCTCTGTTAAAACACTTGAAAACTGACTACTCAGTTTTAAAAAAAAGTTTGTAGTTCCTATTAAACAGATGGCAGATTCTTACATTTTAACTATGAAATACCAGTAATGCAATGTAACAGATGTAATAACTATTCAAATCTAAATATATTTTTTCAACTATTTCAGATGAGCATACATTTAGTCATCTGCAACACTGTGAATTTTCACCCACAACCTATATAAATAGGGATAGTAATGCTTGGCAGTTCATAATGTAATTTTGTGTAAATCCTACAAAACAAAAAGCCACTTTGTTGCATATCAGTTAAGATTCCTCAGAATTGAGAGATGCTATAAGTTCTCGTTATCTAAATTTAAGACAATACTTCTACCTCTACCTCACAGACATGCTGACCAACAGGCCAACCTCCCAATTGACGTTAACAGTTACAGAGATGTAAAAACACTTACCCGTTTACAGGCTCGGCCTCTGGTTCATCACCAGCGGGAGTCATCAGAGAAAGCAGCTCTCGAGTTTCCTCATCCTGATCATACTACAACACAGCACAATACAAACTCAGACACAGGGCTCATAATGGCATTTCAATCAAGCAAAGGCAATTAGGCGGACTGGGCTGCTGTCGGAACTGACTGTATCTTGCAATTAATACATTGACTGCACCTCAAATTTCAGCTTGGTTCCATTGATATCCATGCGAGAGCTCAGGCACTCTCCCACCACCATGCCCATGTGCCTGATACGCACCACACTGCTGTCCAGGTGGCTCTGCATGCCGCCCAGCATACACTGAAGTAAGTCTGAGAAAAGAGTCACACAACAGAGAGAGGAGAGCTGAAAGCAACAATTTTTATTATCCTTTAATTTATATGATGATGTTATTACTTCTGTTGCTGCTGTTGCTGTTACTGACTGTAAACCTGTTAACTTAAGTTTGTTGGGTAAAGTCCCTGACCTTAAGAACCCAAATAACACACAGTTGTCAGCTTGAAATTATACTTTTTGCAGTTTTCAAAAGCATTAATATGTTAGGTTAGCTCCTAATATAAATCACACTGTAGAATAGAGTGTGTGTGATACAAAGGATGTGGAGTCATAATCCTTTCTAGTTTGACCAAACATTGTTATTTGTACCTGAGCGCAGCTCCTGTAGTTCAGAGTCTTTCAGCAGACTCACACTCAGCAGTAAAGCCTTGCTGACATACAGATGCTGCTCTAGGGGTGTGTGCTTCACTGCACTGGGGTTAGCCCAGGCCTGGGACACAGACCGCAACACCTGAGAACACACACACATGTCAAAATCATCAATATATACAATGTGATATCATTTGGCTGCTGAACATCCTAATGCACTCACCTGGATGAGCAGTGGCCTTCGCTCCCTGTCTGCTGCGAGGTAACCGAGAACAATTCTCAAGACTGGAGTCTGAGAAAAAAAACATATGCTTCAAATGATATTAACAAGATACACATGTGGTTTACTTTAAGACTGCTAGTTATCTTCTTACCTCATACTTATACTGTAGTAACAGCAGTTTATGAGTGATGACAAACTGGGCTTTTTTATTTGTTAAGACTAGATTCCCAATGATCCTGCCCAAGGCATCAGGCCTGAAAAAAAGAGCGAGAGACTGGTGTCATTAAAGGCAGATAGAAAACTGATAGCTAGAGGCCAGATAAACTGCCGACTGTTTAAATACATATGACTGAAGCTCTAACCATCTTACCCGCTGACAGCCTGCACCAGTCCAGTGAGCACGCTCTCCACCCATCGCTGTGGAACGTTCGCCAGCAGCTTCCAGCAGACCCTCTGCCACACCATGTCTGAGCGTGTGCAGACAGACAGCCGAGGAACCATCACTGCCAGCACCAAACCTGTAGATAGAAAGAAAAAATGCCAGAGAAGCATAAAAAGGGATTCTGTGTCACTAGGGACCCTGCAATAAATAACCAGAAGTCCATTCATTAGGCGATAGTTATGCCTATCATACCTAATCAAGATTGTACAGCAATTCAAAGATTTTCATTTCTTTATTTGAAATGATACTAGCAACTAATTATTATTTCCATTATAATTTAATTTGGTGCCTATTTTTCCTATTAA
The DNA here is from genome assembly GCF_020085105.1 of Siniperca chuatsi. Taxonomy (NCBI): domain Eukaryota; kingdom Metazoa; phylum Chordata; class Actinopteri; order Centrarchiformes; family Sinipercidae; genus Siniperca; species Siniperca chuatsi. Next base: position 14,796,483 of record NC_058061.1, read on the forward strand.
TGGTTTGTTCTTTAAAATGTCAGAAAATAGTGAAAAATGACCATCATAATTTCACAATGCTCAAGGTCATATTTAAAGATATTAAATATATTATAATGTAAAACAGACAAAAGCAACTAAGGAACCTGTGACTGTTTGGCATTTTTGTTTATAAATAACTCAAACGATTAATTGATTATCAAAATGGTTGTGCTTGTTATAATAATATTCAAGTGTGTTGTTACATGTTATAACCACTATGCAATTTTCACTTGTCGAGCCAGTAGTGCTACTTATCAACCACAAGACTTGCCGTGTGAATGGGAGGAGACACAATATAGAAATGAATAATGTAACTAAACTCACCACTATGGCCCTGGATACACACTTTTCCAAGTGTCTGAGCCACAAAAGTCAAGGAGCAGTCTGTGCCATCTGTTAAATATACAAACCAGATAAATAGACTGAATGAGAAACGATCATTTTGATATCACAACAACGAATCTTTAGTTTAAAAGATGTTCCCTTGCCTTTGAGTGCTTGGCAGGTCCGCTCCAGGGCAGTGAGCATCTCTGTGGCCAGTAGTGGATAGTACTGCTGAGGAAGAAAAAGGGGCTTGTTTTTTGGATGTAAACTGTTGGCGGTGAGGTCCGGCAATGCCACAATACGTCCCAGCAGAGTCTCTCGGAGCTGGGGGGAGTCAGAGGGTCCTGGCTCCAGACAGTAGGACCACAGCAGGTCAGAGAGTCGACCACACTGAAGGAACTTCTCGGTGATGCTGACCAAGTGGTCCAGATTTGTGCTGGCTCTGTGGTGGAGAGACAATAACAGAGTAATTAGTGAATAGACAAAATGATGAACATGCCCCTCCCCTATCCAACACCACCCACCTTAGCTCTCCTATTCCCTCCATCAGCACCAGCAGCGCCTGCTCTGGAGGGCCTTTGAGGAACAGGCCGTCCCATAACTCTGTGCGCTGGGCTGCTGTGAGGCTGGGCAACCAGTCGGCCTGGATGTTGCTGACAAGGAACTGAAGGGTACGAGTGAAGTGAGCTCTCCTGAACTCTGCCCGCTGAATTGAAGTGGTTCTACACTCTGGTCCTTCATCCAGGTATGAGTGGAGTGTTTGAAGAGCGGTGATAATGTCTTTGTTATCTGTGGATGTAGAGAGGGTCCGGAAACACTGGGCCAACGCTAGGCGAACCTCAGTATTTGGGGCAAGGGACTCCATCTTTGAAGAACGGTGAAGAGTTTCTACCAAGGTATGACTGCCAAATATCTATCGCCACACAGAAACAACCACACAACAGTCCAAAGTCTGTAGATTATAATGAGTAGCTATGAGTGTATTTTACATTTTACACATTTTGTGTAGCTTTATGGATTTAGCTACAAGTTATTTCAACATATCACACCAAAACTGTCTGGATGTAAGAAGAATGAAGTTCATTATGTTTTCGGTGAACTCTCCCTTTACTCCTGTAGCTAGCAGTCACTGAGCAACTAGCAGCTTTAATTATCAAGTTAGTAACGTTAGGGTTTCAAAATACAGCAGCGGTCAATAAAAACAGATAAACACAGATCTCTATTGGAGTGCCGTACGTTAAGGGAATTAGCTTCAACTGTTAGCCTGTTTAAGTTGATACGCACCTGGACATTTTTATTGAACAAAACAACAGAAGTTTATATGGCGACTGCGGACATGATTTTCATTCATTGTGACATTAAAACATTTCTTTTCGAGGTGAAAGTTGCAGTTCCTTCTGTCGCGTTTTGACAAGAACGTCCCGCCATGTCGGTCTCTGTGTGCTCCATCAAAATACATCCGTGATGAGCGAGAAGGAGCGGTAAGGTTCCGGGGACAGTCTGACCGGTGTGGCATTCAGGAGCCAACGGCTTCTGTAATACTTCTGGACGCTCGTTGTGTCGTAATCAGAAATCCTTTTATACATCGATTAACTATTAAACTAATCGGTGAATTTATTAATTAAGAAATGCGCAAGTCTTATATAGAATAATTACTTTAGAAAATAACGAATATACTATATATATAATATATAGTATATAAGCATAAATGTGATTAGTTTTTTCTAGAATAACAAAATAATTGAGTGATTGTTAAAAAATAATAGTTTTTTTGAAGATTTGGGGGTTAGTTTACAACGTTACACTAAAAAGCTGATTTCAGCATCTGAAATCAAGGGTTCTGCTTTTTAGAAAAGCCACATGAGTCGAATAAGACATCATAATAATTATACTACTCTGGCTTGATAAGTGAACATTACAATTTATTAACAGTTTGTGTAGGTGATGAGAAACAGTAACACCAGCAAGCTTTTACCCACAAATTTGTTGACAGCAGTTTCAGTCCCACCTCTTAGAAAAGTGTAGAAAATCAAACATAAAACCAAAAGTCAAATTATCAGTTACTTCACTTTTTTCATTTGAATTATTCCATTATTTATCTCCACTTAATCGATTTAGTGTTTTTACTAAGCCAATGAAATTGATTAATTTTCTATTGCCTTTTCCATTTCTTTTCACATTTCTTGATTATTGACTTGCTGAATATTGATAACACAAATGGGCTCCATAAAGTTCTGACACAAATTAATAAAAAATTTAAATCTTTATTATTGCACACCTATACTCACCAGCAGCTGACATGGTTACTACAAGGGGACAGACTGGCTTCACTCCTTCCTTCTGGCAGTTGTAGGTTGTTAACATAGTGTTATATAATTGGTGAAAGTATTAACAGGATTGTGAGGTGTTGTTGAGGGCCCATGCAGTACATATCCACAACCTGCAGGTGGGGCTGATAGGTTGGAGGCAGGGGCACCCAGTATCTGGTGATGAACAAAACAAGAGGAAGGAACCAGAAGAACTCCTCCAGGCAGTGTTTTGGTTTAACAACACACGTCTGTGATCAAATATCAACAAAGCTCTATGCACCGAGTCTCATGATCAGACACAATCTTATGGAGCTTATACAGGAATAAGTAGGAAATCAGCCAGAATGGAATAAATGTAACTTTTAAGACGGTGTAGTCCCTCATTCGTCCAGGAGTGTTCTATCGTAGAAAAGGTTTCAGTCGTAGTCATCTGGACACTGTTTTCAGAATCAAGACGTTTCGGCTCCCATCCGGAAGTCATTCTCAATTGTGAAAAAATTGGACGGGAACTGGAAATTTAAACTACCCTGCCCTCAGGAGGGAATCTGCCTGAGTATCTGTTAATAGCTAATTTCACCTGAAACTGACCTAATAGTTTCAAGATGGCCCAGTGATCAGTAATCAGGCCTATTGTTCTCTGGCTGCATCTACTTCATCACTGTTAAGAATCTTCACCTCGTTGTCTTCAAATGTGTGGTTTGTAGCTTTTAAATGCAAATGCACGGCGCTCTGTAGATTCTTAGTAGAGAGAAGAGTTGGTTTGAACGCGGTGTCAAGGAAGCCATTTTTGTGAAGAAAGAGAACCCCTCTTTGAACAGAAATGGTGGTCTGAGATTTAATCTGCCCAAAGTCTATCAGAGTGTATTATCACCTTGGTCACGCCTATCACATGCTAATCAGGCACTTAACAGTGATGAAGTAGATGCAGCCAGAGAACAATAGGCCTGATTACTGATTACTGGGCCATCTTGAAACTATTAGGTCAGTTTCAGGTGAAACTAGCTATTAACAGATACTCAGGCAGATTCCCTCCCGAGGGCAGGGTTTATGTAACTCAGATTAGCTTAAATTTCCAGTTCCCGTCCAATTTTTTCACAATTGAGAATGACTTCCGGATGGGAGCCGAAACGTCTTGATTCTGAAAACAGTGTCCAGATGACTACGACTGAAACCTTTTCTACGATAAATGTAACTTTTACAAATATTTCCATTGGGAAAACATTCATTTTAGTTAAAATGGAGCTGAAAATTGAATTATTCTAAAATACTAAACTGTTGCTTGATCATAAAAAAAGAAATCCCCTAAAGCATCACTTATTTGATTTATAGTGACTTACCATCTGAGCTTGTAACATGTGAGAGAACATGTGTTAACCTGGAGCTTTATTCTGTCAAATTAACAGTGTTAAGAGTATGTGTGGTAAAATCAAGCCTAAAGGCAAGCAAGCCCTGTATTCAGCTGAAAACTCTTCCAGAGCATATACATTACATGTACAGTACATGCAAACACATAGTACAATGTAAAAAATGAGGCAACCAAACACAGGGTTGTTTTATTCCATTTATTTTTCTAATCTTACTTTCACTGCTTACCTTTATATTTTTCTCTTTTTACAATGACTGAAATTTCCCCAGTAACAATTAGGATTAGATCATATGGAGAATCTTCAAAAATAATATACAGCTGTAACCAATACTGTTATAATTTATACATTTATCTTTGAAAATAGGCATAAATTTAACTTTCTCTTTTCTACAATATTCTCTTTATCTTCCCATGTCACATAATGGCAAGCCATGCACTACTACAGTAGTGATGTTTGTGCCTTGAGCAAACTTTCTTTGGACACTGGAAGTGAGCGTGAGAGAGAAAAAGAAATCACAAAAATGACGATTCATATTTACAGTAAACTGACAGTCACGTGGTCAGTGCTTTCCCCAGGGCTCATCATCAGGTTAGTTTATAGGCAAAGCTTGAGACCCAGAGGCACAGTGTTTAGACTAGCAGGCCAGTTTGTTTCTTTCTTTAAGGTCAAGCTCAGAGTCTGCTGATTTATGATTTATTAGAACAGGAAAGTGTTACCAAAAGTGCGATCACGGACCCTGATAGATAAAACGATCAGTTTAAGTTCAAACATCTGTCTTTGGTCATATTGAAAGCGGGAGTTAAAATGGAGAAATTTGGATCTGGTTAAAGTGCAATCACCTTCAGCTCTGCTAAAAGGGGAATGTTTTGTCAGCTCTGTGGTCTCACTGTCTAGTCATTCTGTTGCCAGCCAAGTTAGTCCCCAAACTATCTGTCAAAACCAGACACTAAAATATGAAGCAGGGAGAAAATTAAGTGTAGTATAGCCTGCTGTGTTCAAGTGTCATTCCATTTCCTCTTTATAATGCAAAAAATGATTAATTACTATAAAGAATGACGTATTAAATCTGTTGGGACAAATCTCCAGTCACACTAAAAGGCAGGAAGCTGAACTCAGAAAGCCTGGGTATGAGGTTTTACGTGTCCTGTGTTGAGGTCTCACAACCTATGACTCCACTAATGGAAATGATAGCATATGGTTTGTCAGTTAAAACCTTAGGTCAAAACAACTGAATCAGAGATCTACAACAAAAATCAGTGTTTCCATGCAGGACCTGACTCCATCTGGGAAGACAACAGTAGAAACTGCAGACTCTGCCATATATCTAAAACCACAACCCTGAAGAGGTCACAGCAACGTCAGCATTATGGAAGAGTGCAACGACCTCAACAAACGACCACTCCGAGCGGGTCACATTCAAGCGTTTGCACACGATGGCGAGTCAACCGACGATACAACTTTGCTTTGAACATTTCTCTTAATTCAAATCAATTCTCCCAACAGATTCATTCACCACCAATTAATCTCCCCTTGTGAATTAAAAAAAATGTACAAACGTGTTTTCAGCAGAACAGATCACAGAGTGTCAGTTGTCGATTTTGTCAAATGATGAATAAATATCTGCATGTTATTTAAAACAAGAAAAAAAAAAAACAACGGATACTGTACACGCTACATGCTAGAGAAGAATACAGGCAGCTGTCTCAGCATAAGACAAGAAGAAGAAATGTTCTTTTTCTTCTGACTATAAAAATACCTAGAATCTAGAATGAGTGTAGAAAAAACTTTACATGTACAAGTCATTTACATCCAAGGCCATTTTTCCATGGAGTGGCAGGTGAAGAAGAGCAGTGAGATAGAGGTGAACAGGGTGAAAAATAGGAATTCTTCTTAGCATATTGGTGCAGAACGCCATGCTGTTTGGACAAAAACAACCTCCCCAACCAATTATAAGTCCGTCAAGATGTCTGGTAGGTAAATCCGACACTTGTGTCCAGGTTCAGAGTCAGAAAGAAATGTCCAGAAGTATAGTGAGATGGGCTGCACAGTACCGATAAGCACGGCACCAGTCCAAAATCAGTCCGTACATCTTCGAAAAAGCGGATGAGGAAATAAAGAGCGGGTTTGGTTCATCTGCCCTCCACCAATGTCCACTTTCTTGCCAAGCATTATTGCTACCAAAGGCTGCCATGTCTCTTCAGTATTATATCTGCAGATCAGGAAAAAGATACAACTGGCCAATAGCCAGCAAAAAAGCATATCTGAACTCCTGAAAAAAATACAGTAAGTAAATGGAAATTAAACTCATCTAAGACATGGCTGCAAAGTTTTTTGTAGTATTCTTGAATATTTCCAATTCAATATGGCATTAAAATTAGCGTGATGTTCTTACAGGAGTGGGATGTCTGCAGCCAACACCAGTCCCAACATTGCTGGAATGTCAGTAGCAACAAATCCCGCTTACTTTCGGCTTCATACGGGCTTCAAAACTATCTTCATTTAAGATGTGATCCCTTCACAATAAACATTTTTTTTCTATAAACAAAACAATAATGAAATCAAAACAAAACTTAGTGCAAAGTACAACCATTTGACTATTCACATACAGCATTTTACAATCTCAATAACATTTTTACCAACGATAAATCAATAGGGACAAAAAAAAATTAAAAATGGAGTTTGGTTACCTGGATAAGCTTTCTCCTCATCACTTTCACTCAGCAAGAGAACCCTGGGGTCAGGTGGGCTGTACTTCAAAAAAAACTAAACTACACTACAATTCCCAGAATCACTCATCAGTTTCCCTTCATGCTTAGTTCAAGTGTTGTGAGAGTTTACAAAGTGAACTTGTCAGTATGAGCAGGTTATATTTTGTCAGTTACAGTACCCAGTCTACACTTAGTGAGATACGTTTGAGTTACCTAAAATTTGTACCTTGGAGTGATGGGAAATGTATTTTTTCCACTGGAGGTTTCCAGCCCACCTGAGCTCCGGGACCCTGTTTCATTGTAAAAATAAAAATAAATGAGATGAGGCAAATTATAAAGCACCCAGTTCCTTCATTTTGGATAATGAAGCTTATATTACTCCTCTTAGTGTCACTAAGCTTTTTCAAAACCTTTAAGTAACAGAGCAAATGTCAAACACCTCACACACACACACACACACACACACACACACACACACACACACACACAAAAACCCTCCGGGCATTTCTCATCCTCAATCCCTAGAAATGTCCGTCACTTGGGTTCACAAGAAAGACAGTCGAACATGGTGAAAGGACAGAACACAGTTGTAGGGGCTGGTAGGCAGCACAGCAAGCTTTAAACATATTAAAAGACAAATTCAAAAAGAGAAATCGCTGCTCCGATCTCCTCTCCAGTGCTTCATTTCTCACTTGTGATTAAAACACGATTCAGCCTGGTTCAGGAGATCACAGCCCGCATACTGTACCACCACTGTCCCAGGAACACTATACTGACTGAAATGAGGTATGTATGGTACGTATAATTAATGAATACTTTGATCACCTTTCATTTAAGGCCTTTCGGTACTGTATAATTGTCTGATAGTTTTTTTTTTGTTTGTTTTTTTCCATCAATCAAACACTGACACTTTGTTTTTGGAAAGGGATGGGAAGATTTTCTACTCTTTATGTTACTGACCTCTTGCACACATTTACACATTCACTCACTCGACAGAGGAGACTCGGGTCCCTCTAGCCAAATACATGGAAGTCACCAGAACCCAAGTGTATTCAGGAGGGTTAACACATACACACACAGGGATATCTAACTGAAAATTGCTTATTTTTCACAGACAGCCATGGACTTCTTAGAAAGCTTAAATTCGTCTTTTTGGGGGGAGTTGGATGAGTTGAGTGCGTTGTTGTTTTCCTACCAAAATGATGTCAGAATATTTTTACATCCTCTCTTGGTAGTATTCTTTTAGCCGAGTCTCCAATATTTTTACCAGCCTGAGGAGTCACTGTGTGTTCTCTATTTGACCTCTAGGATGGAGGGGTTGGACTCCATGATGGCCACGATGATTTTGTCAATGTAGTCCTGGAGTCTGTAGTTGATTTCCTCCTGTTTGTGGATGGCCTCCATCAACTACAAACAGAGAAACGGAAGTCAGAGGAGATAAAAGTGACAACAGAGACACAGAATAACACTTGATGAACAGACGATGAATACGTTTCACGACTTTTTTCCTACCTCTACACGAGATACAGAGTTGATCTCAGCTGCCAGGGAGTCAGAGAAGGAGGCCGACATCAAGTTCTTGGCTCCTTGGATGCTCAGGTTGATAATCTGGCCATTTAACTCGTCATTCTGCTCCTTCAAGCTGCGGTTGTCCTGGAGTGGTTAAGTCAAATGTAACACATCATAAAACAGCAAAATCGTTCTTACATTTCATCACAGTCTGGTCAGATTGATAGAATGAGAAAACACTGCATAAAAAAGTGAAGTGAGTGAAGAGGCAGAAACTCGAGGATACTCAGAATACGTGTGCTACCTGTTTGAGTCGTTTGATCTCTTGCTCCAGCTCGGCTTCGCGGGTGCGGGTCTGATATTCCTGCAGCCCTGCGCCGGGTGTGCGCCCTCTCTTTGCTTCGGCCTCCAACTTGTACAGCTGTAGGTGCTCAAGCTGTTTTCGCAAGTCTTCAATGAGCTGTGGTACAAACAAATCAAGAGACATCAGTGAGTAAAGTCATTAGGAATCTTAGAAAATGAGGGGTAGAGGGTAAAAACACAGGAACATTTGACGCATGACGCTACGCTGTACTGTAATATTTAGGGTTTATTTTGTACATAGAGAAACCAGTCCCACCTCCTGCGTGCACTCCTTCTCCTTCTGGCTCTGGTGGCGCTCATGGCTCAGCTTGTCAGCCATCTTCCTGCGGGACTCCGTTTCCTCCGTCAGCTTGTCGGACATGGCTTCTGTATCATCCTGCAGCTTCCTCTTCTCCTGGGAAAAAAAAAGGAGTGAGGATAAGGAGGAGTGTTAAGACAGGTGAGATATGGAACCTGAGGATTGCAGAAGGAGCACGAGGAAGGCTATACAAACCAGTAGATGAGATATTATTGCTCTCACCTCCTCTAGTCTCTCGATGTTTGCTCGAAGACAGGGAACACATGACCTCAGCTCACTGTTCTCCTCATCCAGCTGCTGCAGCCTGAGAAACAAACACAAATCCTTTAGACAGACACACATCAAAAACCTACAGTACAGTCACAAACTAACAACTGACACATCCTCGCTGTTTGTTGATAGTACACAATGCTATACCATAGAAAAGTAGCTTACATTCAGTGGCAGATTAGTGCCAGAGTGTGGCAGTATAGAGCCATGATTCCTCCAACCAACAACATATCAACCACTGGCGTCACAATGAACAAATGAGTTTTTAATATACCATTACATCTAGTACAACACACACACACCAAAAAAGCACAACCTAAAAACTTACCAGGGTATCAGACTGGTTTTGTTGTCAATATCAAGTTAAAATTATCACAAAGTATCAAAAACATCTAAATGGCTGATGACAATTTGTTTTGCTTTTGTGGTTTATAGACATTTTTTACTCATCGAAATAATAAACATAGGGATCAAATAGTTTTTAATAAACCAGGTAGCATGTGCAGATCTTTAACAGAATATAAACCAATTTGTTGAACAAAAAAATAAATATATTTAGATTTCTAATGCTGCCACCAAAGATATTCTAAAACACAAAAATATTTTCTCATCTGCTCACCTGGCCTGCAGGTTTTCCAGCTCCAGCCCCGTCTCCCTCTCCAGCTTGATCAGGGCCTCCTTGTGACGACGGGTCTCTTGCTGTAGTTGCTCATCAGCGTGTACCTCCTGCTCCTTCAGTTGCTCCTCCAAGGCATTGGCCCGGTGCACCAGCTGAAGGTTCTCCTGGCGCAGCCGCGCGTGCTGCTCCCCCGATGCCTCCGACTCTTTTTCTAGCTCTGCCACTCGACGCTCAAGGAGGAGCACCTGGGAAGAGTCAATGTTTCATAGTCAGCGGAACAAAACTAGTTGTATAAGTATTCAACTATGATGCATTGACAACGGTACTGATGTATCTGTACATCTGTATCTGTAACTGCCAATATGAAATGTTCCTTCTTCCTTTAACAACTACTGTAACAGGTGAAAACTGTGGCAGCTCACAGGTATGAATGTGTGTAACCAGAGGGATGTGAAAAGATTATCAGTTAACTTCTTTGACAGATGAGCTCTCACCTTGTCCGTGATGTCGTTGTCAGCGAGCTCCAGGATATCCCGCGTTAAGTCACTCATGGTGTCCAGAGTCATCGAGCTGTTCTGGAGGAGATGTCTGCACGTGGAAAGAGAAAATTTTACTCAACCGTCCCTGGATAAATTGCCGTTTCCCTATGCCAAACATAAGCTATCTGTTACAATCATCAGAAATATGAACCCTTGCCTACTGAAGTCAGAGCAACTATTTAGCTTACCTTGCTACTTTCTTGCTGGACAGCCTCTTGCCAGCGCTGAATGGGAAGACAGAACAACAGGAAAAATGGTCAGGAAGAGAAAAAAAGATAAGAGGAAAGAGACACCATCTCCTGGTATTCGTCCTATCCACCCCCCATCCCTCTCTCTGCTAGCAGAGGAGCTCCACAGACAAAAAGGGCATGTTGAGGTGGCTCTTTACTAATAAATCCCTGGGTTTCTGTTGAAACTAAAGCTACGAGATATTCACACATCACAGCAATCTAACACAAACACAGCAGCATATATTAATAGTGTCTACCAAATACTGATCTAGGATCAGTTTTGCTTGACAGATAGACATTGACCTGTGACAGCATTACAGAAACTTCAAATAAAACCTGTAATAGGAGTTTTATAGATTTCTAAATTCTTCTAAAATCCCTAAAAGTGAATTCTAAAGTTCTCACCAAATTCAGTTGTTGAACAGATCAAACAGGATTTCAGTATTACTAAGTTTCTGTAATACAGCTACTGGTCAGTAATCCTGGATCAGCAAGTCTGTTCCAATAAAATCAGGTTCTTTGAAAAGCTTTACTCCACTACCAGCAGTCATTCTGCAACAACTCAAATGAAGCATGAAGACATTGGCATTAAGAACCAAAACGACACCACTCACCTGTGATACCCGGGGTTATTGTTTCATATTTCTATAGACTCTTTCAAATGAACATGTACAATAAATCTAATAAGCTTTTTTTCAGATGAGTATAATGTTTATTATGTATGAGTGACAAATCATAATTTGTACAGATGGGAAGGAACTGACTACACCATCTAAAAAATGCATCGTTTTTCCTTCAATAAATGCTAAATATTAACACACCGCAACTCACACGCAAAAAGTGGGTGCACATGAAAAAAAGAGTGGGAACAGTGTGAGGTAAGATGGACCCACAAAATACACCATAATGTGTGTGTGTGAAAGTTAAAGTCTGTAACATAACACACACCATGTTGTCGCTAGTCCAACACAGCATGCACACATTATGAGAACATGCATGATTCTGTATCTAAACAGCACTGCAAACACATTCACACAGCTTATAGTCGGAGTGAGATGTGAATGACGTGTTACCTAGTCATCTCTAGGAAATTGAGGCGAGTGGAGAGGTCCTCCAGACGACTTATTTGTTTGTGACACTGGCTACAGAAAAAGTCCAGCGCCTCCTCCCTGAGGAAGCTCTGAAAGCAGTCAGGGAGAGGAGCAGGTGCACTGGAAAGAGGAAACAGGGAGGAAGAGGAGGAGGAAGTGGTGAGTGACAGACAAGAAGGGGTGCACTGAGGTGGGACAGGACACCTCTGGGGGTGCAGGGGGTATTAGTGAAATCCACAAGAGAGCTTGAAAGAGTAAAGTGTGAGGGCTACAGTGGGAGGGAGACGTGAAACAGACTGCAGTGTGGCTGTGGTTTGTTTTCTGGATAGTGTAAGGAAACAAAACATTCTAGGAGGAAGAATGTGTTGAAATTTTCTTTCCCTGCTGCCAAACATTCTTATCTATTCAACCTTGGCGTCTTTGCCGCAAGCTCAGAAAACCTACTGAGTGGTTACAATTAGTGAAATAAATCAAAATAACATAAGCTCTCAAGCAAACAAATGAAACGCATGGCTGATTATTTCATTGTTTGGAGTCTGTGCCCTCTCCTCACATCACCTCTAACAGCAGACTGTTCATTCAGGGAGCGAGTCAGGTCTGAATTATGCAACATACTGGCACAGGTTCCTGTTTATGTAGGCAGAAACAAGGCGTGGCAGACTTTGAGTGAGTGTCACTTGATGGTCATATGCACCATTGTACTGAGCCATTTTCTTCTGACAGAGTGAGGGACGACTTTGTTAGATAATGCCTACAGTGATGGGTTGCCTCTGTTCTACAAAAACGCACAACAGTGTGTACTTGTTGTCAAAGTGCTGTGATATGCAGATAGATAGATGTGGGGGTGTGTGTAGGCAGCACTGTTACATGCGCCAACAATGAGTGTGATTGGCTCAAAATACAGTGACGCATTCACACTGAGTGGGTGAAGTTTGTGGGATGCAGTTATCTTTTTTTGTGTATGATTTTATTGCCTAACCACCGAACAGATTTCTTCTCAACTTAGTATTCTATGAAATCTTTCACATACTGCATGTAATTTACTAATTGAATTTCATTAATTTGTTATTTAGTGCCAATCTAGTTGGACCATCTTATTGCCATATTGTCAATGGGCTACAAAAACTAGGTAGTTAGTTGTTAAGAGCTTCCTGGCAAGGCGAATCACAGAAATATCACCCAAGTGGGAATTACGCATTATCCGGCTTTGGGTCTCTGATGAAAACAGAGTAGGAGGGAGGAAAAAAGATGACTGGGAAAAGGCTACAATAGGGGCTTCAACACAAATGAAAGATGTCATAGAGAGAAGTGTGTATATATATGTGTATATATTTGGCTGTTTTTTGGTGTTCAGCGGACACCTTGATGCTGCTAAAGTTAATCTGTATCTGTACTATGGCAGCCCAGAGCTTGTTAGATACTCCTCAAGATGTCTGAACTTAATGCAACAAAACATCCACCGTCTGTCTGTCCCAGAAGGCTTGGCAACAGCCGCCACCCTTAAGACTTAAATAGTGTGAGCGTAAAACATTTACTGAGACGACTCAGGAAAGGAAGCAGTTTTAGAACAGAATTTAGCCCAATATCCACATTGTCATTAACTTTGCAACAGTGAGAGTAAGTCTGATGGAATGAACTTTGTATACACTTCATTTATCTTGCCCTTCAGCAGAAAAGGAGGCAGATGAGGGTGGGAAGGACGTCTCCAGATAGCTCTTATCAGCGTTTGACCTCAGTGTCTTTATTGAAACAGAAACATTTTCTCTGAAGAACGTAAATAGAGGCATTTAAACCTGGACGATACAGCTAAGAATGTAACAGTGTCACACCTCTTATCAGGAGGGGTTGATAAAAAAGAAAGTTAGTCAGCCTGGTGAAAATGATATTAATATTCACATCAGTTAAATAATCTTCAGGCTGTCTACGTTTCAGAATGTCCTCATACAACATTGGAGTTCAACATGTAAAAACACGTCGTTGTAAGATGTACTGGCACTCTGGTTTAGTTGTGTAGGGAAGACAAGCTCATACCTGGGAGAGAGCAGTGAGGAGCCATTGACCTGCTCAGGTGGCTGCACGAGAGGGGAGTTGCCCCCCTCCTCTGTGCCCTCCACGCTGCTCTCCTGTAGCAACTCTGAGGTATTACTTTCCCCAAAGTCCTCAAAGTGCTCCTCCTCTCCACCGATGACCGTCACCAAGGAGTGGTTATGGAGCTCGGAGTTCAGGGAAAACCTGATAGACACAAAGGAATGGATTACTGTGTTAGTGTGCGTGCTTACTTGTGTATTCAAGCACAGTGTAGTTAATTTTAGCCAAAATGAGGAAATGTGTCAGGTTTGGGTAGGATAAAAATGGACAACTGACTGGGTATAAACAGCCACATAACCATCCATTTAGGAAATCACAATCTCAGCCAAATCAAACAAGACGTTTGACACCATTCAAAGAAAATGGACATAACATGTTGAAGCATGGAAATGACTAGAGCCTACTGTAAATCCCAAACAAGTACAATTAATCTTCCCCTGGAAGAGCGGCAATCTGGTTCGACGATCACTTGTCTTCAAAAGGTAATCTGTTAATTCACATTAATCCCAAAGGCTGCTTTGGCTGAAACAAAATGTCTTGTGCCTTGCTGGTAATGCAAAACCATGATGGGAACACTTGAGACATGTGAGAGGAACCTTTGTGTAGTTTGATGCAGGTTAAGTTTAAGAGATGTCTTGTCTTGTCTAACTGCGCTGCCAGAAAGGGCTGTGAGTTTGGTTTTCAGAATTGGCTGGTTGTCTTACACAACTGAACACAAACCTATTGGGTGGATCTGGAAGTCTGTGAATTTGACAGAGTTACAAGAGTTTCAGTAAATAAACTCTTTGATTTTCAACAGGAAAGCTGGAAAGCTGGCCTTTCCTGTTGTCCAACAGGATATGTTGGATGTCTTAAGCACACACAGGACGAGGATGTCCCACTCAGCAGAAAAGCTTGCTTTCTCAGCACACAATGACAAAGCCCATTTTGCTTGTTTACAAGAAAAATGACATTCATCTGTCAAATTCAAAGCTAAAATATCACCTTAATTTGCAGTGTGAAAACCTTAAATCATATACTGTTGCACAAAAAAGCAGTCAAATAACACTTCTAACTCTTCAGTTTCTAACCAGACAACAATGCAGTTCCCTGTTTGCACAGGGCATTGCTGCAGCTGCAGGGCTCAAGTGGTTAATTAGAAACACAACCAGTTTTGAAGTCACTTACCCTTTACTCAGGCTCTTACTACTTGGCCCCATATTGAGGTCCCTCACACAGAGGGACGGCGAAGAGAGAGAACGCATCTTTAAACGCCCTCCACTGCCCTGGCGTGAAAGCCGCGGAGCAACTGGAGTTAAAACCCCGGACAACCAGAGTGGAATCCTGAAGTTTCACAGGTTACACCAATTTAAAACAAAACCACGACTCCCCAGTTTGGAGAAAACAAAAGGGTCTGCCTTTGAAAACGGCTAAGTCTGTGGTCCTAATGAGCTGCCAATCTACAGTGCCATGACTGATGTTATATCATCTGTGCCACCCGACAGACCAGAAAGGGTTGACTGTGAGCGGGTTAATCAGATTTGAGGCTAAGCAACGGCCGACAGACAGTCCTGCTGACCGTCCAAGGGCCAAATGTGTGTGGGGACACGGGTAGGACAGAGGAGGGTGGGGGAGGCTAATCCCGTTAGATTCTTAATCCCCAGTCTAGTGCATATACTCCTACTCTGAATATGGTTAGAGTTAGCTGGGCTAACCAGGCTGCACAGCAACATCTCAGTTTACTTACTGACCTTTTTGTTGCATTTACTCACAGTCAATGTTCAATCACTGTAAGTAGTAAATAGATTCTGACTTTGAAAACCCCTCTTGGGCATGAGAAACATATAAACTTATCTCCATTCACAGACTGTCCAGACAGTCACTGGCGTGATAAAGTCACTAACGAATCAAGAGAGAGCTTCTTCATTCTGGGAGGCGAGTTAGCAATGATTTTTGGTAAACATACTGTATGACTCTATGACCTTAATATTCTCTCATTTCCACAGTTAGTGTGAGGTTCCTGCCAGCAGTCGACTTAACAGGGCGATGGTATGAATAAGTGAAGGGGAGAGAATCAGATTAGCCATTGCCACACAAAGAAAAAAGGGAAAACAACAAAAAAAGGAGCTAACTCAACATTTCCTGAAATTCAAGGCTCAATCATGGAATAGGAAGTCCAAACACATCCATGTCAGGCAGACCACTCCAGTCCATCATCAAGCCAGACAGACAGGTCACAGAGTCAGCAGATGAGGTCTCAGTTCTCTGCACTTCCTCCCTTGTGTTTGCCCTAAATACTATATCAACAAGAACATTTATGTACAGACATATAGACCTCATCTGCAGCAACTATCTGCTTTTAACAATGAGAGAATGGATCGAATTCAAATCAGGATAAAGCAACAGAGAAATTGGGTTCATGATCAGGGTTTGATCTGCACCACAAAAATATAAAAAATCTCCTACTCATCCTACTTGTCTGATGAAAAAGGATCACAGAAGCACAAGAGACAGTTTGTGACTATCTTTCTGGTCCAAAATGACTCACTACTGTGCTTAACAATGACACATCTTCCAAATGTAGTTTTCTGTGATGCTACTTTGTCTTATATGGTGGAATTAAATTCCACTCTATGGAGCTGACTTTTACCAAAGAAACAATACTAAAGCAATATATTATCAACACTAAAACCATAATAATACCAACACTTTCTGATTTAGACAAATCCATTTTCAAAAGACTTCGTTCTTGCTCTTCACTTTACCATTACACATATACACGCCATAGTCAAAACCTACTATTCACTCAATCCATAATAATGTCATCTGAAGGTAATTCAAACCGATCAACATATACAGTACATATACTGTGTTGAGTCAGTAAAAATTTCAGTCCTAACACTAGCATCAAATGAAGCCATGAATTCAGTAAATTATTGAAAAAGACTGACTCAAACGTGTGACACAGACTGACGGCTGTGTGTCAGTATGAAACACTCATCACACCAGCCCATCTGAAAGAGATTCGGAAAGCAGTGGTAAAGTCATTAAAGATGACAACCTTTACTATTTTGACAACATTGAGCGGGCACTACTGGTGTTGAGGGGGGCTGGGATAACTGGGCATTTTCCATTGCACAAAGCTAATTATATTAACCTCCACTAAACATTATAAGAAAAGAATAAAAGAATCCAACTCCAGTCCAAAGCAACTGTAAGCCAAAGAACATAAGACAAATGAAAAACATTGTGACAAAACTATGAATAGAAACCAAGTGGTTCCTGAGAAATGCATCAGGCTGTCCAATTCTTGCAAACCCAGGTGGGATAACATAAAAAATATTTTGCTTACTGTGATCAGTGAACAGTTTATGCCATAAAGTAAGAATTCAGAGAGGATGAGCAGATCTCAGGTCTCTTTTCATACGATACAAATGATGATCCACTCAGACACACAGACTTGGGTAAAGAATGGTAGAAGGGCTTTCTGTGTTCAAGGTTTTGGGCGCTCACACTGTGCACATTTCAAGATATTTCTGAATGAGGTTTCCTGTTCAGTCAATGTCCCCGCTGACTATATGTCAAGTGTTACCTCAAACTGCCTGTACAATGCATGGTGTACAAGTACATGAGGAGCTAGGTGATCCGTGTTAAAGGTTAGTGCAGGGCAACTCCAGGGCTCACCCATAGCTGGAGATTTGACACATTTACAGTCAATTCTGCAGCCAGCAGCAATTACAAACAGCATTATGACGTTGATCTGGTTCTCAAAACAAATGGATTACAATTGATGATGTATGACAGAAGTCATTCAGGGTCGCAACTAGCCTTCTCAGCATATATGTACATATACAAATACGCAGGAAATAGGAGCATATTGGCCAAAATTGACATTGTGTATATGGCTGAAGGTGGAATGTATACCGACCTATTAACGCCATCTTCAGGGTCGTGCAGTGTGGCCTCAATGCCACTGTCCGTCTCTACATCCTCATGCATCTCGGGGGGTACGAGGGCCCCCGTGTCCTCATCAGTGAAGGTCTCACACTCACTGTAAGTGCTCTCGGAGCCCAGGTACGCACTGTCTGTAACCTCATTTTGCTGCAGAAACAGAAACAGAACACGAATAAACACATTACAGTATGCCCATTGAGCAGTAAACAGACAAATCTATACTGATCTAAATAATTCAAATAACAACAATACTTTCTAACAATGTCTACAGAATGGTTTGAAATGTCATAAGGTGTAATTCAAATTAGGATTATTTGCAATTACGTGAAGCAAAAGGTGGACAACACACCTATAGGTTGATCAAATGAAAAAAAACCCAGCCAGTTCAAAGACAGTCTATTTTGAATCTTCAATTCTAGCCAGCAGGTACTGACGCCAATTACGCCAACAACCAAACAAATCACAAAGCATAAACAGACTTCAGAGACAGCCTGCTGTGATTCAGATGGCTGTTCCAAGCAAAACCTGCTGCATCAACACCTCTAAGCAACAAGTTCAAACAAAACGAGCAAGCTTTAGGCTTTCCAAGCAACAAATATCAAATTCAATACAAAACCCATAGACCGATACATGCTACAAAAGAACATCTATTAGCAACTAGAGACACATTATCAGATATCAGAGCTGTAAAGCAATAATGAAGGCAAGACAGGGGAGTTGTGTTGGAAAGCATAACGTACCATTATAAAAGAAGTGCCAGGAGAAGCAGGGCCCAGAGGGCTATCCACCATGCCCAGAACCATTCTCTCTGCCCAGTCTCACTGACAGGAAAGTTGGCCTGCCGTAAGAACCTCCTAATAACTCCTGCTAATGCTTCCTCACCTTCACTCTCAGAGAGAGCGCGTTTGAAAAATGGAAAATACTGTTAACACCTCATTCAGCTCCACTGGGTGGTCAGAGGGGAGGAGACAGAGACAAAGTCCAAAGAGCAGCAGAAGTCAGCTGTAATACTCAATCAACCAGCTTTCTACCCGAGAGCCCGAGTTAAAACACCACACGATCAGCGCAATAACTGTTTAATCTTTCCTGGCTCCTGGGAGCTTCACTTCCTGGCCCAGAGTGACAGTCATGTTCTACATGTTTACAGACTGCACAGTGAATGAGGGCTATATATCACAACAACCTGTCATAACTATGTGACTGTTTGCCAAACGAAAACTAACCCTCTGAAAGGCAGAGTAGGTGCATGATTTGCAACGTTTTGGCAGGACAATAACAAAAACACTGGTTATGAAAAGCGGGAAGGCCACGACTTCTGTTGTTATGTGGTTCTATTTAAGATATTAAAATGTGAGATGGAAATGTGAAAGTTAGCAACGGGAGAAAATATTTAGTCAAGGAAAAACAGGGTGGATGGGGCGTTACTTTTCTCTTATGCCAGGCCTCAGCTGAACAGCCTCACCTTGCCTGTTTTGAAAGCAAACAGGGCTAGAACAGCACAGCCATTGAGAGAGAGGAACCCTTTTCTGCCAGGAACTCGAGGGAAAAACAAGGCCACGGACACAAGTGTGGCGTCTACTTCAAACATAAGTTTCCCCAGAAATCTGCTTACAGGTTCCAGTAAACAGCAAAGACACTTTATAAATCGCTGGACCTTACACATTGTTAATTCAGATTCACATCTACTTTCCTATGTAGAACACATCCGTTTCTGTTAGTGGCCATTTTCAGTTGCATTTGTAAAATTTTAATAAAAGATCTCATAACTGTAAGCGGCAAACTGCATAAAGTTTAGCTCAGTTTAGCAGTTTATCGAATGGTCATATGTAACTTAAACATAATGTAAAACAAGTAGACCTCAACTGCCTTAACAGACGCACATATATCTTTGAACATTTACATTAGTCTAACACCTAAAGCAACACAACTGGGTACATCAAGCCTTTGAGCAGAACCACACATCATTCAGGAACTATTAGAAAACACAGGAGAGGAAACTATTTTTTATTTACTAATTTGGACACATAATTTAATATACGGATCATTTAACATCTACTGTAACTCCAATTATCTTAATTTCACCCTCAACTTGGTGGTACTCTATCAGTTATAATGTATGAAATGTCTCCATTTTCTATTTCAAACAACTTTTAAACACAGGCTTCACTGTGGTCTGGAGACTACAATACATCAGGCATTGTGTTAGTGTTGCTTGTATTGGATTTACTAGTCTCAACAAAAATCCACAGGGATGCAATGTTTTTAGGTTTTTCTACCATTGTATTTCAAACAAATGCTTGATTTTATCATACAATTATCAACTCATGAAGCCCGTGAAATGGATTAAAGCGGAGGGAATCCATTTGCACTCTTGACTATGGTACATGGGCCTGCACTTCTAAACCATACCAAGAGAGGGTGCTGATACTGTGCAATGTACAGCTGCTAAAACAACAGTTATAGTCCTGCAATGCTCAAAGTGCACACAATAGCAGAAACACTGAGATTTTGCGGAGGCCAGCAACAATGATGGTTAAATATACAAGTTCCGGGCACAAGGAGACAGGAATTCCAGATATGCTAACCACAACTGTAAAAACACAAGTCCACACACATGTAAAAACTCAACGCACATTCCAGCTAATTCAATATTTGTCAAAGAATACTCAAAAGCCTGCCAGATGCTATTTAGTGTCAGCCAAACCAGGGTGTTCAGTCTGTGGAACATTCACAGAGTAATGATAGCTCTGCAAGTCACTCAGTGAATTACAGTGGGAAGAATGAGAGTGCACAGGGAGTTCAGCCTGTGACCTCCACATTGTGCTGCTGCGTGCACCAATGGGAACTGAAGGCACAACAACTGGACCACATACGCAACTAGAGAGAGGATAAGCCTCTTGTGTGGTGCCTCACCTCATCGTACTCCTCTGGACAGCCCACAGCTCCATCCCCTGGACTGTAGTTTACATTGTAGAGCTGTGGCTCTGGACCTGTAGATATGAGAGGAAGAAGACTGGTTTAATGAGTGCAGAATAAACACATAAAGTCAAACAGCAAAGGAGGCTCAACAAACACAAGACTGGTGTTTATAATACCAACATCCATGTGCAAACAAACAGCCATTATGAAGAAAGGGGTTACCGGAGGTTATGGATTTAAGGAAATGTTTTATAAAATGTATCATAATAGTTCCAATAGACTGAAAATCCATTGTTACAGTGATACATTCTGCTTATCTATAAAATGTGTGACTTAAAAACCAAAACCCAACAATCAACATTTTTAATACTCAAAATAATAATGAGCCAACAATGTTGGATATTACTTTATTCTGTCCCACTTTCTGGTTAAGCATAGACCTGCTTGCCCTGTAAATATAATCTCAGATCAATTACCTGATACAGTATAATACTAATAAACAAATTTCATAATAACTGAGTGTTTTATATATATCAATTTAAAAATAGATTACAATGTTTTTTGTATATTTTTTAATTTCTAATTTAAATTAACATGAGCTTATTGTTAACAATGAAAACAGGGTAATTTTATCTACAGTAGTAAAAAGAAAATCCAAACGTAAATGATATATATATATATAATTTAAAATAGATCTAGATAAGGGAAGGAAAAGCATTTTGGGAAGACATTAAGTATATGCTGCCGTGTTTTTTCAGATAAGGTTTTCCATTTATTTTGCAAAGGAATAACAGTGTTTCCATCAGTGTTTGACAAACTGATATTTCTGCCTATAATGTGTTTGCTCAAGTATGCAATCAGCACATTTTGTGTCCTAGCTGACCTACTTGGGCACATTTACAGTCAGCAATTTAAGCGTGATGTGACAGTAAACATTATGTAACTTTTACACTCACATTTCAAGGGCTATAGAATGTCATGTAATAAGGGTATGGGCAAAATAAAACAATAAGAAGCAACCCATATCCAATTCAAATTTGTCAATACAGACCTCTGTTGAAAGCACCTGCAGACAAGCAATGTAACCTGAGACAGACCAACAAGATGGAGTCCCATCAGGCACTGTGGCTCCTGTAGCTAGTAAACAGAGCTGTGAATAGCACCCTACTGAGAGAATAGAACACAAACAGTGTTCTCCAAAGCTGCCAGTAGACCCAAGGGGTTTTGTGCCCCCGGTCTTATGTAACCCATTGCTCTTGATGACTCGTACACGTTGCTGGCCATTTAAGTAAAATGAGTCTGCACTGAATGGGCTGTGCAGGAGAAGCTGGCTTCTGTTTGAGCAACACACCTGCAGTCTCTTGGCGTGATGTCAAAATATCAGACGTAGATATTTTTCCAGACCAACGTTTGTTGATCCAGACATGCTACAGCCACTACAGCGGACAAGGCATTTCCATAGCCTGCAGGCCTGTCTTTATTAAAAGGTACACCTGCCAGTAACAAGTGGAGCAGAAATGACAAAAAAAGAACGAGGAGTGTAATGAAGTTTAATATTGAAACTAGAGAGCAGCTTGGGAGCTGGAAGAGTAGGTTTAGTGGTAGAGGGGGTGGCAACGGTGGTAGAGAACATGACATGGATCTAGTGGATCTAAAAATCAATAGTAAAGTGTCTGAAAAACTGGACCCCGCCTTTACGAGCATAGTGGAATTCTGTCAACAGTGTGTGAGTGACTTGGAGAGTTACAGTAGAGGTCTGATCTTCACACACTGATGGGAAACTGTCTTCCAGCAGGAAATATCTGATCTCCACATTGCTGACTACACAGAAAATACTAAAGAGAGGCAGAAAAAAATAGGACAGTGAGTAACAGGAACATGGGACAATGACCCGCGGCTGGATTGACATCATGGTTACAAGATATGTGCTTTAGCCAAACAAGCCACCAAAGAAAATCCAAACAAAACAATTATTTCAGGTTGCCTATGCTGTGAAATAGGCATCACACTAAAGGTTTCTGGCGATATATACTTTATATAAAAGCACAGCTTGTTTTGACAAATTTGTCAATATATACCAATACAGGCATGTCTGTGTTCTGTCAAGCTGACTTTACAACACAGCTTTGCAACTAGTGACAAGAAGAGAAACAAGGGAGAAACAGAGAGGACAGGGCAGAGAAAGGACAATAAATAATTTAGGTGAATAGGACTCTCTGCCCAAACCCCATCTCACTGCCACTCCAGCTCTGAAACCTTGCCAATAAGCCCATGAGGCTGTGCATCTCATGCTTTCCAGTGCATGATTTATTAATGGTCTGAGTAACCAGAGCTGTGCAACCCAGAAAGCCTTAGGAAAGAGTACAATCTATTGATTGGCTGGGTGGATTGAGGCAAGCGGCGGACTATTGCGGTGACGTCACCACAACCTGTACAGTATGTCAACACAACCAGTGTGTGCTGTAAACTGCCGAAGAGCTGAAACTCTCTGTAATGACGTCACTTTGGTGAGCATGGAAAATAGTTCATATTTAAACTCAATTTAAGATTTAGATTATATTAGATTTAGTGCTGAGGTGAAGCCTGAAAAACCTGGTGTCATAGACAGGATTATAAATTCTCATTTTGGAAGGGAAAATACAGTATGTGAGAACTTACAGCAGTTTTTAAATAGCATATAAAGTGGAAAAGGAGGACAGCAAAATGGTTAAAGAAAGAAAAGCAGCATTTTTAGTCCAGTTACAAAGAATTTGGGTCAGTCTTCTGCCTTTCCTTTCAAAATCCCTCACCTCAGCTGAGCAATGGATGTGAACATACTGTGTTGACAACAATACTGGGCGCCATGTGGAATGCAGAGAGATGGAGCCAGATGCAGGAGACTAAATGTAGGTACATGAATTTGCTGCTGAGGCGGAGGGTTTTTTACAGCAGAATTAGGTTAACGTCAGGTTAGCCAAAATAAAATAGAAATAGAAAGGAAAATTTGTTCTTGCACATGGAGTACTACAGGCAGATAAAATAACATCAGTATGTAGAAAATGGAGTTCACCATACATCACAGTTCTTTGATTAGTGATGAAAATATTAATATATCCAATAAAAACTTACTGCATTTTTTTATTTATTTATTTATTTTTTTTTATTTATTTTTTTTTACACATGACATATTTATGTCAGAATATTTTTAGTAGGTAGGTTTCACAAATCATTAAATGTAGAACCGCCAGAGTCTTAGACAACAGGTCAATTGAGTCCACAAAAAGGGGACGCTAGATAAAGAGGTTAAAGGGGAAACAATTAAAGACGAGTTTACTTACTACATGAAATAGCAGGTTCTGAATATAAGATTAAAACCACTTGGACACACACACACACACACACACAGTGTTAAAAAGTGATGACATCCGATGACTCACCTCCACCGCTAATTGCAGAGATTCCACGGTGGAAGTCTTCAAAACTGATCACTCCCAGGCCGCTGGGATCCAAAAACTTGGTCAGATCCTTCACCTGAAAGATAAAAGTAACACAACATTCAAAACTAATTTCATCATGGCAACAGAAGAAAATCACTCTCCATAACCCTATCATTTGTTCTGCCTGGATGCTTCAAAATGATGTCATAAATGATGTAAGGGGAAGTTTTCCGCACAAGGAGGCAAATGACATGACTGCAGTGTTTGCATACTGACTTCAATGGAAAAGCACATGCACAAGAATAAGCCAGTACTTGATCTGAACATAAATTACTTAAAACCACTAAGAATTCATTCTTAAGGTAATTTCCCTAACATGACAGTTTTACTGCAGAATTGCATGAATTACAGGAGCAAAAAGTCATCAATAAAAACAACTGATGACCTCCAGAATAAAATCAACTTTTGCAGACGGTGCAATAGTGCGTTTACAAGGATTTTCAAGTGTGCAAAGGGTACGGCCTTTATTCTCTTTGCATATGACAAGGGAGAAAAAAAAGGGACAAAATAAGCAAAGAAAAATGTTACTGAAAGCTTGACAGTTTCAGACAAAATTACAGATAAAGGGAAGATATGAAGACAGTTTACTCAATCAACAGAAAAATTCTTATTCTAAATGCATTTATTAAAATTCATGCATGTATAATAATTTGAAGCAATATAGCGTTTTGAGCACAGAAATGTTGCTGCACTCAGCTGTTAAATGGGTTACGTAAGTGCACCTACATTCTGTATATTCCTAGTCAGTAACTTGGCAACAAGAGGACGTGTGCTTCAGTAACTACAGGACCTCAGAGCATTAAAAAACAACAACAGTGCATCTTGGATCAACATTTTTTTTAGATTGAAAATTGACACCTAGTGTATGTGAAATGAAATCTAATCTGTACTGAGAGAGCCCTCACCTGTACAAATTCCTTGGCACATTGCCCCAGTTAATGCGCACTATCTAGTTTTCTGGCTCCCAAAGACCTGGGAACTAGATATGCGCCTGTATCTGCAGAATTATTGGTGGCGCCAAGCAATCAAAATCTATTTACACAAATAATAGACTAAGTCAAATGTCCTTCATCACGAAATTGCACTAACCCATTATTACAGTAGAATTTCAGGCGTGTATCACTGACAAAATCAGCTGGGAGGGAGCCTGAGAGTATGTCGGTTGAGGTTTCTGTGGTTTTGACTCACTTATTCCTTGAGAAAGTAAGCGCACAATGTGAACATGGTCATTTTACTGAGACTTTCATTCCATGTGCGCCTTCTCTCTTCTACACTTTTTATATCGGTTACACATAAAAACAAGTTGATGTGCTTAGCAACGCTGAGCTCCAACTCAGGAGGATGAGAAGGCTGAAACTCCTATTAAACTGACTCCGACAACCCCCGTGGCTTATGATCTTGGTTTGGTGAATTAAACACAGCTGTACTTAGTGTAAGGAGGGGAGTGGATGATCTCACTGAATGGTGGTTAACACTGCAATGTTAAGTTTAGCATGTGGAATCAAGGCTCATCAAACTTCCACCTCCGCTATGCTAAACCTTTCCATACAGCAGATTTGGTATTGGCTGAAGACGGGTTTGTGAGGAAACAGGGTCTTTCCAAGGATTGAACTTATTAAAATAAATCTGTGGCTGAGGTCAGTGGGAGGCGTTTGAATACAGCTTTTAGTTTTCCGTTTCACAATGTATCACAGTTCACATGTTCCATGCAGCTATTCAGAAACCCCTCTGCTGGGTGAGGTGAGAAAACGGAGGTGTGATTGGGGAATTAACTATGAGTGTCTATGGTCCTGATGACATTTTTACATAACTGTTATAATAGGCAGTGAATTAGTAGGATGGATGAACCACTGACAGCCAAAGCAACCAGAGCAATATAAACCTACTATACTGTGGAAGCTATCCATGGCCTACATCAGAGTTGTTAAGTCTGTGCAGCAGTGCCAGGCCCCTCAGGTCTTGTGAACAGAGCCTGCTGGCTATTCCTAGGTCTAACCTAAAAACTGAAAGGTGAAAGTGATTTCAGTTCAGTTGTATTTTGGCCACAAGACCCTGAAAAAGTCTCATTACAGCTGTTAAACTGTCCCCATTTTAACTGAATTAATTTACTTTGTTTAATGCTGTTAGAAGCACTGTGTTTTGCAATGGATTATCAATTTATGTTCTCATTCTTGTTTTGATTGTTACTGTGTACTCTATATTTGACCTGCTGACTGCCTCTTTTGTTTTCTTGCATGGGTCTTGCAGCATGCTTTACAATTACACAGAGTTTACTGGCATGAAGTTTAGGCAGACTAAAAGACTCTTTAAAATTACTTCTTGAAACTATTTTATAAATGGTAGTTTTTTCTGGATAAGTATTTATTTAAATATTTATTTAATTATTTTGTATTTGTCTCTGTCTTTTGTTGTTAATTTTTTTTTTACTGTTTTCTTCCCATTTAATAGTTATTTTAAAATAGCAGCCTTTGTTTTCAAAAGTGTAATTCACAGTATTATCATAAATCCTGTATTATGTACTGTATTATGTAATAATGTATAATAATTGTATCGTCACACCTAACAAGCACAGCCCTGAGAGACAGTTGTAAGGCAGATAGCAGCTTTACTGCTTAGCAGAGCAGTGAAGGCACTGTGGTTTTTCTGTTTCCTCTATTTGTGTCTAATCAGTGTCGGGGCATGCCTGACCGCCTCTACACAAACCGCTGTTGTGCATAACCTCATGGAGAAGAATACCCTTTGGTGAGAGTCTTTCCTGCAGGGGATTTCACAATATTTCCTAAATAAAACTCTGATAACCATGATCATAAGCCTAGTGGGTTTGCATAAGATGATGAAAAAGAAAAAAAAAAAAAAAGCAGATTTGTCTTTGGATATAAAACATTAACACACAAGTGAACTCAAGAGAGGGGATGTTTCAGGGCATGGGACATTCCATTGTGGATTAGAGGGGCAGTACATAAAAGCAGTGGGTGAGGGGAGGGAGGCTGCCTAAAGTAGGGTTGGGAGTGTCGACTGACAAGAGAGACATGACAACAATGCAGTTCAGTATGGCGTTTGTGCACAATCAAAACCAGTGAGTGAAACCAGTGAGTTGTGGTTAGAAAGATCTTTTTAACTGAATTCCCAGATTTTGCACATGCCTGCAGGACATTTCACATTTGATTGGACAGTTTTTTTTCCATCAAAAGGTAGAGTAGTAGTAGTAGGCACGCATAACAGCAGGTCAGCTTTAACCGCTCAAAGTGTCGCCAACAGTCAAGTAATATCACAAAACTACAGTAAATCAGATGGTTTCATGACACTGTCTTGACATCTAAACATCGCACGTCACAAATCTCAAAATGGTTCTCCTGAAAAAGATGTCTCACCCAGAAAAATGATAAAGCAGCAAGAAGAAGCAAGTCGTGGGTCTTCATAAGGGAACATCTATGATTTAACTCAAAGGAGTATGTTTGCTCTTGAAATAGGTTTGAAAGTTGGCATACAATAGACTGTATTTTGTCTTATGCTTTAAGATTCTACATTATATGACGCTTATATTCAAACCACACACAATGCAGTATGTGTGTATGCACATGGTAACTATCATATCCTGGAATAATTCTGGAGAAAACATTTGCATGCTCAGCATACAAGCACCAGCCGAACATGCATGCAAATACTTCTTGAATACCTTCCTGCTGTCTCTTGACAGGTTGCTGGGATATTTGCAAAGTGGTACAGGATAATACACATGCAGGTTTAGTTGCTAGCCCTCAACTAAACTATGACAATTTAAATACAAAATCTTACTGAAGAATGCCTGTTGTATATAAGCTTGGCAGAAAACAAGTAAAGCAGAATGATCTGTGAAGCTTGTAGATGTAATACAAAAATAACAACTAAACCAAACATTGTTTAATCACACTTAGATGATTCCTGCTAAAAAAAACAAACAAACATCCTGAGTGTAGCCCTTAACCCCACTTCAACTTGGCTTACATCCCTACTGGCAATCTAAACTTTGTATTGGTTTTTAAGTGGGTTATTTATGGATGTCCTCATGAATTAGTGTGACCTATTGACTGTTAAAATACTTGTGTTACTACCATGGTCCACAGTAAAATGTCACCAATCTGAGCAGCTCAGGTGTGGAGGTTATTCAAATCACTTTTAAGCAAGCACATGTATTCTTTACTGATATGAGAATAATGAACCATTTGCTACATCAGCAAAGAAACAATCAGCACTCTGACTTCAGAGAGCTGCATGTAAGCCTTGTTAGATCAGACCTGACTTTCCCACTGCCTCTTGAGTTCAGCTAATGAATGCCAAATCCACTAAAAGGTTACATGCATTATATAACACAAATTCTGAAGATAAGTCTGTGTGCTGCCTGCTTACTTATTGTAAAGGTGAAAGGCAAACAAGCCAAATTCTCTGTCTCGCTCTCTCTGATCACAAAAGGACAGAAATCTGAGAAGAGTTTCCTGTAAGGGCACAAATTAGTTCCTGCAGCTCTCGGAAACCAGATATGTGATAGATAAACACAAAGAAAGACGCACAAGTCATCAATCTGCACAATCTGGTTAGTAGTCCAAGGAAAACCTTTAAGAAACAAAGATCCAAAGGAAACAGCTGGAATCTAGATACTTGGGAGGTTGAGCAGGATAACTCCACCAGAAACCAAACCGTATGGAATAACAGTTAAACAGACCACACCTATAAAAGAAAATCAACTCCCAGTGTCATGTAAATGTATCACCTTTAGCACTGCCTAGCAAAACAACAGGTGGAATTGATTTACATTAGACTAACATGACAAAAGCTTCGCTCCTCTGTCCCTAAAAACAAGGTCATGGGCAGTTGGTGGACGGCACCCAAACCATGGAGTCCCTCTGACTCAGGAAAATACATTTTACTCTTAATCCTTCACAATTCCCTGCCTGGGGATCCACAGATACCTACGGCTAGACACGGGACAGATCGGGGGCAAAAGAAGCGCTTTGAACTGGGAGATAAGGGATTAAAAAGCATTAGTGAGCCAGCATTACAATCTCTGTGTGGAGTACCAACAAGTACCCATCCTCACCCAAAGGCCTTGTTCTAAGTTCATTGAAAAGAGTTTAAATTAAGTTGGTTAATATATTCTAAAATAATTATTGATATCAGCCTTGTATCTAAATCAACATTTAAAAACAAGAAGGGACATATTTTTCAAATTACAAATGTTGTAGTGTAACAAGATAATTCTTATTGCTTCATGAAGAAATAGAGACAATTATAGAGATAAATGAGTTGAAAAAGATATGTAATACATGCTCGTCGGGGCACACTTGACAGTTATGCTTATTTCAGTTACCAGTAAGGTTACATCATCATTTGCATCCATCCCTTTACTGTTATTTGCAAATGGTGTGATCACTTGCTGAAGCTCAGTCTGATTCTTGTAAATATTTAGACAGGCATACAGACAAGCACGTCTGACAGGAAAAGAAACTGACATCGTTTTTACTCCAGAGCGTGTAACACCTACGCCAAACTCTTACTTTAACTTTCGGTTAAAGATGAGACCAACACCTTACCCCACCATGCTCAAAGGATCTAGTTAATACAGTTTAGTCAATAACTTCACACAGGGAAAAAGCAATGGCAAATTCTAATGGACTGATGAGAAGCAAACAGGCTCTCTTCCCTTTTACTGCTCATATAGAAAAATGCTGATTCACTAAGTAAGACTATCAATTAGAATTTAATCGATTTAAGTTACAATACGTCATTGCCTTGCAAGTAACAGTGAAACTATTTCACAGAATGTGGAAAGCCTGGTGCCAAGGTATATGCAACAAATGGGTGAGGGTCACGGGTGGAGTGAGACACATCAGCCATTTGACAAGAGATTATCCCCAAACCACAGGAAAATGCAAATGTGAGGATGGGTGTTTGTCATTTGACATATGGAGGAGCGCCAGGCCTGACAGAATTCATTAAAGCCAATATGCTTGACAGACTTATCTGGATGATAACCCAAATCTCATGGCTCTTGAACACTCACTAAATATAGATGACAAACTAATCCAGGCATGGCTTTAATAATATGCCGCGGCATTAGCCAAATCTATTACACCAAATGCTGAGAGCTGCTTTGTCGAAAACACACCAGCACCCAAGCAGGGGTCATTTACCTCTGCTCCAGTACATGTCATAATCAGGGTCCAATTTTAGAAACAACATACTTTAGGCTATATATAAATTGTATCAATAGCACAACGTTAACATCTATATGCAAATTTTACATTCACACTGAGACCTTATTTACTTTCTTTACTTCTAACAATAGTGAGTTTCAAATAGATTTTGATCCTTAACAACTTGAAATACTGATAGCAAAGTGACATCAGCCAGATGGATTTCAGTTGACTGAATTAAGCAGGCTTTTTGCAGGAAGCTCTCTGAGGTTCAGCAGGAAATCAATAATAAATAATTTACGTATATGGAGCTTTATATGGTTTTACACAGAACTTCACTCAGCATGAATTTCCCAGTAGCTGCAAGTTCAACACAATGAAATCAATAGAAAAATAAGGCATCTCACCTGATCGGCCCCATAGGCAGCAGCAAACTCCATAAACTCCTCAATACGAACGAAGCCATCTCCATCTTGGTCTAAAGCATCGAAAACAGCTTTTAGAGGAGAGACATCTTCCTCCCTTGTAGTCACAGCTGAGACCATTGGCAGTGAGTCATCTACCACCATCTTAGAGAGGGAAATTGTCTCCACTGTTTGCTCACTAGTCCATCCAGCCTCAGGAGAAGAAGTGTGTAAGTCCTGAACTGAAAAATCAAAAGATGCCACTTCATGACAATCTGATCCTTGGAGCTGGTTAGTGTCTGTCAACCTCTCCTCTTCCCTCTGTTCGGTTGTCGGATCAGGAACACATCCATTCTGTACACCCTCCTGTGGTTTCAAGTCCCAAGTTTCCTCATCATGGACCTCATCAGCAGTCAAGCACAGATCCAAAGCCATTGCCTCATTCCCCTGATGTTTGGCTTCAGAACAAATCTTGTCTTCCATCAAATCCTTAGACTCATTTTCCACAGAGTAACTCCCACTGGTGAAACCACCCTGGATGAAGGCATCTTCAGCCAGAGGCACTGTCAGTGATGAAGGTTCAGCTGACAAACTCAGAGCAAATGAGTCATTCTCACCTTGTTGCTCTGAAGTCACATTTCCAATTGCAGTAGCTCCTGCATGTTCCACCTCCGACTCCTCTGTTGATAAATGTAATGGCACACCTGTGCAGATAACAGAGGAAGGAGTGGCAGGGCACAGGCTCAGACTGCTGTCACAATCTGGAACCTCTAAATCCAACAAAGGCACAGATCCTTCGTAACAGTCCAGTTGCGTGCTCATGTGGTTGTGCGGGAGGCGGTCCTCAGGTAAACCTTGCAGGGTAGTGCTACAGGTTACAGTCACTTGATCAGGGAATAAACCTTTGTCTTCGGTTACAGGTGACAAAGTCTCCCTGTTCTGTGAGGGAGGGAGACCTGCCTGCTCCTCTTCTGACAGGTCTACCAGCTCCTCACTGACACCCTGTGGGTTCAACGCACCTGAGGACTCTGGGGGGAGACAAGAGTGGTCATTTGAGAGGAGATCTACCAACAAAAATAGATCCCCTGTGTTGGTCTCGGAAAATTTCGATGGAGAGACCGGTACACTGAGGCTTATTAGCTCAGCCTGACTACTGAGGGCATTTGAGCTCTCAAGAGGGTGCTCCTGTGTCAGACTCAGTTCATCACTGGCAGAGTTTTTCCCAACCACATCAGTGAGTTTGGGAGAAAATAGCCATGACAAAGTGCAGTCACTCATTTCATCAGGTCCCTCAGTTTTCTCTGTGAGGGACAATTCCTCTATATGAGTACAATGGAGAGAAGTTTGGGAAATAGTGGACTGATCTCCCTTAAACTGCAAATCTCCATAAGAAAGATTAGAGAT
Source organism: Siniperca chuatsi (assembly GCF_020085105.1). Taxonomy (NCBI): domain Eukaryota; kingdom Metazoa; phylum Chordata; class Actinopteri; order Centrarchiformes; family Sinipercidae; genus Siniperca; species Siniperca chuatsi. Next base: position 14,828,525 of record NC_058061.1, read on the forward strand.
ATTTAAGAGGTTGTCCAACTCTACTGGATTGTCCTGGAAAATATTTTCTTCTTCACTTTGTTGGGATGTTGGATCCTGGTCCCCATTTCTGAAATCCAAACCTGTCTGGCCACTCTTGTTTGGACAGAGCACACCTCCATTGTCTGAATCCAGTGTGTGAAATCCAAGAGGAAATGGCTGTTCTGACTCCCACTGTGTGTGCCCCAAAGGGCCAGACAGAACTGTCGGCTCCATTTATATTGGCTGTTCCACTTTGCAAACTTGAGAAAGCTTGTGACGCCTTATCTCACGGCTGCTGTCAAGATACAGTTCTTCAGTTTTAATGCCATGTTTTTAAATGGCACTATACATCTCCAGTGAAATTAATGTGTCGAATTCCTCCAAGCATTGTCTACCTCTGACATTTAAAAAACGCTAACATGTATTGTGATTTTATAAATAATAGTATAAGGTAGGCTAGTAGGGGTAGTTTCAAAAAGCTAGGTAGGTTTAGAAAAAAATGTCAGTCAGGCAACGGATTAACAAATTGCATTTGTTTTAACTTTAGTGGTTGCCATCCACATCTCGACAAGTGTTACCTAACGTTAAACTCAAAATTCATATTAATGTCTCAGCCGTACTGAATATCGTACTGATGTAAAAGTGTTTTGACTCACTATGTCCCTTCCTGTCATGGCAGGTCCACTCCTGGTTGTTGCCCAATGTTTCGGCTTTAGCACATCCAACGTCAACATGCTTCACTTCTGCCTGAAAGCTGGCAAGTCACCGAAGTTAAATCTCAAAACTGAACTGACAAAAACGTCTGACTCTCTGCTCGTGAGCCAATTTGAAACAATACAAATCAACGCGTTAAGTCACCAGTGTTTGTCAACATTAGCTTTCTTAACCGATTATCTTATGTTATCCATGGCAAGCTAATTTGCTGAGGAGCCGACAGGGCAGCGAGGAAACGATGTGGCCAGTGTTACTCAAACCTAAATTAACCTCTAGCTATAATGTTAACCCTCTCATTACAAGGCAGTTTACTAAATATAACACCGACTGTCAAAACCTTTCCAATGCATTTATGCTAGCAACTAACGTTAACTCCTCCTTCGAGCATCCCACTTCTTTCGTGCCATTGGACAGGGAAGCTGCTAACTGACTAGCTAGCGAAATTAGCCTATTAGCTAGCCAAGACGCCAAACAGCCCAGCTACCACCTCTCTCAGTTAAATTGAACCATGTGGTCGCTTCAATATTCCACGGTTTAAGAGGTAACTACGGAAAGTGTCGCCTCTGTGATAGTCGAAGATTATGTGTTCATTTCGATGCCGTTTTCCAGCGGCAATCCACCTGTGTCAGGAACAAGACAGGCCAGACGAGTGACGAGACGAAACCGTTCTTTCCTCCTCAAATTCTTCTTTTATTCTCGTCTCAAAAAACACATCGGTCACAGCGTCCCTCTTCGAAACCCATAACGACACGAAAAGGGTAATAAATAAGGCCAAAAAGCTCCGTCATTTGGCAGTCAGTCCACTGATGTTGATCGCAGACACCGAAAGCTCTCGCATCAGCATCAGCAGTGTCCCGTCCTCCTCCTCCTCCTCCTCCTCCTCCTCCTCCAGCCGCATACACACCACTGACGTTTCACGCAAGCGTACAAAACACCCCGCAGTATCATTGGCTTTAAAGCAGTTATCAATTGGGACCTTATGATTTGTGTTTATGCATAAACCCCATGGCTAATATTCAAAACATTGTCCTGCACTCGTATGTCGGACAACGGCAGTATTTTACGTAAGCAGCCCCTCACACGGAGGTCAAAGTTCAGGGGCAGCTAGCGGAGCTTTCGGATGACCGGGATAGGGGTGTCTTGCTCAGTGACACTTCAGCAGGGGAGATGTTTGTCTGTGAAACCACCAGGTTTACCATTTAAAGGACTGTTTCTGTAAGCATTAATTTCAAAGCAGTTGAAATAAAATTAGTTATAAACCAATACGACACAGTTGAAGAACTTAAGTGGACAGAGATTTTTAATTTTGAGAAAATAGTCAGTGAGAATAGTCACTGTTAAATGGTTGCAATTGTAATGTTTTGGCGCCCCCATCTGACTTACAGCGGTGTAGATTTTCTTCAAAGTTTGCAATTGCCGGATCTCATTTTGGTCATCCAATCCAGTGGATCCCAACCTTTGTGGTTTGTGATCCCTTAGAACTAATTATAATCGACCTATGACCTTCTGACTAGCCTTCTGACTAACCAAAGACTGACTTTTTCTCCTAAAATTGTTTCACTTATTTTAAGGGGCCTGAAGAATTCAGTATCCAAAATTTCAGAAGAAAAAAAGCAAAAATAAATAAAAATTGAAAAAAGACACAAAACATTTTGGGGTTTTATTTTGTTTCTTTTTTTCCTTCAATCAACCCTCAGATGTGGGGTCCTGACCCCTAAGTAGGGACCCACTAATTTAATCTATCTGATTTGCGGTCTGCTCCTTCCTACAGGTACAATTCAAGCTTCAGTGATCAAGGAAAATGCATAACCAGTCAAACAGCAATCAGAGGACAAGGAGACAGTTGTCTGTACATTTGCAAAGAAACAAATTACTTGCAAAAGTAAATGCAAACAGTAGTCACCATTAACTGTAATTATAAAAGTTTTAACAATAAATGAAAGATACTGAAAAATCATATTAAATGGCATGTAATAAACATGACTACATGAAATGCATGATGACAATACACAGCACTAATGTGTGAGAAATCCTCTAATTGTTATCTAATTTGATCCATTACTAAGATTGTAAACAAATATAATACAGCACATATAGTATGTTAGTGTTCAACTCCTCGAGCCACTTAGCAATACACTCTTAAGGCAACAGTGGGTGAGATAAACCACAAATACTGTACTACAGATGCCCCCTAAATTACTCTTTTCAGCATTTACTTGTCACTTTTCTTCTCAGATGACCAATAACCTGAAAGAGAGACAGGTGGATTACTATGGGTTATACTGTATTCCTGTCATTTTAACAATCTCTTTAACTTTAATACTCTAAATCAGAGATGACACAATGCACTGCATACATTCTCAGTCATACTGTCTCTCCACATGGAACTCAAGCTGCGCCTCCTCCTACACACCTGGGTCAGGAGGAGGCCAGGGGAGCCCCTGTTCAGAGTTTAGCAGATTTAGAGTAGGCTATACCCATCAGCATGGAGACGTCGTTGGCTGAGGTCAGCCACGCCCCGCCGTCTGCCACCAGGATGGCTCCAGTCACATAGGAGGAGGCCTGGCTGGCCAAGAAAAGAATGCAGTGGGCCATCTCTGTCTTGTTGCCTGCTCGCTGCAAAGGAATGGACTGGAACGCACCAGCAGCCTCCACTCTGGGACCACCTGAGGGATTAAAAAATAAATAAATCCATGCTCAGATACTCTTACACTGTTATACTGTACATCAGTGGCTCCTAACGTTTTAGTCTGACATACCCCCACATCCCTGTCAGTTGAGCTCAAGTACCCCTTCACTGGCACCATACGTTATATTCCAAATGTGTCCTTATGAATGTATTATAACTTATAATGTAATTATATAAAAGTGGTTATTGTTACAATATTTTTTTTCATACATTTGAATTCGTACTACAACCACATGTAGCAGCTGGACATTTCAACTGTTACTTTTAGCTAACATTTCCACTGTTTATCCATTACTTTTAGCTAACACTTCAACTGTTTATCCATTACTTTTAGCTAACATTTCGACTGTTTATCCATTACTTCTGGCTAACTATTTCAAATGCTTATTCAGTACTTTTAGCTAACATTTCAATTGTTTATCATTAATTTCCATTTTTTGAGTTATTTGAGTTTAGTTGAGTTAATTAGTTGAGTTTTCCACATAGGCCTACCACCTGGCGACTGCAGAGGGACCCACTGGGGTACAAGTACCTGTTTGGGAACTGTGATGTTTAAGGAATTCAAAGGCAATCCGTATGATGAAAAGTGTTGTAATGTTCTTTTTTTTGTGTGCATCAACATGCTTAAATCTTTACCCAGTCTGCGGAAGCCCTCTGTGCCAGAGACAGGACCTGGAGCCACAGTATTGACTCTCACCCCACTGGGCCCCCACTCCACAGCCAGGTGCTTGGTCATGGCATCTGGGGACAGGAGAGGCAACACTGAGTCATTCTATTCTTATTTTGATATGATTACACAACAGTAAAAAAGCTCTTACCATTTGCAGCCTTAGCAGAGCCAGCATGCACCTGGAGGCCCTGTCCCCTGTATCCAAGTGTTGCAGAGATGTTGACTATGTTGCCACCATGATTCTGCACACAGAAATTAATCAAAATCAATGCAATGATTAAACAATCAAATCAGCTTCAGAGCACAGAGGCAGCAGTTTAAATCCCATTTAAAGATGACAAGGCCTTCAGTAATCTGTAATCTTTACTGTCCTCTTTTGGTGACCAGAGTGAATTGCAGAGAATGATTTCTTATTGAAAGTTATTGATCAATAACCCAATTATGTTCCTGCAGATACAATATTATTGTAATTTCTGTGCTATGGGGTAATAAACAATTTACTTATGGCTTCTTAACTTGAAACTGAGAAATATTGCGCCACACAGACAGAAAAATGTACTGTACCTGGAACCACTTCTCATAAACCACCTTGCTGGTGTTGAATGTACCCATAGTGTCTATCTCCATTACTGTCTTGAAGGCATTGAAGGAGAGTGAGGCAGCCGGGCAGAGAAAGTTTCCAGCAGCATCTGTCAAAAACAGCACCGTGACTTTAACCATAGCCAAAATTATGACAAATGATAAACTAAATTCCTATGCAAAACAGGCAAAAGAGTTGAATATTCCATTAAGGTTTTATAAATGTTTCATTAAAGCTATAAATGCATTAACTATGTGGTACATTAATGAAATAGAGATCACCTTGCATAGGTGATCTGCATTTAATTTGATAACTTAAGTAATGATCTTGTTGTGACGTAGAGGGGAGTAGGGTGCAAAGATAGATAAAATAGATGCAGCATTAGAAAAGTTGATGATTAAACCAAAACCTTTCACACTTAACCTTTGTTTAAAGTACATTTGCACTTATTCACTCTACATACACCTTCAAATGTATTTGCACCTATGTTGGCAGGATGCATTGTGTAATGACAGAGTGTGAAGGCGAGAGACTGCCGGCAGCACACAAACTCAGTAATCATTAGCACAAAAACATATTTTTAGGCTTGTTTCTAAGAGGTCACATACTGTTTATAAGGATGTCTATGCGGCCCAACTCTTTCAGTGTCTCATCCACAGCAGCTGCGATGCTCTCAGGCTGCCTCACATCTATACATAAAGGGAGACAGCGGCGTCCTGACACAGCAGACAGCTTTTTAGCTGCCTAGGGAGACACATAATCATGAGGCCAACACATTAACATTTAGTTACGGTGTAAGATATATAATTTAGGATTGTGGAAATTATGTAAGAGGAATAACTTCTTTGAGCTTGTCCAAGTTCCTGCTCGCAATCACTGTGTCACAGCCATGCCTGAAAGAAAACAAAGAAATATAACAATGTGGAGAGAAAAAGAGACAACAATAAAGAGCACATGCTGCATTTTGTTGAGTAGAACATGAATATGTAATAATATAGTAATGTAAATAAGGCTGATAGGGAGACAGAGGGAGTAACTCATGATGAAACAGGTGGGACAGAGAGTGAGGGACAGGAGACAGTTAATACAAGGTCAAAAATGTGCTAAAAGGCCACAGGCACACAAAACGAGGAAGACAGCCAGGGACACCAACAGATACAGTTACAAGATGTGCCGCTTATTTCTGCAACATGAGTAAATTATTGAACTATTTCAACTTTGTCACACAAGCAAAATTATGAAAGTCAGACGGTCAGATAACACAAGCAGAAGATTTAAAGTGCACCTACAAACTATCTCACTCACACATTTTACTGTTTTAGAGTAATAGTAATGACATAAAGCTGACAGAGCATTGATTCTACATGTTACAGATTTGTTCTTATACTATATATGCACCAATAATGTCTATGAATGTGAAATTTGACTAAATATTGACATTTCTGCAAGGGCATGTTATGGAGAAACAAACAGGTAATCCTCTCACCTCATGAAGATTTCAGCTATCCTGAATCCAATTCCAGATCCACCACCTGTGATAAAGGCAACCTGATCTCTGAAAAATAAAGTGCAAACCTTCAAAGGTCACTTCATGAAATTTACAGTGACAAACATGTCAACATTTATTTACAGACAGCTGTGTGAATGCAGTAAAGCCATAAGATCACACCAGGCAATAGGAAAACCATTTAAAAGCACACATTTTCAAACGTACTTTAGTAAATCTGGACTGTAGATGTGTGTGTACGAAGTCAGGCACTCGTCTGTACCAACATCTTCGGGCAGCAGCTCTCCTTTTCTCTGTGGCTCTGCCATGCTGATGAACAATGCATGTCAAATAGATGCAATCACACTGTCATTGCCAAAATCACAATGCAGTAAATGACATGTCTGTAAATGCAGGAGTTGCACAAAATAACAGAAACACTATACAATACAATAGCCCTCTGCAGCAGTTTGGTGAGGATCAGGATTGACAGATATTTAAATTAAAGTAAAAGGCAGTTTTTACTGTGTTTCAGTAATTGTTGGTAAGACTTGCTTCCATTTTTACTCTTTTTTTTTTTGAAGCACTTGTGGTCACATGCTGTCGTGCTTTTTGTGACTTAACCTGTGCCACATTACAGAATTTAAAATAAATCACAGTGACAGTGGCAGCAACTGTACAGCAGTCATGTCAAACAACTCTAACAGATTCGGCAGTATTCTGGGTGAGTTTGCCTCACAACACTGCATCTCAAGGCTTTAAAGGCTCGAATCTACTGCCACTCTTCCTGGGCCTCCACACAGAGGTCTGCCATACTGTACGCTACTGTGGGGGGTGTTTCTGTTGTTTTGTCTATCCCTGTAAACATATTCAAAGTTAGTCTACTGCTTTCTACAGCAAGCAGTGTACCAACAGCCTTTAACTGTCGGGACTTCACTTCTAGCAGCTGTCGTATTAACATTACCTGCTGAAGAAAAAAAAATAAGCTAGTTTTGTAGCGCTGAAAGAAGAACCGTCCAACTCCTCTGAGATGAAACACGAGCCGTAAACGAAGCACGTCTCTAAATCAGACGAAGATCCTTTACATTTATTCCTCAGCCATTAGGGGTTTTACTCAGGAGAAACTATTTGTACCTTGGACGCTTGCGTTTTCGCTGTCCTTTAGTGATGCATTATGGGCAATGAAGTCCGTCCCCGGTGCGTTCAAGAGCACACATATCTCACCGTCCAAACCTATACTCGTTTGTTTTAAGACAGAAAATGTAATCATGGGAAGAATATACAAATAAAGCAGGGTTAAAATTTTGAAAATACTGTGAGCACAAGACTTTAGAGGTCAGGACTGATTTGATTCATGCCAGAAAGAGAAAGTATATCAGACAACATCATGCTCTAGGGACTGTAAAGTCTTCGACAATCTGGAGAGCAAAAGAAAACCCAGTGATTCTGTTGCTCATCTACATTAACCATCATCTTCTAGGATGGCACCAGCGAGGGCCTCCACTGGTAAACCAACACTGAAATAAATGATCCAGGGTTTGCAATTTCAGGGCCGACGCTGATCAGTCTGCATTAGTGCAGAGAGTGGCCCTTATTGATCTGTACTTTGGGATTTACTGTTGGAAAAAGCCATGCAATGGATCCTTCAAATACTTTTGGGATGGATACTCTTCTCGGAAATGTAAGATGAGTGCTTTTGTAACTTGATTTCTTTCTCAAGAGTAAACAAGAGCAAAAGCAGAAGCAGAAGCAGAAGTGCACATAAAAGTACACAAACTTGATAGTAAATGATAGCAGATGCTTTTTATTACCACCAATGGTTTTACCATTTGTGTTTACTTCAAATGACCTTCCTGTTTTTGCATTGTTTAATACTTCTACTACAAATCCCATTCTTCACATTATTACTGAGCTTTTTTCAAAGCATTCCCTACTGTTTAATGTTTTGAATGTGGTTTTCTACTTTCTTACAATTAGTTTTCATTCATTTTGTATAATATAGTATGCAAATAATTCAAGTTCATTATGAAAATGTATTTGCATTGTCTGCTTTTATTGTCAACGTTATAATATCAGTGTAATGTAGAGGCAGTTTTTAGTCCTGACTGCAGTGCAATCCACACCATTAACATAACTCTAATAAAAAGCAGATGATGTTTCTGTGATGGATTACAAATGTCAAGTGATTTCCAAGTGTCTGCAAACTAATTCTCATACCAGGTTTAAATAAACTAAATCAAAGGCTTCCAAGATTAAAAAAAAAAACACATCCAAAAATTTAACACAGCTGCACGCCTAGATAAATGCTCAGCAGTAATGCACTCATGATCTGCACAAAAAAATGGAAAAACATGTATAACTACTACACTCTGTATTTTGATGCTAGTCTGCAGGCAGATGGCGCTATCTGTCAGCATATTCTGCTTGAATCCACAACAATAAAACCCATTGGCAGTGCTCTAAATGAACCTACAGTAAAGCTGCATAAGAATGCCTCCCTCTGTAACACATATACGGTTCAAATTACTGAGACTGGATTCACTCATCTTCCTAGTGTCTGTGTGTGAAATAAAGCATTTGAAATACTGTCTGTAAACCATAAAACACCATGACAAATTCCTTGCATATAAAAACCTACTTGGCAATAAACCTGTGCTTAAGATTCTGTGCTTAAGTGTAATGTGATTTTAGGGGTGAAGGGTTCCAGCAGCCTACAAAAAGGTAGACAAACAGTTGGTTAGATTTTGTTCAAATATTAATTTATTTCTGTTTTGTGTATTTTCAGATGAGATGTTTCTCCAAGCCCCTTCCCGTTTTTACCCCACCTACTGTATACATCTCAGTAAATTTCTGTCTTTGCAAGCACTGTATTTTAGCGGTTCATATCATTTTTCCAATGTGTCTGAAATAATACAAATAACTTAAAGTGAGACTATGTAACTTTATTACTGATAAATGCTAAAACCTTGTATAACAGGTACACACAAGTAGAGAAGAATCATAAAGTCAACAAAACAAACAAACTGACTCACTGATGTCAGTTACACAGCAATATCTATTTAAAGTTAGCCAACATTAGCCACCACAAGCTACTGGTCATACCAGACCAAGTAAGGCTGTATCAGCAAAACCCCTGAGTGTATTGAAGCGAGCAAGACTGTGTTTGTTTATGAATTCAACTTTTCATTTGTAAGGAAACGCAAGTGATATTTTTCCAGAAAGTTACATAGTCTACCTTTATAAAAAAAAAAAAAGTCAAAAGTCAATTTTCAAAGGCTGCTTGTTTTACGTGTTTTAAAGAAAATGTCCTGATGCAGGAACATAAAGGACAACCAGAATCACAGACTCAGGCGGTTAATTGTTCCAATGAGCCTGGCACAGCTCAAGCCATAAAGGTCCATTATCCTCTGCTGGCCCAGAGGCCAGAGCAGACCTACAGCCCCGCAGTACTGACAGATGGTCCTGGGCTCTGTCCTTGTGTCTGAGCTGGGTCTGTCTGTGCAGCTATGCTCTGGCCTTCTGCTGGTGGGTTTGACTTGGCGGACTGTCCCCCCTCCTCCAGACCCACCAGCCTGCTGCTGACCTCCCACAGACTGCGAGCTGCCTCCTCATCCAGGGCCTGGGGTGCTGGTTCCTTTTCTGTCATCACATCATAGTACCTTCCCGTCACCCCCTCCATCTCCTCGGACACGGCCAGGTAGACGCTAGGCTGGGCCCCCAGCTCTGGGCTCTTCACCAACAGGGAGAAGAAGGGACCTGTAGGGGGGGGGTTGGTGGAGACCAGAGGTTTTGCTGGTTTAAACTCAGCCAGAAGGAGATCTTTTAGAGCCTATCAGAGGTACTTTATTAAATTATACTGCCAATGTCAAGTACCAATTCAAGTACTAACTGGATTCATGTTGTTGTCTGTGGTGTATGACGAAAGGAAACACTTACATGAATGTGCATCAGTTACATTGTTCATATCAAATCTGGCACACGTTGAAGATTTTTATTATCTTCTTGATTGACTGTAAACAATCTCGATCACAAACACTGTTCTCCCCACAGTGGAGGACCTTTATTACCCCCGAGCGCACGGAATAAAAAAATACTCATTGCGGAATAAACAAAAAATAAATTAAAAAACAAGTACATTCAGTGATGCCCAGAATGAGTACTGAGAAGCTGTATCAGCAACAACATCGGTAGCACTGGTGTACTTTGATTTCAGAGGTTCTATATGAACTGTAATATCGTTTTTCTAAAGGGGTGGTTGGGGTGATGTAGAACATTGTAGCAGTGGAGGGAAAACCTTGTAAGAGTGATTTTGGTGTTTTTGTTTTCACTTCAGTTGACGTATTACATGCTCCTGTACTAAAAACTTACTAAAACCTTGAAACTACCCAACAGTATATGAAACAGTTCAAATATAGCTCCACCTCAACCAGCTACAATGGTTAGATGCTTCTTATATAAAAGAGTATAAACAGTCACAGTCCATTTTTCTTCACTGAACTTTTATTTTGATACTTTATATTAAAATTATTTACGTTACTTTAATACCATTTTCAAAGTGGCTAATGGAGTATTTTCACAGTGTGTAATTGCTACTTCCTCCAACACTGCCCCAAAACCAAGATGGCCTTAAATCAAACAGCATAGTCAGAAAGCTAAAATGAATGTTTTTTGTTTTTCAGTTGTAGAGTTAAGAGAAGTTTTGTGGAAATATCTATTTAATCAGAACAAGTAGATTAAAAATAGAAAATTCACTGATAGGACCAATGCAGCAGAGCTTTTACAGCCTAAGCTAATTGTTGCAGATGCATTAGGTAAGCATTTATTGACTTCTCTAAATTCAGAATCCAATAAGAAAGCAGGATACTCACTGAGCACAGAGCTTGAGAACTGTGATTGGTGCAGACCCGTGTGCCTCCCGAGCTCCGTGGCAACAACGCCTGGGTGCACAGCATTCACCGTGACTCCTGTGCCTGTTAAACACAGCATTGTTTAAAAATATATATCCAATGGCCAATTACAAACAAGAACATAGGCCGTACTCCCTCCCACCCACACATGCCCACATATGCAACAGCCAGTAGACTTGCCTTGTAATCGCTTGGCGAGCTCTCTGGTGAACAGAACATTGGCAAGCTTGCTCTGACAGTACGCCTGCTTGGTATCAAACTTCTTCTTCTCCCAGTTCAAGTCCTCAAAGTCAATCTTTCCAACGATGTGGGCGAGTGAGGCCAGGTTGATCACTCTGCTGGGGGCGGACTCTTTCAACTTATCCAGCAGAAGATTTGTCAACAAGAAGTGGCCTGGAGGAAGACAGAAACTATGGGAATCAGGTAGTGATGGAGTAAGGGAGAGTTTCTTAGAATGTAAAGATAATTTTATTTTCTTACAGAGAGTTTAAAAAAAACAGGACACCACTGTCTGTCTTAATTAGTAAGTACCTAAGTGGTTAACTCCAAACTGCATGTCAAAGCCGTCTTCTGTCTTCCATGCTGGACATCTCATGACCCCTGCATTGTTTATCAGTACATCCACACGCTGCTCCTCTACAATACAATAAAGATAATGTTTAAGAAACTGTTACTGAGTATGGTCTATTTCTATAACTGAACACGTTTGTTTGTTTCCTCACCTTGTTTGATTCTCTCCGCAAACTCTCGGATGGATTTCATGGAGGCCAGGTCGAGGCGACACGCGTAAACGTGAGGATTGAGGGTCTTCCCTCGTATTTCCTTCGCAGCTTCCTCGCACTTCCCCATGTCCCGACATCCCATAATGATCCGACCCCCTGATGATGTGGGAATGGGAAAAGGAGTGTGTCAGCGAGAGCAAAACAACTGCTGAAGATTTTATTGTGTCTTTTTCCAGCACATCAGCGTGACATCATATTTTCTGCACACCTCTCCGGGCCAGTTCCCGGGCAGTCTCTTTCCCGATGCCCGCGTTGGCTCCTGTAATAACCACAGTCTTCCCATTAATGGTGGCCTTACTAGTACACCGGCCTCCGGTCACATGGTTCCTATGAGTAGAATTAAAGTTCAGTGTCATTTTATTTAAGCACTTGAGATGTTAACATCTCGTAACTTGATAGCTTCTTAATTATAAATAATTAAAGGCCCTGCACAGGAGTTTTCATTTACTCTGGCTGAATAGACCTCTTGTCAGGTTGAAGTTAGGTGGCGCAATGCTTGTAATTACATGATGTCACCAAACTCTGCACACACCCGCTAAGTCCTGAGAAGAGGTCTAATCAGCTACATAAGTGAAAACACCTATGTGGGTTGACTACAGTTGTGTGCAGGCTTTAAACTTTCCACACAGCAAACTTGGGGAGATATAAGATTCCAGAACAGGAATACTGTGCCAAGTCCACAACAAGGGGGAGGGATGGGGGTTAATAGGGGCCAAACAGCTCAGTTCTGCAGGTTAATGATTAGTGACTCCAGTTGTATGACAAACACAAAATTGGGATTTGTTTTGTTTGTTTTTGCTCTAGTCTTAGTCTTGATTTAGTCTTAAAATGTTAGATTTGATCATCGCCAAAGGGCATTTGGTCCTGGATTTAACCTGAAGTCAACTACTGTGTAGATCACTGTCGTCGTGCGGTTCTATCCCATTAAGTGAGTAAGATAACACACGGAAAAATAAAGTTCACACTAGCCTTATTAACTGTGAATGGGTGAACAGAATGTCATTAACACCTTAACAGGTTATTCAATCCAATACACTCACCCTGCTATAAATGCTGCCTTTGTGAAGCATATCTAACTGCAAAACTGAGCCAAAGAGCCTGTACTTTGTGGGGTTGTTGTACTGGATTGTATAGTAGTAGTTAAGTGTTGACCCCCTCACTATGGGAGGAAACAAATATTACTTAATAAAATGACTAAAATGACAATTATCTGTCATAATAATCTGACAGTTTAATGCAACATCTCTCCGACAGTCTCAGCCAAAACTGAACTTTATGAAAATGTATTCTATGCATTAGATATATGCGTGTGCGAATTCAATAGCATATCCGTATCAGCAGCAAATGTGACACTTAAGGTGTAAATCATACAGTTACATCAGGACACAGTGGCCTTATGTCATATTATGAAGAGTTACTCACTTCAGTAAAACAGCGCATCCAAACAATGTTCCAAAAACTGAAACAGGTAAAATATATTTGCTCATGACTCCCGAATAATGCTGAGGACAAAATACACATTCAAAAATATTTTAGCACGGTTTCCACAGATGATTCGACAACACTCTTGTTGCACAAGGTTACGCGCGCATGCTTTTGGCGTCATCAGTTACTACTAACCAACCGCAAGGAGCAAAAACGCAATGGCATGGTGGGAAATGTAGTCCCAATTGAAATTTACATCCAAAACAGCAAATTACATTTTAGTTTTTTCCAACATTGTTGCGTTGAAGTTGTAAGCAACATAAACACTTAGAAGAAGTTCTGTAAGAATAGTTAGAATAAGAATAAGAGTGTTTTTTTATTAAGAAAACTTAATTGAAATCACAAAATCCCTGTTAACTGATATGGGTATTTTCTGTTAGTCTTTCAAAAATATCTTTACAATAAATACAATAATAAAATATCTTTGCTTTTACTTCTGAGATGTGTGAAAGTGTCGTTAGCTCAGGGAATCTATTCTATATTTTTATCATTTAAAAAAACCTGAGATACATCTGACTTCATGAAAATGTCCCTGTGATCACATAGGAAATAACAATGCCATGAAAATAAAATAAAATAGGAACTATAAGAATGAGATAGTGCTGGGTTTTACAGGAGGACTTGGACTTAGCAGAGAAGGAGAGGACTATATGATTCAGTGGGGGAGGGTGATGGGGCTGTGAGCTGCTTTTTCTGTTTTTGGATTGTGAAAACACAATGTGAAATGACTCTGCTGTTGTGACTGCAGTCGGAAAAGTCATTCTAGTCAGTTGAGACTGAAAAAGTGAAAGCGTCAGAGGGAAGAGAGAGCTAAAGTAAGAGACAAAGAGGGTCACGCCAATGCCTGGAGGTGTGAGGGCGGGGTAGAGCTTTGTACACCAGTAGCATACTTTTGAATTCAATACTTAACTTTTTTTCTCTCTGCCTAAATGTTACTCCACATGTTCTCTAAAGTAAAAAAAATCTCTCTTCTGTTCAAAGGTTAAGTACCTGCTGTTCAAATCAAATTCTCCAGGCATTTAGTTGGATTGTTTTTCTGCAAAAAGCAGATAGTTTGTAATGATGTTCAGATTTCAAACGACCGGGGAAAGTAAATAAGTAAAGTAAATGCTAGTGATAGTCGACATATTCATACCCATTTATAGACAAGGCTCCTCTGTACTTCCCATTTCCTCCAATTTTCCAAATGGCGAAATCATCAATGGCAAATATAACTCTCACAAGCTTCATTTACTCCTAAATTAACAGACACATTAATTGGTGTTTATGGCATGCCCTGGCAGTTTAATGCACTGATGGTTGTCCATGATTTTGTTTTCACAGGAAGAAGAACACATAAACTGTATCCTTTTTTGAGCCCTGTGTAAATATCCCTCCACTATGACACTACAGTTTATAGAGCAGCTGCTGCAGGACACACAATAACAGTAGAGTAAGAGTAAACTCTGCATGAAGATGAATTTGAGGACAGTGAAAAAACAAGGCCACCCCCTTGCAACAAGATTTGGAAAACTTGAGGTGACACATAAAAAGTAAAAACTAGGACGTGAATGTCTGAAAATGGAGTGAGGAGGGGAGGGAGGAGCAGCCCTGCTCTATTTCTTCACAGCTCAGAGGTGTCTCCTCCTGGTGTGTTTGACCCTCGGTGCTCTCCACTGTCAGCCCACAGTGCTTGACCTTCACTATGATTTATGACAGCTCTGTTCCCAAGATAACCCTGAGGAAACTCTTCGCCTCGCTGCCTGTTTTGGCCTCACTCTGCTGCGTGAGACACCTGAATGTCTCAAAGAGGTGCTGAAGATGCAGTCCTCATCCTGGACTGCTTGAAAACTTTCACTCTTCACATAGTCTGAGCCTGGGTATGAGCCTCCTGCATCTCTTCAGTGTGAATTTGAGCTGGAAGAACACATATGGTAAAAAAAAAAGAAGGTAGAAACAAGAGTGGACCGAAAAAGTATATGCAGGAAAGAAAAAAAATAATTATAGAAATGAATAGAAGTTTTTGTGACATTTTGGGTCTGAGGTGAGATCAAGATGGGAGAAAGTAAAAAACATTTACCAAGGGACTTGATGAGCGCAATCTTTATTTACTTAAAACAGCTTCCAATCATTCCACCTCCAAACCCATCTGATCTTTGGTGCTGATGCATTAAGGTTATCCCTGTTATGTCGATGCTGTTTTCTCAGTCCAATCTGTTCTGGTTGGCAAACATGCCTGGCAGGAGGCCTGTTGTTAAACATGTACAGTAAAGGGGAGCTGCCAGGGCAGTGAATTAATTGAAAGTCTTGCCTCGCTGTTACCTAAATAAGGACAGTTGGCAAAGTCACCGCGTGAAGTTCTTGAGGCCATAAGCTGTTGAATTATGCAAGAGTGGAGCAGCTTGTTCCTTCAAAGCATGAATCAAGAGTAAAAAGCTCATGGAGGCATTGATGTTAGATGGTTGGAAGGGAGAGTCCAGGCGCTAGGACCCGGGACACGTGAGTGTATTAGTTTGCCAGAGGGTGGAGACGGTGAACAATGAGGGAGCTGACTGGTAGGACCAGAAGAGGAGCAACATCTGAGACCCCCACCCCGCCCCCCCAACCAACCCAGAGTCCCGCTGGACCGACGGACAAAACAGACTGACGGGCCGACAGCGAGAGCAAGACGCTGAGTTTAGAGAGAGTGGGAACGTGCAGATTTGCCCATGCGTGCTGCAAAGAACAGAGGTTTGCTGAGCCCCCCTGTGTGGATGTGAATGAATGGGTTCGTGTCATTGTGTGTGTGGTGCTGAACTGGGTCATGCGGACCACTGGAGGAGCGAAAGATAAACACGCACCCTCCTCCCGCTGCTTGGCAGGTTGAGATGGTGGGCGCTCAGAGGAGGGATCCCAGCCTGTGTCCTCATCGCAGCATCCAGCATCAGATGATGCTTTGATTTAATCCGCCTCTAAAAGAAAAGTCACAAACTGTAGAGCATCTCCAGAAACAGGACAGGAATCATCTTGGGCGGGCAGAAGGCAAAGCACAACGGCGGACCTCATCCAAGCTTGGTCAGCTGTGAAACTGCAGAGTTTTGCGGTTTTTTAAGGGACCTGCACGGTTTTCTTTGCACCTGATCGATAACTTCCTTCAAACGAGGAGATCCATCCATCAGTTTCCCGCAGACCCCAGCGGATCAGAGCGCAGCAGCTCTGCTCGCCGAGCGGATGCAGGACCATGGAGGAGAGAGACAGGTCGCCAGCAGGTGAGTAACACCTAAATGCACCCTGAGGTGCCTGAAACCGGGTCGTTCAACAAGATGCTGTAAGAAAGACAGGGAGACAAAAATAATGGTTGTAAAATTATTAATATGGATTAAATGGATTATTGAAAGCCTAAGTGCTTTGGTTTTGATTTATAATAAATATTGTTCAGTTTTTTATTTGAGGAGCTTGGAGTTGTTTTCACTCGTAATTCTGTTGCACTGATTGTGAGTAACTTGGTGTTGTCTGAACTTTGACTCACTCTCATGGACAGTAATAATATATGAATAGGCTAATACATTCGTCTCATAATAAAGCAGTTCTTATACGGCTTTATTTTCCATTAGGCTATGATTAACTCTAACTAGTGTTAATGGCTGAGCTGCGACTTAATTTCTATTTTCACCCACATTACTCGTGATACCCGCACCTATTTGTTTCCCAATCTGCTTTTGTGATTCAGTCTGTGGTAGATGGATGCGAGGGCATCCGGGGCACTCCACTTTTAATGGCCCTTTTATACTTTGTCCAGGGCAGACAGGTGATATCTCATCGTTAATGCCGTCTAATGCATTTAAATGAGCAGCTGATTTGATAGAGCAAAGCAGAGGCTGGTAATGGACTCTAAATGAAACACAACAGCAGCCACTACACATGGATTTGCTTTTGTCACAAACAATTGGTATTGGAGAGATGCAGCAGTAATGGCTGGACCTTTACTTTGAAGGAGTAGTTCATCCCAAAATCAAATAAAATTCAAAGTCAAAGTTGCTCTACTCGGATCAGGATCTGCCTCAAACACTGTAAACAAAACTTTATACAGACATAATGTTGCCATTGTTTTATAGCAATTATAAGCATTCAGTTCCATCTGAATTAATCATCACATTTAATATATATTTAGAAAATGTTGCACTTTTAACATAGCAGAACAAAGCATACACATGCATGTAAGTATGGGATCTTTCATGAAAGTGGAGCCCACTTTGCAAACTTAATCATAAGACCAAATCCTTCCTTAAAATTCTCCACTTTGAATTAAGCAGAAACATTGTGGGAGTCCATAGACATGTCCCAAACATGTCCTGCAGAACTAGGAGGGTATCTGCTGCTTCAGCAAACAGATAAAAGGACTGCAGTATTACGGCTTCATATGAAAACGGCAGAAACCAGACAATGACCCAATCCAACAGCTGGCACAGACACTCCAGCTAAACCAGTTGTTGCCCCTCACATAGCCACAAAACTCGCACATCACTTATATACGGTTTTACAATGAGTTCTGGCAAAGTGACGTTAAAACAACATCTTAACAGATTTGAATCAGTTAAATGAAAGGAAACCAGACTCAGCAGATACAGTCTATCAATTGATTAGCTGCTGTAGGAAAACATGGCTGCTTAGAGAACAGAAAGGATGCAAACATTGTCATTAGGACACATAGAGGACAAGAAGCATTGTTTTACTCTCTTCAAAAGTCTGTGCCCTGCTGGGTGAAAGTAAAGAAACAACACAAATATCTGCAGATTACATCCCAACCCGCCATCATGTCAGTGAGACAACAGCTGCCTAATGATATCCCTGTCAATCAACGTGCATACTGTGTACATGTATGTGTGTGTGGGTGTGTTCATAGTAGGAATATGAGTGTATACTATGCGTTATTTGCATTCATGCATGTGTTTACTGTAATTCATATTTTCCATTTGCCCTATTATAGTTATTAACGATTATCATTTTATTTGGTTAGTCAGTGTTTGATTTATGTACAGTATGTTCTTGTTTTTAATTGTCTTGTATTTTTTTGTGTCCTACTTGCTTTTGCAGCATTTGCTAATATCCAGTCATATTTGAATTTAAGACAGAGAGAGAGAGAGAGAGAGAGAGAGAGAGATGGAATGCAGCCTCAGCAATCAACATTAGTGCATTGATTGTAGTTAGAGGCCATTGTGAATGAGCGGGATCACAAATCACCATATACTGTTAGTTTGCCTTGAGGTGGAGGGCGAAATGGTCTGAGGGAAAAAAAGGCAATGTCCTCCTTAGCAGTACTGTTACATCATTTAGCCACACCCCCTTTTAGACCCCATTTTCTGAGCTCATATTAGACTCCCATTTCCACCATGTATTTGACATCAAAGGGACGCAGTCTATAGCATGTGGTACAAAGGGAGGGATGCTTTAATTCAGTCTCATTGGATTCCCCCAATCCTGCGCTCTCTCTCGCGCTCTCTCTCTGGTCTGAAGCCTCCCTGTTGGCACTTGAGGCTACTGGATTGTGATAGAGTGGAGGTTAGGTACACTATGTTCCCTTATTACAACTAGGGTGATGATGACATGGCATTTATAATCAGATGCTTTATAGTTTCCAATTCCAAAGCCTTAATCCCAAACTACAATATTGATGTATTCTGCAGTGTGATGTTTTGTTGTTGGTATTGTTTTTTTATATTTTTTCTTTGATGGACATTTGTGGTCAACATACAGTACTCGAGCCAAGTGTCCTTGTAGTATCACCACCCATAGCTAATTTCCACTCTCGGCCGTTGTTTGGATCTCTTTAACCTTGGGATATCCCGCCTCGGGGGCTTAGGTCAGCCCAGCAGGAGGCCAATGGTCGGCAGCATTTCCGTCAGGACCTTTCAGCAGGCAGTAGCTCCATGGGATGTATAACATACAGTAGAGAAAGAGAGAGAGAGAGAGAGAGAGAGAGAGAGATGGGAAGGAGAGTAGAGGCGAGACAAGTCAGGGAGGGGCTACACAGCACTTGGCCCCAGCAGGGATCCTCCATATGGACAGGCAGGCAAAGATGAGAGCGGGTGATTTGTCAAAGTGAGTGTCCGTGGCCTAGGCCGCTGGTTCACCTATCACAGCACAGCGGGGGGTTTCTTCAGCTGTGTGTTGGTGGAGGCACTAAACCCACCAACTCATCGGCTCAGATATTCTGTGCGGCTAAGGAAGGTGATTCAGTTTTTTATGCCTGAGTGGGGAACAGAGTGTCCTGACTGCAGCTGGCTGTCACGAGGAAGCCCATTTGGTTTTTGATCGAGTGAGAGATTGTTTAGGATCACAGTGATTTCTTTTTATCCTACGCATCCACACTGAGGGATGCAGACAGATAGACAAAAATACTTTCCATCTACAGTATATGTGTGTCTATGCACGCAGTTGTTTTTATTTTCAGACAGTGACAGAAACCACATCAGTCACATTGTATTTCACTCACTGTTTTCCCTTTGACCCAGAGGCAAGGCACGTTGGGCATTTTGACAGTAAATTGGACACAGGAGATCAGTCCTCACCCATAATGACTCTTCTGCTGAGAGCAAAGCAGCTAGTCCATTAGTAATGGAGAGAGGTAGAGACGTGGGGCAGGCTTTGCAGTCTATTTATTTCTTTCATTAGTCCCTTGTTTATATTTTCTGGAACAGACAAGAGACAAAGAGGAGAGGAGGAAAGAAGGCTGGACTAAAAAGGGCAAACAGACGCTTTGTTTACATTAAAATACATTTGTCACAGATAAAGGTGCAACATCAATTTTATTGCCCAAATTTTTGTCTTTTCCACAACTACTATGTAACTCATCTCCTATATGTGAATCTGTATTCATGCTTGAACCTCACCTCTATGAAGTCTTTATGCGCTAATCAATTTCTTGTCACAGTTCATTGCAAGTGTATCACTCACTACATTTAAACTGGGAGAGCCAATAGCTCACTGAATGCACAATTATTGTCCCTGATCTTAGTCACATGACAATGCCACAGATAAAATGTGTCCACTTGCAAGCTCTGCTTCCTATGTTAATGAGTTGTTAACGTTACTACAGTTAGTCTTTGGAAAACAAATAGCCCCATTATTGAAGACGACCTTAAACGTACTTAAATATGTGAACAAAAAAGAGTCTGCAGCCATGCTAGGGGCTCTGACGCTGTAGGCACAGCGGTGCTTTGAGCTAAATGCTAACATCACCATGCTAACATGCTCATAATGACAATGCTAACATGCTAATGTTAAGCAGGTATAATGTTTACCATTTTCACCATCTTAGTTTAGTGTATTAGCATGCTAGCATTAGCTAATTAGCACTAATGACAAGGTTCAGCTAAGGCTGATGGGAATGTCATTAGTTTTAGTCATAAATCAAAGTACTGGATAAATTCAAGTTATGACCCGATGATGGTGGTAGATGAGAGGTTAAGGGATCACCACCGTTATTAGAGTTCATCCTGAAAACATGAATGTGTGTACCATATTTCATGACAATCCATCCAATAGTTGTTGTGACTTTTCACTCAAAACCACAAATGTGAACTTCGTATTGGTGCTAGAGGAAAAGTCAAGGGATCACTAAGATAAGTAGGATTCATCCTCTGGAGATCATGAATGTCTGCGCAAAATTTCCAATAGTTTCCTATAGCAGAAAATTCCCAGTCAATAGTTGTTGAGATATTTTAGTCTGGATCCAATGTGGTGGATCGATCAACCAAGCAACATACCAACTTGCCATCCCTAGGTCCACAGTCAGAATGTAACTCTCAGAGTTCAGAGGCTAGCAACACACCGGACAAGAACACACCCTGCAGTCTGTGACAAGAGAGGCGACTGCCAGTGGCATCACAGGGTTCATCTCTCTTCTCATCTCCAGCTAAGTGTTTCTAGAAGAAAAGGTCAACTGCTCCTGCAGTTTAATCTCATGTGTGACACATGAAGTCAGCCACAACAGGTTTCTAGACCGTCGCTGTGCTTATTAGGACGTAAAACTGGATGTTTTGCCTTTTTCTGGGACCAACCTGGTTTTTTAAGAGGTTTACACTGCGAATGCACTCAGCTCTGTTTGAGTAATTGCTAAATGGAGCGAGATTGTCAATCTGTATTTGAGGGGAAATTAGTGTCTGGAAAACAGATTTTTGCTGCTGAGCGAAAACCTTGTATCTCCACTCTTTAGGAATTAGAAAAACAGGCTGGCCTGTCATTGTTTTCAGACTGTGCATGCTTGAGTTTATTTATTGAGATTTTCAAACGGTTTCAGGCACTCAACTGTCAGAGGATTTTTCAGCACAAGTAAAACATGAAAATCACAAATATTGAAGTTACAATGACTTACCTCAGTGGCAAAAACAATACAGGATTAAGTGAGCAGCCCAGAAATCTGTCATTAAAAAGGCTTACAGATTATTAATAATGAGTGTGGCTGGCTCAAAAAACCCCACAGACATTAAAATGTGTCTCAAGCTGAATCCTCATCTGTATGTGGAGCGTGTTGCTGTTACCTTGTCTTTAGCTGCCTGAGAGGACAGGAGAGGAGCAGAGGGCAGCATGGGAGATCAGGGGGGCATGTGGCTGTGGTCGAGCACGAATGCTCGTGCGGAGACTCACAGCTGCTCTCTCTCAGAGGTACGAAAACAAAGGGCCTTTGATAGGGTTGAGTGTCACTGTGTGACTGATACACCAGACACCCCCCCCTCCCCAGACTCACACACAATCATCTCCCAGAGACCACATAACTTCATCTCCACACCTCAGGGACACTACACTGCAGTTTCTGGTTCACATTTACAGCATCATCGCAGCTGCAGAGAGCAGCCCAACCACTCATCACATTTCAGGACTCTTAATCCAGTTCTGCAAAGGAAATGAGTGCAAAGCGTCCTGCGCGTTTGGGTGGGGTGTGCTTTTGTCTTGGTGGGAGCTGAGTAATGTGATTAAGATCCATGCTGGAGTGCTGCACATTCTGCACATGGAGCTGACTGGAAGAAGTGCCAGTAAACAAGCACTCCCTTTGTTCTGCTTCGTTTCTCGCTGATAGGAGGCTATGGGGCCATGCAGGGTGGGCGGTCAGAGGAAATGTGCTTCCATTCTGTCTGTCTGTCCAGTTTAAATGTTTAATCACCAAACCTGGACCACAGACTGATCTGGATAATGATCAACTTTTGTGTTGCCCCGCTGAAGGCTATACAGTGGGCTCGCTCAGCATGAGTAGGCTACAATATTCATAAGCTCTTATATAACCATCTCCATGCTTATGATAAAATCAAGAAGCAAGTGTTATTTACAGAGATACATACGGTACACAGGGCACTCTTTCTATTTGCAGTGTTGTTTTTTCTTCGACAAAGAGTGAAAAGCTAAGAACACAAGGCTACAAATGGTCGCATCTTATTTTAGTTTTTGCTGTCTAATAGCTATATTTATCACACTCTTCCCACTAGATAGCTCAACAGCCTCAACACCTTCAGAGTGTCTGAACAAAACGTGTTTTCATCAACTGTACATTAGCTACTGTGTTATTAATTCAGCTCTATTTTCCCCCAAAATGCACCTGACAGTCAACACAGACATATTTGTGATGTTCTCGTTTAAATCAGTGGTGCCGAGAAACTGGCTGCAGGGAGAGAAGAACAAAGAGCAAAGCAGTTGTCTTTGAATGATGGATGATAAAGGCCATCAGCAAAATTGTTTGTGCTGATTTGATGCCTATTAGTGTGCGTATGTGTGCGTGCTGTGCATGATTGGATGATTAAATTTGATTGTGTGTGTCGAGGGAGGGGCGTTGAAGAGAGATAGATACAATGGGTAAGATCATTAGTGTGATCCACTTCATTTCCTCAAAAGGTCCATTTTATGCAGTTTGTTCAATAGTTTTAGTTGTCTTTCATTTTACTTACTGTTTGCACAGACACTGTAACAGACGCTAGCATGCACAGTCATTCATCTCTGATTTTTAATTTGTTGTCAGTTGGCACATTTAGGGTGTCTGACTCCATTTAAGCTTGCAATTAAATCAGCTATTTATTTCCCTCCTTGGATCAGTCTGACCTATTTCAAACCTGGCACTTCTGAAAACCAGCAATAACTTTTCTGTTGCAGTATTTTTTTCTCAGCTTCAGCAGTTTGACTGAAATACTTAGAACAACCGCTGTGCAAACCAAATGTTTTCCAGGCAAAACTAAGCAACCCCCTTTTCTCACAGCCCCACTGATTGTTTCTGCTGTAGTCTATGTATGAACACTTCAGAGTGGTCACAGACGATCAGTGGCATGTCTTACCAGCATGTATACACCTTGATGCTGTCAGCGCTCTCCATTTGTTTCTCCTTCTACCTGGTCATATTGATTTTCCTATAGCTGTCTGCCAGTAAGTGCTGTCTGAGACCGGCCATATCTGAAAGCTGGCCAGAGTGATCTAGAGGGACAGCAGGAAGTCCAATACATTTTTTGAAAGCACTTCTGTTTATGCCTTCCCTGAACTGATTCTATGGAAATGGTCTGTTAAAGCCTTCCTGATTTAACCATCCTTTGGGACACGATGTACAGACAAGAATATATGGATGTGCGCCGACAAACATAAAGATACCTGAGCATTCTGTCATAAGCACATACATGCATAAAATTTACATTGCCTGCCATCATCATAACAGAAGAACACCTGGCTATAAGCTGTTTTCTCTCCTCTTCATTTAGTCTGTCCCACAGCGTCAAGGCGAGCCTGTCTCTTTCTCCATCTGGGCCGGGACGGGTGGGCAGCGGTGGGGGCTCCCCTACGTCTAAGATGGGCTACTGCGGAGGGGTGCCTGTGGAGGACATGCAGGCCCTGGCCATCACTTCTCTGTCGGCAGCAGACGTAGCCAAGCAATATGAGCACATCCGTGAGCTGGGGAAGGGCACGTACGGCAAGGTGGACCTGGTGGCACATCGGACGCAGGGTGAGTTGGTTAAGGCATCGGGGTTTCAACATGTGGCTGAAGATCTTTATCCTCTAACCCTGTCTTATTAGTTGACTGTCAACCATCTAATGAAGCATAAATATGATTTTCTTTTAGATTTACTGTTTAATCCTTGGTTGTAAGAAAATCAAGGTTAGAGAGCTGGCTCAGTCTGAAAACAGTATAACTAAGCATTGTAAAGAAGTGCGGCATAGAGGGCAGTAGAGATTCAAAGTGCTGTGTGTGTACTAAAGAGCCTCTGTATTTCTGCAGCTGTGATCACAAACAGCTGGTAGTATGTGTGTAATGGAGGTGAGATTCATTCACTGTACATGTTTATATGAATGAATGTAGCAGCTGTTACAAAGTCAGGGTTGGGTAGTTGGAAATCTCTCCACTCCCTTCGAGTATTAGGTAACACTTACAAATTCACTTTAAGTGCTTTGGATAGCACTTGGAGTGTTTGGATAGTAAAATGTTGGCAGTACTTATTTGATGTACAGGTTTAATACACTAGAGCTTAACTGTGTCTAATTTTCTGCATCATTGATTTTTGTAGGCAACAAAATGGCGCTGAAGTTTGTTACCAAGAACAAGACGAAGCTCAAGAGTTTCCTGAGGGAGTACAGTCTAACAGGCTCACTTAGCTGCAGCCCTTTCATTATCAAAGTCCTGGACGTGCTTTTTGAGACGGAGGACAGCTATGTGTTTGGACAAGAATATGCCCCCGCTGGGGACCTTTTCGACATCATCCCCCCACAGGTAACGCTATCATCCTTCCTTCCACCAATCACCATCCACACTCAGCCAAAGCTGCTCCAATCAGTCACCATGTTCAGACACGGCAGTTTTAACAAGCTCTCCTGGGAATGGAGCCTTGTCTTCGTCCCGGTTTTCTCTCCGCGCAGAGCTCTCACTTTGCTTTAGTGCTATTCCAGTTGATGTGCTGGGAGTGCTTGACTTCAAGGTTCTTCTAAAGACTCATTAAAAATGGTTGCAACGGAGACTCTTTTGTTTCAGTTTTCCTTTTTGGAGTGTATCACTTGTGACCCTGTACTTTCATTCCTCCACTCGCTATAACCAGCACCTATTCTTTTTAACAGTACTGTAACCTACTTACCACAAAGCTCTTTTCTTGTATCACCTCCCATAGTCTCACCTCCTACACAATGTACTGTGTCTTTTAGACTGCATTAATCAAAAATCTTCTCTATTTTTCTCTCTTTCTGTCTCCCAACACTTTCTCCTTCCCTCTACTCTCTCTTCTTCTCAGGTGGGTTTGCCAGAGGAAATGGTCAAACGCTGCATGCAACAACTGGGCTTGGCCTTGGACTTTATGCACAGTAAAAACCTGGTGCATCGGGATGTCAAACCTGAGAATGTGCTCCTATTTGACCGTGAGTGCCGCCGCATCAAGCTGGCCGACTTTGGTATGACCCGACGCGTGGGCTGCCGTGTGAAACGGGTGAGTGGCACCATCCCTTATACAGCGCCAGAGGTGTGCCGCGCTAGCCGTGCTGAGGGTTTCCTTGTGACCACCAGTCTAGATGTGTGGGCGTTCGGCGTGCTGGTCTTCTGTATGCTGACAGGCAATTTCCCCTGGGAGGCAGCGCTGCCGGCCGACGCGTTCTACGAGGAGTTTCGGCGCTGGCAGAAAGCAGGGTGTCCTGTGGGAACGTACCCATCTCAGTGGCGCCGCTTCACTGATGATGCCTTGCGCATGTTTCAGAGGCTGCTCGCCGTTGAGCCGGAAAAACGCTGTGGTGTCAAGGACGTCTTCTGCTTTGTCAAGTACGAGCTGGTCAGCGAGCTAAGGCGCAGAGCATCCTGCCGAGCCAAGAGAGGTGAGAGGTCAAGCTCTGGAGTGTGCACTGGCAGTTGCACTTCCTCCTCGTCCTCCACTTCATCACGTTCCTCCCATAGACACCCTGAGCCCTCCACCCCTCCAGGAACATCCTGCCTGCGCCCGGCACCGCTCAAACGTAGTGTCCTCTCCGACCCGTTATCTCCCAGAGAGGAGTCCGGACAGCATCAGTCTCCCGGCCGAGACAAGAACAAAAGCCAGATGGTAATGGCAACTGCCATTGAAATCTGTGTGTGACCACACTAATGTTAGCAGTGGAGACTAGATGGCTTTTCACAGTAATAACAAGCTGTGAAGAGGTGTTAATGACTACCACAGAGACTCCAGTGAAAAAGGAGAGGTACTTTAACCATGAAAGAGAAGCTCAGGATCACATCCCTGGCTGTGGAAATGGTCATCATCAATCAGCGGTACATACTTGGACAGTTTATCACTGGCACATGCCGTTTAGGTTTTGATTTGTGACCAAAGACTGCTTCCCAAGCTGAGAAGCATGCAGGCAGTGTTTAAGAGTCCGCTGATGTTGCTCATCTCAGCAGCTCATTCTGTCATCCAGATATTTGTGTTTTCTGCCCATTCACTGTGGTGGTGCTAACGATTATATAATTAGATACTCCATAAAAACTGATTCTGTCTTTTCTCACTCATCACCCCATGTCTCTTGACTTGTGTTTATGTTATGTCTCTTTACTAGTGTTTATTTATCTCAGAATATAAGCTCCGGGGAGGCCGGTGATCTGAGGGCAATCTACTCAAACTACATTCGACTGCCATTTCTCAGACTTTGTGCCAACTTCCAATGCATAAAATTTGTCATAGACTTTTTCAAGAGAAAATGTTATAAAGAGAAAAAGAAAAAAAACCTTAATGTAGCAGTTTGAGATGTCTTTTCATGTAAGTGTTTAGACTTAGAGACATATTCTCAGTGATAGGCATCACCTCAGGACACTTAATTGGGTCACTTCCTGTTTGATTATTAATGGAAATCCATTGACTGGCTGGAAGACACATCTGCTACTTTTGAACTGCTATCAATGAGATTAATTTCCAATGTACCACAATAGAATACAGGGATTGTACAAACTCTGAGTGAAAAGGGTGGTGAACAATGAAGAGGACAAGAAATGTCTTTTTATTGTTTCTTTTCTACCTGCTGTGTGTGTTTGGATGTGTATGTGTGTGTGTGTGTGTTTCAAATGCTAAAGCACAAGATTTTTGTAAAGGAGGAGAACTCTTAGTAGAAACTACGACTCTATATTGTAAATAATTTGATATTTCTAGGAGTGCTCTGTAATATCAGGTAGTTCAACTATGTAGCGGTACTAATTTTCTACGACAGGGAAAGGGGTTTTAGGGTTTTACGGTTACTGTGGGGGCAATGCACTGTATGTAGCAACAAAATATGACAGAATGTACAGTATATAACAAATTAAATATATAGAAATATGATCTAGAGCCTATCACAAGTATAACATGGTAGCAGCTGCTCTTCTCTTTTTTCTTTTATTGTTTTGGGTTTTATCTGAACTGGACCTAGGTATGACACACAAATTGTTGAATAGACATCACTCATTTCTGCATTTTCCTGTCACCATAACCTTATCATGAGCAACATCCATTTCCTGTCTAAAATCATCTGCTTCCCGGTTGTCAATGAGTACAGCCCATTCTGTCTTCATTCAATCAGTGAAAGCCACTGAGGGCTTCTTTGCAGGTTGACACCTTACAAATTTATTTCCCAGCATCACAAAAGGTGTTCCAATATTTGATTAACACGATGCAAAATTAGCACAGAATATGTTGTTGCACCCCCTACGCTCACCTTTAGTTTAATCTTCCTGCCTGGAAATTCATCCAAATGTATCACTCAAATAGCAGAGCCCAGGTGTTTATTGTCTGGAGGGATGACCTCTGTGTCAGCCACTGATGTTCTGTGAGCTGATGATTGATCCTGAACAGCGCACAGCTACGGCTTCCGAAGACTTACTGCTAATTATGAAAGCTCTGTACATTCAGTGTGAATGCTTCAATGTGTGCTCATTTCCATTATTTTTCTTGCTTGAATTGTGTTAGTTATGTCAGTCAGGTGTGTGCGTGTCTATGTATGTGTGTGTGTGTGTGTGTGTGTGTGTGTGTGTGTGTGTGTGTGAATGTGCTTGTCTTCACTCTCCTTATTTCCCCACTCCTCCTATGACAGCCCATCAGCTCTGTCGCTATAGTGACAGTGCCTCCTCTGGTTCTGCTTCTGTCCTCTTCTTGAAAATCAATTCTAATTGAGCCCAATGAAACAACTGGTCACCAACCCCCCTCCCAGTCACCCAAGGCTCGTCATGACAGTTGCTTAGCTTATTATACTGGATGACACATTTCTGCAGATGCACATTTTGCTGTATTTTATGAGCTAGTTCACCAAGTCTTTATCAAGTCTCATCAGGCATAATCGAAGCTGTTGATGATCCCTATCATTTTCCCTGTCTCTTTCCA
The DNA here is from genome assembly GCF_020085105.1 of Siniperca chuatsi. Classification (NCBI taxonomy): domain Eukaryota; kingdom Metazoa; phylum Chordata; class Actinopteri; order Centrarchiformes; family Sinipercidae; genus Siniperca; species Siniperca chuatsi. Next base: position 14,857,116 of record NC_058061.1, read on the forward strand.
TCCTTACTCTCGATTTTGCAAAGGTGACCTGATTGAGGCTGAAGACTTATCAAGGGGATGTATTTTATGCTGCGATGGTGGCTGCCTCATAGGATCTGTCAAAAGGTAATCTGTCAGTAGATTGTAGTGGAATGTAAATTAGCCCTGCCCTACATCTGCCTGTGTGATAATGTAGGATCTACATAGACAAGGATCAGATGGACAGTGTAGTCACAACATAAGGCAATATAAAGTAATGCAACTCAAAGTAACACAACTCAAAATAACTTAATGCAACATAATGTAACATAACGTAACATTACATTATGTAATGCATTGTAACATGACACATCATAACGTGACATACTGTAACGTGACTCAACGTAACATGATGCAACGTAACATGATGCAAGGTTACGTGACACAACATCACATAACTTATACATGTATACATGTAGCCCCCAACCTGACAAGTGACACAGTGTTCTGATGTGAGCAGCTGTGGCTTTGTTAAACATCATAGCCATTAGTATCATTAGACTGTTGTTGCAATGTTTTTCATTGACTGTTATAACAGGAATTGTTAAGTTTAATGATGAGGTGTCAAATTATATCAAGTTTTATCGAAGCTCTAGAGAGTAGCCTTCCGTTAACCCAGTTTATCCTGATCCAATAATTAAACTGTTTTCTGTCAGCAAGTGTTGTTGTAGAATCAAATGTAAATACTGTATGTATTGTGTCTTTAACAAAACAAAAAAAAGAATAAACAAAATGTTAATATATGTTGAAATAAATTTATTGCACCACATCTTATGGCTCCAGGACATTTCTGCGGGTAGTTTGAAATACTGTGGTACTGTGTTTTTTTTTTTCTGCCAGTGTAGGCAAAGCAAATTCAGCCCAGCTTTGTATGGTCCCCAGACTGCACAATAGATGAAGGTCAGCTTGAATCACATGTGATTTCCAGAGGCTTTGGTCTGGTTTGCCAGCGAGCCCCCAGACTATTTTAATAAGCTGACTTCCTTCTGAAAGCCCAATTAACACATCTGTAGATAGGAGTTATCTGCTGCCCTCAAAGAGCAAATGAGTTCAAGGGCGGTTAGAATATGGCACTGAAGATGAGAACAGTTATCAGCCCACCACCCCTTCATACTCTGCTGTTGTGTCAGAGTGGAGGAGTTTGCTCAAGTTGTTATCAGACAGAGTTTAGACAGTGGCGGTAAGATGTGGTGTATCTGCCACTGAGAAAAGCTAATCAGTTAAGACAGTGCAAGAGAAAGGAAAGGTCAACCATGACACGCAGGGCTTGTGTAGTGAGTGGAAGCTTGTCCTTCGTGATAGCCTGTTCTCTGCCCTTTAAGGGCTACAGCAGCCTAGTGGCAATGTAAGAATCCTAACTGTGTTAGTCCCAACGCTCAGCTGAGAAGAAGGAAGATGCTGAACTCAGGCTGAGTCAAAACGTGGAGGCATTTAATACAGGCTGCACTTGAATTTAACGGGTCAGGTCACCCAAATCACAAAAACACACACATTTCCCCCATTTATCCCTTGTGGTATCTTCTATTTTTATAGATAAGCATCAAAGGACATTTTACTCAACAGCAAGTTGTCTTTCCTGAAACAATGTCAGAGTTTCTCAGGATAATTTACAGACATGTTCCCTATCTCCACAACTATCTGCATGGCTAGATACCAATAGGGTAAGTAAGAAAATATTTTTTTCCAATTGGGCTGAACTGACCCTGTAAAGATTCTGCAATGCTGGATTATTCGTTGCTGCAGCTTTTAAGAGACTGTCAGCTAAACCAAATTGACTCCCTGGACTGGAGGAATCTGGATGTTAAGCCTTCAGTAGGTGGCCCAGAGCTCGGACAGCAAGGAAAGTGATCTCCCTGGATGCAGCTGTCTCCATGAGATCAAGTGTTAAATCCTCTTCAGTTCTGCTCTCTCAGCAAGGGCTAATGTCGGTAACATGAGCTGACTGTGTGACTGACGGGGAGACCATTCACTATCCTGATTCACGTCAGCATATTTCAGCTGTCAATTGCCAGGTTTCACCATGATGTACCACATGGACAAATATGACAAAATTTCAAGTACGCACCAGCAGAAACCCTCCCAAAAAAATCCCACTCATACTCTCAATGTGATGTTATCACAGCATGAAATGTGTGGCAGAGATAAGAGGCTGTCAAATCCTTGTAGCTTCGCCGGGGTGTATGAATCAAAGTGAACTGGAAGAAAAATAAATAATTCAGGTGCTCTTGCAGCATGTACTCCAAGTGTGGCTGAATTGTTTAACATTTTAAAGATAATTTTAAAGAAACAAGTTCATCCTAAAATTTGTATGTAGCTTTTAACCTCGGACTGAGAGTGTTCAGCTCAAACATCTCTCTGTGCATGTAGGTCACAACCTCCAAATTCTGCCTGGTAATACTTGAAGTACTGTATATCTTTTCCAGAGCTCTTTCACAGATGATGATGAGGACATATTTGTACAAACAGAGGTCGCAGGCATGTAATTACTGAACATTTCTGTCGTGCTGGGGAGCAATAAAAAGATGTAGCTGTTGTGTCTTTACATAAGCCACCTAATGTGGTTTTATTCAAAGAAAATTCTGCTGTGTAAGTGAGCAAACAAAGCATGGGCGAAGCATTCTTCTCGAGGTTGAATGCATAGTAAACAAAGAACAGAGATATTTTTAAGTTTTCTAAGTTGCAGACTGCAGAGTAATATTATTTTCTGCTCATTTTAACACCACAGGGAACATATTGTACAGTAATAAACCTCCTGCGTCACCTCAGGTTCCTGCCTCTGCATCTAGAGATGAATCACTGTGAAACTATTAGATGCACCATGAACTATTCTTCTGTCTCTGATGCATTTTGCAAAACAGCTGCAGGCATGATGCTGGAAATGCAGCCAGAGATTCGAAAGTTAGAAACTCTGGATAGTGATAGTGATCTCAGCAGGGCTTGACTGTGAAGGGATGTCCCCCACTCCCTCAGATCTAGACACAGGCGCTCATGTGAAATAGTGTCTGATCACAGCTGGAGAGCTGGGAAGAGAAGGAAAAGAGAGGGAAAGAATGCCAGAGCAGAGAGGAGAGAGAGAGAGGAATACGAGCAGGAAGGGACGTGTCAAGTGGGACAAATGTGTTTGTGTGTGTGCTAGAGAGGGAGTCACACAAGGGCAAAGTGAGTGTACGCCAAACAGTGTACATTCAGAACTGTGGAGTCATGAGAAAATAACCTTGTTTATCCTAAATTTGTTCAGTTTTTAGGTTGCTGCAAACCTCTATTCCATCAGAAACCTATTTGTGTGTACTGTATGTGTGTTGCCTGAGGTATGCCACTAAATTTTGTCAGTGCCAGACATAAACTCTCAGACAGTATGTGGTCGTCTTCCACCATTGCTATAGCAACTGAGACGATCCCAGTTTAGAACAGCTCAGAATTTTTTTTCTTGTTTTAGAAACCAGCACCAGATTCCTTGCTGTGGAGCTACTGTAGGAGTATTTGGTTGTGTGTTTTTGTTTTGGTTTATAATACTGAAACATTTTGTTCTTTATGTTGGAGTGGGTGTTCTGTCTCCAGCACGGATGGCTCATTAAGCTGGAGGATGCCTGTTTGTGCTGCATTTTACCATATCTCGACCTCCCTGACTTCCTCTGCACAGACAAACATCCAGTGCAGTCTGTACAGACAACAGGTGACAGTATACAGTACTGTATGTGCATATGTACTGTGCATCCTGTGTCTTGCACTGACTGCAGGAGATTTCCTCCAAAATGCATAAAAAATCACCCTCCAGTCGTGATTTTTTTAAGTTTAGTTAAATTTTTTTACAATTAT